>NC_089524.1:18174357-19597690 GCF_963924715.1 Thunnus thynnus | reverse complement strand
GTAGAGACTGTTATTTAAACTCCTGTAGGTTTGTTTGAATGCTTGAGACCTAGTTCAACCAATTTATTGAAAGAAAATACAAAAATCGTATTATCCTATTCACAGTTTGTCACATTTTTCTGACACCATACTTTACTGTAGTTCATGAATGAAAATCTTTGAACCTATAAATCTAATGTCTCTAAAGTTAGAGCTTCTTGCACTTGAACACACCAATGATCAATTTAATTGGCATGAAATGAAATCACTGCTGCTTGAACGATAACAAATTAATCTAAAGACATTGTTGAAAGTTTTGGAAAATATTCAGCAGTAATATTAAGAATATACTGTTTGAATTTAATCAGCATAAACATGTGAAACCATGAATGACCCTTTCAGTAATGTTCATGATTTTTGTGTGTGTATCTGTTAGATATAGTTATGAGTGCCTGGTATTAGTCTCAGCCCCATGATGGCGACCTGTTAGGACACTCAGACAGTCATCAGGCTGCCTATTTCCCCACCTTCACATCTAGATCTCCCCCATCCTCCTCCCCTCTCCTTTTTCCTTGACTGTTTTTCTGTACTCTCTTTCATTCTTCTTTCCTCCATTTACCTCCTCTCTGCCCCAGTTTCCAATTTATATTATTTTTCATTCATTGTGGACCATATTTTGTGCCCTCAATATTTTCAGGTGTTATCCTTCTGTGTTTACATCTGTATGACTATTTCAGTTTTGGGGATTTGGTCTCTCCTCTCCTCTCCTCTCCTCTCCTCTCCTCTCCTCTCCTCTCCTCTCCTTCTCCTTCACCTTCACCTTGTTTTCTCCCCTCAGACAGACTACGTATGCGATTTGGGAATCCCAGTCCTGACAACATGTCTTGTCTTCATGCCCTGATGCTCACAGTTTGTCACCTCACGGTCCATCACCTCATCTGTCTACTCGTTTGCTCTCTGCTCTCATGTCTTTAACTTACAGTGCGCCGTAAGAGAGAGAGGATGTATCTTTAATATGATATTCATTATGCTTCTATGTGTGTTGGTGGACAAGCAGGGATATGTGACAGCCCACATTTTTTTAGTACAAATGCACATTAATATACACGCCTGTTTGTGTGTATATGCAGGCGTATACACAAACTCAATTGCAGGCTGTACAAAGGCTACATTTATGATTGGAAAAGGAAGACAGTAATTGAAAGAGTGATTTTTTCACACCGTAGTTGACCATCAAATATCTAAATCCAGACCTGGGATCTTTCCCTCCAAGCACCTGACATTTACGTCAGTCATGTAGCTTGAAATAAAACCAGGATAGATGTCCACTTTAATGATAATCATGTCCAATCTATCATTTCAACTTTTACCTATAAATAGATATATAATATTAGATAACTCTTGTCATTGTCTCTGATCTTTTCGACGTTTTTTTGGGATTGGTCAGGTATACATCTTTTTAATTAACTAGGCCATAATATTAAATATTAATAGAAGATTATGCTTAATGCCCATACAGAAACACAACCAAGTAAAACAAAAACTGAGCATCTCTGACCTTGAGTTTAGGAAGTCTCTTGATGGTCTTCAAGGGTCTGAGGACACGCAACACTCTCAGAGATTTGATGGTTTTAATGTCCCGTCCTTTGTTATTTCTGTACAGAAAGACAGAGAGTGTGAGTATCACACCATAGCAACTTGGTAAATATCACATTTTTAGACACTCCTATATGATATGCTAAACTGCTTACATACTGTTATGTCACCTTATTCATCCATATTTACATTATGTTTATTCCTACATAGTCTACTACTTATATTCTATTTATTTTGTCTAAAGGTATTAAAAAGTATATGATATTAGTTCTAGTAAACTACCCCATCACATTGCTGCTCGTCATTCCCACAGGGCCACCATCCATAGACGGAGAAAAACAGGAGAGAAGGACATATATATCAACAGTTATAATGTTATAAACAAAAGAGGAAGAGATGATTACATAGCATCCAAGCACATGTAGTGAAACACCCATTTTTAGCAAAAAAAGCCAACTTACAGTTGCTGTATAGACATTTTGATGTTTAGACATATGATTAGAGCATAAAATAAAGCATGTGACTGACGTGAGGGCAAAGGCCACCAGTGCTCCCACCACGACAATGAAGTCGAGGATGTTCCACAAGTCTCTGAAGTAGGAGCCATCATGGAGGATCAGACCCTGGTCAATCATCTGAGGACAACATAAGACCATGCGGTGAATAAAATTCTGTGGGATAGGAGTCAACTTTGACATCATATCTTTTTTAGGTATTTCAGTTTCAGATGGAAAGAGAATTCAGCTCCTGAACAGATTGAAATGAAAGAGCAATGGGCCTTATAGACATAGAGCTGTAGTTGCCAACCTGGGGACTCTCAAAATGTGTTGTAGGATAAATCTGAGGGGTCAAGGAATTATGAACAGGAAAGGAAAGTAGGAAAAAACATTTCTGCTTAACAGTTATACTTATTTTTTCAGATATTTCTTTAATCTTTGCTTTATTATCTTTAAATTACTTGCTAATTTTACTTCATTGGGACTCTAAAATTATTCAAATAAAACAAGAAAGGAAATCCCTCTTTAGTAGAACTGGTCACAGCCAGTAGATGAGGGGTTGAAGTAATCATTGCTTCTTTTTAAGGGGTCACAAGCCAAAACAGTTGGGAACTACTTGTTTCGTTGTGTGTGAGAATTGTGTGTCAAACAACGCAATTTGTTTTTCATCAGTTATCGGATTAATTCTAAATCTTCATGGTTCTTCAGATGTGGTAGAAAAGCAATCAAGAATGCGAAAAATTGACTTTCAGTTCCCAGTTTAGTTCCTGTGGCTCCATAGTAGGGAACTCCTTAGTTGAAACGGTACATGTTTTTGTCAGGACTGAGTCCTCTGTCACTGTTCCTGACTCAGTCATTGCCTCCATTGCTCCATCTGCTCTGCATTGCCCTCATTACCCCTGACTGCTCCCAACTGGACTGATGTGTTTAAGGCTGAGTCTCTGGATGGTCTCCTGTCAGTTTGTCAAGACTTTGTGCCACATTAACTATTCCAGTTTCCTCTTCTGGCTCTCACCTGTGGATCCTTTTCAGCCAACCTCCAAGCTGCCTCCATATCCCCTGTCCTCCTCTACCTGCTGACATACTTAACTCCCCCACTTCTCTTCAAACTTATTTAAGCTCTTGTTCAGACCTCACAAGTCAAGTCTGTATCCTGAGTCTGACAGTGAATTTTGCATGCAATCAGTCCCCAAACCGTGATCATTATTTTACCATCTTTACACAGTAACTCACCTTTATAATCATTTCAAATGTGAAGACTCCAGTGAACACATAATCAAAATACCGTAGAACCTGTGAAATGAGAGTGAGAGACAGAAGGACAGTCAAAGGGAGAGATCAAAAACTCAGATGAGAAGTCGATAAAAAAGAAAATGTGCTCTTCACAAGAAAGCCAATTCTTTCTACTTGTTGCATTATTTCATGACATTTCACGCTTTTTTACTTCACAGACTCCCAGCTTGTGGTTTAGTACAAAACAGTCCCCTCAAATGACGGTTATGCAACACAGCTAATTAGCCTCATTCCTCCCATAAACAACCAGGCTCAGTGTGTTCCAGACGTCATTTGCTTCACTCATCAGCAATTTAATTGCCCCCCATCAAGTCACATTAGCGGCCTTTTGCAAAACAATTTAAGGAAATTTTTTTTTTAAGAGTGTTTTCATTTTTCCTTAATGGTACTTTAGCTGCTTAGTGTAGATGAAGGGAGCTATGAGACCCAAGGCACCGATAAATAGTAATTGAAATTGTACCTCAGGAGTTACATAGTGATTCAATCATTGAAACAGCAAAGGTATTCTGGATTTTATCAAGTCATTTATGTTACAGACGCCCCTGTATCAGACAGAAATACATAATGTGAACACACAAACCTTATTCCAGTCAGAGGAGGTGGCCACAGGGTCCTCTGCAGCGAGTGCTATACTACTAGCAGCTATGACCAAGAGGATGGACATTTCAAAGTACCTGAGGTTCACCACATAGTGACACACTCGACGCACCCTGAGAGAGAGCACGAGGCAGAGTGAAAATGATGCCCAGAGGGGGTAACAGTAACACAGTAAGACTGAAATTCAATAGCATTATCAGGCAAAAATAGAGGAACCTTGGGGTTAAACATAATGCATGTAGTGAAATACATCTGAATTGAATAGACTTTTTTTAAACCTTTATTTATATGGGGTAGGCCATTGAGAGCAAGCTCTCTTTTTCAAGAGCGCCCTGATTACAGTACAAATATAAAATATAAGAAAGAATAGTCAACAAATATAAAAAGCAAATATGAACAGATAAGCAAAAAGCAGTATAAAATATAAGTATTAAAGCTCAATTAAAACACATGCATTCACACTGCCCTGTGTCAGCTAAAAGAGATTTAAATTGATTAAAAGGGATTAGCTTGTCTAATTTAGTATTCTAATTTAGACCAAATAGTCTTGGGACCAAGTGCAGTGTGAAATTGAACTAAAATGAATAAGACATGTTAGGTACCCAGGACATTTGACAAAGAGAGCTTTGTATATAAATAAGATGCAGTGCCAGTTTTGCTTTTGAAGACTTTCATCAATATGTTTTTTGAAGTACAGCTTGTAATCTATCCAGAAACCAAGGTATCTTTAAAAGGATACTCTTTCAATCGGTGTCCCATTAAGTGTAGTAATATTTACTTCCATGATACTGTTAGTTGGTTTTCTAGAAAGCAGCATACATTCAGTTTTATCAGAGTTTAAAAGTAATTTAAGATCAATCAAGGTTTGTTGTATAGCACAGAAATCAACATGCAAGTTTTGAACAGCCTGGGTGGCAAAGGGTGCTATTGTATAGATAATGGCATCATCTGCATATGGATGAATCGTGCTATTTGTCACTTTTTCACCTTATTCATTTCTGAAAAATAGTGAATAAAATTGGGCCTAAAATGGGGCCCTGTGGCACGCCTTTGTTAAGATTCCTAAAGTTGGACTAATAGCCATCAGCCACAACAGTTTGAGTTCTACCACTGAGATAATTTTCAAACCAATTACATGACTTTTCATCAAATCCAATAGATTCCAGGTGTTTCAAAACAATTTGATGCTTGACAGTATCGAAAGCCATAGATAAATCTTAAAAAGAGCAACACAATCCTGCCTGTTATCTAATGCACTAGCAACATCATTCAAGACTTTCGATGCTGCCACCATAGTACTATGCTTGGCTCTTTAAAATGGAGTGTTGATCTAAGAATGTTCTCATCTGATCATTTATCAGTTTCTCTAACACTTAAGCTAGACACAATAGTTAAGAAATTGGTTGATAATTATGTAGCTCATTGGACTGACCCCCTTTATGTAAAGGTAGGACGTAGGCTGTCTTCCAAATATCAGGGATGCATCCTGTTACCACAGTCAGATTAAAAATATAAGTTAAGCAATCAACTAAAATGGAGCCGCTAATAATAAAGGCCTTGGCTCTAACTAATCAGCCCCAGTGGACTTTTGTGGATTAATAGAACAAAGAGCATTAAATACTTAATGCTTCGTAAAGGGCTTCAATGAAAAGGTCTGAGTGCCCAAATTTTTGTCCAGTAATGCACACTATGATCAGAGGCAGAGGGAGCAAATCCAGCATTTTCAAATAAATTACCTGATGAAATAAAATGTTCATTAAATGCATCATATATTTCTTTTCCAACTGAGATAGTGGCAGAACCTTGAACTATTTCACTGGGTAAGGGTGCAGTAGGACTGTGTGATAATGATATGACTTGAAAGAAATAGTTCAACATTTTGGGAAATATGCTTATTCCCTCTCTTGCTGAGAGTTAGATAAGATGTTTATCAGCCAGTTTGCTTAGCTTAGGTCAAAGACTGGAAACACCGATGCTCACTAATGAACACGTTATATCCCGTTTGTTTAAGTCATACAAAACCAAAGTGTAAAAACAAAATATTGTAGTTTTCAAGGGGTTCGCTGCCAGACTATTTCTTGGCCAGGTGCATTGACTTCCTGGGGTCATGTCATCACTATGAGGTTGCCAGGCAACCAGCGAAGACTCCATGAGAGTGGTTTTGATCTTCTCGTCTAACTCTCGAACTCTCTGAACATTTTGAATATGTTCCAATAGTGGAAATTTATTCAGAGCACATGTACTACTTGGAGAACCATCATTACCTCATTGCACCAACATTATGAAAAAATAATGCACCACTCCACCATAAAGACTCTAGTGTCTACTGAAACAGGGGAAGAGGCAAAAAAGCACAGCAACAGCTTCCTGTGAGCAATGTGTGATAGCAACTTACGGGTTGTCAGGTTTGAAGATGAACATACTGACTGGAGTCACAGTGTTGACAGGCTGTGTCTCCTCTGCCTCCTCCTTCTCTGATTTACAGGTTTCAGGGTCTTTACTGTTGACTAGGGAAGTACAGGAGAAGAAAATGGGGAAAAGGCAAGAAGTACAGGAGAAGAAGATGAGGAAAAGGCAAGTGAAGGAAGAAGAAAAGTAGAGTGGGATGAGAAGAAGGTGGAGTAGATACAAATGAGAAAGGTGGGAATCTCAAGGCCAAAATTCAGTTTTCAGTTTTCAGGGGGGGATTTTAATCTGGAGAGTATCCACTAAGAATGGATTGAGCCCATGACATGACTCACTGCTTCCCAAAATGCCTGAGCTCTCAGGGCAAAAATGTTTAACTATGTGTAATAGATGTGAAATCAAGCATGACTCTGCAACTACATGATCTATTTCTTGTCTCAAATTTATTCAGAAACCTAATTTGCTTGAGAGTTTATGAAAATTAGATTTCCAGTACAGTCATTGTGCTTCTGAAAGGCAAAAACCACTAACAGATCAGTGGGTGGTGTGTTCATCCAATCAGCTGTAAAAAGGGGTCACAAAGAAGACCCTTTCCAAATTGCAGTGACTGAAGTGAAAATTACAGGCTGGTCTTGTGAGGTTAGAGTCAAGTTAGTAATGTCAAACGTCATGAGAAAATTCCCAGTTATGAAAAAAGTCACCATATCGGCATCTGATCACATTATATTCTTTGCAAACGATCAAGTCAATCAAACCAACAGTTGGAATGGCTGCTGGCTACCTGTGATTGTGGAGAGCTCCAGAGACGACTGCTCGTTGGGCACCTCAATGATCACACTGGGGCTGAGCTGAGATTTATCCTGGTCCTGTTGTGTCTCCTTGTCTTCTTTGTTGCTCTCTGAGACAACAGGTGGAGACGGCTCTGATTGCTGTGTAGGCTCCTCCTGCTTCTGAGGACACTGGTCACCAGTATGTTTGTCTGGTGGGCCAGTGTCCCCTCCCTCATTACAGTTACCTTGTCTGTAGACACAGACAGAGAGACTTAACTGGACAGACAGGAGGACAGTGACGTACCTGTGATCAGTGCAGCAGTCACTAGTGGGGTGATGCTGATAGTGATGGGGAGAAACATCTGCGGTAATGTGTGACCATTTAAGCTCATTTGAGAAATTTGGGGCTCATTCTTTGAAACTAGTGTTTAGAGAGATGAGGGTTGTTTCTTTCTTAGCTAACTGAGGAGTTTATTTGTTGTTAACGGAGGAACTAGCTTCATAAAGGTAAAGCGGAAAGCTTTAACATTAAGACAAAATGATGCAATGGAAAGTGATGATTTGAGTGCGGAGTAGACCAACATTTCTAAGATCCAAAAACATTTCCTTCTCCTGATCAATAAATCTTCACTGCACAGGTGAATTGGTGAATAATTTGTGCAGAATGCTGAAAATGACAACTTGAAAGACATCCCTGTGCTTTTATCTACTGTAGAAAAGTGATATCTGTATTTTGTTACATGCAGTAACATCTCCAGGTCATTGATAAGCACTGGCATTATGACATACTCAACTGAATCTGACAGGGAACCTTTGTTGCATTTCATTCCCCTAAGTTCTCCTAATCATTCCTGTCTCTCTTGCCTTTGATTTGATCTGTTTACCAAATGTGAAACATACTCCCAAACAAACCTATCTGCTAAAAAACATACTGGATTAGCAGCTGTTTCTCACCTGCTCTCCTCAGGTTTGGACACCTCTCCTTCCCTCTTTTCACTCTCTACTTCCTTCTTCTCTGCTTTCCCAGGATTTCTTTTCCTCTCCCTGCTGACTGAGCGATTCTCTGAGTGGCCTCCATTCTGGGGAGATGACCCCCGACTTCTGTCCCCGGTCTGATGGTCACAGTGATGTGGCGACCTCCTGCCCTTGGTCCCACTATGACCTCCCATGTCGGGCGTTAGGGTGTCACCATTATCTGGTGGTCGGAACTTCTTCACTGCCCTGTGCTGACGCTCACCGTTCAATCTGGGGCTCCTGCGCTCACTGTTGGTGTTGTGACTCTGATTAACACCCAGTTTTCCGCCCTCGGTGACGGGCTCTGCTTCAGGAGGATCTGGTATTGCCATGGTTACAGATGCATCAGGAACGGGAACTTTCATAGGATCCAATGACTCTGGCACCAGCACTGACATTGGTGGATTGGTAGTGTCACCAGAGAGGGCAGCATCTAGAGGCATATTCACAGCCTGACTTTTGGATGGTGAGGCCAGGGGGTCTGTCAGGCGCTTCAGACTCCCGGACGGTGTTTGCTGCATGGTCTTGCGGTGCAGTGACAGCGGATGCCCATGCTGGGCCTGAGCTGCAGCAGAAGGCCCATCCTTCTCCTCGCTGGGGTTGCTGAACAGGATCTCTCGGCTGGACATCTGGCGGTGTTTCCGCAGCTGGCTGGTCCTCTGCTCCCACACTGACATGGTCATCCTTTTACTTCTCTCCCTCCTGGACATGAAAGAGTTAGAGGGGTTGAGTGGTGGGAGTGGGCGGCACTCCCTCATGCTGCCCTGGGCCTCTTCCAGGGAGCAGGAGTAGGTAGGCCGGCTGCGGTGGATGGCTCTTTTCCTGTACAGGTAGGGCCGCCTCCTCCGGCTTCCCCTGATAAGAGAAAGAAAACACAAAATGTCAGTATGTACAGGGAGACATTTCTATATATTGAGTGCCCTATTTAACATACAGCAGGCTTAAAGTAAGGTTAATGTCTTAGTGTTAACATATAAGTTGAGACAATTTTATTTTAGCTTGTTTTTTCAATTTATTGATCCAGGTTAATCATTTGGTTTGCATGCTGGTGGACTTAAAATTCTACTTTTTAGGCCCTTTTCGTTTTATGAAAAAAAAAAAAATTAGCAATGAAAACATTTGTTCTGAAAAATGAATATAACAGTACATAGCAGGTGCTATAGTCTGATGTTTAAGCGGTTTATCAGCAACAAAAAGCACTTTCATTTCACATGAGACAATTTACTGGATCAATGAAGATGTTAAGTGATAAATTAACCAAGCCAGGAATTGCTGTGTGACTTCAGTAACAAAAAGATGCAGAATGAAATCAGTGGAATAGATATAAAAAAATGTGGAATCAAATAATGTTTGAGAGTCTGGAGGTACAGGACAGAGCATGAACAGAATACTACAGTATACAGGATGAGTTTGGGACATTTACCCATTTAAGAAAATGCAAGCAGGCATTAGTGAGAGATTCAGAGAGCTGAACAGACAGTGTTACTTACTGGAGCGTGGACTCTTGTGTGGTCCGTGTTATCAATGAGCGATTGGTTGAAAACAAGACATTAGTGCTTTTGTGGGCAGAGACAAAACAGGCCAGGAGACACACAGCAAACGATCCTCTAACATCACAGACTAGCCTTTAAAACCAAAGTCATAATAACATCTATATAGAGGATTAATACCATTTACCAGCTGTCCTGAATTTGTTATTCATTGCTTTAGGGTAAAACTGCTTTTAAGCAGACTAGACACACTGATGAATTATTAATTTCATATTTAATTTCTACATCATGTCTACATCTATTTGCAACAGAACATTTCCATTGCACACATCATTTCTTTAAATGTTTGTAATGAATAAAGGATCAATTTAGAGCTTAAATACTGGACTCATGATGCTTTGGTGTGTGTCTCCATGGGAGCCAAGCGGCACATTGACAAACAAGATGGTAGCAGTATTAGACCAATTAAACAACATTAATAACAATCAACATCAACACTAAACGCAACATTGATAAGAAGACATTTTAAGTAGATTGAGATGTTGGACAGTCTGAGCCACAGTATGGGTACAGGTAGAAAACACAGAGATGGGTTCCATCAGCAGACACAGGAAAAGAATACATATTTAGATACCCTTCAAACAAAACCACCACACTGGGATGCAGCTCTGAACGCCACCGCCACCTCAGAGCACTGACACATTAGCATTCTTTTATGTCATGCTAGCACAGCTAAATGAGTAAATTCATGTGCTGATCTTCAAAATATTGGCTCAATATATTCAGAATAGTCAAGAGCATTTGGATGTGGGATTAAAGACTACACAATGGAAGAAAAAAACTACACACACTGAAAACACTATCCAAATATCACAGTCCTTTCAGTATCACTTTGTTATAAATTATGTGGAAAGCATTCTCAGTGTGTGTGTGTGTGTGTGTGTGTGTGTGTGTGTGTGTGTGTAATTTCTGTTTTTCTCCCTTTGATCATGCTGACCAGATGCATGCGGTCCCAAGGTGAAATTATCATCAGCCTCCAACATGCTGCATCTCTTTTTTTTTTTTTTCAATGAGCAAATTCTGTCATGCAAGTTTCCTCAAGGTCAGCAGGGGCAGGTACTGCCGGGGTTTCATAGCTGACATTAGAGATGAGACCAGAAACCCTCAAAGTTCAGAGAGTCCTCTCTGAATACAGATGCTGGCCGAGATGACCCTGTGGTATTCCAGTCCTCTCTATGGGCTTTGACAAGAGCCTGACCCTCAGTTGGCTCAACTGAAACTAACGCACATCTCTAGTTTTCTTTTTGTTCTGTTCTTCATTTCATTCAGAAAATGGCAAAGCCTCAAGACAGAAAGACAGACAGAAAGAAAGAAAGACAGAAAGAAAGAAAGAAAGAAAGAAAGAAAGAAAGAAAGAAAGAAAGAAAGAAAAAAGAAAGGAAGAAAGAAAGAAAGAAAGAAAGAAAGAAAGAAAGAAAGAAAGAAAGAAGTATATCATTTCATATTAATAAAGTGTTATCTTGTAAAATCTTCCACATGCCCATGCAACAAACTGCTTGTTTCTCAAAACACAGCGTGCATATAGATGCAGTGGTCTCCACTCCTGTGCATGCACATGCACTTCCACCACCTACGACAACACACTCTGCAATCAATCCCTGAGTAAAATACAATCTATTCCCCATGCTGGAAACCTGGGCATTGAGAAAACAAGGTCACGTTACTTCATGAATCAAATTTTCCACAAGAGAGAACACTTAAACAGACTTCATTTTACTTCCTCACACTCTCTCCTGCCAACCACTTTGCTGAGTAAAGAAGTATATCACTGTGATGGACACACCACGTTAATTTGGACGCTAAGTAACCCTGTCTCCATGACAACAATATAAGCACCTCCCACCACATGGTGGAACCAGTAACCATGGAGACATAGACTTCAATTACAGTGCTGGGAGCAGGCAGAGGCTAGATAATAGACCTTTCAGTGTAGATGTATCAATAAGTCTCTAGTGGGACAACACCAAATAATGATTTGCTCAACAGGCCCTAAGTGACATTTAAGTGCTACAAGCCAGCACTTACACAGCAGCACAACTTGAAGCTCTGTATATTGATGACCCTTAGCCTCCATCCATAACTGTTCTGCATGTCGTAGTTTCATTAGTAACTCTTTTCTACTGCATCAAATGATAACTCACTATTTGCTGGATTTAACTTGTGCTAAATGTTGGCACTGTGGTTTAGTCCTACATGGACACTCCTTGGAGGAAGGGAGGAGGGAGAGGAAGAGAGAGACAGAGGGAGGAGAGAAGAGGAGAGAAGAGGAGGAGCTCAGGCAGGGAGAGCGGTTGCATACAGCACTTACTCTGAAGACATGAAGGAGGACAACGGTCCGACCTCCTTTGCTTTCTGGAGAGCATGCTTCTGGTTGAACGCTGCCTCTGCTTCCTCTTCATCCTGATCAAAAGAGAAGAAGCATTAAAAAGGAGACTGAACAGCTGTAGCATCTGTGATTTGGAATAATTTAACAGAATCAAAGCGATGGAAGGAGGAATGAGCAGAGCTGGACACGGCAGAGCGGAAATATTATTAAACTATTTAGCATTAATAACAGCAGATCTTTAGAGCAGGCTTGTATTTTCAATGACGGCATCTTTTTTTATATTACCTTAGTAAGTTCTTGTGCATTGGCAAGGTTGTCCACAGCAATGGCCAAGAAAACATTCAGCAGAGTGTCTGGTCACAGGTGAGTTAAGGACATGGTCAAAGCACAACGACACTAAAAACACCAACTGGCACAACACTTACTCCTTGTTATGATATACTTTAACATTTGCTAGTATTGCTGATCACACTGAGAATCAAAAGGCTAGTTTTTACCTCTATGCAGATATCATATTGTAGGCAAACACACTCACCACACAAGCTCACACAAACAGATTATATGCTATGTTACCTGTTTGGCATGAAATGGCTGGTGAAACACATCAAACATTTACAGTCGTAAGCTAAGCTTTCTCAGGGGTTGTTGGACAAAACCTGAGCTAAATAATGGATGAAATTTTGAATGACATTCAGCAGGTTTCCAGCAGCATAAATAACTCCAACAGCATAATAAGCAGGTATTTGCTAACATGTTAGCCATAAGCACTTGGTAAGTTGATGGTAAATAGATGCTTTTTCTGTCCCTAGTTGCTGTATCACAAAACAAAATAAATCAGTATCAGTATCACTCTAAAATGACTAATAAAACTTTATAATAAAAGTGACAACATTTGTAAGGCAAAAAATGGAGCCAAATAGCCAAATGAGCTTTACTAAATGATAACAAATAAGGGTACCTTTATAAGTAATAACAGTATTTTTTAGTACTGATAATGTGTCCAAGTACATCAGTAGATTTATGTAACTATGAAATTATTAAATAAATCAGTACTGTATTTGCCATTTTGGAATGACCCCTTTTATACTTTCTTAAAGGAAGAGTAAAGAAGGATACAGTTTCCAAACAGTGTGAGCACTATAAAGTAGATGGAGGACCACATGCCAGAGTTCACTCCTCCTTGAGAGCGAATACCGTTGTACATCACCTCGTTCCAGTCCTCTCCTGTTAGGATCTGAGAAACAAACGCACTGAGCATCACTGTTGAAATTAGGTACACTTTTCTCCACATTAGCTAAACTGTTACAGTCAAATTTACATCCTCCTCATATTATGAGTCACTGTAATAACTTTGTTTTAACCGAAGAGCAATAACTTGGCAGGTTTATCTCCAGACCTGAAAGACGGTCATGATGGCTGCAGGAAAGGTGTCAAAGTTTGTCGGGGTGTAGTCTTCAAAGATGAACCTGTGAGAAAAATTTGACATATATGGTCTTAAAAAAAATCTTATTTTTTGGTCAGAAAGAAATCAATCCTCCTCCTCCCCGACAAGCTGGCTGGTAGATGGAGCTGAACTTTCTTTTTTTCCCAATTGCTCTGTATTCTAGAGGCCAGTTCATACACAAGGTCATGCTTGTGTACCTCAGCCAGCCTTTATTGAAGCGACAAGCTTGCGGGAAACAGCCTTCGACTCGGGGGAAACCAAGCATAGCTCTGTGTGTGTGTATGTGTGTGTGTGTGTGTGTGTGTGTGTGTGTGTGTGTGTGTGTGTGTGTGTGTGTGTGTGTGTGTGTGTGTGTGTGTGACAAAGGCAGAGTCTTAAATCTCTACCAAGCTCACATAGTCTTTTGGTATAATGAAAACAACTGTGAACAGGCCATAGGACAATTTATTTTCTCCTCAACTCTGTCTATTCAATAAAGAGGAACCCACTGAACCATGAAGTCTACTTAAACCTTTGTTTTTATGTTGTGCTGAATGAGTATTTATTATCTATATTTTCAGTCAAATTGATTAGTCTCTCTGCCTGGCTAGCGCCTTGCTTCACTCCATTTTCTTTATGGCCTCATAAGACGTGATGCATTGAACTATGAGTATTGGTATTTTATTCAGAGGACTGCGCATAACTTTTTATTTTTACCTGCCACCGAAGAGCTGCATGCCAAGAAGTGCGAAGACAACGATGAAGAGGAAGAGAAGGAAGATAAGGGAGATGATGGACTTCATGGAATTCATCAGAGAAACGACCAGGTTCCTCAGAGATGCCCAATACCTGGGCAGTCACAAAATACCAAATTAGTGCAAAAAAACGATAAGACAGTGAATAATACTGAAAGATTTTTGAGTGACCTGACAAAAAGTATGGGACTTTCCTTTGTAAGGAACATAAATGTCATAGGCATATATTCTTGTTTTGGGCAAGGAAGACATAGTTTTTGGTGCACTTTGCTTTGTAAATATTTCAGAAAAGACTGAATGAATCTCCAACACAACCCAGTATCTCTTATTAATGTGAAATATAGAAAACTGCATATCAAACCAATGTGTCAAACGTTACATAAACAACACTGCTGCCAGCTTTCAGTCAAAGGTGAAATGTTTCTTGTAAACAGAATGAAATATCTCAACAGAGTGAGGAAGGCTGCCACACTAACTTAGTGATCTTGAAGATCCTCAGCAGACGGAGAGCTCGCAGGACACTGATGCCAAAGGAAGTGCCAGGCCTGAAGAAACCCCACAGCACTTCAAAGATGCTGCCAACAATCACCTATAGAGATATATTTATGAGGAAATGCAGATTCAATCAAAAATAAAAAAGGAGCAAATCAATAATTTGTGTATACAAACACTCGACAGAGACGAGAGAGAGAGAAGAGAGACATAGAGTAAGAGAGGGCTGATGTGGCATGATTTAAAAACACAAGCAGCTGAATTTTGGGAGAAACAAATATGTAGAGAGGGAGATGGAGTACTGACACTGCAGTCAAAGCAGTTGAAAGAGGAGTGGAAGTAGAGACGTGGTCCTAAGCTGTACATCTTCAGAAACATCTCAGTCAGGAACAG
Source organism: Thunnus thynnus (assembly GCF_963924715.1). Classification (NCBI taxonomy): domain Eukaryota; kingdom Metazoa; phylum Chordata; class Actinopteri; order Scombriformes; family Scombridae; genus Thunnus; species Thunnus thynnus. The sequence goes on along the minus strand of NC_089524.1, from coordinate 19,582,599 downwards.
AGCGAGGAACAGGAACTCTGCATAGTCTGGAACAACAACAACATAAAGAGGTATTAACATTTTGACACAAACAAAGACCACGACAATTGTAATGGAAAAAATAACTAAAAACAGCAACTTTCAGAGGTGTTACAGCTATTACAGAGGTGATGGGTAAGGGGGTTTTACCTTCCTGAGCAAATCTCATACTTCAAGGTGCTACTGAAATTAGGTGTGACTCACAGAGGAAATTCGACAGCCAGAGGGGCTGGTTGTGGTGAACGATTGCAACACACAGGGTGTTGAGAGCCACCAGGCCCAGAACTGTCCAGTAGAAAGTGTGTGTCTTCACAACACGGCGGATGGAAATGCGCAGGAGACGCTCTTTGCGGCGGAAATATGCTGTAGGACCTCGTTTGGCGCTCCTGATACTTGCTCTAGCCATGGGGATGCCTTCAGGGAGAGAGAGGAGGAAACTGCTAACTAACTAACCAGCAGTGCTTGTACAGTACAGCATGTTCCCACTCTGAGTCTTAAACTGTGCTCCCAACAGTGTGATGTTTACAACAGCGTCAAATATGCATTTCCAACACTGTAGTGGACCTCGGTGTTTCTCACCAGAGTGTGCCTTATACTTTTTGTGTCCGTATTTATGAGTCTGTCCAGACTCCCACTCACCCACAGAGGAGATGTCACCATATTGTTCTTCCCCTGGTTGCCCTCGACGCACCACATCCATGCCTCTCCTCTTTATGGTGGTGGCTCTCTTCAACACTGCAGACAGAGAAGGTAGAACATAAAAAGTACCAGAACAAGCTGATCAAACAACGTAACTGATACAGTCGGTGAAATTAGATGGAACATAATGTGAAGGTAGTAAACCAAAGCTGACTTTTGGGCAACATGACCGAGCAACAGTTGCTTTGCATTTTTGTGTTGAGTCACTGAACAGATTTGTATCTTTTGGCTGTTCGTATGTCAACATTGCCCAAAAAGCTGCCTAATGCTTGACCACCCTTACATTTTTAAGACACTCATAGTTAGACTTAAGCAGTATGCAAGTATGTAAACATACAATGCAATGAATAGATCACGATGAGGCAAATGGCAAGAAGAAGTGAAGATCATCTGCATGACAAGCTAATGCCTGTGAAGGTTTAGCTGAAAGGGAAAGTTAAGCTCATTAGCGCTGCAGCTGAATGAGATAAAAATGATCATTTAATGTTAGTGTAATGATCCAAACAGCTGAATGCAAACCTTCTGCTGCTATTTTATGATCTCTGTCATAGCGAACCATGCTCCGAGGCGGCTTGGCGGTTCATGCATTTGTCTTATTTGAGCTGTGTTGTCATACAGTATCGGGGGACTCGACGTGCAGTGCACACATGCCAAAGTGAGTGTGACGAGCGTGTTTTGACCTTTCACTGACGGATGTGTTTGTGATTACCTCTCATCCTACCCCTCCCACCCCCCCTAACCCCACCCCACTCACACCTTCCCGCTACCTTGTATTTTCTCAATCTACTTGCGGTCAATATTTGCTTGGAGACTTTTTTTTTTAATAAGCCACTGATCAAACACACACAGATACACAAAAATATTGCTCATCTCACACACAGGAGTGTTTGCTAAAGGCAGGAACACTGGGTCCTGTCAACACACACACACACACACAAACACAGACACACACACAAACAAACACATGCATGCTAATGTCTTTCTAGACCAGTGGTTGCTAAGGCAACTGCAGTGTGCCACCTTTCTTTTTAATCAAAGCTATCAGAGCTTCCGCACTTATTTCCATCACAACAGCTGGACCCACTATGTGATTTTACTACAGATTTGCATCATTTAGTTTATTTTTACCTGGTCAGAGCGTCTCTCTGCTTCAAGTGACAGAAACATACCCGAGCAAGGATTTGCTTCTGTTTTTCTATGTTAAAGTGTGTGTGTGTGGCAAATGGGGCGGTGAAGTTGGTGAGGGAAGGAGCAGAGCAGAGGACGGTTCTCACCATAGGCACCACCTGTACTCCACTCTGGGAGCCTCCTGAGAGCTGCCAATCAATCAACATTTAATCAAAGGCCTGCTGGTTTAGCGAAGAGGAAAGGTCAAAGTAGAGTTCAGAGGGTCAGAGCAGACACTTAGCTGTCTGCGGGGCACCGTGTCTAGCGGCAGGTTTAGCACTATCAGGGCTAATTCTCTCTATGTAACACTCAGAGTTGTATAAAGAGGCGTAATGGTGTAAGCGATGTGTGCGAGTACACCACAGCAGCAACAAAATCTGGGTCATTTTTTCATTTCAAAATTTGCCAGCTTAGCGGTAAAGTTCCACCAGGTTTAAATGTAATCCAATTTCACTGGAAAAAAGTATGTGTCAATCTAATATCACAGACAAATACACAAAACATACTATAATGACATATGCTTGAATAATATTTATAAGGCACATTTGCGTTAAAACACAGAACAGTTTAAGAGAGACAGAATGTAAAGCAATGTGAGCAGAGAGACAATGTGCACAATGAAAGTAGGAAAAACAAAGACCTCCTTCTGACTTACCATCGAGGGCTGACGGTCCTGGATTCTTATTCTCCTCAGCAAGCATCACCTCCTCTGGAAAGCAAAAAGTTAAAACTGTAATCAGAAATGAGCAGCAGATGATGGCTCAGATGGAGATACAGTAAACTGGCATCTTTTGTAGCTAAAAGACAACAGGTTGCATCAGAAAGTCTTGTGTTCCTCAGTGGAGAGAGTTAGTCTTGAAGCTGAAATAACGATTTTCCTTTACTCATCATGAGCCAAATCCTTGATCTCCCTGTGCTGTGATTGAGAGTAAAGCCACCTGCTCTGTCGATCCAGGCCCGGTAGCCGTTGAGCTCTCTCTCAATCTGCTGTTGGCGTCTCAATTTCATGAAGGCCCTGCGGTTCTCCACCCTCTCCCTCTCCTTGGCAAACTCCCTGCAGAACCAAACCACAGAATCATTTATTTTACTCTCTGAGGGTAGTGGGATTTATAATCACACACACATTTATAAATAATTCCTCTTAGAGACAATCAGTGCGGGAAAAGCTATTGTTGCCTTGAACTAAGATCTTGTCATTGTTTATTTGATCGCAAGAGGAAGAGAAAGAAGAAGAGGAGAGGAGAGGAGAGGAGAGGAGAGGAGAGGAGAGGAGAGGAGAAGAGAAGAGGAGAGAAGAGAGGAGAGGAGAGGAGAGGAGAGAGGAGTCGTCTCCATCCCTCTCACTGTGGAAATAATGATAATAGATCCCCCATTAACCTTTCTGTAAAACTAATTAACTTGTATGGACTTTGACACCGTGTGCTGAAACAACATGGCTTGGTGTGACAGTAGCTGGTGTGCCAGCCACTCAACCAGTCAGTGAAAAATGAAGTTACAGTTTATTCTTGCTTACAGTCTAGTCTGCCAGATCCTAAACCAACAGGGCAATAAAACATCTGACTGTACAGCTGTGACCCATTTCAGGGGCCGTCTCCTTTGAAGGAAGTGGCCCATGAAGGTGTAGTGGCCTTTGGAGGACTGAAGACTAATGGGCTGAATCTGTGCCACGTCTCCAAAGGACACCTGTCATGTCACAAGTCCACACTACATGCTAATTCCAAGCTGGTTTTGAGCTTGTAATGTGTTCACACTGGAAAAGCGAAAAAAAAGGAAGTGTAGCTACTCAAACCAGGCAGCATGCATACTAAATATGGTAGATTTTTGAGTGTGCTGTTGAAGTGACACCATTGTCCAACAATGTAATGCACAAAGGAAATGAAAGTGCTACTCAAAGATGAAAAAAAAATGTGGGAGGTGGGGAGACAGTTATGGAAAGATTTTTGAAAACAAAACCAAAAAAAAAAGAGTTAAATCTTTTTGCTCATGACAGTGCCGATTGCTTTGTGTACTAATTGCTAAAACAGCATGAGTAAGATGAAGGACATACTGTATGGAATTAGTATGAAGTATGAAATTGGGACAAGCCTGACAGTTTAGCTTCACCAAGACCAAAACTAATTGAAAACACTGCTCAAAGCTTAAAGTGAGATATCCATTTCAGCAGATTTAGTTAAGTCACAACGTTGACATTTCCAAATTAATCACCAAAAAATTGCCCTCAAATGGCAAATTTAACGGCATTTAACAGTAAACACATCAATACACTGTAACTTGTATTTATCTGTATTGCCCTGTGGAGTTTTAAACATGTCTAGGCTGCTAATGAGTATAAACAGCTGAGTAGCCCGGGCTCCATTATTTATATCCTGTAGTAGGTTTTTAATTGGTTCAGATCATACAATGTATTTAACAATGACTGATGACCACCTACACACAAACACCTGGTAAATATTTCATGATAACAGCCTTTTTAGCAACATTATAGTTTGACAATGACTGCCCGAATGCACTGTTATAGGTTATATGCTTTGTCCTCTAAATGTGGGTAAGAGAAGGATGCATTTCTCAAATGCATACAGAGAATGCTTTGAAATGTGTGACAGGCATTGTTTGACTGCTTTTGATGTGGTGTGTGCTCTTGAATTGCAGATAGGGAAGTAAACAACCTCTAAACTAGGACACAGTTTAAGTCTGTCTGGCAGACTCCACACCTTCGCAGAATTTTTTATTACTTCATAGTTGGTTGATAGTGGACAATGAAATCAACTCAGGTAGTGAGCAAATCTGATAATTTATGAGCTAGAAAATCCCCATAAATCTCCATTACTTTTACAAGAGGTTTAGGCTTTGTCAAGATTGAGATAGACAACAACCTGGGGCTTAGACTGAAGAGCAGACCTACCCAGAGAGGACTCCCAGCACCAGGTTCAGGACAAAGAAGGAGCCAATGATGATGAGAGGGATGAAGTAGAGCCAGTTCCAGTTGGGGCCCAAGGCATCGTCGGTCTGAAACAGTAAAAAGTTTTAAACTCAGTAAAATCAACTCAGGCTGGAGCAGACTTGTGTTGCCGTTGGGATATGACAGAAATACACCAGTGTAGGTGTTTGGGTGGCTGCTGAAGGTTCAAGTCTGAGTGCAGGCAGGACACTGAACAGAGACATCATGTGTATTGATCCGGTCGGCCTCACAGAGCAAGTGTGGAGGAGAGTGGAGGTATTCTGCACCGGAGAAAAACTAGTGTATGAAGCCAATATAGAAACAGAGAGCTGCATTTCTGCACCTGGACCTAAGGAAGTAAACATGAAGTGTTCAATGCATAGAGTGTGATTCTTCACTACAGTGTGTGTGTGTGTGCATATGTACTTCTGCGTATTCAACATTGATTAAACTAGACTACAGTAAACACCATTACAGTACGTCTGTACAGTCAGCATTCTAGCAGCATGTTGTCTGTCTCATTCCTCTGTCCTTTCTTGTTCTCATTCAGCATCACTTACGGCAACATAATACAATCACTCTGGAAAATCGTCTGCCTTCATCAATCTCAATAAAAACTGAAAGGGCAGGCAGCTGATTGCAAGCTACACCCAGACGCAGCAGTTTATGCGTGTGTGTATGCTTGCAATCGCTGCTGATACTGAGATAATTTTGAGGTTGATGAAAATAAAAAAAAACTAAAATTCTATTGATTCTATGATTGTCCTTTGATTTCCGCACATTTCCATCACTGATAACCCTGACTTTTAGCCACAACAGTGCAACAGTTTTTATCACATCAACTCCTCTCTCGCTCAAATTTGACCAAAATGGGAGAATCTTTGAAAATGGAAAACTGATTTGTTTCAAAATTGACCAAAATGTCAGTCTATAACACCGTAAAAGCTTTTGGAAACTTTACCTTCCATTTTCCTTCAACTAAGACAAATACAAATACCAAATATATAAAAAGACCAAATCTTTGCGATATTAATTGGTGAGACAGAGCACATGTAGGAGATAACCTGCGTTAAAAATTGCCCATTTAATTGATATAACTTTTTTTTTTTGTAATTTACCTCTATTTATTTCTTTGGACAAAAAAATCACATTGATTAAAATACACTAACATTTACTAAATGGTCCAGGCTTTTCTAAAACGACTAAAATAAATAGTAGGAAGAACAAATCCTTGATTATTTTTCCAAATATTCTGTTCTGATGGTTTGGTTTTTTACATGGGCACGGTTTTATACAGTGTTCCTATCTGAAAAGGATCTGGTAATTCTGCTCGGCTGCAGGCAGAGGTGAACATGATTGGACTTGATTTGTTGGATGGTCATGCAGGCAACAGCTATATCAAATTAGCAAATGGTGCCACTGCCTGCCACTGCTTGCCTCTCTGTCTACACACTGTCTGTCTGTGTCTGGTTGCCTGACACAGAGGTTCATGAAGCATCGTGCAGCATCTCCTCCCTGTCAGACAGCACTCTGCGGCAGAAAATTGCATTGTTACTGGTTTCAATGCTCATTATTTGAACAGATGTCTCTGTGAGATGCAATATGATGGCTTATTATCTTATTTCTCTGTTGTATAACTTTAGGGGGTTTTAAAACATTGCCTCAAAAAGTACAGCTGACTTTTTATACTGGGCTAAGATACCTTGGGTATAAAACTCTCAATTTCGTTAACTTGTGTCAGAGCAACAGCATTTCTGACTCAACTCGGTATTATTTTGAGTCAATCTTTGAGCAATCTGTCACTGCTCTGTGCGATGTCAGTCGAGCAGGATGACAAAACTACACACCCTTGGTCACATAATGTAATTGTAATGATTCAATATGAACATAGAAGGAAAAAGATACTTTTCAGGTGGTTCAGGTAGATATTCAGAGAAGCAAAAGTGAAGAAGAGCTGATATGAAAATGCGTTCTTGAAAATAATACATATTAGATCTGTACTTTGAGTAAACAGAAGCAAAAGAGTCATTTTTGCATCTACACTTTTTACTCATATATATATATATAGCAGACTACATTTTTTCCTCTAAGAGACACTGAAGCGTGACATATTTCATAACTAGTAGGTGGGCAGTCTAATCTCTATTCAGGCAGTGTGTTGCAGCAGGTTGTACATTTCTCGAGACAGAGGGAATAAAAATGGCAAGCAGAGAGCAAAACAGGAATGGACAAAATTCTCACACAGTTTCAACACTAAAACCACAAGCCAGTATTTCCCCTCTCTATGTTTTACATCCACAGGCAGACAGCCTGAGAGAAAGGAGGATGCAGGGGTTGCACACATCCACTCAACAACCATCAGCGTTCTGGACCTGATGCTGCTCCTGTTCATTAGGGTTAATGGAGTCTAAATTGTGACAAAACACTACTACACCTCTGTAATTTGCAGCAATCTTGAAAATATTATGAGTGGCACATGTGTGTGTTTGAGTGTGTGAGTCTTACATTGTAGAGTACAGTGGTCCATCCCTCCATGGTGATGCATTGGAAGACAGTGAGAACAGCAAACAGGATGTTGTCAAACTGGGTGATGCCGTCATTAGGGCCAATCCAAGTATGGTTGCAGGTGTATTTGGCTGGACACTGACGCACGCCACATGGGAACTCAAACTCGGAAGAGTCCACCGTCTCGTTTTCTGAACAGAAAGGTGCAGAGACGGGAGAGGAAAAGAAGCAGGAATGTGTTACACGTTACAAAAAACCTGTTCGAAGTGTTGCAATGTTTCCTGACATTAAAAAGTTACTTCTGTATATGCAGCGCATGAAATGTGAAGGCTTGAATGTTTTTAACGACTTCAGCTTCAAGCTCCAGCACATGCAATTTAAAACAATCCATGTACCCAGGTAGAACACTAGTGAACACTGTATGATTGATTTTGTAAATTAAAGCAACATTTCATGCAATGTTTCCCATTATTATTCATCAACAGTGGAGTTATGTGACAGTGAATTCTTAGATGATGTCTTGCCTGTCTGTCTTGTCATATCAGTGTATGAATGTAAGAATGAATTAGAGTAAAAAAAAAAAAAAAACTCAATAAAACAGTGGAAGAGCGGAGCGCCTGTCTGAACACTAACGTGACCATTCAGTGACAGAATCTACTCACTTCAGTCTGTCTGTGTTATCAAACTGTCCATTCAGCTTCAGTGTGACAGGAGGAGCTCGGAGGTTAATGACAGCTGTGAATGTACAATGAGCCATTGTAGCGCACCGTATTGTTGGTTTTAATTATACAGGACAACACTGCCGGTTTGGTTTGATGATGTCTCCAGGTGCAGCCTGGCATGCCATTGTGTGTACGTGTGTATGCATTTGAGATTGTAATAATAGGCCTAAAGAGCTACATAAATACACAAGTCACAAAGTCACACACACACACATATATAACATACACAATAACAACAGAAACTTGACTCTTTGCTTTTATGTTCTGTGACTCAGTCTGTTGTCAAAAATAGCTGTAAAATGATTCTTTTATCCATTCTCATTTCATGCATTATTCACAGTTCTCCAACCTTTTCAGGTCCTTTCTACAAATTGCTCTCTTTTGTTTCATTCATGCCACCAGAGTGTGGCAGATGATTAGACTATTTCCTGTTTTGCAATGCAGTTTGAATTAGATATTGGCAGAAGAGGAATAAAATATCTGAATAACAGTAATCACCGGATGTTAACATTGGCTACTATCACAAATGGAGTAGTATGAATCAATGCGTGTGTACGTGTGTGTATCTGAACTGATCTGACTGAAGTACACTTAACTAACGGACTCACAATTACTTATGTGGATTGAGATCCCAAGATGTATTTGTTATATTTCTGTCTTTTCACTGGATGGGGATAGTCTGTGCATGTGTGCGGTTATAGAGTCAGTCTTTCCTGATAACATACATACATGAACGACTGAAGTAAAAGTGGTAAATTAGTATCATGTATGAGTTTAAATATGTGTTTTATGTTTAGATGTACATGCACAAATTCTCTGCACAGGTATCTGTATATATAAGCGTCTCTATGCATAATCTGAATAGATATACAGTCAATGTGTCTGTACCCAGTATTCCAGGCTCCGGTGTGCAGGTGCTATGCAGTCTGCCGCTGTAAAACTCCAGGCCGATGATGGCAAACATGAGGATTGCAAAAAAGAGCAGAAGGCCAATCTGCAGCAGAGGAACCATGGCCTTCATTATAGACTTCAGGACTATCTGTAGACCTGGAAGTAGAGCACACAGTGGCCAGCAGAGTTAATGTGAAAACACAACCACTATACATGTAATGATTCAAGCTCCCTTTACAGAGATTAAAGAAGTCCTATACATCAACCTGACGTTGGCTTTGTTTATGTTCATTACCTCTGCCAGGCGTAAGCCTGGAAGGCATCATGCGTTTGGTTGTGTGTGTTCGTCCATGTGTCTGTATATCCGTGTATCTGTCCACAGCTAATCTCGCACACTCATCAGCCTAATATTTTTTGTGCACATTTATGACTGTATGCTCAAGGACCTCTTGTGGTTGCAGTGATTAACAGTTTTTGAAAAACCTATTTTATAACACAATTCCTCATGAGTCTATCATAAAGCTTAGACTTTTTTTTCGTCTTTTCAGCAGTCCTTGCCATTTTATGATATGCGTTACGACATAGCAGAAGGCATATCTGGCAATTGGCCATGCTAAAAATAAGGCTTATCTAGTCTGTTGCAGGCCGCATTTTGGCCTTTGTTGTGGCTCAAAACCTGACATCCATAGAAAAGTTTGGTCTCATCTTGAACCAGAGCATCTGCTGATTAATTCTATACCCAATATGTTATGATACACTAAAGTTAGGCATGATATGAGATGAATAAATCCCCGTTTCTGTCATCTTCGCTGCCATCTTGACTGTACACACCTGGCGGAGATCAGCACCCTACTGAGTGCACTCTTTTTGTTGTTTGTGGCTTGGTTTGACCAAATTATATGCATATTCTTCCTTTTATGTGGTATCTATTTAGGTAATTTTAGTTTAGTAAAGGGACTCTGTTTCTGTAAAAAGGTGTTGCTGTTGATTATTCAATGTAATTTTTCAATTTTGTGAGAGTACCACAAACAAAATGCCATTCTCAAAGCATGGAAAATTAAAACCAGAACTATCCTCATAGTTAAATACAACAAGTATAAGTGAGAGATTTTTTTCTCTTTGTAATGTGGTTGAATCAACCATTTAACTCTCTTTAGATTAGGTGCTCTGTGTAAACAAATATATAAATGAAAGGGAAAACTATGGCTACTATGGCCATGAAAACACAGATACTCACTTGGGATGCCTGAGACCAGTTTGAGGGGTCGGAGCACTCGCACTGCCCTCAGAGTCCTCAGGTCCACTGAGATGTTCATGTGCGCCCCTGCTGCAGCCAGGATCCTAAACAAGTATACAAACACAAAAGTGCACATGTAAACCCACACAAACACACAACCAGAAGACAGCAGAATTAATTGTCTTGTCTTGCATTATTGCTATGATTTGATGCTTTATAAGCTGTGTGGAGCGGTGTTGAAGATGGGGTATCGCACACACATACACACACTAATGCCATCGCGCACAGTGTCGCAGGATGGCTGCAGTGCTTAGATATGGAGTGTGAAGACGGGAGGGTCTCCAGCAGGCAGAGAAAACAACAAGGATGTTTTTGGGGCTTTTGGCTGTTTCCCTGTGTGTGGGAGGATGGCTGTGACAACTGCTATTTAGGAAGAGAACAAAGAAAGCAGCTCCATCAAGGGAAGGGAAGGCAGGACACCCTTAGGCATGGAGACACAGTAAGCTCACGGACAAACACATGCGCAAACACGTCGACCCTTTATCTGGTACACAAAGCCCTTCAAAAGTTCCATTTTTACTTTGTTTGTCTTGTTTTGTCTCCTCTGTTCCCCCCGCCCTCTAAATACACCTCTGTGGCCTTCAGCCCTCAGACTGATGAGAAAAAGCAAAGCAACGTCTGGTGATCTCCCTCCCCACTTCCTCATTAGTCTGCCCTCCTGCTTTCCTTTCCTCTCACTTGCCTTTCTATCTTCCTCTTCATCCCTAAACCTCTCTCCTCTTATCTCTCTCTTCCTCCACCTGTTTTTTCCCCAACACCCCCCTCCCAATTATTCTTGCACCTCTGACTCTTTCAGTGTTCTTCTCTATTTTCCACTGACTATGAACACACATTTATTCCCCTTTCAACTGGATGCCTACAGAAGGAAAGACAGAGATGGATGGAGAAACAAGAAAAAAACAAAGAAAAAAAGTCGAAAGGGAAGTTGAGAAAATGTTTTTGCTGAAGATAGAATGGTGCAGAATTTTAATTCAAGACTTTGAAGCCAATATTATAATTGCTAAATAAAACTGACTGAATGAGTGAAATTATGTGATGATAGCTAAATAATTTCATACATTAAAATCAAATATGAAGGGGGTAACACATGTTAAGGAAGACAAGTGATATGTAGATTATGTAAAAGGGGTGCAGCTCTGTAAACACATCATTTATGTACAGTACAGTGTGAAAGTACCATCTTCAGATTTGCTCATTTGCTTTAAGATGATTGCATATATGATCATCACACAGCTAGAAACATAGCAACGCAGGCCCGATTACATTTCTGTGATACAGTGGTGAGAATTAGTCCCATCTTTGGTGTTAGGAGACACAGAGTGTCATCTGATTTAATTAAGAGAGGGGAAGGCAAGAAGTGAGACGGAGTGAGAGAGACTGAGAAACAATACAGAAAGAAGGAGACAGAGAGAGGGGGGGAGAAGAATTAAAATAGCTCACCATCATCCACACAAATATAGAAATTGAATTATCCTCATGAGCTTAACACCTCTAACTATATCCGTTTGGATTTTTTCTCCTTCCCCTTTTCACCTTCGTTCACCGACACTCTGCACCTCCCTCTGCTGTCTTTTCTCTGTCCCTCCTTTTTCCCCTTCAATAACCCTTCACTGCTCCTGCCACCTCTGTCATTTCATCCCCCACTTCCTCCATCTCTCCATCTTTCTTCAGACCATTAGTCAGTCCTGGCTGCTCTTTAGTTGTTATGGAGACTAGAGGATGGAGGGTCTAAAAATGGCTTCCTCATTTCATCCACTCTTATTCAGTGGATGTCCTGGTCCCTGTTTTTCAGTAACCTCTGTGTTTTGAAGGAGTGGGATGCTCTAAAAGTTACAAAACTCATTCCTTCTGCAGTCAAAAAATCATGTAAAAGGGATTTTTGTGTTTTGTTTGTTAGCTTGTTTAAGCCAAGGTGCAATGCACAAAATGGTATGTGCTGGCTCACAATTTGTGGCTCTTTTGTGTCACCGTCATGCCAGTACAACAACAGTGCTGATTACTGCTTAATTCAAATACAGATCAGAAATGTTTTGATCAGCTACATTCAAGAGTTGTTGGATACCCAGTGGCACTCTGACTGAAATATGCCCGGACAGGGGGCACCTTCATGACAAAATATGATTTTGTTGATTTTTATGATATATTTTCCCTTTTTTTCCTATTGTTAAGAGCTGTCCATGGTGCTGAACAAGTAATTTGTCCTGATTTTTTATTTTTTTATTTGTTTGTTTTTGTTTTTATTTTTTCTCATTCATCCATTAATGATTAATTCTTCTGTTCATCCATTAATCCATTAAACTTTCTCATTCATTATCCTCCCCCTGTTTACACTACTGCAACACTTATGCAAATCCCTCTGTCAATAATGACAAACTTACAGTTTCTGTTATATTCTATGTTGTTTTCTACATGTCTTTTTATGTTTCATATCATTAAATGGTGTTTCTGTTGTCCTTTTGTTTTGCACGAATTAAAAAAAGGGGAGGTAATTTGTCCTATCTAACTGTCTCTAAACTGTATATTCTATCACAAAGCTGGTTCAGTTTTAACCAGGATAAATCACCATGGCAACTTATGCTAAACAGTTAACCTGCTCCAGAGCAGACCTGTCAACACTGACCACTGACCAATCAGATCACTGGAAAAAAGGAGTCGTCATTCCTGCAGGATCCCGACATGAACAAAAGTCCTGAGTTACAATAAAGAGACAAGTAAAAAAGAGCATTATATATTTTTATAGGTCAGTAGTTAACAGTTAATTATTCCAGGTTTTCTGTTAAAACTCTGGTTTTAAAACAAAGCCTCTAACAAACGGAGAGATCGTTTACAACACTAAACACATAATGATGATTTTAGCTGCATTTTAATTGTGCAAAGTTGATTTTATCCCTGGAGTGACAACTGACGGTGTGGATGATTTTATACTCTGATTCCATCACTGCAGCTCAGAATAACATGAGACAACTCTGTGATGATAGCTGGAAATAAAAACGAAAGATTGTCTTTTATTAGAAAAATAATCCACACACTGTTAATTGACTCCCATCGTTATAATATATATATAAATTTCGGTCAGGTAGACTTCATCAGCCATTTTCCACCCTTTGCTTTGGTAGCAGAAACAGTCTGGCATTATTTTTAAGTTTTTCCTTTTTTGTGTATAACATATCCAGAATGGTTTCTTCATCATCCAATTAAATAGCAAAAATACTCACTCTATACTTAAGTCATATGTAATAATACCTACATGTATTTTAAGCCTTAGCCTACTTTTAATATTTAGAAATTATTTCTGGTGTTTCTGCATCTTATTATTCTGTTGTATGATTATAGGCTTGTCTACATAGCATTTTGCTGAATATAACTTTTTGTTGTCCCTTAAACAGAAGTTTTCTGCAGGTACTTGGTATCACCTTTTCATCTCATATCGTATGAAGTACTTCATTCATGGTTCTGATGATGTCGCTCTTAATTAACAACACTTCCTCTTCCACATGAACACGCTCGTAGCTGGATAGGAAAAGCCAGAGTTGACTGAGCTGGTTGACAGCCAGCTTTGTGATACTAGTTATCCAGGACAGCAGATGTTGATGAGGCTCAGTGAGGCCAGCTCACCCACAGAAAACCAGACTAAGTTGAACTTGCTTTGTGATACAGGCCTCAGGAAACTTTTAGGCAGATTAGATTAAAACAAAGAATGATAAAAACCCTTCACTTCAAGTGTGCATCAACAAATTATGTTAAAATTAATATACAGGAAGATGTTGCCAAAAAAACAACCACAACCTTTGTCACAGTTCTGTGCAGTCATTAGCTATGCTGCACACTCTTGCCGTCTGGACATTGGAGGCCGGAGACAGAATGTGGCAGATGTAAGTCAGCCAAGGAAAGCACAACATATGGCTGATTTGGCGCAAATGAACAATTTGGCAGACAATTTGTTTCCTCCCTGTAGTTTTCTCCCAATTGCAGGACTATTCATTTATCAGTTCATTGTTTGTATTAGGTTTGGTGTATTTCATGATTTAAATGGAATCACTCAGTGGTATCAAACACTGACAGTGTAGACTAAAAGATGAAATGAAATGAACAAAAATGATAGACTATTCCTTTTGCCAGTGTTTGTTTTTTTTTTTAAATGTTATTAGCTATAGCTTTCTATTGCATTAGAGGCACTTGCTTATCTATGATCATTTCTAAGAGAGTATTTACAATACATTTCAGAAACAACTAAATACCAAAAGTTCCCAGATTTCTCCCAATTTCTCTCTTTTTTTCTCTCTTACAACCAAGAGACGACACAAGTCTGTGTCAGAGTCAGGGCCCTATGGTGCATGAGAGGGTCAAGGGGGTTGAATTGATTAGACCCTGGTGGTAACAACACACATCTGACAGGTGCCCGTTGCATCCACAAGTTAATAAAGTCACTTTTAGTCACCATGGAGCTGTCACACACATAAACATCTTTGCTTGGCCTGCAGGCGTTATGTGAGATACACACTGTAGTGAACCGAGCTGATGCACGGGTCAGAGTTGTCAGCTATGATAAGTGAATAACAGTGACATATCCTGCAGTACTGACAGCTCCCCGCTGTGTGACAAATCTGTCGTGACAACTGTCGTGCCATGATAATGATAACGTTGTGGCTTATGCTCCGTGTCACTGTCAAGCTGCTAACTAATATGATATGAATGCACCTAACTATTGTAATAATATTAATTGTGCAGCATGTGTTATTTAAGCTGCTGGTTCTCAGAGGTGTCACAAGATAATTCTGGTGCATTTGTATATAGAAATGTCAATTTTCTTTATTGTTCTTTAATGTAATACTGCAATATTAATGATGGTTCTCTTCCATTAAAGCCCCTTCACACCTTGTCACACCTTTTCCCTTGTGTCGCCTCATTAGACTTCTTCTCAGGACTGTATATAAATTGTGTTTGATTGACATCTCCCTTTGATTGACTCTCCAGTTAGTTACATTAACTTATACCTTTATCATTCGTACCTTTATATTTGTGTGTTAGTGATTCACTTAATTCCCTGCACAGTTTCACTTTTCATTTCACTGGAGGTCCAATCAGCCTGGGTAATTGAAAACACCTGTGGGAGTGTGTAAGCTGTCCCAACCAACATGCACAAGAGACTCTTTTCACAGCAGACAAAGCAGGAGAAGCCCACATGTAAATAATAACATTAACAATGGCTCCGTTCCATAAAGTTATTATTAATTCCACCTGTGCTTTTCCTGCTTTGACAAGTCAAAATGTCTGCAGTGAAAAGGGTCAATACCACGACCTTTAACTGGCTCATCTAAATGGAATGCAGTCATTAGAAATGTCAGTCTAATATAAAGAAAAGATAAGATTAGACTTTATTGTCTCCTTTAAGAGAAATTTGTCTTGGGCATTTGAGAGAACACAGATGACACAGCTTCTACATATACACACACACAATATATCCATATACATGTACAATCAAACTACAGTTAACATTCAGTGTCACACACAGATCAATATACACTAAAACATACATCAAAAATATTGCACGATGCCCTTCACCAAGATATTGCACATTTCCCCCAATAAGAACCATAACGTCACCCCCTACACACACACACACACACACACACTTCATCTCTTACTGTTCAGTAGGTTGATTGATAGTAGAACTAAGGAAAATTTATACCTCTTAATCTTACAGTTTGGTAACCTGCAACTTCTGCCTGAAGGCCTCAGCTCATAATCTTTGTGAAAAACATGGTTTGGGTCACAGGTGATTGTAATTAATGTAATTTAATGTGAGTATAAGGTCAGTTGAACAATGACTGTACAAGATACTTGGCAATACATTTTTTTCAGAGTTCCTGGAGAGTTGGAAAGAGAATATACCATACAGTTTATAGTCTTTAATGTTTCAGTGTGTACAGTCCAGCAGCATGGTTTGCAGCAGATTGCATCAGTCAGAGAGAATCCAGCCGCACACACCACGAGATAAAAAAAATCATTAAAAACATATCCTCTGTCCTGCAAAGATTATAGTAGAGTATGAGGACAATGGACATTAAGTATTGTAACACTGCACCTAAAACCTAATCATATAAACACTTGCCAGAGAAGAAAGTAAGCCTTCATTCAGAGAGTATTTAGCCCCTTTGCCTGACTTGTGACTAGGGCTGCAACTAACGCTTATTCTCATTATTCATTAATCTGCCAATTAATTTCTCAATTAATCATCTAATCTATAAAATGTGAAAAAAATTGAGACAAAATGGCATTCACACTTTCTCAGAGCCCATAGTGATGTCTTCAATCTGTTTGTTTTGTCCGACCAATGATCCAAAACCTCAAGATTTTTATTTTACTGTCACATATGACAAAGACAAGCAGCAAATCCTCACATTTGAAGACATGGCCGCGAAGCTCTTTGGAATGAGAAAAAGACAGCCAAATGGCACCATAGCTCAAACAGTGTGAAATGTATGCCCACAGAGAGCATTGGACCTCTAAACCTGAAAAACACCAGACCTGTAGTGAGGGCAGTGCAAGCGCATGACCAACGCTTGACCCCCACAGTGCCTCTATCACTACACTACAACCCTACAAAGAAAACAGGATTTACTATTATCAAGGACGCATCAAAAAGACTTTTAATAACATTTATACTTTTTTTTAATACATTTATACATTTAACTTACTGTGCTTTTTACACATCAAACATAAAGTGCCTTTGTATGCTGTTGGTAAGCATTTAATGCAAACTGAGCTGTTGAAACACTTTGCCTGTAAACAGGTACTGAAGTCTACTTCACCAGACATAAAAACAAATCAGGACATTCTGCAGACATTTTAAGGCATTAAAAGCCTTTATCTAGATTGTGATATAATGGACAATAGATAATCTAAATCCATAATCTAAAATAGGACAGACACAAGATTTGTACAACTGTGTATAGATTTTATAACCAAGATCCCTATTTAGCTTAACCTTATTAAAGACAGCTTCCAGCGGTCTACCTGCAGAGTCTGATAAGGCTTTCATTCTTTCTTCAAAGGTAAGATGGTCAGTAAGTCCTAAGTATTTGTAATAGTCAGTGTATGACAGAGGTATTGAACAAATATGAAATTTAAACTTAGTTTGTGTCATGGACTCATGGTTTTTGGACCCTTTGTGTTTTATTCTTCTGGTTCCCTGTGTTACACTTCTGTTGTCCAGTCCTTTTGGTCATATGGTTTTGCTCGTTCATATGATTTGGTTGTATCTTTAAATGACTGTCTTGCATGATTATTTACTTTATAGTGTTGTGTGCTTAAGTTTATATTCATGTATATTCTTGGATGGGTTGATGTATGTTGATTTGTCAGTAAGAGGTTTTGGTTTCTGGGTTTTGAGTTTTCTGTGTGTTTTCCTTCCTGTGTTCCTGTACTGATTTTCCCTCCTTTGCCCATCAACACACCTGCCCTGTATCAGCCTCATTAGCCCTGCCCTGCTCTGTGTTTCCCCCTGGTTTTCTGTTCGGTCTTGGTTGGATCCTTCTGTTATGGTTTGGCAGGTTTGGACCCAAGTGCAGAGAACAGCTGGCACAGGAACTGAAGTATCTTTTATTCCACAAGTGTGCAAGCAAAGCAAAATTGGCAGCTCAGAACAGACAGGACAAACAGAACTAAACCCAGAACAAAGGATCCCACCAGGACTGAACAGAAAACTAGGACTTAAAAACTAACTGAACTAATGAGGACAGGAAGTGCAGGTGGGGTGATAGGCAGAGAAGCTCAGGAGAAGGGTGTGAGGTGATGAAACAGGAGAACAGACAGGGAGCAGCTGATGAGGTTAGATACAGGGCAGGTGTGTAGATGGGCAAAATCAGTACAGGAACACAGGAAGGAAAACACACAGAGGAAACCCAAAACCTAGAAAACAAAATCTCTTAATGACAAACCAGCATTCATCAACCCACCCATGAATATACATGAATATAAACTTCAGTATACAACACTATAAGCTAAATAATCATGCAAGACAGTTCTGTTAAAGATACAACCCAAATCATATAAACAAGCAAAACCATATGACCAAAAGGACTGGACAACAGAGGTGTAACACAGGGAACCAAAAGAACAAAAACACAAAGAGTCCAAAAACCATGAGTCCATGACAAGTTTGTAACCCTCCCCTCTTCCTGAATTGCATAACCTGAGTTTTATCATTTGTTTATCTTCAATCTCCATTTATTACACCAACGGCATACAGTATTCAACAAACTCTGAAGATCATTTTCAGTCTCTGCAAGGACTACATCATCTGCATATATGATCTAGGATTTTCAGTAGGGATGCACGATATTATGGGCACGTCATCGGTATCTGCCGATATAAGCTCTAAAATGAAATATCGGCATCGGCCGAAATGAACATTTTCTGCCGATTATGAGATGATTTGTTGCCTTCTCCTCCACTGCATAACTGTGCTTCCCTCCACGGACTGTTTCACCCTGACGGTCCCGGTACTTCCTCCACAGGCTCCACTTCATTCAGACCAGCTGCTTCTTCTAGTGGAGGCTAGCTGGCTGTGCTTTCCTCCGGTCATGCTGCGGCTAACGCTCCGCTAGCTAACGTTAGCCCTGGCTCTCCGTGTGGATCCAACAGGAGCACCAAGTCCAAGGTTTGTTATTCAGTTTAAGTGGGAAGATGCAGCTGATCTGATGGGCAGCTTGAGTGAAGTGGAGCCTGCAGAGGAAGCACTGGCACCGTCAGGGTAAAATAATCCACGGAGGAGCTGCTATGTTCGGCTGCACAGATAGGAAACACCTTGGCTGACAGGCTGTACCACTCTGTTTGGGGGGGAAAAAAAATCTTCTTCTTTTTGGTTTATAACAGCGGTTGGCAACTAGTGTATTAGGTGCATTACTGCCACCTTCTGCTCCGGAGTGTGGACCAGAGATTAAATCTACGCATTAATCCTGTCTGTCAAATAAACTCAAAGAAAACTCTACTGCTCCACCAACTTGGCAAGTTCATTAAAGTTTTAACACTGAGCTCCTGAACTCCAGTCTATATGAAGTTCTTCCTTCATATATTGTCTTTCTTGATCATACTTAGTACAATTTATGATTGTATGCGTAATAGTCTCCTCAGCCAGCTGAAAAAAAATATGTGCATATATCGGTATCAGCATCGGCAATTGGCCACAATGAGTTGGAAATATCGGCATATCGGATATCAGCAAAAAATCCAATATTGTGCATCCCTAATTTTCAGTCTAAAACTAGATCATTTATATAGATGGCAAACAGCGTGAGAGAGAGCACGTGCCCCTGTTTTACACCAGATGGGGTTGGAAACCAACCTGTTCTATGGTTACTGATCTGCACACATCCAACTGGCGTTTGATAGCGAGCTTTTAAGGCATTATAAAATTTACCATCTAAACCAGATTTTAGTCATTTGAAACTGAGAAGGTCAAAGTCAAAAGCTTTCTGAATATGTATAAAACAACTAAAACTATGCCTCCCTTCTTGTATTCTAGCATGATCTATAGTAGATAAAGAAAATACAGTATGTGGTCAACACAAGCTCTGTTCTTTATCTTGATCTACCAATTGACCAAATGTTTCCAAATAACAATATAGTCGCTCAGCTCATTCAGAATACTAAAATAGACTTTATAAACACAACTGAGAAGACTTATCCCCCTATAATTCAAAGGAACTCTAGGACCATTATTTTGAGACTTAGGGATTGGCTTTATTATGGATTTATGCCAAACAGAGGGAACCAAGCTATACTCAAAGCAAACAGAAAAAAGATTACCTAAAATTGGAAATTTTAGTTTGCAGATGTTCTATTTTTAATGTTTGCCCCCTCTCATATTTTCCTTTGAAGCCTGCATTTTCTGTCAAAATTCTGTTGTCTAGCCTTAAATTCATTTTTTAACTGTTGCTTCCTCATATTGTTACCATCACACTTTAGAAATCTTTTCTCAGCCATCCTAGTTTCCTCCGACATTATATTCAACTGTCCATTCCAGTTAGGTTCGTTTCCTTGAAAATCCACCTTTCCTGGTGGAGCATTGAATTCTACAAACTTCAGTCACATTACAAATATATTTACAACATTCACCATATCAATTTCTTTTTGCTGTTGTATTGGGTGAGCATATCTACGAGTTAACCACAATTAGGCACTCTGGAGGAGAACAGGTGAGGAGACACATTTCTAATATTCTTCTGTGGATATTGTCTAAGTTTAGCATTATCTGAAACCATGTAATCAGCAACCTGCTTGGAAGGTCAAGACCAACATAGAGTGATCAGGTACTTGATCACCTAGCAGGTTGAGACAACTGATGATCCCACTCTCAATTAACTCATTAGGACTGTGGATGTTCAAGCGGAGCAGAGGAGAGAGGCGGAGACAGCGATGTAACCTGGTCGCTATTCTACAAGTCCTGACCTAAAACCCTGCATGCTGTTATTGGCTCGGGACTCCACACCCACTGCCCAAAGGTTTAAGCCCAGAAGCGTCCTGAACACTGCAAAATAATAACAAAACAAGAAAAACAGGCAGGAGGTCTCTGCTGCCCGTAATCACCAGCTTTCCACCCTGTGGAGGGTTCTTACAATATTGTTTATTTTTTGTTGACACAGTCGTTTGGTGACATTTTTCTTTACTATTGGTTGTGTTGTTGTTGATGTCTTCTAATGCTTCATGTTGCTTTGGGTTATTTTTTGATAATAAAATGCTCCTGTTTTCTCCAGGATGTGGAGTGTCTGCTAGTCACATGCTCTCACACATTTCTACCAGTGACTCAGTTGTTGCATTCACATGTGACAACTCAGAGAAAAACATGTGAATGTGCAGAAGTCAATATATTTTTAAGGGCATTTTTGCCACAAGGCCAGATCATCATTTCTGACTCTGACAATACCAGCAGTAGTGTGTGTGTCTGTATATTACACAAGAAGACCTGCTCAAGACAACATTTAATTATCAAAAATAGATTTTTGATAATAAATAATAGATGGGGTTTTTTTAAGTATAACAAGTTGACCATCTATCTACCTCTCTTAACAGCAAACAGATTTCTTCCTGAAGTGTCCTTGAGCAAAACACTGAATCTCTTCAAGCCACGAGTGTGCTGTATTGAGTTTGGTAGATTATTTTTTTCCTAAAATTAAACCTGCTGAGTTCAATTTAACAGCAAAATCTCCTTTTCAAGAGTTGATTCGGTTTGTTTATGCACAAGGAGCAAACAACTGATCTGAACAGCGAAGTCAACATTTCCTCCAAAGTTTTGCATCTGCATTACATCACACTGCATTCTGACCTCTCTGTAGAAGGAACAGAAAAGTCAAACACAGTATTTACCTTCAGGGATAAAGTAAAATCATATGTTCCCAATTCTGTAAGACCTCTGATTCTGCAAGATGATCAATTAAAAGAACTGCTCTGGTGGCCCACAGTGCAGTGGGTGGTATGTGTACAGCAGATTGTCTTGACAGAATAAGGAATTGTGTGGAGCTACTCCTACAGTGCTGCTCTGGTTGGTTCAGTTGATATAAGCCTCTCTGCCTCCCACAGTGTGCTCTCTCATTTTTAACTCCCCCCTCATCTCTCCTTTTTTCTGCTTTCACACACACACACAAACACACACGCTGAACCCCTACTCACACACATCATATTCAAGTTGTTATGCAAGATCAAATGTTACGGCTCTTTGTATTAAGAGCCAAAAATACTGGCCTGGCTTTATGTGAATCAGCTGAGTATCAACCTGCATGTTGGTTTATGTGTCCGCTAAATGTTTGCTGTTTGTCCAGAATGAATAATTGATTTGGGTTAATTCTTTATTTGCCATCTGTTGGAAGAGAGTGAAAGAGATAAATAGAGAAAGAGTGAGTGAGAGATGTTAATTTGACACAGAGCAGAGATGAGTTGGTGGCACACCAACTCCTTCATAGGTTACGAAGGTTCACATGCAGCATGTAAAACCAAATGAAAATCACCATGTTGTGTAACAATATAACCAAAGCGCCTCCATGCAATATGTTTTTATTAATAAATTCTAAAGTGGACAAGACAAGAAGACTGCTGAAGGTTACTGAAGGCATATTAAATCAACAAGCAAGTTAAACATAAAATAAAGGATAGTAAAATGATAAAGGGTCAAAAAATGTGTTCATCTTTGCCGTCTGATTCCAACAATCTGACATTCACTGTAATGGCTGTGTATGTTGTCAAATTCAACATTTTTTTACAAGCTCTTTAGAGAAAGATTTTGAATCCAAGCAGGACTACAGCACCTTCACAGGTTTTCTCTGTGAGATTGCCAACTTGTCTGGAAAACATCAAGAGAAAATGTTGTTTATTATCGTATGTAAAGCATATTCTTTTGAAGATACTGAAATAAAGGTGACTGCATTTTGGCTTGGAGCTCTGTTTCGTGTCTTGCAGATAATCAAAGCCAAATGCAACATGCTGCTTGTTGGCAGTGATACACTTCAAGGAGCTGCTTCAGTATTCCCTCCACAGTGACACTAACAAACACAGTGTCCTCAGAAAACCTTGTGCTGCATTTTATTGTCAGTCACTTACAATTCTTTTGCTTTTTACACATTTCAAAAAATCATCTACAACACCTTGTACAAAAGGTCTAATCATTGATCAGACTGGAGGCTGATTTCTGGCTACATTATTCTGCTGATGCCAATTTGCAGCTGATTGATGGGAACATCATTTGATGATGTAATTTCCACCCCAGCCAGACTCCAAGGTTGAAACACTGTAAATCAGTGTAATTCACCACCAGTTGATGGCTCCTGCATTCATCTCAGTGGTAGAAAAGTGCCACTTTAACCCAATATAGAGTGTAAGTCTGAGGCAAAGTGAGATTTTATTGTTTCACTACATTAAGAAATCACTAGTCTAGATGAAAATCCACTAGTGATATTTTTTTTCACTGTTAATTCAACACACTGGACCATGATGCCCTGCACACTGGAACTATTTCAAACAACCTGCAGTCTTTTGAATTTCTCTCTTTGGTACGCCTAACATCCCTTCCCTACGGATACTCATCCATTTAATCTGGTTGCTTGTCAGAGGCACTCGCTCCAATATTTCTAAACATCTTTGGCCTGTAAACAGGTAAACAGAGGAGACAGGCGTTTCGCAAAAGTCCAGAAACACTCTCTTCAAATTAGCTCTGCTCCACACATGCCCATATGGAGTGTGTAATTAAATAACTCCTACTACATTTGCAGGGAAACTGTGGCTGTAACAGAGCAGTCACTTTCCTCTTGCCAACAACAATGACGGTTGATTCTGACACCTCTGAGAAGACATCTTATGCTGGTTAAAACAAAGACTCACTGCCATGTAATCACTACATCTCTCCCAGTGTTTCTAATCCATGATAATAATAAGTTATTGTGAAACAAAAAAAAAGAGGAAAAATATTGTTTTGATTGAGGAGGTATCTTGGAATGAGGATTTTTTTGTAACAGCAATACAAGTTTCAACCTATACATCAGCATTATTCATTGGGGGACCAATGTTTTACATGTAGGTTTATATGTTTTCAGTGTTTTATTATTATATATTTATTAAAACTGTGTTTGAATTCACAGGATATGTGTTTCATTTAAACTCTTACATACTGTTAATATTCTGACCCTTCACAGTATCACGTCATAATTAGTCTGTATAATAAATTTCTGAACCATAAATACATTTTGTATTCATAAATACGTCATCACTAAATGGGTGATTAATCTTTAATGAAGCTTTCAGAGAGCAGAGAGAGTTATTCTTCAGGTTTTACAACTATTTTTTATGGAAAAAAACTTTAACAATCACACATATGGTCCTGTGTTACCTAAAACAGAATATAACAGTCATGATTTTTATGTATTGTTATATTATATCACTTTTAGTGTTATTGGATGTGAACAATGCAACAACATTTTTGAATGGTGTTTTTTTTCCCCAATAAATACAAATTTAACCCAGAAGACCCTCTATGTACAAAAAAATTGTACCAGCTGCACAAAATTTAAAAAATTTAAATATTTCCATTTTTATATATTCTGAGTTACTTTAAGAAAAGTCATAAAATTTCAGGCTAAATGCTCTCAAATGTAAAAGTGCATCATATTTGACCTGAACAGTATGTAAGGATTAACTTAAGTGGATTTTATTATTTCTTGTGTTATTTATCTGTTAAGTTTATTACACTTTGTTTCAGCACAATGGTCTCAGTTTGTCTCTCTACATCTGAGTGAATTATTATGATTATCATTAGATGTTACAAAGTCATATTTATTGGGATTATTATACTGTACAAGCCTTGTATTTACATGACCTACAGCACTTTTATAACAATCCTCTTAAAGGTTTTATGTAAACTGAAGGGAAACTTTAGTTTTTGCTGGAGGGCCAGATTTGGCTCATGGGCTGCTTTCTGCCTGCCACTGTTTTATGTTATAACATTTCTGGATATCACACTGACATACATCATTTAAAATGAGCTGTATCTCATCCAGTGCAGCATGTGTATGTCAGCCTCTCTCAGCTCAGTGCGTACAGTGCTGCAAGCCCAGAGCCGACACCTGCTGCTCTTCCATCTCTGTCTGACTCTGAAACATGCAATTTCACTCTGAACTCCTTGCGAGGAGATTCAACAACAATTTAAGTTGTGGGAATACTGTGTTCCCTCTTGTATTTTGTCAAGCAAGTCTTTTACCAGAGGAACACATGTCAGACTGAAAACTACTGTACTGTAAATGAAATTGGACGCTTTTTTATTAATCAAAGATAATTAGAAACGGTCTCTCAAAAGGGCTGTTTGCCTGAAATTCAATTTGTAAGATGACATTGGCAGCTCATAATTGAGAAACGTTCCTGTGGATTTAGCTCGACCCTCTTGCAGGATTTTGGGAACTTTTAATGGTAGCTGAACTGAATTTAATTCGACTTGAATCCCAGCTGACATCACAACTACTTTCATCTCAGTGTAGCACCTCATTTTCTCTGATCAGATACCAGACCAGACTGCATGAAGGCCCTCGACACAGACTTTGTTTCATGGCCCACTAAGTCTCTTTAAAAAGGCAAGATGGATGGATGGAGAGACAGAGAGATAGAGAGAGAGGGCATACAGGGACAGAGAGTGAGCTTGTTATACCATCTATTTCCTCAACACCATCATCATTATTCACTGACTTAATTCAGGATCACAGCTAAAACACCACTTTCACACGGAGGATGTCGTTTGAATGTCACTAATGACACATTCTGCCCCTCGCACGCTTTTTTCTTAATCTTACAGATCTCACAGATTCATGTCTCATTTAGTTTGACTTGCCAAACAAAAGGCTTGTTAAAAAGTGAGAGAAAAGTGTTGCCAGCGCTCAGCCTGTTCCTTTTTTTAGCACACACACAGACACATAAAGAGCAGGTATATATATAAGCACATTCCTCCATCAGACTCCTACATCTGTGGACGCAATGTCATGAATGCGACAAATCTATCCTGATTTATAGTCTAATTGTGGAGACATTGACCAGGAAAGCAGCAGGACTGCAGGCAGTGACAGCCTGACCTGGGGTGGGGTCCTCAGTCACCACAGTAACAGCTCATGGGGACATATCCACTCCTGCTGTGTCTGAACTCATCAATCGATCAGACAACAGATGGAAAATAAGATTGGAGAGGACAGGTCTGTGTGTATGTGTGTGTGTGTGTGTGTGTGTGTGTGTGTGTATGTGTGTGTGTGTGTGTGTGTGTGACAGTATGAAATAGTCAGTTTTAACAGGTGTATGACTGCCAAACAGACAGAAGGTGTTGCTTGGCTAAAAGACATGCAGTAGTGGCACATTTGGTTCATACACACGACTGCACGCACACATACACACACATACACACACATACACACAGCTGACATGTTGTGATTTCAGCTTTCAGTAAGTCAGGTACATTGTGGCTGAAACAGACACTGTGACAATATGTTCACAACCTGACAACTTCTCTGAGATAATATCACGCAAAGCTCAACCTGGAAGAACTTAGCTAGAGGAAACGAAAAGAAAAGGAAGGGAAAGAGGAAAAATAATGGACAAGACAGGGGAAGAGATGGATATAAAATGGAGAAAATCTAAATTAAAATGTAAACACATAGACTAAGAGACTCTGAATATTCTTGTATTTATCTTGCTGGCTCATATTAAGTGTGGTGTGATCGATGTGAAGCTCTCATGTTGGTTTTCCCTCTTAGTTTGCAGTGGTAAAAGAGTACAAATAAGCAACAATCAACAAATATGTTTTTCACACAGCAAAGGAAACACTGTTTGTCTCTGTTAATTAACACGTTGGGCTGAAACGTCTGACACAACCAGACATGACAAGACGGTCACCAAAATTCATATTAAAATATCCACAACTTGAAAAAAACATGATTGGTGCTCATGATTGATACCAAGAGATGAAAATAAATGCTTATTACTATTTGAAAAGTGATAGAGGATCAAAATCATTTGTGAACTAAACAAACTTTTGCAGTTTCACTGAGTGGATCAATATGTGATTTGCTATTCAATAAAGATTTGGCATTCGAGGCGTCCTCGAAGTGTAATGGTTTATTTAATTCGATTTTTTTTGGAGGGCATCTTTTATTCCTTTATTAGATAGTGACAGTAGAGAGACGACAGGAAATGAGGGGAGAGAGAGGTGGAGAACGACTTGCATCAAAGGTCCACCTTGGGAATTGAACCGCAGACATTGCAGTTATGCATCTTAACCAGAAGGCTGCTTGGGCAAACCGTAATCTAGCTGACTGCTTGTAATCACAATGTCCTCAGTTTGAGTCCAGCTGGGGACCTTTGCTGCATGTCATCTCCCATCTCTCCAACTCTCTCCCCCTCATTTCCTCTCTGCTCCATACCGCATACCAACTAATAAAACACTTTTTTTAAAGTGGATTTTGCAATGAAAATATTTTCTAAAGGTCTGCAAGTTTAACATTTAAAATGAACAATTACATTTCCATCTTTAGGGCTATTTTGCAATAAAAGAGCACCGAAGGAGAAGATAACTAGATCTGAAATGTTCACCTGCTTTGAGGCATCTAAAATCTTGCAGGTAACTAATATATCTTATACAATTTCATATATTTCTAAACTATGTATAAACCTGAAAAAATAATGTCTTTAACTTTAGCTGACGCCATGACAGGAGATACAGTATCTTATGTATTTGTTAGATCAAATTCCTCCCATGTCATCTGTTCTTCACACCATCCTTTTGTCCTCTCTGGTTCTCTCAGCTTTTCCAATTACAAACTTTTCTAAAGGACACCTCAAATATGCTCTCTCCTCTCCTCTCCTCTCCTCTCCACGAAGCCATGAAGAAAACGTCCAGCTTCCTCATCTTTCTTTCTCATTAGCTCCCTCTGAGTCTAACTCCATCCCTCCCATCCCCCCCTGAGTGTCTTGCACATAGTGGTGACACAAACCCTTGGTGGGCGTCGCCCTCTGCCAACTGTTGCCAGTCTAATGGAGGGCTTGCCAGCGAACGAGACTGCCAAGGTGCCAATTAGCACGTACGATTACGCATGGAGGCAACCTCCTCATTTTCTCCAGCTCTTTCTCTTCTCTCTTCACTCTCATTGTCCTCTCTCCTCTCTATTTTTTACTTTCTTTCCTCATGTTTTCCTGATTATCACCTCCTCTCCTCTGACTCTCCCTCACAGCTTGCCGTTTTAGCAGGAGTAGCCGGCTGGGGAAGCATGTGTGATCAGACTGAAGCCTGAGAAAACTCACAGCCCTTCCATTCCAATTTGAATCACACAGTTCTCAACTACAACGATAACAACCTTTAAGGAAACAGCAAGTGCCATCTGTTTTTTCGTACCTCCCTCCCACTCACTCTCTCTCTCTCTCTGTAATACAGGCCATCTTGAAACTCCAAGGCGGTTTGCTGAGGTAATCATGGCCTCCAGTGTTGACACTGTTAGCAAATGCTTCCATAATTACACGTTTACACATAATGTTGAGTGAATCAGGGGTATCCACTGAGGAAAGGTTTGTGTGCTTTGTAGTCTGAGCTCACAGTCATGTTTTTTGCCTCCACTGGCAAAATTTTCTACAATACCTCCTCCATGGCTCAGAGTGTAATATAAACCTTCAATCAAAGTTAGCTCAGTAAAATCATGTGAGTTGAATCAACACCTCTCTGGCACGACGTCAACAAAATTATATGCTTCACAAAAGATTGGATTTACTGCAGGGCTATTTAACTGGGATCAATTAGGATGTAATAAAGTGGTAATTGAGTGCAGTTGAAAATTTCTTGGTTTCTTGCTGCACACCAATCTTAAAGGAACAAGTTGCACTTGTGTGTGTAACCAGAAGCCTTTAGTGCCCGTCGCCACTGTGTAAGACCATAAATTACTCTCAAAGTGTTTATTTCCAATTTTATCACATCAGTGTAAAGTTTACATGGGCTTTTGAGCACTTCATCTTCCGGGCTTCATAAAGAATTCAAAACATCTTATGTAATTTCAAGAAATTATACCACAAGTTTTAATCAACTGCCTTACAAATTGTGTGGGTCTCAGACTCTGAATAAGACGCAGATACTAATCAAGTAGATCGTACCAGTGCTTGGCTGCACCTGAAGTTGTTTGATGTCTGATTCATATTCTTCACACATATTTGCACTTTATTTGCTTCATGTTTTCCACATTGTAATTTTAACATTGTTACTTTCTGTCTACTCTGTATATACAATATCTGTTGCATGTCTGTGTTGTTCTGGAAGAGGGATCCCTCCTCTGCTGCTCTTTCTGAGGTTTCTCCTTTTTTCCCTTTAAAGGTTTTTTTTTGAGGGGAGTTTTTCTGTTTCCTTTTATCCTAATCAAGGTCTCAGGATAGAGGGAGTCATATGATGTACAGATTGTAAAGCCTTTTGAGGCAAATGTGTGATTTTAACTTGCTCCATTAAGCAATTTTGTCATCCTCTTGTACAGTAGCTGCCACTTTAGTTCAATTGTTCCTTTCTCATTCTCATACGCTCCTCTTGGTAACGCTACACACAACCACAGTGTTTCTTAGTTTAACGAGTAATGAAATTCTAATTCTAATCCATAATTCTGCTAATCCAATATGAATAATAATGAATAATAGAAGAATCCCAACAGAAAAAAAAGAAAAAGAAGAAATGAAATATTTCAATTTTTGCATGCGTATTGTCATGAATTACTTACACAGTCTGTGACCCCTCCAGTCTGCAGAGGCCTCCTAATTACTAACTGACTGACAGCACTGGTGACTCATCTAATATTATCACCATATCTCATAATCTTCATTCACTGTCTAGTAAGGTTGCAAACCTCGAGTGACAGCCTATACTACAGGTGAGTGAGTATGTGTGTGTGTGTGTGTGTGTGTGCTAGGATGAATGATGTTTGAGAGAAAGAGGGAGAGCGAGAGCGAGACAGAGCGAGAACATTTTCATTAATTTATCTTTGCTGTGGCCAGAATGATAATTTAGAGAGGGATATATCTACAGCTCACTTCATCATGCAGAATATTAATAAAATGAGACCTGGGAGGCTATTTCATCCAGATCGTGCATGTATCCCTATAAGTCACTATTGGTGGCTCAAGTTCAACCCACAGGACATGAAGGAAAAATAAATGCTTTGCTGTTTACTCTTTTGAAAAATACCTTCATCTTGCTGCCAAATAATGATTCAGGAAATTACAGAGACATTTTTGAGCAAGGTTTGTGTTTGTATATGCCATTTGAAACACGTTTTGGAGAGTATGCAGATACTTTTAAGTCAGCATTATTTATGTTTGAGTCAGATCACTTTAGCCTCAGCACACAATGACCTCTGCACCAGAAGAAACCGACACATCAATAAGTATTGCCTGATCTATAAACAGCGTGCACTGAAAGGTAAAGTCTGATTACAGCATCTGTCACCCTTGGGAGAACTGTGGCAGTCTTTGGCCTCTTCCTCTCAGCCCCCATTCAGGCAGGTGAGATTAGAACAATCCATTAACAAGTGTCTGTCTCACCGTGTTTTAATTAAGCCTCTAATTTTGGCCATATAGTAACTCACTGAGGGGTTGAGTATCCTCAAGCATTGTCACATGATCAACAAGCTAGAGATGCTGGGAACTCTGACCATATTATTTCTCTACCAACATTCATAACATCCCTCTCTCCTCTGACCTTGCATCCTTCCTCTCTCCAACAGTGAGTGGAGTATCGTTAAGAACCAAGCCGAGCTCGGCTCATCAATAATGGAACAGCCAGAATCATGTAGAATTCTCTAAGAACCCTGTCTGCCACCCTTTGTACTTCTGCGCTGTGAATTGATTAATATTTCATTTGTGTGTGTGTGTGTGTGTGTGTGTGTGTGTGAGAGAGAGAGAGAGAGAGAGAGAGAGAGAGAGAGAGAGAGAGAGAGAGAGAGAGAGAGAGAGAGAGAGAGAGGGGTGTTGAGGTTAATCTGCTGTCTCATGAAGCTCCTCCTATGAAACCATAAACATTTCCTCTCTCCGCTCTGACGGCGAAGCTCCTGCTGTATCTGCTGTAAAATGCCCTTTAATATGACACATTTCCCCCACAGAACAGACTAACTTACAACCCCAACCCCCTTAACTGCCATGTAACTGATGAACTGTGAGTGAGGTGATGGTTTGCAAGCTGTAACAAACGCACAACAGGCCACAGCTGCTTGTGACGTCACTTCAGCTCAGTCATCTGTCTTCAGGTTAATCCAACAATATGTTCAGGTAGTAACTTTGCCCAAAACCAATCTCTATCTGTTACCTACAGTAGTGTCCAAATTCAAAGTGAAACACTTATACTCTATAATAACCTCAGAAATTCAATGGAAAGAGGAATGTAGTGGTCATTTGGACACATATAGCAAGAGTTTTGTTGCACTAGTTTGAGAATATTCAGCAGCTTGGATTTTCTGATTAAAGATCCCCTCCAGACATGTTTTAAGATTTATACAAAATACTCGACTTTGAATAATAATTTGTGTCTAATATGTTTTTTCCACAAAAAAATATCTCGTTAAAATTCTTAATACGCCATCTACTCCTTCTCCCTCATTAAAAATTTAAAATCTATGAATATGCAATTTTTTTTTTAATTTTAAAAGTTTAATTGTTGCACACAAGATGTCTCCTACTTCACTGAAAAACCAATTTCTCAGTATATGTGTACTGGAAGTTTCAAGTTTTCACATCAAACTTGTGTAAATTGAATACTTGACCACGATTGGCCCCAAACTAGATGCAATGCCACAAATCATGAATCAGATTTTAAATGAGCACTTCAGCAGATGAATGTGAAAACAGCTTTTTAATCTCAAACTCTGCAACAAGATGCAAAACACATTTTTGAGTGGGGGACTTTAATGAATAAAAAAGAGGCAGAACATAATGGTGAGGTGTCTAGACAGACGAGGTATCCTAACATGGCTGACCATTTATTTCACTGAAAGCTGCTCATCAAGCACATATACAGTACATCAAATGACCAAGTATAACAGATATTCTCTTCATAGTTTTACCACAGTTTCTTTTACAATCTGCATTTGGCTAAAAGTCTTTCTGGGTTTCTGAGCTGTACCTCTGTGCTCTGATGGTGAAGGCCGAGGTGAAAAGTCACCAAAACTCTGTCCATTAAACAACATCCTTGTGTGACTTTTGTTTACAGGCCCTGGCTCACTTATAATTTAGCAATGCAAATTAATAAATGAAGGTACAAATGTCCAGTGTGTAGGCTTTAACACTCAGCAAAAACCAAGAAACAACATGGATTCAAACTGTTTGTCAAACTTGAGCAACTAAACGTGTTTGAGATAACCGCGAGCTGTGAATCCAAACCTCCAAAAACATGAAAGCAGTGGGTATTTTGAATGTACTGAATCTCACAGAATAACCATCCCTTTCAATTGACAACTAATCCTTTTTCAAGGCTCTGCATCCAAATACTGAGCAACACACACACACACACACACACACACACACACACACAGTTCAACTCACCCACTGAGGACTACAATGAAGTCCATGACGTTCCAGCCGTTTCTGAGGTAGGAGCCTTTATGAAATACAAAGCCCAGGGCGATGATCTTTATCCCCGCCTCGAAACAGAACATCCCTATGAAGTAGGGCTCTGTCTTCTCCTGTTAGTGCAAAGCAACAGAGCAGTCAGATAATCACACTGGTTAGATCTGTAGGTTCCATCAAACACAGTTCAGATGTTTTCAGCGGCTTGACAGAAGATTGAGAAGTGTGTGCATATGTTTCCATGTGTGAGTATCTCACCAGCCTCTTAGACATGGGTGTTTTGTCCTCTCCGGGCAGGTGCTGCTCCAGAGCCAAGACGATACAGTTGGCGATGATAGTGGCGAGGATCATGTACTCAAACGGAGTGGAAGGTTGATGTTAAGGAACTTTTGACTGACCAAATGTTAACTGTCTGTTAATATATGTCAATTTAAGAGATGCATGACTTATGGATTGAGCAAATAGATTCACACCAAATAGAAACAGGGAAACCTCTAAAAAGGTTTATAGCTCACAGTAAAACACAAATGCATTGCCGTCTATTCATCAGAGCATAACAGTCATTCAGGAAATATGTTAAGTATAATAAATGGCACTAAAAGTCATATTATATATCGATACAGAGCATAAATTCTATGCTCTCTGAAAGAGAGCACTAATTAACATTCAGATACAGGATTTAAAAAAATGTTTTAGTTAATTACAGTAAATCACGTCTGCACTGCAATTACAATGTCATATAAATAGACATTAACATTGATTGCTCTGTATGAAACAAAATTAACCTGGCATTCTATAAGCCCTGGAGCTGCGGACACAACCAGACACAGGCTGAACCTTATCTGAGGTCAGCTGCAACAGACAGGGACACACACACACACACACACCTCTGCCTGCGCACACACACACACACAGAAACATGAGGCAACAGAAGGCTTATCAAGGAGAGATGAGTGGGTGGGCCTGAGACGTGATCCAATAAACAGGGTCACTCTTACTACAAGCCTCACAGCCTGTGCTATGGGACCTGCACTGGTTGTCGGTTCAACTCCTGCCGCTCTGAGGTTGAGCTACAGCCAGCAATGTGCTCTTTATCTAATGCTCTGCGTGGGCAGTCCCCTTTCTCCTGGTTCTGTACAGAAGAGGTAGGAAGGAAGGGAGCTTAAATCTGCAGAGAGGAGACAGGGAGAGAGCGGAAGAAAGGAGGTAGCAGAGAGAGAGAGAGATAAGAGGAAAGAACGAACCATGCAGGAGAAAGTGATTCGGGGGAAGAAGGGTGATCAGTGGAGGAGAAGATGATGGTTATATAGAGAGTCAGAAAGAAACAGGTAGGTGAGGAGGAGGCAATGAGACCAAATAAGATTGACACAGGACGGATCGATGTTGCGCTGGCAGCTAGCTGCACCCAGCAGGGTTACTCAGGGACATGTGAGCGATGAGAAGCTAAATAAACAGAGCAAATACAATCTTACTCCCACCAGCCCGCAGGGATTCTAACTTAAACCTGGGCTGTGCCACAGATTGACTCAGTGCTTGCAAGTTAATCACTCTCTCTCTCTTACTCAGAGAGATTTTTGGAAAAACAAAACCATAGTAGCTATCATCAGCAACCGGGAGAAGACGAGCAGGAAAACAAATTTCTAAATGTGTTTTAATGACATAATATCTGTCTCAGCATGAGGGTTTGTTCTCAAGTTTGTTTTTGTGTTTTTAAGAGCTGAAGAGCGTCTGATTCATTCCCCTAAAATAACTATTGTTACTTTAGCCTCACTGAGAGCTCTCAGCAGCAGTCAGCCGCCACACCCTACATTCCCTCAAACACACACACACAACAAACAGGAGGAGCGGAGAGAGGAGATGGAGGGACAGACAGAGAGGGAAAGAGAGAGAGGTACGAAGTGGGGGGGGGGGAGAAAATGAAGATGGAAAGAAAGAGGAGAGAGGTATCCACGGCAACGGGTTTCTCCTCTAGCCAAAAGTCAATGCTATGAGACAGTTACTGGGCAGCTGAACTATCTCTGTGGTTACATGTGCGCACAAACATGCACACACATTGGGGTTACAGCTTGATGCTGTACACCAGGCTTTTAACCACTACATGACACATCTTGAAGAGCAATAACAGATTAGTATCAGTCGAATAAATTACTTTATCATAATGTCAAGGGTATCACTGAGAAAATGGGCAACAGTTTATTGTAAGTGTAATCATTTCTAAATAGGGAAAAAGGAATACATTCATATAGTTGGTAATGAAAATAAAGAAGTGTGTTGAACAGCCTCCAAAAACACTGATGACATTCCCATCTCGAAGATTTTAAGAAGTGCTCCTCCAAAATTGCACAATTGTCTAGAAATCTCACACCCAGTTCGCCATAAGTTACAAACTCCAAAAGTGAAACTCTTTTCCCTTCCTCAGCGCTGTTCTGGATGTCAGCTGGTGTGTGACGTGGATCACGGATCGTCTACCAGCTTTAGCAGCGAGGCGTCTCGTGAGCAGTCCTGTGAGTCACAGTGACGCTGGCGCTCTGCCTTGATTCCTCAAACATGCGTGTAAAAATAGACATGGAGACGGAGTGTGATGCCCTGTGCATCTGTGAATACGCTCGAGCCCAGATTGGATCCAAGCCGCCCCTGTGATTATTATTACATAGAGGTGAAAATCATAAATGAATCACGGGCATCTGAGCCTGGCTTATTGGAAACCTGTGAAGCTGAGAGCAGCTTTATATATACAAACATAGAGCAAAGCCTGGGGTACAATCTCCATTTGGAGTAAAATTAACTCTATTTAACATTAGGGAATGAAATACTGACACATTACAACTTAAATCTCTATCAAAAATTTAGACTGTGCTGTTATCAAAATGTTAAATTGTGCTGTTATTTAACAACTTCATGGATTAAACAGATTGCTGCATCAAATATATGACATACTCCAATCCGTCTGCAATTCCTCATCACCTCCACGCGTCAGTGGCCTGCTTCTGAGGATCAATTGTGAGGATAAATGTGGCCATAGTTCAGTCAGCCCTGTTTATACACAGCAGCCCTTGAAGTAAACTGTGTCAACTCAGAGTCAAAGCCACTCTTATCTGCACTTCTAGGTCAGGAAATATAGAGGTGGGTAGATATACAGCTCTAAAGCTAATGGCCTTGAGGTAACCAGAGCAGGAAGGTGAGCATGCCTCATGCCTGATGTTTTGCAGATTGGTTAGATGAACTTGTGCATTGCAGTGTACACTGGTCTCATATTCTTCAGCTACATTCATTCTAAAATGTTCACTAAAGAAGTAAAAAAGCAAGCAATAAGCGGAAAAACTGTTTTTGTAATTGGAAATAAATGAGAGTAAGACCGTAAGTACATTGGGGACACTAGGGTCATTTCCTTGGTAATTTTTCCATTTTCATTTTTCATGCAAGGATGCAATTTAGTTAGAGAGGAATGAATGGGCTTTCTCAAGTTTAAGCCTACTCTAGAGGCATATGCACAGCATTTACAACATAAATTGCTCCCTTAATTAAATAACCAAATGGAAGGCCCACCTCACCCTCACCAGTCTTCACTTCTGTGTTTTTCAAAGCCTCTGAGAGAGCTCTATTTGTCCAAAACAGAGCTTAAAAAAGAGCACTGACATAAAGCCTAATCTGACTACAAATCGAACCACCTCATACCTAAAAACTAACATTTTGATTACTAGCAGGCATATTGTACTCACCCACGGTTAATTCCATGTGCAATGATGAAACAAACTTTATTAAATCCAACAATCAATTATTTAAAGGTGTACCTTCTCAATGGGACACTTCCCGCTGCAGGGGATCCCAGTGGGGATCAGACAGGAAGAGCAGCTGCCACTCCTCACCAGGCCTACTATACTAAACCCGTGCCGTATGCTTCATTAGCTCTGCCTCTTCCCCGCCAGGCTTCCTTCAGCCTCCATCGAATGTGACCTCAGGCAGGTCACCTGACAGTCAGAGTCTCACATACATGTACACACGCACACACTATACCACTCCTTACTCCCGTGAGCTTGCACACAGGCACAAGAGAGAGCATGCATTCAAACAAATATCAAAATCCATCGCAATATGCTCGCAATAAGCCAACACATAGCACTCTGGCTCCAGTGTTACCTGCTCAGCTGCAGAAGGCTCTGGATAATTCCTGAATTGATCATCCGCTGTTAATTGAGCACTCAGAGAAAAAAAGAGCCTCTTACGGTGGGGTGACAGCGGCAAGTTGTGCTCCAAACACAAGGCTGACCTTTACGAGATGTCCTGCAGAGATTGTGTGTGCGCATGTGTGTCTGCTCATGTACTTCCATCTTTGTGAGGACCAATGTGAGTTTTAGACCATGAGCGCAGGGATGTTTGCAGGAAGTGACTATGTTTTGGGTGGCTCTTGCTTCTTCAAAGGTCTGTATATGGTTTAAGACTTTTAAGCTTCAGAATAGAATTAGGTTTAGATTAAGTTTAAGCATTGCTGAAACATCTCTGGCAACCTCAAGATGACAACATGACTCCGGGAAGTCACTGCTCCCGATCAAGAAATAGTCCAGGATAACACCACAACTTGTCATTTTTACACTTTGGTTATTGTGCGGATTAAACAAACAAGATATAACATGTCAATTAGCCGGCTTTAGAGGTGCTGGTAGGTGGATTTTATTACCTTCAGACAGATCCAGGCTAGCCATTTCCCCCTGCTTCCTGTATTTGTGCTAAGCTAAGCTAACAGTCCCCTGGCTCTAACATCATATTTAACAGATATGAGAGCAGTATCGATCTTCTCATCTAACTCTGCAAAAAAAAAGTGAATAAGTGCATTTCCAAACTATTCCTTTAAGGACAGTTTGCTGATAATACTTCTGTACTTTTATTTATGTATAACTTTGCATGCAGGGTACACTGTGATATTACTGACATTTCTACTCCTCACGAGTATGGAAGTACAAATCTGTGTGTGCCAATGTGTTTATATGCTTATATATGTCTTTATATGTACATCATGTGGTCTTATTTGTGCTTACTTGTGTATTTCTGTGTAAATCTTTACACCCTGCATATGATTCACATATAGCGGATTGAGCCTCTCATCACAGGCAGCCACACAGGATATTGACCAGAGCACAAGCACCACTCAGTTCAGCATCACGCCCTTCAAAACCATATTAGCAAATAATATAATACAGTATGACTTGGTGAGTAATGACTTGTTGTAATAGCATATGACACAGCAATCAGACATCATTACATATAATTCCTGTTAATGTCTGTTAATCAGATACAGTAGAGCTCATTAGATGTAATGGGACACTCCCTCCTCAACAGAGCATTAACCTGGAGGTTAGCCAGTCTGTCTGCTTGCTAGTCTGGCTGCAAAATGTTGTGTGTGCTGTAGTGACCAGAAGGATCAACATTTTGCTTTAAAGCCATATTCTCGCTGCTAGAGTATAACATATGCCTGTAGGTGCAGTTGTAGTATCATTGTTGGTCGCATGACGCAGCCAATGGGGGGGCTGACATATCTGTAATACGATAACCAACATACACACGTCAACCGTTTTTCTACAGCTGTTGACTGAAATTCATCCCGTTTCTATTTTTAATCACCTCAATGAACGGGCAAGCCCAGAGGAAACAACAATAGACGGCGATCAACAATAGAAGCGTTCTATTTGCTGGCGGGGGGGGGGGGGGGGGGGGGGGGGGGGTTTGTTGTTTTTTTAAATATCAGCAGTAGGCCAGTCAGTCAGTCAGGAAGCTGCTGAATGGAGCAGAACAATAGCAGTGAAGAGGCCACACCTGGCCCGGACACCTGGTGAGCTGCACAGTGGCAGCACAAACACGCTAGTAATGGACATTTGCGTGTGGTCGCCCTCCTCAGCAACAGGCAGAGGAAATAATACACTCTCTCCCTTTGCCGTAATAATAAAAGGAGTCGTTAGGTTTGAGCAAGCAGCATAATAATCATTAGTGTAACAGCACAAGTGGAAATTAATAATAATGTTATATAAGCTTCCAATAATGCCACTCTCTAATTTAATGTCAGTAGTAAGTAAGATATATTTTATTTGGGAGTTTATATGAGTGAGAAGGTCAGCTTGTTGTGGTGGTTGAATTTGATATATAGTGTACATAACTCATCAGGTGGGACAGTGGGTTTGGTTCCAATAGCAGGTCTTCAGAGCCTTTTGTTGACAGAAAGATTTACATCCATGAACGGAGAAACTCTTGTGTGTTTCTGTAATCCACTTTCCACTGACGCATGCCTCCTCCCCTTCTAGTTTTTGTTTGGATTAAGCTATCATCATAATCTGAGTCAAATTTACACTGATGTATAATGTCATCCACTTTTGGGCTTTTGTTTTATAAAATAGTGCTGACGGTATACTAAAAAAAGTCTGATTCAGAGTTTGTGTTATCACATCCTACTCTACTGTCTCAATTACTAATTTCCTGTTGCACAGCAATCTAGTGTATTAGATTCTATTCAATTAATCAATCGGTTAATGAACCAGAAAAAGTAATTTATCGCTAAAACAATTTTCAATTTTCAGACTGAACTCAGAACTCAGTGTGTGTGTGTGTGTGTGTGTGTGTGTGTGTGTGTGTGTGTGTGTGTGTGTGTATTCGTGCTGTCCATGGTGCTGAATTTTCTCATATAGTCTATAACAGAGAAAATTAGGCCAAACCACTAAAAGTAACTTGTAACTTGCCTCTTTAAGGACTTTAGTTTCTCAAAAATTGCACTTGTGGAAACATGTGGGATTTCTACTCAAGTTAGGGGGCATAAAAGGATTATGAAAAAATATTTTTTTTCCTCTGTTTGTTTGTTGACCAACAGGAACATTTACCCACCTTTGCAATCTACTCCTACACGACTCCTTGCACGTCTTGTGTGAGTGTTTGTATATTTTATATCACACTTCGCTCGCTTCATTATCACCATGAAGCAGAAAAGGATATGGCCACTCAATGATTTTCTTGGCGTACTTCCTGACCACGTTGTCCTCGCCGAAGATGAAGAGGGACCTGTTGACGGTGAAGCAGTTCTCCCTGACCGGGATAGGGTTGTACAAGGCCATGGTGCGGGCACGCTGCGCTTTGGTCTGCTTGAAGGCTGGGGAGATGCCACCTGTGGACACGGCCGCGCCATCGCGGTTCCTGTTGCGCTCGGACCCTCCATCTCCTGAGCTCAAAAAGCCCGGAACGTCGTCTCCAAATCGGGCCATTCTGTCAAAAGCAAACCACACGGGAGGGAAGACAGGGTGAGACAGGAGAGTAGAAGGAGGTTATAGTCTCCTCGAAAGCAGGGCGCGGTGCTGCGCTCGGTGTGACAGCAGCAGAGTGACGAGATCCTGATCACCTTTAGTCCATCATCAGTTTTAGTCGCAAAAACACCGCTTTCACTTTAAAAGTATTCAGTTCAAAACATTTACAGATTTTTGTCCAGTGTGTCGCGTCTTAGGTCCAGTAAACAGCAACCCCCCCCGTTTCAAGTGCGCTCTGCGTAAAAAGGACATATATCCAAAAAGTAACTCATATTTGCTTCATGTCACAATCCGTAATCTTAAATGAAGCTGTAAAAATAGATTTCGACGATGCATTTTGCAGCGTTTTATCCATCCAATCACTAAAAGCTTAGAGAAAAACTGCAACAGGTCACGTCTTCAGCCATCCTCATCAGTCCCTTGAGCGAAAAGAAGAAGAGCAGGTTAATCCATGGATTTTTAAATAAACCAGAAACAGTCCACTGACTAATTCAGAGCACATCACTCCTGTCTCCTCTCTTCTCTGCTGACCACCTACCACAAGAGCATTATCCTACTGCATGCGTGAGAGCACGACCGGGAAAAAAAAAACTTTGTCATTTTCCACCTTTTCCCCCGAAACAATGCGCAACACGAACGCAACAAGCTGTCAACTAGAGGACGTGTCACAAAAGAAAAATGACCTCCTGAATCCTATGCAGTGGGATAGTGAAGGAAGCGTCTTCCTTTTCCCGCACTATATGAGCAGGAGAGGAGACAGCAGTGTCTCCTAATGCGACAGGATCAACACACCTCTTCTAACCTCTGTCTAACCTCTTCCTCCCCGCGCAGTTTACCATGCGCAAATAAAACGTGCGTTAACAGCGAATAAAGACCAAGAAAAACACTCATGAATTGATAAAGTTAAAATGCAATAAAAACAAACAATAGATGCTATTGCCTGTATAGTGACGTGATTATGTAACCAATTATATTTAACATTAGCCTGTAAATCTGTTATTCCAAATATGCACTGACTTTACAGGTTTTCTTGAAAGACTTGTAAGAAAAAAACAAAACAACAGCAACAATTCAAGATTGCCTGTAGGACCACTCCAGCTTTTTATGTGACTGGTCAACTACCATTTGAAGAGGGGCCACGCTTTGACTTGTGCGGTTCACCTTGCACGGTCACGCCTCAGGGCGAGCGAGCTGAATGCTGGTCACGCATCAGATCTGAAGGAGAGTATAAACACTTGTTGTGAAATACCCAGCGCCAGCAAGACACTCAGGAGGACAGCAGCACGCATCTTTGCCTTAATTACAGGGTTCAAAACCTACTATTGCAAGGCATGATAGTGAGGGGGAGTCGTGCTGCTGTGTGCTGGCTGGAAGTGATCATATACTCTCATGAGGATCAGGGAATTTCACAATGAAAAGGGGGGAAATAGGAGGGAAAGGACACATTAAAGTTGGTATGGAGGTTGGAGTTGCACATGTAAGATATGAGAAACACGACTATAGAGCAAGCAGTGAACCAGGAGCTTTAAAGGATAATTATTATATATTTTAGGTATTTTTCTAATTGTCAAATAGCCAAACCAACACTGAATTGTCACGTTACTATACATACATACATGTTCTTGCACCTATTTGTCAGTGCATAAACAGTCATGCATCTACATACACACAGTCTGTGTTATCTGTTCTGTTGTTTTTATCCTAAATCTGTTGCAGCAATATGTTTGTTTGGCTGTTTTAACAAAACAAAAGCACAAAACCACCCACTGGGCTGCAAATTAGCTTCAGCTAACATCTGCAGCGTTGCTTCACCCTGTGTAACAATATTTATCTGTACTGTGCCTGTTGAAGAAACTAACAAACAAGTAAATAATCAATGAGCTACAACTTTGCACATATTCCTTCATTATAATGAACATGAACATTGTAGTTTGTTTGTAGTTTGTTTGTAGTCGATCCCATATACACCATCCTGCAGCTGTAAATATTCACTAGCGCCCCAAATGTGTATTAATGCGCAGCTGAAAATAGTCCCCCCAATAATGCTCTATTTACTCCTCTTCTACCAAACATTACTCAGACAGGAGTAAATAGAGCATTTGTTGGGGACTCTTTCAGCGTGGGTTAATCCTCATTAGTGACCGAATGTGTACTAATCCGCGGCTGAAAATAGTCCCCAACTAATGTTCTATTTACTCCTGTTTGAGTAACTTTTGGTGAAAACTACAATGCCCACCTCTTATAGGAAATGAACGCACCTCTTTAAAAATTTAAACTATTATTTGTGACCTTTTTTTAAAAAGATTTATGACTTCAGTAGGAACCAATGTGCTTGAGGCAAAGAGACGCAGCTAGGGTAGGGAATGTTGGAAAGTATCAAGAGACGAACAAACACATTGCTGGTTTTGATATTTGATATTTGATATTTGATATATGAGATTTGTTGATAATAAAAACATGTAGAATAATAGCAGTGTTACCCTTGAAATCAGGCAGCGAGGCTCTACTGAAAAGATAGTGTCAACAGACTGAATAAAAGCTCTTATTCTCAAATAATATCAAGCAGTGACAAACCGGAGGAGTCAGTGCAAGTAAAAGTCACCAGCTACCATCATATCTACTGAGAGAGTAAACTGATGGAGATGGAAACAGAAGACAAAGAAAAGAGGAACCACAGGAGAGCGTTAACCACCACACTGACACTGATGGGTATTTAGTGATGGTGGTATGACGAAGGCAGTGATCAATGGTGTGTGGCCTCCAACTCATTAGTGCTCCAACACATTATGGGCATTAAAAATAGAACACATAACAGACAGAAATTAGACATCTTCTCATTATGCACAGTGAGAAGAGATGTACTAGTGTGTCTCAACAGGCTCTTCTAGTTATAACTGTTGAAATAAATGACATTTCTCTTGTTTTTTTGTTATTTCAGTCTAAGCTAAGTGTGATAGAAGGTTACAGCAGTAAGCGAGCGACACCATTACATTGTTTTCTGCCAGGATGAGCGCGTGCAGCAGCTACAGCTTTCTTGGCTGAGAGGTGAGGGGTGAATTATTGTAATTAGGTGTTAGCAACAGGGATGATTAGGGTGGAAGGATGATGGTTCTTTCCCGGAAAAAGGCAGAGAGCTAGCGGTTAGAGAGTCTTTGTTGTAGATGACACTTTGAGTCAATAGTTTTTTTTTTCCTCTAATTGAAAACCCACCTTTTGAATCAAACAAGTTATTTTGTTGAAGAACTGTGACTGAACCCAACTGCAACACGACTGATGTATTTATTGTATTTATTTATGGGCTCAGCCTAACTAACCTCCAGCTCGGTCAAACCTGTAAAGACTATGTTGACACCACTAGCTGTATAGATTTATAGATTCATAATTAAATCTTGACATTTTGTGACATTTTTACTTAAGCTATCAAATTGTCCTTGTAGTTTGATGCAGGCGTTATTACTTTTTATTTAAATTGTGGTGATGTGTGTTAGATTTCAGGATTTTATTGTTAGTTTTGTGTCGAATGCCTCTTTGTCTTTTAACATCTTAGGACCATGTTGGAAACAAACGTGTTTTCACTTTAACATGTTATCCCTTGCATTGCATTTTTGTGTCTGTCATCTATAAATAAATCAAATCATATAATATCATAGCTAGTAGTGTTAGTTTTGAATTTCAGTACACTTTGTAGTTACCGTTTTTGTGGTGTATATAGTATTTAGTACTTTTTATTTTTGTTTTTCAAAATTATTATATATTTTTTGGACATAGTAGAAATTCATATTGTATCTAGTATTAGTTTTTTGAGGTTACTTATGTATACACATCTGTTGTACTTTCTTTTGTCACTGTGACACTTTCCCAGTTAAAATGTGTAAAGTTTATCTTATCCATTCTTTTCTTAAGTAAAATATTGAATACTTTAAGTTAAAAAAGATCCTAACAGAGGTGTGTCTTTAAAGACATTTGAAACACCTATAAGATC
The DNA here is from genome assembly GCF_963924715.1 of Thunnus thynnus. Classification (NCBI taxonomy): domain Eukaryota; kingdom Metazoa; phylum Chordata; class Actinopteri; order Scombriformes; family Scombridae; genus Thunnus; species Thunnus thynnus. The sequence continues at coordinate 19,539,005 of NC_089524.1, read as the reverse complement.
CAAAAGAATAAATAAAAAAGAATCTTCTTCTTCTTCTTCTTATTGAGGTGAAGGAAATTCAAATACTTTTTTTTTTTTAGAGATTTATATGAATCCTAAAGGTTTCTGAGGTAAAATCTGAAACTAATATTAGATTTTATGGACAAGGGGTGCACATGATTAGCAGATTACATAGACAAATTGAAATTAAAAAGCAAGTTATATAACATAAATATTGCTGGAGAACTAACATCTAATTTAACATTGTAGACTTGTTGTCACCACCTCTCCTAGCTGTTGAAGACGAGATGTCTAACTTGCAAAAAATTGAGCTGAAGAACGCCGGGTTACCACAGTTACCTGCTGTTTTGACAGCAGGTTGACAGTCTCTGCTCTGATAATAGGACTTAGTGCCACAGGACTGAGGTGTGAACAAAGATTTCAATTCAAAAATAGAACGTGTGAGCGAAGATACCTGGCGGGCTTTTATCTGAAACCTGGTCATTATCATCCTCTCAGCTTAATAGTCTTCTAACTAAATTATCTGCTTTCCTTTGAAACATAAATAGTCCCACATGTGATTTCAACACACACCACACGTGCTTACTGGACAGATGTTTGAATAGTTTCCATCTTCACCAGCCAACATCTTTCCACCATGCTCTAGTGCCTTTAATTTACATGCCTTTCAGTGTGGCTCATCCCACTTTTCTATGTGAACTAAAACTATTTTCATTTTGCTGCAGTGTAGCATTTGCCTTGTTTCTACCCACATAATCTCAGAAATAATGATATCTACAAAAGACACAACCAGGAGAGCCAATGTTTGTTGTAGTCTACATCTTTTCCTTAACAAAACACCCACTGCTATGATGTAACTTACAAAGTTTACCAGTCAGCCAGTTTGGATTTGTTGGGTTTGGTTTAGGGTTATTTTCTTTTATTCGTCTTGCTCTGTCCAACATGGATTCGGAGCAGAGGAATAAGAAGGTGACACATTTATAAAGCAGAAACGCTGTGCAGCTCTGCTAAAAATATCTGATTCAGTCACGTCACGACAACATGAGTTTAACGTCATTATGCTAACTTAGGAAGGATAACAGGATCACACAAACTGTGCAAGACACATAATGAGAGCAGAGTATAAATTAAACTCTACATCAGAAAAAAAACTTGCAGTGTCTGATAAAAGAAAATCTACTCTCACAAATGTAAAGCATCTTAAATATTACACATCTTTAGTTCTTAGGTGACAAAGTTTTTACAGTTTGGCTCAATTCTGAAGGTCACTAATATTAAATGATGGACTATTCACACACACTTCTGGGTATCTATGTAGGCGTTTCTAATTTTTGTTCCTTTGCCGAACACTTAAGTTTGAAATCCAGTGTCATAAATAATCATTGACTAAATGGCAAGTAGTGTAACTGAAGGAGTGTAAGTGCTGGTAGCTAATGCAGTGAGTAACACATATTATTTACACAGCGCTGTGAGAAAGACAGACAGAGCAAGAGAGAGGCGTCAAATAAGGAATCTGTGTGTCTGTCTGAGTTAAACGTGTCAACACTTTTTCATCAGTGTGGCGAACAGACTCGATGGCAGCTATGGGTGGGGCTTTAATTGTGCAGGTATAAAAGAGCAGATCAAAATACAACCAGGCAGTTTGATCATAACACATGAACATCCTTTCAGAGTCTAATAGCTTTAGTGCTTCTTTGTCACTTTCATTTATCTTACTCCATTATCACTCCTAATTTCAGTCTATATTTTACTTGCTTTAGTTTTAAACACGATTTGTCAAAAAAAAAGGATTCTGTGTAGTGAAGTGTAGTGTATTAAAAGCTTATCCATCCACAAGCATGAACAATTGTATCTGAAAATTAAATTGATTTTAACAAATCAGCAGAGAGCTCAAATTAACTTGAAAGTTTTCCACTCGTTCTGGGTTAACATAGCATTAAATTGTTTTCAGACAACAACAACTGTGGTCGACTTCACATTCTGCTGGATTTACAAACTATACTTCATACAGTTTTGTAAGGAACAGTTGTGCATTTCCACCTCTAAGGAGAAGATGAAAATTCAGGAGGTGTATTAAAAGGAAGGCTATAGTGGGAAAGAAAAGCTTGTTTTCTTTGGCAAGCAGAGTGAATGCACCACAATAATTTGGAAGACAGCTGCACTGAAAAGGTTTTTTAAAAAGACTGATAGTAAGATAGCGGCAATAAAAAATGAACATGATATCTCAATGTTTTACAAAACATCTTACCCAACAAAGAAGGCTGCTTGCTTAATGAAGATTGAAGTTACATATTTCAAGTTCAAAGAAAGTTCAATTAACAACTAATGTACTGTGGCGATTGAAACGCTTTTGAAAACACATTATTATATCCCAAGAGTGCATTCACCACCACCACAGTGAGTTAGCATCTCCATGAACATCACGTCCAACTTCAAGTTGAGGATTAATGACCACAGAGCCATAACTCCCTGTCTGCTCTTTGTTTGGTGTTCTAACACAGTCAGATATTTTGTTCACTTGTTATGAGCTACTGCTCTCCCTCTTAGTGCAGGTCTCTGAAGAATACAGGTTTGATTAAATTTTTTCTTCGTTCATACCTTTGTAAATTTGCAGTTGCTCTTCAGAGGCAGAGAATTTGCTACACAAAACCTAGAAGAAAGCACAGTTATCCTTACTTGTATCTCTTTACTACCTAAAATGCATATCCAATTATGGTCGAGGAGAAATTTATTGATTGGATGCATTGAACATGTTAGATCAAACTGCCAGTGTGGTGTTTGTTTGTCTCTAGGAGCAAACCTGTGAACCTGGCAAACATTGGAAAACACTGGCAAATACTGAACTGTTGCACTTCTTGCATTTACACACAAATACGTCATTCCTATCAATTCAATTTTAAGCTGAATTTACGATTTTGCAAAGATGCCATTATATTTGGACTGTAATCAAGTTGCATATTTCAGAGATATGGCTCAAAAAAAGCAATAACCACGGACTGGTGGAAAATGTAGAACTGAATCAGCACAAAAACAGTCTGTTCTTGCAGTCTGTCGACACAGCTGATGTATGCTGCTGAAATGTCTGACACACTAATTAATATGGGTGAAAATATAAGCATATTGGCAAATGCAAAAACAACATACGTTTTAAATCCAGGGACTACTTTCCATTTCCAATAGAAATTAGCATGGTGCACAACTGGAGATGTGGATGAACATATAGTTTGAGCCACTGCATCAACAAATGTATTGAGTTTATTATAAAGTGTGTTTTTTGCATTTTTAAGTTATTATTTTTAACACACATTTATTGCTAAAAATGTATTATTTTGGATATTATTCACCTACAGTCACTGAGTATATTGTCAGTATGTGTCAACTATCAGCATCGTGCCCTTGATTGAGGGATCTACCAGAGACACATGGGGGATTTTGATGTTTGATGTTCTCATTAATGAGCTTGTAAACTGGGCGATGCTCAAATCTCCAAAAAAACATATTAAACCTATAAAGTTCCCCCAGAAATAAACATGCGCTGGGTCAGTGTGCCATTGGCCAGAGCACAGATTTCAATGTGACACAGAAAAGCTCGGGGTAAACAGAGAAGGACAGACAGACGACAAAGCCAGACCTATTGATGTGGCGAGATGAAGGGGCCGCAGGATTAGACTATATTTAGCTTCATTGAGATGGTAATGGTTGGAACATGAGAGGACCTTGTGTGTGTGTGTGTGTGTGTGTGTGTGTGTGTATGTGTGTGTGTCTGGGTGTGTGTGTCTATGTTGTGCTGTACAAAAACCACAATTTGAATTTCTGGGCGTTACATTGGGAAAGACAGTGTTTTATCATAAAAACAGGAATAATTATAAGTGGGTTTGACAGAATCAATAGTCATCTCCATAATAACACAGCATGGAAATAGCAGCACTGTTGGTTTCTTTCCTGGCCTTGATCAATGCCTAAAGGAAATATGATGAAACACATTCACCCTGCGGCACGATATCTCTTCCTGTCTCTCTCACCCTCCTCTGTCTCTCTAGATGTCTTACTCTCTCTCTACCCAACCCAGATTTCTGCTTTCCACTGTTGTCTTCCTCTTACTTGTTTCCTAGCAACTGAACTGACATGCCCCCTATCCTCAGCCCTGTGAATCTGTCACCATAACCCTAGATTTTATGGAATAGCCTATATAAATCACAGTTCCCTATGGGGAGCTGAGTTATGGTTGTTGTCTCCAGACAAACGACTCTGTCTACAAGCATGCTGTTGTTAACCTGGTTTTTCCGCCATATTGCAAGTTTAGAGCGTTCAAAGCAACAAGTTGGGCAGCGAATGGTGCACTGCAGTTACCAACAAAACAAGCATAACACTGACATTTATACAGCTGTCTGGGAGGCACAGTAAATTTAAGCAACTTAATTTAGAAAGATAAAGAGGAGTGTTTTTGAGACATTCGTTGCTGTCTATTCCTCTTTATGGACGGAATCTGTGGTAGGGAATTTATTTACTTCGGAGAAGATTAGCTTTACACTGACCTGATAATTTTGAGAAATTCATTCATTCAGGCTTAAGCAGCATGTAAAAACACTGCAATGCAGTCTTTGGCACCAACACTGCCCATGTAATGATGAACATCCTGGTATTAATACCTAATAACTGAGGGATGGAAAACCTTCTGCAACAGCATTTAGATCATGACAATAAAACTCTCAGAAAAGAGGTCAACTATTGACAGTTTTTAAAAGTCCAATGTGTAATTTCTGATCAGATAAATTAGAAATATATTCACTTATATGACTGAAGTATCAGTAAACGTATATGCTCAAATATAATTGAAGGACTGAAAATAACAGCCTGTTTTACTCATTTTCACTCATTATTACTATAATATATCATTATAAACTGTCATTTAATATGAGAGTGATTTAAAGTGACTTTTTTGTTTGTGCCCTTAAGCATCAGCAGTTCCTGGTGACTAAATAACACATCACACAACTCATCACACCGATGATAAAGAAAACTCTCTGTCTTTAAATGAAATAATCTAAGTTATGAAAGCCATACTTAAACAGTTAATGGAATGATCAATGAAAATCAAAGAACATGACAGGTCTATTAGGGCTGTTTTAATGAATTTTCATTAAATCCCCATCATTGTGCAGGTAGATGACTTTTTGGCTGATATCTGCCATTTAATAAAAGGCCAATTTTAGCTTCATATATCAGTCTTACACTTATTCATGTCTGTACTAACACAACCATGTCACTCTATGAATCCTAACATCAGTCTCATACTTCATCTTCCTAAAACAATATTCTCAGTAGTGAGAAACAGGGAGGGAAATAAGATTGCTGAGTGATTATCGCCATCTAGTGACAAATAGAGGTACTACATTAAATAAAGGCACAGGAATTTCAATTCTTGTGTCCTATTTGGATAATTCCAAAAATGTAAAGTCCAAATTCTGGTCATGTACAGTATCGTATACAGTCCTGGTGTTTGCAAAGTTGAGAACTGTCATCCCACCATTCTCCTGTTCAACATCCAAGTTTTGTTTAAACATGTTTAATACAGACATTCAATCAAAACTGACATTTTTTGTGTCTTCCTTTTCTCGGTTATTTTGAGTTTGTATTCAACAGCGATCGTGAAAAAGAAATGGGATGAGATGAAATGAAATCCTGTGGTATCACTGAATGGTATTGCCTCCCTTAAGAAGGTAGAAAATAAAAACGATACTGTAATATATTATCTTCCAATATCATATGGAGATCAGGTTTTTCATGGTTCTAGAAACATGAAAGCGTTTTATGTTTATTCAGCCACCTTAGGCAATGAAAGCATTTTCCCTGAAAGCACACATGGTCAATATTCATGTAAAGGAACTGAAAGTACCTTGGGAGGTACGAGGAAAATATTGCAAGTTTGTAGTAGAAAAAAACCTTTAGAGTGCTTGTACAAATAAAATAAAACATTAAGGAGGTTTATATTTCACACAGCATGAATAGTCTGGGGTTTAGAGACTTTTCTTAGTCCGAACATTTCAACAACACAGTGTAAAACCAAAAGAAGAAAAAGCATTAAATCGTGATGATGGAAATACATCATAATACAGTGAAAAGGAAGCAGGTGTGGTAATCAAAAAAAGCCATGAATAAGGAATTTCCAACTTGTGCAGCCAAAGAGGGAGCGAGTTCTCAGTGACTGCTCTGTGCTGCAGCCATTTACTTTTTTAAATTAAACCATCCATTAGCTCATAAATCTATCTAGCTCAAAATTAAAGTGAATAAAATAGAGTGTTAATAATCAAACTGGCAGCACGACAGATCAATATGGTCAACAGGCAGCTGTAAATTTATCATGGAGGTGTGCGAGGGGCCTGCTAGTCATAAGCAGATGGCTGCTAGACGGCTGTGTACTTCTGAGGTTTGAGAGAAGAAGGCTAATACACAGTGTGCATGAGTGATGCCTGAACTCCACTAATCCAACGAAAGCTGCAATAAATATAAGGTAACTGAGTGATTTTGTTTATTTTGTCTTGATTTCCTCAGTGAAAGTTTGGATCAGTATTCAGGCTTGGCATTGGAAATGAGCCCCAAAACTAATAAATTAAATCACAAAGCCCCAATCTAGGCATATCAGTTGAACAATTTAATGCGTGTTTGTGACTTTACTCAGATTACTCAGACAGTCCCAGCAGCTGCGGATTGGGTATGCTTGATTTTTCACTCCACATGGCAGTATATCCCTTCATCATTACCTAAAAGTGGCAGCTGCTTGGATCTAGAAAACATACTGTGTAGATAAGCTTGACTGAATCGACGGCGAATCACTAAGACTGTGGATTAGGGAGCCCTCTGGTGCAGCAAACAATGCTAATTTTACATTATCTGACTAAAAAGCATCAAATCAAACTTTAGCTTAAAATAGAAAATAGAAGAATAATTCATCAGTTCATGGTGCGTTTGCAGCTTCTGCCACTGCCTCTCGCCCTTTATAAACATTTCAGCATGCAAGGGGGTCCCAGTGTGAGGAGGACTGAGCCAAATTACACCTAAAAAGTGATTTTAAACTTTAAATGTGTGAGGTTTCACCTTCTCATTCTCATTGTAGCTCTGCATGAATAATTCTCAAGAAAATCTATTTAAATTATTCCACTTCTTGTGTGAATCCCCGGTTGGATCGATGCCTCTCAACATATTTACCCATTAATTTCAGATGCCGTCATAATATAAACAAATGATTACAGGCTAAACACCATCCATTTGTCTCATGAATGCATTCATGAGCCTGTCTGCGCAGTAAGCAGTTCTCAGTAGCTCCACTAGAGGTCAGAGACATGACGCTGAGGTTGCTGCTATGATGGACTCAGTTTGCTTACAAAGCACCTTCTACTCGTTTGTCAAAACTACTCCCTCATGGAGCAACATAAGTCACACAGCTGCAACATTTGGACTCCCTCCTGTTTTGGGGAGAAATGAATGTGATGAATATCTTTCTCTCTGTTTCTAACACACACACACACACACACACACACACACACTTAGGCGTGCCTCTGGCTTCTTTCCCTGCATATTAGCCTCAAACAAAGGCAAATGTGTGGATCTTGATGCCACACAACCCATCACTGAATTATAATCTCAAAACAGGGGCCACAAAGGGCAATTTAGATATAGCTAGGGCTCTCCCCTCTAAGCCCATTTGGCTTGAAAGCATCAGTGGCTGAAAGAAATCCTGTTGCACTACAAAGGTATTATTTGCTCCAATAAGCTAACTGCATTGAACTCTGAGAACACAGGACAATCATCTTTGATATTTAAATCTGAAGCTTTGAATTAACGAGTGGGAGTAAATTCAAGGTCTATGACGGGGGCCCACATTCATCCCGTTCAACATTTCAGGACTTTAATGTCCAAAGAGGCACATGACGGCCACAGTTTCAGCATGTACGCACACAAAAACATAATACCCACGTACACACACCCACACACGCATACACATACACACTGCTATCAAAGTAAATTAAGTATTAAAGCTTTGTGGTTGAATCGTTTATAAGACAGCTCACAAGCATAAAAAAGAGAAGCATGGAGGACTTATCACATTCCAATTTTTATATTAAAACTAAATCCCGCCTTAAGGTGTTAATTATAATAACTTTGCCAAAGAAGCAATTTAATTTTGAGAAAAAAGTTCAATCCTATGAAAAGGCCAAATCCAACAGTCTCTCAATACTTTCTGACTTCCCACTGTGTCTGTGGCTCTCAGCCTCAAGCCCACTGGTTCTAAATGAAGATCTTGTTTAAAAATCTTTTTAAAAAGGGTCACAAAAATGTTTCATTCTTAAAAAGGCTAAATACATTTCTAAAACAGCTGGGTATTGTAGTTTTTAACTATGTTACTTAAACAGCAGTTGATGGTGTCCTTGTTAGGGACTATTTTCAGGTGTGAATTTTGTGTCCTATAGTTTTTAACAGCTTTTGTACAACAATGAAGGTCAATGGCAGAGAAATACACTATATCAGGCTTTGGCTACACAAGCAATACTTGTTTGTAAGATGAATTCATGGTTCATGGGATTTGTTGACAATTTAAATCCTTTAAAATGCTGTGATTTGAATAACTGATTAATCTGATATTGATGAACCTTTGTGGAATACATGATTATATCCCTGATTTACAGCTTGACAATGAACAGAACATTCAAGACCCACATCACTTCCTGTCTTATGTTAGCTGATGGCCTGTTCCTTTTTTTGAAAAAGGGGGGGGGGGGGGTTAAATGTGCCTCTTCTCTAAGCAAACATCATTACCTGAGAGTGTTTTATTTGTCGGTGTGTGTGCACATATGGGGATGAACACAAAGTGCTGCTGTTTTCCTAGTAGACTTGCCTGGACAGCAGACCAGCTGCTCAGAAAAAGGTATCTCTCTAACATGCTTCTCTGAGAGACAAAGAACGAGTAAACACAGTTAATTAATCAATACACTGTAGTATATTTATCTATGTGGTTTATTGAATTTTTTTTTATTTTCAGGAAGAGGCAGCTTTATTTATAGAGCATACTTCATAACATGGAAACTCAATGTGCTTTACATTTAAAAGAGAGACATAAATACATCAAGCATATGCAATGCAGTGGGGAAAAGGGGGGAGGGGGAGTAGATTAAAAGATTATAAAAAAATAAAGAAACAACATATTTATACATAACTCACAATACCCACATACACACACATACTCAAGGAAGGTCATACATAGGTTGAACTACAGATATACACTCATGCACACACACACATAAATCAGATCATGGTCACTTTTTTGGACATTACATAGACTTACATTAATTTCCTGGAGACTTAATCTAACCACTGACCCAAAAATCAGCTTTTTCCCCAATTGGGGACATGACTTTTGTCCCCAGTTGGACAAGCTGTCCCCAGTTAACTGGTCCTAAGTCTGAAATTTGTCCCCAAAAATAGCCTATGACAAACCATACACACACACACACACACAAACACTATTCATTGGCCTGATAAAACAGGAAGGTTTTGAGCTTAGCTTTAAATGTGGATACAGTTACATAAATGCACCTTTACTAGCTACTGATCTTATTCTGGAGGGGAGCTGAACCATGTAGTGCCTTAAAAACTAATTGGAGGATTTTAAAGTGAATTCTCTTTTGAATGGGAAGCCAATGACGTGATATAAGTATTGGAGTAATGTGATGATGTTTTCTTGTACCGATAGAATATGTTAATATGTTTTCTTTTTATAACTTAATTTAATTTTCTTATGCATGATTGTGAATGAGTTTGATATAGCTTTATGCTCCTCTGGCAGCATTTTCCAGAGGCACAATTAAGCTACACGTCTTAGCGTGCACTTCTTTAAAAGATAAAAATGTAAATTGACACTAAAATTCTGTCCAGTCCAGAACCTCAAGCATAATTTTAAATATTGCTTGTAGTGAGTTATCAGCACATCTATGTTTTTTAATTATTAAACAGATAATAAATTTTGATCTACGCATGTGCCTGCAAACCATGCACATTTAGACTCCGACTCAGAGCTGTGTGTGTGTGTGTGTGTGTGTGTGTGTGTGTGTGTGTGTGTGTGTGTGTGTGTACAATAGTAAATGAGAGAGCATGCTGCCTTCATGTGGTGTTCAATGGGAGGACCGGAGGCTATATTTCATAGAGGATTCCCTCAGGAGATGTAGGTGGTGTCAGTAAAGCAGGGCATGAGCCCAGAGATGCATGGTAGTAACATTTAAGGCTATAATGGGGAAAAGGGAATGGGGGCATCTTGGAGATATTCTGTGGTGAGAGAATATATAGGCCATCTGATGGTGCTGTGCTCTTAAATACCATCATGTTCAGGTTTAATCAAAAATTTAAAGACCATTTCTGAAACAGAAATGGTGACTGAAGCTAACTAAGGCCATTTTTTAATATTATGTTTTGGCATTTTTGCATTTATTAATGGTGACAGAGATTGGCAGGAACATGGGGGGAGAGAAAGGGATAACATGCAACAAAGGATCCAGCCGGAATCAAAGCAGGGAGATTGCAATTATAAGGTATACGTCACTAAAGTCAAACTAATTCTTTAGTCTTTGCAGAACCTTTAATCATCAAAACCAAAGAGAACAATAACAGTGTATTTTGTTCATCAGGGGCTTTATATAAACCATTCTGTCACAAATGTGAGAGCAACACAAGGGGACACACACACAAAATCCATCAAAAAAGTTCATACCACTACAGCCTGTGTCTGTCTCTTTCCTCTTTGCTGCACTCTCAAACTCTTTCTCATCCCTTCACTGCTTTCATTTTGCACCCCAGAGCAACATTTAGTCAAACTCGGACACCATCATCTGCTGACAGATCACACATCTCAGTAACTCATCATCTCTCTCCATCTCTGTGAGGGTCATCGACAATGTCAGTTTGCAACATTTTGCAATCCACACCCAGGGAGAGAGAAAGAGAAAGCAAAGAAGAAGCAAAGAGAGAGAATGAATGCAGCAGTATTATCATTTTATCGCTTAATGAGACGCTCTCCACCATAAACGCACCACAAACAAATATGTCCTTGTCATGAAACAAATATGCCGGCCTGAATTAAATGAAAACATTTCTATAGAGTGTGCGAGTGAACAAACATTTCTACACTTTTCCCTCGACACATATTCTCTCTCAATAATGCCGCCGTCTCCATTCTGCATACTGTTTGACAGACACATGGTTTTGTGGCATGGAAAATGGCTTTTCAGCATGTCATCATTAATAATTCACTTATGACAAACAGCTCTGACATTTACACTGCGCTGGGTGTCTGTCTGACACTGACAGCGAGACAATAATGAAGGAGAAGGAGACAGAGAGGGGGAGAGACGGATTCTCTCTCAGTTGTCTACTAATGAAATTAGAAAGGATCAGGACTACTAAAGTGTCAAACCTTCAGTAGTAAAACACTGATTGAAGCTGCCTATGATGACCTTTTTAGAAATTGTCCATTGACAACAAATTGAGTTGAAGTGAGTTTCTGTAGCTTTAAGAAACATGAACAATGAAGGAAAAGGAAACAAATCCAATGTGGCAGAAGATTAACTTAAAGGTGCAGTTGAGACCCTTAAGCAAATCTAGTGAAATTGGTATGAATGAACAATGACATTTAAATTGCATTCCTTGCTAACCAATTATGCCTCTGTTTGAAACATCAATCACATGCTCCCTCAGCTTTCCACAGGCAAACGTGAATAAAGAACATGTGAATGAGCTGCTGGCAGACTAAGTGATGGACTTTTTAAATCCCTGCGTCTCTTCTCCTGAATATCTGTCTGACTCGCAGCTCAACAGGTAGAGAATAAACCAAAGTGTGAGGTCCTCTGAGGGCAGCATCGTGCAGACTCTCTTTCAGAGCTAATGCTTTGTGGGCAGACAAACACTGAGAGAAGCAGACAGATTGAAACCAGAGGTGGTATCACCGTTTCCCGGACTATATTACTGGTTCTCCACTCTGTAGAGCTGCTTCGCAAAACACACTGAGTTTCATCTGAGAAAAGACAGAAACAACAACAACAAATTTCATGGATCAAACTGTGCAGATATTTTTCCTTTGGGTGTTATTTTAAAAATAATAACTTAGGAAACAAAGTTTTAGCTTTTATACAACAGTCATGTCTGTATCGACTAGAAACCTTTCTTTAAGAAAGATAGAAAACAAGTAAAAACAAATAGAGACAGGTATAAGGGATTATTAAAATGTTTTAAATGCATCTTTGATCAGTCACATTACTCACTTGAAACATGTAATATTAAATAGATCGTCAGCATTGTACAGACATTTTGTCAAATTAATGTTCATGCTGGATATTAACAAGTACCTTAGCAGATTTCTGACAAAATCATCAAAGTCATTTGGTTACAGTGTTGCTAAGCTCAAATGCTTTATGCAGATTTAAACTGAACCCTGTAGTAGAGCACCTCTACCTCTTTGTGCTGGTGGATAAATAATGAGGTTTGTGCTTGGTGAATAAAGAATGAAAACAGTAACCCTACTGCAAACAGGCAATTTTCCAACAGCAGCGGTGAGCAATGGACGCTTTATGGATGGCCAGAGGCACAGCCAGTGTGTTTCAATCACGTTGTGATCAGAAGAAATGAGGATCACACACAGTCTGTCCAAGTCTGTAAACACCCCTGCCGAGAATAGTATCAACACAGGACACACAGGACACACAGCCTCACGCAGATAACCACTGATAACACAGTGTATAGTGTATATATATATATATATATATATATATATATATATATATACACACACACACACACACACACACACACACACAATGATAGTGTGCTGGTGTCTTCATCTTTTATCTGTAACCACTGTGGTCTGCTGCGTTTCCAGGATACATCACCTGTGAAGTATTGGATGAATTGTTGATTTGACAACTCTCAGCATGTTTTCAGTGCACAGATGTTTATATATGTGCATGTGTGTGTTATCGGTCAGCATACATAGTATGTCAGGTCATGAAAGAATGAGAAATCCTTGTGATTCCTCCTTGGGTGTTACTGCAGAGAAATCTGTTTGGGGACAACTATGAGGGTTTGAAGGTTTGAATGATTCAACTCCAAAACTGGGGTATGATTTTCACTAAATAATAAAATGCTGTTCTGAGTTCCTGATTTAACTGGTAGGAATCAGTTGTTTTTGCCCTGCAAATTTAATGATTTCTTTGGAAAAGGCCCTGATGAAAATGTTTTAATGAGCATCACAATTACCTACCTCATTTACCAAAAGTTAAACAAACCTCTAATAATACAAAGGGTTAGGGTTAGTGGGGTTAGGGGTTAGGGTTAGAGATTTTAGTCTCTCTTTCTACATTGTCAGAGTACAAGAGTATCCAATCTGATTTTACTCACCTTTCCCAATGCTTTTAGTAAAACATTTAAGTAATAACTTGGACAGATGATGTATGCATGTTTACCTTTTTGCTTGTGAGGGGGAGAGGAAGAAGGAGTGCTGTTTACTCTCCTTTTGAAATGTCTTTAAATAACAGGATGCTTTAGTAATTACTGTCCAATTCAGTCCTCCAGAGACACTGGAGTGCCTCTATTGTATCATCACTGCACTCAACCACTTCAGTCTCATTCATCCTGCATCCCTTTACTGTAAATGTGTGCCGGCAGAGTTGAGGAGTGTGTAAGAGCCCTCATTCAGAGCAGAAGAAAAGTGACAAACACAGGGCTGCAGGTGTGACATTGGACCCAGAAGAATAGAAATCAAAGAAAATCAAGGAACTAATTTGAGAGACACACAATCTAGTCAATCTACACAATCTGCTTGTACTCACAAGATGACAACTAAGTGTTCCCAGAGTACATCAAATATCATTCTGGGGTAGAGCCTCATTCACAGTTCTATCACTGGGAAACTGGCCTGGTGCTTATATGCTAGATAGTCTTGCAACTCTTTCAGAACTCTGCTGTGGCTCAGTTTCCAAGTTTAGCTTAATGACTCGTGGATTTAGCATATGCTGCCATTAGTTTAGCATCTCTAACTTCCTTGAATCTCTGGCTTGCAACATTTAAATTAACCACTACTCCCACAAAGATAACAGTTCTTCTTTTACTGCCTCTCTCTTCAGTGAAACCAGCAACACCAGACATGAAACTGAAGACCTTAAGCTGATACTGAGGGTCTGTCTTGGGAAGTGGTGGAAAATAAGTGAATCCAGTAACAGAAGTACTCTGTTTGAGTACAATTTGAAGATACTTTTACTTTATGTGAATATTTCCATTTAATGCTTCTTTATAATTCTACTGCAGGTAAATATTGTACATTATACTCCACTCCATCTGTCTGACAACTATAGTTACTAGTTACTTAACAGATTAAGATTTTACATTAAAAAAACATATGATAAGCTGATGAAATATAATGCATTGCAAGATTAAACCAGTGACTCGCAACCTTTTTGGCTTGTGACCCAGAACAAAAAATGGGATCTCACAAATCCAGGTGCCTCACTAAAAAATACTGTATGTCAAGGTGAAAACATCCAGAACCTTTCCACTTGATACTTTGGCATGAAAATCATGTCATTGTGAGTTTGAGTATCTCCCAATTTATACAATAAACAAACTCTCTCTCCTTCTCTCTATGCCACCTTTTCTCTCAGAAATTAAAGCACATTGAACGCACACACACACACAGCATCGAGGTCAAATAGAGTCCAAAAGATTTTTAGTGCTCTCCTCTATTTTGTGACCAATGTCTACTCCTGATACAGTTGAAATGCCAGATAGATTCAGTCTGATTACTGTCATTACAGTCACGTTAAAGCCAACACTAAGTACTGCTATTTCATCGAGCACTTCCGAAAGGATGTCTTTATCCAGACCTCCACATGTGAAATGCTACAAATGCCCACACACACACATAGTAGATGCACATACACGCACATGCATCTGTTATACAAACACAAACAAACAAAACACAGTCAACCCCCTGTTAAAAGCAGAACAAGGTACCAGAATTGGAGGCTTAATTGCCTCATTTACAAAGCAGTGTTTTCTGCTTCAACATGT
Source organism: Thunnus thynnus (assembly GCF_963924715.1). Classification (NCBI taxonomy): domain Eukaryota; kingdom Metazoa; phylum Chordata; class Actinopteri; order Scombriformes; family Scombridae; genus Thunnus; species Thunnus thynnus. The sequence goes on along the minus strand of NC_089524.1, from coordinate 19,523,900 downwards.
CTTTCAACTAAGGCTCTGTGTGTGACATGAGAATCTTTCAGAAGATGCCATTTGAAAGGCACATAAAACATGAACAAGGACAGAGTCAGTGGCTCATAGAGTCTGCATTGCTCATTACAGGCTACAAAATAAGAGGTTTGTAAGGAAAAAGCACACTGACGATTTTGTAATTAGCCAACAGATGGACTAAAAATGTACAGTTTGACCTCAAAAACTCTCACACTAAAATTTCTAAAAGAGCGTTCATCTTCCAGGGAACATTAATATCCACAACAAATTTCATGCCAGTGGTTACTTTGCATACAACACTGATAATTTGGCCCAGGGGTGTGCTAGAGGGAAGGTCACATAATGCTCTAATTGGGCAGAGATGCTCTTAGAGGCAGGAAATTTCATGGCAACCTGAAATTTGGCCTGATGACGACACTTGAGACACACTAAGACATTAAGAAAAGTCTTCTGGGAGTCATGGATATCCACAGTAAATGTCATGGAGGTTTTACCCCTGGTGTCCAAGATACTTTGTCATGAGCAAAGTAAGGGTCGAAAGGAAATTTTGACCTGATGGTGGTGCTATATGAGAGTTCATGTGGTCACCACAATTATTAGGAATAATTCATTTAAATATCATGGCAATCTGGCCAGTAGTTGCTGAAGTATCTTGCTATAAAGACCAAGATTAATCAAGGGACAAATACAATTACTCTGCTAATAGCAGGTAAAAAACTCACATAAGCTTTTTCATAACACATTTCTCCTATTTGGTCTAAAATCACACTACTTCCCTTTGAAAAACAAAAGCAGGTGCACACTTTGACTCAGGTGCAACATCTCATTTTCCATCCTCATGTCAGGTGGCTGTGGGTTTGCCTGTAAGTGGCCCTGAGAGGTAGATGTTCATGGTTGTAACAGATCCTGACTCACTCTGGTCATTGTCCCTGCAGCAGCAGAAGTGTAAATCTGACATCTAGTATTATAATAATTATATCAGGCAGGCCAGAGAATAGTTATCCAGTCCATGACCAAGGATCTCTACAGGCCTGGTAATCCAGTAATTGTCCACATCAACTACTGTCACGTGGACTTAAATATCAAATTCAAATGGAAAAGTTCTCATTCAAAATTACTCCTCTAATTCCTAGTTTACATTTTGCCTCTTCCCTCCTTATGAAATCTCCTCCATTCATTGTTCGTCATCCACCTCCTCTCTCTTTCACTCTCTCTCTCTCCTCTACTCCATCACACTCCCCAAGCCTCTGTCTCTTAAGCTATAGACGTAACTCAGCATGGGATGTGGCATCCTGTACCTGTGGTGAGGAAATGGGAGGGGGTGGGGGTGGGGGGGTGGGGGAGGCACAGTGGGGGCCAACACCACTAGAGTTGTCAGCAGGGAAACAGAGGGGGGCGTCACCACCATAATCAGCTAGAAATTCCACAGCGCTGCAGGGCAGGAAACCGGTAAATACATAAACACATAGGCACTTTCACAATCACACATACGCATGGTATGAGCATGTGAATGAGCATACAGTAAACACACACACACTTAGAGTACACACACATACATAGTATATGCTTATAATGACTGACTGAGCATTAGAATTATCATCATTGTGTCAGTGACTGGGATGACAATGTAATAACCAGCTGCTTTTATGATCATCAGTTCGATCAAGACACTCGTTTCTCTCTTCAACTGCAGGATGCACAATTAAACGTGCAATCATATCCCAAAAAAACACTAAACACAAATCCATACTTTGAATATTTTGGGGCATCATTGTCATTGTAACTTCTGTGAACACATACATTATCCTTGTAGTGGGTTTGACAATACTAATGAGAAAACTTGTGATCATGTTTTTTTATTTCTTAGATTTTTTTTTTTCTAATTGTACCCAAAGAGAGAAATCTGAGAGCAGGTGTCAACACTGGTTTTGTCTTATATTCTTAACTGATTATACAGAAAGTTTACTATATGACCATATATGTACTGTAGAAATAAAATTACTGTGATAGGAGATTGTGTCTGTATCATCCACTTCTACCTGATCCCTCACTGTGTCATTGAACTACACAAATAACACCAAAGCTTAGTCACATGAAAGCTAAACATTATATCCATTTCAGCTGCACAGATTTGTCCAAATAAAACTTGGTCTCAGGTATACTGACATCCCTGCTCACAGTGAGAGAATAATAGAAGCTTAAAGTGCCACAGAGTCTGGATATTAAATTTTGTCTCAATAAAGTTAAATTAAACAAGTGAGGCAGAGAATGAATTGAACTCTGAGACTACAAAATTGCTTTCAATACTATATTTTAACATGTAATGTAGTATGTTAACTTAATGCTATTTCAATAAAAAGCAGTTCCTGTTATCATATTAACACATGTTGACATTGTATACAGCTGTTTTGTTGTGGGCTGTTTCTCCATTCTATGAGAATTGTGAGCAGATGTGATGTTTCAGACCATTCAGAAAAACAGCCGTGTAGAAAACGCCCAGTGTGTTCTAGTACGTAAGTGTCAGCATCATACTCACTCCCACTCCTTGCGTCGTGCTTGTGGTGTGCTTTGTATCTTATGAGCCTGGTGGGCTTTCACGATGTCCCTCTGCTCGATCAGGCCGCCCCTACGCCTCTTCATCACATTGGGACTAACCACCAAATCTCCATCGACCCCCAGCATTCCCCCTCCGACTTCGAAAGATGAGGTCACATCAAGAGAGAGGCCGAGGCGGTTCTGGTGTAGAGGTGGAGCGTGGGCGGACGTGTGTGGGAGGTAGAGGGTGTCATAGCTGGTCGAGAGACTCAGAGGCTCCAGGAGGGAGTGGGACCCAGAAAACAGGCTCGACCCTCTGACCAGTCCTGCGCGATGCTTCTGCCAGCTTTCACAGTCCACCGGGGACGTGTGGGGGATTTGGCGCCTGGGGGTACTGCTACCACACATCTCCCCCATGCCAAGACCCAGACCATCATCTGGACACTCTGGCCCTCCCGAGGTTCTAGGTAGCCCCAAAGCATTGTGGTCCCCTGTCAGAGATTGAGAGCTGACCGAACAGGAGCCCAGTTCCAGCATGGTCGAAAGACTGCCCGGGATCTCAGCATAGTGCTGCAGGAAGGAGCAGGAATGAGGGAGAGGGAATGTAACAGGGGGAAGAGAAGTGAGAGAGATATTATATTAATGTACAATCATTAATAGACATCAAAGAGTCACAAAAAAGTTCATTTCCATGCTACTTTTATTGTGTTTTTAACAGAGGCTGTACAGACGCGGTATAGCTACATCAACCCCACTTACCGGTGCAGAAACCCAAACAGTCTGTCTGTGTAGCTGTGTTGGTTTACAGCCACACCAGTCAAAAGCCTGAAGAAATGCAACTTCTGTGTAAGTTATGCATCCGTTCAGCTGAGCCTCAGAGGCAATTTGCCAACAGCCCAACAGCTTTCACTGTCCTCAGTCAGTTTAAAATATTACCAGTCCTCTGAGCATCAGAACCAATTAGATCAGCTGTAATGCAGCCCTCAAAACAAACAATCACATAATACTGCCAGTGCCACGCTTATTGGTGCAATTAGGAAGAGGGAGGAAGGAGAAGGAAAGTCATTTCATCAACCCATTTTCTCCTTTATCTGGTAGGAACATTGAGATCTAGTCTGGTTTCAGGTATGTGCACACAGCATATTATAAAGCTACAAAAACCTCTTTACTGCTCCTGCTTTACTGAGCCATTGCAATTTTAGTTAGCAGAATGTTAGATTTACAGTCCCTTTGAGAGGAAAGGCTCTAAATAATTTGGGTAGTGAAGAGATTGAGCAGTAAAAAGAGGATGTATAGTTGTATAGTGCAGATAAGATGAAATGATTAAATCTATTCATCATCAGCTTAAAATCCACTAGACTGCTAAAGCACCCTGAGAGTGGACAATAAGTGGACACGCTGTTGTGAATGAGGCGCTGTTGAGGCGATGATGGTATCACTCGTACAAGAAAGCTGAGCCTCTTTGATTTCAAGAGGTCTCCACTCACACCTCCAGATATCAAAAATGTTTTTTAACAAACTAAATGAACACACTGCTTGATTTACTGATGTAGGGGGAATAACCAGGCCACGCCTTAGGCTGAGAAGCAGCAGATATGATACAATGCTCTCAAATAAATCAGCAACAATTTGATTCATTAAATTCACGAGGCAGAAAGTGGTATAATTTTCAGGGATAAAAATAAATGAAATAAAAGAAAAAAAAAGTGACAAAAAATACTGCATATTAATCATCAAACACAATGTTTTCCCAAGGCATGGATGACTGGCTCACCTCATTAGAGCTGTTTGAAGTAGGCCAGTTGGTGACAGTGTTATAACTGTTGTTCAGTGGTCCTATTATTTGCCATGGACCCACATGAAAGAGTCTGTCTAAAACCGAAAATGCACTATTGGGTAAATTATCCAAAGGAAACTGATTTGAGGTTTGTTTGTCTGATCTAAAAAGTTTCATTGTGTCAAATAAATGTTGTTACAACTTGTGTTGCCTCCAAATGGCCAGAGAAATTAATTAAGGTGCGTTTAAGTGAGCTCTCTCTTTTTCACTGAGAATGCAGTCAAACATTATAATTAGTGTCAAAGTTTTTGGAGAAGCCATCCTCATTGCTACTGTAGCTTTGCATTTCAAATCTCACCCTAGCAGGCAAATCATCATACTTCAGTGCTTTTTCCAGCTATTCTCTGAACTAGCTTCATCCATCAAAGATTCATTATAATAAGAGACACAGCAACAAAGAGGCAGTCAAACAGTCAACATAGTGTCCTTAAGCCGCACTGCTACAAGAGGACCATTACTCAACCTCTCTGACAACTCTATTAAATACATATATTATTTTTTTCACACAGAGGGACTGATGAAGAAACAAACTGAGTGTAATAGTTAAAGACACCTTTATGACCACTGCAATCGGATATGGTGTTATCCTCCCCACATGACTAAAGTACTGCCATTATGGTCCTTACTGTTTGGAATGACCTACCTTGCCTAAAATCAATAAATCATGAGTCAATTCTTGAAACAAACTTTTACAGGTTTCCTTTTTAAGCCAAACAATCAGTGGTGTTTTATAGTTTCTGATTGACCGTGCTCATTACCTCTGACACCTTAAATTCCTTGCTCTCTGGGGGCTTCATGGTATATAATAACATTGCTGCTGCTCTGGAACCCAGACAGCAACGGGTTAAAGTGGTAAAGTGGCTTTAATTGTGGCTGCTTAATGAACATGAGCTGAGCTTCCAATAAAGGCAGAAAACACCTGTTGTGGCCAAGTCCTTCCCTCTTCCTCCTCTTTCCCACCTTTACTGAGTGAAATACAGTATACGCATATGAATATATTTACATTTGTCCATATAATCGTCCATTGTGTGGTTCCTGGCAGGGAGAAGCTTTGTCTGAGATGTGGCAGGAGAAATTCCATTGATCCAGTGCTTACTGAATCCATTTTGCAAATTATGTTTTCAAATTGCCTGAACAGGAATGCCAACTCAATTAGCTGATACATACAGTGGGGATTTTTGAGGTCAAACAGTTGGATCTGGGTATGAAAAAAAAGCATCTACAACGCTCTGCTGATGATGAGTGTACAGCATTTTCCTTTTAGCAAGAAAAAGTGGGTAAGCAGGAAAATACAACAAAGATAAAAATGAAAAGTAGACATAAAACACTTAACACAAGTGTGGAAATTGATCAGACAAGAAGCAGGAAACAAACATCAGCTGTCTGACCAAAACTAATCAAATGTTAAGATGTTAAAACACATGAAAAGAAACATTTAATCTGCTATTACACGACCAGAATACAATAATGAACCCTCAAGATACAGTTACTTTACTCAAAAAGTTGCCATATTCATGGCTGATAGCAATAAAATAGGCAGGTACAAGCATTTAAACACAAAAACCTTTTTGCAAGACTTGAAACATAGGAAGAAGTCCATAGAAGCTAACAATTAAGGACTGAATGACAAACAGGCCTCTTGCAGAGGATGAAAGCTATTAAAATGGACACAGATATTGATATTGGCAAGAAAATATACTGTATATGACAATAAACATTGATTGCATTTTGGAACAAGCACAAGGTTACTCTTTTAGTCAATCCAGTCAATTCTTATCAGAAAACAAATGCACTTCGCTCGACTGTGGTGCATCTACGTAAAGGCCATTTAAACTGTGTTTATCTTCACTGTGGATTGTGGTCATCTACCATCTGCTAGTGAGATAAGAAAGACAGATACAGTCCCTTGTATGATATATTCAGTCTTTTTAATCCATATTCTTTTTGTTACTCTAGATTTTTGGGTCACATTTAATATTGTGATGACAAAGTGGGAAAAAAGGAAACAGTGTTTTATGTCCAGAAATTAGGAGCATAAACATGAAGTGATATATCAAATAAGATATGCTCTAAATCACCTATCTCCATTGTCTTTTGTGACTATTATCAGGACCATTATCCCATCCAGACCCATATTACCAGTTTGACAACAGGCCTTCAACACAGAGTTTTAAAAACACCCACACTGCACTGCACAGAGTCAGACAACAGGGCTCAGCTGCTTGCTTCCACACTCCATTGCGGTTGCTCTTCATAATTACCAAAACCACACTGCCGAGAAAAGTTGACTGTGGTTTAATACACTTCTCCTCATTAGCTTTTAAGAGGCTGGTTGTTGATTAGCCTCAGTCACTGAGGCTAATCACTGAACTGCTATTATCTTAAATTGACCACAAATATCTAATGTGTTACTCACAACTGTGTGATGATTCCTCGGTCACTTAGGATCTGATCAACGGAGACAAAAGAATATGAGTCTTGAAATCTGAAATGAAAATACTACCTGGGCCAAATCGTTTTTACGCTCTGTGCTAGACAACCAGGTGCCTGCGAGGTTACTAATGAGGAGTGAAGGAGACGCTCGGGCAGGCGAAGAAACCTTCCCACACCTGCTGCCTCCAGCAGCCCACACACCTGCCTGATTACACATCGTATTTCACCACATCCTCCCCTCAACTTGTCAACCTGGAGAGAGGCCAAACACGTGTCAAGAAGTGTTGTGTCACCTGAAACTCTAATGGGTGATTTGTTTGAAAAGGAAATCAGGCGTAACAATTCTGTCAGCCGAAAATAACCATCATGTTTATAGGGAGGTGCCGGAGATGCAGGTAAAGGAATAAAGGAGTGAAGGAGTGCAAATGGTATATTCAAAAATGATATAGGGAATAAACTTCATAACAGACAGTTATTTCTTATGTTTCCTATTATCTACTTAAGTTTTTCTACATCTGCTCCTTCAACAAAAGAGCTAAATAGAAGAAGGTGGCAATTCACAGACAAAAAGTGGTTTTCATAAACTGTATTTCTATGTTAGTGTGATGCATCTACCGTTTAAATGGAAATATGCACCGTAAAAGGCAATTACAGACAGTCTGCCAGCACCTTTAGGAGCTTTCCATCACAACACAGTGGGACTAGAAGGCATAGAAGAATATTCTGCTCATATATATGACTCAACTGTGTCAAAGTTAAAAGATTTCTTCAACCATTTCCAGTCACTCTGTATGCTGTGGATTATTTTACAGCTTTGTTTGCCTCGTACAAACAGAAGAACAAAGAGCTATTGAATGTCCTCTCGATGAGGAGTCTAATTTTCTCAGCTAGCATCTCGCTCTAAAATACAGCCACTGCATATTACTGCTCTGTATTACACAGAGTGCATTAGGCAGTGCCAACATCTACATATGAAATTTACAACTTTCTATTACACACTGTGGTGCATTTCAGTGAGCTAAGGGACACAGGAAATATGCAGATGTATAGAGTGTGAGCATGACTAGAATAATGGGGAAGATGTCGAGGTGACAAGGAAATATCATGTTAACCCCTGCACTGTATGTTCACTATTATTCTCATTTAGCTATTTTCATTCTCATCTGAGAGTTATGCAGCTAATGCACACTAGATTTTCTAGTTGAGTACTTACAAAAGGGCATCCCCCATCTTGATAATAATAACTGATGAAGGATGCAATTAAGAAAAAAAAAAACTAAACCAGCAAAACTTTTCCGCTGCGCTGTGCCAGCACAGTCTATTCCACCCACAGCCACTTCCCTCTGCTTCTATTATTGTAGCTCTTTCATTACTTAATCCTCTGTATCTGGAAAATTGAGTGTATTTAATGACCTGGTTTTATCTAACACAACCTATATATTTTCTTTCCACATGTAACACCTTCTGTAGATGTGTTAATGCAAACACTATGCATGTTTAGCTCAGCATGTATGTACACTGTGAATTCCTTTTTGCTGTTTTCTTCTTCTAAATGTTTTGTCTTCATTTCCATGTATACATGTATGTATTATACATGTCATATACGCTTTTGCATTTTTCATATTTTCCATGCACATGTTCTTTTCCCATACTTTTCATTCATACAGCTGTATTTAATACTTTCTTGCTCCAAGTGGTGCTGTACTTGCCATTTATTTCACGCATCCATTTACATTTAATCTTATTTTTACTCCATGATTCTAATCTGTGTCCAACTAGTATGATATTTTATGCTGCAACAACAACAACCCAATTTCCCTGAAGGGTTTATTAAAGTTTTATATTATCATTATGTAGCTATTGTCCCATAAACAATGAATGACCTAAGATTGAGTAGATCAATTAGTTGGAAGCCTGAGTAACAGACATGTGACTGTGAACATCCAGGGTAACTCAGCTTGTGGATGAGTTTTCCTGCTCTGAGCCCAGCAGTCGATGATTCAATAATCTAATACGAGCTGCACGCTAAATAATGTAATTATGTTTCAGGGCAAATGTAGACAGTTTTAATAGTTTTGTAAAATGTTTGCCCTCTATCTTTCTGACTGCGGTATTTAAATTGTTTAGTAAGTCAGTCAGTCAGTCGATCCACCACTTTGGTCAAAACTAAAATATCTCAACAACTATTTGATGAGTTGCCATGAAGTTTTGTACAGACATTCATGGTCCTCGTGCTAATTTGGGATCCCTTGACACCAGCAGTTTGACATTTTTGGCTTTTAGTAAAATATCTTGACAATTATCAGATGGATTGTCATGAAAATGTATTCATGGTGTTCAAAGGATGAATTATAATAACCTTAGTGATCCTTTTGACTTTTTTGACTCATATTCATGGGTTTTTTGTTTGTTTTTTTTGTGAAATGTCTCAACAATGGTTGGATGGATTCCCATAAAATTTGGTACAGTGGTAGCACTTCAAATGTGCCCCACCATGCTGCGAGAACGTGCACCTTTGCTGTGTTTGCACCGCACTTGTGGCCTACTGATGTTAGCATTTAGCTCAATGCACCACTGTGCTTAAGTACAGTCTCATAGAGCTGCTAGCATGGCTGTAGACACATCAGCTTAATAGTCTATTTGACGTAATTTGCTTTTAACTGGTGTCATTTCTTATATTTTGCTTTGAGTGGACATGTATAGCTGGGTGCTCATAGGGACCTAGTCAGAAACATTGTCGAACAACACAATATAATTAAAATTTTTAAGGTATTTATGAGTTCTACAAGTTTGTCAATAGTTCCTGAAAAAAAATCAACCCCCTTTATCAGGAAAGTTACCACTGATTCTTAATTTTTCTGCTTTGTGCTAATTTTTTTCAATAATTTATGAGTGAGGTGTTAAAGCGTCGTCCCTAACTGCAGTCAGTATTCCATTACATGTAGCTCTCAGATGATGAAAAGACATTTCTCAAAGAGATCCTACTGCTGTGATGACCTTCCAGGAAAGACCATTACGCAACACCACTGACACGTCACATCGGTAATGATCAACATTACTAATAGGACCTCCACACCATCACGGGCCAATCATTGGAAGGTGAAGTAGCCTCATGGGGAAGGGTTGGAGAAACTGTCATAAAGTGGAATGTGATGCACTTCCTCAGCTCTGTGCTATATTCATCCTTTTATGATAAATAATCTGATACCTAAACTTACTAACGTGTGAAGTCACACAACAAAATAACAGAAGTGTAAATATCGAGTAGGGTAAAACCACTCCCTTCGGAAAAGCGACAATCATTACAGGAGTTTTTCCATTCTGACCCTGAACTACAGTATGTGTAGAACAGTGGATCATTTTCATTTTCCCTTTGAGGGAACAAGGAGTTGAAAATGTACTGTACAACTCTGTAAGTGAATGTCTTATCAAAATGTCAATGATCTTTAGATATTTGATGAACAAGGATGCCAAGAAAGGTATCCTTGTTCCAACCTGGTGTACACAAAACCACTCAAAGATGTTCAGCAAAGTATATTATCATCTTTGTCAGTGGGACCACTATGAGATAACCCAGTGCCTCAGGTCTTGTAAAACAACTTTTTTTTATACTTTGGCTGCAATGCAATCATGAAGAGAAACTGAATTGTATACAATGCTTTGAAGAAAATGTCTTTTAGAGTGTGTAGCAGACATTATGAAATATAAACCTATGTTTTGCATAGCGTTGGAAGAGGCCTTACAGATTAAATCGCCTCATTTTGCACTACTAGACATGCCACAGATAATATTCACCTGTCATTACAATGAGGAGAAATATAATATAATATAAATCAGTTATATAAACCGGCCAAAAGCAATTTTGCAAGTTTGGGCTACAGGATCCCTCGCTGCATGCTTGAGAAAAGGCTTTGTGAAGAAGTATCACAGTTGTTATTATAACACCAAACTAACACGTGAGGTTTGTGAGCCTGTTCAAGATATGTACGTGTGTTTGTGTTGTACAACACTATACTTGATGTATACTGTGCTACTCTGAATTGGTTCTAAAATGTGTTAGAGATAATTAAAAGGTTTCCATCACAGGCAGGTACTCATGTCCTGGCAGTGCTATATACAAAACCATGCTTCACTGCACATTTGAATGATTGCTGCTGCATTTATGTTTTTCACTTCTGTTCAGAATAAATTGAATAATATATTGATATAAATAACAAATAATTAGATTGAATGGGATCTTACCACAGCAATAATTTAATTCTGTGGTAAGAAATTGTAAGAGCATAAAATCATAAAGAAGGCTTTTAGTACATCTAATGTTTGCAAAATTATATTATAGCATTTCATCTTTATATACATAATATTAGGAAGAATCTCCAGCACATAAATATTATTGCTGTAGACTCAGTTTTCCACAGGGAACATGCAGCAATAAAGAATAAAGATCACAGACATTTACATTTCCCAAATTTATCTACAAGGCCATGAGATTGTAATGTGATACATCTGCGCTAATATTGATTGTTACTATAACTTAAATGTGCAAACTGGCGGCAAATAAGTATCCGTTGCATTCATTAGTCAAAGCAGCTCAACAGGAGGCCACTACAACACTGTGATGAAATTAAATCACTGTAATGAAATCTTTAGTTGATAATTAATTGATACAAATGACCAGGTTTTAGCATATCAGCATGAATTACAGTATGTTGTCAGCGCTTCTTGGTGTTTGCCTAAATTTCTGGCACATTGTATTGTAGTAAGTGACAAACCACAGCAATAGCTGAGCTAGAAAACTGCTAAAACAACACAGCAGGGTGGTATAACCACACAGATATAAGGTTTGATCCTAGTAACAGCCATCAAAGCAGCCTTGTGCAAGAACCCTTAAAATCCCTGTCTGCTCACATGCCAATTGCTTGGATAACTACGGAAAAAAAATGCCAAAGAAAAAGTAGTTTCCATGAAATCCAGATGTGATCTTATCAAATAGAAAAAAGTCACCTGCCTTCTTTTAGATAACCATGGTGCACCTAAAAGCTTATAAATGAAAACAAGTATTGATGTCTAAACAAACTAATTGATTCACAATCACCACCAGCCTGTAGACGGAACCTAGAAGATAAAACAGCTTGACAATATGAGTATGTGTCTCATTTATTTCACAATTCAATAGATTGCATTTGTCCTTGGTGAACTGATGTGTTATCAGTCAGTATCTACAGTAAGTTAGTAAGTTTCAACCAATGATTACATATTAAACATTTTAAAGGACCCTCAACTCTAATCTTTATCAGTTTGCTAAAGGCTTTGTTTGTCTTTAACGCCTTGAATTGAGGAAATTCTTAACTTGCACGTAAGATTTTCACAGAAAGACAACTAAGCATGAATTCACTTCATGTTGGGTATATAAAAGATTGAATTGATCATCTCTGATAATCTGTCTGTATCTGACTGTAGCTATGGTAGGTGGTCCAACAAATATGCAGCTTGTTCTCCATAAGGTTCAGTTTTGCACTAAATAGAGGCACTAATTTTTACACCATCAAAAAACCAATTTACACCCCTTCCAAGGAGAGTGGTGTTATTTAATCAGGACAATCAGAGCACTTGACAAGAAAAGATTAACAAGAGACAATAACAGGAAAACATCACCAAACTAGATTGGAGGTGGTAAGTGACAAGTGTTAATGTAATGAAATAATTAACAAGAGAAGCAGGATTGATCCAAACAATGACCCATTTGCACTCATATAAAAAAAAATCTGATCAATTCTAGTACAAAGCTGATCACAGTGTCTATTTAACCATTGATGAGTAGTTAGGTATCTTAGGAGATTGCATGACAGCAATTTTAAAGCTCTAGTTCTGTACAAAGAGAAATGTGACGTGAAGTCGACTTGCATCACAGTGTTTGCCTCCAGCAGCCTGTCATCTACAACACAAACATTGATTATTCAAACTGCCTCTTCGTTCATTGTCAGACTCCCAAGACTTGAGAGTACAGACTGTGTTGCTTGTTCTGATGGATTACTTTATCTAAATGCATCGCTAACGGCCACAAAGTGGGTTCATTTTTCAGTAAGGTCATAAAAAAACACACATATATACATATATGATTTGATATTTCCCCACATCATAGAAATACGTGTAGGGACAAACAGCCAAGTTAAAAGATGCATGATACGAGCAAATATCTCAAACCTCCTCAACTACTTGTCAGACACACACTTCCTCTCTGTTCACTGCAGAAAATGTAGTCTCGATTTTCTCAACTTTAATTAATTCCTCCCTCCTTGTTGGTAATGACTGCTGCATTTCCTAAGCTCTGAGATCGAACTGGGGAGATTTCTTTTCCTACACTTAAAATTGTATCATTAACTGGTCCAGGCCACTTAGTAATAAGCAGGATTTAATTCAAGTCTGCCTCCATGTGGCCCTTTTACTGACACCTGCACTATCACATTGAGCAACACTCTGAATATGAAGATTTTGTATCTGTAATGACTCATTTTCCTGTCTTCTCATGCTGTTGCACTGGTATAACCCAAATTAAAGAACAAATATCAGTGCTCTGCCAAAGCCATGTTTTGCAGGATTAATTAAGAAAGCAACAAGCCAAATAACTCTCTATGGAAGCCAACATTTAGAGAGAAAAAAAATGTACCTGCCCTCCAAAGTCTCCTAGAAGAGTCTTAATGTTGAGAGCAAAAAGTAATGTACAAAGACAGATAATTTAATTACTCTTGATCTCAATCAAAAAAATATATTTTCATGTAAGCAAAACTGAAGCAGGATGCTTCCATAGAAGTCAGATAAAAGCTCCACAGTCGTGCACCTGCTGTATCTTTCTCACTGATTTGCATTAATAATGAAGACTGATGGAAGACTCCTCATTATGGATTTCTGCACCCTGTTCCTCTGGATGGCACAATAAACATAACCTGTACCAAAAAGCTTTAGTCTAGTTGTCATCTGCGAGCTCAATACTGTCGCGAGTGTTTGTTTTGTTTTGTTTTTTTCCCAACTAAACCTGTTAGAAAATACGAACATTTCTTACCTAAAAAGGGAGTACTCCTTTCCATTTCGTGCACCTTTCCACAGAAAATGAAAATGTGGCAGCAGATACGACCACGTCCGCCGTACTAGAGAGAGACAGAGAGAGAGAGAGAGAGAGAGAGAGAGAGAGAGAGAGAGAGAGAGAGAGGGAGAGAGAGACGGGGGAGTGAGAGAGAGAAGGAGACGGGGAGAGAGAGAGAGAGAGAGAGAGAGAGAGAGAGAGAGAGAGGACCACACCACAGTTACACCACCTTTTATTGAAAACACAAAAAAGAGAGAGAAAAGATAAAGAAAAGCAGAAAATGCAATAATCACATCTTATGTTACCATTTGTTTAGTCTAACATTGCTTTTAAGCCATAGAGGGCTGATGGATATCACTGGTAACCTACTTGTTGCCTTTGCTTCTGCGTGGTCAAACAAGCAGCCATAACCTGGAAACCTCAATCTCTGGCTGAATGGTCATAACTGCAGTTTATATATTTATGACTCACCTGTTAACAGTGTGCACACAATCTTATCATCAGACTATTACGCCCTTTTTTTTTTTTTTTTTACAATGTGCACTTTATTTGTTGCCATAGGGACCAATAAAAGAGGATTCAAACTCTACAATAAAAACAGTCAAATTAAAAAAAAAACGAAGCAATATCCTGTGATGATGAATGATTTAAATGAAGTGGACTCGGGGTTTGTGGGCTAAGATAATTTTCTTTGAAAGAGTGGGGCGTTCAAGGTGATGCGATGCAACGCCGCTTGGATGTATGTGTGTCCATGAGACTGTGTGTGATACACACTGAAGCCGCAGGGTGGCAGTAAGCGTACATAAATTGTGGTCGTGTCTAGTTGGTAACCCTAGATTTGCGAAAGATCTCGCGAGAGTGATCATTTGAACCCAAACCATGATCTTTTATTAACCCTAATCAAGTGTTTTGTGCCTAAACATAACCAGACTTTAACCACACACACACATCATAAAACATTATTATTTCGTACAATGATAGACAACACGTACGATGAAGGAACAACGCTTACAAATCTCGCGAGAGTTTCACAATCTAGGGTTACCTAAGGTTACCCAGGGCTCTCTAGGGTTAAGTTGTGTCAAGTTTTGAGTCGCGCATGCTCTGACTTTTTTTTTTAAAAGAAAGAAACTCAACAATATGCAGACAATGCTTTAGACAATGTAAAATGGGTTTAACTTTTAAATATATGTTCAACATTTCCTTTAATGAGATTTTTTTGACTGTTGCCTATTAATTATTTTTTACTTTTATGATATTTTTATACTTTTTCTCTTTCTTTTTTGTTAATTTAATACAAGTCGTGTATATGGTCAATACAAGTTTCTAACTTAGGAGACCAAGGGTTGTTTGAATGGGGAGTAAACCAATAGTAGCCCAAAATGTGAGATGAATATCAATCTTTAAGAACCAATAAAACAATGATGAAAAAAATATTGCACATCTGTTAAAAGGATGAACTTATGAAACTGTTGAGAATGAGTTGAAAATGTGTAACTCACTTTGTAAGTTTAAAAATGTTTCAAAGCAAACAAATGATAACAATAAAATGTAGTTATTAGTATGGAAGGGATGGGATAAAATGTGTCTGATGTTACTATTGAAACCAAGTATGTTGTATATTGTAACCATCACACTGAACAATGGCACGTTACATTAACGCAGTTATTTGTGGTTTTACATTTGCTAATTACATGTACTGCTCATACTGTTTTAAACTGTGAACTTTTACACATTCCCAGTCAATATCTTTTATAATTCAATAGCTCTTTTCACTTAGAATATATATATATATTTACTATATTTACTATATTTAAAGTATTTCACATTTTAATTGTAGTTGTTATTTATGTAGTTATATCAGCTATCTTTGTGATAGTGGTATTTTTTCTCTTACTTTGTATTGGTACTTGTGTTTTCTCTTCTTTGATTGTTATGCACCACAACACCAGGCAAATTCCTTATGTGTAAACCTACTTGGCAATAAACGTGTTTCTAATTCTGATTGTAAAAGGGATAGGCGCATTAAGCTGTAGCTTCAGCTAACACCTTTTCAATCTGTAGGAAATCTTTATGATATTGCATTTGTTGACTGTTTGTTTTCCATTTCCTCTCAAAATGGAGGAAAATGGAGGAAATCAATTTCAACAAGAAATTTCAAATGTATTGTGTAGTTACAATTACTTTGCCTAATTATTTGGCATTGTTTATCATCCCTCGTTACCTGCGTTTCTATAGTCATTCTTATTATGAATATGTATGTTTGCTGAAACTCTTGAGAAAAAAAACATTCATTTTTCCTATTTTGTGTGTGTGTGTGTGTGTGTGTGTGTGCGTGTGTGTGTGTGTGTGTGCGTGTGTGTGTGCGCGCGCGTGTGTGCGTGTGTGTGTGTGTGTGTGTGTGTGTGTGTGTGTGGAGGGGCTGGGTGGGTGGGGCCCAAGCGTTTGACGTGGCCCAACTCTCGCGATATTTTGGTGGCTCATCAGTTACCGACCCGTCTTGGTTGCTCCAGTTTCACCGTTGAGAAACATCAACATAGTAACCCGGGAAAGGCGACCTCAGACGCGGGTAGCCACATTTCTTTTCCAGGAATCCCACAGCTGAGACTGGGTATTTGGTTGCCCTGGATGAAGGCAAAAACAACAACAAACGGGTACATGTCGCTGAAAAAGTTGCTACAGCTCAGTTGGCACAACTGGTAGCTAATGTTCCGCTGGCTAACGCTAACGTTAGCAAACAGACTGCTGAACCAAACTGAACAAGTTTGAAGAAGTTAGGATTTTACTGATCATGAAACCACCAGCATGAATGTGGACATCTAGACACATCGGGTCGTTTCCGTAAAGGTATGTGTTATGTCTCTTCTAAGTGGTTCAGCTAAGTTAATTCATGACTTTCCTGTCAGCTAACATTAACTCTCGACTTGGCGGCTCCGACTATTCTCTGGGCCGAAGACATTTAGAAACAAGTCATCTTGAAGTCAGAGGTTAGATTGAGTTACTGGCAAACAGTGTGAACATAAAACGATTGATTTTACAAAACAGAAGATAATAATTGAAAAGGTGACGTAGTTGAAATCATAGTTATGTTTTAAAACACCGGTAATAAACTGGTTGTTAGTTCACACACCCGAAAGTAGATTAATGATGGATTGTACTCGGATGAGTAGTTCCTGGATGGTGAGTTTTTAGTTGTAGCCCATTTTTATTGTTATAACAGTTAGTTAATTATTTTTGGTAATAAGAGCTACAGCTAACGTTTGTATATATATGTGAGTTGCTGTGTTAGTCTGAATTCATCGGTTTTAGTCTCTCAGCGTTTATTAAATATTATTACAAAATAATAATGAAACTATTAAGTAATCTAAAGGGACGTTTAAATTCTCAACAACCCACCCGGAAACAAAAAAGCAATGTCAGGTGGGTGAAAAAGTATTAAAAACTCGACTTAATAACATGGAGTTAAGGTAATTTACATTACAGTAAATACAACCCATGTAAAACCAAAGATGGCGCATAACTTCTTCCTCGCCTAACGCAGGATTTTCACTGCTGACATTAGTGGCCGGAAGATATATTGCAACAGTCAATGCTCCTACATAAGTGGGGTTTTTTGATTATTTAAGTTTTTATTCGTTTTCTCTTTTTAATAGTTCAAAAATACAGATAGTATAAATGTGGCACATTAAAATAAAGGGGAAAAAACAGAGGTAAATGAAACCAAACACAGTACACATTTATAGCAACGTAAAATAAAAAATAAATGAAAAAAAAAGCACAAGCAGTCAAAAAGAACTTCAGCATTTCAGTGTTTCTTTATTCTGTTTACCATTACCCCTAACCTGCTCTAAGATATACATCCTTAATGTATGTCAGAAAACGATGCCACATTTGGCTAGTTTTGCTATGCATATTATTCACTCTGGCAATCAGGTGTTCAGAAGTTGCAGTCTCCGTCATGAGTTTAAGCCATTCTTTCCACACTGGTCTATGTGGGCTCTTCCAGTTGCGTTAAATAAACCTGGCTGCAACTACAAAGCTTGTTACTGCCAGACCGAACTCTGCTTTAGTAAGCCCTGGTGGCCTGTAGGCATGGCACCATATGAAAATTTCAAAATAATTGCGATTAATGATATTATCTCAATAATTGGCATCAAAATATGCTTAAAACTCTTAAAATGGCATTAAAACATACTGGAATCACTTAACCTTACAGGACTCATATTTTTTTGTGAACATCCCTTTTTAGTGAAAAACAAACAAGGGCAGATTCAGACTCTCGCCAACACCCAGCAGGTAATCACACTGATAACAACCTGATATCCAAGCATTCCCATACCGAGCCCTCAGACATGGTGACGAATTACTGGAAAGATAAGGGCTCTCCCTTGTGGCAAATGGCAATTCAAAATCAATCAGGAAATCAATAGGGCTGTACGTTAGTGAGCTAGACAACTTTTCCAATTCACTTGTGAGGTTATTCACGCTCATGTGAGGATATTCACGATTACCCCAATATTGGAAATTCACCACGATTAAATTATCTTGTTTATCCTGATATAAGATAAAATCTTATGTCCTCCCATCCCTAGTAGCATGACATATTTGTCCCCTAATGAACACATTTGTGGGGATTTTGGTAGAAGGTGTTTGAGCCACTCACAAGTTTTTTTTTAGCACCTCTTTCCAAAAATGCAGCACCACGGTACAGTCCCACAGAGCATGGAGATATGTGCTCACTTCCTTATTACATTTCCAGCATTTATTATACTGGGTTAGGCCCATTTTAAAATAATATCTATGTACAATTTCAACATAAGTGTTGTTGTAATGTAATGTAAGTGGCAGCAACAAGCGCATTTGTGCACAGCGCTGCAGTCTGAGCAAAGAGGAAGTCATGTGACATCTCATCTTGTATTGTACACAGGTTGTATGTGCTTTAATGGTAAACATTGTCAAACCATAGGATGAAAGTGTGTTTTTTTCACTTAACACTCCTCCCAAGATCATCTTTTTTCCTCCTGATAGGTTGTACACAAGTTTACCTTCTCCCAACAAGTGTTCTATGTAATACTGTGGTCTGTACTTAGCCTGTGCCAAAAGTAGCTAACGTCAGCTTTTCATGATAGTCATGAAGAGAACATGAAAGTTAGTTCCTCAATTTAACGCCACATAATTTTAGCTGCTTTTGGTTCTCCTGCCAGACATTTTGGATTTACTTCCATCTGGATTCATTTACCAGGAAATACACAGACTACAGTCTGCAGTCTGGTTTAGTAAGCATAATTTAATATGCTTCATTGATCAAGGTTTATAATCATGGTCATCAGTGTAGGATGATATATTAACTGAGAGGGCTGTTGCCAAGAAATTCTGTTTATGTAGAAAGACAGAGAAAGAAAGTGTCTTCCTGTTTGCTCTTTCAGTGTGACCTCAGGGCTATGTCACATGATTGTTATGACTAAACTGCATGACTTCTGAAAAACTCCTGATGACTTAAGGAGTGTAAAATATGACGTGCTGCAGTGCAAAACACCAATAATGAGCCAACAACAAGGCTAGAATTGCTTATAAAGCCATAATATAATTAACTGATTAAAGCAGCAAAGTTGTCAACAAACTGATCCAGTATTGTCTCAAGAAGAGGATTCCCTAATGAGAAGATTATATTAACTTTTATTAGTGTGTGCTCAAAAATTAACATATACAATAAAAACATACACACTAAAGAAACAGTCAGCAGCAATCCAAGCCCACACTTACCTGTGACACATGTTTGTATAGTTGACTTTAAGAAAGTTTTACCTAGCTGGGACTACACACCCTTACTCTAGCATTACAGGTGTTTTAGGTAAACATCACAAGGCGGACATGGGACAAAGTTAAGTTCTGCTCACTGTCCTTCATGGAAATCTTTTGAGGAATGTGCTGTTGTAGAACCAGTTTTAAATGACATGCTGACACTAATCTGCTGTCAACAAGGTGTCATAACACGTTATACTTGGAGTGAGCTAGGCCATTTTAAATAGTATTTATTTCATATTTTAATTTATTCAGATGCTAGACATTGAGCACACCCTGCCATCTGGACTGTTTTCTCTAAAACCTGTTTCTGCCTGAGTCATTTCTTTGTTTGAAAGTGGTTGGTGCATTTATTTCAGATATTACTGCCTTTGTCACAAGATAACAGTGTATGGTACAGTATATGGATACAGAGCGTAAGACTGCATGAGTATATTATTCTCTGAATGATTTTTTTTTAATCTCATTTATGTCATATTTATCTTTTTGTTGAGTAATTTTTTTTATTATTTTCCTATGTCTGAACTTGGCTGCAGGTGAATGGGAGAGATGAGGAGCAGCAAGAGGACTGAGGCGTCTCTTAAAAGCTCTGCTCAGCAGCTCACTGATCACAATATTGGCACAGGTGTGTAAAGAACAAAAATCAATTCAGTTGTAGTGGTGTTTAGTCTCAAAGTTGGTATAGTGTTGTCATAATCACTGTTTGAAATTCATAAGGAAACTGTGTCATGTGGGTTGTTTCCATAGAAAGAGGTTATCTATCTCCTGTTGCAATTAATTTTCATTCCCTTCCTTCCTTTGTCAGAGCCGACAACTGCATGGAAAAGTTTGGCTCAGTCCAAAGCTGCTGTAAGTACACCTGGAACAGTTTTCTGCTGAACAATTGAATGCATTTTTTGTCAGCCTTTCAGAAAGAATGGCAGTTTCTTCAAAGTACTGAAATAGAATCAGCTATATGTAATGATGATTATTCCCTCTCATCTTCACATAACCCAAGGAGTCTGACATTTGTATGCTCTCTCTGTGTAGTTGCGGCACATAGAAAACTGTCTAGAGGCAACTCCAGGGTCATCGGTTCTCCTGGACTCTGTCATGGACCCCCCCAAGAAGAAATCCTCCAGAACAGTCCGCTGCAGGGGTGAGTTATTTCAAAATGTAAAGCTAAATCACATTATGATTAAGTAAATTATAAACTATGTACCATTAACATAATTGTTCTATTATTTTTGTGGTTTTGCGACAGTTTTGAGTGATGTGTAGGGAAGTCCCTTGATTTTAACTATGCGCTTTTAACATCACTCTCTCTGTCACAGATGGACGACAAGTTGATGACATTGGAGGGTCTTCAAAGCGCAGGGGGCGTAGTCAGCAAAGTCCAGAAAAGAGCAGCTCACGCAGCCCGCTGAGAAATGCCACCCAGGACAGCAATGTCCGCAAGAACAACAGCGTGGAGTTCAGGGAACCGCTGGCCTCGTACAGGTACAAATACTGTGGAGAAATACAAAGCTCCCTCCCTTTCTGTGGATACATTGCTATATTTGGGTATGATAGTATGCTATCGTCCTCAGGACTGGATATCTGTGGTTTGTGCTTTCAAATAACATTGGTAATATTTTCTTTACCCACATCTTTTACAAAAAATGAAATTACTTTTATTGAACATGTATATCAAATTAATTTCCAGTTTTCTGTGGTATCATGTTTAAAGTGATATGAAAATCATGCTAATCGAGTCATACTACTGCGTGTGTGTGTGCGTGTGTGTGTGTGTGTGTGTGTGTGTGTGTGTGTGTGTGTGTGTGTGTGTGTGTGTGTGTGTCAGCTAGATAAGGTGGTGTTTATTCTACACCTGGGCTGGGATATTTTCATTGTAATTATTGCGTCTGTTCATTGTTTGTACTTGATACATCAGAGAAGCTGTTTCTCTGAAACAGTCTGTTATTACCAAGTGCCCTTTACTCTTCAAGACTTCCATTCAGAGACCACATGTTTTTGACATCCCCTCTGAATAGCCCGAAGGCGAATAGCCTGCAGATACTTCGGTAGCTCTAAGCTCCAGTGTTGAGATACTGCAAAACCTGCGTTGTTTCTAGTATTTTAACAAAATAACTTGATTTCAAATGTGAATATGTTGCACATTATCAGTAAATTGTATAATTTTCTAACACACATTTTTTGATGTTAACTATTACACAAGACATATCTTTGAAATAAAATGTCAAACCTTTTTTGTTTTACTATTGCCAGCAAATGTGCACATTTATAGTACATGATATTCAGATCACTTTTTGATATTATTATCCACAGAGAGCCATCATTAATCTTATTCTACAATCATGTCAGTCAGCATTACCAAAATTTCACAATTCCACCACCCATAATGTGTTCCTCTGTATGCTCAGTGAGTGGTAAATGTAAATCTTCATCCTTTTCCTGATCCCATGTAATCTGATTTGCGTGCAGAGAGGCCACCCCGCCACCACATCCCTCCTCTCAGCTGGAGGCCTACAGCCTGCAGTCAGTGCCAGGGTCTTCATACCCAACCTCTCCACCTCCCTCAGATCCTCTGCTTAGCCAGCTGGTCTACCAGCGAGACACCAGGGACAAACAGACAGACAGGGACCTGGACAGCACACACTCCTCGGCTCTGGAGAGCACCGAGGTCCGCTACCTCAATGACCAGCCAGCCTTGGACACCCTGAGGACTGTTGCAAACTTGTCACATCCGACAGGTGTAAGAGTCCCTGCAAGGGAGGGGGCTAAGGAGGACAGCACTCCCAAAGCACAATTTTCCCGGAGCATGGATAGCCAAGAGTCAAGCCCATGTCTAGCTCCAGCCCCAGGCTCCATTCGCCGAGGGGAGAACACTCCCTCCACCAGCCCTGGCTCAGCCTCCCAGCGGTTGGAGAACCTGAGGCGACATCAGCCTGATGATAAGCTGGAGAAGCTCAAAGAGCGTATTCGAAGGCAGAGACAACATCTGGAGGAGGCTGCAGAGAGAGAGAAGCTGCTGGGTTATCTGGAACAGCCCATAATGGCACCTGTGGGGAGTAACAATGGCGGTACAAGCAACATGCCTACAGCCAAAATACGGAAAGTAGCAGCTGCACCGCCTGCACCTATATACAAAGGTATTTTGGCTATAAGACACTCTTAACTTTCTAATTTTTATTTTATGTTGACTAAATTAAGTAAGAATTATATGCGAAGTGATATATTGATGTTTGGAGAAAACAGATTTCCGCCATTTAAGTAGGAAATGGGATGTTGCAGCTTACATCTTCAATTCCTTTACTCTTAGGTTTCAACAGTACTGAGACAAAGATCCGGACTCCTGATGGGAAAGTTTGGAAAGAGGAGGAGTATCATAACCTCAGTAGAGAGATATACAGAGATTTGTCCCGACAGTTTGCTGGTAAGCACAGAAAACATTTTCCTTTCATTGCCACTGTTCTTTATGTGTAGGATTCCACCACCAGCATCACACACACCTGAGCTGCAGTACAATACATAAGGATTGTTTCTCCCTCATAAAGTTAACCCTTTAAATTTGGGTGATAAGGAAGAATGAAATGTACAAACTATTGAAATGTGCATCAACTAAAATGACATGACAAAAGTAATTGTGTTGATTCACTTGTTTTATTCTATGAATAGACAAGTTTACAGCTGTGCCAGTGGCTCCGTGAGGCTGTAATTTGACCTTTGACAAAGCTGTGCTTTGTGCAAAATACAAAAATTTCATGGCAATCCATCCAATAGTTAGTGAGATATATTTCAATCTGTGGTGGTGGACAGACCGACACACTGATATTGCCATCTCTAGAGCCATGCTGCTAGCGTGACTAAAAACACACTGAACATTTTACACATTTAGGTTATCAGACTCACTGATGCAGAAAACCAATAAAGTTCTGCTGTAAATTGTCAGTACTTCCCACAGGAGGAGAATTTGCATGTGATGGTTCACATGGAGGGAGGGGACCTGGAAAATGTATTCAGCATATGTTGGAATTATCTATAAAACTATATTAACAAGCTAATGATTACACTCTTCTGGCATTTTCACTTTGACGATTGGATTGGGGAAAATGTATTAGTGTGTGCCACTCAAATAAACTCTGTATATGGGAAACACTGAGTTGTATTGATCAGTCAGAAGCACACTCAAATGATGTAACAGCTGTTTTCCATTGAGGAATTTAGCATGTCAGCATTCATCAAGCACACTCTTTGTTTTATAACATCAAAGATTTTTTTTTACCGCAGCTCACATTGCTGCCAGCTGCTGTCTTTTAATGTAATTAAGAAATATTTGTCAGTCTGTGTTGCCCTGTGTCTTAATCTTTGTGTATGTGTTTTGTGTACAGAGAGCACCAGATCCAGGCATCAGCAGCAAAGGGAACAGAGAACAGACAGGCCCAAAGACAGGAGGGCTCCCAAACCAGTGAGGAAGGTCCACAGAGCTGCTCCCGCCTCTGACCTAAATGCAAAACCAGGTATAATAATCCTCTTTTATGTGAGAGCCAACCCACCTTCTGATCTATTTTTAATTAGTGACAGTAGGAATTAGGATAGCTAAGCACATAGAAGAGTCTTGCAGGATTTTGTCGTGGGTCAGTTCATACGCTCTAAAACCAAGATTCTCAGATGCTGAACCATGTCTGTACTGTTCTGCCTTTCTAGTGTCTGTGCCTTTTTATGTCAGCTGTATTCTGTATATCTTATAGACCTTCATTCCCATATAATTTCTGTGTAGATATTGCTGTTATTTTGTCCTGCGCAGATGATCTCACCTATATACAATATGTGTGATGCAGTCACATAAAGTGTTAACTTTGTTTAAATGTAAATGAAAAATATCCAAATGTGATATTTTAATCCAAATTAGTTGATGTCATATATGCCCCCAAAAACTGCAGAAACCAGTATTCAACCTGCAGTATTTAGTGTGGTCTTTCCCTCAGTTGTCCCATATCAGGCCTGCGTGTGTTCCAGTACATGAAACAGAGCCATTGCTGGGTGCTGAGGCTGTGTTAAGACTCTTAATCCCTGAAGAAATGTTCAGTATGTGTGACATGCAGTTTGTGATAAGCAAGTAGCAAACAGACTCCCTCATCAAAGAGTCATAGCCACATACTACAGTAACCTGGTTATAGCACAGCTCTGACAGCTGAGAAAACTTCCCCCTCCCCACTCACAAAGATGCTTCCTAAGGCACACATGTAAACATGATTGCTACCTTCCTTCATGTCTGTGTAGACCTGGACAAAAGGGAGTGCATTTGTCATATGTATATTGTATACTAGGCATGATCACCTGAAGATCCTATAAATGATTCAGGAACCCATTTTTAGTGAGCAAACAGAACAACAAGCACACAGTGGAAGGTCTTGAGCTCACAAGCTCCTCTTTGCTGTTTTCTTGCTCTCATTCACTCTACGCCTGGTGTCTTGTGCTTCTTCCAACTTTTGTATTGCCTCTCAATTCTGGCTTGTCTCTGTTTCATGTGGCACAGTACTATAAATAGCCCTCTGCAATCTGTGGCCAGGTTCAGTTGGCTCATCCACCCAGTACAAACAGCTGCTTGGTTAGTAGATGTACAGCTTCATTACCAGGAACTGCTCTTTGGTACAGTCATGGTGAAAAGTGCTCTACATATTAGTCCAAGTAAAGACATGTTGTTGAGTTCTTGAAATTTAGATTTTCAACCCTCTGAGCACCACAGCTGAAATCCTACTCAAAGTCATTGTACTGTGCTGGTGTCACGAAGGAGGAAAATATGGTTGCAGGGGTCCCAAACAACAACTTACATAACTTCAAAAAAGTATTCAGAGTCGGGGCCTCTGTGTCCTTTTTTCATATAAATAGGTTTGGATAAAGTGACCACTGAACTTGGTCACACTTAAACTATGCGTCTTGCCTGTAAAGTGTTTTTCTTGTACGTCTCCCATTTTCTAAGCTGTGTGTGTATTTATGTTCAAGTGAGTCTCCAACAGTGGTTACGTGTCTTCATATACAGTATTTGCTAACATATGCAGTCATTTTCCATGAAGTCAACATGAACCATATTGAATTGCAACACTCTTCTGTATCAGCATCTAAAGTATTAACTTTCTGTTTCTCTGCAGTAATTAGCCCTGCTTCATGGCGGGAGGGCCAAAAGCTGGTGAAGATGGTACTGGGTCCAGTTCCCAGGCTGTCTAGAGAGGACACGTCCCAGCCAGATGATAGACTGAGCAGAACAGGTGGGGCTGGAGACCTAAACTCTTACCCTTCTATACATGCCACTACACCCCTGTCTTATATTACCATGTAAGCCCATTTCGTGATCCCAACAGCTGACTCAGCCTACCTATAACCCAGTGATGTGCACTGTTACCATTTCTCAAATGGCCTTCTCGCACTTATTGACAGTGTCATTATCCAGGGTGCTGAGAAGTAGAGAGAAGGTGATTAGCAATCTAGGCTTTGAAGAACTGCTCAAAATATGTCAACTTGATGTGACAAATATCGTCTTTACATTATTTACATCCAGCAATATGTCTGACAAGACTTAAGTGCCAAAGTATAAATTACCCTTCACTTTTCAGACATCTTGTTTTCTCATTTTACTCTGTTGTCTCATGGAGCTGTTGATCTTTCACGTGTAAAATGATTACCTGTAATGGAGTTTTTGAATTGGAAGAGGTAATAGAATACACGACTAATAGATTGTTATAGGGGTTTTGCTTGTCTGGGAGCCACAGTTGTGAGACTGACAACAAATCCAGCCAAAAGAATATCAATAAATAAAGAGTCTACAGCTGCTGCTGTACAGACACTGCCATAGTCTCTCTCATACACATACACGCTGTCTGCATCCACCTCTGTCTTTGCTAACCTCGCCTGTACTGGGTACCATTGACCGGAAGGAATAGAGATCGACTGGCTGTTCTGGATGGGTGCACAATTATACATGGCCTGATTTCATGAGGTTGCCCCCACTGCAGGCGGCATGTTCTCTGGGGAAAGGCAGAGTAGGGCAGGGAGATGCAATGAGGCTCACTGTAGTCATGTTCAGCAAAAGCACTGTCTGGATTAAATACTGTAAAATCTAGATGGGAATTTTCAATTTGGCCCAGATTAGAGTTGCCATGGCAAGCCTTCCCCCCAAGCCTCATTTATTATGTGTAGATCGTCTGGGTTCAGTGCTTCAGCTTTAGAGGTTTTTAAATCTGCTGCTGTCACTTGCTGTATAATGCAGTGTTATTCATCCTATTGCAAACCTATTTACTACAGATATTGATCATAGATAAATAGGAAAAGAATTTACAGGGTTTTAAAGGCTACTTACTTACTATGAAGAAAAAACAGATTGGCCACACATTATTAAGTCTGATTCATGTATGAATAGTGATTGTAAAGTTGAAATTTTCAGTGTTTCATCAACCTGGCTTCGACTTTAAGTCTTAGTTTAGTATTGAAACTATTTATCAACGTGCCATATACCATTACTAACTGTAACATCTTGATTTTCTGTAAATACTCACCAGCTTCCCGTCACCGCTCCAGTTCACACCCATGCTCAGAATCAAACCAACGATCTCGTCCTAACAGCACGGAAAGGTCTCGTAGTGCATTTCAGGGGCAATCCAGAGGCCACTCCACAACCCCATCTACCCCCTCATCTGCAGCTCAGGACAAGGCACCAATGGGTGTAAGCACAGACCTGTTGTCAGCAGACATCCAGGGGATACTTAACGACCTTCAGCTGGAGTGCAAAGCAGCAGAGAGGGAGGAGAGGGCCCGACAAAGGTCCCGGGGAGGGAACGG
The DNA here is from genome assembly GCF_963924715.1 of Thunnus thynnus. Taxonomy (NCBI): domain Eukaryota; kingdom Metazoa; phylum Chordata; class Actinopteri; order Scombriformes; family Scombridae; genus Thunnus; species Thunnus thynnus. The sequence continues at coordinate 19,496,388 of NC_089524.1, read as the reverse complement.
TGGTAGAAGAGGGAGAGGAGGATCAGGGTCACGAACAAGGACTCCAGTCTCTGCTTGGGGAACTACTGTGCCAACAGGTAGCTCCTCAAGAGGCTGCCGCAGCGCCAGCCCCACTACACACAGACCAGAGACTGTTGACATGGCTCACACAGGGCAGAAAAAGCGCCATTATGATGCAGATACCGTTCGTCAGTACATTGCCAGGCAACAAGAGGACAGAAAGAGGCGTCAAGCTGAAGAGAAGAGGGCAATGAGAGAGGAGGCAGAAAAGAGAAACCAGAGGCTGCAGGAGCTGTACAGGAAGCAAAGAGAAGTCGCTAAAACAGTGGCCCTTCCCAGCGAGTCACCTGTAGCCCCTGTACAAAAGCGATTACAGGAGACCTACAACAAATTGCTGCTGGAAGAGGCCCAGCTGGGCGAGGAGGCTACACAGTTGCAACCTGCTGCTTCTTCTAGTCAAATGGTACTGTATACAAGCATTGAACATGGTCACCTTATTTATATATGCAAGCTTTATTAAGTGAAAAGAATTCATGAATTTCATGTAAGAAAGAACATTGATGATTTTCTGACTTGTGTTATCATGTGTCCTGCCACAGAGGCCGATGTACCAGCCCTCAGGAGAGTCGGATAAAGAGAATAAAAGACTAGAGCCACCACAGAGCCCCTCAAGCAGTGATAGGTCTTTGAATGATCAGCCACCTCCTCCATTATCCAGGTAGACACATGCACACACTCATACACAAAACTGCCTGCCTACCTAACTCTCCAGAAAAACAAACAAAATGTATTCATATTTATAGACACAGACAAAAGACAAACTCCCGGCGAGTATACATCTCCTGGATCTCCTAATGTTTGGGGTGATAATAACAAGGCAATCACCTGACTGTACCAAACAGAGAAACTGTTTGTTCTCAGATGCTTGGTTTTTATGAACACCTCTTGCAAGTGCCCCACAAGCCTTATTGCTCTACACAGTAGTACAAGATAAACAAAAAGAGTGACTTTTACAGTCACTGCTTCTGTTTTAGGTGCATGAAAGAACATTGCTGATAAATGAGTGTAAATAAAGTTGAAGGTGTATAATGATTTTACTTGTGAAACATATAAATCATCTTTGTATATATGGAATATAGTTATTTTTATTTATAGTCTTCCCTCCACTCGCAGTTTATGCTTTATTCTGCTGTGATTTTTGCAAATCTAGCGAATATCTATCTAGGCATCTAATACCTAGAATGGCTGTACATATTCATCTACAGATTTCATTGATATTCAAAATGACAGTTCGCTCATCCACTCACCTCAGTAAACATAATGAATACACTTACATATTTATATTATGATCATTGTTTCAAAGCAAACTTTTAACATTTCTCTTTCCTCTTTCCCATTCTGTGTTGTTTCCACTGTTGTAGGAATGATTTGGATGTTGGAGTTTCCTCCTTGTTTCAACCAGACCGCCTGAGCCCAGCTGTTCGACCTAGCACTGGTCCCAATAGCAGTGCACTAGCACCTGCTAGTGACCATCTCCTCTCTCAGCTTCTCAGGCTGGAGACTGCGATGGCAGCTGGTGACATCAGGCACACCCAGCGGCCAGCCACAGCACCTTCCAACAGGTCGCAGTCCAAAATGTCCCGCATAGAGACCATCAAGGCCACAGCCGCGTCCCTCTCCAACCGTATAGAGAGTGAGGCACGGAAGCTTGCTTGGGAAGGAATCAACTATGGTACAGCAACTTCAATGGACGTGGATTCTATTTTGCCTCCTAGGTCCTCTCAGGCTAATCTTGATGATGGATGCTGGGCAGAAACAGCTCTTCGTGCCCCGACAGAAAATAATGACATGGCATTTACAATCCAGAGGATTTTGACTAGCACAGGTCATAGCTCATACAATGGCACTGCTCTTCCAGGAGCAGGAAATCTGCACACCTTCAGGGGACAGAAAGAAAAGAATGGTACGCACCCCAGTTTGATCAATCCACAAACAACTTCTGCTGATCTAACAGGGCACATCATTAACAGTTATACACAAGAAAGGAGGAAGCTCGTCAATGGCTCAGAGAAGGTAGAGAGAATAGATAAAATGCCACAAAGGAGGGAATATGGAGCAGTGGAGGACAAGGGGGAGAAACGGACAGATCTCCATGACTCGAGTGCAGGTTCCATTAGTGAGGGTCCCCTACTGAGTGAAGGGAGTTTCTCTGAGGATGAAGTAAGCCCCCCTCACCCTTCCAGCCATCGTGTACCTCGACCAGCAGATTGCCTGGAGGCAGTGGACTACTGTGCGGGTCAAAGAAGAGATTACCAGCGTCTCTCCGAGTTCCAGAGGGAGGCAGCAAAGTGCTCGGCCTTCAGCCCAACCTTTGCTCAGCAGGACGGCAGCAAAGCAGCCTGGGAGGAGCTGAACAAAGGAAGCCCTCTAAGTGTAATCAACATTTTCACTAAGAACCTTCAAGGCCATCATAAAGGTTAGTTCATAGATGAATACCTTTGAACTAAGAGAAAATATCTTTCATCTAAGAGAAAAGAATCTTCTTTAGTTAAAGAGTATTTCTGTTAACATTGCCATGGCTGTGGCCAACACAGTGAGAATGATGTAGGATCTATGAATAACCATCTGTTAGAGATGTAACTATAAGAGCTGCACAAATCCTAACAGTAATGCTCTAATGTTTGTCATATTAATACTATTTCTCCTCAATCTGTGCCTTGTCCCATAGCGAGTGAGAGGAACTCTCCCTCTGCCCATTCTGTGCACTCTGGAAATTACCCCAGAGACGCAGCAGTCTATGAAGATGACTTTGTGTCATCTCATAGCAGCGGAGCCAGTGGTCAGTTAAAGAGAGGCTCCAATTCACCGAGGTAAGATAAATAAAGTGAACGTGCTTTTTAAAATGACCACTGGGTGGCATTCATGTCACACAACTGAAAAGCTCAGGCAGTCCTTTCATGCAACAGTCATCCTCTGTATTCTTCAGCTTGTTGATTTTTCTTTCCAGGCCTTTTATAATGAGGACTAACCAGTACAATCACTAGGCATTTCTGTGTATTTATTTTTTTGTGCTGTGTCAAAGATCCTGAATTTGATTCGATTTCTTCTTTCTCCTCCATCTGTCAGCATGAACAGTCACTTTGAGGAGCTAATGAGGAGGTCTCCTTATGAGAAAAATACAGGAGGCATCAATTCCCACCATTCATCTATTCACTCACCGCATCTTTCCTCGGGCTCTGCATCTGGATCCTCACCCCTCTCAAAGCACTCCACTAGAAAAAGAGGTGGGAATTAATACTTTGTTAATAATTTCGTGGTATGACTCTGAATTGTCAAATCATTTTTTTTATTAAAAAAGGAATTTAAAAAACACAAATGGATTAGATTGAAGCTTATTGATAGATTGAGACTTTTCGGTGAAACTGTCTCTTTATGTCTTCTTGTATGTTGTATTTATGTGTTATAAATCTCTCATGATAAAACTACTCCATTCCTCTGCAGGCACACCATCAGACCAAAGTGATGCCACTCTGGTGGAAGAGCAGAGGAGTTCCTGCTCACCCCCTTCAGAAGCATTATCCTCTGACTCCAGGAAGAGGGGCTCAGAAAAAAGCTCTGCCCACAGTCAAGCCAAGAGTGTCCACTCTAATGACACACTAGGGGAGGCTTCAGGGCATTCTCACCACAGGTAATGATCCTTGACAGTCTACATTAAAGGGGAAGTTTGTTACTTTGGTTTAGTGAACTGTTGTAAAAGTTTCACCTGCAAGGCTCCAGTTTCACTTTGTGTTTTTCAGTTAAGAGCATCTCGAAGATGTCAAATCGAATAGTATGTGCGGTGGTATTAGCGAGGAGAAGGAATGGTGAATGGTGTTCCCACAAGTTTAAATTACCTACACATCCAGTTGTCTCTGGTATTTCCTTCCTTCCTGGTTTTAAGTAACTTTCAGTGCAACACTGAGGGTGTTATGCTACCCTTCATCTTATAGTTTGTTTTAGGTTTATGTCACAGTGTGGTCATATTACATAATTTCTTGACTCTTATTTGATTTATCACAATGATTGTGTGATAAATTGAAACTTTTGTTTTCTATGACAACTGCACTTGGTAATAGATTAATCTGTTTAAAGGTATATTGCAATATATCGAACCCTTGAAGCCGTAGCAGACACATTAGAGCTAAACTTAAATGGAATTTAAAAATCTATGTGGACTCTGAAATGAATGGGATCTTTTCAGCACTGGAACATCTCAGTTGTTCCTGTTCCAACCACTCAGAGAACTCCATTTGGTATATAATTACTAAAAGGTTAATTATCTGGGCATGACTAAACACTAAAGTCTGCATAGAGAGCCCAAGTTGAGGCTGCCAGTCTAAACAGTCTTGTGGCTGGCTGTTCGGTTAAAGGGTTGAGGGCTTAAGCAGCCGTGGAGTACCCAGCAGCAGGAGGAGGCTGCAGTTCGGCTGGAAACACTGGTACTTTGTTTTGGGGGCCTGTAGGGTGGTTGGTCGGGTCAGCCAGCTTCACCACAGTTTGGGCTTGCCGCCAAAGGAAAGGAGAGTTTTTTTTCTCTTTAATCTCAGTGCCCAGGAGTGATATTTGAGCCCTCTAATGGTACTCTGAAGCCCAGGTGGCAGATTCCTGCCATTCTGTGGAGCCTTTGTGTCTTACAAGGTAAAGGCAAGACATTCAGACATGATATGTATACAAAGCAGGTGGTTGTTGTACTTCGGAGGTGGTGATTTAGTGTTGTTTACTGTAACAGAAACAGTCTCACAAATAATTTCTTTAGGGACAGCACGTGTATTACTGTAAGTGTCGCTGAGTTGTACTTTTGGGAGATGGCATTCATATTCACTTATTAAATATTCATATGACAGTCAGCTGTTTTTAGCATTGACATCCCGGTAACATTGCTGTATTATGATATATTAATTGAGTCTGATTGTTATCCTTGGAGAAAAAATGTGACTCTGTCTACTTTCCTTAAGGGGGAAGTAGGCTGTATCCTGATCTCTTTAGACCTCGTCCTTGGCCTCTGTTCATCTCTGAGCAGCACAATATATCCATTCATAGTCTGGGCCTCTCACAGCAGGGCCACAGTCAGTTCAAGGGTTTGTAGGCAGGGATGTGGACCCCTTCTCTCTTAATCTTTTGCTCAGCCTGCACCTATCTATAAAATCAACAACCCACTTTGTAGAGCTTGCAACATCCCGCTGTCCTGTGCATGATTCAAACACCTATTTTTAAAAGTAATTCTTTAAAAATATTATAGTAGTGTATATTACATTAAAGCAACATTTTTCACATATCAAATGTCAGCTTTGTTTGTCAGTATTACATTTTGTTTTTAAAACATCTAAAAGTATTAAATTTACCTAGGACATCTGCAGACACCCTAACAGACACCCTCAACTGAACTGAAACTCACAACCTGAAAGTTACAAATGTATCCACTTAAGAAGAGAGAAGTTTTCTGATCTCATACTTAATATCACAATAATGATTAATGCTTTTTTTTTAATTGCTCCTCTAGTTTGGGGCTGGATGGTAAGAAGTCTCCAGCAGCACAGCCCAGACTGGCTTCTCCCTCTGGCTTTCCAGACTCTGGTTCTCCTCCAGGAGCAGGCTCTCCCAGTGAGCCTCTGAGAGGTGGCTCTCTGCTCGGGGCAGCTAACCTGAATACATGTACCTCAGCTCGCAGTGGAAGAGCAGAGACCAGGACCCCAGGTAAATACAACTATTATTGATGTATTCAACATTAGATATTGCAGACAAATAACTTTATCATGTAAAAAACTGAACAGTTTTAATAACAAATGACAAGTTTTAACCTTTGTCATCACATTTCTCGCTGGTCTAGCTGAAGTCACTACTGTTAAAGATGAGGACAGACCTGGCGAAACTGCTTAGATTGTCTGGGTACACAGATGCATAATATGTTTGTTTTTGTACTCTTCTGCCTTATTTGTGAATCATCACAATCAACCAGCGTTCCTCTATTAATTTCTCTCTCTTCCCCCTTCCCCTCTCCCAGGTGAACTACAATATTCGCCTGCTGTCTTGCAGCAGCGTATGACAGCAGAGCTCCAGTACCTGGAATCCATTGAGGAGTCAGTCCGACAGCTGGGGGACGTGGAAAGGCTGATGGGTGTGTCCATGGCTCAGCAGGAGAGCGCATCATTGGCCCAAATGCTCAAGGTGAAAGAGGGTATTTTGCATAGAATAATTATGAGGAGTGAAAGTTTTTGCAAAGAAGCTCTTGTATTTATATACTTTAGTATGTATCAGAAGTTTTATTGTTGTTAAGCAATTAAAATAAAATGTATGTACTGTGCTATTCTGTAGAAGTGTTACATTAGCTGCTCACAGTTGTTAATGTTATGTATTTTATTATAGTATTTAGTGAGGACAAAATATTAACTGTAGGGATTGTTTGCATATACATATACACGTATGTATGTAAAACTGCATGTGTCTCTGGCATCAGTTAACTTTAGGACTGTACATTATCTGCTCTTGACAAATGTGAATTAAATATAGTTAAGTAATTCCCAATACTTTGATTTACCAGGGACTTAAATTAATTGTTGTTGCTGCATAACATTTACATGATAACTACTTTTAAGACCATTTTTTTTAATTTCAGTGACATACTACCTCATTATAATGGCTCTTGATTGGTGTACTGTATTGACCTTCTTTCTGAACTTTGATCCTGCAGGCCAAGCAGCAGCGCCATGAGCGTGACCTTTACGAGTTGAAGATCAAGGCTGAGAGAGAAGCTCTGGAGACAAAGTTACAACTGGAGGAAAACAAGCAGAGAGTGGCCAGGGTACAATCACACACACACACACACACACACACACACACACACACAAGCATACAAACACAGTTAATCAGTTACTTTACTCTAAACAACAATATAAATACATATTTCTACATCCAGTGCTTTGAATTCAAAGGTATGAGCACAGTTTTTCTATTTTTCTGTGCATGATGTGTATGTATGCTTTTGTCCAGGCTCATATTGAACTGCAGGAAAGCTTGGCGACGACTCAAAAACAGACTTTGGAGGGCCTCCAGGATGCAACTACAAAGATGATGAGTCAACAAGCTGAGGCAGCACGGTACACAGCCGATGCTGCCCGCCACATCAAAGAGGTTAGCAATCACTGACGCTCCCTCTGCCTGGAAAACAGCCTTTGTCTTCATTTTGTAACAAAAACGGATTAATTTTTGGGTTACAGTAAAGAAATGACAATAAAATGCAGAGGAAGAATACATAATATCCAGTGTAAGATTCATCAAATCAGATATTTGAGCTGTATATTGTGTTCTTGTCTGTCAGATGACAGAATTGGCGCAGTTGCAGATCGCAGGAGCTTTGACTGTCCCTCCTGTTGCCACTGATTCCTCCACGTTGAACCAGCACCAGCGGGGAGAAGAGCAGAGCTTCTATACAGAGGAGCAACAGGACAAATCTGATTCTGACAGGTAAACTAAAGTTTGAAAAATCTGAGTTTAACATCTCTAGACCTCTCTTGTGTTATCACTTAGTGTCATAATCCATCAGACACACAATTTATATGCTTTAGATTAGTATCTCTTCTAAATGTATAATAAATCCCTTCTGCTTTACTCTCAGCTTCCAGAGTCAGGGGTCAAGCAGAAGGATCAGGCCAGAGGAACCGCTGTCTTCGCTGAACAGCCTCAGTCACTCTGACTCTCTATCCTTCAGAAGACCCACCATCAGGTATTAGCCAGGCCTCTCACATAGCACAAGTTTAACTGTTTTCTAGTGGATTTGTGGAAGAGAAAGAGATAAGACACTAAATCTGTCTTTTTCCCCTTTCTTCAGTGGAGCAGACTCTAGCAGCCACCATAGCACATCGCATGTGTCCTCAGACCATAGGGAGCGGATGAAAAAAGAGGCGGCGGAGCACAAATGGAGGAGGACGGAGAGGGAACCCGGCAACAGTTCCATCGAGGAAGAAGTTCCCACAGCAGCTAATGACTCCCTCTGCAGTGACAGCATCCTTTCTGTAGTGGATGAGAAAGGTACCTGCTGGCATGCAGACCTCTTAGTTTAAAAGTTTACATGCTTTTTTTTTTCATTTGTAAAATATTTCCCTTGTATTCATGCAGCAATCAATGGCTGACATATGGCACCTAACCACTTTGCCAAGTTTACAGTATGCACTGAGCTTGTCCTATTTCTGGCTCTCCAGGAGACAGTACATCAGTGGCCACAGAGTACTCTCTCAAGTTTGATGAGTCCATGACGGAAGATGAGATAGAAGAGCGCTCCTTCCGCTCTCTGCTGCCGTCTGAGGCGCACCGCCGTGGGACTTTGGAGAAGAAGCCCCGCCACCATGAGGAATCAGAGGACGACGGTACCAATCACAACACGACGTTGGTTCCTGGGGCACACAGTATCTTAAAGGTGAGAGGGCAGTACAGTCATACAAATGTATTATAGTCATACCATTTATCCTCTCAAATGTGCGACTATTTTTTGCCTGGATGTTCCTCATTGTGCATGTAGTTGTGTCCCTCTTTAATGCTCTTTCCCTTTAACTTATTGCTTGCCGTGGATCTTTTCCATAACCCAAATTTAACCTCTGCCTTTTTTCCCATGTTCTCCCGCAATCTTAGGATGCGAACATTACCTTCTCTGGTGGACAGGACAGCTTTTCCCAGTTCACCATGGACATGGTGCGTCAATACATGAAGGATGAGGAGGTGAGACTACAGCATCAGAGCTCTCTGCTGCATCTCCGCCAGAAAGCTCTCAAAGAGAAGACCAGGACCGAGCTTGCTTGGCTCGAACACCAGAAAAAGAGGCTGAGGGACAAGGGGGAGGATGACAAAATGCCACCTCTCAGGAAAAAGCAGAGGGGCCTTCTGATGAAACTACAGCAGGAACAGGTACTTGGAGATAGAAACATAATGTCATTAAGTGACAGTTGAGCTTCTTGCATGTTGATGAAGTACTAATGTTACACCACCACACTGGTATTTGGAACTAGTAATCCCATTATTGTGCACTTATATTTTTTACTTGTCTTTCAGGCTGAGATCAAGCGGCTTCAGGAGGCCAACAAAGCAGCGAGGAAAGAAAGGCAGCTGTTACTAAAGCAGCAGGAGGAGATTGAGCGGATGAGAAATTCTACACTGAGGCTGAAGGAGCGTCTCAAATGTGCTGGGGGTGAAGTGCCATCTGTAAGTAGCACAACCTTGACTACAGATAGATTTTAAGCAGTTTCAGCCCAGTATAAAGAAAGAAAACTTGCACATAATTGTAGAGCATGTTCCCTTTTACATCTATAGGCTTTTGTTTTTATTGGCTTTACTAATTATTTGCCTGTCTGCATGTATCCTTTCATCCATCCTCCAGGAGACTCCAGTGTCAGAGACCCCTGTGTCAGAGGCAGCGTCCTCCAACATGAGGCATTCTGATGATGTCCGCAGCCCCTCTCCCTCGCTCTCCATCTCTGGAAGTGAGACGAGCAGCATCATGCAGAAGCTCAAGAAGATGCGCTCTCACATGGATGAAAAGTAAAAATTTTAAATAATTCTTAATATATTAACACGATTCTCTCGGCTTATTGACAGTTTTTCCAAGTAACATATCAGAAGTCATGCTTCCTTATCTGCATTTTTAACAGTGCTTGCTGTGGCCTTTCCATTTGGATTTGATTCTTTTGTGCTTTTTGCTTTTTTTTTACTTTTTTGTTTGTCTCTTTGTTTTTTGTTTTGTTTTTGGCCCTTGATTACAATCTGAGTCATTAAACACATAGTATGTGCTTCGATTTGTTCATTGTTACTATTTTTTTGCATAACACTGTTGCACAGTTAACACTTTTTTCTCATTCATTCTACAGACACAATTCACAAAAAACAGACATTTTCTAATTCTATACATAGGAACTTTAACTTAACTAACAACTAGCCTAATAAAACTAACAGTGATATCGGTGCATGCCATCTTTCTCTTGCTGTCTAAAGTGCTGTGAGTGTGTGGATGTGAAGATAATCTTAATACTGCAACTTTCAGTTGCAGATAAGACAAACACAGGTTGTGTTTTCTATTATTTTTATTACTTCCACTTCCTCTTGTTGACATGTGCTTGGAGTTCCTGTAAGTCCTGAGAGTTCAAAGGTTTTAGATTGGCAAACAGCTTTGATCAGGTGATTATAGAGCCTCTCATGACCGGTTGGCTCCAACAAGTGGGTTAATTGTTCTGGGGTTTAGGATTTATATCTTGATCATTAATCACAGGCCAGTCTTTCATGGTAGCACTTCAGCAATTTTTAGGCCTAGATTTGTTTGAATTTACACTAACTACACAATTAACAACCAGTTAATTTGCCAGTTTAATTTAATAGATAAGGAATTTTAAAATCACCACAATTAAGTTTAGATCATTGCAAAATAAAAAGATTAAAAAGACGTAAGTAAAACATAAAAGTGTTCACATATTTGTGTCTGATCATGCATTTATTGGCTTGCTTGCTTGCTATGATCCTTTTTAACTATCAACTGTCTCTTCCCTCTGTCATTCTCTATTACCACTGTCCTGCTGTTGATCATAGCCAAAGTTATTATGTATTGTATATTCAGCTTGACATGACACTAACAAAGATCTAATCACTTTTTGTCATAACTGTCATCTTTTATGAATCACCTAATAACAAATCTGCCATTTAACCCTCTCCATAAGCAGGCTTGGCGGTGATCATATCCCCATCCAATCCCCATGCTAGCTCCATTCCATGCCCACATGCTAGTTTAAATGCTAATTAAGGGACTGTTATAATGCATGTCCCAAAACATAGTCATTTAAAAGTAACCATTTTCTAACAGAAACCTGACAGACATTTGCTCATATCGCTCTTCTCTCTCCCTTTCTCTCTACTTGTTTTCTCCCCCTGTGTCTTTAATGTTTTTTCCCTCACGTTGTGTGTGACGTCTGTGATCCTTTTTGACTTTGTTTGTTACGTGTTTGTGTGTTGTAGACATTGTTCTCCTGTCCACTACTTCTTCTCTGTGTTCACGGCCCACCACTGGGCCTCCCTCAGTGTCTGTCTTCCCAACCTTCACCCTAAATTCCAGCTCTTTATCTACAACCAGTTGGTCAGGTACTGTACAGTGCTCTCTACCTCTTCCCCATCGCACCTAGCCCTGTCCTGCCCTGCCCCGCCTCACCCTCCCCCCCACCCCATCGAACATGCTTGTGCTCATCCACTGGCACTGGGACTTTGTAGGGGTGGGACGGTGAATGATGAGTGTTAGGATTTGTTGGTTTGTTTGGGTTTTCCGTCAGGTTTTAAGGTTTTTCATTTGCAGGATGGAATTTGTGGGGGGAGGAGTTTGAGTGAAAGCTTGAGAGTGCCCAAGGAAAGCTGCCTTGCTGAAATAAGCTAACCTTTTGACATAATCACTTTTAAAATTTGTTTTTGTGTTATTTTTTTAATGTTTGTGCCACAAGTGTATACATTAAAGTACACTGGTTGTGTACACTTTTCAGACAAGGAAAGGAAGTGGTCACATTGAGAAAACTGGAGGTGAAACAGACTCTGTTTTGTGAAGGTCAAAGGTTATGTTTATTTTAATAAGAGCCTTCCTTGTTGGATGAGAATCTCGCACTCAATGCTGAGATTTCACTAATTTCCGTGGTGTTTAATTCGTGACTCTTCCCCCTCTTTCTTCCTTGCCTTTTGGAATGAATGATTAAGTTGCAGTGCATCTGTCTTCAATGTCATCTTCATACTGTGGCTGCTCAGCTCCAGCCCTATCATTGATACAAAATGTTTTGAGATGAAACCACACTATGACATTAAAAAAAAATACTTGGTTTCTTTTACAGAGATCAGAGCAGAGATAGAGTGGCCTATCTCTTTAATGAGCTCAGTAAATCTTAACTAGCCCTCTTTATTAGGTAACTGTTGTATAGGATGGGATAATAAGTACAGATGGCCATTGGCTGTAATGGAGTTTGGGAAGGCACTAAAAGAATCCCTCAGCCTGGTTCTTCAGTATCTGATCTGTCATCAGTATACATTAGGTCAAGAGAAAGGCCTCTAAATTAGATCAAGGCTAAATAATACTGCACTGTAATGGCACCCATAGCTGTGGGAGACCACATTATGCAACAGCTCTACCTGACTGCACTTTATTTTGATATGCATCTGGAGCAGGGATATCTACAGTACCATTCAAAGTTTGGAAGCACCCTCTCATTAAAGTGAATGAGAGAATGTGTCCAAACTTTTGACTCTTACTGTATGTAATAGTAACCCAAAGTAGGTATTGAACATTGCCTGGATTTTAAAATGACAAATTCTGTTGGGTTGGCAAAACAACTGTGACCTTACGTTTTAGTCTCCTTATCCTCGTTGGATGCGGATTTACAGTAAATGCAAGAGGTCATACTAAAAAGACATTTATAGAAGATTAAATGTCTTTGCTTTAAGGGCCTGATTTTTTTTCTATCTCTTGAAACTGCTACATATGTTTGTGTGTGTGACTGCACCCAATCAACATTCAACCTCTGGGTCTCAGTCTGTTGCATGAATCTGACATTTTCACTGTTGTTTTCCTGCTGTACTTCTGTCATGACTGACATTTCATCACCTTTTTAATTTGATGGGTGCTTGTACACTATATTTGGATAATTAATCTAGGGAAACGAATAAGTAAAGCATGGCCGGGTGCATATGTGTGTGTTGGACAGAAGTTTGAGGTGAGTTTGCTGTGAAAACTGGATGTCCAGGTGATTTGGGTCTGCTTGCTTCTGCGAGGTCATGTTTAACCATTCCTTATGCTAAACATCTTCTCTCTTCTCTCCCTCATCACTGTCTACCTTTCTGATCTCTCACCACCACCACCACCACCACCCATCTTCTTCCTTTCATTACCCTTATCTTAATTTCTTCACCTTTCTCCTCACTGTCCTTTCTCAATCTCTTCCTCCATACCTTCCTCTTTCCTTGCATTCTTACCATCCTCCTCCCTAGGTTCCTGACAAAGCGGGAGCAGCAGCTGATGCAGAGGCGTCACCATGCTGAGGAGCTGCTGCAGTGGAAACAACGGCTTGACCAAGAAGAGGCAGAGGTCCGCAGGATTGAAAAGGAAGCCCTGGCTGTCTGGGATAAGGATCATGCCATGTCAGAGAGTCAGAAAAAGGAGATCTCTGACATTAGCGCCAGTACCAGTCACCACCGAAGCTCAGAGCCAAGAACTGACAGTGAGAAAGGTGAAGCTACAGAATTCTTTCAGTTTCAAATAAATGACTGGCTGTTTATGAGGTTTGAAGTCAAAATAAGTACAAAATGTTTTTGTTTTTTTTAATGAAATGTACATATTATGGTTTTGGAATCAAAATCAATCAAAACATATAAAGATGACTTGATGTTTTATTTTCAGAATATGTGAGTGAGGGCGACTGTTCCTCAGTGACACCTGAGTCCAGTATACACACAGAGGGACAGCTGTCCCAGCAATCAAGAAGCCCATCCTCAGCACAGCCTGCATCAGTCCCTGAAACACCTTTGGGCTCCATCCAGAGCAGCCCTGCAAATTACTCTCAGGACTTCACTTCAGCTTCACCCAATGTGGTGGTAAATGTGATTTTTTTGTTTTGTTTTGTTTTGGGTTTTTTTGTATTTCAGTGTCTAGACTCATCTCTCTCTTCTCAAATCTTGCGGATTCTGTCACTTTTGAGGGAATTTGTAGCCACTGAGCTATGAAAAGACACGCAACTTTGCTGGTTTGAATGTGAAAAGTAGAGAGAACAAATTATTTACTGCTGTTCTTCATATTGTGTGAGGGAAAAGCAAGGGGATAACTGTGCATTTGTTACATGTATCAATCCAAGCATACCTCTATGATCAACCCATTAGGAAGTGTTGTCCTCTTAGAAGTAATATTCTTTTTTCCTCCTCCTCCTCCTCCTACTGTTTTGTCTCTCCAGTCTTCTCCATTCAAAGTCAGCCACAGCCCTGCTCCCTCTCCTTCGGATGGCAGCAGCAAAACGAAGATGCAGCTTCGCTCGTCTTCCCGGACCCCCAACCAGACCCGAATTCAGCCCACTGACACCCCCGTGGCCACTCAGACTGGTGAGTTTCCCAAAACGCTAATTCACACACTCACGCTCACACACACACAGACACTGAATATGTAACATTTTTTAATAGTTCCTGATAGTTCCTCAGAGAAGATGGAAGGGGGGCAAGCAGAGAGAGTGAACATAATGCAGCTGTAGAGCTGGCACGGTGTAGACAGGCATAATGTGATGCTGCCGGGAACACATTATGCAAGCACTTCCCTGATACCTAACCCGCTTCACTGTGTGATAGGAGAGAACACTTTGCATTGCACTTAGTTACCACTCAAGCAAAGACAGTTTTGCTGCCCCAGTGCTGAAGCTGACTGGTTTATTCATTTTCAAGCCACTGTTCAAACCTTTGCATACAACCCAATAGTTTATTACAATTTTGTCATTTCTTTCTGTAATTCTAATCTTTGTAATACTAGTGTTTGTTCATTGTGCAAAAACCAAAGCAATGTGCATGAAAGTGAACTTTACACATTCTTAGTAAAGAAAATATACACTAATCCCCAAAGAATTGGGTTTGAGTTCGAGTGGGCACAAAGTTGGATTACCCTTTGCTAATCACAGAGGTCTGGCACTAGTTTCACATTCTAACTGTGATTTATTATCTAAATGTACTTTCAGAACCCATTTCAGACCAGAGTGACATAGAGAGTCGTATCACAGCCCTGAAGGAAGAACTCAGAAAACGAAAGTCTATGGCCTACCAGCTCAAGAAAGAGCAGAAGAAGAGGAACAAGGAGCGCCTGAAGGCACAGGAGGCTAGCCTACTGAAACAGCTGGAGGTAAGTGTGTGGGCTTCCAGGTGGTACGTTGTGTGTGTGTGTGTGTGTGTGTGTCTGTGTATGCATTTATACATGTATAAGATGATTTACACATATCTTAAATGTTATTCTTCCTGTTTCTTTTTAGAACTATAACAACTTCATTGAGAAAACAAAGGCAGAACTGAACAAGGAACCAGACTCAACACCTGATACCAAGTCCCAGGTCAAAGATTCCACCTCAGTCGCGGAACAGCCCAGTATTAAACTGCATGCTCACAGGTACCAAAAACAGCTGCAAACATGATGCTCTGGGGCTAATATATCTTATACCATAATATGGATTAGATCAGACTGATATTCAATTAAAAGCAAATCTGTCTTTCACAGGTCCGAAACCAGCAAAATCTCTGACTCTGAAAGGGTACAAATTGATGCTTCATTAGACCACAGTGAGTAATTAATTCTCATCATAACTAATACATACAGTTTGTACAGTATTTATTTATGTAGGTGTTTTATGACAACACATGGATTTGATAAATAATATTATTATCCTCTCCTATTGTGACAGATGCCCTTCCTCAACCAGATTATAGTAGATCCACCTCAGTGCCTGAAGAACTGTCTGAAGAAGACCTACCAACGGTCACTCCAACCCCAGTACATGGCAGCCCAGAGGGTCTGACCTCAGCACTGAGGAGCCATCAGTCCACAGAGAGTCTTTTAAGACCTTCCTCTAAGGAAGCTCAGGCACAGATAATAGAGTCTGCGGATGAGAACCTTGTGTCTGATCAAAGATCTGACATTCAGGAAGAGCTGGAGGTAGAAGTCAGCGACAGGTTGGAGGATCAACATTCTGAACGTCTTCTCAAACTAGAAGAGGAAGACCGACTTGACTCCCAGGACAATCTGTCTACATCTAACCATGACTCCCCGTCCATAAGTAAAGAACATCCATCTCTTAGCCTAGAACAAGAAAAACAAATAAAGATGAGGGAATCATCTGAATCAGTGGAAGCTGTAAAATCTATAATTGCCTCTAGCAAGTCACATTCAGCTGCATTGGATCTCAAAACCTCACAACATCGTAGTGTCAGCCCCTCATTCAGTGACCATTCCCGTTCCCCTTACTCAGATGCCTTCTCATCAAAGGAGGTAGCACCCATAAAGGATGTCGAGGCCTCTTCTCCCTTGGCAGATGGATATCATGATGACTTTGAGTCATCAGTGGATTCATCGCCTAGGGAGGAGCGTCATAGTTCCAAGCCCACTTCTCCGATGTCAGTTTCTCCTACTGAAATCAAGGGTTCAATAAAGGACTCCCCTAGCAGGGCCACGCTGTTTGACAGCCAAGACGAGGAGGTAGAGGAGGAAATAGCTGAAGAACTGAGTCACCATTCGGGGACTAGTGGTGCTAGCCATCAATCTGGAAAACTGCTAGATCTTCATAAGCAGACAGAAGACTTAAAGCATGACAGCAAGAGTTTTAATTCCAGCCACTCACCCCCCATCTCTGCTTTGCAGACCCCCCTCTCTCCTGTTGTAGATGAAATGCTAAGTTTTAACATTGGAGACCGAGTGCTCGTCGGCGGTGTTCAACCCGGCACTCTGAGATTTAAAGGTCCTACCAGTTTTGCCAATGGCTTCTGGGCCGGTGTGGAATTGGATAAGTCTGAAGGCAGCAACAATGGCACTTACGATGGGGTGATTTACTTTGAGTGTGATGAGTGCCATGGTATCTTTGCTCCCCCAGACAAGATTACACACCTGCCAGACAAATTTGAGATCTACACAGACACCACAGAGGACGAGGACTCATTCTTTGATGATCTGTCAGATAAAGGTGGAGATAAACGTAAAACAGATGAGGACAAATCCTCAAAACAAGGAAATTTGGAGAATAAAAATGGACAAACTTCTCACAAGGACTTTGGGTCTGGAGACAAAAAGGTTACAGATGAGTCCGATGCTCCATATCAGCACCACACATCGAAAGGCGTATCCCACCTCAATTCACAGCATCACAAAGAATCAAAGCCTCCCATTGCTAATGGAAAGAGCAGGGACATAATCTTGGATTTTGAAGATGTACCAACCACTCTCCTCATCTCTGACATGGACAGGATTGGCCTCGGGAAGCAGAGTCAGAAGGAGATTATTGCCTTTGTTGAGAGTGAAGATGTAGACTCCAACCACCAGTTAACTCCCACTTCCACAGATATCAGGGATGATAAGCCAGAGCAGAAAGAAAGAGTTATACTGGACACATTTGCAGACCAGTTCCTCAACAACTTTGTGAAAGACACAGTGAAGCAGTTTGCTCAGATTAAAAAGGCTAAAGAGCAGAAGATAGAAGCTGCCAACCAGATAAATGGAGACCTCTTTGAAAATGTTGAAGAAGAATGGATCTCTTCAGTGGAACAAAAAGATGGTCTGCCTTTCTTTCTGCCTACGGAAAAAGAGGAACTTTCTTCTCCAGAGCTGTGTAACCGACCAGTGAGTCTATATTTCTGCTTTTTTAAAAACATTTTGCTAAAATTTAAATGGCAATGTTTTATCTTCACAGATTTCATAATATTATATAAATAGAACTGTCATTATCAGTCAGCAAAAACTTTTGAAATGAAGTAATGCTGTGTTTCATTGAACTGTGGAATTTTCTTTGTGACATTATCAAGCTATTGACTAACAGTACTTGTTGATTTGACCTGGAGAACCCTTGCTTTTGGGTTGTGTTCAGCCAAAGTCCAATGTTATGTTGACAGACTATTGAATTCAGTGCTCTCTGATGAAAACCTTTTGTGTCAGAAACATCAGTAAGAAAGAATACTCTTAAACAATAGATCAAAAGTGTAAAGCCATAATTATAATGGGATTTACTGTCATATATTCATATTTATGGAAGGTTAAAATTTAATATTTGACGAAAAAACAAAATTGACTTTTTCCTGTGTTTCTTTCACAACAGGAGAGTCCTGTGTTGGGGGCCAGCGGTCAAGAAGAGCTTGCCAAGCGGCTAGCGGAGCTGGAGCTGAGCCGTGAACTGCTAGATGAGCTGGGTGACGATCAAGACTGGTTCGATGAGGACTTTGGTCTCAGCTCTCGCAGGGAACAGCAGAGGCTCAAACAGAAACAGAGAGAGGAAGAGGAAGAGGCAAAGTTGGGAGGAGCAGCCCTTGGAGGGCTCATCTCATCATCAGGTGGGGAACAGCAGGCAAAGACTCCACCTAGACCTGAGCTTCCTCTTCCCATGCCTCCTAAACTACCAGAGCAGCCTGCCATGGTGGTGCCCCACTCAGCCACAGAGGTAGAAAAGATGGTCCATGCTGCCACTCAGGAGATCTGGGACAGCTGTGGCTTGGGGAAGGAGGGAACACCAACACTTGCAAAACTGTCCTACCCCAAACCTTCACAAGAGTATTTGGGTAAAGAGGCCAGCAGCCAGGACCAGGAGGGCCTCTGCATTCGCAGCTACAGAAAGGTGAACACAAGAACTTGCAAAACAAAGCTATGTAACAATCATACAGACATCCCAATGAAAAATTGAACACGTCTATTCTAACACCACAATCTGATCAGGAAGACAAGCATGACTGGCTTCCTCTTCGTCCCCCTGCCATAGAAATCAGAACACAACTGCCGTGCTTCAGTAGTTCTAAACCAATTGCAACTGGACTTGCAGCGTAGTCTTAAAAACAGCACTCCATCTGTGGATTGGGTCCACTGAGGTTAAAAGCCAACCGATTTTCCATTATTCAGCAGATGCCTTGTGGATGAGCATCTAAATTTTTTCAAGACTACGTAGTTGTTGTTTCAGTTGCCTTTGACTCACGAGTACTGTACACATGTTACTGAGAAACTTCTCCTCCTCCTGCTCCAGAGTTTGCCTCAATTGGTCAGATGCTTTGCTTTGAATGCAAGTACCAGCTCTGCTGTAAATAATGCTGACATTTATATTCACCTAACATCAGATTAGTGTCGTTGAATGTACAGTACTTTGTCAGCCTCTCTACTGCAGCTTTAAGCTGTCCATTAATGTTAATTTAAAATGACTTTCCATTTATTCTATTTTAATATAATTAAGCCCCCGTATCTCACTGTTCTGTCACTCCCCAGGCTGTGTATGACCTTACATGGGAGATCCTTCAGGATATCTATGCTGAAGACCCCAATGCTGATCAGCCTCAGTGGGTCAAACCACGACGTGCCAAGTCCTCCTTTTTCCACAGAGTGAAGACACCAGGAGACATCACCAAAATCCAGGTACAGTACTACAGGAGAATCACCAACAATAACAAGAAACTTTCTGCCTCACACCCTTACTACTAGTAGTACTAGTTCTATTTTAATCTAAAAATGTCATTGCCATACCAAAGGTCAGCTAGATTTTTAGAATACAGAAGGACCTTCATTGGTCAGTTTCTTATCTGCTAAAGTGACTGGAAGTGTAAACAGACTTCATAATTTGTGCCTGTTAAAACCTCTCCCTCGTTATCAGTAAATTTGCAAAATGGATGCCAGTCATAAAGTTCTTTACAGTCACATAAACTCAAATGTGGTGTCATGCCTTTTACACGTGTGATGATATGATGTTTTTGGTTGTTTTTTTTTTTTACATCGTTGACCAGGAATTCATCTCAGCAGAAGTACTGAAAATGTACGGTCTAACAAAAGATCACAATCAGAAGACCGACTGGCAGAAGATGCTCAAATTTGGCAGAAAGAAAAGGGACAGAGTCGATCACATACTGGTAAGTGCAGGAATTAAATGTTTTCTTTTGGGGTTTTTTGTACAAGAGCAGCAGTTTACACCAGTAAGTCATCATAACTGAACTAATATACTTGAGGGAAGGTATTTGTAAGCCAGTTGTTACTTTTCATCTCACAAAATCGCTGTTGTGTTGTTTCAATGAATCTCACAAGTTAAAAAAAAACAACTAATTGTATTTGTGCTTCTTTGTGTAAACTTGAAAGCTTTGTGTGACTTTATTTGACTTTTCCTTTTGGATAATATCAGAACCAGGGATTTTATTTCCACTAGATGGCAACAGCTGTTCTATAAAATGTTTATATTTGAAGTGTTAAGGTTGAGGCATTTTAATGAAGGATTAAAGTCTTTAATGATTTCACAGTTTATGTGAAGGAGAACTTAATGACTAAAAAAAACTGTGCATTATACTGTGTAATAGAATCACTCCACCAAGTCCAATATTTCTCCACGTGTATGTGCAAAAACAGTGTTGTGCAGACTTCATACAATTTTTCTGAGCTAATTTGAGCTGAAATTTTTACTTAATGTCAGAATAACAGGATGGATTTTTAATTGAAATTTCATCTTTCAGTCATGAAATGTTTCCACTTCATTCACTGTAATATGAACAGCTGATGTTAGTCACTGGGCATCAGTAGCTGACACTGTTTGTCTCTCAGGTACAAGAACTCCATGAGGAGGAGGCCCAGTGGGTCAACTACGATGAGGACGAGCTGTTTGTCAAGATGCAGCTGGCAGACAGCATCTTTGATGCTTTGCTGAAGGACACCGCAAACGTTCTGAGTCTAATCTCTGAGAAGAGAGCCAAAAGAGGCACCCTCTCCTGACAGCTTTCCTGCTTTGGTTTTAAACTACAACCTCTAGCTCAATCCCAGTATTTTCCTCCCCAGTAAATTCCAGCCAACCCACCACCGCTCGGTCTTCCACCAGCTGATGTGCCAACAGCAACCCTCAGATGCCTTCAGTTCCAGCATTACCTCTCAGCTAAACAACTCCTACTTATTTCTGTGACTTTGATTTGCTGATTTTGCTTCAGCTAATAGTTTTTGTAATTTGTTTTACACACAAAACGCCTCTTGAGCAATCCAGCCTTCTTAAACCGTAACACCATCTAGTCTCAGTTCTCACCTCCTGCACTGGTCCTTTTGTAATTGCCAGTTGGAGAATGAGTAGATGTTTTGATAGGATGGACTGTGCCATTTGGTTAGCATTTAGTCCATCAGTGCTGCTAAGTTTATTGTTCCATAGTGTACTGTTATATAAAATCCACTTGGAACAAAAGTAGGTTGTTATATTTTGTATTGAATCTTAAAGTAAATATATATATGGGTTCAAAAATTGTAATAAAGTAGCAGATAGAAAATATACAGTGTAGTCCGCAAGTGTTCGGACAGTGACACATTTTCTGTTGACTTTGTACTCATTCACATTGGACTTGAAATCAAACAGTAACCATGGAGTTGAGCTTTCAGTGTTTACATCCATATCAGTGTAGTAATTATAGCCTTTTTATTCATAGTCCACTAATCTTAGGGGACTGTAAACTTGTAAGCCTTAAATTTAAAAACATGACTGAAATCTAGACGTCAGCAGACTCTCCTCATCTTCCCTGGTGATGCCCGTCGCTGTGCTGCTGCCATCTTTACTTCTTGCTTTTTTGGGGGATTTTTGCCTTCAGTCCAGTCCTCAGCAACTACAAGACATGCTCTGTTGGACTGAGGTCAGGTGACTGACATAGCCAGTCAAAAATATTCCATTGTTTGGTCTCCTGTCAAAAACTCATCGTCATGCTGCATTTGTATACATTCCCCTAATTTCATTCCCATACCAAGTATGGATGTTTATTTTATGGATGGTTTGACTTCATAATTGCTCTAAACAACTAAAAAATGTGTCACTGATCTAAAACCTGTAGACTGCGCTGTAGTGAAACGTCACTGAGATCAGATATTGTGTGAAACCTCTTAAATATATTATTTATTGTGTGAAAATGTTTGATTAAAGGAGAAAGGAACATTTGGAATTGTAAATGATCTTGTCAAAATATAGAGAAGAGATAATTTTAACATTGTGTAAAATTGTAAAAAAAAAAAAAAAAAAAAAATTGATAAAAGCACAAACTTTAATGTGAATGTGAACATGGCAATACATTATGTAGGCGATTTCAAAGAATGCTATTGAAACCAGAGAAGAACATGGGAACAGTTTTAATATTTAAAAGTTGTAGTGTTCATAATTAGAAACTGTTTGTATGACTTATTGTGGCCACAGCTGTCCAGTTGGTCAACACAATCACTGTGTCCCACTTCTGTGCTATATGTTAATATTATGAAGCCTACACATACGTTACTGTATGCACTAATGTTAACCGTTGGAAAACATCTCATACAGCCTGCAAGGAGAATGCTTGTCCACTGATTTGAGGTTTATTACTGTTTTTTTTCTGTGCTGTAACTGAAGCTTTTGCACCCCATTTAAGATTGTTTTTCACTGTCAATAGCTCCTCAGTAGTTGTGTGTTCGACTACTCACATTGTGTGACAGTGTCCCATCAACACCATGCTCAAAAAGCCACTTGAGCGTAAAGACACTACATACTCAAAACACAGAAATGATATATATAGTATGCAAGTGGGACACAAAAGAACGGCAGTAGGCTTGACTTGATATTTTTTAGAATCACATTTTAGGACCGTACTGAAATGCTGGATTTGAGCCTTACTTATCTTACAGCCCTTTTTCCTCTCTATGTCCTTCGAAAAAACACCTGTAGTTGTCTCTTCATCAGTTGTCCTGGTAAAAGTTGCTGTAGCAGAACCGTTTTGAGTAATTTTCAGTCAAAACACATATAGTCGTGTACCAGCATGGCTGTGAAACATTTGGCTTCACAGTAATCGGCAAAATCGGCAGAATGTAGCCTGGACAGCAAAGGTAGTTTTTCCTCAATATTCGGTTTAAGTGCCTCTTTAAGTTCAGTTTCTAACAAACCGTTTCAATGTCTCAACATCTCTTGGACCTATTTTTCTTTGAATGTCTCTTTCAACTGCTGTAAACTACCATTTTCTAAATGATCCTGAAATGACTGCTCTCCCCTCTGACCGGTTTAACATTACTTCAGTTTCCGCCTTATCGGTCTTTCTGTATCAAAGCATACTGTAGTTGAGGAAGTTTCTTAAACCTTCTCATTTTCCTGTGCCTCAGCTTGAGGAAATGTTTGTATTGCTAACAAAATGACTCACTCTAAATGTAATACCTGCTTCTTTTCCATGTCAGCTCCTGTATCTGTCTGTATAGACACAGCTGAGTCATTTTATTGATACACTGTATCAGGAACTAGTTTGTGGAGACTCCACACACACACAATGTCTCCAGCTCACAGCTGCACAGGGCGAGTCACAGGACTAGTGTGGCTGAGCACGTAGGACTGTATCCAAGGCCTTATTTTGGTCCTCTGTCAGTGCTGCTTTGATCCAACAAACTGTGTACGAACTCATCCTCGTATGTGTGACAGAGCTTGTTAATCCTCACTGACTGTTTTGAGCTAAAGTGACCTTAAACTGAGTACTTATAGTCTTTTTTTTTTTTCTATCGTCAATGTTTTAACTGTTGCTACGATATATGTTCAAACTGTAAGTTATATTATGTAGAAAAAGACCAAAAAGAACATTTGATACCAATCTCTCCATGCTGTATGACTTGTATGTCTGGTCTGTAGGCATATGTAATCTATAATGGTTGACATGATTTTCTGCCAGGCTTTATTGCAAACCCTCTAGGATTGTCCTCTTGAACTGATTGTATGTGGGAGGAAGTTAAGTTTCCCCTTTTGTAACTATGCAGTACTTGGTCTTATGCATTATTTTCTATGTATGGACCAAACAGCTCAAACTTCTGCTGTAGTCTGTAGATTTTAAAAAATCTTGAAGTGTGAAGCTGTTTGGTGTAAAGTGGAGTGGCTCCTTTCTTCACAGACTTTGATGGAGCAACTTTAACTTTAAGAGTGTCTTTTGATCCTAATAAATCTAATGAATTAAAAAAAAAAAGTAGGCACAAAAGATTTGATTATCAAATTAACCCCATCAGACTAGATTTTCATCTTTTGCAATGTTTATGAATATTTATAATAATGTGCTGTGAGTGTGCGCTAAGTGCACTTGAAGACATGTACAATTCTTATATGGGTGTAAATATATATGCGATGTGTCTATCCAATCTGACCCACTGTTACTGTAATTGAGGCGATTGTTGTAAAATAAACACTGTTTACTTTGCAAATATGTACATATTATATTTGTTGACTAAATGACCTTTGGAACTGTAAATAAAGCTTTCATTGTTTCTAAAGGAATGCTGCCTGATAATGTGTTTGGTTGTTATTTAGAGTGTGCAGTAGTTGCCACACAGTGTTGTTGCTGTGCTGACAGCAGACAGAAAAATCTCTTCCTCAAACACTGATTGTTAGGTATGTGACCAAAAGCCAGTTGTTGAGGTTTGTCAGCTCATTTGCTCAAAACTGCAACATCAGGAGGATGTTTTTGGATGTGGGAGAGGTATATTGTGTAAGGTCACATAGAAGACACAGTCCTAAATGTATCTGAATGCATGATTAGTCATGCCTCTGTAATGTATCTGAGAATTTGAAGGGTTACATGACAACTAAGGAGTTTAAATTCTGTGATAACACACACATTTTGATGTTTAAGGTTGATACTTTTTAGTCTAAATATCTTAAACATAAAGTTTTTAGATTAAAAAAACCCCAAAATTACAACAGAGCAGGTGTGAGGAGATAACAGCATGTTTCATGCTTGTTTTGCTGTGAATACTTTTTGGAGGCTAGACAAACAGTTTCCATGTGGATGGTGCTGACGGGAAACTGGACTGAATGAAAAATTAAATGAATCTCAGTTCAATTAATACAAAGTTGTTGAAGCTTTCTGATGCTCATAAAAATCACCAATGTAAGACAGACAATATATTTTCTGGAGTATCAATAAAGAAATTGAACTACTTAATTTTCATTGCAAGTCAAAATCTTCAGTTATACAGCTACTTGTAATTTATGGCCAACTATACTGCCAACTTTTTATGACATTTTTATCTGATTTCATATGAACACGAAATTGACAGTGTTTTAAATTAATTTATTGATTTTGAATGTATTGAACGAGGAACTAATACTACATTATCTGTTTTTTTAGACATTATTTACTGTCTTCCACCAAGAAAGAATTTTGCGCAGTTGTCATGGAGATATGACCGTTAAAGAAGACCGTGAGATGGGGTCGAGCCCGGAAAAATGCGAGTACGTTGACCTTGAGTTAAGATGTTTTGTGTGTGTGTCCGTCAAAAATAACTATTAGTTTATTTATTTAAGCATTGTAATATTAATTAAATGGTTATTTCCTGTATGTAAGCCGTATGTGGGGCAAATAAACAGTCTATTCACAGATACTTGTCACTCTAAATCTCCCTCATTAGCTAGTTAACATCAAAGAAAGTTTAGAGCAGTAGCTAATGAATGATTGTGGGAAGGTTGTGATGACTGGTGTGTTTTTAGAGGACTGGTAGCTCGCCAGGGGGAGGACCCATGAAGCCTGCTGGCCAAAAAAAACAAAAAGAGAGAGGGAGAAAAAGTTGTGTCAAGTTTTGCGACTACGAGGTAGAAACTTGCGTTCAGAGCGACGGTTAGCAGCAGCAGCAGCAGCAGGAGAAGCAGCAGCTCGGACGGGGGAAAGATGGCGCGGCGCGGCGGCCGTGGTGTCGGTGCCACGTCTCGGTTTAGTGGAGAAATCCCGACACATCTCCGAAAGATAGCAACAGCATCTGCAGTTTGGCTGTGTTTTTGTCTACTTTTCCCTCCCGCTGCGGAGGCCGGACTGTACACCGCCTCTGACCAGATCCTCTTGTTAACTCCGGAAAATGTTGAGTCGGTTTTGGTCAACTCCACAGCCGCTATAGTTGTGGAGTTTTACGCCTCATGGTGCGGACACTGCATCGCCTTTTCACCGGTGTACAAAAGCCTGGCAAGAGACATTAAAGGTTGGTGCACGGCACGTAGCTACAGCTGTTTACAAGGGCAATGCATTTTGATTATTTTAAGCTCATAATAGCGGAAATCCTACTTGACACTCCATTATCAGTTTTACACCACTGACCTTGTTTTATTCACATTATAAGGCATGAAAATGTCTCATAGTTTCACACATAAGCAATAATCTATAATTCATCCATCTGCGTGGAAAGAGCAAGAGCACCAGGCTGTTGTTTCTTATCTGTTAATAAGAGCATAGTCTAATAAATGTGTTTTAATTGTCTCACTATCACAGCCTCTTAAATGAGGACTGTGTCAATGGCTCATGAGCCAAATTAAATACTGCAGAGCCATGAGAATTAATATAAATAGGATGATTATCAAGAGTGAAGTTTCTGCTTGTGGCAGAGGGCCTGACACAGTCATGGGGTATTTCAGTCCCGTGTTTCACTCTCACACACAGTCAATAATGGCATCTGATCCCTTGGCATGCTATTAAATAAATGCTTTGCCTCAGAGCCAGGGGAGTGATCCAGCTGAAAAGTTTTAGAGAACTTCAGGTGAAATCAGGAGTAGATGCCAGTTATAACTTTGTATCCACTCTAGCACCTCTCAGCTTGTAGATAGATGTGTGTCAGCTTCAGCAAACCTGGGCAATTTTGAGCCTGTCCAGTGTTGGTATACTGTGCAGGGTACAGAAGACAGACAGTACACTAAATATTTACTGTGCCCCTCTCTCTCTCACTCTCTCTCTCTGTCTCTATTTGATGTTTGTTCTTTAGAGTGGAAGCCAGCTGTGGACCTGGCAGCTATAGACTGTGCTGCAGAGGCCAACAGGAAGGTTTGCGCTGGCTTTAGCATCAGAGGGTATCCGACTTTAAAGGTATCAAACGTGAACTGTTCACACAAGCCCATTAATTGCAGTGCTCTTTCTTTATTTCACCATGGCTGCTGTATGTGAGTTTACTTTTTTTATTCAGTAAAGCTGATGGCAGGAGAGAAATGTGTGCAGAAGATGATGAACATGTTTGCTCCACTGTGTCTAAAGAGACAAGAAATTAGAGTTGAAAATATTGACAGAAAATTAATTGACAATTATTTTCATGATTAATTGTTTCGGCCAGTTTTCAAGCAGAAATGTAGAACATTCTCTGATCTCATCTTCTCAAAATTGATGATTGATTTGGGGTTTTTAATGGTTAAATCAAGGATGTGGGTGCTTGGAAATTATAAAAATATTTTTCTGGCATTTTAAAAATAAATTTGGCAGATTAATTGATGATGTAATAGCCATTAGTTGCCATCCTACAAGAAAGTAGAAAGATATTTCTGTGGTCATTGTCTTGCAGAAGCACACCATACTGTATTGACAGTCCTTCTGCTGCTCTCATTCAGTTTCATGCGACTCTCATATATTTTCGGAACTAACCGTAAAATCAGGAATGTTCACAGTTTTGCTTGAACTTGTCCTGGCGCTCCCTTTTTTCTACACTGATATGTGTGATTTTTATTCACATGTGGAATGTGCATGAACATGTGTGGGAACAAAAAGCCTGTTTGCATCGACTTTCTTGAAGTATTTGATAAACCAGAGTCAAGTCAAGAGTATAACTGTTTATCCCTAAGTGACCGGTGCAACCTCTGTCACATTGCTTTATTACAAGTGGTGTTTAAGTTGTTAATTGGTGATAATTTCTTAAATATATTTTGCTTATTTTTGATCTTAAAACCTGAAACTTCATGAACAGTTGTAATGTTTGTGTATTTTAAAAAAATGCAATTTAACAAGTGTGTGGGCTGCAGCTAACAATTTTGTCATTAATGTACAGATTATTTTCTTGCTTAATTGTTTGGTCTATAAAATGTCAGATAATAATGAAATTTCCCAGTTAAAGGTGATGTCTTCAGATGTCTTGTTTTGTTTGACCAACAGTCCAAAACCCCAAAATATGGAGTTTACTATCATGTAAAAGTTGAAAACAGGAACATTTAGAAAAAAACATTAAAAAATGACTGAAATGATTAAATATGACAATTAATTCATCGACTAATTGTTGCTGCTCTGCAACTCTGTAAGCATAAGTTTGCTTTTCTCAGAGTTCATAATTCAGTAACTTTAAAACTTGTAGGATCCACTTTGTAAAATGATTAGTTTTGAGTCAGTCAGATTACGGTGTCATTTTGTGTTATATATCTGTGAAAGCGCGTCTCCTTTTTTTTCAGTTTATGTATAATTTTTGATTCTCTGGATAAGAATGTGACAGATTGTGTTTGCTACTTGTAGATGCAGTAGTCATTTCCCTGTGGAGTAAACTTTTGCATGATCAGCAGCCACACAGCAGAAACGCCCCAGCATTAAACATCTGCATTTGTATTTGCAACATATTTGATTAGTCAGCAGGAGTGTGTGTGTGTGTGTGTGTTAAAGGCCTCTGCTCTCAGCCCTGTCTCTCTCCCTTCTGTCATCCGATGAAAGCCGATAAAACAAAGAGCTCCTTCTGTCTGAATTAACAATGGAGCTCTAACATCTGCGACTCATTTTAACCAGGAAGGATTTGGAGGTCAAGGCGGGCAGAGGGGAAGGCTGTCCCCCAACCAAACATTACACAACATGGCTTTGCTTCTCTCATGGTCGTGTGAGGCCGGTCTGAGCTGATCTCACTTCTCTCCCTCAAATCCACTCCTAACACAAACCCTCTCTCTCTCTCTGTCTCTCTCTCTCTCTCTCTCTCTCTCTCTCTCTCTCTCTCTCTCTCACTTCGCAGTTCTTCCACGCTTATTCCAAGGCTGAAGCTACTGGAGAGGCTTTTAAAGGTATTAAAAAAGGGAGTTTATGGTTTGTTCACTTTCACACGCCACCCTGAATTGTGTTTCATAGAGAACGTGCAGTTTCAAAAGGCGTCATGTCCGAGTAGGAGTATGCAGAGTGATCATAGCTTTATCAGAAGTGTTAGTCATGTAGTTATAGCTGCTAGTCAGCCTTTTGTTTCATATTTTACTATTAACATAAGTCAGCTCCAGTATGTAACTGTGCAGGATTTAGACACTTATGTAATACTGCAGGGACTCACTTATCAGTGTGTTTTAGTGAACAATGGTCCTGCATGAGAACAATCAGCGGTGTATAATGTTCTCCTGATGTTCTTTGACCTTCAGAGTTTCCCCGTGATGTTCGAGGTCTCCGACACAAGATTATAGATAAACTGGCAACCCATGAAGAGCCCTGGCCCCCTGCCTGCCCCCCACTGGAGCCCACCAGGTAAGCACACACACACACACACACACACACACATGTTCATTTTCATTGTGACAAGAGAAATATGAAGGTAAAGGTTTAACTATTCATCAGTCTATATTATTATTTATTTTCATGTAATTCTACATTCATGTGGATTATAGTTTCATGTTTCTCTACAGTATTCCTTCTATACTTTTGTTGAATTCTTGCTGTAGAAACCCTTCATGTCCCATCGTCTCATTTGATCTAATAAAGCAATGATTATTGATCAGTTAGCTGTTAGCTTGTGGTGAGGCACTCTAATGTAAGTTTATTGTATTTAATTAGAGTCTGAAGAACGCACATGTTTCAGAAGAGTTTTCAGACTGTCACTACTTGGCCTCCCTGCTCAGCTCACACTATGTCATACATGTATTCAGACACATGTACTGCATACAGACGGTTTATTACAATAATAGTGCAGGAAAAGGAAACAGGAAATATGAGTCAAGTTTGTCTCTCCTTTTAGTTTTAAAGGGAACGCACCATCACTATTTCAGAAACATGACGTTTTCTTCTCCTTGTCTTCTTTTTGGAATTTAAAAAATAATAAGTGAATTTGAACCCCCTTTCTTCACAACAAACCTCTAATGGAAACTGTTTTCTCAACCAAAAGAACATTTTTGAAGTAGAAATGACACACTTGAAAGCACATATGAGGCTGGGGCACAGTATTTTTAATGTTTTTAAGTTTGTGGGTGTAGTCTAGAAGTCTTGCAGGGATAAAGGAGAGATCCAAGACAATTCAGAGGTAAATAAAAAAGCTTAAATAAGATACATTTCAATTTAATTTTAGAATGCTCCCCTTTTTCCTTAAAAATATGTCCATAAAATCCTGCATTTCTTTTATTCCATCTTTTTGATCTCCACTGTTTTAATAACTAATCCCTTTTTGAATTCATTAGTTATGTTCAGTCAGGGATTTCTTTGGCATCAATGTAATATATGTCTGGGACTCCAGTCTGATGTGTTTTTTCTGCTCCTCTTGCTCCAGCCAAGCGGAGGTTGATAGCTTCTTTGAGACCAACAACGTACAACACTTGGCCCTGATCTTTGAGGAAACTAAATCCTACATCGGCCAAGAGGTAACAGTTCATGTTTCCATCGACCTGCTGTGTGTGTTTTTCTCTTCTCTAGATGTGCTTTCAGAAATCTGAAATACATTCCAACTATGTACTTCGATGTAACTAACAAAGCTCTGTTGTGGATGACGTTACGTTGTTCAGAAAGGGAAAATTAGTTGCTGAAATGAGACGGTATAGTGATTGATTGAAAAGGACACCTTGACACTCTTTTATATCACCGACATGATATATGCAAGGTCAATATGTTAAAATATAACATAACTAAAAACTTTTTCCCTTTTTTCCACATGTGTTCACTGTATACTTCAGGTAACCCTAGACCTGTTACAGTTTGAGAACATTGCAGTGCGGAGGGTCCTGAGCACTGAAGAAGGCCTGGTGACCAAACTGGGAGTAACTGAGTTCCCATCCTGCTACCTTTATTATCCTGGAGGCAACTTCACCAGACTCAGAGTGTGAGTGTTTCTGTAGTCTTTCACTTCCGTTGAAAAACACAGCGCTATAATCATCATCACCAGCTTACACCTCCTACAGCTAAATTTAAAAAATATAAGAAAATATGCAAAATTTTAGATATTTTATTCTTTTCAAATAGACATAAAATATTTTGTAGTGTAGGGATGTATGATAACAATAATAAGTTTTTTCTTCATGAAATATACATGTATATGTAACAGTAATATAACACAGTAAGGATTTGTTTTACCAGCTTATTAAGGTTTTGTGTTTCACTAACACTCAGTGTCAGGTAGGATTTTCCTGGCAAAGGAATGGGTAGAAAGGGTAAACGGGCTACACTCATGTGGCACTTTTTACCTTAACGGACAAAGCACTTTATAATTTTTTGCCTCTCATTCACCCATTCACACACACACTCACACATCGATGAGAGCAACTTTGGGTTCGGTGTTTTGCTCAAGGACATGCTCAAGGATCAAACTGCCAGTCCTGTGGTTTGTGAGCAGCCCGCTCTACCTCCTGAGCCACAGTCGCCCACATCTGGGTAGGGAATGGAAGACAGTTGTTACAGTACGTACAACAGGTTTTACAAGTAACAGTTGTTTGTTTAAACCAAAGAGAAGAAGAACTGGATACAGTAGCGGGCATGAAGGCCCTTTTCTAAACTACCCTCTAAATACTAGCCCTTCACTACTTCCAAATTCGTGAACCTGGTATGGTGCGTAATGGCTCACCAGTATGACTTCCTTGGACACCTGATTGGAGCAGAGGCATTATTAATGTTATCAGTTCGACCTGCTGCAGTGTCTGCTGTAAAAAAAAAAAAAAAGCCTGTTAAGTGAGACAGACATGTAGGGACCTGCACATTAAGGGAGCAGGTATTAAATAAAGGTAAACTGTGGAAAGCACCTTCCATTCGCCACCATAATCGGGAAACATCTATCACCATGGATATATATTACTTTGATAGTTCAAACATTACACACATTACATACTGTTTCCTGTAAATTTATTATGTCCCCAAAACAATCAGCAGGTGTGTTCTTGTTTAACTGATCAATTGATGCTTGCATATGGATATAAGGTAAATCTAATAAAATAAGTTTAGGGCAAAGTGGTGATTCCTTTTTATTTAAATAATACTAATAATACTACTACTAATACTACTACTACTACTAATAATAATAATAATAATAATAATAATAATAATAATAATAATAATAGTAACTTTATTTATACAGCACCATTCATACAGAAAAAAATGCAGCTCAAAGTGCTTTACAACAAAAGAAATTACATGCACCGAGTGCTTCATATCAAGAAAGACATGAGGACATGAAATGAACATAAAAACATGTAAATGTATATTTTACGCTGTACACAGTCCACCTACAAAGTTGTGTTCATTTATTTGCCTGATTAGATCTCAACTGAGGAGTGTTTGCACAAGTGAAATCACCTGTGTGAAGGGCCTGTAAGTTTACTGCGCTCTGTGTTTCTAAAACACAACCCTGAAAAAGACAGTGTAGTAAAGGAAGATGATTTCACAGTGTTTGTTTGAGAAGTGAACTCTTTGACAATTGATCTTTTTCACTATTGATCTTTGTGCAAAAACACCACAGCAATCAGTGAGCAATCACCAATCAGCATCATAGATGACTCATAAAGGTTGTAACAAAGTCTAAATCAATATAATTGAAGAACCTCCAGAGTTTCCTGTTGTGAGCTGTGGTGTATTGGACAGTAAACTGGCACAAATTAGAAAAACAATGTTGTTACTGTTCCACATGTGATCTGCAAACACCAGTTGGCACACAGTTGTTCATTGTCTGAAGTCATCAAGTGCAACAGGGTGTATTTGTAGATTCCACATCAACCTAGACTCCTAGATTTTCAATATTATTTTTAACCCAAAGAAAGGACAACACCTGATGGAGGTTTAACAAAAAATATTTTTCTATATTAGAGACATTTGAAATAGAAACATAAATGCATTGTATTGATATTTTTTTATATATCTCAAACATTTTCCATTTACCTTGATCTGAAATACACAAACACCAAGTTTATTCCCCTTCGGTTTCCATTGTTCAACACAAAACAACTTTGCTTTCTGCTGAAAAGTTTCATCGTGTGCTCATTATCTGAACCCTATTCATGAGAATACTTTTAAACATCTGGCCTCTTAATGGGATCAGAGCATCAAAATCGCTCCCATTATTCACTATCATAAAGCGGCGCTGATCATTCCTCACCCTGCAAATTCATCTGCTGTTTCTGCCTCTTTGTTTGGCTGTTTCAATAACTTGGCATGCAAAGAGGACTCTTTTTAGTTGACAAATGCAAAAAGGAAATGATTTATTGCTGATTTATTTATTCACCCTCCATCTCTCCCCTTCCAACCCCCCTCATCTCCATCACTGTACAGAGGGGAGGTTTTTTAATTTCTTGCATGAAAACAATGCCATTGCTTTTCTGGCTTCACCTGCCAAACAAGCCCCAGCCGCACACGGCGACAGATGGCCTCCCATCATCACTGAATGTCTGATTGATCCTGGGAGAGCAGAGTGTGCGGTTGTGTGTGTCTGCATGTGTGTGTGTGAGAGCGTGCGGGGGCGTCTCACATCCGTCATGCATGTAATGTGTGCTGGTCCCAGGTGAATGCATTCCCTCCCAGCCCTCCCTGATGCCTGCCTGCCCGTCTGCCCTGGGGATCGCTGGATGAATGGCTCCCCTTCCACATCTGTACACTCCCACCAGACACGCAGGTGTAATTGAGTCCCGGGCTGGTGTGAGTGAGCGTGGGCCCAGCGTATCCATCCTCCTTATTACCATCCTGTTCCAGTTTTACGATGCTTTCTCTCACTCTCTCTCTCGCTCTCTCTGTCACTCTCTCTGTCCCTGACGAAGGGAATAAGTAAATGAGAGGAGGATGTGAGGGCGAGGGAGGGAGGGAGGGAGACAGAGAGAGAGAGAGAGAGAGAACATTAATGGCTGTGGTTCCAGTTCCAGCGTTATCGCACGGCTAAATGATCAGTGATCTCTCTCTCTCTCTCTCTCTCTCTCTCTCTCTCTCTCTCTCTCTCTCTCTCTCTCTCTCTCTCTCTCTCTCTCTCTCTCTCTCTCTCTCTCTCTCTCTCTCTCTCTCTCTCTCTCTCTCTCTCTCTCTCTCTCTCTCTCTCTCTCTCTCTCAGTCCCACGCCACTCTGGCACCATCTGCTCAGGATTTGAAATGCGTTTCCAGTAAGTGTGTAAAATATACGGCCACAGAAAAAACAGGTCATAAAACAATTTTTATGGCAGTGGACTTGAAAACAAAAGGTGCAGGAGAAAAAAGAAAAGTGCATTTTGTTTGAGGATCCTTGCTTAGCTCTTAACAAACAGCTACACATATACCCAAAAGTGTGTGGACACCTGAATGTTACACTCATATGCGATTATTGAACAAATCATGCTAAAAGCATTGATATGCAGGTATGACGTCAGTCACCCTTCTGGGAAGGCTTTCTACAAAAGTTTGGAAACCTGGCTGAAAGGATTTGCTCCCATTCAGACACAAGAGCATTGGCAAGGTCAGGCTCTGATGTTGGGCGATAAAGTCTGTTGGAGATACAATTCATACCATCAGAGGTGCTGGATAGGGTTGAAATCAGGGCTCTGAGCAGGCCATGCGAAATCGTCCACATCAAACTCAGCAAACCATCTTTTTATGAAACAACAAAGGGCTTTCCCCAAACTGTTGGAAGCACACTGTTGTCTAAAATATCAATGTGTGTTGGAGTTACATTTCCATTGCGTCATTTAGCAGACGCTTTTATGCAAAGCAACTTACAAGCATTAGAGGAGAGCCGTGGTAGAAATTTTCAAGTAGCTGAACAGGTACAAGTGCAACGACAGAGCGCTAGACAGAAGTTTGTTTTTTTTGTTTGATTTTTTTTTAAGAAATGACCAGAAATAGACAAATGCAAAGTGTTATAATGTGTAAAGGGGCTCAAATGTTGAGGTGTTCAAAGAAGAGCTGAGACATTTCTTGAAAGCACCAAGGAGGTCAGAGTACAGTGTGGAGCCACTAACAAAAAAAACTCTGGATTGTGATTTTGCCATAGACGAGAAATACAAAAAAAATACATGGACAGGGTTGTCCTAATAAGTGGCCTAAAGGTCAGTAACACCTGTCCTTCCGTTCCACAGCACCATCGAGGCTCGTACTTTCTACTCTTTCGCCCTCCAGAGGCTGCCGGGGGTGATGCGGTCAGGAAAGCCTCCACCAGACATCACACACCTCGCCACCACCAACAAAGAGGAACCCTGGAGATCCTTCAACAAGTATGAACTAGACACACCGTACATGACCATCTTTCTCTCCTCACCCTTATTATTTGTTGAGTTGAGTTTTACCATGTGTGATTTGTTTGTCCAGGTCCAGCGTGTATATGGCAGACCTGGAGTCAGCGCTGCACTACTCCCTGCGTGTGGAGCTGGCTGCTCAGACTGTCATCAGAGGAGAGGCCCTGATTTCCCTGAAAAAGTACATCTCCGTCCTCGCAAAGGTGAAATTAACAGAGAGAGAGCACTGCAAACACGCACAAACAATGTGGACACACAATGTACAAAGCCAATGATACACATGATACAATTTTGAATATTAACAAAAATATATATTAACGAGCAGAAATCAAATTAAAAAAAATATAGGTGACAAATCTGATTTCAGAAATACCATCTGAAGTGCAAACATATCTCAACAATTCTCTTATTTGGACGGATATAATCAGCAGCTAGTTTCCCCCCATTTTATATTTACAAAATGTTATCTGAGGACATATTTATTGTAAACTATAGTGATCAGGTAAGACAACTTTTGGATGCATAGGAACCAGTGAAAATCAGTTAAAACCAACCTACTCCTGAAAAGACTTTGCTGTTTTTCTGAGAGTATCCACAACTGACAGAAATGTGTAGTTACAGCAGGTCACCACTAGATGGAGAATGAGACAGCAAAATGGTAGTTCACACTTTGTAGATTTCAGCTGTTCTTTGGCAGGATTTTGCTTTTGTTTCCTCATTCATAACATATTTTAAATTCCTTTAGCATCCATTAGATTATTCTGCAAATTGACCTAATTAGTTGTTGTCGCAAAAATGTTGTTTTTCATCACACACACACTTGCACATGTACATTATTGAAAGTACAAGTGGATGCCATTGACTAGAAAAGGAGCACAAACACTCTCTTGGGTATTGTTGACCCTCTTCATGTTGGCTCCCAGGGGTATTGAAGCGTGGCTGCCACCCGCTTGCCGCCCACAGGCTTTAGACACACACACACAGCCTGATTACAAGCCACCCTCCCTGGAATACCCCAACCACTCCTCCTCCTCCTCCTCCTCCTCCTGTATCCCTCTTTGGCTTCACACAGACATTTCTGCAGACGCTTGTGACTGTGCCAGTCCTCTGTGATTCCCTAAAAACTCTTGCTCCCCCCTGGATTTTCCATCCTCCTTCTGTCCTGCCTCTGTCTCTTTTATTCTTTTTTCCCATTCTCCCTTTCTTCTCCCCTCTCTTTCATGGTTATGCTAATTTTTCAAAATACTCCAGGATTTCATGTTTGTTTGATTATTCAGCTTTTATGAACATCTAATAAGGACCTACCCACTTTGGCTCGCTTTCTTTTTACTTTTATCATTCTGATCACATGCTCCCTCCTTCCCTGTCCACCTCCTTCCTAGTAGAAGTGTGCCAGCCAGGCAAACATGTTGTGATGATGAGGCCTGACCCGCTAGCTCTGTCCCTATTGGCTACGCACCAGGCTGTCTCACTGCCCTAGTCTGTCACCAATCTCTCTGATTATATCTCACCCTCTAGGGAGGTGTTGTAGCAAGCTAGTGTGTGTGTGTGTGTGTGTGTGTGTGTGTGTGTGTGTGTGTGTGTGTGTGTGTGTGTGTGTGTGTGTGTGGGCAGGGGGGGCAGCGCTCTGTGGCCTCCCATTAGCTCCAGTTTGTTTAGTCAATAGCAGTAGGTCCCAGTGGTATTTTTAGCCTGTCCCCCCTACCAGAATGGACCAGCCGCTCAGCAGGGCTTTGTGTGGCTAAGGAGGCTGTCATTGTTGCAGCTGACCGGGACTTGTGACAGTCCTTATTGACATTTGACTGAGCGCTCTCCCTACAAAGAGAATCCATTCAGCTGGTTAGCTTTTTAGGAGCAGTTAATGTAAGACAAGCAAGTAGGATGTGAAACAGGTTGAAGAAACTGAAGAGGATTTGGGATGAGAGAGGATGACAGTTCAAAAGCAAACATACGTAATGAATGAATTTTCATATTTTTAATTTATATGATACTGTACAGTTCATAGGGCAAATACTACAGAATTAAAACTATTTTTGGTAAGTAGACAGTGATGCTTTTTATCATAACAGCTGTTGATTGAAGAAGAAATGTTCTTGCTGATAACTGACACAATATGTAAAAATCTAACACCTGAACTCCATGTGTGAGTCATGTGATTAGGTTAGAGTGAAAGTGACTCACACTGTCCTGACTGCAGCGTGAATGTCATCGTTTCACACTGGTGACACATTCCTCAATCATGACACGTTTTTTAATTTTTACCAAACAATTAGTTGGAAAGCGTATTTGCATAGCATGATGATGTGTATGTGCATGTGTGGTATGAACACACAGTATGAGCATGACTCTGTTCTGTGAATATTAATGGGGGATTGTGTGCGTATGAAAGTTTATTCATCCCCTCATGTATTCATCTTTCTACCCTGCCCTCAAAAATGACACTCTCTTCTGTCCTAGAATTGTAATTCCACGAATTGTTTCTTTCTTTCTTATCCACTATCATACCATCATCGCATCTTCATCCAAACATGTAAACATGGGGGTTGTTTTTTTTCTTTTTTCTTTTTTGAACACGGTCATAATATTACTAGATTTACTGTCTTGTCAGGCTGAAGCCGGATTTATGAATCCCCTACATGTATATGAGGATTAAAAAAAGTGGATCTTGGGAAGCATGAGAGCATTAAAGCAAGGTTTTTAAGGATTACACCTCTATCCTGCTTTTCTTGAAAGAAGCCCTTCAGCCCACGGGGGACAGAGGGGCAGGGGAATAAAACAAAGAATTAAGAAGGGGGGGCTTTGGTCTAAAGGGACACAGGCTTGGCCCTTGTCACGTCAGGGACATAATGTCCACATACGCCTTTATTACCAGGGTACCAGGATGCTCTGTGTTGGGTTTTTTTTGTTTGTTTGTTTTTTAAACCAGCTGTCCATGTAATTATGAATTACTGTTTTAATAGTAAGTTGTTTTTAAGTAATTCATAAAGAATTAGTCAGTTCAGGTGGCTGTTTTGCTGTGGCAGCTTCACCTCAGTGACAGTGTGTGTGTATGTTTGTAAAGATGAGGCTGCTGTTTGCCTTCTTCCCACTCTGGCACGTGTCTGCAGCTTCCCCCCCTTCCCTCCACCGGGTGGTTTGAAGTTGGATTATAACCAAGGGGCTTCACCCCTGTCTTCTACCCCAGGCCTGGCCTGGTCTGCCCCCACTCCAGCCAGCAGATGCCTCCCTCTTGGGACCCTCACCACGAGGAGCTTGTGGTTTCTCAAGTGCTGCTGATACTAATCCGATCAGGGATGACATATTGCCGGGGTGAAGGGGATTGTCATGGTCCAACCGGGATGGGGGCAGGAGGGGTACAGGGTTGAAAGAGGCAAACTGTGTGTGTGTGTGGCTGTGTTCTCTTTAAGATGGAGAGAGCAGGTATAAAGGGAGACATGTAGTAGAAATGATAAAAGTAGAGTGTTTGCAGTTTAAGCAAAATATAAATCAATTTTGGTGATCCTGAATACTGAATTTTATTCAATAACTGATCATTTTAATGGCCATGTCAGTTGATATAAATACTGTTCGTTTTATTTTAAATGAAGTATATTGTCTCATTTGATGTTGTGCTTATCTGAAATGCTTCTTGCGGATGAAGACATCTAAGTTAGTGCCTTTCTGGTTTTAATTTTTTCCCTCCATAGTGTAAAAATGTCAGTATTCATGAAGAAAATGATGCATATCATTTCATCTTAAATGTAGAAAACACACAATATTGTTTTTGTTATAAGATTTTTAAACACCTTTGCATTTTTGACAGCAAGTCTGTTAAATTCCACCTAAATGGCTAAAGAAAGTCGATACCGTGCAGGCTGTGACATGACCTTTCCTATCCGTCAAGGCCTGTTCACTGCTGTTGGCACAGAGTTCATCTACATATCAAAGCAACTATTTCCAAAACTAATAAGCTGATTGATTGATATCGTACACAATTAAAGATCAAGGCCAGGGATTCAGACAGGGAGGTTAAGAAAAAAGAGGAATCAATGTAAAATAAGACAAATACTGATAAAATTGAGAAAGATGACACTAACTAATATCTGTCTGTGATAATGTTTGTACAAATCAAAAGTTGAACATGGCGAACATTTGAGTTTTTACGCGATCACCAGCCTGAGAGAGCCCATGAATATTGTTGCGTTGGTGATGCTGAGCTAAGCCCATTAGTGGGAAACACCTGCGTTTTCTCTTCTGGTTAAATTCATATGGTTTTTTAATGAGCTTTTCTGACTGGTTGGCATTCAGACCTCAGATCCAGACCTAAACCTATTATATCACTTTCCCAGCAACAAGCAGCAGACATCAGAGGCCTTTGTGCTCTCGTGACACACCTCCTTTAGTATGTGTGTGTGTATGTGTGTCCTTTAACATTGTATGTATGTGAATGTATAGAGGTTTATATGCAGCAGAGTGAGATCAACAGTCGGCAAAAAGGTGAATGTTTGCTGTTGGAACAGAATACAAATCGATTATTATAGATGATCAATAGGAATTTGAGATGTTGATTTTTTTTTTTGCTCACATCTGAAAGCTGATGATTTCCATGTTTTCTGCTGATTCAAAGTACTTTTGTGTTCATTTGTACAACAAACTAAAAGCACTAAACACAGTTTTCTGAAGGCCGAGTTGATGAAAAATGCTGCACGCAGTCAAGAGGGAAGGACACAGGAGGTTTAAGCAAATCACTGGGGGTCTGGTTAAGTGGTCAGGGTGTAACACTCAGATCCTGTTAGAGGGTGATGAATAGAGGACTGAGCTGCTGACTGAAAGGACCGTGTGTGCGAGATTGTCTGTGTATGCAGGTGTATTTAACTGAACAGATGGTTGAGGCCAAATTAAAAAGGTCCACATTTTGGATGACGCAGCTTAAGTCTACCTTCTGCTTTCTCTGTTCAGCAGAAGTTTAGCAATAACTATGATTCAAAAAACTAAAGTTACCATGGTAGTATTCTATTTGTCCTGTTGTTAAAGTCTTGGAAAGAAAAAGCTTGATCCCTTTAAAGTGTTTATTTCTGAGGAACTGGACCATTATCACAAACTATTCGGCAGAGAGGCTTACTGTAAGAATAGGAAACACATTTAGCAGATATTTATTATGCACTCTTCTCTCTCTTACCATCAGTGCAGTCAGCTGTTTCTATTGTCAGTATGATATGTGTAAAGACACGCTTGTCTGTGTCTGTCATTACTCTGTCATCACTGGTCTCAGACACCCATCAGGTGGATTTCCTCTTTCTGTTCGTGAACCCACTTCGCTAGTTACAGTATCATGTTTCCTCACAGCCGTGGTTGTTACCATGACAGTGATCATTTGAAAAGACATAAATACACATCATGGGAGAACCTGAGTAGACAGTGGCTACTGGTTGTTAGTGGCTTAGGAAATGGATCTTAATGAAGGAAGAGGCTTAAGCTTGGCTGTTGTCACATTCAGTGAAATTCTTTGAAGGTGCTGAGAAGGAAAAACACTCAAACCACAACTGTTGTGTAACACGTAGACACTCTGCACAATATTGTCAAGGATAAGATTTGATTTGGTTCATTTCAGGCTAAGATGTGTGGATGTTTAAGGATAAGGCTTGCAATATTCTATATTTTGATTATTGTCAACAAAACCCACAAATACACCAATACCAAAGGTGCATTAGACCGTCTCTTAATGCTTTCCACAGCCTGTATGTGGCACTCAGCCTCGAGCCCACTGGCTCCTACTGAAGACGTAAATCGTCAGTAGTCCAAAAGTCTAAAGTCTCATTTTTTAAAAAGGCTCAGTGGTTTCCTAAAACAGCCGGGCACTGTAGTTGTTAGCAAACGTTACTCAAACAGGAGTAATTTGTGCATATCAGGGACTATTTTCACCTGTTGATTAAGACATATTTTGTGTGCTAGTGAGTATTTACGGCAGCAGGTTGGCGTATGTGGGATTGACTCAAAATACTCTACAGAGGCCAAGTTTATCATAATGAAGGAACATGTCACCCAGTATGATTGTGTAGCTCTTTCTTCAAATCATTTTTGGACAAGAATGGAGTTGTTTGGCGCAGAGGAATAAGCTAAATTAGGCTTTGGCTACACAGACAATAGTTGTTAGTAGGCTTAATTCATTGTTTGTTTTGATCTGTTCAGGGGATTTGATGATTATCAGAATAATATAGAATGTTACCAGTCTTATCATTTAAGGGGCAAGAGCATCAATAGTAGTACTTTAGAAATAAAAATGTAAATGTGGCTGACCAAAACATACAACTAAATGAAGAACTGTAAGACCCACTTTTTGTTAGATTTTCTAAATTATATGAGGTAAAAGCTTCAGCTGAGTTCTTGCACACCATGAAGTAAGTACTGTGTAAAGTGAGAGGGAAACAAAATCCCATTAACTGTTGGTCATTTGTTCTCATTTTATTTCATTACAACATTTCAGTCAGTTGAACGTCATCAGTGAAGATTTATCAGTAAATTAGTCTAATGGAATCTACTGACTGTCATAATTAAATAATGTGAGCACAAGTGACCAAAACTGCATGATTTTCGGTTCCATTCTTTCTCAATAAACTATATGTACGCATCATCGTCTCTCAAATCAGCAGCTTTGTCTGTCACTGCTCAAAGTTAACACTTATTCCCATTGTGCTCTGCTGTTTTATGTCTGCAGTATTTTCCAGGCCGTCCTGTGGTGATAAACCTGTTGCAGTCTGTAAACTCTTGGCTACAGAACCAGACTGGCAATGAGGTTTTCTATCAAGCTTTTGAAGAGATACTGGATAACTCAGCACAGGTGAGTCAAGACAGTTGTACAGATAAATATCAATATAGTGTTGACATTGTTCATCCTTGTTACACTGAACTTGTGTCTTACTGTTCATTCCTGTCAGTCAAACCAACAACAAAATGATTCAGAGTAAACTTTTTTTGTCTGTCCTTTCTTGTTGGTATTCATTGGTTTCAGAAGTGGTCAGTATGTTACATACTGCATTTAGGACACTTGTGAATACATGAATACAAATTGAGAAAGAGAACAGACTTCTGTGAATCTAAGCAGGCAGGCATCTAAAAAGGAAAGAAAGGAGATACAGAAAAAGAGTACCAGACATATAAGCAGGGAGAACAGAGGGCAGGGCATCACAAAACGCACCCAGACTGACGTGAGGACGTCTGTCTGGGAGTGTCTCGTCGTTTCACTGAGCAACCAAGGTCACTTGTCAGTCTGGCCACTTAATCAGTTCAAAAATCCCCTGAGAAGCACCAAAGTGATGCCGATTCTGTTAAAGAAATGTCAAAATGTGATTTTGAAAATCTCTCTTTAAAAAGGAGTTGGTAAAAAAAAATATTTAAAGATAAATATCCAGATATTTCAATATGTACTTTGTCCTTGTCTCAGTGCCAGCACATAGAGCTGAGAATCTATGTGCTGTTGTCTTTGGAATGAAGCCTGCATGCCTTCAGTATATGGCCCCTCGCAAATTGAAAGACTCACTTACTTACATCATTAGCTTTTAGCAGGCAAATCAATGGATCAATGAATCAATGGGAAGGTATGAATAGACTTCACCTCAGAGGAAATGGAGTCTACACACACACACGCATACGCACACCAAATCTTTACTATTGACATGTGAGTAACCCTGTCAATCCCGCTAGCGATGGCAATAGAGTGCAGCGAGAGAAAC
This sequence comes from Thunnus thynnus, assembly GCF_963924715.1. Lineage (NCBI taxonomy): Eukaryota > Metazoa > Chordata > Actinopteri > Scombriformes > Scombridae > Thunnus > Thunnus thynnus. The sequence continues at coordinate 19,453,817 of NC_089524.1, read as the reverse complement.
GACTTTGTGTCAGAGAAAATATGTTGTCAGATTCAACTGTGGCTCATGGTTAGAGATCTGGATAGCTTCTGTTCATTAGTGGAGGGCTGAGCCATTAACCTGAGATTGACTTCTCATTGATCAAGAAAACTACACGGAACGGCTTTCATTAAGTTGAATAGGTTGGGAGATGCTCTTCTTTTTAGAGGACCTTTTTTTTTGTTTTGTTTTTGGTCTTTGATTCATGTTTGCCTGCTTGTTTTCTCCCTCACAGGCTCCAGACACTGCTTTGCCTGAAGGAGTGAGGTGGGTGGGCTGTCAGGGATCACAACCCCACTTCAGACGTTACCCTTGTGGGATGTGGACTCTCTTTCACGTTCTTACTGTCCAAGCCAAGAACTCTGGGGGCTCAGGTACACACACACACGCACACACACACACACACAGAGTTTGTGTTGCTGTGAATGAAAAGGGCCATTGAGAGTTCACAGAGACAGGGGTGGACTGAGGATGAGGGCTTTGTGAGGCTTTTGTAAACAAATTAGCCCTGGAATGTTTGGCAGACCTCTTTTCACACTGACCTGATTCAACATCACACAGAGAAAAGACGGACACACACACAGAAACTCAAAGAAATTCAAACACGTAGCTTGACTACTTTTTTGACCTTTTTTTTTGTTTTGTTTTGTCTTTTTGTCAAAGCTAAAATTGAGCCTAATTGTGACTGTGTGAAAAAGGATTATGTTAGATTAGTGGAATGTGAGTGGTTAATAAAACAGGCAGATGACCGGAGGCTCCGCTCCTGGCAGGGATGTTAATCTCTCTTCAACACACACACACACGCACCCACGCACACACACACAAACAGACACACAGAGGTTAATCCCAGGTTTTACGGACCATCATGTGACCTGCAGATGGACTGACCAAAAGGGGCATCCATCTGGCCCCCCACAGGCCACCAGCTTAATGGATGGATACACATACATACAGTACAGTATTGACCACAACTTAAAACAGAACTCATTCACACACGCGCACACACACACTCACACACACACACTGCATACAGTATTAAAGGTGTGAACACAATCCAATATCCATCCTTATTTACACACACATCACACAGACCCCAAACACACTCTGACTGGCCGCACGGCGCATCTAAAGGTTCATCTGAAGGTCCTGCTAAGCCGAGAACAAAAGCAAACAGCTACAGGAAAATATGTTAGTGGACTGTTGAGGTCCTGAGACAACAGCCTGGCCACCATTCACACAGAGGGTTAACTGTATTTAATCTCCAGATTGGGTTATCCCATTCGTATAGATTATTCATCTCAATGTGGGGTTAACCCAGCTGTCTGTGACTCCTGGCCCACATTACCGTGGGAATCCAGGAGTCTGTGGAGCCACGCTGCCATTAGCAAGCTTTCAGGCTGCAGCACAAGTTTACAGGTTTACTTTACAAGGGCAGATGGTTGTGCATTACATAGGAGATGATAACTGATTTCTGCTTGGTGATTTTGCTTTCACAGTTACTAATAATAATAATACAAAAATTGTATTATATAAAAGAATAATGTATTGTTGTACTGCACTGTTTGTATGTAGCAATAATCACTGTATCTAATTGAATATTGCATAAATGTTGGTGAGTTTTGAGAATATTCAGTGTTCATGTCATGTCTTGTCATTCCCCTTCAGATTCCCAGGAGGTGCTAAGTGCAATGAGGAGCTACATCCACAACTTCTTTGGCTGCAGGCCGTGTGCCGAGCACTTTGAGAACATGGCAGCAGAGAGCCTGGTGGAGGTGAACACGATGTCTTCAGCGGTCCTGTGGCTGTGGTCAAGACACAATCGCGTTAACAACAGACTAGCAGGTAGGAGTCAGCGTGGTCATCTGTAGCTAGTTCGCAGAGAAGACTAGAGGTGGTTCTTCTTTCCTTCATTTTTATTACAGCTTTAAGACACTTTTTTTGTGGAAGGTTTCTAAAATGAACACCACATTTTCTATAAACACTGCTACTTTCTGCTACACAGAGGATGTGACTACTTGTGTGTGTTGAAGACTTAAAAAAGAAGGATGTGAGAAGACCTTAATAACAATAAATATGTAGAGGATGTTTACATTAGACATCATCTTGGAAACACAGAATATACTGACGAAGATAAAAGTTGTGAACCTGTCCATGTTACACACCTTAGCATGTTGAGACATCAATGCAAACTGTCCCTCCCACTTCTTCCATCACATCCTTTCTTCTTTCCACACCTCTCTCCTCTGTGTCTACACATCCCCACCAGTGAGATAATAAGCGTGAACTTTACCCAATATGGGGGAAGATTTTAAGTTCCAGTTTCCGCTCATGGTCAGTTAGTCCTCGTAATACGACTAAAGAGGGTGAGGGGAGGAGTAAGGATGGATCCTCAGATCAGACACCAGCTGTCACTCGGTCTTAGTCCCCCCAGGTATCATCTGTTTCTGCCTCACCCATTTTCTCTTGACCCCCCTGTGCCATCTCTCATCCTTCTCACGCCCTTACTGCGATTCTCTCCCACTATCGCTTCTCCGGTCATCTGACATCTCTCATTTTCTATCTTCTTAACTTTTTTTCCCCCAGATCCTGCTCTTGCACTTCTTCTTCATAGCCCTGTACCACCAACTCAACTCCACTTCAGGATTTGAGGAATCTTTTTATCCAGGCCAACCGTTTAAAGATTAACTGAGCATAGTCACCCAATCAGTAACTTTTAGCAGATCATACACAGGAATGAGAGTCTTCAGAGATTACTTTTCTTGCATTACTAGTTCCTCCCATCCTGACTCCAGACTTCTCTGTCTTTTCTCGCTCTGTGTAAACATTTACAAAGTTTTGAGTTCATCTTTGACTGAATCACTTCTGCACATTATTTTTAAAAGTGCTAAACCAGCATTCCTCCTCCGTTGTCTGTGTTCATATGATTTTATTAGGCACAGGGCTGTCATTAGCAGCCCACTTTGTTAAATCACTATCTTTTGTTTGTGTCGACTGCCCCCTCTTCTATCTCAGGGACAGCTTGTGTCCTGAACAGCAGGGGCCAGAAGGACACTCGTCCCTGTGTGTGTCTGCTCCCCAGACACTTAAACACTATTCAGCCCCCCCCCCAACCCCTCCATCCGTCTTCTATTCCTGTTTCTGTCTTTCTCTCTTTCCACTCACCGTCCCCTGGGACTCATATGCTCCGCTTGACAAGTAATAGCACCGCATCCTCGCAGGATGGGTCCCAAAGGAACCAGCCCTCTTTGCCCACACACACAAACATGCACACACAATTCCCAAGGTATTGTGTGACAGCAGGTGGCAAACACCATGACACAAGCCACACAATCCTCCCCTCCCTTCCACCAGTCATCACCCTCTCCCAAACACACACACACACACACACACACACACAGGTTTTCCAAGCATGGGTCAAGTTGTGGCGTGTGGCAAGGGGGAGTTAGTCATGGTGGAGGGTGAGTTGGGGGTCCACAGGGGATAAGTCGGGTGAATCAGAAGGAGAGAGGGAGGGAGGAGCAGAGGGTTTGCCTGTGTTTGTAGCAATGAGTGGCAGCGTCTCCCTGAGGAGAGCACACTCCACCCCTCTTTCCATCTACTCAACCCCTCCTCTCCCTTTTGCCTAAAGTGGAGCTCTTTAGCAGGCCTCCCCGCCCCTCCTTTCAAGAGCAGCCATGCATGAAAGAGCAGCTATTTGTAAAGCGGCTGAACAATTAATTTAGCTGGCAACAAAGAGGCCCCAGGGCCCTCAGCCTCCTCGCACCGGCAGAATTAAGAGCGGTGGCAGCTCAGTCCTGTTGCTGCTTGTCAACAGGCTGAGACTGATTCACATTTCTACAGACAAAACAGCACTGCTGCAGTAGGCCTGGCTGCTTGCATGGTGTGTGTGTCTCTTTTTAATGCAGAATAGGGGCAATATATTGATTTTAAGAAGGGTTGGGTGCCAATACAGTACCTTCATTTTTGTACCAATACCAAAACAATACATATTTTCAGTACCTTGCTGTTAGAAATATAAACATGTTTTTCCATAAAACCCATTTCATTTTATGAGAGAAGCTAAAATTCGCAAATATTGAATAATAAATGTCTTAACACAAGCAGCAATATAAGACTGCAACAACAATTTTCATTATCAACTAATCTGACGATTATTTTCTCAATTTATTATTTTGTCTGTAAAATGTAAGAAAGTAGTGAAAAATACCCATTATAATTCTCAAAGGCAGCTGTTTTGAAAAACCAGTAAACCCACCGTACACTACAGGCCCAAAGCACCAAAACGGCAGACACAAAAAGTTCGAGACCGACTGGTGAACATATGAGTTGGTGGAGACCAAAACATGGCTAAAAGGAGAGTGAATATTGGACTTAAAATCATCATGTGACCAAATCGGGAACTTTCTGATCAAAGAACAAATACTGAGGGTTTGAATCTGACCAGATATTTAATGCCAGCTTTCGGTACTTGACAACTTCAGATATTCTCCACTACAAACACATTTAGGTCAGCACCAAAAAACCATTGAGGTTTTTTACACAGCACTTATTAAATCTATATCGAACAATCATAATTCCTAGATTAGTTTGAGCCCCAGTTATTTAAATGAGCATAAAATCTCTGACATCAGCTGCACTTCACAGTAGCCACGATGGCTCAGGACGCCATGTGGTGTAGGTGATCCTCACTTACAGAATTAGTGCTGAGGAAGCTAGTTTGACATGCTGAACAATACATATTTATACCTGATGAATATGTATGTCCGCTGGTGATGACATCTCCGTGACAGGCCATTGTGGCAATCTCAATATGGCTGGTATGGCTAAAGTCACCCTGGCCGCAAACGTGGCAAGCTGATTAGAATAAAGAAAGAGATCTGAGGCATCCACTGTGCGTGTGTGTGTGTGTGTGTGTGTGCTCCCACCTGCTGAAATGTATAAAAGCTCCTACACACCCACAGGCTGCAGCCCATCCAGGACACAGTAAAATTGATGTATCCTTTATGTAAAGTACTGTATGCAGAGTACATACAGACATGCATATGACTGAGATTAATCTTGAGCGGCAGAGGGAAAGAGGGAGAGGGGATGGAGGATGTAAATTGACAGTGCTGTAAAGTGACAGACCTGCTGCTGCTCTGCTTTTTTTTCTTTTCACACACACACATACACACATGCAATGGCATGTTGGTGACAACAAGCAATTTATTACTAGATGCTGCCCTGTGTGTGTGTGTGTGTGTGTGTGTTTGTGTGTGTGTGTCCTTGTAGGTATTTGTGCAGAGTGTGTCCGTCTAAGATTGTATTTTGGCCTGCATGTATGTTTTTGTGTGTGTACATTTATTTTCTCTGCCGGTATGTTTGCATGGATGCAGGGTGTGTGGTGGGAGGCGGCCACATAAAAGAAAACATGGTAAAAGAGAAAGTTTCTAATTCATTAGAGGGGCAGCTCCCCTCCGAGGTTTCTGTTGCTCTCATGTTCAATTTGAAGATTGGACTTTGCTTTCAAAGGGATGTGAAGGGACGAGACAGGTGGTCCAGAGCACTGAGGTCTACTGCCTGAAAACAGGGAGTGTGTGTGTGTGTGTGTGTGTGTGTGTGTGTGTGTGTGTGTGCGTGTGTGCGTGTGTACGTACGAGTGGGGAAGCTGTCCACTTTGGCCACATCTATTATCTCACCACCCCTCCCTCTGGGACATCCCCTGAAGCCCATTGATCATTGTTAGACCCTGTCATACGAACACACACAAAAATATCAATCCCTAGATTACATGCACAGAAACACAGACAGATGATTTACATATACACTTTTAAACACATACATACACATATGCATATGGGCACTTAGTTTTTACGAGCACTGTGACAAGATCAAATGGGTTCAACACAGATTGCATCCAGTGCTCAAAGCACTTACATCCTCAAGTCAGTGCACCAACAAGGAGATACAAGAAACAACAATAGATAGAGCAGCTGACTGGAAGCCTCAGAGCTGTGTGGTTACTGAATCCCCATTACAAGTAAAAGTCCTGTATTAAAAATGTACTTTAGTAAAAGTATCAGCAGCAATATTCACAGGCAAAAGTACTTATTATGCAGAGTAGCCAGGGGTGTAATAAATTATTGATACACTACCCTGTAAGCAGCATTTTAATGTTGTAGCTGCTCCAGGTGTTGCTGTGTCAGATACTACTACAAACCACTAGTAGTGCTTTGTGTTTTAAGGTAGTTTATTGCATAGCAATGTATTATATTATCTGAGTTTATGATATTTTTAGCATGTAAAAGCTTAAAGCTTGGAAGAAGGTGGAAACCAACCAAGGTGTATTTAGCTAGATGTTTTCCAAAGCTGTGTTACATCTTTAAAAGCATAACATTTAAAAAAACACATTTAAAACACATTTAACACAAGATCCCCACCAAACTTTCAGTAGATGAGAAACGTGAAAAAACCTTCTAGTGTCAAACTCTGCACATTCATCATTCTGCACAGTGAAGCTCAAACATCCAAGTCAAGGAATAAGAAGAAAAACATATTTTTGACTCGAGGGGGACTTTAAACTTAAACTTCAATATTTTTAAATCTGATGCCCTCTACGGACTCTACTGTTGATACTGTCCTGTTCCTGCATTTCCCTCTCCCAGGTGCTTTGAGTGAAGACCCACTCTTCCCAAAGGTCCAGTGGCCGTCACCAGAAATGTGTTCTGCGTGTCATTCAGTGAAGGAAAATGGGGAGCACAGGTGGAACCATAAGCAGGTCCTCTACTTCCTCCTATCCTACTTCTCCTCCAACAGCATCTGCACAGGTACGGGTTTCATAGTTTCTCTTTTATTTTAGGATTTTACCAAACTGCAGAAATTTCTTTCTTTCTTCTACATTGATCCTGATTGATCATGAATTCTGTTTTTTCGTTTCCTTGCCAGACTACCTTGAGGATGAAAACCAGATCCTGGCAAACCAGCGGGAAAAACATGCCAGTCGGCAGCTAGCTTTAGAAGCTCGGCAACGGGCTGAAAGGAAAGCCAGAGAGGCCTTGGACTCTATGACTCCTCCTCCACCATCAAAACCCACTGTGCCAGAAGAGGAGGAAGAGGAAGAGGAAGAAGAAGAGGGGCCGCAGGATGAAACGGTAACAGATGAAGAGGAGGAAGGTGCGGAGGGAGTAGCAGCAGCAGATGAGATGGAAGGTAAGACATCTGAGCCGACTCCCTGGGCCAAACCTGAAATGGAGGTGGGTCGCGGCCGTCGGCAGGCCAACAGGAAGCCGAGCATCGTGGGGATGAAGATGCGAGACTTGCAGGAGGACATCGTTGATCTTGACTCATTTGTAAACCAGCACTACAAGGCCAAAGCACTGCGGTTGGCTGCCTCCAGCCGGGTCAAACAACGCACCCTGCAGAGGAAGGAGGAGCAAGAGCCCGGGCCCTTGTTTGGGCTTGGCATGGAGCTGGACGCAGGGCTTGGGATGGTGGGCCTGCAGCCTATGGAGCCGGACTTTGAGCCGGACGTAGGGCAACAGAGGAAGCGGCTGCAAAAGCGAGAACTGACAGGCCAGTACTTTGGTGAGGAGGCCAAGCTTAGTCACAGAGGACGCTGGATGTCTTTGCTGAGCATTGGATTCTCTAAAGTGGACATCAGCCTGTGCGTCATTCTTTATGTCCTGTCCTCCATGTGTCTTCTGGCCATGTACCTTTTCTTTAAAAACCGCCTCAGGCTACGGCGGGCTAAAGTGGCCCTGCCCTGAACCAAAGTGTGTCCAAATTTGACCCGAGTCACAGCAATGATTAACATTCATTAGCTTCATGTGGGCTAAGGTTGGGTTTAGTGTAAGGAGATGTGTCAAGATTAGTGCTGTCTTAGGTGGTCCACTTAACTGTTACCTACAGTCAATAGTAGGCTGTTTTTTACTGTGTGGTCACCTAATGTTTGGTCATGTCTGGAGAGGAAGAGAAGGGAAAATTAGCTAATTACCTTTTAAAATCAAGGCAGTTATGCAACCTAACACTCCAGAGCTTTTCAGGCAGCAACTCAACTGTGGAAATTCTGTGCGTATATTTCCATAAGTGGCTTTCTGTTCAGAGTTTTGTGCTCCCTGTTAGAGAGATCAATCACACTTTTGATTCTGTTTGACCACTTACTGTATGAAGGATGAAATTAAACCCAATATTAAATTTATATAAAAATGGATTTTTAAAAAATTTGTATGAAGTGAATGGAACTAATGTTTTGGGTTATTTTGTACTAAGTGATTTATTTTTGTCGCTTTACTGAAATTACGGTCATTTTTCTAAGAGTTTTATGTGATTTCTTTTTTTTTGTTTGTTTGTTTCACAGTAGGCTAAAGACTTTCTACACTACTTCCCTTAGTACTATGACCAAAAAATGAGTTCCAGTAGAAATTTTCTATATATTTACACATGAAAATCTTTAAATCATCTGAACTGAATACTCAAATAAGTGATTCTTGACTGTTTCTCCCTTCAATCAATCACTTGTGGATTTTTGTTTTTATTAAGTTTCACATTTATGAGTTTCATTTAATAATCAGATAACAAAAAAAGCCTTGTCCCTAAATTCTTTGTGGGGTTTTTTTTACAATCTGTTGTTGGACTGACATCAGCACATTGATTACTGTAACTGGAACCAGCAGGTCCACAGTAACTTTCACCAGAGAAGAGCAGATCATCCATTTGTCTTACAGCTCCTTGGAGGCAGTTTGCATTACACTGAGCGTTACATCACATCTTTGAATATTACATCACACTGCTGAGTCTACATAACAGCTGCTCATTACAACTGCGGTTGTTTGTGAAGTGTTGTGGAACGACGCATATGTTTACACTGGACAAGGTTTTAGAATAAGCAGGATTTGTTTTTGGCCGGTGTCCATGATGTAAAGCTTCTGCTGGTCATCTCAAAAACACTGTGTTTTTCTGTTTTGCTTCTTTGCTTTCGTCTGAATCAATAAAATTATTTTTGATAAGGACTAGTTGCTTTTTTTTTCTTAACTCAGATCTGTCATTGAAACCTTTTATTTAGGTAAATAAGGCAACATTAAAGGTGTTTCTGAACAGATACCAGGTGAATTTACAAGGAAGGGTTGAACCTCAATGCCATGTGTATTGTCTCAGATGTCAAAATATGTTTACTGAACCTCTCAGGTGTTATTCATTTTATGCTTATGAATAACAAGTTTTTGTTTGTCTTTTTGTTTTGACCCAAGACTACCAGGACATGAGGCAAGGAGGAGCAGGGTGTTGCATGTAGAAATAGCGGGTTAAAGCACCCAAGGTTGAAGGAAAAAGCCTGTTGCCATCTGCTATGCAGCGCAAGCTAAATCCTAACAATTTCATTGGGATTATAGCAAGTGAGTAATCCAGCTTTCCTTTAGGACTAGAAGGGAGAGATTACCCTTGAGGATTAGCTCCCTGCAGATAATAAACTTTATTAAAACGCAATCGGCTTTTGTGGGGCTTCTTCCCTCACACACTTGGAGGTGGGCTCCTCTGGGGGCGGGCAGAAGTGGACCCTCTGGGACAGCAAACATGGGAGAGAGGGTTTGGGTGAGGTTGATGAAAGAGGGAGCAGTGTGTGAGGGATAAATGGATGGATGGATGGACGAGGGTTTGATGTCGCCCGGATTACAACAAGCCCATCTGAAGGACAACCAATGGTTGATCTTGAGCTTTGTGTTTTCCTGGAACATTGGCTTGAATTCCCTTGACTCCTGCCCCTTACCTACCTGTCATACACACACACACACACACACACACACAGTATACAGTATATACACACTCTGATCTCATCCCAGACCCCACTCCATCACTTGATCCAAACCACGTTTTCAGCATCATCAGTATGACAGGTTTTGATGGTGAAATGGTTAAGGCAGTCGATTCCTCTGAAAACACACACACACAAATACACAAACACACACACACACAATATGCTGATTAATAGCCTTCATTAAAGGAGAGGAGCATCAAGCCTGAGCAGTCGTGTTTAATCTTAATCATTAAACTTAATCAAACTCTCAGATACTTTGAATTGGACCCCCAATGACACATTGTGATTGCCAGGATGGATTGAGAAAAGCACAGTTTGTCACAGGGATGCCTCTGCATGTTATTTATTTTCCCTTTTCAAACATTATCCAATATATCATCTGACAAATTTTAATATGTGTTGCTGTTTTTTGTTGTTGTCGAGAAAATGTCAAACTAAAGGAGGAATTATGTCTCCTTCTCAAACTTTTATGTGTGTTTTGTATTATTTGTCTCTATCATGGAATGCACTGCTGTTTTTTGTTTGCCTTTTCTGATTTTGGGCAGTCATATTTCTATTTAAATTATTAATTGTCTTTTGGTTTAAGTACTCTTCTCCCAGACAACTGATCTGTTAATCTGTTTAAATGACTACCTGTGTTTGTTATAGGACTGGAGTCAGCGATGCTTTGTGCTGCTTACTCTACAGAAGCCCTTTATCAAGTGCCTTGAGCCTCAGTGAGCTGCAAACTAATGATGACTAATGACGGTTAATGAGGAAGTTGGCAGCTATGTAATATCAGTCTGCAGCTTTGCCAAGGCCAAGGGGTGCGGTTCACACTGAGGACAGAGACTTCAGATCCAAATCAAGTCACATTCAGAGGTGTTTTACTCTTCTATCTGAATCTAGAAGCAGAATTTTTATCTAGTCTACATGCACAAGGGATTTAATTTGAGGGTCATTCCTGCTGATAGGATGAAACATAGAACTAAGGACATTTAGATAGACAGACTGGTGACAAAGGAAAAAACAACATCAACTGTCATAGTAAGGTGTCGTAAGGCCACTCGGTGCACTGCTATGCAGCTGGACAGCAGTTGGCCTTTGAAGTTATACTTAGGCAACTGTGAAACTGAATTGCATTGGATATAACACAACAAATTCAATGATCAGATGTAAAAAAAGAGTTAGACCAAAGGTATTGTAATAATGAATTACAAAATTAAGTACAGTAACAAGTTAAAAAAAAAAAAAACTGTCTCTCCTTTGAGGAAGAAACACCAGTATCCTCAGTGAAAAATAAACATAAGTCCCCATACAACACAGTTATTAATTTGGTAATATAGTAAAGTTGATAACATAGCTTTCACAAAAATAAAATTAAAAAAGATTAACCTTTTATAACGTCAACATTTAGCTCAACAGTAAATTAACAGTTACTTAAGAAAGTCGTATTGAAAACACATTAGCCTCAGAAAGCTAGTAGGCTTAGCATGATAAAAAAAGAGACGAAAAAAGACAGATAATGCTGCAACAAGTGCAAGTACATAAAAGATGACTGTAAATATTTGCTATGGTCACAAATCTGACAAAAGAAAATCTGAATAAATGGTTAGCTAACTGAACAATATCAGTTTGCATCATTTGTAAGCAAGAAAGTGTTGCTACAGAACTGTACAGTAGGGGTAACAGTAACAGTAGGGGTTGCTACTAGCAACAGCACACACAACTGAAACCAACTGCTGTTTTACAGAGAGGCCAAAAGATATATTTTCACATTTGGTGTTTTGAAGATAGTTGCTGCCTTCAAATGGGGTGGTGTTTACCATGTTTTTCGGTTGTGTTTGTTGTTTTTTCGGGAAGTGGAAATTTTCTGAAAGCGCCGAGTTCAAGTTGTCGACGTTTTCAGAAATGACCGACGCCATGGAAGTTTCATCTTTCTTTGGATGGTAAGTTAATATATTTTTAATTTTAGTCGTATAGCGTTTTTCTTATTTTTTTTAATGTGTTTGAGGAAAATGTTTATATCCCCAACGGTCCCCTCTTTTTGCTCTGTCACTATGCCTTTGCATTTCCTGCATTACGTAACTCGCTCGTTCGCTAGCTAAATTGTTAGCTTTGGCGGTTTCTACACGCCGACGAGAACAACGAGGAGTCTTTTGGCGTCCATGTTGCCTGGCAGCGGTGTTCTCATGACTTAACCACTTGAACGCAAAACATATCGTGTACACTATCGTCTACACTATGGTGTAGACAACTAACCATGTCGTAACCACGAACTCACGAGTTCCATTTGAAGGCAGCAAGTGGTAGAGAGTGCTGTCTAATATGTTGATCCAAAATCTGGTCATCTGTGAAGACCATAGTATAGTACAATTCACATAATTGTCATACTCATCAAACGGTTTGGTGACCCCTTTTTACGCCTTTATTAGATAGCTACAGTAGAGAGAGATGACAGTAAATGGGGAGAGAGCTGCAATGGTCCAAAGCAGGAATCTAATCAAATTGCAGTGCGTCCCTAGTCAATTGTTTATTATGGATCCCCCTCTACCTAGGGTCCATATGAAAATATAAATAATAATATAGGCCTACATAATCCAAGCATTAGATAGGCTAGAACAAAAACATAAGACCTGACCTTTGTTGTGTTTCTCCACTAATTTATTCAGGCATTTCTTTAATTTGTCACTTGCCTGTGAACAATAAAGAAGATTTAAGGTTTCTTTCTGTGTCTTATTTGTCTACACTGTTGGAGTTGCAGATTACAGTCTTAAAGGATAGGTTTACAGTTAGTTAAGTCTGTCTTAGAGCAACAGTCAGGTGCCCATACGAAAGCTTTCATTGTAAGTGATGGCGGGCAAAATCCACAGTGTGTCCACATGGGTTGTTCTTTTCTTTTGCAAAAATGCATTTAAAGCTTACATGAGGCTTCAGCAGTCTGAGTTAGTCACATCAAGTGGATATCTGCCACATTTAATCTCTTTAGTATAAAATTCCCTCTTTGTTTTTCCTAGGACATTGCTTCACTTGTGAGCTGCGGTGGAAGTATAGAAACAAAAGAAAAGGACTTTAGCACTAAAAAGACTGTAAAGGTGAAAGATATCTATAATATCTATCATATCTTGATTTGACTCAATTGACAAATGAAGCTTCATATAAGCTTCAGACAAACTTTTAAATACATTTTTGCACAGAAGGAGACTTGTGGATTTTGCACCCCATCACTCACATTGTAAGTGCTTTATGAAGGGTACTCTAACGGTCAGTATGAAAAAGAGGAATGATTACAGCATGAAAAACCTATTTCATTGTTCATTTTGGCACCTGACTGTTGTTTTAAGACAGACTTGAAACATTGTGAACATGTCCTTTAAAGGAATACTCAGTTACAACTTCTGCCTTTGTCACCTGCTATTTCCAAGGTCAAGGATGAATTTTGAAGCTCAAGCCAGTATGAATGAGAAAAAATGGAAATGTGAACATCTACAATTCCATGACAAGCTAACAAACTCCATCTGCAGATGAAGATCTTCAGCAAAATGGACCTTGAAGCGAGATTATTTTGTTGTCATGCAAAACATGGTTGCCAAAAGACAAGATTTTTACCCCTAGTTTGCCTCACTCAACTGTCTTTTACGAGAAACATTACCTGTTTACACAAATTGCCCCGTCTATCATCAATCCTCCTGCTACAATATGAGCCACTCTGGTACTCGAAAAGACCCGATTACTTTCTTCAAAACTTTCTTTGCACATGTTTGCATTGTCGAAAACAAATGTTGTGCACTGAGACGTTGTTGTGTTATGAAAGCAGAGACTGAAGGGTAAAAACCTCACCTTGCTGCCCTGTTGTTGTCTTCCATAAATTAGACAATGTAGGGTTTTATAGTCGCTCCTCTCCTGTATGCTCTCTGCCTCAATGTTTATTACCCCTCCGGTATTGATATTAAAATGCAGGAGGGGCTTGATGCATTTTTCTGTCATCTCTCTTTCTGACTTTAATAATACTATAAAGCTTCCTGCTGTGGACAGAGGGAGGAGGGAGGGAGGGTGGGGTGGGGGGGGGTGAATAAATTATGAAAAAGAGGTTAATATATGGTATTGTTATATATCACATCCAAACTAAGCCAGATCCCCTTTCAGTTTCAACATTCAGCCTCTTAAAGGCAGGAGTCAAGTAGGGTCAGATCCATCTCATTTTACTGCTGCAGTCCCTCCCCCTTTCATGTGGACACTCATCTGCTGCTCACCACCTACCAAACATCTCATCTCACTGTCAGCATGTTGGGCTGCTGCTCCCACCAACAGGAACGGGAGGAAACTGTCACTTTACTGGATTGTCAGTCAGCCAGTGTTCAACCAAATGAAACTGGGAGACACACTAAGAAGCACTGGTCGGTCCCAGAATAGTGTTAGTTTCTGTCTGACCTTTAGTTGTGTAACTCCTCACCCTCTCTTATTGGTTTGTGAGTACTGTTTTATGTGTTTGGCTCTGCATGACTGAAAGGAGAGGTATCTTTGATTTTAGCCAGTTGGAAGTCCGTACAGTTCATCTGTGCACAGCAGAGTGAAGAAGCGAGGACATGGGGGAGGAGGGGAAGCCCCGAGAATCAATAACCTCCTACTATCAACTGCATTTAAGCCTTGATAATACACTTGACTGCACTATTTTGATTTCAACACAAACCTGACCATACTGTGCTCTGTTCTGTTCTAGTATATTCTGGTCTCAGCCCCCCCAAACCCACCCTCAAACCCTACTCCAGAGTTACCGTAGCTTACAGGAAGTGCTCTGGTAATGAAGTTGGAGAAGATCCAACACTTGTCAGTCACATTGTTTTAATTCACTCAGCTAACACTGCTCCTGTCGTTGCACTGGGAAGATTCACTCCTCTTCCTCTTTCCATGGAAATCCCAAGTTTATGAAAGGAGCTTTAAAATCATTTGTCAATAATAAAAAGGGCTTTGGGTTATCTGATTTTAATCCTTGAATTTTAAATGGCGAAACATGGATATAATTTCAGATCTGTGGACAAAATTTAGATGGTGGTCAGGTTTTAAATGAAACGTGTAATACTTGTTCAGTTTTCTGATAATTGTAACATTAACTGAAGAATCTCAGCAACAATTTTAAAAAAAAATGAAGGTTTCCTCTGGGAGACTGTCAGACTCAACTCAACTCAAGGGCCTTGAGGGAAATCCTCACTGAATCTAAAAGAAAAAAATATATACAACAGTTGTTTAGGAGAGCTTTGTATGTTGTATTTTATGTGTACCAAAGCAAGAGCAAGAGGTGCTGGGGAAAAATCTTAAACTATAATGTTTGCATGTGTATAATTTTGCGTAAAAGCTGATTAAATTATGTGCATTGCTTTGAGAGCCAAATGTGTGTGTTGTAGGTTATGGTGCACTTTTATCAGGTCATTTAAACATCATTTTTCAGGGGATTCTGCATCAATAAGCACCATAACAACTGAACTGATGGCTCTCATAAACAAATGAATTATTATCAGTATTTTTTCACCAAGAGCTTTGCATCTGGGATTTCAAGGTTTATCTCATCAAGGTCATGGAGTCTGGATGCACTGGGCAGCATGCGGGACCACATACTGGGGCAAGTGCCAGCAGCATCACAGGACTTCAAATTAAACTGGACAATATAGTTGAATAATGTCTTTTTTTCTACAGGAAGACCCCCAGTGCACATCATCTTTTTAACATATAAAGGAACATCTAGGATCTGCAATAAATTTCTGTCCCAAAATATGCAGTTTTCCTGGAGTTAGTTTTGTTCACTCATATCTATAATAGTAACACTAATAATTACAATTATTATTATAAGTGGATTTAAAAAAAAAAAGTTTATTATACACAAGTACAGCCTTTATTAGCCTTGCCTGTGTGTTTAAAAATAAAGCATTAAACATCTCTGTCAGATTATTTGTAAAATCTCAATCTATCTTTTATCAGGCAGTCTTGGCTGAACTGTGGTACCAGTTATTCGAGTCAAATGAGCCTATTACCGCCTCGTCTTAGCACGACAGGGTCAGGTTCAATCAGGAGAATTGGAAAATATCATTTCTGACGGGAATAGATTTCGTTTGTTCAACCAATCTCTTCTACTAATTACCCAAATGGACAGGAGCTGTCAGGAGACAATAACTATTCCCTAATAGAATTTGCCCCCCAAGTGCAATTTAATTTTCTCCGTGCTCTCTCCTAAGGTTTCTGCCTCTCTCCCTCTCTCTGTTCCTCTCCTGCTTTCGGACCAAATGGTTAGGGACACGGTGCCATCGCTACCTGATGTTGTTTTGTCTGCGGATGACGGGGAGAGAGCGTTTGTGGACTGACCGCTGCTGTTTCTCTGCTGAGCCTCTCAGCTCAACCTACAGGAACAAAACCTCGGCGCCATGGCGGAGGAGGAAGAGGAGGAAGAGGAAGAGGAGGAGGAAGATGAGTCTGACACAAAAAAAAAATCACCCGACGAGCTGCGGTGATTAGGTAGGTCTGCACGATCATGTTCTGTTCAGCTGTACATCTTCATCTAAAAATCATGATTTTCTAAAATATGAATGCAGTGACGTCTAATGCATTTTGTTTTTGTTTACTTTATAGTAACTTCTGTTTGGCAATTCACAAAATTAACATGATTCTTGCTCTTGTGCTCATCTGATGCTTCATTCAGTCTTTGCCTGTGATCCACTTCTGTAAAAATGGAAAATAATGTGCAAAAATATTAATACATACATTTTGTGTGTGTATATATACATATATATACATATGTGCATAAACATATTAAATTCAGTCTCTTTAATTTGTGATGTTTGGGCTCATTATCAACCAGGCCTGGTGCTTATAGGCTATAAACTACCAGGGATTGTGCAGGATGACACACAGCCTCACACGTGTGTTATGGTCCATATACACAGTGAGCCTGCTCACCCTGCAGGATGGATGTGTTTCTATATTTCTGACTTCCTCGCTCGGTAAGATGGATCTGTGAATCGCAGATGTCAATGAACTCGTCCACTGAAATATTAGATCTAATTAGAGGTGGCTGGGTCAACGGCGGTGGCAAAGGAGTCGCCCTCAGTGTGAATTATTGCCCGAGCTGCTTCCTCTACAGCTTTTTTTTTTTTTTTCTTCTTCTTCTTCTCCCCCCTTTAAAGTGACACTTTGCTCATATTGGCTCAAACATCAGTCATCTGCACCTTTCCCACAGTCTGCATTATTGAAATAATTATTTATATTATTAGTATATAATTTATTAGCCTATATTATTTCCTGTGTTGTGTTTTTGTTTAAGGGTGAAAAAGTTAATTTGACGTTAAATTAAAATTGGACTTTTTTAATTTCTCTGTGTGCGAGACTGTTGGTTTTGTAGTAAACAATTGCACGGAAGTTAAAATATAATATTTGTACTTTTTTATATGTTCATGGCGTCTGTTGCCATTTTGTTCTTTAAATATTTGCTGCCATAAATATTGTTTGAAAATGTCTAACTGGATAGATCCAGATGTGCATTATTTTTATTATTATTTTATATTTTTTTCATTCTCACGTTTCTTTTCTCGTTTTCTTATAACGACGAATAAAGGCATCATCCATTTAGTGCCCCTCAAAACCAGATGTGCGCGCTCACATCTTTTTTTTTTTTTTTTTTTTTTTTTCCTTTCTGCATTTTGCATCCGTCAATTATTCTAATTGTGTTGCCCTTTGCTGACAGGTTAAGAGCATTTTTATCTGCATTGTTTTCCAGGGCAGCTCAAGGGGTCCCGATACCAACAATCAGAGTAATTGAATAGTTGAATAAATTGAATGATCTTGAGGGGAAAAGTGTATAATGAAAATAAAGTAAGACGAGATGATTCCCTTGCTTCACATGCACAGTACACCATGGATGGATGGATGGATGGATGGATGGATGGATGGATGGAGGGGACACCTGGCCTCATGGAGACTGGCTTTGAATCGGTTGGATAAAATTCCTGTAATATCCCAGCCTCCTTTTTTTTAATCAGCTTGATGTGCGTTTTCATTTTACTAAATTACACTTGAAACATTAACCACACAGGCGAACGGCTTATATGGGATTGTGGGTTCTCTGCAGTAGCCTATATAAGCGCTGTGTGACAATAAACTGTCCAGAGTTTGAAATAGATTATACGGGAAAAAGATGCGAGAATAAATCAGCATTCACCACAGAAAATGATGCCTTTGTTTGAACTGGAAACACGCGAAACCTGAATTCTGCCTATTTTCCATTAAATTACACATTTATTTTTCTTTTTAGTGACAGTTGGTGAAATTTTTTATCCAACACAAAGTCAGCAGAGCACAAAAATTTTCAAAATTTTCTGACATTTCTCAGAAAAACTATAGCCTTTGTTTATGATGATGATGGTTATTATTACTATTATTATCATCATTATTATTAAGTGTAATTGCATTGAGCTGATATCCAGTGATAATTATATCATTTAAACGGCTGAAAAAATCACTTAAATTAAAACTAATTATAATTAATTTGAACAAAATTAAATAAAATAGAGCCAATATTGTGTTTAAACTGAAACATGTGGCCTGATGTGCGTGAGCTGCAGACATTCAACTGGGACTGTTTGGTGGAAACAAACCTGCGCTGGTCGGAGGCGGGAAAAGTGCCACTGTGTGCTTTCCTTTTCACGCTTGAAGTAAATTGGAAGCGAAGATTGAGTTCATCTAGCTTGAACTAGCAGCCCTCCGGGGGGAATATCTTATCCGGGAGAGCAAGTCTCAGACGATGGGGTTGAAATGAACAGTGTCAGGAGGACTGCGCCCAGACTCCTAATCCTACCTGTCACTGAGATCCAGCTGCTGCGTGCATGGGCGCTGCCACAGCCGGGGGGGGAGTACAGCTCACACAGGTGAATTTAACTCTGACATTGTGTCCGATAATATCACCTCTTTGGTGTGGCTTCACATTTACTAACATTCCTGACTGGTAGTGTCATCTCAGTTGGCATCTTTTCACAGTAAACAGATACTTAAACTGATATAAGAGGGCTGTTTTTAAGGGGAAAACTGAGTGAATTAATACTTTTTTTTGGAAATATAATTGATTTTCCATTATATTGATAGCATGCATATACATGCACCTCATATATTTACAATCACATTGTATATATCAGCTTTTATCTATATCTAAAAACGAAGAAAATTAGATTTAATCCAATGCAATAAGTTCAGCATCACCCATCAGCTATGAAACTCCCAAGAATTTGATGTGTGTGTTAAAGAGAATTACTGTCTGGGCTCCTTTCTTCTATAAAGTGCCTTAATTCATAAGAAGGGAAATAAAAGTGAAATGAAACTGTTCCTCATTTTCCTGGCTGGGACCCTCCTCCTCCTCGCTGCTGGCCCTGCTGGCCCGGGGCCCCTCCGGGAGCCACTGCAGTGAGCTATTTATGGTCTCCACAGGAACAAGGTCCCGCCTCTCCGGAGACATTTTCATATACCATGTTAGACGCCTCTCCTCCTCTCCTTTCTTCTCCTCGCTCGTACACCTATGGAGGATGCTTTCCGCCCGCCGGGGCCTCCTCTTCCTGCGCTCCCATTGGCCCCCGTTGAGCCTCTGCCGCGGTGACGTCAGGCCCCGCCGCCCCTGCAGCGCTGAATGGACCGAGCAGCCTGTCTGATCCACTCCAAAACAGCTCGGCACGGCACGGCACGGACATCATCCCCGGGAATAGAGAAAAATAACAGGGATAGAGGCTTGACGGGACAGCGAGAGGGAGATCACACAGAGCGGAGAAAGGGCCGCTTTTTTTGAAGTCTCAACATCACCATTATCCTACTTTTTTTTTTTTTTTTTTTTTTCCTCCAGAAGACAGGACGGGGGAGTGCGCCCACCGTGTTGCGGGTGTATGTGCGTGCGTTTGTCTCCCGGTTTGGATCACGATGATGCAAAGTGCGGCGGTCCTACCGACAGAGAGTCCTGTAAAGAGTTTACCGGAGATTCTCGGAGTGCCACTGCAACGTAAGACATTTTCCTCCCGTTTCTGTCGATTATCAGCCCGGCGAGTGTTAACCTGTGCTGCAGGGTTTTTACTATAAGGAGAAGGAGAGGAAACTCAACCTCTCAGTCTTAGTCTACAGGCCAGTGATGTGTCATGCTGCTTATGTTTCATTGTGCAAAAAAAACAACAACAGAAAAACGTCTTAGATGATACTGTTTCATGGCCTCAAAGCTAAGCAGTGACCAACCCGCATGTCCAATTAATCTTCCTCAGCCTCACAAGGCTAGGCAGGTTTCTGCAGCTGCAACACTTTAGTGCAAAGGATGGCATCTTGGTTATTTGCCCCTATCTTATGGAAAAAGAAAAAAAAAAAGTATTTCTTATTATGATTAAATTCTCTACTTTGGTCTCAAACTTTATCAGCTCCTCTGCATCCTCTGTCAGGTTTACAGTGAGTCTTCCCAGGCAGCTGTTAATTTGTAAACGAGCCTGCATGGTCAAGAGATCAGACGCAGTTGTCATCACCCATCAGACAAATACCCACTGACTTTGATTGACACTCATTACTGGGTCAAATAAACGCCTAATACACTGTTTTTTTTTATTATTTACCTCTCCAAAGAAAGGCCTAGACGCCAGTTTGTGTTTTTATATTTTACAATAAGGGGGGGGATTAAAAGCAGAATGAGTCGTTTAGGTCATTATTTAAAGAGGATAATAACAAATATTTATCACAGTCTTTTTTTTTTTTATCATAATCTTATTCCGTTTTTTACCTTCTAGCATCAAAGGCGAGAGAGAATTACCTTACATCTGTTCGTCCCGTCGTGTTAATCTGTGCCAGGCCTTTTATAATCTGATCGTGCAATCGAGATAGAAGTGCAACTGGATACATTCCTGCTCTGACCTAATTATTTATAGGCGAGTTTTGTCAAAATGTACAGATGGAGCCACGTCTAATAGGCTACCTCTGGAAAAAATAATCCACAGTAAAATGGGACAATACAATGAAATGATAAGACTGCTACTATCAAAACACTGAGAATGAAACGTTTAGTCAACATTTTAAATATGTAGGGAGAATACTGACATGCATTCAGTTTTCAAACAACCAACATATTAATAATAAGACTAGTTTCATTTGCTTTATATTACATTAATTTTAGTATAATATAATTATAGTCCCTCATAGCCTGTTCAGCAAAGTATTTAAACCTGACTAAAGGAACAGAGCCTATATGTGGTCGGCTTATGCTCTTTAATTTTATAAATCGAGGCAGATTAAAAGATTGGATAAGGATCCTGCCACTCAGTCCCCTGCAGCGCCAGCCTTCATCCTGGATTTAAACCTGCATTTTTTTTCTTCCAGGAATAAAAGCAACAAGAGAATTTATCTGGACATTTTTTATCATGGACAGAGTGCTCTGCTGACTCAGAGCAATTACCCCAAAACCTTAACCTGCAGGCTATTAGTCTGGGACATAAAGTGTTTACTTCACGTTTAATTAACACAAATCATTTGACAATTAAAAATAGGAGAGGCTGCCAGACTGCACCACCAGTTTGGCTGTTGAACATCATTTTTTAAAGTAAAAAAAAAAAAAGGGTGTCCACGTGTTTCACTTCCTGCATGTGTGAAATGATGGAGGTGATGAGTGGAGGAGGAGGATAGTGGCAACAAATACCAAGATATGAGGAAGACTTCCTGGACTCACACACACACACACACACACGCACACACACACACACATACACACACACACACACACACACACACAGGAGCTGGACGGTGGACGCTCAGTCGTTGCCAAGATCGTGCTGCTTTCCTTTCAGCACCACTTCTCTCTGCAAAACGATCCCGCTCAGCTTCATCCTCCACTTTTAAATTACTTCTGATTTGTTCTCATTTTTTTTAAAAAAGCCAAGGCACTTATGCAGATTTATTCTAAACAATATCTTTACTTTCCTCTGTTATTGCTCACTACTGTAGTGAAACAAAGCCAGTTCAACCCTACAGTCTTCCAGTCTGTGTGTGTGTGCAGTGTTCGGTGGTTTCAATGCTCCAAGCTGAAGTTAAACGTACTGAATGTTTTCTGCGAGTTACTTTTTCACCTCTTTCAGAAAAACAAAAGCTATTAGAGATATGAATCTGTTATTTTCCACTCAGCTAAGTGGCTCCTTTTATTTTACATTTTCATTTTAGTAATTATGGTTCAAAATCAAAACAATTGCAGATCAAAATAATATCAGAAGAATATTTTCAAGAATTTGCCTTCATGCATTCACAAAAACCTTCATATGTGAAATCCGTGTGCATGAGTGTCCACATTGTGTTCACGCCGCCTGGACCACCGTGTTGCATAACGTGAGAGCTTTGTTTTGCAGACTGTATGAGCTGTGGTGAGATTAAACATAAGGCATCTCGAGCCTTAGACGGTTATTATAAGATGATTTCACGGCCGAGATGTTTCCTCTCGACAGTAAACAGCCCCGCTGCCGCAGCACGGAAACTGTATGTGTGTGTGTGTGTGTGTGTGTGTGTGTGTGTGTGTGTGTGTGTGTGTGTGTGTGTGTGTGTGTTTACTGACGTTTTGCTCTGCATGGCCACTTTTCCTCGACATTGATTTTTCATTATGGGATATCATGTGGATCATGTGTTTGACGAAGAGAAGCCGCGAAAGAAAATGTGGCCATGCGATGCTTTTTACAGAATAATTGAACAAGATTGAAGTAATTGTCGTTGGTTTTAGATGATAGCACGAGACCTTTTTCACAACATCAACCAAGAGTTAAATAGTTTTAATTGAAATGACATATTTGATTCTATAGATTGTATATTCTATTATATTCTGTATTATAAGCGTCAATAAAATAAATAAGTTGCTGTACATAAGTTGTGTATCCTTATATTTATAGACTAAATTTTGTTCGTTTATTAGTTGTCAAGCTTTGAGAGGAAATGCGCGTTGGTTTTGGATATTTAATGAAACAATTCGTTCATTCATTTAATGTTAGTTTTTGAAATCTGATCGATGCCGCTGCAGAATTTGTTAGCCTACTATTTGTTAATCGGAAGGTATTATTAGGCCTATAGATCGATAGATAACCTTTATTTACTAAAGGGGAACCAGTTATGATCATATGGTCCCTGTTTCTGCATGTGCACACGTGGTCTGCTGCTGTTGTTTCCAAAATCGCGGTTGTGTTTTTCACAATCACCAAAAAAAAAAAAGGAAATTTAATCTCGTCTTGACCCTGATTTACATCCAGCAGCAGCCGCCTCGTCTACAAACACCGACGCCAACAAACCAAACACGAAACCGTTCAGAGAGGTAACCAGGATTCAAAAGAGCAGAATTGGGTTCAAAATAATCAAGAAAAAAATCAATATGATTGTCAAAAAAAAGTGTGTGCACTGCTGGAAAGCAGCTCCGAGTTCAGCACCTTGGACAGAGACGCTTACGTTCAAAAAGCGTTTTACATAGAAAACACACGGACATGTTAAACAATGACAAAGAAAATCAAATTTATTAAGCAATTTAAATGGATTAAAAGGTAGAAAAATTAACATTTAAAAAACAAACAGGACATAGATAAAATATAGTCTATAGGAGTGTCAGACATGAACGACTTGACTGATAATAGCTTCAGAAAATACGATTTTTGTATCTTTAAATTTCATTAGGAATGTAATACGGACAATATGAATAAGCCACTTGACGAGTGACGTAGAGAAAAAGTTATATGTGTGATCTGAGATATTATAAATTCCCCAACTGACCTGTAGGCTTGGACATGATGGAGGGAAACCAATCTGTTATTATGTGCGGAGAAAACAACAAAAACCCTTTGAGTGTGATTTAAATTCAACATTTTAACAATTGTAAGCATGTACGTCGTGATTTTTATCTGAGTGTTTTTACGCTTTCCTTAAAATGTTTATTTCTATAAATATCAGAGGATGTTTGCCTCATGGTCAGAGTTTCAGTTTCTCCTCTCTTTATATCAGTCTAATCTCTCGCATCACATCTCGTTGAGTGTGACCTTGTTCTCTTCTGTCCTTGTGCTCTCCCCCTCGCAGAGATCCCTCAGTGTGCAGGTTGTAGTCAGCACATCCTGGACAAGTTCATCCTCAAGGTGCTGGACAGACACTGGCACTCCAAGTGCCTCAAGTGCGCCGACTGTCAGACTCCGCTGGCGGACAAATGTTTCTCCCGGGCAGGAAGCGTCTACTGCAAGGAGGATTTCTTCAAGTTAGTGGCTTTGCTTTCTAGTTTCTTTTGCCTCGATTCTGACCTCGTTTACCAGTTATGTGTTTTCTGAGAAGAACAAGCGACATCTAGGCTATCACCCAGAGAAATGAACATTTTGGTCACTTTAACCAGTAATTGGGTTAGTATGAGAAATAAAGTGACTGATTCTGACGGGGGTAAAGTACTTGAAAATCGTCTTTATTTGACATTTCTAAACCTATACGGCAACTACCTAATTGTTTCGAAGTTTCTATGGCAACTAAACTAGTTAAATCCGGTGTTAACTCGTTTATATCTTATTGTGTTGGATTTTTTTTTAAAGTTGCCTTTTTATTTTTTGGAAAGTCACGCAGTGTAATAATGAAAAAAGATCATTGATTTAGTTGATAAATGGAGAGTTTGAGGCAGTAATTTTCTTAAATTTCTGAAAGAAAATATCAACACGCAGATCTGGCAAATCGATCATCTATTGGTGAATAATATTTGATGAGTATTGTCTGAGCTGAATTAGCTAATTATTATTTTTTCAGTTATAAGTGGGTATCATTATTTGGCTCCAGGCACCATGCTGGATGATGTTTGCTAATTAATCTCAGAATGTGTTGACTGTTCATAATATTTATAATTCATGTACTTCACATTTTCAGTGGCTGTTTTGTCTTACTGATATCATTAGAGAAAGCAAAAAAAATCTAAATAAGTGCTTTCTTTCTTTCTTTCTTTCTTTCTTTCTTTTCTTTCTTTCTTTCTTTCTTTCTTTCTTTCCTTTTCTTTCTTTCTTTCCTTCTTTCCTTCCTTCCCTCAACGATTGGATTTCTGAGGCATTACTGAGGAAAATTGAGTTTGACTTTTATCCAAAACAGGATCAGCAGATCCAGGCTTTTTACTAAATCATGTTTGAAAGGTTTTAATGCTCAGAGCTTGAATGAGACCTAAAGAGCTCTGGAGTCGCACTGAAAGCTAACTGTGTTAGCTGACCCAAGGGACAGCAGGGGGGTGTTTGCATGTTCAAACACACACACACACACACACACACACACATACATGAACATAGAAATACGCAGACACATAGACTCACTGGTGTGTACTTCCCAGCAGTGATTTGGAAGCTTCACCTTGCTCTTTTTTTATTTCCGTGCGTTGGTTGTGTGATTTAAAGCCTCTCCTGAGTCAGTGTTTTATTGGTTCTCCTCAGGGTGTGTTTACTGTGAGCACCCCTCCTCCTCTTTCCTCCTCTCTTTTTCCTCTTTTTTTTTTCTCTTCCTTCTCTTCTTTAGCTCTCAGTCCTTCATCTGCAAACACATAAACATGCAAACATGCACACACACACACTCACACACTGCATTGATCCTCTCCATCCATCAACCTGCGGACAGGTCTATCGTTAACAGAAATGCATTCCAGTGCTGATATTTCCCTCCACAACAGCTGGAGCTTCTATTAATACAGACACTGTGCCATCATTCTTGGCTGCAGTTGAAGAAACACGTAGCTGTCTAGCATGTGAAATTTTAATCTCGGTTGGTCTCACTTTCTCCATCAGCCTGTAAAGTGGATATAAATAGGAGATGGATATCAGTCTATCCTGCTGGTGTTGTGCATTAAATATATCTAACGGCTGCTCTCTTCTTCATCTTTTCCTGCAGGCGTTTTGGAACAAAATGTGCATCATGCCAACAGGGGATTCCTCCGACGCAGGTTGTGCGGAAGGCGCAGGACTTTGTGTATCACCTGCACTGCTTTGCCTGCATCATGTGCAGCAGACAGCTGGCCACCGGGGATGAGTTTTACCTCATGGAGGATGGGAGACTGGTGTGCAAGGTGGATTACGAGACGGCAAAACAAAACGGTAGGTCTGTGAGGACCTAAAATGTAAACAACAGCTGTTATTAAGCTGATATCCAGTCAGATAAAAAGCATTCAGATAAAGAAAATGCAGGTTGAAACTGTACTTTTAACCAGAAAATACAACACACTCATAAAAAGAAGGAATTTTATTTGATTCAGTAATCATGACTCATTATTGTTCATTATATATCAGCATCAGAAAGAGGCGATTGAGCATTGAAATGAGTAGCAAGTA
Source organism: Thunnus thynnus (assembly GCF_963924715.1). Taxonomy (NCBI): domain Eukaryota; kingdom Metazoa; phylum Chordata; class Actinopteri; order Scombriformes; family Scombridae; genus Thunnus; species Thunnus thynnus. The sequence continues at coordinate 19,427,696 of NC_089524.1, read as the reverse complement.
GCTGTAAAATCACTGTGAAAGATATGACAGATCAAGCTAAATGCACTGTGCAGTGCAGTGAAATCACTACTCACTGTGGATATATGTTGTTTGTCGTCTGGGTGTGTATGCTGTCTCTCTCCCTCCCTCTCTTCTGAGATTTCCATGCATCTCTGATTGATTATGTAAAGTGAAGCAATGCTCTTATATGGTGTGGCCCCAATAACTCCGTTCCTCTGGCGCTTGGGCTGGGTAGATTTATGTCCTCTGCTGTAGGAGTGGGACAGATGCACAAGGACAATAATGCACTTCCATACATGACCATTCACTTCATTTAACACACATATACTCCGCACAAGGCAGAGGGCAGTGCCTGTTAACACAGCGTGACAAATGTAAGAAGAAGTCACTCACACTTGTAATGGTGTTTTTAGACGATTCAGAGGCGGGGACCAAGCGACCGAGGACCACCATCACGGCCAAGCAGCTGGAGACCCTCAAAAGTGCCTACAAAAACTCGCCAAAGCCGGCACGCCACGTCAGAGAGCAGCTGTCCTCTGAGACAGGGCTGGACATGAGAGTAGTGCAGGTAGAGGATTCATCTCTTCTCATTCAGATTACTGCATGTCTCCATATTCCAAAAAATGCTCTTTATTATCTCCAGCTTGGTCAATATGCAGCGGATTAGTTTCATTATGACAAAGACACCACTGATTTGAGCATCTTTAGAGTGGCTTTAAACTGCATCACAAATTAGCCCTGAATGAATCTGAGGTCCTCAGGCAGTTTCCTGATGTTGCCCTAATACATATTTCAAATATAGATTAAATATATATTTAAAACAAGCCTTTGTCATCTAGACTTTGGAACAACCTTCCATAGGAGTTCAAGCTGACTAAACTGGACCTCTTGAAACATTTTTATTGACCAACTTGTACCTTCCAACGACCTTGTTCAATTATTTTTGACTTTCTATTTATAAAACGTAAATATTTTTTACCTTGCGTTTATAGCATTTATGTGAATTTACTCATTTATACAATACATATTTATTCATTAACACTTTTTGCAACACAATTTGGAAATGTGTTTTTGATTAGATCAGTTTTATGTTATTGTTATCAACAGGCCTATTTAGTTTGACTTGTCACAGTAGTAAAAGCACCGGTGTAAATAATAAAATAAATGATGGCTGAATTCCATTTAGCTGCTTCAGTTTCAGGGTCCTGGTACAGTCCCTGGTCCTGGTGCATGCTGGCTCACTGTCATACTGTCATGGCTGACTGGGACACTTGAATAGAACTGAGGCATTGTTAATGTTATTAGTAACTTTAATTTTATTGCTTTTTCCCATGTAGTTTGGTAAGCGTACAGGGCACATAGCACAAAATAATACTAAACCTAACCAAAATAATACAGCCCGTACCCACCTACCCCTTATACCCCTTTACAGAGAGAGAGAGCAAATAAATAAATAAAAGAAAAAAACACAAGTGCTTTTTCTACCATGACAAGTCAAAATGCCTATTACTGCAAAAACTATTATTACAATAAATTAATGATAATTATTATCTTTGTCAGGTTTGGTTCCAGAACCGGCGAGCAAAAGAAAAGCGTTTGAAGAAAGACGCAGGTCGACATCGCTGGACTCAGTTTTATAAAAGTGTTAAACGCAGCCGAGGAGGACCCAAGGTGGAGAAAGAAAGCTCAGCTGACGACGCAGGACTCAGTGACAGTGAACTGAGCTTCAGAGGTACCTATTGTCTGCAGCACACATCTATTATTGCTTAAGAGAGAGATTCCTGAAAGGGAATTGTCAGTCATGCTGTCGTACTAATGGGATTAGGGGAGCCTACAAGCTGCTAAATGACACGGTTCTGAGTGCAGCAGCAATTGAATGTGTCTTTGTGGCAATTCATTTGTTTTCTTGCGTTGTTCGATGCATGATGTTGTTCTCAGGCAAATCCAAAATGGCACTCTCATTCCACATTCCCCTCACACCTCCCCGTGGCCACTGACGCATCCTCCTGCCTCGGTTTGTCAAGACAATGGAGCTTATTGGAAAAGAGAGAGGGTCCTTAGCGGGATGCAAAAGACATTTTAGACATCCCTATGTTATTTAATGTTTGCAAACCCCCTGTTTTGGGTAGACATAAAAGTCTTCGAGGCACTTTCAAAAAGAAGGCCGTTTTTTATGAGAAATGAAAACATGGTGACAGAAACTCTATAAAGCATGTGAGGCTTTTAGTCAATTAGAGAGAAAGCGCTCTGGGGCATTGTTGTTATTGAAGCCACCCAGGGGAGGGATTGAGATGGAAACAAATATTTTGTACTGCAGTAACTGCATACATACTCACTTTTACACTGACAAAACTGAACTGCTTATCAGATACTTCAGTGGTTGCTCCACTTACCTCCATGAAATCCTCATAATGTTGCAACAGTAAATCTCGCTCATAAAAGCACTTAACTGTATTGAAATATAACAACGATATAATGTTCGCACAGTTGACAGCGATGTTGACGTGTCAAAGTTTTTACACCCATCATGCTAAGCGATGCTATCTCCTCCTCAGACGACCAGGTGCTGTCAGATCTCGGCCACACCAACGGGCTCTACGGGAGCGTCGGGGACGTGACTAACAGTGCGGTGCTGAACGGCGGCTTCTCCGTAGACGCGGCAGGGCAACCCTACCACGACATCCGAGCAGGAAGTCCCTACGGTCTCCCTCAGTCGCCGTCCTCCATCACCTCCCTGCCCGGCCACACCCCTCTCCTCAACAACCTCGGCTTCAGCATGGACAGTCTGGTGGCGCAAGGGGGGCCGGGCGGGGTGGGGCAGGCTCTGAGGGCCATGGCGGGAGGCCCCACCTCAGACCTCTCCACAGGCAGCAGTACGGGATACCCCGACTTCCCCACCAGCCCCGCCTCCTGGCTGGACGAGATGGACCATTCCCAGTTCTGAGCCTCGCCGACAAATGTGGCGGAGACGACCGCCATGGGGATAAATGGGGACACGACAGAACAGACTCACACAAGGCTTTTTACATTTCTTTCTATCGCCCTGCAAGACTGGTACGTTTTGTGATGTTGGGTGAAGAGGAGAAGGAAGAGGAAGAATTATGACTCTCAGTCCCTCAGCAGTCGTAACTGCGAGGTAACAGCCGGGTCGAGATGCGTAGGCCTAGTCCTAGCAGCGAAGAACACCTCCACACTCAGTGAACTGACTGGACAAAACACCTCTGAATGTTCAATCTCAACAGTGTATCATACAATTTTTGTTATCAACTGACTTGTTCTTTCACTCTCTGAAAAATGAGACTGGATTTCCAATATGTTGGTGGATTATGCTCACGGGGGAGGTAATATTGTCTCGTCCCTTTAAAATTAAACCACACCATCCCTGTCTAACAGCTACAACATTAGGGCTACAATCTACTGTAGATCAAAGTCCCTATAAGACCCAGGAGGCACCTGCATGCTTCTAATTCATAATGTGTAGGGCTGCTGTCTGGCCATATCAAAGCCTTTACATTGGCAATGCACTTTACTCTCCTCTTCTTTTTCTACACATATGGACAGGAATGCAGAGAGAAAGAGAGAAAAAGAGGAGAGACATATGCACAAGGCAAAAACAGTGTTTCATTGGGAGAGAAATTTACAAGAACAGTGGCACAAGTGTGAATTTTGAACCATGCTGACGTTTTTTAATGTATTGCTGAAGCTTACATAACTAAGTTATTAGGAAGTAGATGGCCGTTGGTCTGTCCGTCCGTCCGTCCGTCTGTATGTAGAAGCTGATGTTTCCTCTGTTTGAATGAGGGTGAACACTGTTTGCTACACAGCAGGTCTCTCTTCTATATTTATCGGTGCTTGACTTGTTCTTGTCTGTGTAAAAGCTGTCTGCGCCCGAAGCCGAGAGCAGACATCTGTCAGTGTTAAATTATCTGTTTCCAGACTCACCAGGAATCAAAGCTTTGTGTTGGAGGACAGTCAAGAAGTCCAACTCTTGACCGTTCTAATAATACAGAAAATCAGACATCTTAATTACTCATTTATTCTTTTGAATGCACAGATGTGTAGGAGATATCCCTTTGCAAATATTATTGAGCAAATTAGACGCAAATACAAATTCAAAACACCAACAAGTATTAGCAGGAACAACATTTCTCTTTTTGTTTTCTTCAGTCTTATCCAGGCTTCTCTTGGTAATCTACTCAGTCCAGTTGAGCTCTAGCTTTGCTTGCTATCAACCTACTTACTAACCCCAGATGTGTTGTCAGCCTGTCCTCCAACTGCCTGGCCTCCATGTCAGAGGGATTACCACAGAGTCCCCCCACTATCAGGGCTGATACTCTGGCATCAGTGCTGGCATGACTGCTGGGCTGATTACATTTCGGGCCACCTCAGCTGCATCTTAAAGCCCCCATAACGACTGATTCACAAGAGGAGAACCTCGTTTCTCTTTTTCTTGAAGCGTAAACGTCCTTTGACCTGTAAGAGGAACTAACAGTTTGATTTGACCTGATGTCGGAGGGGAGGTTTGCTTAAAAAAACTCACCAGGATCTTATCTTTACTCCTATTTCTGTTGAAGAAAACAAATCGAATCGTATCTACGTAGTCACCTTTTTTAAAAAATTTGCCAAGTCCTGTTTTTTTTTTTTTTTAAACAGAGCATCCTATTTAAGAGCCAGAAAGCAAACCAACAAACAGAAAGTGACACCATTAAGAAAATCTTGTACAAAAACGCCACCACTACAGTTTTGTTAAGTCTGTGTTGCCTCAGAAGTTTGCATCTTAATTGTTGTAAATTTTGTACAGTTTGAAAACGTGTTGATCGTCTTGTTTCATGAGCGCTATTTATTATTGCCATGTGTCTTTGAAAAAGATGTAAAAGAGAGCACTGAATTTATTCATTTATGCCTTCTGTGTAATGGTATGAACTGTGTACAGTCAAATCTATATGAGGAAAATAAAGCTGAATTGTCTTTGGGTTACCCTCGGGTGCTTTTCTTTGTAAAACGCAGCGCCTGCAGTGATGAATGCCAGAGTTAAGATTTTCAGCTGAACTTTGTTTTCGATATATCAAAAGAAAAATATCTGCTGTAGGTGTTTTTATTATTTTGTCTGATCTAAACGCTCTTTACAGAGAGTTAACCCGCAAATTCATTTACCCATTGAGAGCATTTACCACACACTTAGGCCTCTATTCAATTGTGGAGATCCATTTAGTACCACCAACAGACAGTGGTCAGTCAGTTAACAGTGATTGATGCTGCTTTCCTCTCTCGCTCTCGGGGTGGGGGTGACAAGAAAGATGCATGAAGAGAGAGAGAGAGAAAGAGAAGGGAGAGAAAAAAAATAAAACAAGTGGAGAAACAGCTGCCTCGCTGGCTTCGCTGATCCTCTCAGTGCTAAAGAGACACAGCAGCAGATTGCAGCGCTGCACAGTCAAATCTTTCCTTAATCCCTGTGCTGTTAACTAATTGTAGAGTGCTTTGTGGAATATGGGCAAATAAATATGCTTTGTGGTCAGGCAAAGAGGGAATATATGGCCCATATGCAGGCAGTTATCTTGTTTGTCAATATGTCAAGCTGGTACCTACTATACGCACAGATGTAGTGAAGATTTTAGAGCCACTGATGTTCAGTTTTCCAAAGCGGCTCCATCTCCCAGTAAATGATTTGAGTAATCACAGAAAACATGTTCTGTTAATTTTATCTCCATTAATGAGCTTAAGCCTGTTTCAAAGCCTTACCTCGCTCTTCATATCAAATTCGGATGAAGGATGTATAATTTTTTATTTTATTTAATTTTTTTAAATACAGTCAAATTTAGATTATATTAAGTCTTCACAACTCTAAAAGTCTACAGCCATGCTAACTGCTCTTTGAGGCTGTCTTTAAGTACAGTAGTGCTTTGAACTAAATGCTAATGCCAGCATGCTAACATGCTGATGTTTTGCAAATAGGTTACAATGTTTATGATGCTCACCATCTTAGTTTAATGTTAGTGTGTTAGCATGCTAACATTAATTAGTACTAAACACAAGGTTGAGATTTGTAGTTTTGCAGTTATTTGGTCAAAAAGTACCTGACAAGTTAAAGGTTTTATTTGTTTGGTGGTACTAAATAAAAATTAGTTCCCTTCTAGTCAGTCAACAATGTGTGTCACTTATTACTTCAGTTAAATGTTTGAGCTTCATGGTGCAGAATGATGTATGTGCAGAGTTTGTTTTCACATTCATCTGCTGAAAGTGAAAAGTTTCTGTGTGCTCACCTTAAATCTGACTTTAAGGTGCGTACCTACGAGCATGATTTGTGACATCACAACTAGTTTGGAGCCAATTGTGGTCCAGTATGTAACTTACTCCAGTGTGAAAACTTGACGCCTCCGGTGCACACCGAGAATGGACTTTTCAGTGAAATAAGAGACATCTTGTGTCCAATAGTTAAACTTTTGGTAAATGTGTGAACCAAATTTCAGTCTGGACTGAAGTTGTGGACCACCTGACAGACCAACATTGCCATCCTTTGAGCTGTGCTGCTAGCGTGGCCAGAAACACTCAAATTTATAAGATATTGGATCTAAAAAATATATCAAAATCAGCCTTAAAATCACCATGTGTATGTGTTGAATGTAAACTCCTTTTCGTGTCTTTGAAACCTCCAAATTCCCTGAAACAATAAGGACATGACCTCGGTGTTCTCTGGTAGTTGTGGCCCTGACTATACTGTAAGTGTGTGTGTGTGTTCCTGCTTAGACTTCGCTGTTTCTCTTAGTATCACTTTCTGCATTACTAAACCTCTCAGGTTACAGTGGATTTATTCCCTGTAACTATGGTGTTGGCTAACTATAGAATTATAATGAAATTACACCACAGTGTACATCTGTATGAAACTCATTTGTATGCAGCAACGTGCAGCATTTGTCTGAGAGCAGGCCAACCTAACCGAAAACCTAAGTGTTATCGATTCCTTTGTGTTTTAGCTATTCCTGATACATTATAAAAACAAAAAGCAAAGAGTCAGCCTGGTTGGAGTTTGCACGTTTGCATAAAACGCCACAAATTGAGCTGATTTTTATTTAAGCATTGATTGGCTTGGCTATGGGCATTAATGGATAGGCTCTAATAGTACTGCCTTACAAAGATAAAGAGCCACACAGACAGTTAGGATAATTTACACGCCACTTACAGCACTAGTATACAAATAAATCTGTGGAAACTCCACCACTGTTGCTTTTGCGAAGATGACAAACACAAGCACAAATGCCATTATCATCGATCGCAAGGCTTTTATTACAAACTTCCTGAAGGAAACAGTTTTTTTTCTCTGTCTGAAGCAAAAGGGAATAAATTAACATGCAAAATAGATAGGATTTGTTTTGGCCCCGAAAGTCAATCTAGCGGCATGAAGACAGGGCATTTTTCACCCCGAACAACTCCATCCTCCCTGCAGTGAACAATGATCCGCAGGATGACGGAGTGAGTCTTAAAGAGGGGTTGGAGTCAAACAGAGGCCTTTCAATGTCACCCTCAAGGTTGTGAGCTCGATGCTGTTTAAATGTGAAACTGGGCCTTTTCCACTCAATAATCATCCTGCTGCGCATATCAGATAGATGACAGGTAACCAAAGGAGGAGGGTTCATGACTACAAGAAAAACATGACAGATACTGTAGTGATGGTAATATGTTTGGTGTATTGAGGGTCTCCAGTGAGGTTCACTCGTGGTTTACATGTGTCATAGATACTGGACTGCAAACCAGACTTTTTACTGCTTGTTGGCTTATCTGAAGTCTGAAAGCTCAAGTCCTGAGGAATCATTTGTTTATCACCATAAACTACACATTAAGCTTTAGAGCCAAGCCTTTGAGCCACGCACACACAACCTTGGACAACACTGAATGAGTCTCTCTGATATTAGTGGGAAGCATTTCAGCAGCAGCATAAAGCGTTTCTGCTTACTGTCAGGTTCCCAGCCACAGCGCTCAGGGTGGATATGCTGCAGCGTGAAGAGAACGAAGAGGAGGAGGAGGAAGAGGAGGAGGAGGAGGAGGAGGAGGAGGAGGAGGAGGAGGGGTAAAGGGTTGCATTAAGAGCTGGCCAAAGCAACGACATGGTATTGCTTTTACAGAAGGGAGAAAGGAGAGGTGAGGTAAAAGAAGAGAGAGCCAGTGTGGAGAATGATGGTGAGAGAACGATGGAAACGGGAGTGATGAAAGTGGTAAAGCAGAGAGATGGAAGAGTCTTCTGGAGGAATTGTTTCCACGACGCACACACATCCACAAATACCTCACAGGTGCTGGGCAACAAACATGCACTTCGAAAACAGGGCAAAATAAAACAGGATTGCTATAATCAGACAGACTTTTAGCAATTTCTCTGTTTTCTGTATGAACCTTTTTAAGTGCTTTATGAACTGTACACATGATTTTTTTCTGTTTCTGATTGTGCTGTTTTGTACCAGACCTCATCTCTTCTGTGTCCATACAAAAATTAAAAAATATAAGTATTTGAAAAAAAACAAACAACAAAACAAACAGGGCAAAATACTCTTACATTACTCCCTGTTCTTCATTTGTGTTATGTGGATATGATTGATAATGTTGGTCATGTAAAGGGGAAAATGTGAACATGCCTGCACTTCAAGATAATTAGTGATGAAACATGTCATTGTTTCCTAATTAGATTAATTAAATATATACAAGGACATGGGAGCATGACAGTTGCATCCAGTCATAGTAAGCAATTGTATTGTTAATAAATAATCTGTTAAGTGTAATAAACTATCACATTGTAATATGGTTAGGGTTCAATATTTCCCTTTCCAAATAAAATAATTAATAATTAATAGTCTTAAAAAGATGTTTGTTTATTTGTCAGATCAATAGTATAAGAAACAAGAACCACATTTTTAATATTTTGTATGTAAGGTGTTGAAAATAATTTACAATTTCATGATCACCCCTATGAGATGAACACTGTCTAAAGGCCCTGCACTCTCACACAGGTGTTTTCACTTCTCCTGGCTGATTAGACTTCTGCTCAGGTCAGAGTCTGGTGGAGCTTTAGTGGGAATTATGAAAATACATGAAACTATATAAACTAATAAGAACGATAAAGGTGCAACAAAGCTAACTGGGTGTGTGTCAAACACAATCTCAACACACCCACACAGTCCTCAGAACACGTCTAATCAGGCAGCATTAAGTGAAAACAGCTGTGTAAGGCTACCAAGAGCGTTTAAGGCCTTTAACTAATTATCCTATTAGAAGTGACATAATTAAAAATTTGACATGTCACAGTAGGAAAATCACAGGTGTGAATAATACAATTAATTGATGGATGAATTCCATTTAGCTGCTTCAGTTTCACGCTGCATGCTGACTTACTGTCACCGCTTACTGGGAGCCCTGAATACAACGGAGCCATCGTTATAGTTATTAGTGACACTTGTGCTTTTCCTACTACAGTATGATGTCTGCTGTGAAACAGGCCTGTTGTCCTTTCCACTGGTTGAAGTGAGCAAGACACTGAACCCTTGAATTGGTCCCTAAATGTGAGTCATTTTAAAAAGAATTCAGCTAAATTAAAGTAATGTTAAGAAAAAACTCACAAAAACGAAAAATGTCACATTTAATTGCTTTGAATCATTTGTTTTGTGAAACATTGTGTTTTTGTATGTTTGTGAATATTAGCAGCAAAAAGTCTCACTGAATTTCCCTCTGAAATGAAGTGCAGTGAAAGTATTAAGTTGCACAAAATGTGAGTACTTAAGTAAATGTAGTGTATTACTTTTAACCTCATAAAAATGCATCAACGTTAGGAACGGCTGAACAATGTTGGGCCTGGGGTGTGTGAGTCTGCGGTTTGGAGAGTGAGGGAGCTGCAGTGTCAAAAGTGAAAAGCTCAGAGGAAAATTGAAGCCCCATAATGGAAGCATAATGGGCTTAGTGTCAGAGTCTTGCAGACGAGCCGGGGGGGACGCACGGCTGCCGTCACCCTCTCTTACCTCAAGCCAGTATAACGGGGTTTAGGAAGCAACGAGGAGACAACACTCGGCCCCAAACAGGCTTTAGAGATACACCAACAGCCTAATGGCTGCATGTGGATGGAATCCATAACAATGCGATGGTCACTGGTTGTCTCTTTGTGGGATTGTAGCGTATCGTGTCTCAGACTCAGGTTGAATACTCAAAAGGTTTCCTCTCAACTCACCTAAGACTCCTTCTATGGTTTCTTCTCAAAATTCATGAGGGGAGATGAAGACAATTTCATTGAGGAAGGCTCCATGGCTAGACTTTCCAAAAGTGAATGAGGATACTTTTGGAAAAAAAAAAAAAAAAAATCTCCCATGTGATTTGTAAAGGAGGGAAGGACAGGACGTGGATGCAGCAGATATAGACATCATGTACAAAGATTCTGATTCCCCTCATGTATAGCAGAGATGCACTTGCATTTCAATTCACTACAGTCACTGTGCGACAGCTGTCAAGACAAAAATTGAATTTGAAGTAGTGCCCCTGGTGATGACTACAAATGCTGGTCAGACCATCTCCTCCTGTCATAGAAGAGTGAGTGACTGACAGACTGCAAGCAGACATGTTGAGATGGTTATCTAACGCCTTGTGTCAAAGCAGATTTCCAGTTAAGTGAAATGCTGTGGACGATGAGGGTGGGGGCAGTGTGTTAGAGAGTAAAGGATTAAGCTTTGTCCCCACTGTTGTGTACAAAATGTGCATTTGCATCTTCATGAAGCTGTAGTTAAGAACTAGGATCCAGATTTAGTGTATTCTCATCTGTTGGAGTGTGTGTGTGTTTGTGTGTGTGTGTGTGTGTGTGTGTGTGCTGAGGCAGAGAGAATGTGCTGATCAGAGGGGCTGGACGACAAGTAAAGCAGATTTGGACTCTGCTGCCTATTTTTGGAGAACATCCAGATCTCTCCTATATGACATAATAGTAAAGAGGCAGGTTGTAGAGACATACTGTTGTGTGTACACCATGCTGTGTGTATACTGTGCGGACTTTGACGATGGGCCAGTTACAGTGAATGAGATGTGGATCAAAGCTGTGAATTAAAACAAGTGTCTTGGACTGAAAATTAATTTTCTAATAAATTGTATGTACACTGTATGTTTATAAGGAATGTCTGCATGTATTACTACTATTTTATTTTTTATCACTTTTAAGGCTTGTCTCATGTTTTTGATGTGTTGCATAGTTAGTTAGCAGCATTATATTACTTACAGGCCAAATAAATGGGGTCTCAGGGGATTAACTGTATGTATAAGTGTTAATTTGTATGGTAGCATTATTGTTTGGACTCAGTCATGTTGTTGGTGTAGTTATGTTTTTCACAATTAATTTAATCCCTAATCTGTTTTTGACAAGGCTGCCTTCTAAGCACTTTGGTTCACTTTTATGTGACCCTCCCAATTTTCTTGCATTACTGTAAATGATGCTTTAAGAAAAATGTTGCCTGCTTTTTGGGGGATGTTTAACATGACTTAAGTCTTCCTGTGAGGTAACAAAAAATGCTAGTTTATTCTGATAAAGCTTATCCCAAAGTATTTGACATTCATACAAGGTTTCCAAAGTAAGAGGATGGTAGAAATACACTTGGCTCAGTTAATTTAATCTGTATTAATAATGTACAGTTTAGGTCAGGGGTCAACAACTAGGTTCAGGCAGGTTCAGGGCCTGTTTTTTCAACATTGTACATTCGGGGACTAATGCTGTAAAGGCACAGTGGAAATACATCCCTATATGTCTTATATATGTATTGTGTGTTTATTTATTTCAATTTACCTTAGAATAAAATGTATAAACAGTTAGGATTAATCTGGGGTCAGGTGACATTCTTTCAGGGGCCAAATATTTTTGTTGGAGGGCCGGATTTGGCCCACGGTCCGCCATTTGCCTACCACTGGTTTAGATTTAATGTGGTGATCACTAAGGTGCGATGTGGGTTTAGGATGGTTTTACTATTGTTAAAGCTACCACTGCAGCAGTGTGTGTTAGTACAATAAATGTTTCAGCATGATAGCGCTTGTCACACTCGCTGTCATGTGACCACTAGTGTCAGTTACATAATTAACAGAGAACAAAAACAGATTTTGCTGAAGACTTTAATAGTGACAAATGACAAATGATTAAAGCATTCCTTGGAACGTAACACAACTGAATCATGAACAAACCTGCAATAATGGAAACAATCAGAGGGATGACCCAGACTGAAAGGTCCGGCTGGTTGTCAGACCCGGGCAGTAGAAGTGGGTGATATGTATTTTCTATTACAGTATATGATCCTATATCACAGTAGCAATATATATCATAAAGTTTCTGGTAATGTGTACTGTTTAAAGACAAAATAAGCATGTGGGAATGTCTGTTTTTGGCTCCTCCTGTGAATGAAACACCTGACAAATCCAGGTACTTTATCACATTGATGTAACAATCCAATATTGCTATAAAGCAGTCCTGCTCATTGATTTGCAACACTGCCTGCAACGGTGGAATATGATGAAAGGGTAACTACCTCTGTATGCAAACATCTCACCAGCTCACAAATCTATATCATCATCATATCACCCAACCCTACTGGGCAGATAAAGTCAATATACAGTATTGAGATGAACGTAAACACATGTGGTGCGCTTCATTTCATGCGTCTTATCGAATGGTCGGGCTTCTGTTTACACCCTTAGCCAATGAAATCAAACTCACTCTTCAAGTATTTAGAAATGAAATCAAATAAAACCCGGAGCATCCTGGTATATTAACTGCTGGGGTTGAACAGAGTCTCTTCAGGGATGAATGAGGGATGGTGGGAAATCTGGGCTAATGAGTCGAGCGGGGATGAGACTAGGACAGGGGTGGGTTGAGGGTGGGGGTGGGGGGGTTGGGAAGGGGCAGGCAGGTGATCTAGCCTTTCGGAGCAGTGTACTGACGCAGGAGGGAGGAAATGGCGCTGGATTCAGTGACCTCCTCGGGGAGAGAGCCCTCCATGTCTTTGATGGACGGGTCGGCTCCGGCGTTCAGCAGGAGCTCCACGATGTCGGCAAACTCGCACGCCGATGCTACCGGAAGGAGAGAGAAAAATAAAGGACAAGTTGAATACAGCAAAGTTTCTGCAAGGCAAGTAGAGAAACTGTAAAACAATACTGTTGATCTAATTTTCATAACTGGGAATTTGATAAATTATTCCAGCTCATTTCAGATTGTATCAGGTTTCAGGAAGTTTGCCTCCTTCCTTTCTTTTAAGCATGTAGTTTGATACAGTATGTACAGTCCTGCAGTTAATGAAAAGCCCATCTGCAGGTCCAGCACTGACACCGGCCTGGACCTGTGGTTCCCTCAAACACTTCATTTCTGCCCCATTGGCAATTTGTGCCCCACTAAAAGGGTCCTCTCTCTTTCTTTCAGTCTAAGGTGGAGGAGAGTGGGGAGGGGGGTTTGCACTTTCTTAACCCAGTTAGTGGGTCCCTGCGTTCCTGATGCACCTCTCGCCCCTCTGGCACCTCGTCCCCCCACCCCCACCCCTCCTCATCTCTTCTCTCTCTTCCTCTCTCTCTCGTCGTGAGTGCTCTTCTCTGTCAGTGTCAATCGCTCACTCCTTTTAAAGAGCAGACTCTGTGCTCCGCCATGATCGCTGATGTCAGCAGCCGCAGTGATTGACAGCCAGGCCTTTTAACCTCCAGCCCAGGGGTGGCTGGCGGTAGTGTGTGTGTGTGTGTGTGTGTGTGTGTGTGTGTGTGCGTGTGCCTGAGATATGATGATACATAGGAATGCGTGTGAATGTGTGCACACGTGTGAGCTCGAGGTGTGTCTATAGTATATATAGGCGTTTTAAAGAATCGCTAATGTTTCACCCACTAAAAAAAGGAGCTTGGCTTATTTTTGCAGTGACGTTTGCAGTTCTCTTGTTGCTCTAAACAGTGTTTTATTTAGCCAGCGGTGTGTGTGTGCGTGTGGCGGGTGTCTCGCCTGGGCCTTGAGCTGTAAAAAGTGGCTGGCCCTCAGGGGAGCCGTAGAGGAGGAGAACAATTTATGGTGAGCAGTAAACCCTCAATTAATCACTTGCCAGCCACTGTGGCCCTGTGCAAAGAGAGGTGGAAATGAATTTTCATTCTCTGCTATTTGTCTCTCGGAGTTCATCGCTTATGTTTATTAGTCATCTTTTTATGCCCCATCCTCAGGGCTTCCTCTGGTGAGTGAGTGTGTGTGTGTGTGTGTGTGTGTGTGTGTGTGTGTGTGTGTGTGTGTGTGGTCCTCCAGCGGGCGATGCAACATGCCCACTCCATCGCCACCAAGCAGTGGAACAGATGGTGTAGCCACACACATACACAAACACACACACACACACACACACATACACAAACACACACACAGAGGCTCAGAGGACAGGGGAACCGCCCCTCAGGGACATGTGTGTTGGGGCATGAGAGGGTCAGGGGAGTCTGTGGACCACTGCTGATTTCCTCTGGGAGGCCTGGCGATTATCTTGCACACATACACACACACACATGCACAAACATACCAAAGCACACACGCACACATGCACCCATGGGATGAAAGAGAGAGGAATGAGGAAAAACTCGAACGGATGAAAAACAATAGTAGAAAGTAGAGATGAGGGAAGATGACAAATTTGAGACAAAACAAGCTGCTGTTTATAAAGAGAGTGCGCACACAGACAACTAAAGATGTCAGTGTACGATAAATGTGAAGAGTTTAGTTCCATAATGAGACATCCACTATCTGAAAAATAGACACAAAAAGCTTCATAGCAGAAACAGAAGGTAAATCATGCGTTTGGAGCGTAGAGATTAATACGAGAGGCCTCCTTACCATAATGTAGTGCCGTCTGTCCTTCATTATCCTGTAAAAGACAAAACAAAACAAGTCGTTACTTCAACAGGCTTGTGACCAGGGAAGAATAAATAACGACAGAGAGTGCTGATTGTAAGAATAATTTAAAGAATAAAAAATATATATATTGCCAGCGTTTGTGAGTGAGCTCAATTACTTCCCAAAGAGTCAAAAGGAAAACTTTCAGCTGCTAGAATACCAATTACCTTCTAGGTGTTGGCTGTGGACAGACGGGGGGCCTTGTTTTCATTGTGCTAAAGGGGGGCTTATGAGTAGATGAGATATTGATTTGAGACACACGTGACCTGCGAGTCAAACCCGTCAACTTCCAGCTCGGATCAAGTTGATCCAACAAGCGACGGAAAATCAACACATTTCGCTGGAGCCGCCACAACATCAGAAAAGTGTTAGCACCAAGTTTGCATCTCAAGTCATGTCGACTGCTCCTTGGTGTGCTAGTGTTTAGAAAAAAACTCAGACAGACTTATAAATAAGGCTGTCGTGATTCTACGTTTCTCTTATTATCAACAAATCCCATTAAAAAAAACAAAACCAACAATTCTTTGGTCTGTTTTTTTAAAACAGCTAGGCACTGTAGTTTTTTTTTTTTAGCAAACATTGCTCAAACCGGCAGGGACTACAGTATTTTCAGCAGTGGATTGATACACATTTGGTGCTATTGTGAGTATTTACAGCAGCAGGACGATGTACAGTATGTGGAACTGAATAGATTACAGTGGCTGTTAAGTCTATAAGCACAGAGAAATAAGCTCTATCAGGCTTCAGCAACACAGAAAATAGTTGCTAGTAGTATCAATTAATTGCTCGTTTTGTTGACAACAAAGAAAAATACACAATATTTCCAGCCTCATCCTTTAAAAGAATTGACCATGAAAGCTACAATACAATAGACAATGGAAAGAAGATTGAGTGTCAGAAGCTGACCAAAAAAAAAATCAGTGGTGGTCTCTTGTATACATGTGTGTGTCTTTTGAAGAGTAAAATGATACTTCAAGGCGTCAAGGGGTCAATGGTAGAGATATAATTCTTGTTAGGACTGTGGATTGGCGATAGGGTGTGTGTGTGTGTGTGTGTGTGTGTGTACAGGTATTATAAGACACAATATATGACAGGCATCATCAACAGAAGATTCAGTTCTTAATCACTGCTCTGGCCTGCCTTTGCACCTCATAATGATGATAAATGGTCAAATTGTAGCCTCCTTTCGCAGAACAAGAGCAGCCGTTGAGCCAAGAACAATGGCTTCAAACGCTCAGAGGCAGATTAAAAGCCAGCAGGCTCTTTGACATTTCCTTCCCTGCTGTAAAATGTCACTGCGGTGGAAATACTTCCAAATTACTGAAACTGTTATGGTGAAATTATTCATTAGTCTTTCCACCTTTGCCCCGCTAACAGCAGATCCTCTCATACACCTGTTCTTGGTTACTTCCATGTCCTTCCTCCTCTCTCTTCCAATCCTTCCTCTTCTGCTTCTTCTGACCTCTCTTCCTCCAAACCACACCTCCCTCATTTCTTTTCTTTCATTACCTCACCCGCCGCCATCTCTCTCTTTTTTCCGTCCGCCCCCTCTCCTTTCCCCCCTTTTTCCTCTGCTTTCATTACCACATCCACCTTTCTCCCTCTTTTCCGTTCAGTCACCTCCTCAATCTTAATCCCTTTCCTTTCAATCCCTCATCTCCCTCTCCTTCCTTCCTTCTTCTTTTTCCTTCCTGGCCGGGGCACGGTGTAGAGTGATCCTATTGTTGTGTTTCTCTCTCTCTCTCTCTCTCTCTGTCTCAGGGGCAGCACTTCAGGGACCTGCTGATTGGATTAGAGCTTTCTATTCCCTCTGGGTGGATCGCAGAACACAGATGCAAATCGCCACCAGTGGAAAGCGTCCCGTAGTTAGCCCAGGACAACAATGCTGTCTGTCTGTGAGTCAAATCACAACCTGCCCACATCTTGTCTGTCTTTCACAATGAGAGGTGGGCGAAATTATACTTAAGTTGACAAATTTAGATACAATTGCCTGGAGGGAGAAATTTTGTTACCCTGCAGGCATCGTTTAATATACTCAAAAATGAAAAAAAGACTCTTTACAATGGGACAGTGACAGATGTTTACAGCCGGGGTCAAGTGAAAGACCCCGATGCACATAAATACATACAGTTATAATTAAAGTGTAAGGGGTTTAAACTCTAATCTGCAGCAAACACTAATCTGCAGTTAGTTGTTCAACAAGCACACGTATTGACACGCACATACAAAAAATAACGAATGAATGGTTGATAATTCTCAAAATAAAAGCTTTACAGTACAGAAATGGATTTTTAAAGTACAATGAGACTGAAAGCAATAATAAAATACAGATATACAGTATGCTGCCTGTGTTTGTGAGGGACTATGTTGAGCATACATGCGTCTTGCATGTTCATGTGAGGGGGGTCAGCGGCCTGTCCTGTCAGCGTTCCCTAATGCTCCTGGATCCAGGACGGAGGCTTGATGGAATCATAGGAAATTGGATTGTCTTCCATTTGCTTTGGAAGCAGCCTGGAAGAGACACTCGCTCCCCTCCCCTCCCCAATCCCCGACCCCCCCTCCACCCCCCCCAATACCTGCAGTTAGCTACCGTGGCATTCCCCCTTCGCCCCCTCTCCGGTGCACCACTGTTCCCATCCCATTACGGAGGCATGTCGCACCAAACCCTCTGCTTTTACATGTCATCCAAAGTTTCTCCTTGCGGTGCAGAAATGCTGGGCTGGATGTCAGCAGAGTGCTCAATAAAGCAGCTGCTTGCACAATACCAGCAGCAGAGATCCGGCACTGTGTAGTGTATCACCCTAATGGGGCGGACCAATATGCTTAGGAGCAGCATGGATAGGGATTGATCTATTAGTACAACTGCAGTTTTGCTGAATTTAAGTCACACCAATCTATCATTTCTACCACAAAAACGATGTGAAGCAAGATGGATGAAAGAGAAGTAGAGCGAATCAAGGATATAGAAAGATATGCTGCACAGTCTTATTTCTTTAAGCCCTAAAAGATCAAAATGATAATACTGTAACTGGTATGAAATTGGTCCAAAGAAAGAAAAGAACAGAGGAGAGGGACCGAATGATTGTGTGCACAGATACACTCGAGTCTATCAAAAAGCAGGACGACTCAAAGTCAGGCCGAGGCCATCCTGGAATGAATAAAAACCTTGTCTGTACTGTAGCTCTGCTTATCTGTAGAAGAACACACAATGGGACCGTCGCTAGATGTTGTGTTCATTCTGGAAAGCGGTTGAACTCGTTTTCTCCATGAGTCTGCTTTCAAACAAATCTCAGACGACTGGACAAGAATACTCGACATGTTCAACCTCAATCTTTTTACACCAGCATTAAGTGGAGGGATCAGGGTAATATCAGAGACGGGAAACTTAACCAAGTCCGGGATACAAATAGGACACAGAGGTCCCTTGAGTCAATGTCCACTTGAAACTAGATTTCATTCTGCCTGCGTTTCATTCTGTTTGTCTGTGTCCGAGCCAGAGAAGAGATTGCAGGTAGAGGTTAAAGGTCTGTCAAATCCAACCGCCAGCTGTGTGGAGACTATGTATGTGCGTGTGTGTGTGTGTGTGTGTGTGTGTGTGTAGTCTCTCCACAGACAGTAAAAGCTTTCACACCATGCCAATACGTCCAATCTGTGTATGATGGTATAGAATTTTCTCTCCTTATTTTCCTACAATTTTCTTGAATGTTGCTCAAATCAAGCCCTTTCTCTTTCTTAAAAAAACAATTTGTTTGTGGGTCTTTGTGTTTCGACCATTTAGTGTTTGATGTTTCTAATATCTATTAATAAGAATAGTGTCATCCTCAACAGTATTTATTGTAAGGTGGACAAAACATTATTGGCACACAGTGACTTCATCACTGTCTGTAAATAAAATACAACTTAAAGGTGCCATGTGGCAGAATTTATCATCAATAAATCATTAATTACTACATTTTGAGACATTAGTATAATTACTGTAAACAAACAGGACCACAGCCAAGATGATTGGCAGTCATCTTGGCTAAGAAGGTTTTCTTCTTCCAGAGTACGCAGAGCTATGGCTTTAAAAGATTCTTGTGATGGAAAACTGTGGATTACTAAAAAAGAAACAGTGAAAGAAAAAAACGATAACTTCCAATTTCCACTTCAGTTTACAGGAGAAGCCGATGAAGAGGTGTCTTAAGTTGCACTTCCTCTAATGGTCACTAGAAAATTGACAAACCTGTTCTTAAAAAAACATGCTTTTGTTTTAGCTTAAACTCTACTACATCTAAAGTATTTCTTTCTCATCACCAATTTTTGCTCTTTCTTTTCTGCTATCCTACTTCTTCAACTTAAAACTTCCCCATTTCTCTTTCTGTGTCTCAGTAAACTTTCTAAGGTCTCTTCCTTTCCCCGCCTCCCCTTTTTCTCCCCCCTACTGCCCCTGACAGCAACATTAAACAAGTGGGGAAAAATGGACAAGCAATTATGATTTATGATCAATGCATGCAGCAGCTGCTGACTTTTATAATGACAGTGGCTGGGGGAGGGGGAGGAGATGAGTATGTGTGTGTGCATGTGCGTGTGTGTGTGCAACAGTCTCCAGGGTGTGTGTTGGGAAGATGAGGGGTGAATCGATAGGCGACTGGGATCATTGGTATGCAGATTCCAGCAGATAGCATTATGATGAGCAGGTGCCATTAATCAGAGAGCAGAACACACAGATCTGAGCAAGATGGAGGAGATGAAGATGCTCGTTCACTTCACCAGGTCGCATCTGTAACCAGAGCAGCTACTGTGGCGCCATCAGCACAGATCACACAGTATCAACTTCAAGCATCACACTGGTGGTCGTGCTAAGAAAATTGAAAGTCAGCTTATTTCAATGTCCAACGCCAAATGTACTGTTACATGGTATTGCGGTTTGGACAGTCTCCTCTGTGGGATTTTTAATGCAAAAATGTCAATGTTTGCTAAATGCATCTTCTTCTAGGATTTTTTTTCCTGCCACACAGCAGCTAACCCTCACGTTTCATCATTCGGACCAACAAGGAAGAGTTTTCATTCCTTAAACCAATAATTTAACAAAAACCGGCAGAATAAATGACACATAAACGTGTGTCACGTTGCAACAAATCGGGTCCACATCTTTTGGAAATCCCTGCATCCAAAAATGTCACATTCAAGAGCAGCCTGCAGCATTAAAGGATAGTTTCACCATTTTTTCCAAGTCTGTCTTAAAACAATAGTCAAGTTCACATATTGACAGTGAAACAGGTTCAGATTGCTGTGATCATTCCTCCTGTTCATACTGGCCATTAAAAGATCCCTTCATGATGTGTTTCCAATGTCCACAGTCCTCCTTTCTATATTTAGAAGTTTATCTGAAGCAAATATGAAGCTTCAGCTGTCCAAATTAGTCAAATCAAGTGGATATCTTCCAAAGTTTCAGCCTTTTTAGAACATTACCTCTTTTTGTTACTATCCTTCCACTGCAGCTCAACAGGGAAACATTGTCCAGGGAAACACAAAGAGGGAATTTAATATTAAAAACACAAGATATCTACTTAATTTGTCTATCTCAGACTGCTGAAGCCACATATTAGCTACAGATATTATAGAAACTTGTGAAAGCCTGTGCTTGCACATGAATTTGCTCTGTGTTTGATATGTCTGTGTCATGTGTGTTTACCCTCGTGTGTGTGCGTGTTGGGAAGGCCCCCGTGTTAAAAGGATCTGCAGACTGGGGGCCAGCCCTAATTAAATCTGGGTCTCCTCTCTGAGCAGGGAGAGGTAACCTTGCCACTCAGTGTGTGAGCACTGCCACCTACGGTCAAATTAGCTGTGACGCCAAACTCGTTGCCCTTCACACCTCCTGGATGTGTCCTTCAGGTGCCCGGGTGATCCCCCTTCTCCCTCACACCCATAGCTGCTAGCAGCATCATTGCAGTATGGGGGGGAAACCCTGAAGGATTCAGGGGTCCAGAGCTGACAGAGGTCCTGGAAGATGCCAGGGATTATAGATATTTATTATGTCACAGTTGCAGCTCAGAAAACGCAAAAGTGAAGCCCATCTTTAAACTCCAGCACAGGTTAAAACAACCCCTGTGGGTCGAGGACAAAGGGTAACAAGAGCGTCTGAAGACAAGCTCAATCGTAGGGAAAGCTCCTTTAAAAGGCTGAAAATATCTTTACCCACAATAGTCCCTTTCTCTGTCAAACAAGACAAAAGAAGCCTCCTTGTTTTTTTTTCCTCCAAGCTTCCCCTTTTCCCTAAATCTCTGTTCTCTGCTAGCCTGTTTTCTTCATGCACATCCTCTTCCCCTCTACACTTCTCTCCCCTCCCCATGTCGCCAAGCTTGCTTGTTCCCGTGGGACACCTTAGCCTCCATTAAAGCCATCAGAGAAGAGGATAAGGTTGAAGCTGAGAATTAACATCGCTAGAGGCCCCCCGTCTGTCCTCCTGTGGCTCATCGATGATGTTTAAAAAGAAATATATGAAATAAATAAATGCATAAAAGAGTGTAATATGAAAATCAATGGCCAGGCAGCGGGGGCTGCGGCTGAGGCATTTGGAGTGAGGGACTCATAAAGCTGAGTACTGCGGGAGACTGATGGAAGGCAAAACACTTACTTTGTTTATTCTCTCTCCTCACCCCCATCCCCTCCCCTCGCTGTCTGTATCCAGCTCTCACTCTCTCACTCTCTTTCTCTCCCCCCTCCACCACCTCCCCCCCCCCCTCCTCCTCTCTGTCTGAAACGGTCGAGGACAGCTTTAATGCTCCTGACAATTTATGTGGACGGTTAAGAACGATGGAAATCAAATAGTTGAGTGTAGGCAAGGCCCAGTGAGAGGCCAATAAGAAAGAAACAACAGCTGATGATGGCAAAGAGGACTGTCACCTGCTGGAATGGCTCTCTAGACTGCACTATTACTGTCAAGTCGCTGGCTCTTTTCTGAGTGCTCATATTATAGATTCATAACTGTATCTGTGTCCGATAGGCCCTTTAACAGAGCACTGCAACAGCTGTCATTTCATCAAGTCAAGCTAATATGCAGCAAGTACTAAATATGAATCCTATAAGACCAGCTTACAGTGTGGTTTATAAAATGTCAAGCGCTGTGTGCGGTGCCTACGGTGTGTGTTACCTTTTACTAACACACTCCGATTCCTATTTGCCTGAAAAATTGTACGCTTTTAAAGACCTGTCTGAAAGATTCTCCTCTATCCATTTAACAAGTCTTAATCTTCCCAAAAGAAAAATAAACACCATAAAATGTCACAAGAAACATTACCTTCCTCTACATTAACAGATGCATCAATAGTAATAATGTCATACACTGGCAGGTCGGCGGGCGCAAACGTACACACACAGGAAAATGCAAGAGCAATATGTTACAGTTGTGCTGTCAGTGGGCCTATTATAAAGAGGAAGGCAGGGGGAGCTTTCTTAAATGTCTGTATTAATGTGTGCAGTAAGCTGTGGGAGTGTCTCAGAGTCTAGTATTAATCTGTGGCAAGAAGCCAAGTGTGTGTGTGTGTGTGTGAAGGTGCTCAGTGTATTCATGACCAGCTATAAAGGTGCAGTGCCATTTTTATGCTGCAAGCTGTGTACACATGAAGCAAGAAACACGCATGTGGAGCGTCCTGGTAGCGGTTATGTGGCATACAGCGTATATACATTGTGTGTGTGTGTGTGTGTGTGTGTGTGTGTGTGTGTGTGTGTATTATGTGTTATGTGGCCTACAGCGTACACCACATAAAACCGCAAAGTCCTGGGTTCGACTTTTGTCGTCGCATGTCATGCCCCCTTCTATCTCCCCTTGTTTCGTCTCTGTTTGTCCACTATCAGCTGTCCAATAAAGGTAGAAATACCCAAAAACACCTTAAAAAAAAGAAAGACGCATGTGCACATTCATACTCACAAGCATACTGCTACATACTATGAATGTGAGTAGTAATGCTGCATACTGCAATGCTCATCATTTGCTCCATTTCTCCCTCAATCTGATTTTATTCTCCGTTGTTAGTCTTTAAATCACCAAAATATTCCTTTTTCTTACTTTCCCACCTCGCTGCCTTTTCTTCCTTAAAGACCCTATATATTCAGGAGGAGAGGTTGCACATTTACACACGCGCACACAAACACACATGCACACACACACACACACACACACACAATTATGACGAATCTTGCTGGATATTTGTTATGACTGGGCTGACTGAGCCATTAGTTATAGGAGGCAGTGCTGGGAAAGGGGAGGGATACAAACGTGTAATAATGCCTCCACCATAGAATTTCAATCAGCTACGGTGGTGGTGGTGGTGGTGTGTGTGTGTGTGTGTGTGTGTGTGTGTGTGTGTGTGTGTGTGTGTGTGTGTGTGTGTGTGTGTTTACCACTTTGATCACACAAGTAGTTGACACCACAGTAGAGGACACAGACGAGAGGGTTCGGTCTTCTTTGTGTGCTACAACAGCAGGCCGAGCTTGACTTGAAAAAGAAATAACGCCCGTATCAGAGCTGAAAAATTTAATTTTTGCTGAATATTGCGACTTCAATATGAAATGTAGTAAATACTGATAGGTTTTACTATGCTTTTCCATGAAAAAAATGTGCATGAACAGATGCTAATGCTTAAGATTTGTTCAGTTTGATCAAATGAAATATTTTCTTTGACATGCTACTTGATTTGTGATCAGAGGATTTGGCACAACCTGAGAATACCTTATTTAGGAAGCTGTCCGAAACCCAACTGCTGCCTCGTGCTATTTGATAATTGCAGTAGTCCATATTTATACAGGAGTCTGACTTTTTATATTTTTTCCATTAATTTACCATGCAGTACATCTGCAGTACGTCCTAGCAACACTGAATTATTAAACTAAATAGCAACATACAACAGTTTTCTTCAATGGCAGTACTAAGTTGTGTACATCTTATCAAACTGTCACTTAATCGGTTAGCCTATCGACGACAAACAAAAATTTTGATAATTGATTCATTGTTTAAGTCATTCATTCACACTTTCTCTGGTTCCAGCTCCTCAAACACAATATACACCTTTTCTCTTTACTTTCACCTTGTATGATAATCTTGAATCTGATTCTTGTGAATCTAATATTTTTGGGTTTTAGACTGTTGGTCGGAAAAATAAGCTTTTTAAACATGTCACGTTGGGTTCTGGAGAACTGTTACGGCCATTTTTCACTTTTTTATGACGTTTAGCAGACTAACAAATTAAGTGAAAAAATAAATTATAGACTGAAAATAATAATTAGCTGCAACCCTAGCTGGTATATCAGCTTCAGCTTTTACCATGCATTTACCTCAATGTGATTTCCGTCTTCACTACACTTTGTTAATTAAAATGGTTGTCGAAAATCATTAGTCTAAGATGCACAGCATAAAAATTATAAATCCAGTACAGAGAGCTTGACAGTAGGTTTTTCAGAATCCTACATTACACTTTTAAAGAAATAATTTGTTTTTTTTGTGTCAAAAAAACCTCAAAACCAAAACAAAACTACTTCACAACAGATGTAACAACAGATACTAGAACTATTGTGCAAATATGACTGTTGCGACTAGAGGAAAATATCCTATTAGAGTCTCCTAAATTCTTTAATGACATCTGTCAGCATGAATCCGTAAAGTCGAGGTGTCACATGCCGTCATAAATTCACCGTTTTGCTCCATTAGATATATAAAACAGTCCAAACCTCACATCAATATCAAATCAATGGATCTATAACCTAAGAGAGACTTTGCCGTAACAATTCTCTGCAGTCTAACTCTTATAATTAAAATATGCATTTCAGAGATGTAATAAAATATACATTTGATAAGATATGACGGTCTGCTAGTGTCTTGAAGGCCCAACTCTGCCTACAAACACACCCAGATACAGTACTGATTACCCTGCAGGTTCCACATGCCAACTGTGTTGTACGAGACTTGTTGTGTGCTCTCCAGCCACCAATTGTAGGCCGCCCAGTCAGATATTTATTACTATTGATCTAGCTGGTCCTGGCTGGAGACTTTTGTTCTGCCGGCTCGAGGCTCTGACCTCAATTAAGTTATGAATTTCTATCTGATAGACTGGGAGCGCTTGGGGCCTGCCGTGGCCGTGCTACCACGCTGGATTAATTAGAATTAGCGGTGCTGCGAGTCGCCCTCCCCGCCTCATGGATCATGTTGTTTTAATACAAAGTAGAGGCGGAGGCAGCGAGGGATGGAGTGAAAGGAACGGGAGCCGGCGGGGGGAGGGGGAGGAGTGACGAGGAGAGGATGTAAGCGAAGAAGAGAGGGAGAGAGATAGATGGAGAGGCATGAGTCTCGTATGAGCATGTGTGTGAAACCTGCGCAGCCCCCTCTTACTTTAACAATGTTTCCTTCCTGACATTGTGTTTGTGTTGTGTTAACCTGCATCTCACCTGTCTTTTCTCTTTGTCGGACTAATCTCGACCTTTTTGACTCTAGTTCACACGAATTGGCATGTCCGCTCTTTAAATGCATATTTCCATGGCAACGCTTATTGGGAGGACTGGAGGAGGGTTTGGGATTTCCACCTGAAAACAAAAGTTGTGTGTGTGTGTGTGTGTGGGATGAGGCTTATCTCTGAGTGTGAGATTACAGCGTCTGGACAGAGAATGACCACAGGGAGAGCGGACACACACAAACACACATCTAAAGTCATGTGAGAACACACCTCGCAACTTTTAGTCATACAAAAAGAAACATATAGTCACCAAAAATCACCTCAACTCCACAGACTCCTCAATTCAAATTCAAATTTCATTGATTATAATCTTATTCTTAAAAAGGACGAGGCTGGCATTATTCTATATTTTTATTACTGTCATCAAATCCCATGAAAAGATCAACACCAAAAACTGGTGAGTCTATCTCTCAATACTTTCTGGCTTCAGTACCCCGTCAGTGGCTCTCAGCCCCAAGTCCAATCGCTCCTATAGACAGGTCACAAATACACTGTTTCATTTTTAAAAAAGGGTAAATGAGTTTCTTTAACAGCTGAACACTGTAGCTTTTAGCAAATGTTGCTCAAACAGGAGTACATTTGTTGGGGACTACTTTCAGACGTGGAGCTAGTGAGTATTTACAGGAGCAGGACAGTGTATATGGGAAACTACAGTACATGTTCATCATAATGAGGGAACCTGTCAGTGGAAAAGTCTGGCTTTTTTGTGAGCGATATCAGACTGTTGGTTTTCATCTTTTCATAAGATTTATTGAAGAAATATGAAATACTATCCTACTTATCCTTAAACATTAATTTTATTGCTTTTTTGCCTTTATTGGAGAAATAACAGTAGAGAGGTTGGGATGTTAAGCACCATAATGTCCCACCACACACACTTTTTTTGTTTGTTTGTTTCTGATACTTTTAATATGTTTTGTTACTGATGCTGTAAAGCATCCTTTCATAATATCTCTTCAATTGTGCTAAATCTCCTATAGACTCAACCTTGCTGTATGTTTTTTTTTTTACTGAATCAGGTCAGTGACTTACAGTTAGTGCTGGTTATTTGAAATGTTTTTATACTTGCACCAGTAAGAACTTTATCTTGTCTGAACACAAAGAAGTTGAAAAAGACCTTTGCCTAAAAAAAACAAACCAAAAAATGTTAAATTATTTAAATTAGGAAATATCTAAGAATAGAAAAAGTAAACAAGACTATGAATCTGACCAAGCATTCAAACTTAGCTCTCAGTACTCCGTGTCAGAGACACCCAGTCCTGTTTGTAATGTCTTTAAAATCATTATTCTTTTCCTGTTTAAACAAAACTTAGTAATAGATGCTAATTATTCATGAGTTTCTGCTGTCTGATCCGTTTTCACTCTAGTTGTGATATGATGGAATGTCTCAAACTTAAGCCTACGTCTGTTTAATGCTCTTAAATACATTCTAGCACACAGAATATCAGAATAAGTCCAGTGTTTAAGCCTTAATTTCCATTATTACATGAAGTGGGGCTTTATTGTCGTCTTTCCCACAGTTGCTACTGTCTGCCCCACTTTCCTGCTGGTGTATTAGCTGAGGGAGCAGTGATACTGCGAGGACGGGGAGGGGAGGGGCTTAATGTACAGTACCAACACCGGGGCCTGATCTACAGTTGGCAGGTGGCAGAGCTGTGATCTGTGTATTCAAACACACATACAGCTACCTATTGTAGTCCCCTCCCTGCCTTGATCCAGGATTAACTATCAAACGAGCCCTTAATGCAGGTTACCAGGGTTTGGGAACAATTCACTGAAACCATCAGTTGATTAATTTCAAACGATTTCCTCCTCTGCCAGGCAAATAATAATACTTTTTGTTTTAACTCTCAAGTCCCCCTCCCCTTTTTAATCAACAAATTAAACATAAATCATGTTTGATCTTTATTTACTGGTCGCTCTGCAGTTGGTAGAGGTCAAGAGAGATTACTGGTCGCTCTAACAGCCTGCAAACAACCCAAACATTTCTCCATTCCTCTCATGAACACACACACACAACCTCCCATACGCCTCCTTTCCTGTCAAAGGGGGCTTTGAAAAGCAAAAGCAAAAAAGGATAGATGCATGAAACTATCCATCAAATTTTACGTTTTCTCCAGTAAAGCAAAAACCCTCCTTTCCTTCTTTTCTTCGTTTATTCCTCCTTTCCTCGTTAACTTAACTCCGATTTAAAAAAGCAAGAGGATGTTCAAGCAAGTTCTAATGAGAAGCATATCGTTCTGTAAGTTTTACATAGTGAGATAATTTGGCATTGCGACAGACTGGTATGATTTAGCGGACTATATTTTTCTCTCAGCCACCTCTTTGCCACCTCATAAATCTGCTTCCAGTAACTCTGCAGCAGAGGTCCAGTTTCTTTAATATTCAGACTTCTCCACAGCTGGCTTCCTCTGACACCTGAGAGACAGGCGGGGAGAAACGATGGCCTGATGGGCTGAATGCATGAATTCAGATTAGGCTTGTGCACTGATTGGCTTAAAAAGTCTCCCTCTGATACACAATTTGAAGTTTTCTTTCCTTAACTTTCATATATTTGCTCAAAAAGCCCCCCCCCCCAAAACAAACTTTTAAGCAGAACAGGATTTTAAATAATGAAAATACGTCTGAAATCTCTCAATTACTGTCATCTTTTCTCTGTTTGCTCTCTTACAAATTCAGGAGGGAAGAAGGAACATTGGATTATTTCCCTCTTTGTATTTTGATACAGAAAGAAGTAGAATCAGACAAAGAGTGTGAGTGTGTGGGAAATAAATTAAAAGTCTACTCGATTCAGCCATCCAATATCGCTGGGCTACCTGGGCAAAGATTTATGTTTCCTACTTTGACTGCTGAAAAATCTTGGCACATGGAGATATCAATTTATATTTTAATGATAGATACATGATTGTAAATACGCTACACCTTACAAAAGGACAAAAGCCTCTCTCTATACATCAACCCTCCTCTACTGTCATTATCTTGATATGGCTCTAAATCATCAGTGAAGTGTTTCGTAGTTATCCTGCTGTTAAGTCTTTTATGAACCATTCACCACAAATCCGCCCCCTCCCTGCAGCGTTCAAAACAAAAGGGGCCACGCATGACCACAAAAGAGAAAGTCATTTGTGAAATGTCCTGATTATGTGGGTTGTGCAACGTAAAACAATTTGCCTGATTACTTCCAATTGATTCGGCCTTACAGTTAAAGCCTCAGTGTGCAGCCCCGCTGAACTGCACGGTGTCGTGCCGCTGGGCGGACGGAGGAGTAATTTCTCCGATGTGCAGCTGAGCCAGCTTACAGCCAAAGCTAAAGCCTCCTGGATGCGGCTAAACCTTACGGAGGCTAAACACTAGGCTAGCTACCAGCTAACTCTGTCTGCTAAAGCCCTGGAGGATTTGTCTGTGGCACAAAGTGAATTAAAGGTGACCTTCTGGAGGGGATGGAGAGAGAAAAGAGAAGGGCAATGGGGATGCTGGACATGTCAACATTTGCCTTGGGGTTTGCATGTGAGCACAGCAGGAATTATAAAGCTCCTGCCACTTTCCACTCTTTCCCTCCCTAATTCCATCTATTACAAACACTGATATCTGCTCACCCACACTCACACACACCTCAACACACAAGGGCGGCCACTAGACATCCTAGTGAAAATCTTTTAACGCATCCTATTCTTTGTTGAATTCACGCAATCGAACAAACACATTATAATTCTCTGGGTGGGTAAACTCAAACCATTTTTATTGTGTGATTGCAAAAAAAAAACCTGTGCCATGCATGACTGCGTGTAACTGCAAATGAAGTTGCACATGAATGAAAGTTAATATTCTTCCGCCACCTTAAAATCTTTTCTTGAGTCCGTCTCTCAAGTATCTTAATTTATGCAATTATAGATGTGGAGTCTAATAACGTAATTAGTTGTTGTTCCATAAGCCTCCGTTACACAATATTTTTTTCCCATTAAGAGTTTCTTTCATTGACCTTCTAGAAAAGCTGAAACATAATAATGGTGTTTTCTATAAATACACACTGTAAGTCAAAAACTCAAAAATTCTCACATAGTTCACAATCTGTATCAGACTGTACTTACTGCACTTACAAAACATCACACCAGCCGGTGTATTGTGAATCATTTCATGTTGTATTCTGATTGGGTTGTTGTAGTGGCAGCAGCCAAATCGGTCGTCAGTGGACGTGTCTCACAGTGTGATTCAGGACCATCGTTTTGGATTAACGACCAAAGATTTTATCACCTTTCTCTCATGATTGTCAACTTTTTTTCTCAGGTGGGCCGAGCTCACGCAGTGTAAAGGGGTTTTTAGAGGGATGATTTAGTTTGAACTGCATGTGAAACACCCAGAAAGAGAGGGAAAAAATGTTGCTCACCTGACTGTTGATGTCTGCTTTGTGCTGCAGTAGTACAGACACCAGCTCCTTGTGTCCTCTGTCACAGGCCCAATGCAGGAGAGCCCGACCCTGCAAACACACCAAGTACCAGATGATTATTAGAAACAGGCATAAATGGTATGTGCAGAAGGTTAAAGAGATAGTTTAAATGAACTCTTAGTCTGAGGCTGTCAGTTCAGACTGAAACACTGACATCCTCCTCACCCTCCTCCTCCTCATCCTTCTTCTCCTACACTTCCTGTGCCTCAAAGTTAACTGGACTTCACTCAGTTTCTTTGCTTCCAGACAAAATAAATTATGCACAACCATTCAGAACTCAGAGAATTCCATAATGACCTGCGGACAGAGTGACAAGATACGTGGAAAGCTCTGTGTGTGTGTGTGCGTGTGTGTGCAAAGAAGAGCAATAGGTGGAGACCGAGGACTCAAGGACAAATTGCAGAAACCTGCACAGTCCGTAAAGCTTGATTGATGGGAGGCTGCGCACAAGACAGGAGCCACCCCGATCAGCAGCCCCCTACCCTACATCACATAGACACACACACACATATATACAGTACACACATACACACACCATCCTCTCCTAGGTCCAAGATCCTTGCTCTAATAAAACCACGCAAGCTCATTTTTCAGTGAGACCAATTAGGTAAAGCAAACTCTCCAAGTCCAATTCTGTTGCTTAAATCATATTGATCACCATGGCTGCATGTTAAAATTGATACTTATGAGCCAGACCAGAATACCAATAAGTTGGTCCCTTACTCTCCCAGTCCCTCTCGCTTCCCTGCTCTCTTCCAGGTGTGCTGCTGCTGACTGCTGGCTGCATTTTCACTGAAAACCAGAGTTTGCCGGTTCCAACAGAGTATTAAGTGAGCTCTGGGGGAGCTGCAGGTATTCATAATAGACTGAATAACTGGAGTATTCGAAGGTGAGAACACATCATGTTAATAAAAATTTAGAGTTTGGGCCACGCTTGACATTAGTACACTAATAAAGACCTCTTCTGATCAGGGCTGATATAGCCTTTTATCTATGAAGGTTAAACCCCAACACTCTCAGTACACAGTAGACAAAAAAGTAGTTTTTTTGAGGAGTTGGGGAAACTCCTGGTCACCCTGGAAGACAAAGGCACATTTTGTAAGAGTATATATACAAACACACCCTGGTCAGCTTATTTATGCAAAATGTATGTGCAGTCTCTCCACATCTCCATAGCCTTGTAGTTTTGCATGTTTGAGTTCATTTGCAACGGTAAGTATACAGTGTGGGCAAAGTATGCTAGCATATCCCACATCTGAAAAACGTCAACATACTAGAATACAATAACACATTTCACTGGTATAGTAGCTTTCCTGCATGAGATGCAGTTTATAGTAATTAGATTATTGAAGAATATTATAAAATGAGAACATATTACTGAAAGGCAAGATTAAAAAGGATGATTCCTAAACTATTGGATATAAATTGAGATACTCTTCAACACTTTTGGTCAATAAAAAAAGAAGGTTGCCTCTCCAGACTTCTTTGTTTGCTTTGATTCCTGGAACACTTAATAAACACTTGATGTGCACTTCTCCACATGCTGCTTCAGAAGTGGTTTTCAAAGCATATCTAAGTGTGTCCATAATTCAGCATCTTCAGTAACAGTTCATTTGGCGGTAATGCACCTATGAGTTGGTTTTATCATCTGTAATAAGAAAATATGACATTGAAAGTGGGCGGATGCCTGGAAGCTCACCTACGAGCCCACCAAGTGTAAGGCAATGAGTCCAGAGAGAGGAATCCATCTCATCCTGATCTCATTAAAAATCAAGCTCAGTGAGCAGATGGAAGTTCAAGGACTATGCATTGACAGAAAAGTTCAGTGGACCCGCCATCTGTCTAACATCTGCAAACGTGCTGGACAACATCTCGGAGTATTGCGTAAGTTGACCAACAAGCTTGATCCTAGAGGCAGGGCCAACGTCTACAAAACCCAGATCAGGAGCATCATGGAGTACTCCCTGCCTTCCCTGGATGAACACAAACCACTCTTAGGCAGCTAGATATCATCCAGAAAAAGGCACTAAAGATCATTGGTGTGGATAAGGACTATGCCCTAAAGGATTGTGCCATCACCAAGCTGAGCCACTGCAGAACAGTCGCTGCAACAACTGTTCTTTTCAAGATGCACACTCCGAACAGTCCAGCAGACCTGAAAGCACTGCTCAGCTCATGTCTCAGGTTGAACCACATGGAGGTTTCCACCAACTCATGCCTTGTCACTTTCAGGGCTAACACCAACTGCTTTGACAGGAGCTTTCTCCACTCTGCTGTAACAACATGGAACAGCCTTCCCCCCCTGCTGTCGTCGGAGACATCACATCAAGTAGTGTTCGTGCCTTCAAGAAGAGACTGAACAAACACCTCCTCAGCACAAGACTGCGAGCCTAAAGCTCAAGGACTTTCAAGTATATACAAATCAGCCTAATATATATTCCTGAGTAGCTGCAGATCAGTGGTGAGTTCTCTGAATGGTATTCATGAAGCTTGTATCTGTAAAAGCATAAAAAAAGTTATCAAATTCATGAAATGCTGGATTCTAGCAACTGGGCTTTTTGTAAAGCCATTCTTCTTTAATCAGTTGATTTCACAGTTAAACACGTTTTCTACTTTACATAAATAATAAAATGTACAATAATAATAAGATTGTCAGGGCTATGAAATGAAAAATGAGAGAGCAACAATGATTAAAGCAATCAAGCACAACATAGTGATGACAAATAAGGTAAACATATAAAACAGCTAGCATTTCCCAAACTAAAAGAATGCAGTAGAGAGCAATAAATGGTGATCATATTTCCTTAGAGCTGTTAAGGTTTCATTTGGGGTTCGTGACACCTGTGATTTGTTTTAGAAAGAAAGAAATGATTTAACATCTATTTTACTCATGAACAATGCAAATGCACATTGTTGGCGTGTCCAGTTAGGTTATAACTGGTAATTAAAATCACCTTTTTAAAAAAAAAAAAAAAAAAAAGGCATTAATGAGCAATTTCCATGAATGACAGGATGAATTCATTAACCAAGCATGCTCTACTATGTTTCTGAAAAAACTTCCATACAATTTCAGTCCATACAGGTGGATATTTGGCTCAGTCAGATCCAAAGTGTGGGTTTTGGACAGTCTCTCTCTCTCTGCCTCTGTCTGTCTAAGCTGTAGAAGCAGGTGAAGTTTCTGGCTGATGTGATGAAACTTCACCACTGCCCTCTGCTGTTGAACAGGCTCCACTGCAGGTGAGCAGACAACAATGACAGCGGACAGACAAAGCTTTCTCTGCAGAGGGCCCTAAACCATCTGGCCTTCGAGTGGGGAACTCACCAGCCAACTGCCTGCTTATCTGAAGAATGGCTGTGATGAAAGAGCGGCAGGGAGCGAGCCATTTGGCCCGGCCGATAATGAATCAAGGACAGAAGAATGGATTTCGAGGTCAATCCGGAAAACACCTCACGATGGTAATAGCTGTTCACGCAAATTACGCATCTCAGCCTGAGGAGAGGTTCCCGTGTGTTTGTGGCTTCAGATAAAAAGCATTATGTAACGATTGCAAAAAGAGCTGCATGAACCATACTCCAGTAACCGGTATTTTTCATGATACTCCACAGATCACTTTTAGATTTTCTTTTCACGAGGGGTCAGCACACAGAACACTTGAGCAGGGCGACTTCCTCCTAAAATGAGGGTTGATCATACATCCTCTGGTGAAAGGTTGATTTACCTATGTATAGACATTACAGTGTTTCATGGTAATACTCTATTCATTTACAGTAACACCATTTATAGCATCTTTCCTATATCATCTATACATATTTCTTGGTGCTGTTTTTTTTGTAGTTACCTCTTCATCTTTAGTATTGACATCCACTTTCTGGGAGCTGATGGCCTTGCTGATGTGGTCGATGTTATTTTCTCTGCAGTAATCAAAGATGTTCTTATCCTCTTCCCTGAGAGTGATACAGAAATAGAAAATAGAAAACAGAAAGAGAGATGGAGAGAGAGAAAGAGAGAAAGGTCCAGTTTAGATTCTTGTCTATGATTTCACAGGAATTTCTTTTGTGTTGCTGATCGCTTGAAAAAATATATAATTGAGAAAACCAAAAGTAACATCCCTACATTTACTGTGCTGGTTATGCTGAATAAACCACAGGTTTCATTGGAACTACTTTCTATTGAAGAAAGTGTGCCAATGAAAACTGTCAATAACACTGATGTTGCTGTTGATTTTTATCGCTGTTGATTTTTATTGAATCTTTCAAGGCTGTGAGCATCAGAAACTAAATAAAATCAATTCCTTTTGTACTGGAAGAAATCTCAGAGATGGATTTCTAAAAAAAAAAATAAAACTACTATCTGAATAGCTAGAAAGTGAGTTAAGTGGAAAAATATGTTCTTGTGTAATTTGGGTGAACCGACCCTTTAACCCACCAGCGTGTCCATTCCAGTGCTTCATGTGAAAATTGTGTGCACACACAGGAAAGCAAATAGCATGTTCCAACAGTATTTAGTCATCAAACACACAGACAGATAATATAAAGTAGTCTCTCTGTCTCATACACAAGCAGCAGCCGCACGTGCCACATCCCTTGGGAACACTGGCACACACACACACACACGCCGGCACCATCCCACCTCTGATTATATCTCTCTAATCACCTCCTGGCATTGGGGACAGGAGTGAGTGCTGGGGGGAGGCAGGGTGCAGTCGTGGTGGTGGTGGAGGTGGTGGTGGGGCTGTTGGGTGAGTGGGAGAGAAGGGGCGAAATCTCATTTAGAGCTTTACGCCTTCCCCTCCCTCCTACCCATGCCGGCCATTCAGATTAATTGAATTTAGTGCTCTATTGTCTGACAGAAACCCCACATACCCGCCGCTGTACCACTCCCACGCAGTAAGTCAGTCATCCCCCAAGGCCAAATACCCCAGTTCCCGTCTCTGACGCCTGCTCTGTTGCTTACGTGTCCCACAGCACCCACCTGGCTCCAGCCGCACAGGAGCCAACGTGGGGCTGTTCCACCACAAACATAGAGGGTGTTGTTTAGCTTGGTGGTGAGAGAGTGGCATTAACACTGTCAGGGTTTAGAGGTACAATTATCTTACACTGCCAGTCCTCTGTTAGCCTGGTGAAACAGAGGTGGCTATGTAAATTCATGCATAAATGTCAGATTGAAGAGTGAGGAAACAGCGGGCTGAGATCTTCAGGGTTCATTAAATATCTTAGAAATAAAACGATCTTCAGGGAAAAAGAGCTTAAATTACTATTTTAGTAAATGGTATATATTCAATGACTGTAGCTAATGTTTAGGCCGTCACCACTTAACTAAATTTATCACAAGTAGGGATGTGTCAGCATCTGGGTGGCTTACCACCTCTGCTACATGATTTCCTGAGGGAAACCCTGAACTTGTTTGTACCCACCAAAAAACAAATTAGAGGTTAGACAGTGGTTGTTTTTAAACTTGTGACCAATCAAATGTCTCTCTCAGGATTTCTAAAAATCTCTTTATCTCATGACCGGATTTTCATAACTCTTCTGTGAGCTTAAAGAGAAGGGGGGCGGGGCACATAATACTTTGGTTATTTATCAAGTCTGTGACGGTTCTCCGTCACCCAGGTAGAGTAAATATATCCAAAAGTGTTGAGCAACTAGACTTGTAGTAGATTCTTGAAGACGTCTCACTTCTCATCCAAAAGGTTTCTTCAGTTCTGACTGACTGGTGGGGAGTCTCAGTTATTTAATCTCTGTAGGGTTGTTGAAGTCACGTGTGGTTTTGTTAGTCCTCTTGTCTGTCATGTGACTGTCGTTAGAGACTGTTTTGGATGAGAGGCGAAACATGTTCAAGAATGTACAAGTCCAAATGCTCTTGACTCAACAGAGAGAGAGAGAGAGAGAAAGAGAGGGGTATGACATGCAACAAAGGTCCCAAGCTGGAGTCGAACCAGCGGTTATGTGGCATACACTGTAACCATTCGGCTACCAGGGCGCCCCGACTCAACACTTTTTGACGTTATCTATCACACTTGGAGAAGTTAAAATAGCAATACTAACAGGAATCAAGAGTCGTTTCCAGCATCACTGACAAGCTTTCTGTAATGGCTGTTTGTTTCTGTTCAGACAATGACATGTCAAGTTTGATACCAAGAACAAGAGTTTGATCAGAAAATCAAAGCGCAGTTCTTCAGTCACAGAGAGATCCGCTGCCCATTCCTCCACTCACAACTACAACTTAAAAACTATGCGCTACTCACAGGCAACACATTTTACTGTTTAAAGAGACAATACAGTTCCAAAACTGACACCAATAGCAGACATATACAAAGTTTTGTCTCCTGTTTTCTTTAATGAACCTCTGTACTTCTCTTTCTTCAGCTTTCCATCGACATGCTCTCTCTCTCTCTCGTTCCTGCCCTCCCTCTCCCCGACGTCTCCTCATCAGCCCGTGATGAATTATGAATAACTCATTACACTTTTATCACTGCTAGGTTATGTATGAGCACATTAATTTACATACTCCTGATTACCGCCGCTATGTTTATTCATGAGTCTCCACGCTACGGGCCACGCCCACTTCCTTGTCTGATGGCCATGGTGACCCCGAGCGTCCCTGATGTGTGGCCGCCATCCGTCTCCCCTGGCAACTAATCAATAGGCCAGCTCATCAGTCTTTCGTCGATGGTCGGACAGGGCTGGCCTGACGGGCGCATGACACATGCTCACGTATATAAAAGCACAAGCACACACACACCAATAAGTATGTAGTGTACAGTTATATAATATAAACAACTGCTAAAATAAAGCTTACATATGAGTACAACTATACAACCAACACCTGCATACAGTCTATACCACAGTGAGAAACATGAATCCACACAAACGTGCATGCACGCAAACACACAGAGGCTATAAACAAACACATGATTAATGTGTCTCCTATAAATGACGTGACATCAACAGTGCCGCAGTGCATGCTGGGAAGGTCACAGGCTACTCTGTCATCACAACAGCTGGGGTACCGAGGGTTTTGTGTGTGTGTATGTGCGAGTGTTATGTGCCCACATGTGTGTGTCCAGTCTGGTGTACTGGCAGATATGTCCTTCATCCATCAGGCTAAACTGGCCACAGCGGTAGAGAACACTCATCTACCTGGCCTGAGCTTCACTCATCAACACCGCAGCCACATTATCCATCACACACACACACACACTCACACACACACACATACACAGATACATGAGCCTATACAATCTGTCATCACATCCCCTATAGGACTCTGGTCTACACTCTCAACATGGCTGAGCTCCATAGAAGTACGAGAACCAATGAGAACTTGACTAACTCAGCGCCGGCTTCCAGCAAAGTGTCCAGACAACAAAGCCTCCAGTGTTTATCAGAATCCCTTTTCAAGGTGGGTGAGAGAATTACAAATGTAGCATTCAAAGCCTCCTCAATCACACACTGATCAGCTCAGTAATCCGGGGATATTGCTAATCAATCCTGCATTTATCAATACAGACACACACACACACACACACACACACTTTAAGAGCAAGATGAGCAGTGAGCAATGCAATTAACTCTCTGTCTGGTTATCAGGTGCTTAGCTGTTTAATATGGAGTGGGTCTGTGTGTGTGTTTGCGTGCAGGAAAGAGGAAATTGGAATGCAGCGGAGCAGTGAGTGTGACAGTTCCGGCAGGTTATGCATGGATTCGAATGCAATCGTGGCGACGTATAGCGGCAAGTGTATGTTTGTGCGCACACGCATCTGCATAGGTGTGTGTACGTGACATGTTAATGACTTCCTTCTCTCTGGTTTCCCTCGGGGCATCGTTGCTACCGGATATCACCGAGGGGAGCGTCGTACTGGGAACCTGCTGTACCTGCTTCCCCCTGCTGTACCCGCCGTGTCTTCATCACCCTCCCCTCCGCCCCAACTACCCCCTCAATCGTAACGTAATTAAAAAAGGGAGACTCTGGCCGCCGCTTCCCAAGACCATGCATACTAATCACATACAGCCATTTAGGAGGAAAACCTGCAGGATTCACACGTCTCATTTTCATCTCCAAAAAGGCTCTTTTTTCATTGAAATGAAGATGAGGTTTTTAAGCTTGAGTAAGTCTGCCAGGCAAGAGTAAATGGAGAATATAATCCATTAACATAAATCAGAACTGTATGACGTCTCCGGGATCTAACTGCAGTTACGGTCTGTTGAATATAATCAAATACAGCATCAAGACTTCTGGTTAACAATGCCAGACTCAAACCGAGTTGACCTAAGCATTAAATAAGTGGTGATTCAAAACCGGAACAAAAAAGCTGAGTCTATTCCAGCACCATTGTGAACTGAGAAAGTGCTTTTAGATGCTTTGGCATCTGAAAACACAATCAAAGAACACAGAGTTGTGTGTGTGTGTGTGTGTGAGATGCGTACAGAGTCAACAACATTGTGAAACTCATGTAAACAATACACTAAGAAAATTCTGATGTGTGGTTGTCTGTGTTTGCATGTGCGCATGTTTGTTCCACTTCTGATGTAAATACCTGATCATCTCCTCTTGGTATAAAGAACTGACCGCTGCTCCTCCGAAACCTGTTCTCCTTTCTGCTCCTCGTCTTTCCTGTCAGATGAGAAGCAGTCACACGTTAAAGAACATTATCCACTTTGCACACAGTTAAAACTAAACATGTCACATTTATAGTACAGATGTTGGTGACTGTTGTTGACAAATGTACGTCTTGTGCGAGGAAAGCTGGTTAAAGTGTACGACTTTACCATAGTTTAAACACGATCCTAGTCTATATTGGCTTAGTTCTGCAGTCTGAGTTGCTACCCAACATATGGACAGAGGCATTGACCTCACCGTGTTGTGTGTGCAACACAATACAAAAGGCCTGGATTCATCTATTCACTGTGAATGACTATAGTTTTTCACCTATAGCCTTTGTAAAGTTAATGCCAGAGATGAACTGAAAAATGTGAACATGTGAGACAAGCCTCTGAGGCTTAAGTCATGACCTCACTGGTAATAAATGACCAACAACATGCATGAGAACAATATAAAATATATAGTGCTTTAATTTGTGACTCTTGTAAATCTTTTTTTCATTCTTTTTTTCAAATTTCTTATTACATTCAGTTCAGCCAAGACTTTATTACCCAGCCTATTCTTTGCTGACCAACCTTGACTCACAAAAGAACCCACACAAATCTGATTTCAGAAAATGGGAAGAGTGGGGGAGAACATGACAAGCGAAGCAAAACAACTGTGCGTGCGCTTTTGGGACAACCTAATTCACTTCTGAAACTCAGAATATTCGCTGATGCACTGGCCCTGCTCCTCTGCAGAATAATGTAATATAAAGCCAATGTCTGCTCAACAATTGAGGCAGGAACAGAGGTCAAATTCTGGCTATTATTCTCTTCCTTGCTTCTCTGTCTATGCACTCCTACTTACACCATTTTAACTGTGCTTCCACAAGAATGGCCACTGCCACGCTATGATGCTTTGTTAACACTAATACAATCAGCTTCTTTTCAGGGGAGCATTTGTTCGTTTGCTGGCCTGTCTGCCGGACTCCCTCCTGGCATTGTGCAACTGTGGGGCAGAGTCAGCGAGTATGCCCCGGCAGCATGCCCGTAGAGAAAAGAATGTGTCAGGAATGGACACGTGGTTGACAGTGACGCTATTAAAGAGACATAATGAGGAAGGGGAGCAAAGAAATGCGAGGGATAGGGGTAATAAAAGAGCGGAGGGGTTAAAGTAGACAGTGGGGGCAGAAATAATAGAGGAATAGCAGGTAGCATAGAGGTGGAGAACAAAGAGAGAGGAAGATAAGGAACAGTAATGAGAAGGTGAAGGAAAACAGAGGGAAAGTAGACAATGGAAAGAAAAAAAGTATGAGCAATGAGACACTACAGTAGGTCACCCAGGACATGTGACTGGCTTTTTAAGGAACACATGAATGTATTCTTTTGCCTCTGAATTCCAGAAAAAAACAAACAACCTTATACAATTTCTCTGGGGCTCTGCTTGTAGAGTGTTATGTGACTGTGAATCCAGCCCCCTGTTTAGAGAGTATACTACACATCTAAAGGGAATCCAGTCAATCAGATGTCTGCCTCGTGTGGACATGGCAGGCATGTTCAAGATGTGAAGCTTCCCAGTTTTGCCGTTCTTCATTTTCACTTATTTACAAGCTATGGTAACCTGTAGCCCTGACACCAGGGGCCAGCTGTATCAAGTTTTTCTTTAGTTTCATCAGCTACTACTGTACATCCAGATTATCCTTTTCTCATTATCTTCTAATTAATTGTTAAATACTGAAAAAAATTTTCAGTACCTTCTGGACAGCAACACCTTTTTGGTGGTTACTACCATTGCTAGTAGGTAGGTATACAAAAAAAATCCAAACAATCACATCAGCACAGCCCTTAAAATCAACCCCTCAGCTTAAATAAAAGCGGCAGCCTCTCAACTTTGACGTAAGCAGCAACATGGTCTTTTGTCTTTATAGTGATAATTTTGATCTAAATGTCAAACTTTATCTGGTTTTATTAATTAATAAAAATGCACCAAACTTAGCTAAAAGGGCCAGCTTTTTCTGAAACAAAGCAGACTAAAGTCTAGGAACTATTTCCTTACTGATCGCACTACAACAGCCATGTTAATAGTCAAACTTTCTTTATTTTCAAAATGAAAACCTAGTGTCTACTTGAATTGTATCAGACTCTTCTCTGACAATAATTCTGACGAAATGCTAAAAGTAAACGTCACCTTTGTACCCGTAACATGATGAAATTGCAATACTGGAGTCCAGTCATTGAATTGCTGCTTGCTGCTACTGTCTTCAGTGCTATTAGTTTTAGATCATCCTTTGAAAATGTTGTCTTTAAAAACTTAAAGCAATATGAATAGTATACGCCTTACATCCATGCAGAGCAAAACTATGTCAGTCTGCCTTATTAAATACCAGAAAAGTATAAATTTTTAAACACATATTTTGATGTTAATATGACGAGTTTGTTCTTCAGTGTTCCAATAATGACGCCCTTCCAAACCAAGCAGACAGTACAGAGTTGTTGTTGTAACCGAATGCCCCAAATGACAGCCTGTCCATGGCAACCCAACTCTCCTGACACAGTCAAATGACATAACAGAGGAGTGTGTAGAGACATAAACAGTGTCACTTGTCACATCTCAGAAGCCATACTATGACAGTTTCTTGAATTATTCATTACTCAAAATATCAGCTATTGAGGGAGTTAACATAACCTTCTCATGTATCTTTCATGCTACGTGGGCAGAATAAAGAGCCACAGAAGGTCCTGGAACAAAATGACACAGTGACACTGACCTCTGCTGGACAATGCGCTGCACTGCATTCACATTGAATGTTTTCATATTTGTCATTCATTTTTTCTGACCATAAAACAGACATGAGTCAAATCACTGTGTTTATTTTTACTCTAAAGAGTTGTTTTAGTCAACCTGAGGTGCCAGGTGGGTGGCACCCACCTGGCACCTACTTAACATTTCGTTGTTAAGTAGGGAAGTTATTATTCACGTAACAGTATTTTGGGAGCTTCTAAACAATATTCTCTGATTGCATCAATTTGATCTGCTGCTCAGTATCAATGACATCACCCTTTAAACAAGAATTAACGAGCTGCAGCAAACAACACAAATATGTATTTGACAAAGTCTGCATTAAAGGCTGTGGTTTACCATTAGTGTTGTTTACATCATTCACTTAAGAGGGTTTTCTCTCTTTCTTCTATAATAGGCGTGTCTATAAATTTTTTACACTTCGCTTTGTTTTGGAATCCACTATATCAGAAGATTCAGAATATACAAAGTTGCACAGCGTAGTACACAGCAGTAAAAGTCTTATTACCCTCTGGCTGCCTTCAGGGTCTAACACATTGACACAGGAAATGTACTCCTGCATCGCCTGCTCCGCCTCCATGTCTCCAAGCTGCTTCCAGGCTTGCCTGTAACGATATTAAAATGTTCATCACCATCACCACCATCGACAGTTGTAAACAAAAGGTGTGTATCTTTATCTGTACCGGGTATTGTGACATTTTACAAAGTTTTTAAAGTGGAAAAAGCACCAAAATAACTGAATAAACTGAAAATAGAATTAAAGGGATCTGTTATTAATTATAGGTTGTTTTATACAGAATTTTGGGAATGGATTTTGTTTCAGATGTTTCAGGGGAAAAGTGGTCTGACAAGGACAAGTTTAGTTTTAAGTTGTAGAAATCAGTCCTCATTGTTTTAGCATGCAGGTGAATATGAACACGTATATGGTCATGTAAATGCTCTCTCTCTCACACAAGGGCACACACACATTTACTCACTCACGCCACATAAGTTACAATCCTAGATCTCGTTCATATATATACATGTTTAACATTTTTAAAATAGAAGCAAATTATTTATTAACACTCGATCACCAAATTTTGTCTACATACCATTTTCTCTGTCCTTCAAAGTCGAAGAAGCCAGGCTTTGCTGTGTTGCACTTTCCCACCTTGACCTGCAAACACAACAACTGCAATTTATTATGTGTAGTAGTATTAATAAGTACTATTTTAACAGATGTATATCATCTCCCAGAGAGTCCAGCTTTGGAACAGTCCTCCAATTAGTATTCGGTCTGCTGACGCTATTTCTGCTTTTAAATCCTGTCTTAAGACACATGTTTACAGACCTGCCTTTTCACCTGACAACTAATCTTATTTGTTTACATATTACAGCAAGTTTATTTTAATAAGTTTCACTTGTTTTACCTTTTGGATGATTTATTTGTAAATTTCTTTTATACAGTCTTTTAATTGTGTGCTTGTATTTTGTTGGTGTAGTCTTTTTCTTTTTATATTTATGATTGTTTTTTTATGCTGTCTACGGAAGCTTGAAAAGTGCTATACAAATAAAATTATCATTATTATTATTATATGACAAGTATCTGGACCTAACCCATCAGTGATAATACATGCATGTTGAGAACTCACTGTATGTGCTTCTCATCTAAAGCCACGTGATAAAAAATATTTGGCCTACATGCCACAGTGACATCTCACCCGACACTCACCTGTTTGTATCTAGCATACAGGTACAGCAGCTGGTCCCTGCTAGCCGTCTGAACCAGGACTCCTACGCGATCGGCTGCCGACTCAAACTCCCGCTCCAGCTCCTCCCCCTCCAGCCGGTCCCCCATTTCCATCCCGCTGCAGTCAAATTTACCCAAACCCAGGTCCGAGTCCGAGTCTGAGCCCGCCCCACCAAGGGGCTCCCCTGTGTCGGGCCGGGCTGGGTCCGTACCTGAGCCCGTCGCAGTGTCCGGAGAGGACGACGGCGACATAGAAGCCATTGTTATTATTGTTTACAGCGTACCGTCACACACGACGATGAAAAGCGTTAAAGGCTCGCACAGACTAACCGTCTGGTAAATATTTGCAAAGGATTTCGGCCACGGTTTCGTTATTTAAAGCGTTCTCGTTAAGAAATCCGTGACAGTCGGATTTATTTCCACCATTGGTCCGTCTTTGGTACTGTCAACTATTAAGCACCGGCTCAACCTACAACAAGCAGAAAGGTTCCGGCTGCATTTCCGTCTCCGCTGCTCCGCCGCACTCCGGTAAGGAACATAGAAACAGGAAAGTAACCCACAGAAAGGCAAAAATGTTATTTAGGAACTGATGGCGTTTTAAATAGATTATATATAATGAAATAAAGTTTTTTTTCCAGCGTTTTGTTGTTCATGGTCTGCATGGCAACCGCTTTCTTTTCGGTTAAAACAAGAACTGACATGACAACAGTTACCGTTAAGTTTAACGTTAGCTTACTACTAGCTAAAGTAACTTGAGAAAGGCTTATTGACGCTTTCAGTTAGTCAAAATGGGGCTCGTATGTCTTTAACATATGGAACATGCTCATATTATCACATACAGCTGTTATCATGGTCACTTTCTCGATGTTAAGTGTACCCTGACCTTCAATCTTGCTTTTTATTTGACTAACGTTAACGTCACACGGCCGCCAGGTGGTTGCCCCACAGCCCAACAGGTGAATATGCGTCTTTGGTATCAGCAGCTGTCCGTGTGCGTGTTCACTGGGGAGTATATCTGTGGCTTTAGCCTTGTCTCAGTTTCGCGACCAACTACTTTTACTCTCACTCAACTACCAAGATGAGTGTTCTCGTCCAGTTTCAATCTCCAGGCCCTCAAACGTTTATTTGAACTCAAACTCATTTGATAGTACTGTATGTGGGAGTGTTTGACACCCTTAAAATGCATTAGCGCTGTATGTCCAGCAGATGCTGCTATTGGCGTGATGATGATGAAGATGGTGGTGGTCACCGGTCTTGTCACTGCAACAGGCGCGCAGCAGTTGTCCCAACGACAGCTCATTAAAGGACGACTTCACAATTTTTCAAGTTTGTTGTCATTACAGCGAGCTGCTCAAATGAACATTGAAACAGGTTTTTCATTCCTCCTGTTCATACTGACCATAATAAAAGCTAATATGTATATATGAAGCTAATATGAAGCATCACCTTAGAAAATTAGTCAAATCAATTAGATATCTTTTTTAGTCCCTCTTTTTCTTACTATACTTCAGCTGCAGCTCAACAGGGAAACACTGTCCCAGGAAACACAAAGAGGGAATTTGATGCTAAAAAGACTGTAAATGTGGCAGATATCCACTTGATATGACTAACTCAGACAGCTGAAGCCTCATATAAGCTTCAGATAAACTTT
The DNA here is from genome assembly GCF_963924715.1 of Thunnus thynnus. NCBI lineage: Eukaryota > Metazoa > Chordata > Actinopteri > Scombriformes > Scombridae > Thunnus > Thunnus thynnus. The sequence continues at coordinate 19,383,112 of NC_089524.1, read as the reverse complement.
TAAATGCTTTTTTGTAAAAAATGACTGTGTGGACACACTGTGGATTTTAGCTCCCATCACTTACATTGAAAGCGAACAACGAGGAAAACCTCTTTCAGTGTTTATATGTTTATATGTTGTTTTAAGACGGACTTGAAAAATTTTGACCCTGTGCTTTAAGTTTAGTCAAACAAAACAAAATCTAACTTAATTGAGAGCTGAGTGAGCACAATTTTAAAATCGGCCAAACCAATACAGTTGTTATGAAAACAACGTTCTTCTGACATTCAAACACACACAACAGCACATCCAACAGGTTTAGATTTTTTTTTTGATTTCCACCCTCATTACATTGATTACATTTGCCATATATTTGGGGAACTTTGGAGTATGAGTAACATAATGAGATCCTTTTGAAATATAAAGTAAAGTAATGGTAGCCTATTATCCTGCTCTCTTAAAAACTCCGCTTCTCCATAGCTAATGCCACAAACAAGGCTTCTGCATAAGCATCCCAATTTCTATGAATCACTGTCAGAGTTTCAAATTGTAAAAATACAGAAATAAACAGAAACTATGAAAACGTCTGATTATCCATAACTCTAACATGCCTTTATTTATCAGAAAACACGTGCAGGAGAGAGACAAAGTAGAAAAAAGAGTTGAAGAAATTCAGTCAGGATTAAAGAAAACATATTTATTGTCCACATATGTCATATATATATCGTTGAATGAGATTTGCACTATTAGCTGTTAGTGTAAAATGTAAACTTCATAGTATCAGATTGTGTCTATATTAAGGTTTTAACTGTATCCTCTGTTTCATTTTAGACACACAACAACAAGAAGCTTCTCACACGGTGGCACCTGAGACGAAAACTTAATGAACCTCAGCTCTGGGATCTGAATTATATCCGTGTGTGTTGAAGGTGAGGGAGATCCCTGGCTGCACTGCCAACAGTTTTCACAGGAGGTCCCAACAGCGCCCGGTGCCACTGCGCGCTCTGCTGACGCAACCACGTCGCTGTGGCTCAATACGATGGCGGACCGCAATGTCCCCAGACCTGCCCAGGGAGGGACGGAGCAAAGTCACTGAGCCACTCTCACCGGCTCCGTTATAAACTGCCGTCCGACCACCTGTTTAAAGACAGGCTGCTGCCATCGCCGTCCCTCCCGTGAAGTAGTAGTATGTGGGACAGGATCTGCTCGGAGTGCACTGACCGGGACGAGCCAGAAGTGGAGTGAAGAAGAGGAGCGGACGCAGCGCATGTTGAGCAAGCAAGTTGACTGAAATAACAAAAGTCGCGTCGACTGGGGAAGGATACAGCCGCTCTCGGATTTTAACGGAGGCTTGAGGGGACAGTTGTTCCGGCAAAATGAAATTCGCGGAGCATCTTTCGTCCCACATCACTCCGGAGTGGAGAAAACAGTACCTTCAGTATGAGGTAAAGTGAGATTTATGTTTTATTTGGATTAAATGCTTTGTTGTGAATGTGGGCAAGAGACAAACTCCCCAAAACACACATTATTTTGTCCTGTCTATTTAATGGAAGAGGGAAGATAAGAGTTATCAACTATGAGGAAAAAAATTACAGACTGATAAAATATTTTTCCTTTTCAACAGTTTCAATGTAGCTGCTCCTGAGAGCAATAAACGTCGGACAGATGAGGGATGCCCTATTGTTTATGAGGGAAATTGACTGCAGGTCTTAGATTCATGGGGATCACTCAGTGTTTATTATTGCTGTTTGTTGAGTTTACAATATTAAAAATATATAATTTTAAAATAAACAGTTTGGTGAACAATTGGATGCATTTCAAACTGGAACAATTAACAAAATATTCCTTTCCATTTAAATAATTCATAGTCTCAATATTTCATAATATATTATTAATAATTAATTCTTGTAGCTTTGTGTGGGTTTATTTTTAGTATTTTCTTTGCTAAACAAATATTAATATCATGGATTTTGATACCATTAAAATTGCATGTCTCAATTTTGTGAGTTAGTTCATCATATAATTTAAGGAGTCTATATAAAAATAGTAAATAAATAAATAAAATGTGTTCATTGTTCATTGCCATGATTCCATCAAATAAATTTGCCTTTTTTTAGATTCTGCTTTCATTTTTTATTTTTTTATTTGTGACAGTCTAACTGAACACAAAGGGAAATATTTTATGCATTAATTATGAATTTTTGTAAAATTGCAAATATTCTCTTCAAGTTATTCTTTACTTTTGACCACATTTTTTTGCAATATGTAATATTTCTCCTACATGAAGATGTTGGTTTCATATATAAAGCATCATTTAAAAAAGGTGTCAACCTGTATATCTTCATCTGACAGGATATTCTGTCTGGTTTCTGGTTGTTGATGTCTGTGGATTTAGAGAGATCATTGTGTGCACACATGGTCTTTGTTTGGTGGTGTGCACTACTTGAGGAGTATTTTATTTTCGCACACTTCTTGCTGACTCTACATTAAGAGCTTTGGTGCAGACATGCAGTGACAGGACACGCTCCTCCGTTCCATTTAGCTCTATGAATTATAGACAAAGACCCTGTTCTCCTCAACCTTAGCAGCCTACATCCCAGGCTCAACAGAAGCTCATTGCACTGGTAGTATTTTGGAAACATGACCTAGATCATTTAGTTGGATAAGTGCTATAGCAGACATTTGGATCTGTTCACCTTGACATGAATGACACGCTGTCATCACTGTGTGATTTAAAAACATCCTCAAGCAACATAATTCAAGTGGGGGAAAAAAATGAAAAGATGTCAGATATGTGTTGAACACACTAAAGAAAACAGCTCAACACTTGAATTTTATTTGAATTGTTTATCACCGTATATGCTCAGCCTATGTGGGGTCTTTGTATGTACAGACTAACGCACAGTGAGCTGAGGGACAGATGCATGGCCATACCAGCCATTTTACACCTCCAGTCTTCAGCTCGGCACTCACTGACCTGAGATGGATGGTGATGGATTTTCTGTCATGTGCATTTTGTGTTGGTATTTAGTAACAGTTTTATAAGATATGGAAATCTTAATTTTAACCTTATAAGTTATGATATTATAGTTTTTCAGCAATATGTTTACACCAGTAACTATCAGTAGAGGCAGTTATATTCATTTGTGTATTTTTCTTCACTGGAATCGTGCGTAATAATCCTTAAATATGAGAATAGCTGATTTCAGGAAGATTAGGGATGATTGATGGGCTTCATCAAATACAGCATTTAATCTCTGTGACAACTGAAAGTTACAATAAATCCGGTACAAACACAACTGCAGTCAGTCATTGATATGTAATTATTTGCTGCAGTGATTCATATGGAGCCATGGCTTTTGTTTCCATATTTTTAGGCATTTTGAATTATGTAGATTTTCTTACAGTTTGAATTCTTCCTCATATCTGAATTATATATCAGTTTTGTTGCAAGGATGGGTTTGTGTGTATTTGTCTTCAGTCTTTGTCTGACCTCTGTACACACAATCACCTCCTGAGTGGGTGGGGCGATGAGACATGGCTCACACCTGCAGGAGATGGACATCTTATTTAAGGCTTTGGTTCCCTCTATGTTGCTGTGGTGCAACACAAGCAGCGTCAGTCCATTGGCTACTTGTGTAGCGAAGGGACCACTGCAGATACACTTGGAAATGCATAAAAACATGTAGTCATTACATACAGCCACATATGCCGCCCCCCTGAATCTATTCTTCAGTATGTGTCGCAGTGGCCACTGCAGCCCACACAATGGCTGGATTGTAATTCAGTTGTTTGTCTATTAAAATGACCCACTGACATATTATTCTAGCAGCACAGGACCTTTTTACCCGTCGCCCATGCAGTAAAATATGACAATTCCACAGTGGCTGTATCTGTGGCGTGTGCTTATTACAGCTGGCCACATTCAAATTGACTGTGGTTTGAAGTAATATTCTTGCCTTTATGTGTCAATTGGATTAATTAACCTCCTGCCCTGTTTTTTTTTACTCTCCTCTTTTTTTTTAGAACACACTATTGTATGGAAAATGGCACATTTTCTGTTTGGATTGGTCAGCCAGTTTCTATGCAGATGAGAAGGATGCAGCAAAGTGTCTGTTCCAGCCAATATAGGGTCTAGTTAGTACGCCACTTCATCTGAACGTGGAGACATTGACAAGGCGATTGAGTGATAGAGTAATTAGGTGTGTGCTTTATCCTGTGGGATTGTTGTTATAAACCTATATGCTAAGTAGCTGTTTGGTATGGAGGATGTGCATGTCCAAATGACTCCGGAGACTTCTGATAAAATAGAAGAGATATAGGTGAGATGTAGAGATGTAGATGCAAAGAGCATTTGCCTTTTAAACGTAACTGTTATAAGGTGCAAATAAAAAGAAGCTGTTTATGAATTCTGATTGATGACAGTTGAAATTTACTGTCTGCCTCTCAATTTAATTTCTTTACATGCCTGGCAGTTTTTCATACAAAGCAACCTTGCTTGTAGTACAGCATGTAAAATGTGGACAGACAATAATTAGGTGGAAAGGTGGAAACTATTTAATTCAGATGTATATTATATAACTGTACTGAACAATAGAGGTCTATAGAAAGAGACAGAGATGAAGGTGTATGTGTGTGGGCGAGAGAACAAGGCCACTTATGCATTTACCTCTGCAGTCTAATCACTCATGTAAGCTTAGAGGGGGAGGAGGAGGAGGAGAGTGGATGTAGAGACTTTCATTTACAATTCAAACTAGCAAAATGACATTATTTAGACGAAAAGCAGATGCCTGTCTGATTTCAGTGAGTGATTGGTGTTTGTTCAAAGGTGAACTTGTGTCTTTCATTAATTAATCTGAGTGATGTAGGTCTTAGCTAGCACAGTGAGCTTTATATTGTGACAGATTTAATGTAAATTGCGCATAAAATGGACAACGTTGCTCACATTATCTATGATCTGTGCAATGAACGTGTGATTTATCAGAGTGTTCTACAATATGAACATTATGTATACAACAGGCAACTGCTGAGAAGTGGCTCTTCTCTTCTATACCTCCCTCCTTCCTTCCATCCTCACCTCGTCGTTCCTCCCCCACTGGGAGGACATCTGGTCCCCGACCAGACCTGCCCTCTGCTCCCCTCCTCCTCTCCCTTCATCCTCTCCTCCACCCATCCGCTCCACTCCTCTTTCTAAACGCGGGGATCCACTCAGACACAGGGATTCAAGTGATCCACCAATGGCTTTCTATTTGGGCCAGAGAACTCTTCAGACTAATAATACCTACTGTGTGATCCTCTCAAGCACAGGGATGTCAATCTCAAGCATCTTAGAGGAATGATTACTACTCAAATATTTTGGTTGTGTCCACTCAACATGTCACAACTATTAGGCTAAATGATTGAATTCCATTGACAACATTCAATCAACTGGACACTCTCCAGTGTAAGCTTCAGTCCAACATAGTGACACATGTCTGGTACTTGTAGCACATATATGTTTGGTTCAGTGAGTTTGCATTAAGATTACGTTAATGTATAGTCATTCAAAATGATGGCCCCATTAGGCATGGCTTAGTGCTTATTGTCTACAGGTTTCACTTCTGATTACTGGCAAGCTTGCAGGTTTATCCCAATTCCCCAAAGAGCCACCCTGCCCCCCCCCCTTTCCTGTCACTGCCATCACCATGGCAATGCCTTCAACTTAATGAACGCCTCCCTGCCTGAATCTGAATGTCTATTTCCCACCTAATAGTTGGGGGAGGAGGAGGGGGGGGCGCAAGTTTGCCCACCAGAGATTAGTCAGGACCGGGCCCTGCTCCAGTGCTCTGCGTGCACAGTTGGTCTCCTGTGATCTTTATCAGACAAAGGTAGAGGCGATGCTATATACAGATGAAATGTTTATCTCTTGGATTAGACTCTAGTGTTGGGGTCTTATTGTGCATGTAATTCACAGAGGAACGTAAGTAGCAACAATCCAGGCGGCTACTAATGCACAGCAGTTTCTGAGTGGTTTCCACCCACACACTTGATTACTCACACTGCTCCCTCGCTGTCATGTTACACAAGCAGCAGGGTCCATAAGAACCTGGACAGAGAGTGGTTTGATATGATCGGAGGATACGTCAGGAAAACTTCATGCAGGTTGCCGTTCGTACTGGAGAATACTGTAGATGTTGTTTTGATTTGATTTTATACATTTTAGTTACAGTGTCGGTAAATGATGTATGGAAATTGACATGGAGCAGATTTTATTGTTGTGTGTGTGTGGATTGTAAACACATTGACTAAATGATAGAGAACTTTTAACATATAAAACTTTATCAAGTTGAAAAGGCAGATGTTTTTTTCAATTTGGTGGGGCAATTAAGTCCCAAAGACATCTCTATCAAGAAACAGGATACAGTTCCAGTCTTTTCTCTGATTACCACTGATATGTTCAGAGGAGCCAGTGTGCAATTATCTGTCAGTTTCCAGTATCTTCAAATCAATCTGCAGAGAAACACCCTCATTTAACCACTGCAGCTCTCTCTCTCTCTCTCCTTTGTATGTCAGTTTGTCTCTCTGCCCGCCTCTCTCTCTTTCCCCAATTTACTATTTTAATTGGAAAGATTTGATAACATTTTTAATCAATATCAAACAACATCTGTGAAAGGACAAGCTTATAACTGTGAATTTTAAACAGCCACACAGCATCTGTTGTATTCAATAATTATAGAAGTTGTTTAACGTCTGTCTGTTGTTGGTCTCAGTGTGTAATTTTCTGCTGCTGTGTTATTGTTTTGATTACTTGATCTAAAGAGTGAAACAACTAACAAAGGAGATAACTTGACTCCACAAGACTTTAACAAAGAATGTAACTAATATAATAACCTGCAGCAAGCAGGAACACTTTAGAGTGATGAATATGCAACACATACTTTATTCTATTTCCTATGTGCAATAAGAGTCTATAATGGATTCCATATTGAATTTCAATAATATCTTTGCTGTATAATGGTTCTTGCAGTTGTGCTACTTGCTTACATTTACATTACATTTTGTCATTTGGGAGACACTTTTATGCAAAGTGACTTATAAGCTAGCAGGCAAGACAATCAAGCATTAGAGGACAGTGACTCAAAGGAAGTGTGGTACAAATTCTCAAGTAGCTGACTTGGTACTTTTTAAAATTAAAGTAAGAAATGAATGTAAGTAGACAAGTTGATGTGTTCATATTTGTTGTTGTTTCTACAGATCATTATGTCAGATTCAGAAACCAAGATACAGTCCTGTTGGGCCCCTTATGTTCTCAGTTCTTTAAAATATTGTTTTTCATTCATTTGCATGCTCCAGATATCTCTAGTATAACTTGAAGTGAACGAGATGATTGAAATGCCTGAATTTGTGTTCATTATGTTAACAGCTGTGTGGCCGTTGCCATAATCTTCCCATATGGGGAACAAGTGTTTAGTTAATGGCTCTCAAATGGTTTAAATGCTACTGTAAAAGCAGATGGTGCTAACAATGGTGTAATGGCTCACGGTCCACTGTAATCACCTCTCACTTATTATAGTCTATATTGTATATTGTAAATCCAAAAAAAAAAAAACATTTTACAACTTTACTGTCAGGCCATTTCATGCACCCCACATTTACTCCATACATCATGTATAAGCAGTAATCTATGGATTCTATTGACTTGTTATTAAATGAGCAAAAGTACATCTGTTTTCCTTGTATGAACCTGTTTCTTGTGTTTCATGGGTCAATGTTTGTGGAGAGTTGAAGATCTGTCCACTGATTTTTTTTTTTTTTTTTTGTAATTTCTTCATCAGGCATTCAAGGATATGCTGTATGCTGCCCAGGACCAAGCCCCATCTATAGAAGGTAAGGAGGCTCCCTGTTTGGACAAATAAACACACACTTCTATACTCAGTGCCCCCTGCTCTGGGCCTGTTTGGGCATCCCCAGAATAACAACTCTTCATGTGCCAAAAATACATGGCAATCATTGCGATTATGCTGCCACTCACTCCGCAGACTCTTACTCAACCGGACTGAGGCCAGTTATCAAATCATTACCTTCTACCTTGTTGTTGTAGCGCTTTAACCTGCATGATGTATCAATAGATGGCACATATGAGGAAAAACATCCAGAGAAGTAAAGTTGAAAGTTCATGAAGTGAAGAATATGTGTTGTATGCTTGCTGTGGTTAAAATGATGTTTGGCCTTATTTACACTGTCCGTGTGCAGTAAAACTATTAGTGGGTCAAAACAACATCCATCTTACAGATTTAACAACAGTTTCCCGGTAGTCAACATGGCAAACCAGAGCTGGAGTTCAATACCCGGCAGTGCTGAGTGTTGCTACTCAACACAGCAAAGATAAGGAAGGGCGCCAGCTATAATTAATCTTTGGCATTAGATTGCTGGTGACGTGAGATGACGGAAAGAATGTGAACCATTTGTTTTTAATTTAGATACCCGTTTGTCGGAGTAAACAACTTTATTTGGTTGCAGACTGGAGACTTACTTTGTGATATGCAGCTCTGTGTATATGACTGTGATGGAGCAGAAAAAACAAGCTTGTCCATAAATATGGCCGCACAAAACCTCTACTATACTTGCATGTCTGTGTTGTGATGGGATGAGCTTGTTAGCTCGTGCCCAAACGTGTGCATGTGTGATACATTTTTCAGTGTTGTGCAGCATGCTCCCCCCCCACAGAGCTGCGACTCCCAGCATTCAGTTCCAGCTGAGTGAGTTGGATGTGGATGGGAGTATGATGTGATTCTGTCCATGAGTGACAAAGATGTAACACACAGTCACTGAGTGTGTGGGTGACAGAGCTCTGTCTGTGTGTGAGCACAAGCTGCAGGCACAAAGATCAGTTTCAGAAATGTGTCGCCTTTTTTTTGACACTGAAGGAGCCCTGTAGGGTTTATTATGTAAAACATTCCATCAAATACAATTTAAAGTGTGTATATGAATGTTTGCTGGCTGGATAGCACATGTACAGTAGTACTTCTACAGAACACGTCTTGTTCTGTGATAACATATCAGCCGTGTCTCGAGAGCTGTCTCCAGAGGCTGTTAGCCATGCTGAGCGAGCTCGACGTGGATGATAAATCATTTCCTGTCTGGGGTCTGAGCTGTGTTCATGGGTCACTGCTCTGCTTCTGTCGGCTTTTCGCAAGATAGGTGAGGGAGTCTTATGAACAGAGACGTGATCAATCAATCAGTAGAATATCGTACTGTGTCACTCATTTGGTATTGTTGTGATGTTTCAACATTCCCCACTCAATCAAATTGATTTGTGTGCTTTTCACACTTTTTACACAGTACAGAATATTACGAAATCACTGAAGAGTGGAGCAAGGCAAGTGCAAAGAAAGGAGTATCAGCAATAGCTTTTGCTATATAGGAGAGAGTAAAATGTTTTATGTATCAGACAGGTGGACCGGTGTCTGTTTTTTCATTACAGCTTCTCACTCTTCCCCATAAGACAAACAGTGTTAATAGCCCCGTCATGTCACTATGTCATGATATTGTGATCTCGCGAATCCAGCTGCCTCACAAGGTAACTAGACTCAATCTGTCAGATCAGAACTAGGGCAGAACGATATTGGAAAAAAATCAATCATGATACATTTTTGCTAAAAAAAGAAAGGATACCTGTTGCTTCATATTATCTTTTTTAAAATAAAAATGCTTCAATCAGATGAAATAGACTAGGTGTTAAAAATAGTCATGAAAAAGTGAAGTTTTCTAGTTTTCATTATCTATCAAGCAGTAAAACTGTGCATGTACTGCACCATGTTGGGTCTAATTTGCCTTTTTACACAGCATCATTTTCATTATTATTACTATGCACATGTATACATCGCAAGTTTTACAGCCAAAATTTAAACCTCGATCATTTCACTGATCCATTTCCTTCAGTAAAAGACTTAATGAAGAGGATTTGATTCAAGGGTGCGCTCCTCTCTCTCCCTCTCTGTCTCCTGCCTCATTCTTTTTACAAAAAGCAATGTTTTTGGTATTCAGAAGATGTATCTTCTTGCCTGAGGGAGACAGTTTACCGAGTTAAAACTGCTAGCTCACCCACTCTGCTTTCTCACTGGACACCCTGCGGTACCTGATAGAGCTGTGTCGTAGACACTGCACTGAGCAGGCAGCACTTCAAAGCCTCCGTTGGGGCCTCTGCATGCGTTAGGTTGTCAGATTATGAAACTGTCTCTACAGCAATCTGCCTGGTGAATCTATTATGACAGGAAAAAATCAAAGGAAGTTGATAGTGTCAGATAACTTTGCAATGGAGATTTGATCATGAAAAGTTTGGGTGTATTTATGCAAGTGTACTGTAATATAAATCTAAGCAGATTGTAGCACATGGCCCACATCAGTAAAAATTACATTTACGTTTGCACGTTGTCTATGGTTCGATCTTGATCTTGTGCATAATTGTCTTTCATGCTGTGTTGTGCATTGCAGTTTGAACACATATTAACCAGTCAGCACCTCCACTGTAGAGAGCCTCTGAAAAACATTTCTTCTTTCAGAACCATTTGTAGTCAAATTAATCATTCAGTGTCAACAAGATGGATGTACAATAATTAAGAGAGCTTGTTGTAAACAGACCCACGCCAACACATGCACATTAAAGTGGCTCTGGTGCTGCGCTTGACCCTTCACCCCCTCGTTAAGATCCTTTGTTCTCATTCCCTCCATCCCTCCAGTGGTCCTTGTGTAATTGTAATTAAAACAGGCCTGTCCCTGCTCTGTGGATAACAAGAGGGAGAAGAGCTGGTTGGATCTCTGGTTCCTCTTGTTCCAACCATCAGAATGAGTTAAACCACAATCTAATCCAGTTAGCCTGCCAATTATTACTGAGGACTGAGAACAATAAGCCCTGGATAATAAACACACAACTTCAACAGGAATGTGTTTAGTGTGTGTGTGTGTCATACTATGTAAAGTCATGTTCACGCTCTACACATGCCATAAATATTTGGAAGAATTTTTCTAATCCTAGGGGGATGAGGTTTTACACTGTATGTCATTCAGTTGCTGTGTCATTCATTCATTCATTCATTCATTCATCCATTGTGTCTCTCATTCTGCTGCTCGGTAAATGGCCAGTCTACTACTGTGATGCTATCTGTGCAGGGCTGTGGGAAGATGGCAGTGATGGTACTGTTAGATTCCCTGAGGGAGTAAGGGTGGGGCTCTAGTGTAGTACCATGAACGGACACACACACACACACACACGCACACACACACACACACACACACACACATACTGTCCAAGGAGGGGAATCGGTTGCCACATTATTGACTTACAGCTCAAGGCACCAGGGAATGGATTTCCTCTGAATGAAAAGGTCTGGATGTCAGAGATGAATGAATCAGACAAAAAAAAAAAATCTACTAAAACAAATGCATGATTTTTATAGCAGAGCCCCTTCCTCAGTAAAAGTCCACCATATTTTCACACTGTCTTGTGGCTTGGCTGTCAGCTTTATTCCTTTGGGGCTTTTCATGTTTTATGCAGTCAAATCAATAACGCTATAAAAGCAGTGGTGTGAATATAGAACTCTTCCAGTGTTTTTTTGTGTGATGATAAATAATAATATACTTTATCTATATAGCACCTTTTTAAAGCAGTGTTATAAAGTGTACTTTACAAAGAAAAAACAAAAATTAAAGCAATTTGGCACCATGATTAAATGAAAACCAGCAATTAAAGGTATGGACAATGAAAAGAATAAAATACCCAAAATATAATAAATTTAGATAAAAACAGTAAAACATAAATAAATAAAACACATAAAACATTATGGAACAGGAAACATAAAACTTTTTTTAATAGGTAAGTTTTAAGGAGTGATTTCAAAGATGTTACTGATTCTACAAGCCTCAGATCTTCTTTTAACCTCATATTATGGTCAAACCATGTTTCAGCTGATGTAGGGTCCTTGATCTTTTATGTTTTTGTCACGAGCCACCGTCACAGCCATGTGCTATTCAACACAAAACCCAGAGACTGACAATCTCACTATACAGTAGACTAAAATGAAAATATGTTGCAGGTTATTTATGTTTTGTGGAGTGTAAAACTGCAGTGTTTGGGTATCAGTGCACTTTGTTTGAATGTGCATACATATGCATGTGCATGCGTGGTTTGTCTCTGAACTATAGCTACAGGTGATGCAGACTTGACAGATAGTTGAAAAGGAGAATAAGTTGCTGTGCTGCTATTGCCCCTCCCACATTAACACCACTGAGGTACCTTTGAGCAAGGCACTTCATCCCCTACAGCTCCAGCGGATCTGCTGTAACTGTGTGAGTTGCCTGGCTCTCTGTGAGATGTGTGATAGATTGAAGTCAACAGAATAGAATAGACCTGGAAGAATACCCCTCCATAAACATGAAGGGATGAAATTAGTATTTCACACTGTTTCTTGTCCGACCATGGCAGCCACATATCCAGATGTTCATTGTTCCATCTTCTACACCTGTACCATCACAGCTGCCTGCTCTCCACCTCGCAGCCTGTCAGGCTTTTGTTCCCACGCTTCCCCCCGGACAATGTTGTCCCCTCTCATTCGGCTCTTTATGCCTTTGATTACAGGAGAATAAACAGAACAGTAAACCTGAACACTGTTGCACCTTTCCAGCTCTGCCAGCAACCCTTTTAGCTCCAACAATTTTCTAATGAATGTTTTTGTGTCTGCGTGTGCGCCATCGTACCTAATCTGCCTAATGAAAGCGGCAACATGAATCACAGCTGCAAATCACCTCAACTACACCTTTCGGCCAGCTGTTATTCGGCTATTTTCTATTGTTGTCCATGCGGCTTGCTCGACCGCCATTTTGTCTGCTGTTTTGTACGAACATGATGAGAGGCTAGTTGAAGTCTGCTAGTAATACAGAGCTGATTGTTATTCTGCTGGCGTATATGATAGAACAGCAGCTGTTATTACTGTTGTTGGTCCCATTTGGAGTCTGTCCTCGCCCCCCTGCATGGAATAGCATTCTGATTTCTGTCATTTTCTTTCCATGGCGTGTTGATTGAAGTGTTTTCTTCTTGCAGTTTCCCATATTTTTTTTTTCTTTTCTTTTTTTTTTATTCTAAATGATGCTGTTTACTATGACGGTGATGTGTTGCCTTTGGTCCAAGCCATTGGATCCCTGTGTTGCCTTCATGTGAATCTTTTCTGTGTGATTTATTTGTCTTAAAATATACAAATAATGTGTTTTTAAAGGATTTAATATATATATTAAAAATCCAATATTGTGTCAGCATAACTTTATTAATTATGAACAACCTTATATACTGTACATCTCTACAGTAGATAAATAAATGAATACATACATATAAAATAAGTCTCTCCGGCCACAGCAGCACAAGGATACATGCATAACAGATACCGAGGCTCCCAGGCCGAGAAACATATACAACTCCGTGTGTGGGAAGACAGACAGACAGATGTCAGGCAGCGACTGAGAAGGTGAAAGAAGCGAGGGAAGGAAGGGAGACAGATGGACAGGCGGACAGACAGGTAGACGGGCAGGAGTGTTCAGCAGGACAGTGGCATGGCAGCCAGGGTCACTCACCAGCCTGCATTATTGATGGGCTCTTTGACAAGCTGCTGCTCCTGCTCGCTTCCAAGCACTAATTGTTTGGTTTTTGTGGGGGTTGGTCCTTTTTCACTTATATATATCTAGAGAATAAAGATATAGAGAATATCCAACTGAAAGAAATTTAGTAGCCACACTGAAATATGACGACTATAAGTGATTAAGAAGAATCTGATGGTCCAAACTGAGTGAGATGTTTTAGAGCTCTATGGCAGACAAATTCTACTGTTGCTGCTTTTACATAGCACCTTATTTATTGGTTATAAAAAAATATTTGAGGCTGTATTTCTGTGACTTTGTCTGTGCTCCAAACCATCAGTATTTCCAGAGAGGAAGATGCCTGATGATCTTTATCCAGCGGAGACTATTAGTCCACAGTACCCTGCAATGACTTCAATTATATGCCTAATTGCCATTCAAACAGGAAATTTCTTGAGCTTGAACAATTATATCCATAATCAAACTCCTCACCTCAGTAGATTTAGCCTCCATAGTGGATTTAATCTGGCCTCCATCCAATAAAGCAGTATAGGAGGGCTGTTGTGTGTGACTCTGAGATTGGTCCTTTGATGCAGCTCTAAGGGTATTAGAGGGGAGGGAAGCAGGGGGGTCAGGGTCAATACAAGCCTAGGATCGCTATCCCAAGGTCAGGGACTAATCGAATTGTGGTAATGAACATTGAAAAGGTGATGGGTAATACGACAAAGAGAAGGATAAAGAGAGATGTCCAGCACTCTCCATTTTTATGTTTGATGTGACGATTATGAACAAAATGAAGCAGGGAAAGAGAAAAGAGGCTGGAAAAAAATGATAAATGGATTGAATGTGATTGTCAATGACCAGGCTGTAACAGAAAGAGATAGACCTACAGAGAAAGAGAGAGAGAGAGAGGGATCCTTCAGGCAGCAGACAGACAAACAGACTGAGTGGGAGGTCCCTGGGCTCATCTCCAATGCATGTTGCCCTGCATTAGCACTACAGCCATCCCGCAAGAGAAAGACAGAGAGAGAAAGAGAACCTTGATAGATGAAAGTCTTCTATCTATCCATCCATTATTCATCGGCGAATTAGATCTCGCCTGAATGAAGTGGAGGGAAGGAGGAAAGAGGAGGAGGTTGAGGGGAAGAGAGGGAAAGGTATGGGTCGGTTTAGAGAAGGGGGGGGATTGGGATAGCAACTGTTGTGGTGGTAGGAAAGGGCGAGGAGTTCAGATGAGGATGTGGCCCCAGCAGGGATGGTATTTTTAGATTTTGGGGCATTTGACAGGAGGCTGAGAGGGTAAGTGGTGGAGCAAAAGCAGCGTTGGTAAATGGAGTAAAGAAATTTGAATTTGAAGGGAAAAGAGAGAGCAAGGGTGCAAGAAGGAGAAGTGATGTTGATGTGTTTGTGTGTTTTAGGGAGGGGGGGTGTATCAGGGAGAAGGGATGAAGGAGAGGTTATTGGTGCTCAGAGGAGTCGAGGTCATCCTGGAGCCCTCACAGGTCTTAAATGTAGTTATGAGGGCTTCTAAAGGTCATGAATCCAGTAGTCAACAACTTGTCATTACTGTGCCTCTCTACCCCTGTGTGTGTGTGTGTGAACATTTACATACATGTGCACATCTGCTCTGGCCTTGGCAATGATCTCCTGATCTCCATGCCTTATGAACATGCATCCACTCGCATTAAGATGACAGGACTCTACATCTTCAAAAATGGAGAGAAGCTAACCACTAATCCTTAGATGAATCCTTAGAATAGTTTTCTCAGACGCCGAGCCTTTACTCAAATAAGAATACAATCCTGTAAAGGTTGAATAAACAGAAAGCATAAATCATATGATCTGGCTGTTTGCCAGGTGCACAACTGGAGACCATATAGATAGATCACCAGCAGCTACAATGTCAAGCATGGCAGGCATCTGAATGTAATGAGATCCGACTCTTTTGATCAGGAGTCAGCTGTCGAGGGTCCCAGAGGTTTGGTATATTTGTTGAGTATTAGCATGGCTTCCAAAGCATAATCTTAACCTCTGTTATGAGGCAAGTTATTGTTTTTAATCGGTGATGAGAAGCCTAATCAACAGCTTTGGCTGCAAGCCAGCAGATCAGCCAGACTCTGCTGAGTGTAACCAATCAGCCATAGCTGACCGCATGGCATTTATATAGCTAGGCTAGGATTAATTTGAATCATTTTCTATACTGACTACATTACTTGGCTGAAACTGGGGAAAAAAACAGCAGTGAATTGCAATTTGCAGATTTGGATGGCATGCACATTCATATGGCATTTGTTCTATATTTAAAGATTAAGACCAGCAGTGTGAGTGATTTTAAAAAAAAAAAAAGTGACACTGCAAGTAGGGAGGTGATGATGGATGAATAGAGGAAAGAATAAAGACATATGACCTTGTCTCTGCTTTGTGTGTTTTGATGTTTTTATCTTCTCACACTGCTGTTCTCTGCTGCACTTGCATATAACGGACTGTGGAGAGGTTGCTGAACACACATCCATGTAACGGCACACAGACACACACACACACACACAGGCACATAAGGAGCTGTGTGCTACAGGGGGTGTGGGTGTGATTGTGAGCTATAGGTGATGACAGCAGTGCCATATGCTGATGTATTTCTGTTTTTTTTTTTGTTTTTTGGCACTGCATTTAGAGTACAACCAATGAAATCATTACACAGTGTCCACTCTTATCTCTGCTGTAAACATTTTTCTATGAACGTGGGAAAATGAGAAAACCTTCGTTGGTCTGCAAAAGCATTCACACCCAGAGAGGTATTTTCCAGCCTGTCACTCTTTGACCGTAGCTTATTTAAATTAATTCCCTGCACTGGGATTGAAAAGCTGTTACTTATTACTCATTTTTACAAATCAAAGGATGTATTTGTTACGGATGTTTGTGCAGTTTTTGACGAGCATTGGTGTGTTTGTGTTCTACATGGTCGATGTATGTGGGTGGGTTTTGTACCGTATGTGCTAGTGGGTGAGTAGGGCATTGCAGAAGACACAGTGTCCTTCACTCTGCCACTGTGCTGCATCGTCACTCTGGAGAGGCAGCCAGGACCTGGCCCAGATTGGCTCAGAGGCATGAAAACGTTGTGAAACTCATATCAGTCTCTCTTCTCTTCTCTATATTGCTGTATTGACTCTCGGCTGATTGTCAACACAATTACAGGTCTCAGCACTACACCTGGCAGCAAAGAGATCTATTTCAGGACTGATATTTGATGGAAACATTTCTCTAGCAGCAGCGAGTTTGACTTTAAATTGAGTGTGGTCCCATGGGAATCAATGCCAGTGTTTATGATTGCATGTGTAATGGACTGCGGGTTACAGAGGTGGCATATATTTATGTTTTGTGTGGCCTCTTATATTTCATCCTCGCTGTACCTGTGGGCAAAACGAGAGAGACATACTCAGAGAAAGACAAAGAAGTGGCAGCAGAGAGCGTGGGGCCGTGAAGGCAGTGAAGTAAACGGCTGAGAATGACAGATAAAATGAGAGTGGAAGCTTGAAAGAAAAAAAGAGACGTGACATTGGCGGTAATTGGGAGACAGGAAGCTAGAACCTCAGGGAGCCTCCGTTCCCAAACGTTGCTATAAGTCACGAAAAAGATGTGTGAACATAAAAAGAACTGGAGGCAGAAAAGACATGAGAGCCTGGCTGAAGCTCTGTCATTTGCCTGTTCAATAAATTTAGATTCACTGCAGATTTAACCACTTTCCAAAAATGGCAGCAATAAATATATTCATACTGTAAATTTAATAAATTTGAGATCAAGGGATAATTCTTTCAGGGGCCAAAATAATATTGGTCCCAATATAATTTCTCTTTCTTATTTACACTGTATCACCTTCTTCTAATCCAAAGACAAGAGGAGAGGGCGATATCAATAATTCACAGCTATTGTTCCCTCCCGGACAGCCTGTCTGTTTTTATATTAAATGTTGAATTATTAACAGTATATGAGATTGGAAATATGGTGAATCTGCCTCCTGATGCCTGTGAGTCTTCAAAAACTGTCTGGTCACTGGCAGCCACAGAGGCACCAAAACATCGATGTTAAGTAGAAGGTGAATTAAAGCAGCATTATAGTATTTTATGGTTGTATGGTATAATAGAAGCATGTGGAGAGATTACTCTGTGTGTGTTGACTCATACACATATACATACTCATTAACTGTCTCAAGCTTTCTTTTACTGAGTTTAAAGTCACCATGGCAGGACTGCTAGTCTTTGTCAATCTTAACAATTCCTCTTAAATATCCCTGCTAAATATGCATATTCCTCAGGGAATATGCATATTTCATATCCTTCTCAACATGTGACTAATCTATTCATGATGTGGTTTAATAATAACCAATGAGTTCAGTGCTGGGAGGGTTGACTCACTGTTTAGGGTCGAGTCCCGTGTATACATTATTTTTACTCCACGAGCGTGCCTGATGGTATGTTCACTGACTTCCTGTCATGGTTGTAATCTAAAGAAGTGGCCTCTTGGCTTCTAACCAGCTGTATTATGGAGAGAGACTCCTGAGTGGCTTTTCAGTAGAAACAACAGTTTGTCTCTGTTTTGCATTTCGTCCTCGGGGCAAACTGCTCGGCTTCTTCTTGACAAGTGCCATCTGATAATTAGGCCTCGTAATCACCCTATTAGTATGCAGCTCAATTGAGCAGAGAACAGCTTATTGTTCCCCTGGCATGAGTAGCAACCATTTATAAGAGGATTATTGTAAATTTCTTGTTAGGGTCTTTATGAGAAAGAATCATATGTGTAATGACTTAAATTGTTGCATTGTTAATCTCAGAAGCATTTGTTTTTAATATAGCCAACAAATCAGGGTTGCAAAATTATAGTGGCTGTGATTAATCCTCTATTTGGATTGTTTGGTAATATTTTTGAAAGCATAAAAACACTGTTGGTGGGGGGGGAGTGGCACTGTGTTTCAAAGTTGAGTGCGCTGTAGGATTGCAACCTTATTTTTCTGCACCTTTCTGAGAGACACACAAAGCTGAGCCGAACTTTCTCCATCAGTTACCATGGCACCAAAGAAAGAGACCAGAATCACTTGAGCCTTGTTTTGTCCCTGTGACGTTCAGTACCCAAACACAAAAACCGTAGAACATGTCGAACTAAGGGCTGGGGTGTTAGGTTGAATTTTAATACTGTGTTGTGAAAGCAGGTTGATACCTCCCTGAGAACACAAATAAATACGACAAATTAACTGAATTTATTATCGGCAGTGTGACTTCAAATTCATAGTCACAGTAGGAATGTGTTTTACAGGACTCCTACCTCAGGAGCTGTGTGTAGTAGGATAATGCCATATGCCATATACAGTTTATATACTATGTATGTATGATAGTTATGTTCCTTTTTATTGTGAGAAATCTTAAAATACACAAAGAAAGAGGGTATTTATCAGTGTGTACTATTTATAAATGCTTACTTCCTCGATTGCCTATTAGCTAATTTTCTGGTATTAATGAATGTTTGTTGTTTCTGCTCCTGATTGTTCCTGTCAGCACCACTCTGAGTACAAGGATTCAGCAAATCATTGATATGGTACTATACTATAATATAATATGTTACACTTGTATGTGAAATGTTTTATTTCATCTCAAATGAAGCATTTCATCATATATGATTGACTTATATCTTTTGATTTATTTTATTGTCATTGAAGGTGAATGTTTTCCTCCTCATTAGTCGCACATTGTGACGTATCATAGATGATAATCTTGTAATAAACATGCACCTGTGTTATCATACCATTGTCACTATTAGCAACATCGTCTGTTCCCATTTTGATTTCTTAGTTGTTGAATGAAACCTCAAGGCTTTACTTTTGTTGGTTGTCATTTAGGTGAATTGTTTCCTTTATGAGTGGCAACAATTCTTCCAACTTTTGTGTATATAATATGTCTTCAAAACACCACTAGATGATCTCACATACACTGGTGTGTGTATATACAGTATGAGTTATGTACTACCCAGGTTAACAAGGAGCAGTCAGATTGATTTGTCTCCCTGGGAAAAGTACCAGCCAGATACTATTTGCTACAAGGCTTTAGAAGGCTCAGTCAGTATGGTTCATCCGCTGAAACACACACAGATGCATTCACACACACACACACACACACACACACACACACACACACACACACACACACACTCCTACATCACTCCAAAACCACAGAAATCTCCAGCTCTGATTTGTTGGTCTATTTGTACTGAGGCTAGATGAAGGGGATGAATGGGAATTCAGAGCCCCAGTGCTCACTGGTGGTTGACAGACAGAGGCTGCCTCTTCCCTCCATGCTGCTCTTTAAACTCTGTCAGTGTCTACCCCATGCTGCTGAGTGACACACACTTACACACACACACACACAAACGCCACTCACAGTGCATTTCTTTCAGTTTGTATGCCCCACAAACAAGCCACATGTCCCATATGCTGCCCAAAACCCTTCTCAAAACACAAACACACACACACATTTTTATGTCTATACTTGTGAGGATCCTCACTGACATAATGTATTCCTAGTCCCTAACTCTTAATCATCTGTCAAAAAGGATGGAAATTTCTGCTAAAGGGATGTGAAGGATTTGGGAAACCTGTTTACACCCAAAATGTCTTAAGATCTGCAGTCAAATAACGAAATGCACTTGTTAGTCTGAACTTTTTATACTTGTTTGGTAATTACAGCCAGTTATTTCTGGGAGGAGTGATCAATATTCATTCTCAACAGGTCAAAAGCAAACCCAAAATTGGAAACTGCAATTCTCATCAGAAATAAAAATAATGATAATAATAATAATAAAAAAACACCAAAATGTACCCCCTGCTTTTTCAAAGCTCACAATTGGTGACTCAAAGATTCCAAATTGCTCCTGAATACTTTGTAAAAATCGTATTTGTTTCCATATATTGCTTGTTGTAGAAAACCTGCGTACTTCCTGCTCATGTAAATCACGTTAATGATATGACTCTCAAGCACCGCAAGGTCAGTATGCTCCTAATCAGATTGAGTCAGGAAATTGCTCCTAATCTAATAACATCAAGTATTGGATTCCTTCCTCCCCGCCTCAATGGTAAAGGTAGAATGGGTAGTATGATGGCTCATTCATAAGTAGAGTAACAGTGTTACAATTAGGGAATGGAAAAAGGATGTTCCAATGGGAAAGTGAATCTGCAATATTGTATCTATTGAATTAACTTCACCTACAACAATTAAATAATGTTTATAACCCAGTGGTCATACTGAATTTAGTGTCCTTTTGAGGATATTGCCAAAGTGAAAAGTCTCCTGCTTAGTTTCAGGTGATTGCTACAAAAAGTAGTGTGAAAACTAGCCACTACGTATTCACTGCCTTGGTTAGGGTTGGAGTTAATATAGGGTTATATTGTCCTTATAGATGCCATAAATAGACTTTTTTTTAAACATCCTTTTGTCACCCAGTAGCTGAATATCAATACTAAACACTGAGAGCACAGTGTTGCCATATCAGTGGTATGCTGAAACATAAGTCCATAGCTAACATGTCAAATACTTGTGTGACACTAGTTCATTCATCCATTGCAACGTATGTGGAGTTGCATTGCTGTGTTGGTACATGTTTTAATATCCAAGAATACTTTTTTGTCATTCTGTAATGCCTCTTTCCCTCCTAATTTTCCTTCCTTCTTGTATTACGATTCCACATTTCATCCTCACTCTGTTATTCTACCTCTCATATCTCCCATTTTCACTCTCTGAAGCCTCAATCACATTTACCTTCTCTCTCTCTCGCTGTCTTTTTCGACTCCGTGCTGCCTTCTCACCTTTTATTCTCCCTGTCAATTCCCTCCTATTCATCCACATAGAATGAAAATGTTATAAAATGTTATTACTTTCAGAGTGAGATGGCTTTACTGTGTCTGTTGACATATATAGGGCTGAGGTGTTAATAAGATGCATTCAAGATGTTCCTCGCTGTAATGTCAACTCTGCCTGACTGAGGAGTTTACAGACACTGCAGAATTTGCTTTGCCTCTCTGAGGAAAATGCCTTGTTTCATGTCTGCTAATCTGCTAGCTTATAAATATCTGTTACAGGAATATGTGTGTGTGTGTGCGTGGATTTGTTTGTGTGTGTGTCTGTGTTGGTGTATTTTTTTTTTTTTTTTTAAAATGTTTTCTCCTTACATTTCAGTTCATTTTGTCTTCAAAGTGAGGCTGTTGAGTGTGACTCTTATCGAGAGGCTGCAGCTGCTGCTGTGAGAATACCACGGCAGCCTGAAGGGACATATTCACACATATACAAACACGTACACACACCTTGGTTTACTCACACCAAGCTGACTAAGGCATTACACCCCTAAACAAGCATGAATAATAGCATGTTTGCCTACAGTGGGATATAGATGAGGGATTCTCTGGGTTATTAAAGAGCATCTCAATTAGTTGTACGCTAATTAAGTTGTACACTAAAATAATACTTTGTGAGTACATGCTATTCATAAAGTTTTTTCTACTAATTATATACATTTTTATTTGTCTAGGCAGTGAGCACTATACCAAGCAGAAGTGACCATCGATCATGAAAATCAATATTGTTGATGATACATGATTTTGACGGTGTGCCACTAGCATTACCGTCATTATCTGACATGTTAAATGCCAGGTGATGCCTCTGAATCGGAGAAGAGGAGCTGTAGTGCTCTGTGTATATAAATAGCATGCAAAATAGCAATATTGCACAAGCCTTTCCATGATACATGATGACGTTTCTCAGGCGACACACTCAGTCTCAGGGGTGAAGATGATATATTTCAAGCTATGGCAACATCTATACTCTGGGAGCGCTGGCTATAACGTTACCTCTCTGACCCCCTCTGTTAATGGCATGGCCACCCTGTAGGTAATGGATACTGAATTTCCTCCACCTCTACAGTGTGCCCTCGCTGCGTCTGCTATGGTTACAGTCATGGAGCCTGGGCTCTTATTCTGCTTAGATTAATGGCTCCAGCTTGGACTATTGACACAACACTTATCTTGTTTTTATGAGTCCAGCAGCTTCTATCTATAAACCTTAGAGGCACACGTGTGCACAGTCACACACATAGGAGCGCACACACTTCGCTGAGGCTCCTGCATGCACAGTTCAGTTACGGTTATATATGCCGTTGACTGTTTGTAATTCAATTGATGTTTCCAACACAATCCTAATGGCTCTGAGGTCAAGATAAAGTGAGGAGTTGAGCAGGCCGTTCACACAGTACACCCATCTCACTCTATGAGGAGCAGACTGCAGTATGACAGATAATGATATTTGATGCTCTGGAGATGGAAGTGGATGTTACACAGCAAACTATAATACAGAAGCAGCGTGGGCATCAGGATGGGGATGGCAATGTCGCCCTGTTGGTCATTGGGTTGAACCCCACATTGCATTTCACTACACATAGCCTATTACTTGTGTATGTAAGAAATAAAAACATTTAAACATTATACCTTATTTAATTAGCTAAATATCAGCATTTTGACATTGAAATTGTGAGCATGCTGACGTTTTGCTCAAAAGCTTTGCCAAAGTACAGCCTCACAGAGCCGCTAGCATGGCTGTAGGCTATAAGCTACCACTGATTATTAGTTTTTACTTTAAGTAACTCTTCCTGAAAATCTTAGTTACAACTTACTCTAATCATCACATGTTCTAAACTGTGATTATTTATAATCTGATGACATAAAACACTCAACTACTACTAAACACTGTTGTTGTTTACAACTCAGCTGTTATCTCAGTGTTTATTCTCTTCAAACCTGTTTCCAAGTGACCACTTCTAATTATGTAGTTATTTATTACTATACAATTTTTTTTTTCAAGTACCACTACAAAATACAACTATGCAGTCAGAATTACTGTGCACATTTTTTTTGTTTTTTTAATTTGAGCCTTGTGGCCTTTTACAGCAGCTGAGGTTGGAAAAGTTCACTCAGTTGGAAATGGACTCCTTCTCCCGCTTCTCCTTCTTTTTCAAGCCGAGGAATTGGTGGTTTCTTTTCCAGAACGAAGGCTTCCTCTTTTTCTCTGGAGCCTTCTCCTCAGAGTCTTTGGCCTCCTCCAGGAGTTCAGGTGCCTGTAAAGAAGGAATGGACTCCTCCTCCTCCTGCTCGCAGACCTCGTCCTTCAGGTCTTCCACGAGTTGTGCAGCCTGGGCCTGACTGACCTCTTCCTTGAGGTTTGTTGAGATCTGGATCTTCAGGTCCTCCAACTCCCTGCAGAAGGACTTCTCCCTCTCAGAGGCATCTTGTTGCAGTAGTTTGATTTTCTGCTCCAATTGTTGACGGAGGGCATCCTGCTCAGCCCTCAGCCTCTGGATCTGCTCCTGGTACACTGACGCCTTTTTGGTGTGTGAGTTACTCTCTGTAACAAGTTGCAGAAGGATGTCATTCTTGTGTTTTTCTGCCTCAAGCTCAGTTATGTACTTCTGGATTTCATGGTAGTAGTGCAATGCCTGTTCCAAACATGCCTGTTTGGAACAGGCTGATTTATCAATACCTCGAGAGAACAATGCCCGTCCTCGCCCCATATGCTCACTATTGGTAGATACTACAATTTACTGATGCGCCCTAAACGCCTCACGCGCAGAATATCTGGAGACTACAGTTTTGAAGCTGAGCTGAAGTTGATCGGATGAACTGTAGTGCCTGTTCAAAACGTGCCTGAGACATCCAGCACTATGTCTTGAACATACATACAAAGTTCCTATGTGTGAGGAACAGGAATAGAGCTTAACTCTCTGAACTTTTTAAATTCATTCTCTATGGTAGTTCTTATCACTACAGATATAATCCCATCTCTGATCACAATGTGGGTTGCAATGGCAGAGTGGCGCTGTCTGTATATCCGCTCGTTGAATCCACATGCAGAAGAAGCAAAGGCAACATTGTTTATGGGGTATTTTTATATATTTCTTGAGAACTGCTCATCCAAACAACTTCACACATCTACATTGCACTTCCTCTATTCCCCAGCAATCCACCTGCCAGGTATGAAGTAGATCGGATGAACGGTTCTCAAGATATGCAAAGGACAAACATGTATACACAAATACATACAGACAGACAGACAGACAGACAGACAGAGATTCCTTGCTTTATATAGAGAGATGAAACTTTCAGTGTCTCAAGCTCACTCCTCTATACTTTTTCCTTACTTGCAAACAGCTCCTCTTGGCTCTTCTGATCAACCAGCTGTTTTTTTGCTTCCTCCAGTTGTTGACCAAGTTGCCTCCTTAGAGTTTTCTCCTCGAAACACCTAGCTCTCTCTTTTTTGAACAGATCGCTCTCCTGCTGTCTCCGGGTCCTCTCTCTGTGGAGCTTGTTTGTCAGATACTCCACCTGGTCCCAGAGACACTCGTTTTCAGACATCTCTGACTTTAGACTGATGGAGAGCTCTGTGGCCTTTTGTTCCTGAGAGGAAATATGTTCCTGTGCCTTTTGGATCTGAGCCTTTAGCTCTTCGACCTGCTTGATCAGAGCCTCCTGTTCTGTCCCGCTGAAAATGCTGGAAATCTGCTGACGGGCCCAGTTGTAGCTGTCCATGACTGATAGACTCGGTTCCATCTTGTATGTCTTTCTGAAGATTCACTCACAGTTATGTGTTGCCTGTTGAAAGGTCTGAAATGAAATGACCTGGAATGGAATGAACATAGTATATCAATACCAATGATGGTGATGTCATAATGCACAGAGAATGTAATTGTTGCTTGCTGTCTGGAGTTCCACAATGATGATTTTGATTTGCATGTTTACATTCAGTTTACATGGACCTTCTCAAGTCTCATCAGAGCTCAAAGCAGGCAACCTTGTGAAAACAATACTTGTGAGATACTGCTGTTTTATGTTGCTATTTCTACACAAATCAAATAAGTAGGATAAAATGCGTAATGTGCTTTCTTCTTTAGAGTTAGATGAGAAGATCTATACCCCTCTCATGTCTATGTGTTAAATACAGAGCTGGAGCCAAAAGGTGATTGGCTTTGCTTAGCATAAAGCCTGAAAGCAGGTCTCACTCCAGAGTTTAAAATCCACCAAAATCCCCACCAACACATTTAAAATTCACTTATTAACATGTCGTATCTTGTTTGTTAATGTAAAAATGACAAATTGAATTTATAGACATAGAAATATTCATCTATCACCATCATCAAGGCAACTGTAGACTCTTAGTCAGGTTTAGAGCTGGTAAACCTGGCTCAGAAATCCATTTGAGCGCCATAAAGAAACAAAGGCAGACACCAGCTTGTTGAATACAGTCACAGAGAAGGCACAACAAGGTCTGTGTATTGGTAATGTTTGTTTTGTTTTGTAGCTTTGCAGCAGATCACAGAGAGAGAGAATGAGAATGAGCAGATGAGATATCCCTGTAGGCTTCGCTTCCTCTGTACCTGAAGGATCAAACACACAGAGTGAACCAAACATCACAGGAACCGTCAGCCACAGTTAGGCTAACAGATTGCCTTGCCCAAACTTATGTCTGTCAAAGTGAGGGGGATGGTGTATGTGTGTTCGTGTGTGTGTGTGTGTGTGTGAGGGAGACAGAAAGAGAACAGAAAGGAGCTGATGCGATACAAACTATTGCACCAATGACACATGCAACCTTTCTCAGCCCTTGTGGAGGCGCCTCTGTTGGCAGGTGTATACTGACACACACACACACACACACACATACACCAGTGAGTATGCTGGGTAATAATAGTCTCTAATAGAACTGTGTTTTCCTCTGTCAGATCTATACAGCTCGCAATGCAGACAGCCTAGCCTCACCAGACCAAAGTGGAAATAATCCAATATCTTTGTATAATGGATAATGTTTTTGAAAATTGAAAGTGTTCACTGTCATGCTCTTTCACACTTCACAGCTTTGAAACTATGTTTTTCCACAGGGATAGGTTAGTTCAAATGATATTTGCCTTAGTTTGAGGGAGAAATATGGAAAGATGCAGATAAGAAGAGCACAAATAGTAAGGGTTCAATAATAACTTCTCTGTATACTGCAAAAGAAATAATTGAATTTAGGAGAAGCAGACTGCTTCATTGAGTAGCTACTGGGGGAAAAAGAAAACAAAGAAAGTTCAATAATTGAATTCCTGTAACGTGTAGATTAGCTGTCGAAAAGGGTGGCCCAGGGCTGGTGTTCACACTAACAGTATTAAGAAACTATTTGCTGTAATTTCCTCCCTTAGCTCACGTAAATATACTGTAATGTTGACTATCAGGTGGGTTGTAACCTCTCAGATCCACAGATGGTGCCCAGACAATCGGGTGTGCGCTGAGCTAGTTTGCCGTGATAATAGCTCCCCGCTGAATAGCAGCTGCTTGACATCAGTCATGATTGGCTATGGTGGGAGTTGTTGCTTGTGATTGGTTGATGGTGGTTAGATACAGACTGCTGATGCTAGCCGCCCGGTTGCCTGGATACAGCCATCCCTCACTGTGTTAATGGCCTTGGCAAAGTGACGGACAGCATAAGTGCTCTGCAGAGGAATTTGCCAATCTGTTGATTCTACTGAGAATATCTTTATACGTCTATGTCATGGATCTGTGTCGTTCTCTGTGTCAGTATATCTTCTCATTTCTCTTGTTCCCATTCATTTTTCTCTTTGTCACTGCATGCATTTGTCATTGTATGCAGGCAAATACACAAGCAAGTGAACCAAAAATAGGGTTTCTCAACATCGTACTGTATTTCTGAAATTCTTGTGTTTTTAATTCAGACGCTAGTTTCTTATACAAACAATACTGGAGCCTGAGGATAGTGCTGTTTGTCTGACAGTCTCTCTGTCAGTCCATCACTTTGGTCCAAGACAAAATATCTTGTTAGATAGTTTGGTATGGATAATCATTGTCCTCAGAGGATTCCTAATTATTTTAGTCACCCTTTGACCTTAAGTGTTGTGCCAATATCAGATCACAATTTCTATATGATGACACATTGGTCAATAATCAATTATTTCAAAAAATAATAGCTGGTTTCCATTAAATTTGGTGTGGATATTCATGGTTCTCAGATGACGAACCTGGCATGTTTCAAAACCTTGGGGGGCATATTTTACCGTACATAGTCCCATGTGTAACTCATTATCCATTTGTCACCTCTGTTAAGACCAAAGAGAGGAGTAAGGTTAGATACCGTACTCCTGTTGGGCCTGCAGCCACCTTCTGCACCATGTGGTTCCTGCTTCAGTGCTGCATGCTCTGGCTACACTCCAGAGTCTGAGCTCAGCAGACTGCCTGCTAATTTGTTTTTCTTGGTGGACGGACAGAGGACCCCCGGGCTGCACATTCCCCTGGATACTTGTGTGCTAGTGTGTGTGTGTGTGATAGAGGCCTAGACGGTTAGTCAGAGGTGGCCTGTTTTCGTCTCTTTGGACGCTTGGCCACAGATTGCTGCTATCCCAAGAGCGACGTCTGCAGCTTAGTCGTATTTCAGGCATGGTGTTAATTGTGCACATACATACACATGCACAAAAATACACACCTTATTTTTTTTATTTTGAGACTCTTAAGATAGCCTTCTAACCTTTGCAGCCAAGTCTATTACCAGGAAAGAAGTGGAGAGGCAGGAGGAGAATGTAAAAGTGAGATAAAGACATAAACAGAGAATAGAGAGAGGTTTTTTTTTAGAGGAGACATTTGAGAATAAGAGCAGGGAACTGACAGAGAGAGAGATTTATGGAAGAGCTCTGCAGTCATTTATCTATGGACTCACAAAGTAGACTAACTCATTAAACTTAATGTTCTCAGTGGTCAGTTGAGTGGCCAGCAGTGCATAAACAGACCGACAAATGGTTCTCCACAACTGGACTGTAGTTAAAACGCATCATTACGATGTCCCTTAACCTGCTTTATCACTTGCTGCGAGTTGGACGTGTGCTCTTCACAGCAGCAGGAGTATCAAGGATATATGTGCATTTCCCTCTATGAAATCATTTGAAGTGACCTCACATACCTGCACTGCACTGTACTTTTGACAGACCAAACTAAATGACTTCCTGTCAGCCCTTCCTTCCCTCGATTGTCTCTCAAGGCCAATGACATGCTCCCATTGAACCCTTGCCTTGTTGCCTTGACAACTGTTCTCTCGCTGGGCGGGGTAGCGCTCACTTTCTCAGTGATGGTGTGATAAGTGCTACAATTATGTAAATTCTGTCCAACCAAAGTGTTTTTGCAGATTAAACATTGCTAGCTAAAGAGCTCTCGGCCTGATGCTTTCAGCTCTTGAGTTCTGTAGCTAACAATTCATCCTGCATTGTTGCATTACTGCATGCCTCTGGTCCTCTCATTCATTCACTCTTTCTCTATTTAACACATGCTTTTTGAAGACAGGCGATAGATGGAAACAGGCCAAATATCCATCTAAGTAGATAAATGGACAGATACAGTGTTAGATAGATAAGCACTTTTATATGTCTAAGATGTGGAGATATCTACATATCCTTAAGAGATGGTCATCATATTACTGGTACATCCATAATTTAGATGTTACTTCCTGATAATAATGATATAACTTATCAAACTATTTGTATCAAATTTTAAAGTTGTAGCTTGAAACAATCACCCAGTACAAATATTGTACTGATTTTAGTACACTGATTGCAATAAACATACTGGTTGAAAGACTGGTTGACCTGCGCAAATAAAACAAACCATGTGAAGCAATCTATATTTATTTACTTTTGTAATTTTACCTCAAGGACATGTGACATTTCTTCTATCTACTCTCTGAGTTGCATAAAACTTTTAAGTGTACTTGGCAGCGTACTGCCTAAGCTTTGTTGGAGCATCAAATTTCTTGAATTTATTTATGCAAGTTCTTTACTCTCTAACCCCTGCTTTCCCCTATCATCTGTTTACAACCAAACTGTGTCGTTTTCCACAATCCTGTTAGCGTTGCTTTAGTTCTGCCTGTCTGTGCATGTACTTGTGTACTTTTTTGAGAGAACTCTTGTTCTCTCTTTCAATAACAAGCATGTCCCTAAGAGACAGACTCTCATGGGATGACACAGTTACAACGGCAGCGTTGCAGCAGAGTTTGGTTTTGGCACGTGCTCTATTGCCTTTACGAGGCTTAGAGCGTATGATCCCTGGAGAGCTAAGGCTTTGAACGTGGTCTGTCAATGTGTTGCCATTCTTCTCCCTGGTGTCTCTGTAGCTTCACCATTTTCTTAATCTAAAACCAAATATAACTGTGTCTCTACCTTATTGTATAGAGTTGGAAGAAAACAAAATGGTAAACTGTATTTGAGAACTTTGAGAGAAAAAGTATCTTATTACATAGTCTATATAGTATATTATGACATATTGTAGCTATCAAATCAGTGAAAGTTTCTTTCTGTGTGTGTGTCTGTAGTCACAGAGGCAGATGTTGCTTGTGTAGATGAAATAGACTGCGGGATGTCCAATAGAGATGATTGTTCTCTACAGGGAGTGATGCAGCACTAAGACCACAAAGCTGATGCCACCTGCGGAGCTCAGCCACTTCAGTTGAGGTGTTTTTTTAAAGAGACTTAATGCTTTAAAATTGGAGTGTAGAGATGCCTTCCTTTTGAATTGCCTGTCGGCAAACTACAGCCTGAAGGTCATTTTAACTCTCTACTTAGGTTTAGTAATTTTTGGTCACTAACTCCCTTGTTTTTAATGCAAGATTGTGTTTGAATTGACAGAAGCTGGTTTAAATATTGCATAAACCCACAAACAAATATCAGGGAGGCGTGTACACTTGTGTATGTCAGTGCATTTAATGTGTGTGTGTCCTGTGCGTGCATGTGTGTGTTGAGTACATCATTGAGACTGTGGCCGTCAAGTCTGAGTGTCTCCTGATTACTCAGTACAGAGAACTAAACCCACAAACAGTGTGTGAAAATACTTTTAGTTCTGCCTGTGGACGGAGGACGTTTGAGTGAGACCATGTTTGTTGGCGTATGCATGAGTGTATGTGTACACATTGGGTATATGCGTGGTTGAAAGGGCTCTTTTGAACTTTGGGGCAGTGCTGGTCTTTTGTTGTCTGTCTGTCAGTCGCCTACGCTCTCCACACCCCCTCTCACCCAGCATCCACCCATCCTCCCATCCTCTCCCTCCTCCCTCTTCATCTCCCATCCTCCAACCACAGCCACAGGCTCTTTCATCAGCCCTCTGTTGGATGAGGGATGGGAGGATGTGTATCTCTGTTTGTGTCTGTCTGAGCTCTCGTGTGTGTGTGTGTGTGTGTGTGTGTGTAGATTCCCACAATAGGTGAACAGCAGAAATACGAACATTTCATCAGTAGCAATTTGACCTTTCACCTTGTGTGTTAATGTCATTCATTGTGTGACTGGCCCATCATGTTCACATTAGTAGTCTGAACACAGGAGATGACTGCTGCTGCTTGTGAATGGTAGATACAAACACACACACACACAAGATCAATTGTGCCCCTGGTGTCCTTCTAACTAGTATTAGAATGACGTTAGAATACTAATTACCACAACATCAGCTGCAGAGGTGCCAGCTGATAAAGGTCACTATAGACAGGACCTTGTGGGAGGTAGAGTTGTATCACACAGAACACGCTGTGCTGAAATACATCTGAGAATACATCTCCCACAACTTTGTAATCACAAAGCCGCATTTGTGTTGAGATCATGGGCTGTGTAAGATGGACGTAGGTGTGAGTTGCAGCTTATGGTTGGTTCCATCATTTCCGTTTGGAGCCAGGACCTTCAGAATAAGGAATACGGGGTGATGCCTTTCACTCCCCGCTACCACAGACCGAAGCAAAAACACTATAAGTCTTCAGATCTTACTAACAGAGAAACAATTTCCAAAATGACCACAAGCACACTTGTTAGAGGGCTCGAATTTAGTGATTGAGACCATAAAGACTCGTTGAACAAAGTGATTTACTTTTTTAGAGAGAAGTTGATGCTTTTTGAATGAGAGTGGATTCGAGCCAGCATCTAGCTACACTGACTTTAGCCTCAAACTGATAGTTGCCGCTTTGTTGAGATGAAACTTTTTAGTGCTGAAATGATTAGTTGATTGGGATTGCCAAAAATTCTGATAAACAATTAATAATTTAAGTCATTTATAACTCAAAAAATGCCAGACATTGACTTGTTCTAGCGTCTCGGTTGTGAGGATTTGCTGCTTTTCTCTCTTTAATATCATTGAAATTGAATATATCTGGGTTTTGAACATGTTGCCTTGGACTCTACTTGTGATGGGAATTTTCACTATTTTCCAATATTTTATAGACTAATATATAACTAAAAAAAATCATCATATTAATAATGAAAGTAATTGTTAGTAGCGATCCTAGAATTTTTGCATACACTAGTTAGGTCCAAGACTGAACATTTATACATTACTGAAATGAATGAAAGGACTGTGCTCTCTATTTCATCTGCTATTTATGTGTGTAATTAGATGTGAAATCAGCCGAAGGTTTTTCTTGTTAAGGATTTTCCAGAGGGACAAACAGGACATAATAGAATTCTCTAGATTGAAATCCAGCTGTATCCATGGTAATACAATAAGGCAGCCGCACCCATTACTGGCCCCATGCATTCGGTAATGTACACACACATACCTACCACACACATGAAACACACAAAAGGACGCATACGTACACAGAGACTCATTAAGAATTGTTAAGGAGGGGCTAAACCCGCCTCCCTCATGAGCTGAACAAGGAAAAAAATGAGATGAGAGGTGGATGGAGACAGAAGGAGAGCATGTCACTTCAAAAACAAAGCACTGTGGTGATTTGCTGTGACTGCACATGAAAGGGCTCCTTTTATTGGTGAACACATATTGAAGGAATTTGTGTAGATGCTTATTTTAATAGCTAATCATCTATTTTTTTTTTATTGAAGAATTGTAGAGATCACTCAAGGGAAAAACAACCTTCATCTTCTCTGTTGCTTGTTTGGTTGAAGAATAGACTTGACTTTTCATCTGTGTTTTTTTTTTCTCTCCCAGCACTGAATCTTCTTTTTCTCAGCAGACGCCTTGTTTGTCACTTGCTCTGTTTTCTGGCTTGTATCCATCTCCTGCTGGCCCCGAGGCTAAAGTCCACTCAGCTGTAATCATTCCTCTTTAGCCTACCAGCCCACACAGGACCTTTGCACTGTCATTGCTACTGTTGATACTGACAAAAGACTGCAGCAGCTTGGGCTCCTTCATAGGATGGTTTTCAGGCAGACAGACAACTGGGGGAACTCTTATGTAGGAGATTTAACTGTCTACTGGTGTGGAAACTAATATAATTCAGACTGAACTTACACTCAGATAAAGTTACAAGTGTGTGTTGCCTCAAATCTGTGTTTGCCTGAAGGCAAAAACTGCTACCTGAGCTGGATGTGCAAACATTTTTCAGACAGAATAGTTTTTGTGTATGTGTGTGTGTGTGTATGTCTGTGTAATTCTGTGTTTTTAAGTGCATACACTTGAGGATTTTGTGTCATTTTGATCAAATGTACAGTGTTTTTACATAGTACTGTTTATCATTTTGGCTCACTGAATGGAGCCTTGTAAGATGGAGCTGTAGGTACACACACTCAAAGATTCAAACAGGCTCAGATATGCACAATATGTTGTACTATCACACACACTTGAGAAGGGACCAGCAGTGACCCTGTGAGCTCACTGGAGCTTTTCTCTGTAAAATATTAACAGACACGAACTCTGATGCCGACTATTAACCTTTTGATTAATGTACAGACAAACAGGTACATGTTGTCTCTCCAGCGCACCACCCAATCTGTCACAATTCAAAAGCAGAAGAAACTTGTCATCAGGTTATATTTGAATAATTTTAAAACTGATGTTAGTAACTGTCAAAATGTTGTGACTGACATTAAGTTATTTGTTCAACAATAGTCAACACATTTTCTCAGCAAATCTAATAAAGTGAAATAATGTATGTATAAAAAAGAGACCTATATAATATCCGTTTGATGATATGATTTCAACTGCACCTCTATCATCAGGCATGAATGTATAGGTAAAGTTAAAGGTTCAAATGTATATATTCGACATCAGAAATGTAGCATGTAAATTAAGGTACAAGTCAATAGAAGGCAGACTGTTGTAATATTTTTTTGCCTTCGATGTTTACTTCATTGACAGGATATTTATTTTTTTCTTTTTGGTTGAAAAAATATAAACAGTTATATTTGACTGGCATAACTACAATATGGTTGGCAGAACATATCACTAATACTGATAAAATGTTCAGTTCAATTTATTTCTTCCACCCTTGTGTAAGACCACCAGCTAAATACCTAAATGTAGAAAAGTCAGGTTCTGTAACCCTCTTGCACAGCCAGCAGCATGGGGGGGGGGGGGGGGGTACCTGTAGATCCAGCTGGGCCGGTGTTGCTCCATCCATCACAATAAAGGTGTTTGTGTAGAGCACAGCTCCGCTCTGTGGCATTTTAAAGTCCTTAAAGGACAGCTGAAGCCTGCTGTAATGAATAACCCATCAGCTTGGCTGGGGCTACCAGCCGCCACAAGGGTCCTCCCTGTCACATCCATCATCTGCCAGGCGGGCCGCTCGGCACAAAGGGAGGACCGCTTAGCCAAAGAAGTGGGGTACAGGTGTGTGTTCACGTGTTAGGTCCTGTTATCAGAGTCAGTGACACCAATGAGCTGTGGTGATTAGACCGAGTTTGACCTCTTGTTTATTACTTCTTTATCTTAAGAACAAGAACAACTGAATGAGTGGGAGGGGATGAGAGATGAGGGAAACACAGGAATGACATTTGGGGTGGTGGGAGGATGGTGGTGTGGGGGTGCATAGGGAGAGATTGTCCTGGTCCAGAGGGGTTTGAGAGACACAAAGAGCTGCAGCTCCCAGAGGACTCTTCTCCATCAGCCCACCCTGCTTTTATTACTGGCCTGATTAATCTCACCTATCAGCACAGCAACGTAGCCATAATATATGATTTCTCTCTCTCTCTCCCTCCCACTCGTACACACACACACACACACACACACACACACACACACACACACACACACACACACACATACACATGCACAGTTTCCCACAGGTATTCTTAAATCCATATGGACACACCCCTGTGGTCTGTCACATGACTTGCTCCCATGGTAACAGAGACAAAGACTTATTAGCATACTTGATGAATGCTGTATATCAGTCTAAATATACCTACCTGCACTGAATAAATGCACTTTATATTAGTGTAATACTACTCTTTCACCATTAACCTGTTACTCTGAACAACAAAATCCATCTCATATTAAAATATAGACTTTAATCCCGACAGTCTTGGAGGATTCAGTCTATGTTTGTGAACATCAACTACTCGCTTCCAAAAACAGAATCCCTCGAGGCTTTTGTGCGGGGCTTTCCTTATGGACAAAGTGTTTGTTCAGCCTTTAACAGCTTAATGAGCTTGTTTGTATAGTAGCTCTATAAAACCATGGCAACATTTACGTGATTTCAAGTAACACAAAATCTCAAGTTATTTTTTTCTTTCTTGTGATCTTTTCCCACAGCCAGAAATTCCAGGCCAGACAGGAAGGAGAGAGAGTTTTTTTTTTATACTCACACGCTCCCTGCGGGGCCCTCAGTATAAAAGGGTTTTCATGTTACTGTGCCAATAAGCGCCTGGAGTGTTGATACCTCTATGTAAAGGGTCAGTGTCAACCTAAAGGTTATAGAATATTGCCAAATCCGTGGGCCGTCTTAGGGAGTCGAGACGGGGGAAGTGAGTCCTCTGTCAGCTGTTACTGAGATGCTTTTGAGCAAGGCATTTTATTCCCTCAACTGTGTAATGCATGTGCTCAGAGTTATGCATTATGTAACTTTATTATAAAGACATGGAAGTAGAGATAATGCCCCATCCACAACTAAAAACTCTTCCTCTGATGCATTTTAGTAGCATGCATTTGGCTTAATTTGTGTTCTGGGAAACTAAGCCTCCAGTAACATTTTATTTTTCCATCTATCATGAGCTAGTGCTTTTTCAGTCTCATTTCAGTTGGTTTGTACTGCTCTTTTCCTCTGCTCAGTGAGATGTGCAGACCGGCCTAATCAGAGATCCGAGTATTGATTTCCAGGCGCTCAGAAAAAAAGGGCTCTTGCTTGCCATGCAATACAAAGGTACTGAGTAGGCCCAATCAACACTTATTGATTATTTTACGCTGACTGCTTCCTTCTGGCGTGCAGTTTTCTGTTCAGCATGCCTGCTCGTATGAAATATGTGTGTGTTTTATTCTGTTTCTGTCACTACAGGGATATATTGTTGTCATGGAACATTTGTCTGACCTGAGGAATAAATTGGGAATAAATGAGTAACAGTGAGGCTGCATTTTATCAAATAATCAACATAAGTACATTCAATCATCCGACTATCATAGAGTAATACCCAGACACACACACACACACACACGAAAAAGGAACACCTGCTCATTCGCATGCATGCACACAGTCACACAGTGATGTGAGAGCAATTGGCTGCAGCAGCGGAGAGGCCAACTCCCGGAGTTGGTTGCTAATGGCTACAGGATCCAGGGGAGCGGGGGAGAGATGTCGATAATGACAATGTCACTCCCAGCCAACCAGCTCTCAAAAATGGGACAGGACACACACATTTACTGAGACACATGCAAGTCTATTGGTGCATTTATAGCACACAGACACACACACACACATGCCTAGATGCTGAAATGGAAGAGCAATTTTCTTCCAACCAGGTGGCTGTGTTATTATAGCTGTCAAAAAAGCGACTCTGCTCCAGAGGGACATTTTGGCTTCATGTTCAGCGTTTGAATAGAGGATTTTCTTTCCTATTTTACACTGCATGTACTGTGATCAGCATGTAATTTCACTAAATATTAATTTCAATTTCAAGGTCAACTAGCAATTACTTTTCTTAAGCTTTCTTATTTTCTGTTAACATACACGTTGTTTCCTTTTGATGTCGATAATTGCTAATGTCTTTAGCTTTTATAACATTTACAACGTCTTTAATAGGTTTTGTTGCATTAGAGGGGAGAGTCTGCCCTTTTCATTAAGTCTGCTCTGGTACTCCAGTGTATCATGGGAGCTCTAGTTGTGTGACAGTTAATTTCCTTTTTCCATTCATCTTCAATGTCAACTGTTTTCAAGGTACACAACAAATCAAGTGGTTGCACTCATCTGTCCGTTTGCCACAACTGTTTCTTTTGTAACAGTCTTACCACAATTTTCATTTTCCACATTTAGCATTTTTTAATTGCAAGTGCATCATTTCGCTGTACAATTCTTCACATACGAATCAGTACCAGTCTTATATTATCGTTCAGATTGACCAGGGAATTCCTCATTCTTACGACATGCTGTATGTTTCCAGTGTAACAGCAGGCCAACCAGATTACAATAGAGCTAATGTAGATGATGTAAGGTCATGCAAAACCTACAGGACAGCTACTCTGTTCTGAAGTTCCACTTGTGTGCTTGTTCACTCACACTATAATATTGAATGTCAACTGTCACCAACTGAACTGTGCGTAAAAATAAAAAATAGATATATAAACACATGAAGAGACAAGAAGTAAAGTAAATCATTCTGAAATTATTGTAAGCCTGCATTAAACTGATGCGCCAAATGGTTTGTTACACAAAACCATCTGAGAAGTTATCCTTGCAAACTGTTTGGAAAAGGGCAGGTACTTTCAAAAAATACCTGGCAGGTGATTGGATGAATCATCTGTCTGTCACCGTCTTACCTTGCGAGCTGGATTCGCGAGATCACACAAGAATCCTCACCTGATTGGTCTGAACCACAGGTGGTTCAGACACAAGCGCATAACTTGAAGCCTGCTTACCCGCAATAAAAACGGCTGCAGCATTTCTGTAAGGTTCCTGTCATGTGCTGCAAAGTAAAGAACATATTCACATAAACTATAACCCACAAAATTATGTTTTTCCTTTTGAAAATAGTATGTGATTTGATTTTTAGAACTACAACCTCTGACAGCACTTTACTGCTGCATGTAGTGCAATGCAAGCAAACAGGACCCTGATGACTTCATCCGTGGCCTTCCAGTACAGACATGGCCCTGTTATTTTCCGTATGAATGCGGTGAGTCTAAGATGCCACCCTTATCTCTTCCACTTGGTCGCACATGGATCGACTGAACGAGCTCAGTGAGGAGGAAAGATGAGGAGAAGAAGACCGGTGAAGGAGAGAGGTGAGAGAGGAAGTAGACATATATTCTGCCTCAGATTTCTGATGCTGTCTTTTCTCCACAGACTAGATGATGATGATTCATATCAATCATGTTTGCGTAACGCTGAGAGCAGAACATAAACCTTATTGTAATCCTAATGGGGCATGACCATGTAGACCAGCCCTGACTAATGGAGTTAAGCTGCTAGTTGGCGATCCTGAGAAGAGATTAGAGACTCTGTATCTATTCACACTATGTCATTTACTTTTCTCTGCTTTGATCCTCCAGAGGAGGATAGAAAAAAATGGTAGAAGACAAAAGAAAGTTATTAATTTCTGTACAGTACACAGAAAGATGTCGTTTTTGCCTTCACCTGTTATACTGTCCCTTTGTGCTTCAGTCTATTTTCTAATAGACCTTAAACTTTCCTCATTAACTGCACTATATTTAATAGTCACTACATTAATTATCATTTAGATAAGGACTTTTGCTCTCCCCTTACTCAAGATGAAATTAAATAGTCAATGCAATAGACTAATATACAAGACAAAACTATACAATGTAGTAGAAAATATGCGCATACAGAAACAGTCTCACCACAAATTGACAATTTCCCCTCAGGCTCTGGGCATGTGCTGTGAGTTCACACAATGCTGATGAGACGTGACGCCCTCCAACTCTCGCTCAACCACCAACCTCCCTCCTGTCTCCCTCGTTCTCCCCACTGCTCTCACTCACTCTGGTACTCCTCATCTCCTTCCTTTACTCCTCTTTGCACACCTCCCCTAATTTTTTAATTAGGTTTTGCTTCATACTGTATAACCTTCATTCCAGCTCAGTGAATCAGTGAGTAATTTTCCAAGAGCAGCCTGCTATGTTGCCTCCCCGAGCTCTGTGCTGCCATATTGTCCGGTCACAGTCATAGCAGGCTCATATATATGTAAACATGCAAGCACTTTGAAGTTGAAGTTCTGTGATTTAGAGAAACAGTACCTGCAATGCAAACCTAATGTCAGACAGACCTTTAGGCTTAAACTCTTAGATTGTGTGAAGAACGTACAAAAACCTACAATGCACTTGTGGTCACCAGGCTTTCCAAGAGCATAAGAGAAGTTTCTGATGTTGGAGCTGAGGTTTTTCATATGCATGCAAACTTTGGAGTTGACAATGTGAACCTTAGTTTCTGCTTTCTTCTAACACAGTTTTGTCATCCACCATTTGTACCTAAACATACTTACTTCTTGCATTTCTCCTTTGAACCACATACTTGAAAGCTCAAGATATATAATGTCACAGTGTGAAGATGCACTTCTCCACACAATTTAACAAGAACAAAACATCCTATAACGTGAAGGACTTCCACTTTCTTTTCATTAAGACAGTTCTTGACAGAGGTTGCGTTTATATAACTATCTTGCTGGCCGATCCTTCAGTTTGCTACATCTTTTACATGCAGACATCACATGTTTCAGAGGAGATTGCTATCAAAGTGATGACATCCTCTGATCCATAAACACATAGATGTACTTAATGTGTAGTGGCTCCAGGTAGCCATTACAAGATAGTGGTTCCCTAATGGCATTTAATGGAGGAAATTCAAGTAAAACACATGCACTCATACACACACACACACACACACACACACACACATTTCGAGGTTGTATGTTGTGGTGGGAAGTACCAGCATATCCTGCTGTGTCAGCTTTGTCTTTTCTCCATCATACTGTTCTCTCTTTTCTATTCCAGTTTTGGTTTGTATGTAAACTTGTTTTAAATATGATTTAAATGAACAAAGACTAGCTAGTCAGTGTCCAGTGTTAATTCTGCTCTTCAATTCCTTCAGATGATGATAGGTCATACATGTTTTATATCTACAGGGGTGGCAAATGGAAGAAAAGACACTATATTATTGCAGATAGTTGATAGATAAATTAAATGTCAGGAAAAAAAAACAGAAAAAGTTGTCTGGTGTTTGATCAAAGAAATTAAAGGTAGATGTAATATATGTAATCTTATCTTCTCCAACAACAGGGGAAATGATAGTACCCACAAAACCATATTCTGAATTAAAAGATATCGCATACTAGTCATTTTTTTTTTAAGAGTATAACTCTATTCTGCAGTTCCTCTCAGGGGAGTCATCTTACAGGCTGACTCCACAGTGACTGTTCTCTTTGAAAGAGCCTCCATGAAATCAGACCTTATCTCTGTAGATTAGATTTGCTTCAATTAATGTTGTATAAGGGATCAGTGCAGCGCGTGAGTTTGCATACGGAGACATGGATAGTTTATCCACATCCTTTATTGGATTGCTGCCAGAGGAAGTCTGCTTTACACGAGCTGTGTTAGACTGTGTATAGAAATGTGATATTGACAATAAATATCACATTAAAAAGCTAGCAATGAAGTGGCTTTGAATGAGAAATATAACACATGCTGATCAAAACAAAGACCGCAGGCTTTATGTACGTTTAATTTTACTTTTCGGTATAACCATCAAGACCTTCCTGGCAGACAAAATCATTTTCTAATATTCTGAATCTCAAAGGATTTAAGATGTCTGCACAAAGTTTGAGAGACGTGATTGAAGCTGCGAAGTTCCGTCGAACATTTCAACCGATGAGATGAATCAACAGTTTTTAATTCACACCGTTATCAGTTTGCCTTTTCCCTCAGCCTCTATCTACCTGTACAGTAGAGAAATGCAAGCAGTCAGTGAGACTCTCAGAGAAACTATCCCTATCTTCAAGGCCCTGTGTGGTACTGGGAGGAGAGAAAGAGAGGTCTGGGCCAAACTTCCCCTCACTCTGACTGTCAGAGATAACGCTTCACAGCAGCTTAGTAAAATAAGTAGAAGCTGGAATGAAGGGAGGGAGAAAGAGAGAGGGAACAGATAAAGACAGAGAATGAGGGAAAGAAAGAATTGCTCAGACTAAAACACACACACTGACTTTTCTTTTTTACTGCCCTCCAAGGAATATAGAGCAGGAGTAATTAACTTTCCCATCAGCCTCCTGGTCAGCAATACTGCTTTCAGTGGACTTCCTGTTTGTGCGATTGGAAGAATCTGTGGCCTACTTCTCCTCTCTGTCCAATTCCACCTCATCTAACCTCTTCCCTCGTCTCCCTTATTCTCATTTATCCGCCTCTGTGCTTTCAGCCATGCCCATTTAGCCCTCCACTGAACTCCAAATCAAGTCACCGCAGTGCTTTTTGTCTCAGCGGTTTGCTGTCCCAAATGTGTGTCTCTGTTCTGCAGTCAACTGTGGTGTGTACAACTGGGCTTAAAAGGGATATGGGAACTATCAGGGCCTATTTAATGCATGCTGAGACAATGCAAGAGCACAGCAGGATAGATTTAACACATAAAACATCCTCGCACACATTTATATGCACTTTCACACACTCTCTGTTTCTATTTTTTCTGTTTTAAAGGAAATGTTAGGGAAAGAAAAAAGCCTGTTTAACAACAAACATGACCCACTTCACGTGATTCTCAGGAACTTCATCTAATTTACTTCCATCAGCCTGCATGGTTCAACATCTACGCCTTGTTTAAGGATCTGCTCAAGTAATTGCTATACAGGCTGCACAGTGAAAAGTTTTCTGTTTCTTTTATACCTACTTTGTTTTCTCCTATTATCTGTATACCTATATAGAACGTACTATATGGACTGACGGGTCCACATATATTAACTGAACCGCTGACTCCATGTTTACTTTAATTGGTCTGTCCGTTCTGTTTTTCATCTTGTTCCTGTCCAAGGTTTTGCATATGCATAAAGAGACACAAATTAACATGCACTCACACACACTACCGCCATCTGTGCTCTTCAGAGACGGCTGTTTTCCACCTCTCAGTGTCAGAACAGCTGTAACTTATAAACAGGAGGAAAGATAACACATTTCTTGTGTAATTTCAGTACCTTGGACAGCAACCAAGTATTCAAAGCAAAGTAACAGTGCTGTTGTTTTCTCATTTGCAATGTAGACTGTAAAAAACAAGTACTTTACTGTATTTTTAAAGCAAGCTACAGTGTTTTCCCATCTTCCAGGCATCTGTTTTTCACCTGAAACAATATAACATAATAACATACAGTAACGCATAACAAATAAGTGCACAGGTAGCAATGACAGCAATAATAGTGACATTGTTTCTCGTGCACACACACACACACACACACACTGTGTTTATGTACACAAGATATTGATGGTTTCTTGGATATGGAAAATAGCTACGACAGTAAATGTGATTATACAAATTTTCTCAGTGTCAAAGGATTGATTTGTAACTCTTATAGTTACTTTCTTCATATCACATAATCAATTTACCAAGCAAGTCCAATCACTTCTAGTCACCATTTTCTTGAAGCCTGTGTTTTGTAATCTTAATAAGTGTGCATCTTTCTTGCTCAGTGACTCAGGTGTCTCACTCGGCCTCCAACATTGTGCCGTATAATGTTTGCTTTCTATTTACATTTGAATTTCTGGTGATTTGACTGTATTACATCCTTTCAAGTATATTGCCTGCAGTAAGTTGAATGTTTTGTGGCCATTAATCAATATTTGTTTGCATGCAGAAATTGTTATACAGTCCATTACAGTAATTCAGTCATACAGAAGTCTACAGTTGTCCCACCTTACAAAGTAGCATCTGGACTATACTCTGCACACAGTTTTAAGAAAAAAAACAAACAAACTTGTAAACCTACACTTCCTGTTAGAGTTGTCATTCCATATCTATTTTTCTTCCCATCCAATCCCTGCTTTCTGTCTCTCTCCCTATATCTCTTTCCCCCCATATTTCTCTCTCTCTACATGTGTCTCTTGTTCTCTTTCTCCCTCAGTGTGACTTTCTTTTACCATTCTCCAGTGTGTTTGGGTGTTGTGTGTTTTCCCTCTGGTCCCCAGGATCATCTCACACCCCATCTGGCCTCTTGCTTTTACTCTTTCTCACTAATCAAGTATGCACTTGGCTGCTGGTAATATACCCATCACATGTGCCCCTATCTCTCTCTCTCTCTTCTTTCTCTCTCTCTCACACACACACACACACACAAAATAGATATTAACACTCCTCAGAATGCGTTGAATGTGTGACTCTCTCCTTCGTATCATTTTCACTACTCTATGCCAGTGTAGTTTATTTATTTGGTATATTTTGGAGGTGCTTAGCTTGCAGTGTGGTAGTATAAATAGTACACAATGGATTGGGACCTACAGTAGTTCCTGCTCATCCTGCCTCTGGTCCTCCCTGGCTGGCAGTCTAGCCCAGTGAGGGTGCATTCTTAATGCTCCCCTGGCCTCGATAAGAGAGATGATTGGTAGATTTAATTGTGGCTGGAGGGCCGAATGGGAATAAGTGGGAGAGAAAAAAAAAAAAAAAGGCGAGATGAAGGAATGGAGGGGGGTTGTCTGGCTGGTTTTATGTTGTTTCCTTCCTTAAAGCCTGACACTGCAGGATGTTGAAGTTGTTTATATGCACTTGCTCTTTTTGTCTCTCTAAATTTATATTAGCCCAGAGTTAACTCAACCCTATTCTCTGTTATAGCCCAGTTTGTCTTTCTCTGCGTTTGTGATTTACACCTGTCTGCATGCTTGGAGGAAAGAGATAAGCGAAGCTAATACAACGACAATCATAATGGAATAGCCTCTTCAGTTCCCCTGACAGTAATGCTATCAGAACATAGTTTATTTCCTGCACTGAGGTGTCGTTAAATGGGGTAAATGGAGCTTAAAAAGAGGGACATTCAATTTGTGTGTGTCTGTGTGTGTTTGTTTTAGAGGATTGTGAAGAGATAGATGCTACTCTGTCTTCTCCGCTCTCTCCAGGCTCCAGTGTAATGACAGATAATATCTGAGCTCCCATCATGGAGGAAATATTTTTCTCCTTCTTTTTCAGTGCATTTTCACCTTCTTTGTCGCTCCTAACTTAATGTCAATAAATTTTCTACATGAAACATCCGATAGATCAGAAGGGGTAAAAAAGTGAATCAAAACGAAAAATCCACAATCGGCAAAATCTGTTAAGACTTTAACTTTGCTTGTAAAATGCCAAAAGCAGTTGTGAGTTCATGTTAAGTTTAACCTCCTCTCCAGCATGAGTATGTGATACAGAGTGACAAATATGTGTCTTTGTTGGTGGTTGCTCTCTCCAACTCTCTCCAACCCTCCGACTGACAGCAAGTTAGAGGGTTTCCATGAAGTATTTATGTACTGGTTTTATGGGGCCACGTCATAGGATGCCAGTATGGGAATATAAGAAGTTGGGGGTGGGGTGTGTGTGTGTGTGTGTGTGTGTGTATGTGTGTGAGTGTGTTTGTGTGTGTGTGTGTATGTGAGAAGGGTTTTGGGGGTTAGAGTAGTA
This sequence comes from Thunnus thynnus, assembly GCF_963924715.1. Classification (NCBI taxonomy): domain Eukaryota; kingdom Metazoa; phylum Chordata; class Actinopteri; order Scombriformes; family Scombridae; genus Thunnus; species Thunnus thynnus. The sequence continues at coordinate 19,338,935 of NC_089524.1, read as the reverse complement.
AAGTTCTGGGGAAGCTGTCTCATCATTTATTTATACAATCTACAGAAGAAGGGGTTAGCGGAGAGGGAGGGGGGCTGCCTTCTACAACCCACCCTGGGAATACTGTAGGTCAAGAGTTGTTTTTCTAGCTACCAGCACAATTCTTTGTCTGAAACAACGAAGCCGATGAATGAAGGCACCTGACTCTCCTGCTTGTTTATACAATCCAGTGATTTAGCTGTTGAAGCTGAAACAAAGAAAAATGCTTTATGGTGATTAATGGACACGTTTATACAAAATAATGCTTTACATTTTACGGTCATTTTTAATTAAATGATTATTGTTAAATGAATAGATCTATAATTTATTCTGTATTTCTAAATTTAGTGTTTGTAATATAACAATGTGTGCAAATCTTTTGGTCTTCTTTCATTTATAAAATAAATACATTACATTTAATCAGCTCAAAATCATGTTAAGTCATTTCAATTTAATTTGTATAATCACAAATTTGCCTCAGGGGGCTTTACATCTGTACAGCAATACAACATCCTCTATCCGTAGACCCTCAGTTTGGATAAGGGACCCCCCACAACCCTACACCCCCATGGAAAAAAAACATAGGCTACATGATAACATACATGTTGAAATTGTGTGATTAGTCAACAAACCCCTTTTATAATATTTAAAATTGAAAAAAAGAAGAAAATTTGCATGTTGATTGTTAAACCTGTAATCACCAAATGTTTATATTTTATAAATGATTGCTCAAATAATTGATAAAATTATTACTTATATATTTATGGTTGTGATTTACAGCAGTTAAATGTCCCTAAATCTAATCAAACCATGTATTGATTTTTCTGAGGCTTTAGATAAATTAGATCCTAGATAAACAGTAGTTGTGGTGCTTTGAGCAAAATCAGAGCCTTTCAGCTGCTGTAAATTCTCTGCCTTGGTTGGTCAGGAATATAAACATTACTGGAACATTACATTACTGTAAACACAGGTTAATTTAGTTTTCTGAAGACGAAGGGGAAAAGTGTTTATTGACACTTGAAGTGTCAGTGCTGAAGTACTGTCAAAAACACTCGGTTTAAATACACACACAGAGTGCACAGAGGCATATATCACCAGAAAGCCTCAAAGGGACAGAACCATTATTGTTCCCCACTGAGGTGCTCTATCATCATCTCTTTGGCTTTGCCCCACACACACACACACACACACACACACACACACACATACCATGAAACAAATGCCAGGGCATCCAGGACTGCAGGGAACCTTTAAACATTGGCTGGAGGAAAGGGTGGAGGGGGCCTCTGTGTGCTTTGGTGTGTGGTTGTTAGCGTAGAGGAAACAATCCCTCTGCAGAATCGAGTCAAGGACCAAACGGAGGCCGTGTACTATGCAAAGGTGTTAGTGTGGTTTATTGTATCTGTAGAAAGACAACAAAATAATGATTGTAAAACTGTTAGTGTGTACATTCTTATTTGTTCTATAGGTATAAGAGATAAGTAAAAAGTTTCTATTCAGTCACTCTGGTTAAGCTCTTATTTCCCAGGATGTCCAAACTTTCATCCACCTTCATCCCAGGCGGACGCTGTCGGACTCTAGAAAGCCATCACTGTTAGTGTCCGTCCAGACGCGGGATAATGAGAACCCATACTGTGTAGCTGAAAGAGAAGCTGTCAGATTTACAGGAACGCCGGCACGCGTTGATCAAATTAAAGATATACCATATGCCATAATAGTTGCATGAATTCAGAATGTTTTAGTAATTAGGTTTCATTGCATTTACGCTGTAACACAGTTCACCTTAGGAGGCAGATGGAGAGTTGAGACAATGTAATTATGAGACGCTAATGCTGGTTGAAGTGTGTGTCGCAGTTTGAGGAGAGAAAGCAGCGGCAGAGAGACTGTTGGTGAAGCCTCAGTAATCCACAGCTGTGAAGATGAATCCAAAGATGACAGTGGCCTTTGTTCCTACACATCACACACCTCACACACATAAATGCACAAACAAAAGGAGACGTGCGCATGTGGAAATACACACACTTCTTCACTGCAGTGTTCAGCAGTGTACTGGGTCGGCAGGACAACAAAGAGACAGTGGGTGCAGGGTCATTCCCTTTTCTACCTGCACGCTGCCCTCACATCTACACTTTCATCCTCCACTCTTACCACCACACTCGCTCTGTTAGTCAGAATCAAAGCGGGGAAAACAGGCGCTTTCACAAAATATGTGTTCCTCCAAAACATCTCTGTGAATGTAATATATTGATTGACAATATATATTGAGTTCAGAAAGCTATTTGAAAACAGGAATGTAATGTGACAGAATGTGATTTTCAGTCATTAAATTACCAGCTAATGTTGGTGTTTGCCTGTTTTTCCTGAGCTCCATCAAATGCCACCCAGCATTTCCAAAAATATATAAATATATACAGTACTGTTCAAAAGTTTTAGACGCTCAAAGTGAGGATGCTTGCAAAAATAATGCCATGAATAGTTTTTATTTATCAATTAACTTCGTACAAAGTTCAGTAAATCAGTATTTGGTGTGACTTTAAAGCAGCACCAGGTCTCCTCAGTATACCTGCACACAGTTTTCGAGGTACTTGCAGGTCGGTTGTTCCTGCGTCTTGGAGAAGTTGCCATAGATCTTCTGTGGATTTAAGCGTCTCAGTTGCTTCTCTCTTGTAATCCCAGACTGACTCTACAATGTTGAGATCAGGACTGTGTAGGGGCCAGACCATCTACTGCAGGACTCCTTGTTCTTCTTGTCGATGAAGAGAGTTGTTTATGACTGTAGTTGCATAGATTTAGTTTGAGTTGGAGAGGACATCAGAAAACTAACAACACCTGAGTAGTTTAGGCTTCCATCTATTTAAGTGGCTTCACTTTTAACCTCTTTCTCTTCTCTTCCTCCCAGGCCTCCTCCTGCTAGTTCAGTTAGGATTTTGTGGGGGATTTTTTTGCACTCATCACACACTACTCTCATCCACACACTGCATTCATTACAGACCTAGCTGACTAACATTATTATTTTATTTTAGCTTAAGTTGACAATAAATGTTTTGGTTTTTTTTAGAAACTTTGTTAATGTGTGATTTTTTTTTGTCACTGATTCTGAGCCAGTTCATGACGCTTTACATCTCCATCCTTCAGTACTCCATCATAAAAACTGTTCATTAGCAGCGTAACATTTTACTTTGAACTACAATACAAACTCAGGTTGACGCTTGTCTGTGAGCACGACTGAAGGAGCTTGTCGGACTATTAGTCATTCTGTCATGGCTCACCGAGCAGCCAGGTACTCAGTAATTCAACTGACCTGTTAGTCGGCTGACAGATCGGCAGTTCAACCGTGCATCCCTCCATCCAGACAGCCAGTCATCCATCCTCCTGCAGCAGCCAGCCAGTCAGCCTGTCAGTTGGCTGGTGCTGAGGTGGCCGAGCTTTGGATGGTTGTAGGGCTGAAAGAGTTGTGACTGCAGCCTGAACTGTGCAATTGAGCAGAAGTGTGAGGCAGATTGGAGACCATCTGCTTCCTTTTCTGTCTCTTTCTTCTTTGTTTGTCTACATTTCTTTCACTTCTTTTGGTAGCTTCATCTTCTCCTCCTGCTAATTTCTGTCTGTTTTCTGTGGGTATATCGGATTCTCTGACATACAAGGGACCCATTAAACCATGTACAGCCATGACTGTACTCAACCTAACATATCCCAGCTGTTTTCATTACAAGCCTTTTTACATTTTACGTCTTTAACTCTTTTGTCTGTACCACAGTTAATGTACTACAATAGCTCCGTTCCCTATCTCTCAACCTCTCTAAAGACACTGTTAAACTTAAGTGGAACTTCATTCTTGTTGGCAAACTTCATTTATAATTCATAAAGTAAAGTTAGCTTTATGCCTGTAGCTATATGTTTGTCCTATTTCTCAACTGTTGTCATTACTGTAATGGTCTTGTTTTAGACGTTTAATGAGCACCGCTTTAATCTAATCTAATAGATCTGCTGTAGGAAGTTTCCCTCTCTCATGCTCCACTGGGTTTGTCCGTCTATAGTGAACTTTAGGCTATTCAGCGTTTTCACCTGCAGAATGCGGTTTAATTCGCTTTGAATTGATTATATTAACGGGTGCGGAGGCAGTTTCTCATTTATTTTTCTTGTAAAGCTGTCAGACTTTAAAGCAGTTGTTGAACATTTACCTCACCTTTTCATCACAGTCTTAACACTGTACAACCCTGCTGTAAATGTTGGTATGTGCGCGTGTGTGTGTGCGCTTGTATGTGAATATAGCAGTGATATTGACAGACTGCAGCCCGGGGCTTCACTTTCTTATTACTTTGTCGAATGAGAAAGCCACTCCATCCAGCAGCTGCTGTCTGGGCTTACTTTATACAATAGCTAATGTTTACAAGGCTGATCTAACACTGTCGATACTTTATCCAGTAAAACCCTTCTCTCCAGTTTATTCTGCTTACAATGACGTTCTTAATTTAACATTTGGTCATACTGCATGTCTAAGTGATGACAATGTCAAATATTTATGGAAAGAATGTATAAGGCACACTGTTTATGAATATCACTGACTGCTGATATGAATTATAAACTGAGAGGCATCCATGTTTAGTGAATATACAGTATGTGTGAACATGATAAAGAAGATTCATCATGTGTGTCCTTGTCTGTGTGGCCAGTAGCTCCCATTTTAAGCTTGTCAGGTGTAAGGTATCCTGCTGTGAATGATCTGAGACAGAGCATCAATACTGATTGAATTGGTTGGTCCTGAAAAAGACGTGCAGGGTTTTGTCTCACTGAAGAGAGGCAGAAGGAAGCTGTTGATTTAATTGTGACTCTGAATCGCTGCCAGTTTTCGTCAGTGATGAGGAACCTTAAACCAACACACCAAGATTTTTGAGGATTGGCTAGTTTGTAAAGTCACCCAATAGGTGATGAAAACATAGATACCAAAATTAGCCCTAGATAGACTAATTTAGCACTAGGATGCTCTAAATCTATGCAGATGCATGTGTCTTTAAAAGTAAACTATTTAGGTTTATGCTACTACAAGTTCTCACCTTCTCTGTTCTGAGGTGTTACCTATTATCACTCAACATAGTGTATGATATGTGTTAGCTTGTAACACATGTGATATGACAATTTGGTATCTGCAATCTCAACACTTTGCAAACAATTTGTCCCTCCGATATGTGCATTGATGTTTATTTCATTGTTCTTGTTAACAGCCTTTAGAGAACGTCCATACTTTATCATTTAGTGCCTTTCGCCACAATAAAACATTTGCTTTGCTGTCACAAATCAGCTCCCAGGTGTGTATGAAAATATGGAACTGTATGAATGTGAATCAAGGAAAAAAGCAACTTTAAATGATCTCTTCCTTCAGCAGATAAACATTATGAATGAGCAACAGTGCTTCATAGATGCTCACACAGTATTTGGGTTGTTGCATAGCTAATCACCATTTTTGTGTTTCCTCTTTTCTTTTTTTCTCCAGTCACAGATGATGACACGGTGAAGAGATACTATGCTAAGTTTGAGGAGAGGTTTTTCCAGACCTGTGAGAAGGAGCTCCTGAAAATCAACACATTCTATTCAGGTATTTATTCATTTCAGTAACACTTGATTTCAGTGATGATTGAAGCAGAATACATCAAATCAAGTCAAATAAGAAAAGTGTTTTCAGATCGATTAACCAAAACAGTTAGTGTGATTACTAGACTGGTACTCAGAGAAATTGTTGTATGGACTGTGTTAATCAATTATCTGGACAACATCAACATAATTCAAAAGTTTCCTTTATCTACAAATAAACTCTGGATCTGAACTCCGATTCACTCATTATTGCCTTATAACAATTTTTCATGAGATACAGTATATAAACCACTGATGTAAAGACAATGATGGCTATATCACACAATCATCTCCAATAAAAGTCCCACACTGTGTCTAATCTTGGTCATTGGAGTGAAGTAGCCAATGGTTGTCATGTTTAGGTGAGCAGGCCCTGCCTGTGTGTATTTCAGGGGACGAGGGAGTATGTGCTGTGTAACATGAGATGGAAGCCATAATATATTCTGGTATTCTTGTACCAGAAGGTTGCCTTCTGGTCTTTGAACTTCAGCTCAGGGGGAAGAGGGAGCTATCTAAAGATGGACAGTGCTTCCTCTAGAGGATGTTTTGTTGAACTACAGGCTCTCTGGGTCAACACTGGGCCAAGGTTTACTGGCAAGTTTGTTCCAGCTCATAATGATGAGAGATTCATGGCAGATGGACGGCTACAGCAGGAAACAAACAGGGTATAAATCATTGTGGACCTTGTTAGCAGGAGGTTGATTTACTGAAGCACTGAGGAAACTTTGGTCCTCAGGATTGTTTTCTCTCAGACAACCGTGTGTTTTCATTACTGACATATGCCAGAAACTAGCTGTTGGCTGCTGTAGAGGCCATGTCTTGTTAAGTAGTCCTTCATTATCCTGATCCATTATCTGCTGCACATAATGGATCATACATGCTCCCTTTGCTTAGGATAGAGCTTTTTGTGCAGATGAAAATCTAACAAGACTGAATATTTTAGAGGTTCATTTTGAGTCCCCTTATACTGTATATGTTATTGTCTGTTTATATAAATAAAGCATAAGGGAAACAATAGAGGACAATAGAACAAAACAATCATTTACTTGTCCTTTCTGATGTTCTCGTTGCCACATGTGTAAGTGTGTTTGACAGCAGCAGTCACATCACATCAGTATTACAGTCAGTGAGTCATTGTCTCCTCAGCAGACCGGAGGTGTGAGGTTGGTTAAATGTTGTGTATGAAAACATCAGCGTCTCCTTCCTGCTCTCAGGCGTCTTGTTTACTCTCCCCACACAGGAGGGGCAAGCAAGAAATTACAGTTGTGTCCGACAAGCAGCTTTATCTGATGCCAGTTAGTGTCTGTGTGTAGTAAAAAAAAAAGCTGGTTAGGTTGTGTGTGTTAGAGAGAGCAGTGGAAAGATGGAGATAAATTGTGTGCCGACTTTACATAAGACACTTGCCTCCACACAACTCTCTTCCTCTGTATCTCCCATTGAAAGGGGTCCTGACCTTTCAAAGCTACTCTGCTGCATTGCGCTGAAATCCAGCCTGCTGGACAGCACTTTCATCATCGAGGGTTAAACACACACTGAAAAGAAAAAACTCTCGCTGTGGAAGGTTTTGCCCATTTTTGCAGACTGCTGCTTTGAAAGAAACATCCATCCACCCTGTCTGTTCCTGAAAGCTGAGGAAGAACAACATTAAACCCAAACAAGTGGAAATCTAAACCACCAACACCTGTCTGTTTAAGGTTTATTAACCCCACTCAGATTAACTGCCCTCAGCCATGTCTGCTGTTACGAAGTGCTACTGCATTCTCAGATTTAACCTAAACCCACAAGTGGCAGGCAGTCAGGGTCTTGACTTTCTCACGCCTCCTGCCGTTGTCATGTGTTCATCCAAGTGTTCATCCGAGCGTTGTTGTGACAGACTGTACGAGTCCTGTGGAAGGATTAGCTACTTTCCAAGAAGAGCTGTGGCATTCCTGTAAGGCAGGTAGTGTGATATCTGGAGACTTTGTGAGGGTGTGTGTGTTAAAGCAACAGAGCATGAAAGTCACCAGTGAAATGACTAGTGCTCTATTTCTCAGTTTAGAGGAAAAGCTGTTGAAGCCTTAGATACTCTGACTGTCAGTCTAAATCAATTTTGCTTTTTTATCAGACTGCTGTCACATAAAGCACTGCAACAAAATATCAGTGTACATACTGTGACTCCAGATCTGTTCGTTTAAGAGTTTCTGTGCCAGCTGAATGATCTTGCAAAATGCTGGAGCAGACATGACTTGCACATTTCTCTAAACAAGAAATAAGCACAGAGTTACTGTAGACTTAAGCTAGTTAATACATGGGCTTCATTGGTCAAAAGCAAGAGGAAAATGACATCTAATCTCTGTCAGAAAAATAGGAGGCTATACAAGGGAAGTTAATGAAATGCAGGTTACTGCCCAGGCCCTGCGTTATTCCCTCCCCTTCTCTCTCTCTCTGGGTATATTAACCTATCACTGACCCAGATAATGGATCCTCACTCAGCAGCATTTACATGTCAGTACAGCCTAATAGTCTCCATGCTTCTGCTTCCTAGAGGAGGGGAGAGGAGAGGACAGGAAAGGAGAGAAGGGGAGGGGAGGAGAGGAGAGGAGAGAAGGGGAGGGGAGGGGAGGAGAGGAGAGAGGGTGTATAAAGGATTTAGTTGTCATCTTCTCTGCAATTGCTTGTAATAACTTGAATAGTTAGATAACAAAAAGCAAGTCTAACAGAGTAAAGTTAACAGCATAAACTCAGCTTAGCAATGTTGTTTATTTTAATCTTGTTCATTTAATGATTTGTGTTATTAATGAATACATTTTACTCAATTTTTGTCACCTTTTATGAACTTTGAAATATATATGTTTAAAAATGCCCCCTGTGGCAGAAATATCACTTCAAATTGAATCAAATTCATGAACAGTTGATACAGAACTCAAGACTCAACCTGACTTCATGGGTCAAACTACGTCAAGCTACATATCTCTAAGGTGTGGATACGTGCAGTATGAAAATGTGTGAATGTGGTGCAGTTTGCTAAATGCTTCCCTCAATAATAAGCCATATAAACCCCTAAAAGCTCTTTTTATTTCCTTTCTTGTGTTGCTCTGTAGAAAAGCTTGCTGAAGCCCAGAGACGTTTTGCCACTCTGCAGAATGAGCTGCAGTCTTCACTGGACGCTCAGCGCGAGAGTAACGTTCCGCCGGGACTGCGGAAACGCAAGACGATGTTCCACCTGTCGCAGGAGGAGCGCTGCAAACACCACAACATCAAGGACCTGAAGCTAGCCTTCAGCGAGTTCTACCTCAGCCTCATCCTGCTCCAGAACTACCAGGTATCAACACAAACACTCAAAAAAGGTTAAAGGGCATTTAAAGAAATGTATCAAAGCGATAATAATCACATTTTAACAGCAGTTTGTTTGGAATAAAAACACTGTCTGTCTGTCTGTTATGTACATAAAACAGTTTCTCCCTCTTTGTTTGTCCACAGAACCTGAACTTCACTGGTTTCCGTAAGATCCTGAAGAAACATGACAAGATCCTGGATACTTCTCGCGGGGCTGACTGGCGTGTGGCTCACGTGGAGGTGGCGCCTTTCTACACCTGCAAGAAGATCACACAGCTCATCACTGAGACAGAGGTGCTCATATGTGCACATACACATGTACTGTACACACTATAGTCCACAGAGATTGATGTAAAACAGAGCACATGCATAAAATCATTGTGGTTTGTGTGTGTGTGTGTGTGTGTGTGTATGTGTGTGTGTGTGTGTGTGTGTGTGTGTGTGTGTGTGTGTGTCCCTAGACACTGGTGACCACAGAGCTGGAGGGAGGAGATCGTCAGCGGGCGATGAAGAGGTTGAGAGTTCCTCCACTGGGGGCAGCTCAGGTCAGAAGTACAGCTGGTCACACTGGATGTCTCTCAGTGAATTGAACCTGCCTTGACAAACTGCAAAAGAAAGACAATTCAGTCATATCAGCCATTTTTCCTTTAACTTTATTTCATGTGATTTATTCTCCAATAAGCAGGGAAGTTGCTAAACCCCTTCCAGTGTTTTACAAAGTATATTTTTAACATCCCTCAACCCACAGTATTAAAATAACCTAAGAACACATTTGGTATCCGTGCATGAGAGGGTCCCTGCAAGGATAATCTTTGCATTTATTTTACTGTAATCTTGTCTTTTGTTTGTGGAGAACATAGATTAAAAACAAAATATGAGCAGCTTGTCATAAGAGAAAGAGAGAGAGAGGGAGAAAGAGACAAAGAAACAGAAACCGTGTGAGCCTTCAGTATTGATTTTATAAGTGCCTCTCCATTGTTGGAACAGACAGGATATCTTTCAGAATAATTGAGGCTAGTGGCATTTTACTCCCCTATTTTATATCTGCTGTTATTACTGCATTAATTATTGTCATGTCTGACTTGAATTATGCTATGTGACAGCTGTTATCTCCATTTCAGCTACAGGCATTTATATAATCAATACTGTATATTCATGCAGGTAAAAGGAGTCAGAGCAGCTTTATTTGGAGACACATAAGTATAAGTTGAGGTTTTGTTTTATCTGAATGTGCGAAATGAGTATCAAATGATCTAAAAATTGGGTGATTTTTATGAATATGTACAACTATACAGTATAAGTTGTTAATACATACAGTGATGAGGTGACTGTAGTTTGATAATAATGTTCCTCTGTATTCTTCTCTTCTTGCTTCAGCCTGCGTTAGCCTGGACAACCTTCCGTGTTGGTCTCTACTGTGGTGTCTTTATCATTCTTGCCATCGCCTTTGTTCTCACCGGTATGTCACAGCAACATTAGAATTCATCAGTTTTTAATTTCCTGTTGAGTCCTGCGCAATTTGTATTGTGTCACTGTAAGACAACTGGTAGTTTTGGTAGATTGTTTAAGATGAACAGCAAACATGATCGGCAAGTTTTATTGTTTGTTTTTTTTATCAAGCAGATAGGCAAAGGCTTCAGATTTTATCGTCATTTTATCAGGTGCTGTGTTCATCCGCTATGAGAACATCTGGCCTTTGGTGCGGATCTATCGGGGCGGTTTCCTGTTGATCCAGTTCCTCTTCCTGTTGGGCATCAACACTTACGGATGGCGACAGGCGGGAGTCAACCATGTCCTCATCTTCGAGATCAATCCTCGAAACAACCTTTCACACCAACACCTGTTTGAGGTCAGAATGAGATGCATGTAAACACATTTCTGGATGAGAACACAACTTTGTGTTCAGATTGATAATCATAAGTTTCTGAAATATGCAGTGCAAATGAATGGGATTGTTTAGTTGCTTGGGAAATTCAGATTCAAGAATTGATTGCCTTATAAAATTCATGCAGCAGCAACAATACATACCTAACGTCCACAGGGTTTTATTTATACTGTAGAAATACAAAACATTACATAATTTTGCAATGAATTATTCAGATTATCTTGTTAATTGAGATTTTGTGTCAAAGTGGTTTTCTTTTAACGCCAGCTTCTTCTGTTTCCGGTCTCTGTGCTGCAGATCGCTGGTTTCCTCGGCGTGTTGTGGTGTCTCAGCATCCTCTCCTGTCTCTACTCAGAGTACACCTACCTCCCCATGCAGATCAATCCTCTCATCCTTTACGGCTTCATGGTGCTCTTCCTCATAAACCCCTTCAAAACCTGCTACTACAAGTCACGTTTCTGGCTCCTCAAGCTACTGGTCAGTCCACACATTTATTTACTGGAGCATTCTATTCAGACTTTTGACAGAATAACAATGCCATTTGAACTTTGGTGTCATACACACTGAGATCTTCTGAAAATGTGTCTGACTGCAGTGTGTTTTATTAGGAGTTAGAAAATACTTTTAACTGAGTAAATAAGCACAACAGGCAGGATTCAAGGTTATACAGAGACAAATGTTTGACAACTGGTAACCAGCAGCAGATAATGTTTTAGAGGACTGCTGTGATAAAAATGATTGAGATGCAAATAAGATGATTCGCTGTGAGATGCCTGCTCAATTTGTGGGCTGATGAATGAACATGGTGCTGTGAACACAGAGGTAACTTGCAGCAGAAAGTGGAAGAGCCTGATTTAATGTGAAATGCATTTGTCATTAGATTGGTGGCTCTTCGTAAGTAAATAAATTACATTACAGAACACATGAAATCAACCAGCTGTTTTTTTATTTACAAAAATCAAAGTAGAGCTTTACCAGAACATTACCAATAAACTATACTCTAACCTTAACCAAAATCAAACCCCAAAATACTGACTGAAAACTTCAACAAATATAAACATGTATACAATATTCCATAAAAGTTGGCTGTTTTTATAGTATTTGACACAAAGTATGTGCTTTTTGCAGAATATCATACGAACTGCTATACACATATGCTGTGTTCAGATAAGGTCATATCATACCAGCTTTCTTTTGACTTTCCTGCCCCACAGGTGGCACCTTTCTTTATACTGGTGATGGTTTATTTTTATTTTGGCATTTAAACCAACAGGAAGCAGCAGAAGGAGAAGAAAGAAAACTATTCAAACAAGTTTTGTATGAGCTATTTGCTTTTTTGTTTGCTTTTTTTTCTTTTTGCTATTTTGTGCTGCTGACACAATTTAAATATTCACTGTATATGTGTATGATGTGTGTATGTGTGTATCTCTGCCTCAAAAATGAATGCATGTACTTCAGATATTCAGATATGCATCTCATGTCTCATGTTTACAAAACCCTCCTATGTTACTCTGTTCTTTGTCTAAGCCGCGCTACAGGGCTGCAGGAGAGAGGGTGTGTGTGTGTGTTTGTGTGTGCGCGCGTGTGTGCGTGTGTGTGTGTGCGTGTGCGTGTGTGTGTGTTTGTGTGAAAGAGGGGGGTGTAGTGAGACAGAGGGCAGAGGGTTGAGGGATAATAGAATGCAGCCTCGTCCCAGGGGAGGTGGAGGCTGTGACTGTGCAGTCATTACAGGCATAGATCTATCAGTATGCTGATGCCCTGAGCTCCTCTGTCCCTCCTCCTCCTCCTCCTCCTCTCCTCACTCTTCATCCCTCCTCCTCCTCTTCCTCCTTTCTGCCTCTCCCCTCAGCAGCAGACTCCCCTCCTCATATTCTTGTCCTTTCCTTTCACAGCTCCCCACAGTCCTCGGCAACACTCCCTCAGCCCTCCTCCACTTGTGTGGCTCCCTAATCAGCCTGAGTCTTGATTGTTCCTGTGTAATCATAACAACCTACACAGAATTAGACCAGATATGAGCTGTTTTTCATGTTTGACAGACCTATAGCTGAATGGAATAAGCAATAAGTAATTAAGAAAATTTCAGGAGAAATTGTAAAGTGTTACTGGGGCAAACAATCTTTTTTTTTTCTTTCTTTCTTTCAGTGCTGTAAAATATATGCAAGCCAGGTGTGCTGATTTCTTCTGAAAACAAACTGCAGGCAGAGGACAAAGATTTCATTATAGGACAAACTACAGAGCTAGCACCTGGATTACTAGTGTTTGCTCAAGAAATGAAAACCTAACCACATCACTGCCGCAGACCAAGCTTTGAGACATCCACGCAGAGTGGAAATGACCACTCAATCAATACAGACTTTGATTGACAGGTTAAGAGGGAAAAAAAAAGATCAATAATCTTTGACATTTTCAGTGGAGGGAGAGTGTATGTGGGTTATGCGTTTGAGAGTGTACATGTAGAGAGGCATATAGTCGCTCCTGAATGTCAGATGTGGCCTGGGGGGGTAAATGGAAAGAGTCGGGCAGGGTTGTATCATTTTACAAAGCATGGTCAATAAACCGAGCGGCTGCCAAAGTCATATCCCAAATAACATTCCCATAGAAGCCAAAGCAGGCCACAAAATGCTGGCAGGTCTTTTCATGTGGTTGTGTTGTACACCGGTGAATAGTGACACTCAAGTAAACAAATACATGCACACAGACACTAAGCGTGACTCATTAGGGTGTCCTGTGGTGCGGTGATAAGGCAGTCCAGAGGATTTATCCCCTTTGTGTGTTGCAGATCGTTAATAGAGGTTGTTCCCTGCTTTGCACCTCTATACTGAAGCACTGTGACATTTGCACACTGATTAATTGTTGACTAATTCAGTCCCAGTTTGCTGAAACCCACGTACACACAAGCAAATTTGAATAAAACCACTGGAGCGAGGTTAGCAGAGAGGTTTTCTGAAATGCATGGAAAATGTATATATGAATTTATCAAATTTATAAGTTTTTTATAACAAAATTAAGGCTGAACTCTAATCGCTAGCTTGTCCTTGCATTCCCTCTTTTCACCTTCCTCCTTTCCACTCTTGTCTTTTTTACAGTTTCGCGTGTTCACAGCGCCGTTTCACCGGGTGGAGTTTGCAGACTTCTGGCTGGCTGATCAGCTCAACTCTCTGGTGGTTGTTCTGATGGATATGGAGTATCTCATCTGCTTCTACATCTTCGAGCTGCAGTGGAGCAACAGCAAGGGTCTATTGCCTACAATTAAAGGTGAGGCATTAATCCATCGTCGTATCTCTGCTGTGAATAGATATAGCACTGAAGCAGCAGAGAAGTTTATTGCCCTCTGTCCCTGTCATTGAGACAATAAGCCTAAAAGGTATCCGAAAAACTTGTTGTAAAAGAGCTAAAAGTGATGCACCTTGGATTTCTGGAAATATGATCATATTAACGGACAATATTATGTAATGACGGTAATATATACATCACTTGAAACATTAATGGGAAATGAGGTTTTGGATATCAGTCCCTAATGATCAAGAGAGGGGACTTCTTTCTAGAGTCAACATTTTCCTTAACTTCCTTCAAGAAAAGGCAGAAATTTGTATATGGACAACAGCCACATCAACAATAATGCATCACAGCCACACAACATTTGCAGCCATGAGTTTTCTTTACAGGAAAATTGTACCTTGCTGTATTCATATACGTGTAAAAACAGCTGCTGTATGCAAAGTTCAAGCTGCTCTCAGTGATTTGTTGAAAGCTTACCAACTGAAGTGGATGTAACAGGTGAGGGAAGGTGGGGAAAAAAACAACAAAATGAATTGCAACACAAAAAAGCACAGATTGATGAAACAGACAATAGATATTTAAATATATACAATAATGCTAAAATAATAAGTTGATTAGTGAAGTAATTAATCAACAGAAAATAAATCAACAACAATTTTGATAATCGATTAATTGTTTTAAGTTATGTGTCAAGAAAAAATGCCAAATGTTCACTTTCTCCAGCTTCTCCAATGTTTACTCCAATTCTCCAAGATTTACTGCTTTTCTCTTCTATATTATTGTAAATTTAAGATCTTTGGGGTTTTTTGGACTTTTGGTCCAAAACCATCAAGCAATTTGAAGATTTCACATAAGAACCTGAGAAACTGTGATTGGCATTTTCCATGAAATTACGTCACATCAAAACAAATGTAAAAAAAATAATGAAAATAATTGTTATATATATACAGTAATATACAGTTGGTTATTTTTGACATTTATTGGTAATCATATTCTTCATATTCTTCAACTGTTAATAAAACATAACTCTTGATAGAAACACAAATCTTTTGGCTGGTCATAAGTTGACAGTGTGCCAGACAGCTGAGTTCTCCTGTCAGGAAAAGTGATGTGAATAAGGTTTTAATTGCTGTCCTTCCACTCCGCCAACATTGACACTCCGGCCTCCACGCAGCCAATTAACACGGAGCTAATGGAACGGAAATGTTTGGCCACACAGAGGTCGTGTAGCCATGTGACTCTCATAATGATGAGCTTTTCTGCATGAAGGAGAACGTGTGGAGGGCATTACGGCGGATAAAAGGGAGAGAAAATGGATAGTAAATGTCTAATCTACTTTATTCCTTTTTATTCTACTCCAGACTCTAGTGACTTCGTGTGCCACAGCTACTCGTATGGTTTGCGCGCCATCATCCAGTGTCTGCCCGCCTGGTTCCGCTTCATCCAATGCCTGCGGCGTTACCGTGACACCAAGAGGGCCTTCCCTCACCTGGTGAACGCCGGGAAATATTCCACAACTTTCTTTGTCGTCACCTTCGCAGCGCTCTACGCCACGCACAGAGGTAAGACACAGCATGCACGGAAACTCCACTCAGATACCTGTTTCATGTGTCATGTAGGTAGAAGGTTTAATCTGAGCTGAGTCGGCATGTTATGGTAAGAGTGCATCTTCAGTCAATTTCAGCGCTGTAAGAATCACAGAGGAGCCCAGAACACACAGAGCCTGTCTGAATCTGCAAACTAAAGCATCAATATCGGTGTGTTGGTGTTACCGGAGCATGTCGACACACAGCCTTGAGACTTTCTATTGAGTCGTGTGTGTGTGTGTGTGTGTGTGTGTGTGTGTGTGTGTGTGTGTGTGTGTGTGTGTGTGTGTGTGTGCGCGCGCATGCTCAGAAAGCAAAGGTGACCTTGAGCGCAAATGCTAGAAGTTGGCCTTGGTTTCCTTGTCAGTGCTCAGAGCTTTATAATGGAAATGGAAAAGGTTTGTCAAACAGAGCCTCGGATAAACAAGGTTCTGCTCTCACAATATGACATTTAGTCTGGGAGCGGGAGGTTAGAGAGAGACTGGAGAAAAGGAGAAGTAGCAAAATGGAAAAAAATAGAGAGCAAGAAAAGAGAAATAGTCCAATCTAAGATGTAGCTGAAACAAAGTTGGAAGGAGCGAGTGGTTAGCATTAAAAGTCAAGTCACTCCCCCTCTGACAGCTTCACAATTAGCCTGTAATTATTCAGATTCAGAAGCCATATCACAAAGGAGTTCATGTTCAAAGACACAGCATCCAGTTAATAAAAGCATCCAGCCTTTGTGTTTAGACTCTCCATCAGAGTTTCACAGATATTTGTCCACACGGCTCGTTTCAAAGCAGTTTTTTTTTTTTCCTGCAGGTCATATGTTTAAACTCCTCTCAGATGCCAGTTTATATATTTATTTGCCAGTAAATGCCAGCTGTGAAATTTCATCTCAACCTTTCAAACTGTTAAATGTTATTTCCCAGCTTGACTTTATTCTTTTCCAATATAAATTTAAATCAATACGCTTTCTTCCTAAGCTGACCACCAGTCTTCTGATATTGAATGAACCAGGAAGAGAGACAGACAGACATACAGACAGACAAACCTGTTTTTTTAATCTTTCCCTCTGCTGCTCGGTAGGAAAGGCGTCCATTAAACCATATCCTCCTTCCTCCTCTGGTCTGAAGCCTGTAGACCCTTCGACTAATGGCCTCTCTTCATGTGTTATTCTCTATGAAGCTGTCTTTCATCCCGCATGATAATGGAGGCCCAGACCGGTCGCTGGTTAAGTGAAGGAGGAGGATGGGAAGAGAGACATTTGCACGGCTGGTTGAGGAAATTGCCTTGTTGTAGAGTTATTTGAATTATTTTTCTGTCAAATTTCAAGCCTTTGGTGGATGAATATGAGCACCGATATCAAAATATCCTCCAACCAGATATGGAAATGATGCACAAACAGCCTTAGCAGCAATAAAAGTACAAAGTATGCCAGTTAACCTCTGATACCTGCTGTAGTTTCAGTGTAGACAGAACAGATGATGCCCAGAGGAGACAGCTGGGTGGTGTCGTGTTCTCACCACTGACTCCAGCTGTAAAAGGTGGATGAAGTCAGCACCTGGCAGAGGTCCTAGTGTCTGTCTGTCCGTGGATGTGTCACCTTCATTGCTAACCTGATCACGGCCCTGATGGTTTTTGAATGACCTCACTGCTTCACCACCTCACTCCTTCCTGGAATCGGCCACATTTAGCTCCGGGAAGGCAAAATACTCAAACTATAAACGCAGCAGATAAATCACGAGGAACAGACTGAGTGGTATTCAGTATCCAGAGCTTCCATTTGCACATATAAATCTCCAAAATAACGAGGCGCCGTCTACTCTCTGGTGTGCAAGGGGGAAAATGTGATACAGTTTTGAGAAACCGGGAAACTTTTTCGGCTGTGCTGTGTTGATGTGGGATTTGAGGTTGATTCATTTTTGATGTGCTTTCAGCAAACAGAGCAGATTTCTACCCTCAGAGAAACGTTCAGTTCAGTGCTGTGAGTAACTGATTGGACACTGTTATGAAACTCTAATCTCAGCAGATGCTCAGAGACCTGTAACCAGAGAGATGACGGAGGATTTCCTGGTTTAGGCAGAATTCCCAAACTCTGTACGATACAGTGTGAGAGACCTGACAATAAAGCAGATTCTTTACTCAGGATCAATACAGGCTCAGCTTTATGTACAGTGGCTTGAGGAGTTATGGCTGTTTTAGATGCAAGGGAGTTACAGACCTAATGCTAATTTAAACCTGAGGGATTTATCTCATGGACAGGCAGAGCTGAGAGAGCAGGATGTTGGCACGGAAAGAAAGAATAGAGCACGCTTCAGATGGATAAAGAATAACTGTTTATAGGGGGAAATTAGATATTTAAACATCCACAGATTTAATTACAATCTGATCCTCACATGTCATATAAATGAGATATTATGAGTAAGAGAAGAAAGCAGCAGTGTTTGTCAAAGCAAGACATCCCTCTGTCTGTGACATCAACATCAAAAACTAGCTGAAACGACCACGACCAAAGAGGAACATTAGTCCAGCTGGTCTCTGTAAGAGGTTTACTTGAAGGTGAGGAACGGGAATGAATTGAGTCACGCTGCAGCGGAGGAGCAGTAAATTTAGAGCTGATAGAGCACAGAGGGGGAGGTATAAATGAAAAGGTTAGACATAGAGAGGAAAGAGGTAACAGAGAAAACCAAGAGAGCACCAGCAGGAAGTGAGGAAGATGGATTTGAAATTCACAGATTTAATAGATATCAAAACACACAGATGATGGTAGGAAATGGAGATAAAGGATAAGGAGAGGAGAGATGTGTAATTACCAGCCCGGGGCTGAACACATGTCTGCTGGACTCTGCTGGAATGGAGATGAGCTCAGAGCCAACAGCTTTTATAACTTCATTTCATGCACTGACCCCTCGTTCATTATGAGGAGAGGAATCGCAACACACGCAGAAACACCATCAGTCAAACACACACACACACACACACGTTAACAGATGAAGATAAAAGACACTTCTCTGAGTCAAATCTTTCTCTCTCTCACTCTGCCTGAACTCTAATTCACCTCTGCTAGGGCCAAACAGACTGCTGCTACAGAGAATATATTCACATCTGGAGCCAGACACGAGCTGAGTTAACCCAAAGATAAAGGTTCATCCTCTGAATCTCAATAACATCTCTAGACATGTCGAAGATGGAGATCTGTGATTGGATAGTGTTGGAACGAATACATTTGGTTGGGTGGTCTCAAGGTGCAGGTTTCTTAACTACCTGTTGATGAACAGGGGTTGCCATGGCAACAGATGAGGGAGATTAGTCTAATAGCAGGGACTGATTGTTCTTGCTGTGAAATTGTTTCCGTCTGAGGGAAGTGGGCCTGTTGCATAAAATGAGCCCGTTTCTGCTGAAGTGCTCCATCTCTAATAGTCTGTAATCTCTTGGGTCTGTGTGTGTGTGTATGTGTATGTGTATGTGTATGTGTGTGACAGACTACTAGCAATTGAATGTGTGTGACAGGAGTCAGTGACCACTGTTCGCCTCTACTGAGCATCCAATCAATGTCCATCTCACTGTGCTTAACCTTTTAATGGCACAGTGTCTAACCAGCCTGGTGGAGACAAACATCATCCTTAACAGGAACTGAAGGGTTAAACACTTTACCAACAGAGGAGATTGCATCATTGAAAAGAGTCTATTGTCCAGGACTTTAAGTTTAATCTACGACTGGGAAATCTCAGCGTGGCCGTGGGGGACTACTTGCATCCCATCGCTCAGCTGAAGAAGCAGCAGCACAAAGGCGGCAGCAGTTAACAGAGCAGGACTGTGGGAGCATAGCAGTAATTCTCTGTTAGAAACGTCCCCGGCTCTGCTCCCCGGCGTCTCGTTGGCTGGTAGCAGGAAGACGCAGTGACTATGACGGATTGGACCGAGCCCTGTCTCTGTCTGGTGGCTGCGTCTGTGTGAATCTTTGTGTTAGGCTACAGGGCACTGATTTATATATCAGCAGCCACCAAGGAACGAGCAAATCACATCCATGTTCCCACACAGACACACAGACAGCTAGTCACACATTTAGACATAATACATCAAAAAACAAGCACTTGTTAAATAGTCCTCAGCTGAAGGCATCTCTGCAAATAATAATTATTACCATCGTCACTGCAAACATGCACTCAGCACGGCCGACTGCTGTCATGCCAACACATGATTAAACCTGTTTACAATGAAATACAACAAACAGGACACAGGACTGAAACAAAGGCAGAACTCATTTTATCAGGAAACCAGGACACTTTAATGAATATTCATCTTGGTTATTAATCAAAGAAACTGGATGTATAAACAAAGTCTTTGCATTTTGAAAGGAAACACACAAATTAATGGATTTTTGTTGAAACGCTGAGTCAGAGCTGCACAGCTGCTATACTGGACACATTATTTCAGCTACTGTCTGTAACTGTAGTAATACCCTTTCCTATGACACCTGGTGGAAGGTGATAATCATGTAAGTGTATGAATCTCGGTGTAGACCTCATGGAAAGTGTGAATTAAACTTGACAGATGTCCACAGGACTGCGGTCCATCATTGGTAGTGTATTAATGGCAGGAGGGCTCCCTCTAGTGGTCATGCAGCTGACTGACTTGAACAAGGTGGCAGATGTTGTGAAGCTTCATTTGAAAATAAATACAGGTTTTTCCTTTTGTGTCAGATCTTTGAACAGATTCTGAAAATATATTCAAGACGTATTTAAAAAGATGAACTCACTGACAGTGATGTGTGTGTGTTTATTCCAGAGCAAGGACACACAGACGCCGACATGTTCTTCTACCTGCTGATCGTGTTCTCGACCATCAGCTCCCTGTACACACTGATCTGGGATCTGCGTATGGACTGGGGTCTGTTTGACCGCGGAGCCGGAGAGAACACCTTCCTCAGAGAAGAAATTGTTTACCCACACAAGGTAGAGACACACACGCACGCACACACACACGCACGCACTCGCACACACCGTCAACCTAACCCTGTCTCCGCTGTGTTCAGGCCTACTACTACTGTGCCATTTTAGAAGATGTGATCCTGCGTTTTGCCTGGACGATCCAGATCTCTCTGACCACGATGACCAAGATTCACTCTGTGGGCGACATCGTAGCCACCGTGCTGGCTCCCCTGGAGGTCTTCAGGTGGGTCTGAACAGCTGGACACACACATATGATGCTCTAATCATCAGGAATTTGAACATCCATGATGGACAATCTCACAACCACCCAGAGTGAGTTCTAATTCAAATCCCGCACTTGTATCGTCCTCTTCACCTTCATCTCTGCAGGCGTTTTGTGTGGAACTTCTTCCGTCTGGAGAACGAGCACCTGAATAACTGTGGTGAGTTTCGTGCGGTGCGGGACATCTCTGTGGCGCCACTCAACGCTGACGACCAGACGCTGCTGGAGCAGATGATGGACCAGGAGGACGGCGTGCGGAACCGCTCGGGCAAGAAGACCTGGAAGAGGTCCTACAGCCTGTCGCTCCGACGCCCCCTGCTGTCCTCCTCACAGTAAGAAACAACCTGCACACTGACATCAGCTACTCATTTGAAGATGATTTATAAAGACTAAGTACAAATCACTATTGACCAAAAAACAATCAAAACCATTTTATTCAGTTTCCTCAACAAAAAAAAAAGCTGTAGAACGCTTTATAAACTCTCAAATATCATTTGCAAAGGTCTTGAATATTTGCTCTTGCCTGCTGTAGACAGTAATATTAGTTGTAACATGTTTTTGTCGTTCTACATCTATAAACTACAAGTCACTACTGCTCACTACAGTAGCTACAAAACTCACTCAAAACGGACAAGGCGGGAGTTTTGCAAAAATTGAAATGAACTGAAATTAGTCTTTTTGTAATTGGTCTATGTTCTTCCATTTATCTAGGATCGTTAATCGATTCATTATATTACTAGGAATCATATACAGCTGGAAATACTGAGAGAAATTTGATATAAATGTCAATAAATTCATTCACTTGATAAATAGTTGTAGGTTTTCCGTCAGTCTTTAACCAGTTAGACTGTGACAAAGGTTTTAAGTTGCTTTCTTTGTGGTATTAAGTTTAATTTGAACACTGTAGAAACGCTGCTATAAGTGATTATACACTTGTCTTCTGTGACAAATATAAGATGATAAAAAACTAAATCATTTCCATATTCTTTTGCTTATATATTTTGGTTTATATATAATATATATTTAGTATAGAACATATCAGACTTTGTCAGGGACATACACCTAGACTTATTTCCATCATTATCCGTGATATTTTAGAAATATTAGAACTACAAAAACTAGAAGACTGAGTGATTTGAACACAGACAAGGTAAAAATATATTATAAAGACCCAAAACAAATCACACCTCAAAATACAACGTCACACACTTCAAGATGCAAATATCCACAAATATACAACATAAAACAACAGAACTGTTGATATGAAATGAAAAAGATCGATTTATCAGATTATAATCATTCTCAATCCTCTTTTCTAGATCGAAAAAGGACACAAAGGTGCTTATTGAAGACACGGATGACGAGGCCTTCAGCTGAGTCCACAGCGACAGCACACACAGACACACAGACACACACACACACACAAACACACACACACACCTACTGTACTTATAAAGACCTCATTCACTAACACCCAACCTCAGCCCTTCTCTCTCTCTCGTCATTGTAAGCCTAAAACCTTCAGTCTAAACCTTTAAATCAGTGAGGACTATCATACCGCCCTCACTTGTGAGAATTTACCTCATCTTTATATCCTTGTGAGGTCTTTCTAAGTACAGAAACAACACAAACCTGCCGAAGCACAAGCACAGTGTAACATCGCTACAGTAGAGGAGAGAGCTAATGCCACACAGCCATACAGACAGACGGACAGACGCCAAGACAAGACCACACTGCCCTGGGATCTTCTCTTCTTTTTTAAAACTGACTTTTTTTAGTAAATGTGTTGTTTACTTTGAGATGTTTTCTTTTAGATTTTTCTTTACTTTTTTTTCTGGATTTATTTAGGAAGAAGCTACGTAGTTAGGCTACATACGACTGTTTACAAGTCTTTTTAACTATACTAGGATCAACAGGGAGAACACAAGCCAATCAAAAAGACTAAATATTAATCAATAGAAAACCTGAGGAAGGACTCGACACACGTCACAGCATATCAAAAACAAAATCAACTGGTTTCAGCTTGTTGATTCTTTTTTATACTCCTTCTTTTTTGGGTTGTTGGTTTATTGAGTTGTAATAAAGTCAGTGTACGATCACAAACCCTGGAGGCACTTGCAGGAAAAGTGCATTTAATACACAAACATGGGGAAAAAAAAACCTTACTTGTACACAAAAGGGATGTTTTGATTCAAACGTTTCTAGTCCGTGAAGTTGCTTTGTAATATATATATTTTGATGTGCATTATTACTCTATTATAGTTGTTAAGTACTTCTACATGTGTTGTTTATACTAGTGAGACTAGTCGGAGCATCCACACGATGATTGTTGATGTATTTTCTAACGTTTGGAATGTTTTTTCTCGGTTAGATTTGTGCCATGTTTCTACTAAAACTCAGAGTTAGACTTCCCCGTTTATCCCCAAATCTCAGATTAGTGCAAAAATGAAGCGTGAATCGTTGTGTCATGTCATCATTAAGTGCCCTGTTAGCGACAGTATATCTACGTGCATTGCTATTGTTTGCATTAACTGCCAAAGCTTTATTTTTATGAATGTGTCAGCGGTTCAGAGTAACTTTGTCCATCCAACCTGCCTGGGTGAGAGGCAAAAGGAAACGGAGCCTAAAACCTTTTAGAATTTAAAAGATTCTTATTATAATTGTATTTTATTTAATATTAATTTAAAGAATTGGAGAGTTTGTTTTATTTTTGTAAACGTATGTGTTTTATTTGGCTGTTTTAACAGGCAGGTTCTGTCTTGTCTCAGTAATATGACTAGTTAATAGTATTACTGTCAACATTTGTGTAGAGCAGAGTGATGTGATGTTCTGCTTCAGGTGTAAAACTTGAATTGTTAATTAATCAAAGCTGTGAGTTTAAATGTCAGTGGTTCTCAAACTGTGAGCGGGACCAGCAGGGAGAAACTGAATGAATCTGATTCATGAAGGTATGAAAATCAAACAAGTGTTCAGACGCCATCGAGGCGATCGAGATTCATTCAAACAGCAAAACGACGTATTAATATTAAAACATGGACAGATTTTTGACAGGGAAGAAAAGACAAACAAGTTAAGCTTATTGAGCAAAGACAAAAAACTTATCTGTCATGTTGACTGTCAGTGAAGCTGAAGATTCTTGAAATCTCTGATAGTTTGTTTAAACTGCATTTTTAATTAGCAGAAACATGCACAATAAAAAATGCAGATAAAGTGCTAGATAACGTTGGATAACAGTTTAACCAAAATGTTTTTTTTTTCACCTTCCAAAATGGGATGTAACAGAAAAAGTTTGAGAACTACTAGTACAGTATAAGCAGAGCAGGTCACATGATCACCCGACTGATTCAGAGACCTTTAACAGAAAATATTCATAATCTCTGACATGTTTCACACTTTCTGAATCAGCCTCCATCCAGCATCCCAGATACGTGCTGTTCATTTGTCTCCTATGTTCACTGTTGCCTCATTCATTTAAAAAAAAAAAAAAGTGGATTTAAACTGTTGTGAATTTGTTAAATCTTGTGTATCTAGTACAATCTAGTACAATTAGGAATGATAACCAGATAAAAAAAGTGCTGTACTCCTGACATCCACATTTAATTGTAATTTAAAAAGTGTTCCCTGGCTTCCAGAGCAATGATGTTGTCTTTAATGCTGCTGTGTGTGTGTTTTACTTTCTCTTCCTGTTTGACCCTCCGCTCTCCACTCCTGTGTTCCTCCCTGTGGCAACACCGTGTCACCACCAGCCAGTCATGAGACAAATGTGCTACAGAAAGTCCTGCTTCTGCTACTTGTTGTGTTTTTTCCCCCGTAGCGGCTAAAAAAAGACTGAAAGGCCTCTTGTGTGCAAAATGAGCTCGATGTGAAATGGAAAGCTGTGTTTATATCTGTTGAAGTTTAGAAGATGGGTAGCTTCCCCGGACACATGCCACGTTTTGTACAAGGGCATACATGACACACACACACACACACACACATACATACAAACACACACACACACAGCCCACATTACCTCTCTCTACCACTGTCCTGTGTCGGAGAGCACAACTCTACAGCAGATAGTTTTGTAAAAAGGCTCTGTTGTCTTGCCTGCATGCTGCTTTTGTTTTACATTGTACATAGATCTTCATTTATTTTACATGATGTGTATATTAGCGATCATTGTAGCCACCATGACAATGATTGATTTTCATACGTTGCCATTTTTTGTGCTCCGAGACAAGCAGTATTTTCTAGGCGATGAGGAGCTCTTTTTGATTGTCCACTACCTGCACTCTTTTTTCATGTGTAAATCTGTTGAAAACGTGTTTGTATAAAAAAATAGAAGAACAGAAAAAAGAAAAAAAATCAATAGAAATGGAGAAACGTGATTGCTCGTATCTTGTCGGTGATTCCTTCTTGTTTCCAGGGGCTCATGAAGGAGGTGGGGACGAGGGGGGACAGATTCCTGTGTCCTGAAGCTGTAATACTGTTTCTATTTTCCCCCCCTCAAGTGTACATTTGTGGATGTGCATGAAAAATCTTGTGGATGTTGTTGTGAAAAACCGCCCTGCAGACAGAAGCACTTTGACATACTGTAGGGCACAGGAACAGACCCCAGTCCAGAGAGAGGACCCACATCATAACAAGAAACTGTTTGAAAACTGATCCTAGATCTGCATGAATACCTCATAAACAGACCTGGGATCTTCATTTGCTCGCTGGAAGCGTTTTTGGAGATGCTTCTCTGTGAGAAACACATTGTTTCAGTGACCAGTGTGTGTTCACAGTCATGTAAAAACCCGCCGACAAAAACCTGAAATAGGGTTGTTTTGTACAGTTTGTGTTCGATGAGATGACATAAGAAGCCCTGACATCCCATTTTCTCATGGGTGAAAATCACGGTTTGTTTTCACTGCTTGCTGAAATTCACTCCCATGATGTTAAAGTGCTTGATATGTGTGCATCCCCCCCCAACCTCCCTCTCTCGATGTTGTTCGTACCCTTTCTCTAATCTAGCTGAATGTGATAGTACCTGTAGTTTGGTAGATGGATGTTCTACTTTGATAAGATACAATTAAAAAAAAAAGAAGAGATGATAGAATAAATACATTGTGGCTAAATGTGATTTTAAGAGACGTAAGACTAAAGAAAGGAAAATGTCTTACAGTCTGAACCATCCTCCGCCCCCCCTGAATCCCCTTTATAGAGTAGTTTGTACATGTCAAGTGTATAACACTGTTCTATGATGGTTTTCCTGATGGTATTTGTATTTCTGTAAACACTTTGGTGATCCTGTCATATCTGGGTTTTATAAACCACGATTATTTTTAAAACTCGCTCTGCCTCTCGACTCTTTTTTTGTTGTTGTTTTAACTGTTCTGACCTTCTTACAGTCACTGCAGCCTCGTGTTAGGAGGTTTCTGTCCTTGCTGGTGCACAAGAAACCTGACCGAGTGAGTATCTTCATCTTCAGTGGAGCTTTGATGCACTTCTGTAAATATAGGTTCATGTGCATTAATGTGTACGCAGAGACCTCGTCCTCTTGCCTTTATTAGTCGCTTTTCCTTTTGTTCTTTACGTCAGTGCACTTGAAGAAGACTAGAACCATGAACTGAGCTTTTAGTCATTCACCCTCCTTCACTTTTAAATGTCGCCAAAGTAGATGTACGCTCTAGTGGAGAAAGACAGGTCCCGACAAGATTTCGATCTTGACAAGACTGACAGCTCTTTGCAAAAAAAAAAAAAAAAAGGTTGAGGAGCTCATCCAAGAGTACTGGCAGTGTGGAGAGATGTAGTCATGTTCAGAGTGCCAACAGGGACGAGTGAATCATCCTGAAAAGCCTGAAAATCTTGCTTCTCTGCGAAGAGAAAGAACCCACGAAAATGAAAAGAACACAGTTAACTTTACAACAAATCACCGTCCAACAAACCCTCATAATCACAACAATCACTCCTTTTTGAAATAAAAACAGCTGTGTCCCTTGAGCTTGAAAGTTCATTCTTGACCTCAGAAACAGCAGTTGGGTCCTTCAGTAGCAGTTCTGGACCATTCAATCACATCACATGGTCTTCCTCAGCAGATGGAGTTTGCCTCAATATAAATCTAAAATCTCAGTTTTTAAGCCAACATGTTTTAAGTCCTTCAAATGCTCATAAAAACATTACTGGGCAAAAGTTTATCTGCTGAGAAAGATGGTGTCATACGACTGAAAGCTCCAGAACAGCAACTAATGGACCTTGTGGCAAGATTTGATTGATTAAAAAAAAAAAAAAAGCATCACTCAGCAGTTATTAGAGCTGCATCTAGTGAGTCTGCAGTATGTCTCTAAAGCCGACAAACAGAAAACCTGCCGATCAGCGTCTAAGAAGGTCACAACTAGGTTGTTTATTTTATGATAACTGATACAGGATAAATGTTATACATTCTATTTTAACACTGATATTTTGCTTTCATTTTCAATGTCAGTATGCAAAAAAAAAAAAAAAAAAAAAGACAATGCGAAGTAAACATTTGGTGAAATCATGAGTATGATACATAATTTGAATGCTTCATCAATATTAAACCAATTCATTTTAAGGACTCCTTGTTGCCCTGGTGATAACTTGTTTAGCTACAACACAAAAAAAAGGGAAAAAATACAAAAAAAAAAAAAAAAAAAAAACAACCCCAAAATGCAAACATCAAGAGTTGGCTGACAGCACACACTGTAAATAACCACGTGATCTTTAGATGTATCAATCGACTCGTGTAAATGCATATATAAAAACACTGGATCCCTGTTGTATATATGCACATACAGTAATAATGCAATTACTAGCTGTGGAGCCTTTACTGGGCTTACAAACAGACAAAATGAAAAGAGCAGGATACACATACATACACACGTTTACCATTATCTCTCCATATAAACCAACCAACAAGCAGAAGGCTCTCTGGCTTTAGAAGCTAAAAACTACACTTGACTTTTTTAAAAAAAAAAAAAGAAAAAAAAAAAAAAAGAAAGAAACAGACATTCACATTTCTGAAACAAATTCCATGATCTCATAACTTCTCGCCTGATCAACCGTCTCCGTCCATCAGTCTCGAGCTCTTTAGTGCCACCGGAGAAGCTAGAATGAGGATGCTGAGGGTGATGAGCTCCGTTTTTTTTTTTTTTTTTTTTTTTTTTTTTTTTGTGCCATCGTGTGCCGACTCATCCCGAGGTTAACGCTCGTCTGATTTACTTCACCGCCCCGTCTTGGTCCTTTTTTTCCTCCACGTCGTCACTCCTCTCACTGTGCACTCGTTCACTGACTCACTTGTTCACAGTCCAGAGTCCTGCACTGTGTCTCTGCCAAGTTTCTTCATCCAACGAGTGAAAGTGAACTGAGTGGTGTGGAGGAAGGTGGAGAAAGTGGGACTGCAGCTGTATGTCTGTGTTTAGTGTATGAATGTCCTGTACGTCCATGCATTTACCTGTATGTGTGTATGTGTGTGTGTGTGTATATGTGTGTGTGGTGTGTGTGTGCGCGCGCACGCACGTCCTGTGTACGTCCGTCTCTACACGGGCCTCTACGGAGAGGCGGGCGCTTTGCTACCGCTGTAATGAACTTGGTATCTGTTGACCGTCTGCCCTTTCACCTCAGTCGACAGGCAGGTGGTCTTGCAGGGGATCATGTCCTCTTCCTCTTCGCCCATTAGCCAATTCTGCACCGAGCGTTCAGCCGAGGCCGTCACGTGATTGGCCAGCCAGCCCTGGTGCCACTTGTCGAAGCGTTCGTGCTGGTTCACCGCCACTCTGTGCTGCGACTGTTTGGAGGAAGAGGAGGAAAAGACTGTCAGAGCTTCATCTCCGAGACACCAAGCAAGATTTAACAAGCAGGGTTTGATTTTTCTGGCGCGTGACGTCATTTATGTTCACCAAACACTGAAAATACACAAATATGCAGTAAACTAACAACTGTAATTAAACGCAGACTCCTCTCCTACCTTTCTGGCCTTGACCAGCGCCCCTCTGCGGTACATGTAGTCCTCGGAGTTCATGACAAACACCATCTTGTGGGTGTTGAGTTTAAAGCGACAGTCCAGGCTCCCGGCGTTCTCCACGCCCAGCTGGCGGTGCCACTCTCTCCTGCAGCGCATCGCCTCCACCTGCTGCACCTGCCAGCGACGGAAACGACGCAGGTTCCTAAGAGAGAAGACAAGTTTAATCTCTGTTAATCTTTACAAACATTATCCATTGTTATCTATTGTTGAGACGGTGGATCTGTAACAACAATGTGACACTAAAGATATGAGAACAGAAACCTTTAGCACTCTGTACTTTACTGGCTCATAATGAGGCGAAGGTGAACTACTCGCCTTTTTAAATAAAGAGCTTCTGTTCAAAGTGCAGTCAGACAGTAAAGTTACAAAAATACATTTTACCGACCACATCCTGTCTAAAGCATTTTTTTTTTCATCCTTGTGCTTAAAATGTAGCAACACTGAAATACAAGTAAACTGTAAGACCTGCACAATCTAATGCAATCAAACACACCAGCAAGTTTAAATTTATGAACATTATTTAGTTTTTGTTGAGACTGTCAGAATTACATTGGTTTAGTGTGTGACTGTGTTTAATTTAGTTTGATTACCTACAGACTCTCAGCACTGTGTTTATTGAAAATGTGATCTTCAATAAACTGAGTGCAGGAATTCAAACTTTGTTTTGCATTACATCCATTATAGATTATTAGATCCATATACTAAAAAAAATGTTTCAAATATTTATATACTGTGGACAAAGTATCTGAAAAACAAATAGGAAAGCAACAAGACGACAAAACTATCTGTTGGACAGAGTGGACACACACTGACTTGGCTGAAAAACTTAAACAAGACACCTGCCTTTAAATTAGAGCATTGAAAATGAAACGTGATCTACTGTATCTAAACCTTAAACCTGCAATAACTGATATCATATGATATCATATGGCCACTTGGGGGCAGTGGAAACAAGTTGTGAACAAAACATTGACACAACTTTATAAATTGACATGGTGAACATGTTAGCAAACAGTTGCTTATTTACACATCCAGTAGATACGGAGCAACTTTATCATTCATTTGGAGTTGTGTTTCTGTCCACCTGGTGAATGTAAGTCCAATATTCACTCTCCTTCAGCTCTGTTTTTATCTCTATCAACTCCTGAGGGAAATATCTGGCTCTTACATGCTCCACTATGTTCACCAGCTAATCTCTGACTGTGTCTGTTTGCCGTGTGGTGCTGAGTAAGTATTATACAGTGAGTTTTTAGAGCTTTTCCTCTGAGCACTGAGACTGAAAACAGTAAAGTTGCAGCTAAACAATAAACTGAAACTCGCTATAAAGCTCCGTAACGCCGAGAGGTGCTGGTGATAATTCTCTGTAGGTTCATCACTATGAGCAACGCCTCTCGTGTTACACATCATCATTTGATACATTTTTCATTAGTGAAATATTGATCACAGCTGCTTTGAAGAATTAAAAGTGTAGAAATAGAAATGTCTGTGTCGAGTTAAAGCGCCATACCTGGGCAGAAATACGGGTTTGAAGAAGTACCCCTCTGCTTGAGAACACAGACTGGACTCCGTTCCTACAAACTGCTCCATGTAGCTTGACAAACACTGCGGGATGAAGCACAGCAAGTTCCATTAACTTTACTCAGTTCAATCACATTATTGATTTTGACGTTTTCTTAAACAGCCTGCGGGAGAAGCGACCATTTAAATGGTTGAAGAAGACGTGTTTACCTGTACATCTAACGGGTCGTCAGCCTGGGCCTCCTCAGTGTCCAGCAGCTCGATGGTCATTGTCACATCACCCTTGTTCTGAATAAACATCACCTGGTGATACAAAACACAAAGAAACATAATTAAATCAAATATAAATCTATTAACTACAGCTGGATAAAACCACACAGGGTTGAAGCTCATACAGAACACAATAAAACTGTTAAACGCTTTGGTTCAAAAGACAGAAACTGACAGTTTTGGTTTATGTAGTTTAAGTGCGTTTATAGTTTCCATCTTGCAGTTTTACAACCGGCTGTATATTAGTAGTACGTTTTATTATCATCTGAAATTGCTGCTTAATAATAAACAGTATTTCCACTGCAGTAAAAAGCAAAAAAATAGAAAACAACAACAGTGAAAATGTCAGGGCCAAACATGCGGTCCAGGACTTCGCTCTCACCTTGAAGCAGTTCTCTTCAGCCATGACTCTCTCAGCTTTCCACTGGTAGCTGGTTTCCCAAGCTGCTCGGACGCACTGCGAGGAGAGGTTCCCCCCTGCTGCCCCCCTCTTCCTCTCCGCCAAGTAAAGATCAACCACCTGCAGACACACCTCGTCGCTCACTAGGTGCTGCAGCTGAAGGGAAACGAAGTAGAGGAGTAGATGTTGATGTTACAACCTTTAAAAAAGCATGAAGCTGGTAAATTGTACGTGTGTTAACTTTTCTTACCTGCCGAATGATGTTATGAATGACCTTGTCGATGGTGAAACCAATGTAGGCGTGAATGGTGAACATCTCTCTCAGCGTGTCTTCGTACTGTGTTGAGTCCAGATTGCCGTCCAGCAGGCTGCGCACCATATCCAGGAAGGCTGGGTAGTACTCCTCCAACTCCACCTCACCTGTGGAATCAGAGACATTGCATCTGTTACAAAACTCTGAGTTTATGACATCATGAATGTGTTTGAGAGGACAGCGTCAGCGTGGGATCTATCCAGACAGAGACAGGACTTGTCTTTGTCTCTAACATGAAAAAAATACTTGAGTTCAAATGCAGAGTTGAGTGTGGATATCATTAATTCAACATGCTGACATTTGTTTCTGCTATTCTGCTGCTTGGAAAACTGAATTAGGAAGAGATTGAAGTGCTTTAAACAGAGCACCACAGGACCTGTAATGTAATAACTTTTTAACACCTGTAGTAAAAGATTTATGCTTTATATTGCTTAAAATCTTTGAATTGCCTCAATACTTATCTTGCAAATACACTCAGGACAGCAAACACAGATAATGTGCTACACCTTATAAAATTCATAATATCACACAAAAGTGTACTAAACTTATAAAAAGCTTTGTCAAATAAAGACCGATAATGTATCTATTATCAATATGAGTCTTTGTAAACATCTGGAATATTTCAAACAAGCCTCTCTCATGGAGCACCACGTCACATGACGATCACTCAACACCATAAAACCTGAGACATTTACATTTAAGGGACTCGACTGACTGAGAAAAGTTTGATTAAATTGCACTTTGTGATTCAATTCAAACTAAAACCTACTGAGATAATAAGCATTTTTACAGGTTATGATTATAAAAACTGAAGAATCTTGTGCTTATTTGTCCGTGTTGAGTCAAGCTGTTGATTTAAACTCAAATGAAAGCCTTTTAAAGTGGCTATTTTAAAATTTGCATAACAGGTAGCTGAACTTACTGGGCTGTTTGAGGCGGAGCTCCATGGCGAGGTCACATGCTTTTTCCCTCCTTCCCTCCGCCATTAGCAGCCTCTCTCTGCTCTGCTCAGCTCGGTGCTCCAGCAGCTGCCGCTCCGCCTGCCGGTAAACCCGCAGCAGCCTCGAACACAGAGTCTGGTGCAGCCGCAAGAAGAAATACCAGTTGTTGTTGACGAAGAAAAGGTTGTAGACGCCGTCCAGCTCCTTCTGGTGCTCCGCTTCAGGGTCGCGCAGGTCCACCTTCTCCCCGGCTGCACCTGAACTCGTCTCCATGGGTGTAGATCCAGGGTTGGATCCGCTGGTCGCTGCGGGCTGGCTCATGCTACTGGAGGTGGTGGACGCCTCGGTGTCCACGGGTTGGGATGGGCTGCAGCGCCTCCGTCTGGACTCGCCGTTCAGCTGCTGCTGGGGTTGGGACTGGTTCTGGGACTGTGACTGGGCAGTTTGAGGTTGAGACTGACTACCTGTGGATGCTGCCGCTCCCGACGCATTATTAGGATTACCACTTCCTCCTCCCGGTGCTGCCGCCGGCACTCCACCTCCTCCTCTCTCTCCTCCTTCTTCAGGCTCAGCCTCCTCATCCGTCCAGTCTTCTGTGTCGCTGAGCTCGCCGCGACGGGAGAAGAACAGGTCGGGGACAAAGTGCTGGATGATGCGCTTGATGTGGTCCTTGTCGTCTTTGTGGATGGTGGGCTGACGCTTGACGTGGTAGATGATGAGCGAGGCGGCGTCCTCCAGGATCTGTTTGTCCTCATATGTAAACACCATGTGAGGCTCGCTGGACGAGGCTGAGCCAGAGCCGTTGCGACCCTGCTGACCAACGCCGCCCTCTTCTGTGCTCTGTTCCTGACGCTGAGATAAACACATAAAGGCAAAAGATTAACGTGGGCAAATTTAGGAAAACAACCAGTGACAGTGAGATTTTAAATAAGTTTCATAGACCTCAGAAATAAAGAAAATCTCCTGAAACGAACATTAAGGGGAGATGATCATCATCCAGGCAACAATGCATGTAATGGATGAAAAGGAAAACACTAAACAAGGAAATTAATCCGAGAAAGAGACTTTTCACCCAAATTATGTGATTTCTTTTTCATATATATTTTCTTTAAAAAAAATCAAAAATTTGATTAATACTGTTCGAAGCTCAATTCAACTTTAGACATGCAGGTAAACGTTTCGTAATGGCAGTTTTATAGTTAATTGGAAAAGTACAGCAGACGTGTCAAAGACTCAATAACATGATCTGTATTTCAGGCTTCGCTCTCTATAAACAAACTGCATTTGTCACGCTTATCAACTGTGTTCACACTCATTTAAAGCACTTGAACGTTTTAAATTATCAAAGAGGTCTTTTCATTTCCACTCTATAGCAGAAGGTCAGTTACTGATCTCCACTTCCATATTTTCAAAAGCTGAATCTACTGCATTGTGATGGAGCCTCTCTCTTTACGTTTTACAGCTTTGTTTATCTCGTTGCTCTTTGTCACTCCATAACAAGCCATCGGTTTCTCTGCTATAGGATTTTGTGTAATGATCATCAAGAGCTATAAACCGCGTACTGATCAACTGTAACTTCTTATTGAGCTTTTGTCAAAAATTATTGGGGATCACTGTTACAACCAAGGCTCAGATACTCTACAGGCCGAGCGCTGGCTCTGGGCATTTATGCCTCAGAACGTTGAATATCAGGGTTTAGACAACATGTTAAACATCAAGGTAGTTACAAGAGTGTAATGTTTTCTCATACAATAAGCTACAACTGCCAGATAAGATGTGAGTCAAGTCTGTGTTCAAGTTTGAGGATGTAGTAGAGTGATGTTGCACTGATTACACAGTAAAGTGTGCAACATAACGTCAACACTTGACAGTATAATAAATACAAAATAACAATGACATCATACAGTGTTGTCATCCGACATCCCACACCCTCTAACTCATGTTATGGAGTCTTTAACCTCTTAAACTCCCCAGGATGCCGGCGTCCTCGGCTGACATGACTGTCTTTCAGAGGCTGTAGCGCATTCAGTTTTAAGCCTAGAGTGAAGATACTGGTATCATATGAAACTAGTAGACCTAAAGCATCCAGTGGTACCATGATAGCTTGTCAGGAAGGGGGCTAAATAACGCTCCAAAGTTAGGCAAAATATTGGTGAGGGAAAAACCGGCATGGCCATTTAAAAAAAGGGGTCCCTTGACCTTTCACCTCAAGATATCTGAATGAAATCAGTTCTACGGGTATCCACGAGTCTCCCCTTTACAGACATGCCCACTTTATGCTAATCCCTTGCAGTTTTTTGCATACAGTATAAATGTGTTATTTGACTGGAAAGCAGAGACTCTTGTGGATTCAATGAGCCAAACTGTATGCATGTTTGATGATGTTTGTCTCCATCATAGCCATTTCACTGTAGTGAGACCATTTTTTGAAAATTGGACTGACTGTATAAAATGACCTATTGTGACCTCAAGAATAATCACAGCCTCACGAAACTTTACAAACACAAACTAGAGACCTCAGGAGTTCAGAGCATGTATGGCTTCCCTAGGTATATTGACAGTAAGGGGGTTCTGAGTAATTTCCAGAGTGCTCACCATCCAATCTCCAAATGTCAAAGGTTTTTGATACCAAATCACAGCATGAATTTTTCTATGGTTTTCCTCAAGGTCTTGGTGTCTTAATGTGGTATTTTGGATGGATTTTTGACCATTTTTATCAATTCTTGAGTTGTCAAAAATTGTTATATTTTGCACCAAATCTATGCAACAAATGGCATCAACCCAAAAATTGCTGCAACAACTTATGAAACATAACTGAGCATGGGGATGGTCATCATATACTTCCATCATAATGTTCTAAGCACTTAAAACGTACAAAATTTGAATAGGCGCCTAACCAAAACACAATGTTTATCACAGATAACATTAACAGAAAACCTGGCACACAGTGCTGAGCTCCATCTCAAATTAATCTTCAGGATCCCAGCTTTCAAATGACATATACAACTTACATACTGTTGACTTACTATCTCCCCCTAAAGATCCCCTGTCCCCCCCTTAAAAAAAGATGGGTCTACGGTAGGGAGGGGGGCAGTGGAAGAGGTTAATGTCAAGCTGACAGGAAGAAAGTTTTTACCTCATCATAGACGCTTTCAATCTCGTTGAGAAGACTCTTTGACCGCAGGGCCTTCATGTCATTCTGTTTGAAGTTGACTCCTTGGTGGTCGAGGGACTTCAGGTAAGCCTTCTCATATTGCTCCCTCCATATCTTATTGAAACCCTGCTGGGCCTCTCTCCACTCCTCTTCCTTGGCTTTCAACCTGTGGAAGACAGCACAACTTCGATGTAAATACTTCACAAGATACAGCCATGTTTATGAAACATGTCATGCTAACGTGTGTGTCACTGCACTTGTTTGTGAATGTGGCAGTTTAAATGTAGGAATTTAAGTATCTGTAGAAGTGAACATGTCACTGTCCATATGTACAGTACATTAAATAGACCAATAAACCATTTTTAGA
This sequence comes from Thunnus thynnus, assembly GCF_963924715.1. Taxonomy (NCBI): domain Eukaryota; kingdom Metazoa; phylum Chordata; class Actinopteri; order Scombriformes; family Scombridae; genus Thunnus; species Thunnus thynnus. The sequence continues at coordinate 19,303,060 of NC_089524.1, read as the reverse complement.
CATAGCTGTTGCTGTTATAGTTCACTTTTGTTGACAGGACACACAGAGATCATTGCATGTTCATACAAGGATCTTACAAATGCTGTCAGCAAATTAACATTTCCATCACACAGTCAGGTTAAAACTCCCTGCTGGTAATATAAATGAATTGTTTGAAATGTGGTGTCTAAATACAAGCGACAATCTCATTACCATACTGCCAATGTTTATAAACATAAGAAAATTAAAACATTCTAGCAAAGTGTCTAATTAACCATGATGTTAATGCATGAACATAAACAGTAGGAAGTAATGATCGCCTGTGAACTTAAATTATTCAGACAACATTAAGAACATAAACAGAGAAGTTCAGCCTTTGAATTTCTTTCATTCAACGTTTAACTGATGAAGAAAAACAGACAACAACTCTGACCTCTTGAGCACCACAGGCACAGCGGTAGCAGGACTCCTCTTCAATCCCTCAATGATCTCAGGGGCCTTGTCACCATAGATCCGATAAACAGCACGACGCTGGATGACCTCAGAGGTGCCGCCCAGGCAGTCATCTAATCTGAATCGGTCCTGGTCTTCGGGTGAAAGGCGGGACAGCTTCTTCTGGACGCTCTCTAGCACCCTGATGGTGGCCAAGTTCGTCTCCAGAACCACGTCCAGCTTGGGGTGGAGAGATACAGACAATCTTTAGACTATAGACAAAAGTACTTAATGTGCTGAAGGTTATAATCTCCTCTTTAACAATAACAGGGTTGCGATGAGATTTAACAATTTGTGATGTTTATAAAAACAAGATCTGATGAGAGCTGTAAAGAAGCAAAAATATACTGTGAAATGTTTGTAGCGTATACCTCAAATCTTTCATCCTCGCAGCGATGCAACTGCTCCTCATAAGGAGTCTTCTTTGAACTGACGAAGGTGGAGTCCTCTGACCAAGAGGGGAATGACACCCAGGTGTCGTTCAGTACCTACACACACACACACGCACACACACACACACACACAGAAAACCATCAATGAGAGAAATCTCTCTACAGGAAACTATTTAATAATGATGTGCTATTCCATCATTTGCTAAATTAAAGTCCCCCTCCACTCAAAAACATCTGTTTCTTCTTCTTGTTACTTCACTTGACTGCTTGAGCTTCACTGTGCAGAATGATTCATGTGCAGTTTGACACTAGAAGGCTGTTTTCAAATTAATCTGCTGAGGGAGTTCACTAAAAATCAGAGTTTAAGTCGTGCACCTACAAGCATGATTTATGACATCACAGCTCATTTGGAGCCAGTGGAGGTCCAGTATGAAAATAAACTTGCAGTGCACATACACTAAGAATAGACTTTTCCCTGAAGTACGAGACATTTTATGTCCAGCAATTAAACTTTTGAATCTGAAAATATTTGCACATTCATAGCATCTGGTTTTCTTTACTGGGGAAGAAATAGCTGTAATTTAGTAGTAATTTAGTGTAATGTTTTTCACAAGTTATCTGAAACGTGTTGTTAAAAACCATATCATACACAAATTATTATTCCAAGCAGTGTATTTTTATATCCCAAAACCTGTTTGGAGGGGACCTTTAAGCATATGCACTGATCTAGTGATAACTCTCAAAATGTAAGTGGATGTACCTCTTTGCATAGGGCAGTGCGCCCACTGCATTTAGGCTGCTGGTAGGTCTTGGGCAGTGCTCTGTAGCTGGACCCCAGGCGCTTGCAGGAGGCATAATCCACCTCCCTGCCCCCTCCCCCCTCCATGTAGCGATCCGACAGCCCTGACACAGCATGAGAGAGCTCTTTGTCCCCCAGAAATGACTTGAACTGTGTGTACAGTTCAGGAAACTTCCTGTGAGGAGATGGATGAAATCATGAGAGACCTGAAATCAGGAACAGCTGACCAAAACCCAAGTGTTTTCCTGCAGAATACTCCCACCAACCCAGTCACCGTATTCATCCACATTTCTCATTATATCCGCCCATTTCACACATTTATCCAGTTCAACCATCTACTCACCCCAGGAAAGGAGTGACTAGTTGTAGCAGTTCAGCTCCCGAAACTACTTCCTGGTTAAACAAGGCGATGCAGCGCAGGAAGTTCTCGTACACTTCCTGGCTTTTAAACAGGCGGCGAACCTGAATGATGTGTGGGTTGACAAGGAACTTAGACCAATCACATAATCAAGAATACATAAAAGAAACACATAAAGAGAGCAATAGAGAGAAGAGGGGAAACGAAAGGAAGGAACAGCATGAACCAATGAGGAAGGAAAGTCAAGATTGATGCCTCACCTTATCGAAGAAGGAGAATTCCCGTAAGACTCCATGTTTGCCAACTGAAGCAAAGGACTGATCTTTGGTACACGAATACTTCATTTTTTTCTAAATTAAAAAAGAAGAAATCAAAAGTTAATTTCTTCAGAGTCAATAATAGTTGGAGCATTTGAATTGTTGCTTTAGGGACATCACAAAAAGTTGCTGAAACGTTTTGAGATCAAGGACATGTATACATACATCGTTACATTGCCTGTGGCGGTCAGTCTAAATAGAGAGAGTTCACACTGTGGTACCTTGAGTAGTGGAGACATGTGCTGCAGTAGTATGGGTCTGGGTCTCTTTTTGTTCTGTTTGGTTATCGTGTCCTCTTCCTCCGGCCTTTTCAGCTGCTCTTTCCCTCCTGTCAGCGAGCTCCCTGTGAACTACAGGAGGGAAAACGCACAGAATCTTTGATAAAGGTTCTACTTCACTGGACTTATCTGTGATGCTTTGTCAACATACTTTCAATTACTGTTTGTAAAGAATAGTGTGTAAAAGTTACATGTTTTGCACAATCCTAATTATTTAACAATAATGTTATCAGCTTGCTCTGGTGACAAGACTGATGGCAAATTGTTTATGCAACATTATAATTTATGATCTGTATCATATTTTGAAATCAGAACAGTTTTTAATCTCCATCTGTTGCTTTACTGACCAGTGATCTCTTGGCGTCGGGCAAGAATTGTCCAAACTCAGCCAGCAGGTCTTCTTGTCCCTTGAAGAGACTGGCAACCTTAGAAAACACCTCATCTTCCGTCATCCCACTGCTGCCTCGATTGCCACGGCTCTCCTTCACCTCCAGTTGCTCCTTCTGAGGGTTGATGGAGGGGAAAAAATTGATTTTAAAAATAGGTGCTGAGGAATCAAACTCAATTAGAAACAGCAGAGACAAGTTACAACTCTCTGGCCTGGCTACACAAGGCCAATACTCTTAATCCAGAAGACACAAACACCGACTGTCTTCTAAGGAGCAGACTGATGTTGAAATTTGATACTAGACAAAACCCCTCAGCTCTGACCTTTGATTTGCTTGTTTAATTCTCATTTTAAAATGTTAGAGGGATTAGGAGGGATTCTCACTAGAATACCAGTAATGTTAGACTCTGCTTTGCTGAAATGCTATAACATTTGGTCAAAATCTTTGAGCTGAAACAGGAGGAAACACAATAACTACCAGTAACCAAAATTACACTTGTCTATGTCACAATTTGCAACTAAAACTTCATCATAAGATTTATCTCTACAATACCTGATATGTATGAAGAATCTCTAAGAAGGCTCTGTAGATCTCTGGGTGGTCCAGGAAACGGTTTTTGATCTTATTCACATAGCTGATGGCACTGTCAAACTCTACGGGACTTGTCTCTGAGGCAGGTGGGGACACGGACGAGGTGGTTGCCTGATTCTGGCTCTCTCTGCTCGTCAAGGGAAGGGAAAGTCTGCTGGGAGGCTCTGGAGGTCCTACTGGAGTTGACGAGGATAGGGACTCTGCTGACGTCGCCTTGACTTCACTGGTCTGGGCAGGTCCGGCTTCGATGCTGGAGGCAGAGGCACTACCTGAGGTGGCGGTCACTGTGGAGCTGGTGACACTCTTCCCCTGTTGGGTGGGGGAAACCTGGATAAATGACAAATGGTAAGAGGTTCAGCTCTAGGATTGGAGGTGCATCATTTGGAGCAAACTGTGCTCTCATTTTTGTTGAACATATCTGCCTGTGAACCAGATGGAGGTTAAAATTTGAAGGTAATTTTTAACATACACTTGCTACAGAAATATGAAACACTTGAACCCCTCTCGTCCCGGTGTTAAATGGATATTTAAAAACCAGATGGCATTTTAATGTATGCATTATTATGTCAATAAAACTGAAAGATGTCCACTGTGTTATTCATACAGGTGTTAAGATTACTGGTAATTCAGTCATTAACCGGCTAGTCAATCAAAAACACACATCTGAACCGTATTCAGTGACAGATTCTAAAACTGGTATGGCTGTCAAACAATTTTGTATAAAAACGTCACGCATGTGTGCGTGTGTGTGGTGTCTGTTAATGTATGCATGACACACTCACACACTTGTTACTCAAGTAGCCCAGTCATATTTGTAACTCAATCCATCCACTTCCTGAACACAAAAATCTCTCAGTTTGCATTTCGTTCTTGACTAGTGCTAGAAATAAGGAAATATGGATTTTTGGTTTTTATCTAGTTACTGCCAGTCAAAACACTTTGATTCACGTATATTCAAAAAGATCAAATCATATCAAAACTGGCCTTAATTAAAACTGAAATTAAGATTAATGAAATCAATATTGAATCAAGTTTGAATCACAGTGCATTAGATCGTTATAAATTCGTCAACAGTTTATACATATATCATCTGAATTAGACTGTAGACATGGCTGGATTACCAACCAGACAAAGCCAGTAACTGCTCCAGGGCCCCAAAAGCCTCAAGTTCACTGTGTGGGAATTACTTTAATTGATTCATATAAACATATAAATGGAAAAGGACTTTTTTCTCTTGTAGATGGGTCCCGTGTCACTATCTTTACAATAACTTCAATATTTTTATTTACATGGTGCATATTCTTAAATAAATTTCCGTTTAAGCGACTTACTACTAAGTTGAATATGAAGGGTGCTGAGGTTCACAGTTCATTTTTGCCCCAAGCAGGTTAATCTGGCCGTGAGCCTGTCTGACATGGGTAGATACCCAGCCATAGTTATGCATCTTATATACGGTACATATTTGTACAATTCAGCACGGTATATTTGACATTGTTTGAAACTGTGGAAAAGTTCTGTGGACTAAAACAATTCAATATTTTCAGCACATCCTCCTTTTTTACTGACAGACACCTTTAGAGGGTTGAAGGTAAATAAAGCACTAGTTCTGATCTAGCTTTTATCCAGTTCGAGTGTGTGAGGGGGAGGGAGTATCTCACCTGTGTTGAGAATGGAGACTGGAGGAACGCCACTCCATTCTTGGGGACTTCTATCCGATACCCCGGTGGTAGGAAGGCGTTGAAGCCTAAGACTAGGTCCGGGTGTCCATGGAAGAGTTGTGACACACGGTTTATCACACCCGGTGTGTCAATGCTATTAAGGAGATCAGGCAGACACAGACATTTAAATGGTTTGGCTGACAGAAGCTTATCATGATTAGATTCCTCTCCTCTGTGCTGCGAGAGGACAACCATCTCCTAATCAAAAAAAAGTGTCATCCAGCTTACTTCTCAGTTGAATAACTAACAATAAATTCTGTTATTCCACACTTACATTTCAAGATGATATCAAGTGTTTGATGATTAGAGTAGGGTGTCAGCCACAGTTTCTTACTAAATGATAATAGCCCTAAAATATGTGGCTAATCCCTGGGTTGTGATGTTTTGCAAAGTAATCAAATTCCGCCATCACCATCTCATGAGTCTGTATGAGGAATCAGCTCATTAAAAATGTATTACTAAAACTGTCTAACTGGCTACTCTTGGGGTAGATGGTGATGAGTAGCATCTTTTTCTGTGCATTACTTTACTACACTTGCGTGTTAAGTACTTGCATATATTGCCATAGATACCTCTGCGACTTGAACTCTTTCATGATGTCAAGAAACTTGTTGTATATGCCAGGATCGTTTGCAAAACGGATTTTGACTTGGTCCAGATATGACAAGGCATCTTCAACCTAAACATAGGAGGAAAAAAAATCTGATTATAATGCAGCACAAAGCACAATCAGTCCCACCTGAACTTACAGAGCATTTTTTTGACAAACATCCTGTTGGGCTGTTAGTGAAGCAGGATCTTACAAAAAAGGTGTTAATCCAGCTCTCAGATACCTTTAACTTATTCGATCAAACAATGGCTTTTCTACACATCAATGGCTAAATTGTTTCCCATTCATAATTAGCTACACAGGCAAATACTCAAATTACAGGTAGTGCGACTAACAAATGTAAATATTTTCAGTGCAGAATTTCAATTTGTGGATTTTTTAATCGAGTCGTTATTATTATATACATCATATAATCATGTAGTAATTATAATTTTATTATACAGGTCATGTTTGGTGTCTTCATTGTCTAACTGAAGTGCTATATCAACAAATGCACTAGTTAGCTGTACAGGCTGTACAAGTAAATAAATAAATAAACGTTGAGTACAAAAACACACGGAGCAGCTTTTGTTCATTGGACCACAGCTCTCTTTATTTACAACATCCAAGCTAGGTTAGGCTACGATTTAAAAAAAATATATATGTGTGTTCACACAAAGCATTGTCACAAATAGTCCACATCTGAAGAGGGCTGTTGTAGCTAACGTTAGCCAACAGCCAGTCAACTGACGATAATAACTCCACTAACACTTACAACACCTACCCACATACAAATTTATACAATACGTTTAGTCACTGCTGGTCCACAGCCAACAGTGTCGTGCTGGCAAAAAAACAGTACGGTGAAATTCAAACACTGCGATAACAAAGACATGTCTAATGAAGCTGCTAATCAAGTGAAATAGCCGTTCTTGGCTAGCCTGGCTGACGTCCTCCACTTTGTTCAGGGTGGCTGAAAACCCGAACAAGGAGGAACTTCCCACAACCGAGGTTTGAGTTAACGTCTGCTCACAGTAGCTGTTATTGACACCGTAAATAAGAAACTACCGCTAACTGTCTCACTCGACTTGCCTGCTCAGATGTTGTTTAATAAAATACAGCTTCCACATTTAACCTTAAATGTCAATGTTCGGCTGTTGAGCAATGAATTACTTTTAATAGGCCAGCGAGCTAACTAACGTTAGCCAGCCGTTGCTTTCACTACTCTCGACGTTAAGTGGAGACACAGAAAAGCCTAAAATCCAATGCAATGATCCGACGAACAAAATGGTTCTGACTCTGAGGGACTTTTCCCTTGTCGTGTCCGTTGTTCTTCTTACCTTCAGCTTCTGGAAGTGCTGCTGCTGCACTTGCTTTTGTGTTATAACGTAAGGCTTGTCTTGAATTTGGTTTATTTGCTTCGCGGTGCTGTGTGCCTGAATCTTCGCCATTATCCCGGCGACGGGAGGCTCGGGAGCCACTACCACCACAACTTGAGAGGGAAGCCTCGGTGTACCTCCAGTTGTTGGCTAGCCGACAAACCTTCCTCTCGGTCGGGAAGCCAGCCTGCCAGCAAGCAGCCCTACTTTGCCTGGCTGGACAGTCTCGGCACAGCGCAAAAGGACGGAAAATCCAGCAGAGTGGAGGGTGATGACAGACAAGCTGCTACTCGCCGCGACTTTGATTAAACATCACCATCGATTTAAACAAGCTGAGGCAAGAAGCGTCGGCAAATAAGCTAAAGGGACAATGGTTGCCGTTTATCGTATTTAAAATAACTATCGACTGTCTCTTTAAATTCGGCGGCAGCGGTCTAGTCTTGGCGTCCGGAAGCCAGAGTAGGAGTGAAAAATTGAAAAAAAAAGAAGAGTGAAAAATTGAACTGCGCATGCGCATCGAGGGGAGGAGCTGAGTTCACAAGAATCAGATTGCTCCACTCCCCCTCCACTGCTACAAAGGAACAATGTTACCCCATGCAAAACGATAGCTGAACACTTCACACTGCACCCGCAGCTGGCTACAAGATCAACGATGACAGTGAGACAGATCAATACTGGGCCAGTGCTGGACGTATACATCTCTTAAAGGAAGCATACGAGCAAAATGCAGCTTGTTCTTCAATGCGGAGCTAACAGACGCAGTTTGGGACAACTTTGCATTGTGATTTTTGAGTGAATTTCAAAGGAAGACAAGAACAGATCATATGCATTTTAAATCTATTTATTAGTTACAGACTTTCACATAGTAAAACAACAAAAGGGTTAATGATTTACAATTAAAAAAAGGAAACAGTTTGTTGTGATCATAACCACTACCTCTTTACAACATGTTTGTGCATGTCCTGACTACTGTAGCCGGGTAGTTTTACTACCAAAAGATGCTGAAAGTGATCTCCTAGTGTTAACTTTAAGATGTCCCCCTAGGAGGCTTTGGCAGCTAGTTTCCATCGTTGTAGCCACTCTTGAAAAGTCAGTCCTCCTTTACTGACCTCAGGTAGGACATGCTGCGCTGGTCGATCCCACCTACAAGCATGAACACACACAAAACAGAAACAGTTAACCTGCAATACAGACCTTGAGCTGCTGACTGGAGGTATAAATTAAATAAAAACAATACCAAGACATTCATGTTTACAAAAAAAATCTATATGAGATCAAAGCAGCAAAGGTTTAAACTAGAGTTTAGTACTGATGGACCCTGAAAGAAAACAACTTGGGTCGTCTTTTCATGTAACTTCTGTCATTTATGATAACATTTACTCAGCATAGAGCTAGATGAGATGTTTGATATCAATATCACAATACTAAGAGTATTTTTTTTATATAAATAGTATATCAATATCTCAATTGAGTACAGAATCATATAAATGATTAAACTGATGTTAAATGAATTGTGCTCCACTCAGAGTTACATAAAGACAGAATTTAGAGACACAGTAATACAATATGTTCATATCAACACTATATGATTACATTCAAAGTGGATCACCCAGCCCAACACTGTCCCCCACCCCCCACACCGCTATTGATGTTTAGTGATGCTTGTCTGGGTGAGCTAGGATCCACAACACACCTGAATCTAATTAAACTGTTAAACCCAAAAACCCCATAAAACGCAGTGTATGATGAACTGCGACACCTCCTCCCCCATAAAACATACAGACATAAACGGGTCATTTCTCCTCCACAGGACAGGTTATCAGGACTTAGCCTGTCATACTACAACTCAAGACAACATGGTCCTGACTCTTCGGGCCTAATAAAAGCTAACAAAACTCTGTATGCAAAACAGCACAACTGAATAAGGGAAAATGACAAGACTTACTTCTGCATTTCTCATATAGCGATGTGTCATGAAAGTGCTTGTGTTTATTGTTTCAGTCAGTATCACAAGAAAATGTTTAGTGCATCCGTAGGAAAATGTGCACTGACCTCAACTAAAGCAATAGTGATACTGATAATAATTTAGAACATGTCTAAATCCTGAACGTACTTGAGTGACGGAAATGCTGAATTTTTAACATATAAAGGCTAATCTAAGCGACTGTTCAGGCCTTTTCCATATTTTTATTTGGGAAAATGAGCATGTCTACATGGTCGGGATGAAGTCGGGAGCGTATTTTTGTTTACACTAAGTCCTGCCGTGGAAAACACCCTCTCTTTTTGACGACTGAAGTGGTCTTTGCATGTTTCTCCTGCTTGTGCAGTAGCATCTAAACCCATGTGAGATGGGCTATACTGCCCTCGTGCGGAAGAGAACCAAACTGCACGTGCCATACACGTTTTACCGGTGTTAAACCGTATTTGGTGATTCTGTGACCTGCAGCGTTGGAAGAAGTACTCAGATCCTTTACTTAAGTAAAAGTATCAATACCTCAATGTAAAAATACTTCATTACAAGTAAAAATCTTGCATTTAATACTCTGAAAATAGACCCAGATCTAAACAAAGAAAGGATTATCTTTTATAAAAATGTTGAAAGGAAACTAGATACTAAAAACCTTAATGTGGTGCATTCTACCCATTAGTTTTCAATCAGTCATTTGCTTTAGAAATCTGTCTCACCAGTAAGAGATGGCAGTTTTGGCCTGGTCCGCGTAAGAAAGGCCTTGCACACAACGTTGGGTGAAGCCTCTGACTCTTGGTACCAGAGACTTCAGGAGCTTCTGATCCTCCTCGATGACTCTGGACAGCAGGGCTGAGAAACACAATGAGGACAAAAACTGATTACAATCTTGAACATTCTTCTTTTTGCTCAGGTAATGCAAATTCATCATGATATAGAGAATCTACAGACAGCCTTGTACTGTTTAACAGCACTTGTTACAGTCTCTTTTAAGGACAAAAAAAGCTTCACTTGATGCTTTCCTCTGATTACCTTTTTGATCAGATGCATGCAGCAGCTCTGCTTCTTTCTGTGTTTTCTGCAGAGTAGCAGAGTGGAGCTGCAGTAACTGGCGAAGAAAACGCAACTCGAGCTGTTGGGATCGAGCCTGGGAACACAACTCCTCCGGAGCCTGAGGAGTTTAAGGATAATGAAGAAAAGAAGAAGAATGAGAGATAAAAATACACAGTTAAAACATTATTTGCAATGCCAAATTCTGAGAAACAGTCACACTGAGTTCTCCAAACCAGAGTGTGGAGGCACTGTCACTATTACTATTACAGCTGCTACAGATACTTAAATACATTTTAAAATGTGAGAAATTGCATTAATTTTGGCATTAAAGATATTCAAAAATAAAGAAATTAAAAAACTTTTTTGATACTTTTTAGTGTTTAAAATACACAATTCTGCTGTCTGTTTTTTTTCTTCATTTTAATGTGTGAGAAAAGTTTAATAGTTATAGAATTACAGTCAATAGTTACTGCATAAAATCATAATTTATTAAATCAAACTGAAAAGAAATAACTCTCGATTTGAATCATAAAAAATTGAGAATCATGAATTAAACTGACACTCCTCCACAGTGTTGCGCTGGGTAAGAAGAAAAAGGAGGACTGGTTGATGTATTAATGTGCCAACTCTCACCTTGTACAGTGGGAACGCGACACTCTGACACATGCTGCTGAAGGTCGGGGACTGCAAGCGATTGATAGACAACCACGACGCAGGGATCCTTTGTGTTCTGAAACAACAGACATCTAGTTCACTATTCGATTTCTGTTCAGAAACAGTCAAGCACCTGATCAAGAGTGTGATTAAATGACAATGCTGCTGATTTGACTTGTGGAGCACTCTTAAAGGCTTTATTCCACTGCAGCTGGAGCCACAGGTGTACCAAAGATGAAGTAGGATCGTTTCCTGACACATAGTACTGTTTATACTCCCTCCCTCTGTGAGTTTGTAATTCATCATGAACTGCAACAAAACTCAACATAACTAAGAGGAAAAAAGTAGACAGCGTGTGTAGTGTCACCCCCTTTTTTTCTTAAATACCAAATACAAATTCTGCCGTCAGTGAAGTTGTACTTGAATATGAAGTGTTCAATTTGAGCTCACACTTGTGATTTTTTTTTACTGGGTGGTAACAAAAATAAAATTCCTTTGTTGATGTTCTGACCTACCTGGAGTTTACTTCTTCAACATGTTCTTACCCTTCAACAGTCCTGCGGTCCAGAGCCTGAAGCGAAACCGTTCCCAACTGTCTGGCCTCCTTTGAAATGGAGTTCCTGAGACTGTTGGCGGCTGTGGTGACATCCTCAAACTGTGGTACCAGCTTGCCCTGAAGGAATTCCTGTAACTGAAAACACGCAGCCAGACAGAGGGATTGATTGTTCACAAATTTTCTTCTTTGTGGCAAGTTTTTTTGTCGTTTTTTTTTTTTTTTAAATCTTAAAAAGACCAAAACAAGCTCTTTCACCAAAGCATGAAGCAGGCCGTATAAATAACCTCTCTATCTCAGTGTCATAGATTGCGAAAATAAGCACCTCTCTGTGCAGGCGGATCAGTTCTGTCTTGGTTGTGGAGTTCCCCTTAATCAGACCTCTGATCTGATCCTGTCTGAGAACCTGGAGAGAGACACAACAATAAAGCATGTGTAAGGATATAAGTTGCAGAAATACTGACAGCTCTGATCCTGAAGTTGATATTGGTCAGACAAATCAAGTTGTTTATCCCCAAACAGTTAACAGGACATGTAACCAAATCCTCTAGACCACATTTGCTAAATGTTATTATACTGATATATCTACAATAAATAAAAAATGATTTATTTATTATCCGTTCACTCTCACCACTAGTTGTCTGAAGTCCAGAATCCTCTGCCACTGGTTTTGGAGGTTTCTGAGCGCCTCCTGTCGGCTTCTGGCATGCTGGTCAAGCTGAACACACTGGTCTCGAATATGATCCCTTACTGCAGCCTGCATCACACACTGGAGCTCCAGCTCTAGAACTGACCTGCCAGAAATACATTAAGTCCAAGAAATAAAAAGACAGACATGGTAAATTCTTCAAAAGTAGTTTTACATTTGCCATCCTGATCAAATCAGTCTCTAATTTGACTGTTGGCTATTATATGATTATAGTTAACTAAACCAGGAATAAGACTATATTGAGCCTTCAATATACAAAAGGAAATAGAATTTTAATGTTCAGTTAAAAATAATGAGCTCCTCTTTTAAAAGGAATTATTAGGCTTTTTCATGATTTTCCACATCTATAATAGAAATTCCCGTGACCAAAATGTTATTCCTGGACTAAATGTACTAATAATGTGGCTCAAGTTTTCCTAGCGATTGATTTTGTTTGGTGCTTCAATACTGCTGCATTAGTACAGACAGATTTAAGAGGATTCGTTCTATTTCTAAACGTACTTATTTCATAATCTACCAGGAATTCTGTGACTTGTGTGAATCTCAAAAATGAACTCTACAGTGAGTGGACTTACAGTGCCATGGTGTCACTTTGGAGCTCATCTGCAAAACCAGACACTTCATGCTCAGCCTCCTTCCTGCGGGCCTGCAGCTGGTTTCGGAGCTGCTGGACTCTGGAGCGAGTCTGAGCTAAGTCAACTAAACTCTGCTCCACCTCCTGCCACGCAGCCTGGAACCACACGTGCATACAATTTCTCAAATAAAAACATGTTACTCGCAAATTTTGAGAAAAACATGAAGCTGTTTTCATCTATTACAAACTTGTGTGATTATATTATTTAGTGTAAGTGTGCATTTGTGTCTATGTGAGTCCATGGGTGCAGGTTTATGAGCAGCACCTGTAAAAGAGTCTGAACAGGTGGCAACTCGTTATCCTCTTCTCCTGAGATGTCCAGTAGGTGATTGCTTTCATAGCGGAACCTGCAAAGAGAACGGCAGTAACACTGTAACACAACAAACTTTTGGGTTTTAATAGTCTTAAAAAAACATTATAACAGTTTAATAAGTGTTTGCTTACTGTAGAGCTGTTACATCCCGTGTCACATCTAGAGCGGAGAGCTTCTCCTCCAGTTCCTTCTGTTCTCTGGAAGCTAAATATTGCAGTGCTGAGAGGACATGGTTTGGAGGATAACCACCCAACAGGTTCTGATGACATGACAAGTAACAACATGTTAATTCAAAGTGAAAAAGTAATGACGGTTCATTCACAAGTACCAAAATATTTAGTGAAATGTGGTGAAAATGCACCAACCTCCACAGCACTCAACCAGTAATGAAACACTGCAGTCCTCTGTTCACGAGTCATACTGAAAGGGGGGGGGGGATTATGAAAAAAAAAGAGATGTTGACAATATTCAAAAAAAAAAACAAAAAAAAACAAACAAAAAAAAAAAAAACACACTGTGAATTGTAGATCTATAATTAAAAAGGTATCCACTGTTACCGTGTGGCTGTAGAGTCTCCTGTTTTCAGTTCACTCTCTTGTAAAGACTGATAGAACTGGACCCTGTCGTAACACAGCTCTCTCACTTCACGCTGATGAAAGAAGATAAAAGAAATGGGATGGTTTGAATCTGTCAGCAGCTGTTTGATTTGCTGCTTGTTGCGAATATTGCGTAACTCAAATTTGTGTGCAATTGAAAATCAAATCAGTAGGTGTCTCTATCAGCTATAGAGCTATAAAATATTCCAGTTTCTCATTGCTGCTTCTAACCTAAGATGGCATTCACTGTATGTTATTTTTATGAATCAATGTCTCCTCCGAACATGCTGTGGAACATTTTTGCCAGTTGTCTTATTCATTCTTTATTTTTCACGCTTTCTGGTTGAAACATGTGATTGTGGAGAGTATTTAAACACCAACACTGTGTCTGATAGATGAAGAACACTCTACTCAGTGGAATACAGACCAGATTTAGCAGCTCTTACCAGGACCTGTGCCTCTGCTGCAGCTTTAGAGTTGTCACCATCGCTGCTGCTGCTGCTGGAAGACTGATTCTCAAACAGCACTTCCATCTCTGCTTTCCTGCGACGCACAAAACGGCACTTATTTTTAAATTGTAAACTGCCACATTAGTAGCATGTAAATGATCTCACTTCACTGCAACTTTCCATTTTCTGCCTCACCTGACCATCTGCTCCAGTGCCTGGCAGTGCCCACTGATCTCTTGTGTATCATCAGAGAGCACCTTGCGATCCGAGATGCAGCGCTGCCTGAAGGCCTGTAGGAGCAGCTTTCTGCGCTGACTGTCCTCCACCTTGGTCCAGGTGCAGCTGATAGACTGCTCTGTTAGTTAAAAGCAGGAAACACCGGTGTGGACGATCACTTTAAATATTGACAAAAAATGGTAAATAGACTAAGGCTGCCACAATTATTTTCACTATCAATCTGCAGACTATTTTTAAGATTTATCATTTTGTCTAGAAAATGTCAGAAAAATAGTGAAAAATGCATGTCAGAATTTCCCAGTCAAAGGTGTTTAGTTTACTTTCACATGCAACAAAGAAAAGCATTGTGTGTGAATGGATGAATGAGAGGCAAATTTTAGAGGCACATTTTAAGGCGAAACCAGCAAACTTTTGGCATTTTTGCTTTAAAAAAATGACTGACATGATTATTCGATTATCAAAATAGTTTCCAATTAATTTTCTGTCGATCAATTAATCAATCAATCATTGCAGCTCTAAAATGGATTGCATTTATATAACACTTTTTCAAAAGTGCTTTGCAATTTTCCTCTCATTCATCCATTCACACACACATTCACACAAACTGCAATTTGCTCGGTTGACCATCTGGAGCAACTTGGAGTGAAGTGATTTGCTGAAGGACACTTCAAGATGTTGATGTGAAGCTAAAGATGGGCCCAAGCATCGGCTCATACACAATGGAATGACTTTCTGGCTGCTGACCTCAGCAACAGATAAAGGAGTCATCTGGTCATACATGTACTCAAATTATACATTTTTAAGAAATGCATCCACCAGCAGACACATTATTCTTCTCTTCTCTTGGTCAATTGCAATTTTACATTCAGCATTTAAGCAAAGAATGTGCATTCGCTGATATCGATATCAAAATTAAATACTATAATACAGTTAAACAATACCCTGACCTCACTGCATATAATGTACTGACCTTGAGTGGCCAACTGTTCCTCTGTTTCGCTGATCTGAGAGTCCAGGTGACTGATCTCAGCTCTGAGCTGCTCTATCTTCCTCTGAAGCTCGCTCTGCTTAGCAGCCTCACTCTGGCCCTCGGTCTGCTTCAACTGAGGATGTACGAACACCAGCAGATACAGACACATTACATTATGTCAGTGGGTTGCTTACTGAAACAAACAAACAAACAAAAAATCACCTGGTACTTATAAAATAAAAATGAAAACAAGTTGTAGCCTACCTCTTTGTCTTGAAGCACTTTGTACCTTGAAGTTAATGGTGTTAAGGTAATTACTGAACAAATATTAAAACACAGTAGTCATGGTGGGTGAGAAATTACAGTATAGTTTGAACAAATTGGTACATCAAGTATACCCTGAAAGACATTTTTGAAATATCTGTGGGCATTTATAAGACAACAGTTTACAGAGACAGGGAAATGGAAAAACAACATGAAACATAGTGTCACCCTGCAAGTTTCTGAACCAGGAACTTTGTGGTTACATGTACGCTGGGGCCCCAGGAAACCCCAAGAAAACGTACAACAGAGACTGTATGTTGACATTAAATATGCAAACACTGAGTCTACAGCAAAGATACCGACCATCTCCTGCAACACAACACACATTAAGTTGCTATGACTATTGCAAGGACACCAGCAGCGTTAGGATCCTCACTCAGAGCCAGAAAGGATACCACTGAAGATTGCCACGCATGATCCTCACGTTCCTGGAAGAACAGAGACACAGTCAAGAAGCTATCATTCATTTTTTGCTCGTCTGTCTAATGTTAGTCCAACAGTGTGCAGAGAGAGACTGCTGTTTATTTATGAGACCACACAGACACCACAATGAGGACTGATTAAGTTATAGGGTTACATGCAGCATAGCATAAAAATCTATGAAGAGGTTGCAGCCCAGCAAGACAGTGTAAAGACTAACCTCTGTTGAAAAACGTGTTGTATGACATATTTCCATATTGACTTTCCTGTCCCAACGCACAGCCTGAAAAGAAAAAGCACTAATTAACCCTGCGAGTCAGCAATATCAGCTCTATGATAGTATGGAAAGCAAAGGCAAAGTGATACCGACGTTTTGAAATAGCTGTCATTTGGCAGGGTGTCTGGGGGAAGAGTGAACTCCTCTGTCGCCCATCGTTTCAATTCCTGCACAAGATTTCTGTCCGCCATCCTGACCAACAACGGAAGGTAAACAACTCACCTAGCTAACAACACCAACAAGCTAACTTACTTACGTGTCAATTACTTTGCTTGAGTTGTTAACTGAATCTAGCTAACTGCAGTGTAGGAGAAGATACCCCTTCGCCTTTATTACATGTAGGTTAACTCCCTAATGACAACATTGTTTTGACCTAAAATTGAAACTTTCCATTTCCCGCCCGTTTACGCTACTTCCGGTCAGTATATCCGTTGAAGTAGCGCCGCCGCTGGTTATTGTTGGTTATTGTTTTTTTTCCCCTACCGCATTGTGCGAAGACCCGCCCCTACTCTGCCACTGATTGGCTCTGACCTTGATATTCTTAAACTAATCCAACCAATTTAATCAAAGAAGGCAACGAGTACTAGCCAATCAGAGACAGAGTAGGGCGGGTCTTCGCGGAATGCAAATGGGTAAGAAAATAAGGGTTTTTTCCTTCTTTCTTCTTTTAATTAACAAAAAGATATTAAACTAACATTCAGGTAAACATTAGCAGCACATACAAATCAGATTTAAATAACATAAATACATATGAAGCACATAAAATGAAAATATTAAAAGACAGTTACATAAAATAAAAAAAACAGGAGTACACATATAAACAAAATATAAATATGTTCAGTCAGAGATTTCAGGGAAAAAAGTTCCATAATGTTTCAATAGTTTATTACTTTTTTGTTGTATAATAAACGGAGTGATTTATGTAGAGAATTTAGTTGTAGGAGAAAAGGTGAGCTCTTAGGCAGTGATTTAGAAAATTTATGTTTGTGAATGAAAAAAATGTATATAGAATAATGAAATGAATAAGACATTCAAGAGCGCCATCATCTGGATTATCATAATAACAAATAATATCTTTAAGATTAAAAGAGTTAAGAGCTTCAAAAAAGTGATGGTCTAGATCTGTCCAAAGTTTTTTTGGATATTTCACAATGAAAACATAGGTGAGAAATTGTCTATATTATGTTTAAAAAAATTACAAGTATTATCAAGACTTATCAATGTCTGTTAACTTAGCAATACGACAATTAGAAGGGTATATTTTATGTAAAATTTTTGAAATATTCTTCCTTTTGTTTGAAATCCAGTACTTATAAGAGCCAAGCCTTTCTCCAGATTATGGTCTCAATTTGAATCCTCCAAAAAAGCTTGCCTCTATGTACAGTTTTATTCTTTCTCTGAAAACTTTAGCAAATGTCCTTATTGTTACACTTTATATCTGTTAGTTCAGTTCCATCCAACATGAGTAAAGGCTGTGTTATGATATTGGGAAAAAATAAAACCGGTGTAAAGTCTTGACATATCTGGTACGGACCTTCTGATCATACTGTTTCCAGGTCCAAGCCTCTACTACAGTGGTTCTCAAACTTTTTCATGTCAAAGACCCTTAAACTGACACAAATTAGACCATGGACCCCTATCTGATAAGATTTTTGCTTTTAGATGTTTTATTACAGAAATTGTATGAAACCCATGACTAAAATAGTCACATTCTGTCACTGTGTTACTCATGGATGAAATTATAGTGAAAATAAATTCTTCCCCTTTTTGCTGGGGACCCCCTGAAACCCTCTCAAGGATCCCTGGGGGTCCCCAGACCCCACATTGAGAACCACTGCTCTGCTGTGTTGGCTGAGGCTCTCATCTGAGGACCCATCAGTCTGGCCGCCTCCCACCCCTGCAGAACACAGATAAGTGTGTGTGTGTTTCTGTCTGCTGTGTGCTCCATGCAGAGTTCATCACCATGAAATAAAGCTTAATTTAACTTTTTTTAAACTCCCCCCTACAGGTAAAGTCTGTACTAGCAAAAACACACTTTGCCTTAAGTATGAGTTTAAAACCATAAGCTGACATTTATTTAGTGTATTTGAGCAGGTCACACTATAGTTTTGAAGAGACTGACTCAGATGGGAAATCTTTTTTGTTGAACTCTATCAGCATATCTGAGCTCCACCAATTCCTATGTTTTATGAGACATTAATCAAAGTAAACTTGGGCTAAATGAAAGATAAATACCTCAACGTTTTATTCATATTGACATTATCATTTTATATTATATCACACAACTTAGGCTCAACAGCTAGTCTATTTGATTTTTGACTGGGGATTCATCATTTCAACAATCTCCGAGAAGCCATTTTTATGGAAACCATCCATAAATTCTGTATGATAATATGCGCTGAAAGCTGAAAAGATACCTGTCCACTGCTGCCTCATTCGTGCAGAGTAGAAGAGCTGTGAACAAGACTGCAGCATGTGGGTGTTTTTTCATCTTTCAGTGTGGATTCCTGATTTTCAGACCCCTGCTCAGGGTACCACTGTGATCAAGGATACCTCTCTACTTTCTGAAGGACATTAATGACAGAAATGGCCAGGAGTATCGTTATTAATATTACCCAGAAAGCCTGGGAAACAAAACAGCTCTACAAGGAAGCACTTTGAATTACAGAGACATATTTTGCATAATCTGTTACATCTCTTACAGTGCAGTGTCACTAACTATGTTGGATTTCTTTTTATGCCCAGCAATACCTCAACAGAGAACTGATAGAGCTGGTTTGATTTGAATAAAACACAGGACTACTATGTTATTAGTTATTACCACTCAATAAACCATTTCCTCATTGGCTTTGATGTTTTTCTCTGCAGGTGTGTCCTACTATCACTGATGGGTATAGTTTTATTGAAGTGTCTCAACAGTACAGACCAGGCGGGATTCACCTGAGGCTCGAAAGCCAAAGACGAGAAGGTCTGACAGTAGCTGTTGATTGATGATTGGTTTGACAGATAGATAAGAAATAAGTCAATCTATCCCTGATGTTCTGACCATCACCCATTAGTTTGTGTGAATTAATATCAGTAATATGTAATGTAACACCCCTGTGCTCTCAACTACCCTGTGGCTCCTGTCAAAACCTTTTTTGATCTACTTTCCTTCTTCTCTCTTCAGACTCAGCTGAGGATGTAAAGCAGAAGAAGTTTCATGGCACAGGATATGACAGCGACCTGGTGGACTCACTGGAGAGAGATATTTTGTCCCGTAACCCTAATGTTCGCTGGTATGAAAGCATACACAGACTACTACTGTTTTGCTACAAGGGCAGTTTTTGGCCTGACTGAATTCTCTGGTTGAACTGCAGAGATGACATTGCTGATCTAGACGATGTTAAGAAGCTGCTGAGAGAAGCCATGGTGTTTCCCATGTGGATGCCTGACTTCTTCGAAGGCATTCGTCGCCCTTGGAAGTTACACATGTACACACACACACACACACAAATGTGCTTTCATGCATACTCTGAGCTGTATATTTCGTTAGTGTGTTGTTTTTTAATGACCGAGAAATCAATAGAGAAATGATTTTCAGCAGCAAATGAATCACCAAATGAAGCCATGAATCTGCTTAGCTGCAGGCCTTTTAACATATCGGTGCAAGCCAGCTGTTCTTTTGCTTAAAACACAGACGTTAATGCTTGTTTGCATTATTTCCATCTTTAGTTTAAGGACCTGCTCAGCAATGTTGCCTCTCAGTGTCAATATGACTCTGCCGAATGACCAGTCAGAGTTTTATTTTCCTTTCTACCAGCTAAGGATGAACTTCATCATGTGAGACCTCTTCCCCTCAAGCGCACCATGTGAGGGTCAATACTTGCTCATTTTTTACAGCAGCACAGTGCTTTTCATTTGTCTGATGTGCACATACATAATTGAACTCTTCACTCAGTTTAAATAAATTCAGAGGCCTTTTTTCAGTTAATCGAAAATGGAATAAAATGAAGGATTCATAAATTAGTCATAGGAAACAGAGACTTCAAGTTTATATTTTTCGGCACATAGGTAGGCTGGTATATTTGTTTCATTATAGGTGACATTTAGTACAGAGTTTTATGCATTTGTTTTGTTTTGTTTTTTTTTTCAGTTCTCTGCTGCACTCTCCTGCACACGTGTCCTCTCTCTCCCTCCTGCTGTTCAATCCCACCAGCGTCTATTGAAACTCTGTGTGCTCCATCTTGCAGGGAATATAAAACACATTAGGATATATGTATTTTCATGCACTAAAATTCTATAAAAATTTTATGGATCATGTCCCAGATTCTCTCATGGTTATTGTTATCTCCATAGCAACAGACTCACACCATATGCAGAAATGTCATACATCAGAGCAGCATTGATAGTGACAGTCTTGATGTTTACAAAAGGGATTTGAATCAGCGTAGTGCTTTTTGTTTAATATTATTGACATTTAAACAAAATGTATGTAACTGATCACACGGTGGGTGAACGAGAAAGCGAGAGTGACAAAGTAAACTGAAAGTTAATGTGCTAGCGGGGGACCTACAGTTTAGCAGAAGGCAATTCATTTACATTCATGGTGGAGCCCACTTATAATAACAGCCTTTCGTATTTTCATATATCAGATTGCATCTTGTGCTCATCAGGTGATGATGATGCAGAACGCTCGCTCTTGCCTGCATATTCCCTCCCATTAGGTACAGCTCTGACATTTACATTGAACACACTGACAAAACAGATGCAAATCAACATTGCTTTTTGGCTTTAGCTCTCTGTCAAGCTTCCATGAATCAGCACTTAAGTAGTGCTGTTTGTACACATACAAGAGTATTAACAACTAGCAGTGGTCCCAGCGTCAGGGACACAGTAACTTCAGATGTATAAAGAAGTTGGTCACAAGTCATTATCAGTGGCTTTTAGACTCCAGAACAGCTGGAATAGTTGCCTTATTTTAATTGTTTACATTAGAAGTGATGATGTCAGGACTAATTACAGTAAACTGCACATCACTATGACGAAAAAGTGATCTGAAGAATCATGAATAAGCATGTTTTAAGCATTTACTTTCTATATCTGTGATGTAGACACACGCACAGGTACAAAAGTTAGATTTACCAATTACAGAGATATACATTTTTATTTTCTATTTGCATGACAGTATAAATTACAAAAGGAGAACAATTAAATTCTCACTGGTAAATTTAATCAGATCTGTGGATTTTCAGTCACATTGGGGCAGATGTAGCACTTTCTGCTGTCTCTGTTTATCAGCCTTGTGGATCTAAATGCTGTGCATCCTTACTTGTTCGTCTCAGATGGATATCAGTGACGCACAGAGTTTGCAGCAGTTCATTCCTATAAATAAACCTAATTGCTTCTCCTCTGGTGGCCAGCTTACAGTGCCCTCTGATTGTATTTGAAAGCTGATATACAGGGGTTTAATGCAGAGGAAGCTGTTAGCAAACCATTTAAATCACTGTTGCATTGGCAAAATAAAGTAAATGCATGCATGATCATGCATTGCGTGACCATTGTGGCTTGTGAATGCTAAAATTGCAGATGAGAACAGATGTGATTTTGAGAATTTAGCACTGTAAATTTTTGGGAGCACCATGCAAGGTTCTTGTTTAATTACTTTTGTGGAGTTAGTTTTGGTGGATGTTGGAAGGGAGCAGCATCTGTCTCCAATTCGTTTGCAAACCCATTTGTTTAGAAGTTGTAAGTACTGGTGCATGTTATGGGTGATTGCCACATATCTGTTGGTATGAGCCATTCAGCCCCTTCACAGGCCAAAGTGGTTGATCTCAACAGGAGACCAACCTGCGCGGGTCTCCTGTTGAGATCAATATTCTATTTGTTTGTGTTGAATTTGCTGAGCACACCAAAAAATTATCAAAATTCAGGTTGTAAGTCAGTTTATTGTCGTGTTTTTGTTTTCTGTGGACTTCTAGCTCTAAAAAATGTTCACTGAAAGAGTCAGAGGGAAGCTTGTTTTAACCCAATATTATACCCAATACCCAATAATACCCAATATATTAAAAATGTTAATTTCTGCACCTGAAATGCCTGTTTTATAAATGATTATTTGATTGTTAGATCATCAGTACATATTCTGCATAAGAACCCTTTCTTTGTCTCTTACTCATGTGTCCTTGAATGTTTGTTTTTTTCTTGATGCTACCAGTGTTCTTACCAGTACTGTATCTGTCTCTCCAAACAGTCAGGATTGTTTTAGTGACTTTTGCTCACATACACTTTTGGGATACACAAACACAGGTTGAGCTCTAGAATACAGAAAACAGAACACAGCAGTGATTATTATAAACTCATTCACTGATCATCAGAATATATTTATGTGCTGAAGCATTAACATTATTTCAAGTTGCAGTTTTAGTAGTCGTCATCCTGTCCTTGGCAGGGGCACGGCAGGTATTTATGTTGCTCTAGTTGCATCTGCTCTTCACCGGATTGCATTTTGCTAACCTTGGATGTATGTGAGAAGCACCCACACACAGACTGTAGCCTGCAGTATTTCAGCCAGATGTGGCTTAGTGATCACAAGCAAGACTCCATCCTTGTTATCAGGAGAAATACGGAATTCAAAATGGTAGAAATACTATGTGGAATATGTTTGAATACTATGGAGATAAGTAACAAGTTTTCGCTCCTCTCTCCATCTCTGCTCCTGTCTTTACATCAGGGACGCATCCATGATGGCTATGCATCATCGTATCAAAGACCTGAGCCCTGAGGAGATCCGAGCTCTGTCCGAAGATAAGCTGCAGATGCCAGTGACAATGGAGGACTTCACGCTCACACTGCTGCCTACCTGGAAAAATTTGAAGCCTGGATGGCTGAGTTTCAGCCAGGATAAAGACAGGCACCGTTTAAAATAAAATAAATAAAATAGCAATTGCATGCCATAAAGTCACTGGTGTAAGTTTAAAGATCCCCTCCAGACATGTATTGAGACATATAAAATATACTCTGCTTTGAACAATAGTGGGTGTCTGATAGTTTTTTCCACAAAAAAAGTAAAATTACCACTTTAAAATCCTTAAAATGGCATTTACTCCTTCTCTCATTAAAAAAATATAGAATCTATGAATATGCAAATATATTTAATTTCTGAAGTTCAACTGTTGAACACAAAATGTCTCCTGCTTCACTAAAAAGTCTATTCTCAGTGTTTGTGCACTGAAGGCTTCAAGTTTCTCCATCATACTTGTATAAGTTGAATATTCAACTTATTTTACTTATTATTTTATTAAAATAAAAATATTTACTTTTATATTCTATGATCAGTTTTGTTTGTATGTATACACTGTCCTGTTTATTAATAATAAATGAAGATTTCAAATTAAACAATGGATGGAAGTAACTAAAATAGCAAACTGACCACAGAAGCTCGTAGTCATTTAACCTACATATTAAATGACCATGAAAAATATTGCTTATATAGACGATGAGCTGCTTAAACTTTATACAATCATACCTTTGAAGTTGTAATTTGTGACATTTTGTTAAAATGCAGCATTATTAAATGAATCTAACAACAAAACTGTAACTAAACTACATGCAATAACTACATAGTAATGGTATTTGTAGTTGAAAAAAAAAGAAATAGACTGTATGTCACCGCCAACATCTTTTATTTCTCCCTTTACTACAAAGAATCAACCATGTAGTAGATGTCTAGATGCACAGCATTAGACTTTCTGTCCTCAGGAGAAAAACATACTGCATCATTTCAGCCTACCACTCTTCAGCCTTAGTTTTTAAGTATCTTAGTAAACATGGAGTACATATTGTAAAGGCCTTAGTAGGTGATTGTTTTAATAATCATATGTAATGGCATTTTTCTCTAAACAATCTAGAGATGTCCATGAAAGACAACTCTTTCAATGTTTTATCATATTACAAGTGCGTTAAATAAATTAGACCTGAGTTAAACAAAAACTAAAATGATCTCTCCACAACAGTAAAAATGGTAATACATCTTAAAGTAAGGCTTATGATTTCTTGTTGTGAATACAAAAAATGCAAAACAAATGGAAATCAACCCACTTATATATTTTTTAAAAAGTAAAAAAAGCCCAAACATTCATAATGAAAGCACACAAGTCAAAAGAATTCCCTCCCAAAAATAGTTTGCATGAAAAAAAAAAAAACTTGTTAGTAGTTCTCGCTGCCATTTCCTCTGTGAAAAACTGTCACGAGACGCCTTAGATTGTACTGTCTGTCCTTAGCACCATGTTGATGAGCTGTCCAGTGGTCACGCTCATCAGTCAATAGAGTTCTTATTTTATCTTTTCAAAGTCACCGTATCCTGGTAAAGAGATTTAGAACTGATACGGATTCCTGAAACAAAAAGATAAAATAACTTGATTAATCATTTTGCAGATATTAGAGGGTCTGTTACCAAGTGCTCGGTGCTTTCTCACCTTTGTCGACCTTGTTTTACTGAATACATTCCAGAAGCGGAGCGTCTCATCTCCAGCTCCTGTGACTATCGCCTCACCGTCCGGGGACATGGCCTAAAATTTAAAGGAAAGATTAAATATAAGGCTGCCAGATATTCAGCAAATTTACAGGTTTTAACATCAATGGCAATTCCTGATCCACACTTAGCCTTAGATTACTTTATAAAAACATTTAATTCCATTGCAGACAAATATGCAGGAAATTCAGAGTCAAAAACAGGAACAATCCTTGTTCAGAAATTGCTAAAATTACATGAAAGGGATCCTTCCTGGCGCAGAGTGAAAACAACTAAATCATCCTCTGGTTGGCTATATTTTCGTCAACAACATAATAGGTGTTTCACTGTTATTCAAAATGCTAAATTATCATTTTATGTCTCTGCACTATCTTAAATTAAAGGAAAGCCAGCAAGTTTTTGGAAAACAGTTAAATCATTATCACATAGTCCTACTTCATCCTTACCCAATGACATTGTTCAAGGCTCTGCCACTATCTCAGTTGGAAAGAAAATATGTGATGCATTCAATGGACATTTTATTTCATCAGGTTATTTATTTCAAATGCTGGATTTCCTCCCACTGTTTCTGATCATAGTGCACATTACTGGGCAAACAAATTAGGCACTCAGAACTTTTCATTGAAGCCTTTTACGAATCTTGAAGTATTTAATGCTCTTTGTTCTATTAATTAATTATTAGTTAGAGTCGAGGCTTTTATTATTAGCAGCTCCATTAGTAGTTGAATGCTTAACTTATATTTTTAATCTGACTGTGGTAACAGAATGCATTCCTGACCTTCGGAAGACAACCTACGTCCTACCTTTACATATGGGGGTCAGTCCAATGAGCTACATAATTATCAACCAATCTCTATCTATCTAACTATCTAACTATCATGTCTAGCTAAAGTATTAGAGAATATGGCAAATTATCAGGTGAGAACATTTTTATCTCAACATTCCATTTTAAAATCCTATCAATCAGGATTTAGAGCCAGGCATAGTACTGTGACAGCAGTATCCAAAGTCTTGAATGATGTTGCTTGTGCATTAGATAACAAGCAGGATTGTGTTGCCCTTTTTCATTGATTTATCTAAAGCTTTTGATACTGTCAACGTCAAATTCTTTAGAAACGCCAGGAATCTATTGGATTGGATGAAAAGTCATGTAATTGGTTTGCAAATATATCTGTTGTGGCTGATGGCTATTAGTCCAGCTTTATGAGTGTTAACAAAGGTGTGCCACAGGGTTCCATTCTAGGACCACTTTTATTCACAATATATATATATATATATATATATATATATATATATATAGATATAGATATAGATATAGATATAGATATAGATAGATAGATAGATAGATAGATAGATAGATAGATAGAGAGAGAGAGCATAAACAACACCAAAATCACATTGAGAACAAAAAGAAAATACATTAACTGACCAGGTAGAGCACCCTGTACGAGTGTCCTGTGAGTTTGGCCACTTGAGTGAGCGCTGGATATTTCCACACCAAGATCTGGTTCTGAGAGTAGCCATGGGTGCTCACCTGGAAAAAGAGTCAGTGTTATAATTCAAAAGATGCTGTGTAACATTTAGTATCAATAAACTGTTATCACATTCAATATTAAATTACTGCAAACAAACAAGACCATCAGTAGTTGGACAGCTCTACTGTCTTCTTCTGACTTCTATACCTTAACAATGCATTTACATTGTTTGTTTGCCAAAGGGATAAAACAGGAAGGTCAGACATGCCTACAGACCTGGAGAGGAAATGCCGTGGCCAGTACCCTGCAGATTGTGTAATAATAATACCGCACTTCTCCCAGTACTGTCTTGAAAATGCTATTTATGCATTCACAGGCGGTACTGGGGGGACATTATGGTATTTGGCCAAACCAGGAAGCCTGGGGATGACAACCGGGAGCACCGTTATGCTGCCTATAGACATTTCATCTCAGCATGGCTCTTTAGGCCAGGGAAACCGACTTGTCATCCCCAGTTGCTGTGTTTGGAGGATCAGGGACAAGTTCCCTGGTCTTCCAAAGACATCACACTGGTTTCACACCTGGCCTCTGAGTTTCCCTCCAGGTCCTCTGGAACGTCCACACAGTATCTCAGGTACTCACACACCTGCCTGTTCATCATCAAGGCATCAAATCATCTCATATTTATTTGTTACATTTCTGATACAACTAAATCATCACTACAGCAGCTAACATTTTTATAGGCATTGTATTGATGCTTAAGAAATGACACATAGCACCTTATTCTCAATGCAGGTGTTATTCATCATCACAATCACATCTTAATAACTTTAGAAAGTATAGCAACAGATCAACTGTGCACAGTGTGTTTCTGGAGTCACTTACCAGCTCATTAGCATGCTTGGACCAGGCCAGGTTGCAGACCTGTGAGCCGGTGTCCATACACTGCAGTGGCTGAGACGTCAGGGTGTTCCAAAATCGAATACAGCGGTCGGCAGTGCCGCCCCCAGAGGCCAGCAGGCCGTGCTGGTGGGGAGACCAGGCAATGGCTTTCACTGCAGCCAGGTGATCCATGTATATTTGCACTGGGTTCAGTGAGGAGTGGTTCCACACCAGCAGCTGAGGGGACAAATAACACTCTCATCAATGAATACATCAAGTAAACACACAAAAACAGAGGCAGCTTTAATAAGAATAACAACTCTACCTTGTTGTCGTTTCCACCAGAGGCGAGCAGCTGATGGTCAGTGCTCCACTTCAAGCCGCACACTTCCTGCCTGTGTCCCTGTAGCCGTCTCTCTGACTGGAGCGGAGGAGTCCGTACATCTCTTTGAAGAATCATACGATCACGGCTTCCTGAGGACAACTGGTCTGCATTCCAGGCTAGTGCTCCTGTGGACAGACAGAGTAAAGTAAAGCTCGAATGAAGTAAAGCTTAATTCAAGCGTGGTCACTTAACATTCTGAACATTTGTCTGAAATTCATTATTTCTGTGAGGAGACAAGTGTTGAGATTGTCAAGCGTTAATTCAACTTAATGCAGACTGACTGACACAGCAAGTCCTCTCACCAACTCTGGCTGTGTGTCCTTCCAGGGAAAAGAGTTTCTTCCCAGCACCGGCGTCCCAGATCTGAACATAGCCTTTGTGAGTCCCCACTGCCACCAGGTTACCCTATAAAAACGTGAGGAAACCTCTCACTAACAAACTAACTCAAACAAAAACCATGACAGTTTCCTGAAGGCAGTGAGTTATGTGCTCTTACCCTTTCAGACCACCCAACTGATGTGACTGAGTCTCCCTCCACTGATAAATCACACAGCCTTGTTACCTGAAGAAAAGACAGTTCAGCAAGTGGATCAGTAGAGCAGCATAGTAATGAATGCTGCCAGGAAATATAAATATTTTAACAAATATACATACACACACACAGAATGTAGTACCTGGCTGGTGCAGGCACTCCAGAGGTAAACACACGTGCCCAGGCCGACACTGAGCACATTCAGAGATGACCAGTCCACCAAATTCAGATAAAAGTCATCCTGCAGCTCTGGAGCATCCAAGACTTTAAAGGGGATCTTGGAGATTTTACGGGTTGGCTTTCTCGGTGAACGCAACAACTTCTGACTGCAACAGGAAAGGTCGGACGTTATGACTCTCTGATGCAAAAATGTACATCTAATAACAATTTCCTGTTTGCATTTTCATCAACAAGGGATTTAAATACAAAATGTTCTACCTTTTGTTGCTGACAGGTGATAGAGAGTACGGGGAGATGTTGGTGCCATCGTCTGGTGATGACCTTTTGGTATTAAGTGAGTACTGCAAAGAGCACACAGGAGGAGATTCATCATACCTTTCACTAGTTTCATTAAAATAACAAATAAGCCATTAGAGAAAAACTGTAAACATGTGTTTTTTTTTAACCACACTGAGGACTCTGAGAGCATACCGTATGTGTGTGTGAGCTAGTTTTATCAATATGTTTATAATTCAATATATACAAAGTTTGAGATGAAATGTTCATACAGTGAAGAGACTCCTCTTCTCAGGGGTCGAAGGCTGTAGACGTCTGTCTTCTGTCTGTGGGTCCTGGATCTTTTCTATTCCTGCTCCCAGCAGCTCATTCTTCAGTAAAGCAGAGTAGGCCAGCCCATCTGCTGCATGCACAACAATATAGTTTGATTTATTAGACAAAAAGTATACACAAAACTACAATCCTCACTGCACAGACAAGTAACAGATTTTATTGAAAAAAAAAAAACAAAAACATTTATAGTTGAAGTCACCACAGATTTTTGAAATTTTGTCTATGAAAGCACCTCAACAACAGAATTTAGATTCAGCTTTATGTTCAATTATTTTAAGTATATTTGAATGTTTGTGTTGGATTAAAAAAAAAGTTATTTACCTTTGATGTTATCAGAAGAAGCATCCTTTGTTTTTCTGTTTTGACTTGGTGACTTCTCATTTTCCTATTTTCAAAATTAGAAAGATACTGTCATTTATTTCAGTCATTTTCACAGACAGAACATTCATATCGTAATTAACTTCACACACACACTACGTAACAATTCAAATGTTCAGACAAACAGTATGTGTAACAAACATGTTGCTTTTCTCTTACAAAAACACAAACACATTTCACAGCAGGTTCACAACGTGTTCATACATTGATCCTGTGGAAGTTGATACTCCAGTTGGCCCCCGCTCTGGTTGGAATGAATCTGTCTCCAAGCTTACTGGGTGAGGTTAACGGGG
Source organism: Thunnus thynnus (assembly GCF_963924715.1). NCBI lineage: Eukaryota > Metazoa > Chordata > Actinopteri > Scombriformes > Scombridae > Thunnus > Thunnus thynnus. Next base: position 19,273,381 of record NC_089524.1, on the reverse strand, counting down.
AGCCGCTGGGTGTCCGACAATACAGAGCCTGAGTCATTTTCTGCATAACCAAAAAATGTATAGTATTAACTTTAACCATCAATAATTTGTCAATGGATTAATTATAGTCTGACTTGAAAAACTAACAGTGAAACAACTTACAACAGGGCTCAAGTTATCATTTTGGATGTTGATTTGGCGGAGAAGGCGATGTCCACATCCTGGATCCATTTTTAGTTGTAATCCTGATCCCACAGCCACAGGCTGGAGGGATGGAGACCTGATAAATTAAATAAAAACATTACATACATAATACCTTATATAACAATGAACTCTACATTATATTGTTACTGTTAATGCAGGATCATAAAAATAACAAAAGGATTATGCAGCATCCTGATAACGATGATTTGAGCCTGCAAAACGAAATGTTAAGTATTAATGGGGTTGTTATTGTTGTTGTTATTGTTATCATTATTTAGTCTTGTATGTTTCGAAAGGAAAAAAAACGTCACAGGATATTTCAAATCACATTTTAAACATTATTTATCCAACAGTTCACCTGCTAATCCTGACTAGTGAAGTTTTCTCAAGATCTTTGTGTTTTAAAGTAAATAATCATAATACTGTAGCATGTTTTGTCTTAAACTTTGAGTTGATGCAAACATCATGCTAACACATTGGTTGGGACAGATAAGCTAACTTAGCTGTAGCACAGTCAATTTTCAACCAGTTCAAAGCAACCAAAGATGCATTTTAAGTGCCTTGTTCATAGATAAATGTCATCAAACTGGCATTTTTAACGCCGTGTTTGTGCTAAAAGAAGGCAAAACTGTCGTTAGCTTCTTCAGCTAGTGGCTAAACTGTTCATATCTGCTACAGACAACAAACTTACAACAGTTTCTTAACATCGACAAACAAACAACAAACAGCAGGAGCGAAACTTGCCGGAGATTTCAGAAGAATCCAGGAGGTAAATCTGAAGTTTTTCACTGTCAGAGGTGTTGAAGTCATTCAGTTTAGCTGAGCTGAGGTGAAAATGACATTGCATTGTGGGAGATTTGGCAACCCGGTGACGTATGTCTCTCAAACCAAAACACGGAAATGCAACGTTTTGTTTGTGTGTGTGTGTGTGTGTGTGTCTGTGTGTGTATGTCTGTCTCTCTCTCTCTCTCTCTCTCTCTCTCTCACTCTCTCACTCTCTCTGTGTGTGTTTGTGTGTGTGTGTGTCTGTGTGTGTGTGTGTGTGTTCAAGGTATTCCTCATGTTGTGGGGACGTAAATCTGTTTACATAGTCATGTTGTGGGGACTCGCCTCTCTTATGGGAACAAAAAGCAAGTTCCCTTAACATAAAACCATCAATTTCACGGTGAAGACTTGGTTTAAAGTTAAGGTAAGTTTAGGGTTATGTTAAGATTAGGATAAGTCTCCAGGAAATGAATGTAAGTCAATGTAATGTCCGCTTAAGTGATTTAAAATTTAAAAAATGAATAAAGAATAAATATATAAAATAAATAAAACAACAGACTCATTAACAGTTTTTACAGCCTTCTTATTAGTGTAACATTTAATGGTCTGTAAATACTGCTCACATTCAGAGGTGTTTTGTTGGTAAACTTACATTTATGAATATGACACTTAGCTAAGATTATTATAAGATTGATGATGTAAGCTTGTTTCCTATTCTTTCTGTTGTAACTGAAACAGTATGTTTATACAAAAAAGCAAAATCAGCCATAAATGTGATATTTAAAAAAAACCCAACATATTTATTCTGTTTTTAATGTATATGTCAAACAAACAAAACAAATCAAGAAGACAACAACAATGACAACAAAAACAAAACAATAAATAAATAACAAGCTTGAAAGTCCTTTTAGCCATCGATTCAAGGATGGCTTTAGTGTCTTTTTCCAGCACACAGGAATTGTTTATTTGGCATGAAGATAAAAAAATATATACCATCTTTTTCTTCTCACAACTTATGTTACATACTGCAGGAAATATACCAAGTAAACACAATTTAGGGCACAGAGGAAGATCATAATTAACAATGTGGGAAACATAAATGTAACATTAATGAACCTCTTGCCACAATCTTTTAGTTTAATAACAATGCTGAAATAAATGAGGGACAGTTTCAGGATGTGCAGAGCTAAATCAACACAAAATCAAAACAATACATTAATATTATTCTTAAATCTTCTAAGAAAATGTTTAGAGTTGATCAAACTGGTACTGTGGTACAAGCAGTAAACTGAGGGTCATTTAACTACATAAAGTAGTTTGTAAACCTGGACCACACTGGCAAATACAACAAAATCACAATTCTTCTGTTTGTGATCTCAAGTTAATTTTACCTTTTCTTACGTACATATTTGACTATAATGTTGTAATGTGACACATTTCATTTACACATTTCTTTATTCTAGTAGATCTTTGCTTATGTATGTTTTATTATTTTTTATTTTACTTTGGCAATTTAAACATATATTTCCTATGCCGATAAAGCCCCTTTGAATTAAATGTAATTAAACTGAACTAGTGTATGTCAGTTCCTTGTCATGTCCAAGTTTGAAACATAGATGGCGTCCTAACCTAAATCAATTTTCAAGACACTCCAACCCATCAATCAATGATACCAGTATATGTTGTGTAGCCTGTAATGTTCTGAACCAGTTTACGCCCCTTTTTTTCTAAATTAACTTATTTTAACCAAAAGGCAGTTTTGGTTACAACTAAAGTTGTTTTAAGCAGCTATCAGGATAATTTCAAATGTTGTTTAACATACAGTATTATTCAACAATCAAGACTCAACCAATGACAACATATGTATTTTATATGATTAGAACAGTGTTATATTTATATTTTGTCCAGTTATGGACACCTCAGATATAGTTGTAGATAATATGTTAATAAACACTTAAAATATCCTTATAGCTGCATACAACTACATTTTAGTGTGTTATAAACTATTTATTAAATGGTTATAGACTGTTAATAAATGCTAAATAAAAAATATAGCTTTACAGCACAAATTTTGACTTGTCATAGCAACTAATGGTTATTTTCATTATTGATTAATCTGTTGATTATTTTCTCGATTAATCACTTAATTGTTTGGTCCATAAAATGTCAGAAAATGGTGAAAAATGTTCATCACTGTTTCCTAAAGCCCAGGATGATGTCTTCAAATGTCTTCTTTTGTCCCAACCAAAAGTCCACAGTCCAAAGATATTCAGTTTACTATCATAGAGGACCAAAGAAACCAGAAAATATTCACATTTAAGAGGCTGGAATCAGAGAATTTGGACATTTTTTTCCTCAAAAATGACTCAGAATGATTAATCGATTATCAAAGTAATTAGTAAATAATTTAGTAGTTGGCAACTAGTTGTTGCATCTCTACACAGGTGTTACTAATAACATTAACGATGTGTCACAGTCAGCCGTGGCAGTGTGACAGTGAGTCAGTGTGCACAACACCAGGACCCTGAAACTGAAGCAGCTGAATAAAAGTCAGACATCATCGATTTTATTATTTACACAAGTGCTTTTTCTACTGTGACAAGTCAAAATGTCAAAATGTGTTCTGCTCGTCTTTATCCCACACACATTTGCCTGCAATGAGACAAGCATGCATTTTTCTAATACTACAATCAAAACATGCCTGAACAACATGAGTCTCTGTGTGAATTCAGGTAGCTACAACGAATAGTCGATTAATCGTTAAGTTGCCAACTATTGAATTAAATTAATCATCAACTATTTTGATAATTGATTAATTGTTTTGAGTCATTTTTAAAAGAAAATTTTAACATTTCCAAATGTTCTAATTCCAGCTTCTCAAATGTGAATATTTTCTGGTTTCTTTGGTCCTCTATGACAGTAAACTGAATATCTTTGGGTTGTGGACGTCACCTCGGGCTTTGGGAAACAATGACGAACATTTTTCACCATTTTCTGAAGTTTTATAGACCAAATGACTAATCGCTTAATCAAGCAAATAATTGACAGATTAATTGATAATGAAAATAATCATTAGTTGCAGGCCTGAATTCAGGACATCAATAACAATGACACGTGGAAAAAAATAAAAGGTTTTAAAACAAATATGTTGTGATCCCCAAAAGAGAAACTGTCCTTCCACTTCGTCAGACCATATTGTTCAGTGCAGAACATCTCTCCTGTAGCTTGTAGTGAAATGTCTTTCTCAAAGACCCTTCAGTAAGGTGGGTGGCTCCTGTCTGTGGGATTAAAGATCCACTGAACAGTTTTGAGCTCAAATCCCACCAAAACTGAAAACAAAAAAAACGCAGATGCAGACTTGTGATGAAATATTTGATAATCTAATCAGGTGTGAAGCCCGCTTTTGGTTCATGACATTTCAGAGGTATTTTTAGATCTGAGGGCTTGCTTGCCCCCCTCCTGCTTTAGATTAGACTGTAATAAGATTACACATTAATACTCTGTGTGTGTGCTTGAATGTGTGCATATCTGATAAACGTTTCCAGTTTGTTTATACGTTTTATCCAAAAACACGGTCGGTATGTGTTCTTCTTCTGTCACCAGCCTGTTCTATACAATAATGTAGTCTCTGGAATGCACTGCTAATGACCACGTTGTTATAACAAAAGGCCGAGCACTGTGTCTTTAATGCTGGCAAGTGTAGTGATAATAATGACACACTGAGTGTACAGAGGGCCCCCTCTGAACTTCACTGTGTGTTTTCTGGTGAGTGAGCCTATAGAAATTTACCACATCAGACACACATAGTTCTACAAGCATGAAGGAAGCATCCCCCCCTCCTTCTCTCTCTCTCTCTTACTGTGTCTGTCTATCTGTCTCTCTCACAGACACACCCACAAAACACTGGCGCCAACAAGCAAATCCCCCACCCCCCCCTACCCCCCATCCGCCCCCTTAACTGACCTCTTATTATGTCATGCGAAAAAGCTGTGTCCCATTGAAAAGCTCTCTTAATCAAACCCAATTAATTCCGCTATTTTCCCTTATTATCCTTTGCAAGGAACGCGTCTTTCCAATAAGACTGTTAACTCCAGCCGTGGCCCTTTCAGATCTACTGGGGTGCAGGAGCGAAATAATAGACTGCACAATTAATCAATTAGTCATTAGGGGCACAATAGTTCTTAATGAACACAATAACTGTGTACTGTAGTAGAGGCGAGTTAGGGCTTCCGCAAAATCACTCGTCTTCCTCTTTGCAATTTAGTCAACAAATTTTGAAGCCTTCATTTATGTGACCTTTACAGTTACCTTTACAATTTATGATTTTATTTTGTTACTGAGAAACATATACTTTGTAATGCTGTTGCTCTTGCTCCTATAATTCCTCACTTATTTGCAGGGTTGCTTTTAGATTTTTTGGGGAAAGTTCAAGTCAAATCTGAAGTCTTTAAAAGCAAATTGCAAGAAAATTTCAAGTCTAAAACTGAGAGCAGAGAACAGAGAAACTTCCAGATACAACAGCTGAATTATCATTTGGCAAACATTTGAATTACTTTGAGATTTTGTGAAGCAGAGAACAAACTATTTCTATGAGAACTTCTATGCTTATCTACATGCTGCTAATAAATGCATTTGAATAAGCTGTGTTAGTAGAGTTTAACTTAAGTCCTAAGATTAAAAACTCAAGTTAGTCATGACTGATATTGTAATATATATGTTTTTTGACAGAAAAACATATTTCAACGACAAAGTTGGGTTGAATCTACATGCCTGGAAAGTATCAGCAGAAGGTCACTTTGCTGCTTCCAGGAACAGCTACATTAGTGGACCTTGTGCTTATAATAGTTACCACACATAATGTGTCCCCAAGGTCAAGAATAAATCTCCAACCTCAAGTCTCAAGTCCTTATTGTTGTGACATGCAAGTCTCTACTCTCTGCTTACGTGTACCCTTTCGCTCCTCCTACTTGCAGGTGAATACCTTATGAAAGGCATCTTTTACCTTTCATAAGGTATTCACTTTATTAGTAATGTTTAAACAGTAATTGTGTCATTTTGTGCAAAGAGACAGACTGATGTTCACATTTAATGTCCCAAGTACCAGGTTGGGACTTGCCCTCCTTATTCTTTAACATCAAGCAATATGTGGACAGATTGATTTTCTCTACAATCCCAAGGTCCAGATTAGATTAGGTTATGTTCTGGATGAGCATATACATAAGGCTGTAACACAATAGATGTGTCAGTTAAGAGCACTGAGCTGAGAAAATGTTAGAGTGCAGTTGAACTGCTTATGGAAGCTGTACTTAGTTGTTTACACATATTTATTTAAACCCGTGTACTTTTTACTCATCTTCTACAAATATTCAGTATTTTTTTAAAAAAAAAATGAGCACGTTTTAAAGCAGTTCAGGTGCTGATGAGAATAGAAGAACTTCCAAAAATAGTAGCTAAAATCTCTTTTGACTTAAATTTTGCTTTGAAGAACTCTCCACCAGAACGTTTTTGTCCCATGTTGATCTGCTGCTGCTCTTTTTCCCATGCTTTTCATTGTGCCACTCACTCCGGCTCAACGCATGCCTACCCTGGCCCCTGGCTGTGGCTATAGCCCCGACCCGGCCCCAGCTGAGCAGTGCCAAGCTGTCCAGCAGTTAGTTAGTGTCTGTTCAGGCCCGGCTCGGCTCGGCCCGGCCTGGGTACTAATCCCCGGGCTGTCAGAGGACCCCGCTCTGAACTCATCCTGTAACACAGGAAAACGCTCTAATTGGGGGATTTTCTACATCATTAACTCTGATGAGCAGCCATCCCACCCTCCCCTCTCGCTCTCTCTCCTCCTCTCCGCCCGTACTCCCTCTCCCTCTCTCTCACTCCCACACTTTTCTCCTGCTTAATCTCTTTCTTAATGTTTCCATTTTTTCTTTTCTCCCACTCTGACTTCCTCACATTCTCTGTCTCTCCTTTCATCTTTTCTTGTCCGAAGCATTTTTTTTTTTTTGGCTTTTTCATCTGTGCAGCAGCGTATGTTTGTCTCGTTCTTTGAGAGCACCAGTGCGATCCGATCACACAAACAAACATCAGCATGAGAAAGTAGTGAAAGTGCAACACATGTCTTTAGTCTGATCTGTCTACTTGTTATCTTCCATATAAAGTTAAATGTTATTTCTGTGAGCTTTTCTTTTTCTGTGAACTCAAGAGGTTTTCTTTTGTTTCTCTGTACAGATCAACTTATGTCACATGATTCATAACTGATTCTTTTTTTGTTCCATACTGACAACTAAACTCAGTTTCAGATTTTTAAAAAAATAAATATTCGTCAATCTTTGAAAAACACAAAAGGGTCATTTAACAACATTTACTGCTGCTCTGAAGGTACTTCTAGTATCCTAAAAGACTCTTCTAACCATCTGGATGAATAAATATTCTGCCTCTTCAGCAGTAAAAAAAGATTTTTAACCAGTTTCTCAAGTTCCAGCTGTATTCCCTATGTCATTGTACAAATTGAGCAACAGGATGATTTGTTTGGATTAAGAAAAAGAGGCACAACTTGTGAAATAGGTTTAAAAACATTATCATTCAGCAGGAGGAATTATTCATCCTGATGGTTAGGCAAGTCTTTGAGGATTTTGGAAATACCTTCAGAACAGCAATAAGTGTTAAAACTTTTGGGTTTTTCAAAGATTTGAAGAGAGAGTATTTATTTCTCTGTAACTTAGCTCAAATGACTCAAATGTAATGGTAATACATGAAAGGCACTGGGGCTAACCAGCAACACACCACTGGTGTGTAATGCAGTAGCTAATCACTTCAAGAACATGTAAAAAATATGCAAACATTTCCTTGTTTCTGTACATCCACTGGCCTACCCATATGGCCCCCCATCTGTCCAAGAAAGTGATTCACACACTGAGGAGGCCAGCTAGCACGGCGGCACCAGTCCCTCTGTGAACATGTGTTGCAGCGGCTGAGCCTGCCGGCCTGCCTGCCTGCCTGGGGGCAATTAGGGAGCCGGGCCCTGTGGTCAGAGGCCCCCCTGGGAAGCCCTGATTGATTGGAGTCTCATCTTCCTAACAGGCTGGCACCCTGCCACCAAACCATGGAACATCAGAGAGGATTGGGAGGGGTAAAAGAGAGAAAGGGCCTCTTATATGACAGAGAGAGACGGAGCACAAGTGTTAGAGGAAAATGTCTCTGCCCTCGTATGTCAGATGATAACGATTATACTGTAGTAATCTTGGATTGCTCTTTAGACTTACTGAGGCAAAAGAATACTGCGACTCTGTGGGAATGAGTGCACAGGTCGACATGAAAGCACCACAGTGAGAAAGCGGGGACATATATTCTATCAAACTATATTTATTTTCAGTAGATCTTCATTCTTTCCAGACATCAATGTTCCAGACAAAATCATAGAAGAAAGAAAACAATATCACTAGGACAGATATAACTAGGACATTTAAGAAACAAAACAGCCAAACAGGAAAAGTATCCTGTGCATTTTCACATGATAAAAAAAACAAACTAAAACTGTCAAACATCTAGTGCAGTTTTGTCCATAACCTTTGGCTTATTCTTGGTCCAAAATCACATTTATGTAGCATCTTAAAGAAGCTCTTAATGTGCAAGGTAATCCTCATTTTGTCTATAGTGTGAGGTCCTGGCATTGTCCAATAGGGAGTCTAAACATCACTAAGCAACAACATAAAAACACTATACAACATGAGGACAGACCAGCAGCAGATGTAACACTGTGTTTTTTACTCTCTGAACAGTACGACACCGGATTTTACAATGAACCAGAAATGACTTAATACTGTTGTTCTTCTTACTGATGTTGTAATTGTTGTTTTAACTCACTGTTAGCAGCTAAGTGCCAACTTTCACATCATATTAAAGTGAAATATCATAACCATACAATGGACATTAACCATACAATGAAAAATGAGTCTCCTTTAAGAAAAAAATACAAATAAAAAAATTGCACTTTAAAATTATGGATTTTCTCTCCCTCTTGTCCCATAACCAAAGTCCAAAAGGTACCGTCTAACTTCTCAGCCTGCACGTATTCAGTTATGTGAGATGATACCTGTAGCTGCTGTTACGATAAAAGCCTCAATAGCAAATACTAATCTTCCTGGTGGAAATACATTGTGTTTTTACCTTTAAGACAATCAGAGCTTAACTGTGTAACAGATGGTAAAAGACCAATATTGTGTCACTAATGACCGTAGCAGCTACAATCAATGTTTCTCCTCCTTTGATTGAGAGAGAAAAAAAAACCTTCCATGACAAAATGGTTACAAGGGCCTATTTAGTGCAGCCTGAGACCGTTTCCCCCCCTTCAGTTTCAGACAAAGAGGATACACTTGGATCAATTGTGCCGAACAAAGACTAAACTATGTGGGGTGACGCATCACACAGGGCTCTTTCTGCTGCCCTGCACGTACACGCAGCCACCCAACACCGAGCTGCCAACAGGTTTTCTCCTCCAACAGCCACTCAAGCAAAAAGAGGGTTATTTTGCTCACTGGCCTGTCTTCCTCGCTTCCTTTTTACTTCCTTCCTTCATTAAAGCATCTCAGCACAAATCAGAAAATAGTAACTATGCATAATTATTTTTGGTATATTCTTAGCTCTGGTCCATGTAGAAAGTGCCATCATAACTCTGACTCTAGTGCACTTTCCCACTAAACTATTATCTGTTTTTGAGCGTGTTTTAGATTTAAAACAATGACAAAAGGCCTCGGCTGTCGGAAAAATGGGCAGCCTATGGGTACTGCAACATAAACCATACTTTCAAGTGTGAGATTAACTGAAAATCACACAGCTGTTATAAATCGACAGATTAGTGAGACGTGCATTTACAGTCACAGCCAGAGGCACTGTGATGTGTTCTCATGTCTATATTTTAAAAGCTGCTCACACATTAAACTGAGACGTTCATTCACAAAGTACTCTGAGACTCTCATTAGCTGACCCATGAAAATTTGACAATTGGATTAATTAGTAAAAACACAAACTGAATGAAGAAAATGGGAAAAGTAAAGAATGAACAGAAGAATGTAAAAAGTTTTGGCTGATTCAATCAACTTTGATGGTTGACTCAAAAAAATGTAAAAACAAATATGGAAATAATAATAATACAAACAAAAATGCCTCATTTAGGTGAATTTCATGTTAGCTTCAGTGTATGTTCATGAAAAGTTGTCCAATGACATGGCATAGAAAAAGGTACTGTGCCATTACTTATGTATGTGGCGAAAGTATGACTGTTTAGCATCTGCCAATATCAGTAGATGGACTGTTCATGAATATACTGCTGAATATGGATAGATCAATGCATTTAACTAAAGGGAAACATGTGGCTGGGGATAGAAAAGGGGTAGAGATTTGTGTTCAGCAGCCATCAGGATGCAAATGGAGGGAGATTGGTGGTTTAAAATGAACAATTTAACAACACTGCAGACTTCACTTGTCCGCTTCATGTCCTTGAGATGGGAAAAAATTTAAAAAATGTCCAAAAGAAAGTCCAAAAATCCTCGGTTTTCACAGTTCAAAATCCATTTCCATTGCTTGATTCTGTGGATAACAGAATCTAACACCCTGCTCAACAATGTGAACCCAAGGAATGACTTCAACATCAACACATTTCCCAGTGTCATTCACATGGACTGCCATGTTTGTTAGTCACATGGGTTGCCAGGTCTTGTCCATAGACTGGATGTGTTCCTTGGCTTTCATTCTCAGTGCAGCGATACTAGAACTGCGCTGGTCCACGTCCTCCAGAGGGTATTTGTCAGGGTACGGGGCTGCACATTGGTAAGGGGGAGGAGCCATACTCTGCATCCCCTGGCCCATGGACGGATGTGGATGAGAATGAGGATGAGGATGAGGATGAGGATGAGGAGGATGAGGAGTGGAGTTGAGGAAGCTGTGGCTGGGGTAGCTGGGCTGGAGGCCTTGAGCTGGGCCCATGAATCCTGGGATGCTGTGGACCGGTGTAGCGCTGGACAGAGGAGAGGTCAGCCAGGGATCCAACGGGAGGGAGTTGGTCATTGGACCCATGCTGGTGTGAACTGGTGCTGGGCGGTTGAAGGACAGCATTGGTGAGTCGTGGAGCTTCATGGTGCTGGCATCCATTTTCTCCTGTCGCCGCCATTTAGCTCTTCGGTTCTGAAACCAGACCTGGAGGACAAAATAATGTTATCATGAATGTGATAGACATCATCCACGTTTACCCTACTTGCTTGGACAGTTTGCTTTATCAATTTCTACGAGCCATACAAGGATTGTCAGTATGCGGTGACCTGAAAGAAGTGATGAAGATCCAACTTGTATCAAAACCATTTGAATAATTCTGTTGTTCGGAGACTGCGTGCAAGTGTTACTCTTCTCCTGGATGCTATTTTGTAATAGTTTGCACCTACATGTACTGTGCATATAATTACGCTCCTTGAAGTATATGGTGACCCTCTCATTAACTCCAAATATAATGTGAGGCTAATGACTTTCAGTTGACATTGTTTTGTACCAGCCGAGATGCTAAAGTTGCAAAGCATTAGCAAAACAGACAATTATTTCAAGTTCATCCAAATACCGAATTATTCTCCATTAACACAGCCCTTCAAGATTGTGACATAACCAGCATCTCAACCACACACTCGCAGAAACAATGCAGGAGCTAAAGTTATTCAAAGTTAAATGTAGCCAAAAAAACAAAGTTGTAGTTAAATAACTAAAAGCACCTCCAGTTTCTTATACTGCAGGTATAGTTTGTTTTTCACTATATTTGCTGAGAACTTCATTGCTCCCATTTGCTTCAACTTCAACCTTCCACTGCTGAATCAAAATGCCTCTTGCCAGCTTTTAAGGTGTCATTATGTCTCAAGTTTAGCCCCTTTGTCCTTCTAAAGAAGGTTTTAAGTCTGAACTTTCCTCTCCTTAAGACTCAATATGTCGTCTGTTTGGAACGTCATATCCTGCTTGCATAACTGCCCAAAACAACTCCTCACCTTAATGCCTACCAGCAAAGCAAGAGGCTTGGCATGAGTCTGTTGTCCTTAAGAGTATCTCAAGATTTGGATCCCCAACAGTGTAACTCTTAAAGCTAACTGTCAGTGCAGTTTCAACACGTCAGAGAAAAATAACATAAACTATAACTGTCTGATTATTGCCATATAATATAATGTAGTGACAGACAGACTCATGTTGTTGCCTCTGATGTTTTGGGTCATACCTGAACTCGGACTTCAGGGAGGTTCACCTTCATGGCCAGCTCCTCACGGCTGTACACATCTGGGTAGTGGGACTTCTCAAAGGCACGCTCCAGCTCGTGCAGCTGGTAGGTGGTGAAGGTGGTGCGGTTGCGCCTGTGTTTCTTCTTGGGCTGATCATCCTTGCATGGCTCTGGAGACTTGTCTTCATCACTTTCTACACCCTTCCTCGGTTCACTCAGTTCCTCCTCACACTTGTTTGTGAATAAGCCAGTATCTGTTCAGCACACAAGAAAAATACAACTTTTTAAAAACAGTTTTTATGTTATTTTACATGTAGGCTCAGTCTGTAACAAAAGTGACAAAAGTAGGAAGACAAAAGAAAAACAAAAGCAGAATAGTAAGTTGAAATGAAGAATGTAGTGCTCGCTTTCCAGTAGAGCAGACATCAGTTTGACACCTGCAACAATAGGCTACTGTAGATCAGTGAAGCAAGCAATCCCCTGAACTTCAATGAAGCTCGAAAACATTCCTAATCGGATTTAGAAAAGTTATTTCCAGTGTTTATCTTCTCCAAAGGTAAACTGTCCTCAAAAAATATGTTTGGAAGCAAAAGTTTTTCCTATTTTCATAGACTGAATTGTAAATCACATGACCTTTTTTCATTGTATCACACACAGTAGGCTTTGTAACAGTAATTAGTAACAGTGGACTACAAAATTGCTCTTAGTTGTTTCCCCAAAGAGATATAGCATTTGAAAATAGTCCTGTCAGCATTTGAAACCACCAACCACTGGCAAGCTGTATGGAAATTACAAAGCTTTTACTGCACATTTCCTCCTCCTCATCCCTCAAAACAAACAAACAGTTCCACTTGGCCTTCCTCTCACAGGTTCTTCCTGCTCTTTACTCCCTCTCTACAGGCTAATATCTTTGTATATTACCAGAAAAATAAAGAAAACGTTACATGAATTATAAAGTCTTGAACACTGTCACGAATATTAGTTGCATTAGAATTAGTTTAACCAGCAAGTAATTGAATTAAACAAAGATGATGATGATCTGGCAATCAGATTAGTTGGTCTTGTGGAGCGCAGCTACTCCAGTTTATGTCTGCCAGGAGCAGAGCTGAGTCAAATCCATCATTCAGGTTGTGCTGATTCAGTTGTAAATCACAGAAAGTAGGTTAAATTGACTTTAAATGCTTTCCTGGCAGAAGTACTAGAACTCTCAATGCAACATGTAGTGCAAATTTGGCATCATAGTAGATAAAAACAATTGTGTGGCCCAGATTTAGCCCACAAATAGTAAATATAATTAGAATTTGGTGTTAAACAGTACATCCACAGTAAATCTCTCTTGTTTTTTAACATAATAAAGACAAAGTGTAACAACTGCTGTAACTATAAATTATTAGGTCTCTAACTCGCTTTTTCCTTCATCAACTGCATCTTGCAAACTCAGCGAAGAGTTTGCTCAGTTGTCAGAAAAAGCTAATAAGTGGACCTTGAGTTAAGATTTTTTACATCAAACAACTCTTTCCAAAGTAAAAAATTAACTTTCACACTAACAATACGTTTGAATGTTAACTTTCTTGTTTACAGTTGTCTGTATTCGAGATTTGCTCAAAAGCACTGTTCAATAAATGCTGAAAAGGTCTCCAAAAATTCAAGTGGATGTGTAATGTACATGTGTGCTTGTGTCTGTGAAGGAGACGTGTTGATGGAGATAAAGGGTGGTGGGGGGGTGGGGTCATTATGCTCTTTCAACTGGCAAACGGGAGCATAGGCAAAGGCAAAGCTGGATTTCGGGGTTCATTTATTTACCTCTCATTAAGCAGCTATGACAAAGGCCAGGCTCTGACAAAGGCAGAGGTCAGGTCTGGTTCAGTGACCAGCTCTCGGCCTGTCAGCCCATCACAACCACCAGTCTGAAGGCTGCCCACTGTTTATCGGCCAGCACAGCATCTCAGCATGGGGGGTGGGGTGGGGGGTGACACTGAACACAGAAAAGTTGCTCATTCGGGGGGAACTGGGCTGACTTCACAGGATAGTTACTGTCACGAATCCCACTTTAAATCTTAGAATTGTTCATCTGGTTTTTGTTCTCATGCCAGGTCACTAACTCTAATGTCATTTCAGATCCTTCTACTCCCTCTTGCCATGCAATCACCTCATTCCCTTCACCTGGTTTTCCCTGCCCATCTTCTCACCTGCAGCTCATTCCCTCATTAGTCTCTCAGCATAAATACCAGTCCACTTGCCTTTGTTCTTCACCAGATTGACTTGTGTTTCACCAAGCTTTCCACCATTCTTCTCTCCTGTTTTTTTTCCTGAACTGCCTGTTTTGACACTGCTTGCCTGCTTTCTGGACTTTGGATTCCCTGCCTGCCCCTTGTTGGACTTGTTTGCCTGAGTGACTGATCTCCTGAATTTGACCTTGCCAGTTGACTAAGTACACTGTACTCTCCTTGCAACTTTGTCTGTGTCCTTGTTGTGCTTTTGAGTTCAAACTTGCCAGTACCAAAAATGAACAAAAATGCCAAAATGAACCCAGCTGACTCTGGCTCACTCCAGGAGGAGCTGTTGGCACAGGCCAGTGCCATACAGCGTCACAACCAGCAACTTACTTCCATGGCGGGGAGACTGCAGGAGATGGTGGCTCGCTATGAGAGAGGTATAAGAAGCATCTAGAAACACCTCCAGAGACTCTCCATTTCAGATCATGGACTGGCTATTGCTCTGGCTCCCAGCACTCCAGTCTGATCTTCTCCAGCTTCGGATGCATGCTTACCTCCACCAGAATGTTGTTCTGGTGCTTCTGGTTCCTAATGGCCATTCCTCGTGCAGTGTTCACTTGCCTTTGAGCTGCAGCCTTCAGGCTTTCCTGCAGAGAGATCCCGGGTGGCCGAGCCAGAGACTGGGGAACCGACGAATGGTAGAAGCAATCCTCCATCTACTCGTTGGTCAAGTTGTTCTCGGCTGATCTATGGAAGGTCTTTGATCACATTACTTCTGGGAGGGGGGCAGCTTGATGTTTGTTCAACATGACACAGGGAGGAAGGTCCATGTCCAACTACTCCATTGAGTTTTGTACCATGGCAGCAGAGAGCAACTGGAACACTCCTTCACTCTTTGACAGCTTCTACAATGGACTCTCCGACTGCGGACCTTGATGCAATTGCAGACCTTGATGTGCTTGCCATGCTCGGCCTCTGTATTGATGGCTGTCTTCGGGAACATAAGCGAACATAAGAGAGTCCTGTCAGCTGTTCCACAGGCTCCGCTGTTCTGGAGAGACCCACATGGTCACCAACGCCAACCTGTTGGATATGACTTTTGCCTCTCAGCTTGGGATCGGTCAGGAGGCTCTGGTGAAGCCCATCGACCCCACTGCACTCAATGGTCATCACCTTTGGCAGGTCACCCATTGATCAACTCCTCTCCAACTGGGCATGTCAAGTAACCACATTGAAACACTCACCTTTCACCTTATGCATGCACCACAAGAGCTTGTCATCTTGGGTTACCCTGGCTTAGGAGACATAACCCACACATAGACTGGGCTTCAGGAACTATTCTGTAGTGGAGTGCTCACTGTCATGCTGTCTGTCTCAGATCTGCCGTGTCATCTGCTTACAGTCTGCCTGTTCCCTCTGAGTTTCCAGATCTTTCCGGAGTTCCCAATGAGTACCTGGACCTCAAGGATGTATTCAACAAGGCCCGGGCCACCTTATTGCCACTGCATCGCCTGTATGACTGTGCTGTTGACCTCCTCCCAGGCATTGCTTCTCCTAAAGGTCAGCTCTTCTCCTTGTCTGCTCCTGAAACCAAGACTATGGAGAATATCAATGATTCCCTGGCAGCACGGGTCATTTACGGATCAGAGTGGGGGCAGTGCTCTCTCAGTGGCCTGCTGAGGATCAGAAGGTTTACCTGTGTGCCTTCTTCTCCTGGAAGATGTCCCTTGGAAATGTTGGTGAAGAAGCTTGCACTGGAGGAGTGGAGGCACTAGTTGGAGGGGGTGGAGCAGCCATTTGTGGTCTGGATGGATCACAAAAATCTGGAGTACATCCATTCAGCTAAATGGCTGAATTCATGTCGGGCCAGGTGTGCCCTCTTCTTTAACTGTTTAACTCTCTTACCAGCCATGCTCTAACAATGTCAAACCCGATGCCTTGTCCCATCAGTTCCAACTAGAAAGCACTCCTCCACAACTTGAAGGTATTCTTCTTCTGACATGCATCATCAGTGCGATGACTTGGGAGGTTGAGGACAAGGTAAAATGCTCCCATGCTAAGCACCCTGCCCCCAGTGCCTGTCCTAATGACCACCTGTTTGTCACTGCCAGTCTCCACTCTCAAGTTCTCCAGGGTTGCTCCTGGGGTCACTCCTCCCGCCTGGCTTGTCACCCCAGGGTGAGACACACCTTGGCACTGCTGTGACAATGCTTCTGGTGGTCCTCTATGGAGGAGGACACCAAGGGATTCATCGCCACCTGCCAGAACTGTTGTCAACATAAGCTTTCTTCATCCCCTTCTGGTTCCTTGTCACCCCTAGTCTCACGTGTATTTGGACTTCGTCACAGGCCTGCCTCTTCTGCTGGTAACACTGTTATCCTCACGATTGTGGATCGATTTTCTAAGACTGCCCAGTTGATTCCATTACCCACTGCCAGAAAAAATGCTGAAATTATATTGCAACATGATTTCTGCCTGCATGGCTTCCCCAGTGACAGGGAGCTGACTTCACAGGACAGTTACTGTCACGCATCCCACTAACTCTTAGTTATTTTCATCTGGTTTTTGGTCTCATGCCAGGTCACCAACTCTCATATCATTTCATATCCTGCCACTCCCTCTTGCCATGCAATCACCTCATTCCCTTCACCTGTTTTCCCTGCCCATCTTCTCACCTGCAGCTCATTCCCTCGTAGTCACTCAGCATACATACTAGTCCACTTCCCTTTGTTCTCCGCCAGATTGGCTTGTGTGTTTTGCCAAGCTTTCCAGCATCTTTCATTCTTATTTTTTCCTGACCTGCCTGTTTTGACTCTGCTTGCCTGCTTTCTGGACCTTGGATTGCGTGCCTGCCCCTTGTCAGATTGGTGTGCCTGAGTGACTCATCTCCTGGTTTTGACCCTGCCTGTTGACTAGGTAAACTGAACTCTACTTTGTCTCCTTGTTGTGCTTTGGGGTTCAAACGTGCCAGTACCAGTGAAATTTACATTTACATACAAAAGAGTGATGTCATTGGTGTTGATATACGTTAATCCAACAGAAACTAATGTCCCCCTGGATTCAGTTACTGAATTTGAGTCCTCATAATCATTTTTGAAATGACATTTTTTTTTCAACCACCTGTCAGACCCGCATGTGAAAATAGCTTCAGATTAAATTTGATTCTGAGACAGAACGATAACAATAACGCCCGAATGAACTACTGTACAATCTAATCTGCACAGAAGAGACGATTAGGGGAATTCCACAGGGAGATGGGATTGGGTTTGGGGACATAAACCCCTTGCACCATCTTGTTCTGTGATTTATCTCTCAATCTCAGCCCACACAGTCCACAGTTAATGCAACAGGCTCTACATGGCAATGGCATGTAACATATTGATTTTAAATCTGCCTGTGAGTGCTTTCAGATGGAAACTGCACAGATATGCATTTAAAACCCCATACCAAACATTATTTAAATAGGTCAGGTTTTTAATTATCAGTTGCCTCTCTCTATCAAACTGCATTTAATCATGCTGTTGTAAAAACACAGAAGAATAGGACTGATTTACCAACACATTGTCTGTTCATTGAGTGTAAAATAATTAACATGATATTTTGTACTGAAATTATGCTCCATTGTTTGGTTAATTACAATTTTTCATTGCTATCGCAGTTTTCAAACCTCTGTGAAAACAAAATCAATAACAGGCCTGAAAATCTAAGTAAAATTATGGGCCTACAGTGCATTCTTGTCAATTGCAGATAATTAATATAATATCTAAAATGTTTTGTGAATGCTTTTGTTGTCAGAAACTGCTCTTGTTTAAGCCATACGTTGTAAAGCAAGTCTTTTTTATTGCATACTGCGTTACTCATGCTGTTTGATATGTTCCCTTATCCTTTTTGTGAAGAACTTCAAAGCCCAAAAATATGAGCATATACTGTTAATCTTGACCAGTTCTTTCTACTTCTTGAGAAAGTTTTGTTTGGCCCATGAAAGACTGAATCTGTGGTTTTGGCCAGAGAACTTTATGCTCAGTGGTCAAATAGTTTTAAGATTTATCATGTTTGCTCAGGAGCATCAATATCCTAACGTCAGCAGAATCAATTTTATCTTATCTAATTCAAATCTATGAAACACTAAACCCACAGCTCATTCCAATCCAGCCCTCTAAGAGTAGAGGTGCTGCTGTATAATCAATATCCTTGTCCATCTTTTATGCTTTGAGGCAAAAACTCTACCCTCAATAACAGACTCAAACTCTGAAGCAATTGATCTGCACTGAACAAGGAACCAAAATAAAACGAATACCTCGTGGTGTGAAACTAGTGGTCTTTAAGGTTACAGATGACTACAGAGCACCACTGCTCTGCAGGGTGGAGAACAACCAGCATCCCCAGCATCAGCAGCTTGACTCACCATGGTACTGCTGCTCTGTGCTGCCGTTTCTAAGAGAGGAAAGGTGCCCGCTGTAGGACGGGTGTGACGAGGGCTCCTGCTGCTTTCCCGGCTCCACTAGGCCATCTATGTCCACTTTATGGGGTCCCGGGGCCCCAGCAGGGCTGAGCAGGGAGTCCTGGTCTTTACTGAAGCCTAGAATGACATCAATGCTGTGGACGCGGCCCCCCGCAGCGACGCCCCCACCTTTCCCCATCTCGTGGAAGTTGCTGGGTGAGAGGCAGCTGTCGTCCACCATGCTCATGGTATCCAATGATAAATGCATTCGAGCGTCTGGGCACACACACGGTCCTGTGGTCAGAGGAAGGATGTTTAAGTGAAGGACATAAGGTAAAATAGGAGGTCAGAGATCACCAGGTTAGCTTAGATGGCTCTCCAACCATTCTTCCATCCATCTAAACTTGCTTAGCTGTGCAGAGTCGCAGGGGTGTCTAGAGTCTATCCCTTAGAGACTCCCGGTCTACTATAGACTTTAATGTACTGCTACAGTACATAAGAGTCACACAATGGCACACTAGTCACATCCTTATCTGTACTTTAACAAATAGCCATACAGAGTTGTTTATGAATATGAATTCATTGTTATTTGATTCAAAAGTTGAAACTGACAACTGTGTGTATGTCTAAGTCTGTCTTATGGAATAGAAAAGTGTAAATGTTATGAAAGCTGTATGAGGCCTATTTTGATTCTAATGATAATATTGCTTTTAACTGCTTTACATACATGCAAACTCCTGACAAAATTAACATTAATTTTGTCGATACAATGTTGGAGAGTTAGAGAAGTACTAAGAGTACAAGTAATAAACCATTACGTGCAACCACAAGTACAGTGATGGACTGCTTTTTATAAAGCAACTAATAACACAGGTTATATAATCTTTGAATAAAAGTAAAAGTAAAACATGTTGCTGAAGATCAACTGAGATTCCCGTGTTGGAAAAGATACTCTGCAAAAAGGGGGAAAGGGGCTGCAGATGAAAACATGCCTTTTGACTAAATCTGGCACATTTACATGTAAATAAGATATAAATAAAGTAGACTAAGTAAAGCAATTTTTGTGAACCCAAAATATCCAAATGAAAGGATTCTGTGCAATATTGATCCTGTGTTCTTTCACTTATTGTTCATATTTTGTTGTGCAATAAAAACAAAGGCTCATGTCTATAACTTACATGACAGGTAAGTTGAATCTCAGTGTCAGTAAATAGCATGAGAGCGATGTAAAATGAGCGGCAGAGCCTACCTTTTGGAAGTAAATCTGTTGAACTGTTGAAGTTGCTGATGCCAATATTCCACCTGTTCCTCCCAGCAGCTCACTCTCCAACTTCGCTCCTCTTAGATCCGCTATGTACACCGTTTGCAGCCACTCAGCTGGCTTTGCTTACCTTGCATCTCTCTAAAAAAATGTCTCTATTTGTTTACAGTCCTGACAGAACCATTCTCAACAAAGCGTTTATAAATAAAACCACCCGGTGCAAACACGTTCAACAACTGAGCTCAGACGCCATGCACTCCAGCACGGAGAGGAGAGTGGAAGAGGAGAGAGACAGAGAGGGAGAGGAGGTGGGGGGGCGTAGGAGGTGAAACGAGGGGATTAGGAGAGGGTTATTAATTGGAATCCTTCCCCTTTAAGAGTGATTGGCAAGTGTTTGCTGGTCAAGTAATTGTATTAAATGTCAATTCCATTCACTGCCACAGGAGGAGGCCCAGGCTAATGAAGCCCGGACAAGACTTTCTTTCATAAATTCATTGTTTTAAAGACAAAAGACCCACTGAAAGTTTTCACTAAGTACACCCAGCCCCCATTATGTGGAACTTCATGAAAGAAGGAAACTCTGAGATTACATGAGGTAAAATTTAATGCAGCAACAGAATATCTTCTTAAAACAAACTGACAGTGATATTAGAACTTCTGATTCATAAGGACACTAATATTGCACCAAAACAATAAGGTATTATTTCATTTAAAACCTTAAAAAGCATTGTTATTTGAGACCGTCTCTTTCTAAAATTGAAAGCTTTCTGTGACACTATTTTGGTTTAATCCCCCATGTAATCTGTCATACTGGCACAAAAACAAATAATGTTATTTTTTTTAAAAGCAGTATATGTCCTGCTGCTACAAATGTTTATTATAAACTGGTATTCAGTATTTAAACACATGAATGTAAAATGCATTATTTAAAATGCCTGACTTGATCATTTAAAAAAATATAACATTAATCTTGAATTGTATATGTTATTGTAGCTATTTTAGATACATTACAGTAAACTATAATGACTCCTAGACAGGAAATTGTTATAAATATTTCTACTTGTTGTTGTTTTTGAAGAAATGTACAATAAGTCCTGCTTGTTTAAATTTGTGTGGAGGAACTGCAGAATGCCAATAAAAATTTTTTTTATTCTGTTTACTTTCTCTATTTCTCTTTTTTTATTTTACATGAATGTGAATTAATTTTTGACAACAATAACTCGATCAATTTAGTAACTGTGAACATATCTGAGGGATATATTTTTTTTTAAACCTATCTCTATATTTAAATACCTTATGTTGTGCACATGATAGGTGAAAATCTATTATATGAAATTTATCACATTGCATTTGGTTCCTTTTGAACAGTTTAAATGGATGTTATGTGTTGCTTCAGTCACGCTTTGGTGATGAAAAAAATTTCCCGGGTTTGAAAGCATTTTGGAAGCATTTTATTTGTGCCAGATGAGACTTTTCAGCCAATACTGAACTGACTTTATTGATTTAACGAAAGGCCAGTTAATAGGATGTAACATTCTTTCAGTGAGAAAACCCGCTGACACAGACCATCTTTCAACGAGAAGCCTAATATACTACTGGCAGGTATCCCTTCACTGTCATACCTCCTGTCAAATACCAAAGGTGATGCAACAGGCAATCTCCAGTAGCATCCCAGTAAGTGAAGCTAGTGCAGTAAAACCCCCGTAGTAAGGGTTTTTCTTCAAGGCTTCTAACTGGAAACATTTTAACATTTTACTTTGATTTAAAGCTACAGATTTTGACAACAAGATGATACAGTGCTGTGATGACACTAGTAAACAGACGGCTGCAGGTTGTGATGCTTAAAGTTAACTGAAGGTTCAAGTTAATTAATTAATAAAAACAAAGTCAGAGGGTCAGCTTGTGACATGGATGTTGTGTTTTTTTGGGTACTGGAGCGCAAAAGTATCTGCTGGCAGCTTTGAATATAAGCGGAGGCCTCGGAGTTCTAAATTGACCCCAGCTTAGTGTAGCAGAAATCAGTCATGACTCTAAAGACGCTAAAGAGATTTCCTGTGACCTCAAACATATCTAAAGATAAAGTTAGAGAAAGAATGATTTAAAAACAGACAGCTGATTCAGTTTCAGTATTTACTACTGGGAGAATGTGCATGTGACAAAATATATAAAACAGAGCCTGCTGAGAATAAAAATGCAATAGATATGAAAATACATATTTGGTTTAAAAATATGTATTATAATATTAATATTTAAAAATATCATTTTCAATGATAAATACTGCAAAAAAAATTATATTCATCTTGTTTGTCTATCTCAGTTCAGTTAAATCCATCCCTTTTATGAACTGCACCTGTCTGCCAGTTTCCATTAAATCTATTACAGGTTAGAGGTCTGAGCTGAACACACCAAGACGTAAACACACTGTTGCAAGAATGTCAACAAATTAAACTCAATCACAGAAAACTTTCTATTTTATACTAACTTAACTACAAAAACACATGATAACTTACATATTGTTAGAAAAACAATCATTTGAATCAATCATACTGGGCACAACACCTGGACTCACCATCTAACCAAACATACTGTATCACCTTGGCTATCAAATCCACATCCTGGAACACTTTCATCCACACTGACTGCCATGAAAATGTATCCAGCAAGGATTCAAGATGAGACATCATCACTGTGACAATGTTCGGACATTTAGAGTAAGTTTATGATAGTAAACTCAGGCAGTGGGATATATTTATTGGGCATCTTGAACTATCTGGACAATTTCTGAGGAGCAGAAAGTCAGAATCTCCTCTGGCATATAAAAATTCAGTGATAAAAAACACTAAATAACCATAAACAACTTTATTTATATTTAACCTGATAAAGGTCAGTAAAAAAAAGAATCTTCCCAAAACAACAGTGTTTGTGTGTCTGTTTGTGCACATTTACGCAGAAAATAAAAGGCCATGTGGCCATGTGGCCAGTGGTTGTCATCAATCTTCTGAGAGATAAATACCATCACTGAGGTACTGAAGCTATCAATATCTGTGTCAGTGTAACACAATATAATCAAATCTTTAAAATATAAGACTCAAATTAAATGATTAAAATCATGAATAATTATTTACTTTTCAGAGCAGAAAACTAGAGTGACTAAAGCGCAATAACATCAGTTTGGCTCATCAGTCTTTCATTTCCATTAGAGTCACCAGTCTGTTGGTTAAATGACTCTCACTGCCAACAAGCTTATGAGGTAATGATAGTCTAAGGTGCTCGTTTATCCCCTCATGATTTTGTTAATGCATTTTTGTCCTTCCACTGTTTCTCTGTCTCTCTGCATAATTGAGCATAAATTGGTTAAGAAGGAGCAGTGTAGTTATCAAGCTGCTTAGTTTTATCAGATGACAATGTAAGTCCCCCTGATCCTATTAGAGGTAAAAGCAGCTAACGTGTAAATGCGCAGTGTCAGCTTACTGAGGGAGGTGGAGAGATAAAGAGGGAGGGAGAGAGGAGGAGGGAGGAGAAAGGGTGAAGTGTGACATGGAAGGCAAATGCATGTGATTCTCTAGATCTGTGTGTGTGTCTGTCATGCAAAACACACATAGACACACACACACACACACACACACACACACACACACACACACACACACACACACACACAGTCGTGTTTCCATCACTTCAGAGGACATTACATTGACTTACATTAATTTCCTGGAGTCTCTTAATGTCTCTTGTTCTGTTTGTAAATATTGTAAATATTGTATATATCATTTTTTTGTGTGAGTCTCAAGTAGTTTAGTTTAGTTTGGTTTGTTTGTCTTGTATATTTTAAGTGATTTTGACAATAATTTCTGATTATATGTTAGAAGCACAGTATTTTGGCTTAACTCCACACCATAACAAAACATAGACAGTTACATTAGACACTTCCTCTTTTTCCAAGGAGGCAGGGGGAGACAGCAACGTTCTGCACACCCCCAGGCCACTGCAGCTAAGTCCTCAGCCTTAATCCATCCTTTACCTGACCCTAACCCCAACCTTAGCATAATGCTGAACTCACCTTAACTTTAAGCCAAATCTTCATCTCAAAATGATTGATTCACGTGAAAGGGAGGTGAGTCCCTACATGAATGTGGAAACAGGCACATTCACACACACACACACACACATAGAATGTGGAAGTTCTAACCCAAACAGAAGAGCCAATCACAGGACAGCATTGTCCTGTGATTGGCTCTTCTGTTTGGGTTAGAACTTCCACATTCTATAAAACTGTTGAGACTGTTTCCTTGGTAACACAAGTTCCTTCTCTACTGACACTAATAGCAAGGCTACATTGTATTCAAAGAGCTTCCATAGAACACAACTGTTTGTTCACTAAGCCCCCCCCCCCCCACCCGCCTTAGTTACTGTTGCTATGCCTGTTAAATTTTAAAGATCCCATCCTACTTAATAATTAAATAATAATAATTTGTGTGTGATATGTTTTATTTATTTATTTTTTAATTATTTTGTTAAAATCCTTAAAATTACATCTCCTCCTCATCCTTCATTGAAAATACAGAATCTATGAACATGCAAATTTTTTCACATTTAAAGTTTTAACTGCTGGACAAAAGATGTCTCCTATGTCACTGCAAAGTCTATTCTCAGTGTTTGTGCGCTGGAGGTATGGATGTATAATAAGAGCTGGATAGGGCGACACTGCCCAGCATTGCAGCTAATTTTTCCCAGTGGCCACTCACAGTATTGTAGCGAAAAATCCCCCTGCGGCCCAAAAAGCATTTTCCCCATAGACCACCATTGTAAAAGAGACATCAATAAAACTGTTGACAGGACACCTCGATCATTTTGATCAATGGAGGTTTTATATTTGTAAAACTTTCCTCGATACTGATATTTTCTTCACACTGTAGTTTGGTGACTTCACATAATTCCCAACATAGCTCCAACTAACTTCAATATAATTAGACAAAATAAGTGAAAACATCTGTGATGGTGAGCAGGCCCCTTAAATTTCAACTATACAGGTATGTACCATGGTTTCTAAAAGCAGAATGACTTTTTGTAGGATTTTATTTTTCATTTCTGCCAAGTCTGTTCTGCTAGACGCTACTAAATTCCACACACTGCACCTTTAAGATCGAAACCAAAACATCTTCCTTGCTGGTCTGTTAAGGTGGATGTCAGGCCTGTCATATTAAGGAGCATCAAGATGCTTTACTGAATTTAAAGCCAAAGAGACACAGCAATCATAAGACATGAGTCAAGTATGTTTGACCCATATTCAGGGCAAGCTTTCTTTTTAATTTAAAAAAAAAAAAAAATTTACATACACAGTTGCTCTCTGAATTCTTCATTTGGTGATGATGATCTGAGCCTTGTGCATCTAACTTGTAAGTGTCATGGCAGACATGGGAAAATTTTATTAATTAGATAAAAAAAATACTATTCATATAGTGCTACATATGTCCAGTCGAACAGTATGTTCATGGTGAAGCGACACAGATTTAACTGCTTTTACAGACTGCTATCTGTATTCAACCAATCAGCTGATTACAGCGTGTGCATAGCAAATCAAATTCTTCTATCATAAATACTGACTTCTCCTCCAACCAAAAGTCTTTGAGGGAAGGGAATGCACACCCACTAAAGTTTTACATATATATTAATTATTAGATTTAATATATTTATTTTATAACTATATGTTGGCATTTACAATAAAAATGTATGCAATCGTTTCATAACGTGACAAAATAAGATTATTAATTTAGTATGCATTCGTCAGTCAGTAAGTCCGTCACGTCATGTAAGCGTCTGATGTCAAATATTGACCAACAGAAGGCTGCTCTTAACCTCTTAACCTTATTTTCATAATTGCATTACAGCTGATCCCACCAGTAGAGACGCTTTGGCACCATAAATACTGTCAACATATTAAGGTCTAGTCTCTATAGTGTTAACTGATGCAATGACTGCCAGCAG
The DNA here is from genome assembly GCF_963924715.1 of Thunnus thynnus. NCBI lineage: Eukaryota > Metazoa > Chordata > Actinopteri > Scombriformes > Scombridae > Thunnus > Thunnus thynnus. The sequence goes on along the minus strand of NC_089524.1, from coordinate 19,247,297 downwards.
CAAAACATGTATGTAATACCTGCTGCTGAAAGATGTGTTATATTTGTCTTTGCACAGTTTGAACTTCGCAGATTTTACAGCTGTTATATATGATGTGCAGTTAGGTTACACTACTTCAAATATGTTATTAAAAACGTTTAAACTTGGGGGGCCATTGTGTTCACAGGAGCGGTGACATTATTACTGTGATCATTACAGCGAAAAACATAAACAGAGGAAAATGTCAGAGATTCAAATGACTGCAATAAACAAACATAGACGATTATGAGAAAACCCATTTTGGAGTTGTGATTCCACACATAGATGAGCTCATGTACACTCTGCTGAGCCAGATTTACTCACTTACCTACTGTACAGTGTGTGCTGATCAAAACATACTTCACACAGTCAGTTCAGGCAATGAAGCCGTTGACCAGACTATTGATACAAACTGGCATCATGTAACACTGACCTCAGTTAAACTAACTGTAGAGGACTGCTGTTGTTGACAAAATGTGTGTAGCAGCGTTGCTTCTTTCAAGTGTTCAGGTACTCAACCTGAGAAGAAGGGGTTGAGGGCGCCCAAGCCCTTTTGTCAAGGCGTATTTTATGTTTTTTTGTTTTGTTTTGTTTTTTGTGGCCCTTATCAAGAAGAACATTTAACAATTAATAATAATTTAGCAATAAATAAAATTACCTGGCTGCTGTCACTCAGTTTATGTCACATGATGACTTTTCACCTGCAGCAGGTTGAAAGGTCACCTGGGACATGCCGGAGTTGCAGCTGCAACCCTGGGACGCCGCCACAGACAGATGCTCAGCAGCAACGTTTAGATGGTGAGTTTCATTTGTGTTTATAATCACTTGATTGATTATCACATTATATTTATAGTATTCAGCATTGTTTGGTGTATTTTACAAGATGAAGTGAACTTGCTTGTTTGTGTTTATTTGCCATGCACAATGTTCACAGTGCAAGTAGCCATTAGCTGCCAGCTAATGACACAGCTGTGCTGCTACAAGGGAAAAGATTGTCGCTATGGGGCGACACATGATGGAAAAACAGTAAAATTTAACAGATTCAATTACATTCTAAGCTCAGTTAAACATATAATATCCACCCTATCTGCGGACATTTATTATTATTATTAATTATATCGGTTTATGGTGTTTTAAAATCTTGTTCCATGTGCCCCTTTTTTAACTTTGAGCACCTGTCCCTCTAAAGGTCTCTGCACGGCCCTGGTCTTGACAAGTCTAAAGCATTAGGTTTTTATTATCATCAGGTGTTTACACCACCATTAGGACCCATAAGCATTCACTTTGGAGGCATTTCCATGGCTGACCTTCTGGGTTCACGTTGAGTCCAGGTCAAAGACTCATTGTTTCAGATTGTCTGAGATCATTTCTAGTAAGCTGTAAGAGGCTTGAAGTTCATGACCTGATCACTGTCATCCTCACCAGAGTCAGTGAGTAAAATGTTATCATGACCAATAGTCATAATGGACCGAACTTTGAGAATTATACCCAGGTTGACAAATACTACAATTTACCTTTGAGATGGCATCAAACAGTTTTAATGTATTATTGTTGCTGCTGAAGCAGATGGAAGCTGCTCTCATAGATGACCCGCTGAACAGATGATATAAGTTGCTGTTCTTAGAAAACTGTGTCTAATACCTATATCGGCTCAGAAAGCTGGGCTGCTGCTTTGCTTGACCTTAGACCTTCTCAACAAGGCTCATATTGACCTTGCTGAGCCCCGGACTTACTTACCCATTGTACAGTGTGTGGTGGGCTAAATGTCACACAGTTAATTCTTACGGCATTTTAATTGGTTAACCTCTTGATTCCTGGCCAAACTATTGACCCAAACTGGCATCATCTAATACTGACCTCATTTAAAATAACAAACTGTAGAAAACTGCTGTTGTTGACAAAATGTGTGTGGCAGTGTTGCTTCTTTCAAGTGTTCAAATAATCAACCTGAGAAGAAGGTCCATCAGTTACAGTGAGACATGATATGTATTTGCTTTGAATAGCTGGAATCTGTGGTATGAAGTTATAAACACAAAATATACGACTCTGACTCCAACTCAAAACACATAGTTTTGGAACAGAAAACCATTTTGACTTTGATGAGAACTGTGTGACATGAATGATACATGCATTTTTGGTAATCTGAGCTCTTTAAAGTTCTCATGGTCAAGGTGATAAGAAAGACTGAAGTTGAAATTTTGACTTCACCTGTTGGTGGCACTGAAATCTTTAAGACTGTGGCAAATTTCATGTCTACATGGTTTTGAAACGTCTTCAAAGCATTGAATTCAGTTTTCTCAAAAAAAAGAGCCTTGAATAAGTCTTAAATTTCATTTGCAAAAGTCTTAAATATTTTCTCTCGCCTGTCATAGGCAGTGATGTTAGTCAATGTTAACAATAAAATGTTTTTAGTTATATAGTTTTTTATAGTATATTTTCAATGTTTTTTTTTTAACTGATATACACCTATAAACTAAAAGTGGGGTTATTTTAACAGTAAATTGTACACACAAGAGGCTGTTTAATCATTTCAGTCAGCACCATCAAACCAGTAGTGAACACTGTCACCACTGCTAGCTACGGTAGCTGGGAAGCTCATCATCTCATCATTTTAGCAAAAACTTAAATGAACCACAGCTGCTTAGTTGATCAACAGATGATTAATCGCTAACTGTTTTGATAATCAATTAATCTTTTTAATCATTTTTTGTTACAGCTTCTTAAATATGAATATTTTGGACTTTAAAAAAAAATCTTTATGATAGTAAACTGAATATTTTTGGGTTATGGACTGTTCAGGACAAAACAAGACATTGAAGGACACCAATCAATATTTTTCACCATTTTCTGATATTTTATAGATCAAATGACTAATCGATTAATTGAGAAAATCAAGATAATCGTTAGTTGCAGTAATAAAATGAGCCTAACCTAACCAAGATAGGCCCCATTAGGTTAGTGTGCACCATCTCTATTAACACTGCTGCAGGTGCACTGCTGTTACCATTAGGTCTGGAACAGACACATTTTTGTCTTACACACAAATCAAAGGTATTATGCCATAATATGCTAAGCAGCTAATAACTACATTAGATGAAAAGCCAGTGTTCGCATGCATGTGTTGGACTCAACATAATTGTTACTAAACCTGTACAAAGGCCCAAAAAGGTCCTATATATAGTGCGGTCTGAAAGTGGTAGGTAGTCTATAATTTAGGACACAATGACTTTCACCTTTAATTTGATGGTGTTTACATCCACATCAGATGAATGGTGTGGGAATTATAGCACTTTCTATACATGGTTCCCATGGTTGGTTGGTACGTGGTTGTTTTTTGACAGAAGAATAATTTGAATAGTGAATAAACAAGACTTTACAACTCTCAGTACTTTCCAGAATGTAGTTCTGCATGCCTCAAAGACTCGTCAGTGAAGACAACACCAGCATTATAGACGACTCACAAGAAGATGCAAACACCAGGTGCAGCATCACCTGTAAGTAAAACTGAAAGTCAACACTTATCCTTACAATCATAATTTCATATCCAATGTGTTGGGATCAAGACAACAAAGTGTCACTGTCCTACTACATATTGGCTGCCAAAATCTGCCTTTATCACAGCCGACATTTTGACACGTCATAGTATGAAAAGCTCAGGTGTAACTAATAACATTATATTAATAATGATAATAGTTATACCTGTCTCTTTACGGCTTTGAAAAGTAAAAATGCTTTAGAAAGAGGTCTATTGTTTTTCCTCTCTTGAGGAACAGCTGGCAGCTCATTGTCTGCCAATCCATGCCACCGCTTCAGTGGATAAGCGCTTCACTAAGAATTAGTAGAAAGCACACCTTAGAAGGCATTAAACCTTCTAGGAAAAACGTCTTGAGAGCTCAGCCATTAACATATGGATACCGGGATAAAGGCTTTGTCTTGATATCCCTGCATCTGTGCTACAGAAACACACCCACACACACAGCGAGGAAACATCTGCTGATATTCAGGAATAAAAAAAAAAATCCTTCACCCAATAAAGACAGCAAATCTTTTATTATAATTTTTTTTACGGTTCTGTAAATCCTTGTGTAGAAAATTGCTGCTTATCCCATTAGAGAGCTTCTGGAAAACACAGAGCAGATTGAACAAATCGGGGAGGACCCTCGCTCGCACTGTACGATAACACGAGACAGAGGATCAAGCCTCAATTTGGGGTCCATCTCCTGGGAGAGAGACAAATACCGGGCTTACAGCGACTTAAATCTAATAACATCTTCAATTTGGTCTAATATCGTGACAACAAAAAAAGAGGCTTCATCTTTGGGTTTTGAAGTGAAAATATTTTACTATTATTAAACAGATTAACATTTTATTGCATTTCTACTTAAAAAAGCAGCTGATAATCACATAATCACACACAGTAGAAACATGTGGTATATGTACTGTAATAAATAGAATACTTGTGTATCTAAAACAAACATCTGTGGTCTGAGAGCTTTTATATCCAAAGATTAGGAAAGTCATTCTGTACCTGCAAAAAGCAGAAGATCCCATGAGGACGGTGGATAACACAAAGTCGCTCATTTAATCTCAAAATCCTTGTAAAGATGGTAGAAAAAGTAGTAATAAATGCCATATTACACATAGATTTAATCTTGAAATTAAAATTTGAACGAATTGAATCAAAGTCCACCTCAAGCACGCTGACCATAACTAACGGACAAAGGCCAAGTTTCCTTTTTTAGACAAATAACTGTTATAGATTCCTAATCTAATGTGTGACAAACTGGTAACCTGTCCAGGGTGCATCATACCTCTCAGCTAATGCATGCTGGGATATGCTGGAACAGGCTCGAGCCCCCTGCGACCCTGTATGGCACTGCAAGCATAGTGTCAACAGACTTCACAAGTAGTAGCTATACATTCTTCTATGAGTTGATTTGAAATGTTTTTTTTTTATATTTTAATAAGCTGAGTTCAATTTAAGAGCCACGTCATCTTTCAAGAAGTAGAAAAAAAATCAGATTTTGAAAATGATGATGTCACAGTCTATTTCATCCAGTTTGGTTTAGCTCAAACACAATAAAGTTCAGTATATTCATGGATCCAGCCATGAATTGCACACGGGCATCACATGATGCCCAGAGTCACATGATCATCGTCACATCAGCTGGTTTAGAGGAATCCTGCTGGAAGTGTTAAGTGTAAGAGAACATTTACCCCTCTTGTGTGGTGCCGAGTGCTTTAGGGGGAACAATATGTGGATAAACTGTCCAAGAGCAAACACTCTTTCAGTTTGAGATTCTCAACTGCTATCAGTATCCAGGCCTGATCCTGAGGCCCGGGCTGTGTTTACCCGTCTCTCGTTCGAGTTTCTCCCTCAGTTTGTGGAAAGGAGGCCTTTTGCGTGGCTCCTGCTCCCAGCAAATCCTCATCAGGGAATAAACGCCAGCAGGACAGTCCTCTGGAGCCTCCATGCGATAGCCCACCTCCACTTTCTCCTTCACCTCCTGAAGAGACTGTGACATGGCAGCAACAAGGAGGGAAGCAGGATCAGCGGGAATGAAGAGGGAGCAGAGGAAAGGGTGGTGACATTAGTTTGCAGGACAAGTTGATAAACTGAGCACATTGATAAGTTGGGTACAGCTGCAGGACAAAAAGCATTAACAAAGGAAAAGTTGCCAAGAACTAATAACACTGATTGAAAAAAGTGTATTTCGTGGGCCAAGTTGGGTGTTTTCTCTACAGACAGGGGTGTCATTCTTTGCCTGAGCTTATTTCTTACTCACATTAATGTTTGCCTGACGAAGACCTTGCGGGTCGAAACGTTGCAATACATACTCTGGAGCACACTGATAAGTGAATTAAACATATTTTTTACCCGAACTAAAATGTAGGACTGTGCAATGTTATTAAGTAAATACAAATTTGAAATGATGTAGAGGAAGAGTTCCTTTTAGAAACTTTTATTTCATTTACTGAATATACTGTTTTACTATAAGGAATGAAGTTTAGAGTCTGACTTCACACAGTAAATCCTACTTAAGGGTCAGTTTCAGTATAGTTTATTCAGTGGGGTAATGTTTCACAGGCACGATGGAAACACAGGCCTACGTGGGATTTACATGAGCCTTCCTGCTGTCCTCACTGGCCAAGATGCAAATCACCAGAGATTACCTGAGAGAGACTAGTGTGACAAACAGGGCTACGTTTAAGTAGCATAGTCTCCACCACTATAGTGTTAACATGCTCCGGCCTTGATCTGACATCATCCTCTGCTATGTTTTGTCCTGTTACCACACCTACCTACTACACCCACAGGCTATGTAACAGGTAAAGATTAACTTCTTCTTCCTACCAACACAGATAAGGCAGATTAGGTAACTCATCGAAAACAATAAGATTATTTCTACTATCACTGTGTTGTTCTGTAACAATGTGCGGTAAAAGTAGAGAGATCTCTGCCAAATCTCTGTCCTCACTGACGTATGAACTCTGGGACCTGAAGTGGTTTCCTGCTCAGACGCAGTAAGTCGATCCAGAGATGACGGCATAGTGACGAATGTGACCACTTGATCTGGCAGCTTTCCACTGACATGTCTACTACATGACACAGATTTGAATCCTGACATGACCCGAGTTTGCGTAACATGACTTTTAAAATGAACTTGTTACTTTACAACATTAGTGCCATTGAAAAATAATTTGTCACGTAACAATGTTACCTACTGAGAAGTAACGCATTAAGGTACTGACAACCCTTGGCGATTCCTTGTACATGTTAGCTACATATATTGTGGCAAGTGGTGAAGAATGAGAGACAGGAGGCAAGTTTCAGCAATATTATTATCAACTCACAGGAGACAGGATCTTAAAAACACAGTATCAAATACAGCTGTGGTCAAGAAATGTAACAGCCACCTCGCTCATGGTTAAAACTATAAACCAGCACAAAAAACGACAATTACCAACATAAACCACCATGTTCTGAACAGACACAAACAATTTTGGAACATAAAACAGCAAACTTAGCAAACTACCCAGTCCAGCACTAGGCATGATGGGAAATAAGGGCCGTCGCTACATTACAAACAGGTGCATAAACAGAAAAGAAACCAGTTTTAACCATGAGTGAGGTGGCTGTTACATTTCTTGACCAAAGCTGTATTTGCTGCTGTGTTTTTAAGCTCTTGTTCCCCAGTGTTGTATGTTTATAAAGGTTTGACATTGCTGAGAGCTGCTTCCTGCCTCTCATTGCATGCTGCTCACCACAATATTGTAATGTAAGTAATGGATGCTTATTTCAAAAAGTATTTAGGTAACTGATTAGTTGAATTGCAAAACTAATGCCTAACATGCCGCAACGCAGGACATGACACAGTAAGAGAGTTACATAACAACGACATACTGTTTCATGTTTGTTTGGGCCGGGCACTAAAACACAAAAGGAATGTAATGGAGAGACATACAGATAAGGTGGAGATCTTACCAAATCATGTGTTAAAGTCACATTAACAAAAACTGCAGAGCAACAGATTTTAAATATCAGGCACTTAAAATCTACAGAGGTCAGATAATTCGGCAGAGGGCTAATTTTGTCTGATTTATTTAAAGCAGCTTGTTTTTATAACCGGAGTGTCAGTAAGGCCTGGTTCAACTCATACGTGCTGACCCAAATAAACACACTGACAGACACAAATACACACATCAACACAATAGTGACATAATAATGAATTAATGTAATTAATGGGCCGGTGCTACATACCATCTTAGGGTAGGGTTGACGACCATAAGAGAAGATCTCCCACAGAAGAACACCATAACTCCAAACATCTGACTTGGTGGAGAATTTCTACATGGGAACAAATGTATATACATGTATAAAATGTAGAATTTAACAATAAGAGCTAAATAAAGAGCAAAATGAAAAGACAAAGAAGTTTATGTTGGAGTATGATACACCAACCAAACTAGAAATACAAAAAAATGGATTATTACAGATCTTAAAGGCATTAATAAATGATTTATTAACCATGAACATTATATGAGCCATTATTAAAACTTAAAAACCTTTTTTTTATTAGAAGTACCCGAAGGAACACACTGACTTGTAGCTTCCTAAAATAAAATCAAAACAGGGTGTAGAGAGACGTAACCATATAGAAATAAATCCAATCAAACCGACCTCTTTCTTTAGAGCTTCGGGGGCGGTCCATTTGACCGGCAGTTTGGCGTTATCTGACATCTTCAAGTCCTTCGTCAGGCCAAAGTCGCTGACCTTGGCCACACTGTCGTCAGAGATGAGGATGTTACGAGCTGCCAAGTCTCTGTGAACCAGCTTTTTAGACTCCAGGTACTCCATCCCCTCACACACATCACTGTGAACACACGCAAACGAGTCTCATTTTCATTTTGTACAGTACACGATTGATCACACACTCACTTTTTCTTTCTTCTTCTATTCTATACACACATCTATTGCACGTCTGTCCGTCCTGGAGGAGGAATCCCTCCTCTGTTGCTCTTGCTGAGATTTCTTCCTTTTTTGCACCATTAAATGTTTTTTTTAGGAGTTTTTCCTTATTTGAATCAAGGGTCTAAAGATAGGGGATGACTTCACACACACACACAATGTAAAGTATATACAGTTACAAGCAGTTTTTGCATCTGTCCCGACACACAACGAACCACTCTGCACACAGTTTCTTCTGTACAAAACATTCAAACCATTAAAGTTGGTCTTTGATGTTTCAACTTACAGTGCAAAGCGAAGCAGCTGGACAGAGTTTAAAACTGAACGTCCTCTTGTCCTGAGAAAGTTCACAAGGTTTCCCTGCAACACACACATACATGAAAGATAAAACAACAAAATAATGAGTTAATATTGGCACACATGACGACAAGCCACCACAATGAGCTTCTGGATTTTTGGCCTTATTTCATTAACCAGAGAACCAGGAAACAATTCTGTAATTGTTTGGATTGTTTGGACTTGATTACCCAGAATTTAAGTCAAACAACCTCAGCAAACTAATTAAATGTTTATGACTGTTTTCTCATTAGCTGCTGCTGGTGAATCTGCAGAAAAACTATTTTGCAGAGTCCATTGAGTCTAGCTTTCAGTTACAAAGAGGACTCGCTTGCTGCAGTTTAGGAGAAACTACATCGAGCAGATTTCCCACCACGGACCAATTATTTTCATCAAACAAGGTTCATTTCTGCTTCTTTGTGTAATGTAGCAAGGCTTGTATTTTTTTTATAATTGAAATTGTGAACTGCAGATAAATGACTGTATGTAGCTGCACCTTAGTCATGAGCTCTGTGACGATGTGAAGCCCTTTGTGAAGGATGACCCCAAACAATCGCACCAGGTTTTTATGCTGGAGCTTCCTGGTAAAAGTGAATCGACGTAAAACAAAGTCAGGACCACCAGCATAAAATAAATACTGATGGGTTGCACAGATATTTTCACTGATATGATCACAATTACTTAATTTTTCATTGAGCAAACTTTGAAAAACACAGCTTTCTCAAATTGTTCAATGCTTTCACAGATAAAGGGGGAAACATTCATAACGAGGACGTCTTTAGACTCACGTCATTACGGTGGTCTCCTGCAGGAAGGCCTGAGCTGTGACATCACATTTAATGATCTTTACTGCCACCCTCTGGCCCATATAGTCCCCTTCATAAACAGCTGAGGATCACACACATAATTCACCCATTAGACTACATTTAATAACTAAGACAACACTTTACTTTTTTTGGTTTTCATATTGTACGTTTGAAATATCGTGAGGGTACAAAGAGGCTGATAAAAACAAGAAGAGTGGACAAAATAAAGGAAAACTCACCACCAAACTCCCCTTCTCCAATATTCTCTCCTAGTTTGAGCTTCGTGATGTCCAGCAACCATCCAGCTGGAGAGGAGAGAGACATGAACACTGTGAACAACTTGCCACCTCTTACATGCTTTATGATCATTACTATCAACATTTTATATAGTAAAAATGACCACCAATGATTCATTAAAATCATTTTTACAAAGAAGCCTTGATCTTTTAATGTTTTTTTCAGCCCTACTGAATAAATCTGGACATCAAACTTACCTTTAGACAGCTCCAACTCAGCTGACTTGGTTCCATGTTTTTGTTTGGGTTTCAGAAGAGTTGTAGCAATGGAGCCTTTGTTCTTTGAATAGAACTGCAAAGATGGAAACACTGTTCACCGTTCAAAGGAATATATTTATAGTAGATCGTATTTCATCTTTGGTATCTATAATTTCTTCTGATTCATTCTTTTGGCTCTGAATCATTGTTTATTCTACGTATGATAAGACTTCTTTGTCTTATACATTATTATTTTCTCGAGCTCTTGGAGACAACAGTGATCTTATTGGCACTTTGACACATATACTTTAGTTCGAGCCCCGCAAAGACAGCCCCCTTAGAAATCAGGAAGCCCTTTGAAGATTGCGGTCAGCACTGTGGCTCATCTACAAAAGTGAGAGCATAATGCAAACCAATAGTTATAATTAACAATTATATAAGCTGTACCACAGAACATTTGCCTAAATACTCTGCAGTGTCAGTGATAAAGAATCAAGGGGCTGCAGTTGAATTGCATCATTTAAAGTGATGTATGTGAATTAAACACTCATCTAAAGTGACACATCAATGCTTGGTTTTGAAGCACTTATAACATGATTCAGCCCAAATCCGCCTCTGGAACCTCCTCCTTCTGTTTCCTCGCAGGATTAAGTCAGACGGTCTGACTCACGTCTGAAGCTGTCTGCTGTTCGCTGATAAGATGCTGCTGTGCGAGAGCCTTCAGTGCACCCTCACACAGACACAGGCCCAATATAGATAAACCATAAAAGGGCTGCTTTCACAAGTTTCCTTGTGGTGACACATGATGTATATATTTTTACACTAGTGTCAGTTCCGCTGGTGGGTTTTCAGGGTTATATATATTTGTGCACAGGAAAGTGGTTCTCCACATTGTCACAGGTAAAGGCCTCAGTATAGACATGAGAGTGTTTTCTTTCTACTCAGGTTGTTTTATTTGAAGCATTTTTAGAGGCCCAAGAGGTGAAATAATCCAATATTTTTATGACCCCTCTGATTGATCTTGTCCTGACTCCCAGGTTGTAAACCACTGACTTTGCATGGAAGAAGTAGCTGAATTGAACTGATGAACTGATTACTTATGATGCTATTTTATGGATGAATTCTGAATGAGTTATTCCTCAGAGTTTTTATGCACATTGGTGCTGGATTTTGTCAAGGCTGCAAACATTTATAATCACAATACAAACCCATTAAATAACAACAGTACATTTTCTCTCACCTCTATCATGTCAATAAGGTTGTAGAAATACTCCACGTTGTCGATGGTCAGCTTGTTGTCCTGATAAATCACTCGGTAGTGGATGACCTCTCTGGAGACACTGACGCACAGGACGTAGTCACCAGGATGGCGGATGGACTCTCGCACCAGGAACAGGCCATCCTCGGCCGGCTGCAGCTTAGACACTGCCTCTGGGCCGGAGATCTTACCATGAAACCAGCTAGTTAAAGACAGCACAAAGATAGTGTATTCATACTGATACACGATCCATTTGGGATCCCAAATGACTCCCATTTTTGTAACAGTCAGGAGGGTGGTTAACGCAACAAAAAAGGAAGCTGAAATGATTAATCCTGAGGCAATGTTTGTGTGCACGTCCATCATCAGCCCACACAATGAGGTCACAAGATGTGTTTGAAGGTTGATCAACACTTAAGCTAAAGTTAGAGACAAGAGTGTCTGTATTTCACAGTTATACCACTTGTGAACTATGTGTCCTACTGAAGTGAGAAAACAATGACACATAGCTGAGTTTTTCTGTGAGCAGTTCGCAAGAAAAAGTGTAAAATACAGAAGAAGAGGAGACATACGGCATGAGGCTGAGGCTGGGATCCACACGCAGAGCTTCTCTCTCACGCACATTAGTGGAGTTAACGAGTCCTTCTTCTCCTGTGGTGTTGTGTCTGGCCTCGTAGTATCCTTTCTTCTAGAAAGGAGAATTCAAAGTCTGCTTGCATCAAATGGTGGCAAGAAATAGCTTTGCTCTAACTGACATGTGAAGCGTCTGTAAAGTGTGACAGTACCATGCTCGTGCCAACAATAGTGAGGATGTCTCCTTTGTGGTACGCCAGTTCCCCAGGTTTGGGCTTCCTGTGGTCTCCCTTGGCTACACACTGTGTACCAGCAGCCCAGCTCATCTGCAGGAGCAGAGGAATAATAAAAAGAGAGGCGTTGGCCCTTTTAAAGGAAAGGTTCACAAATTTCAAATCTGTGAAAACAACAGTAAGGTGCCCAAATGAACATTGAAACAGGTTTTTCTTGCTGTAATCATTCCTCCTGTTCATACTGACCATTGGAAGATCCCTTCCAAATCATTTTAAGTGATGGGGGACAAAATGCGGAAGCATTTTAAGCAAAAATATGTTTAAAAGTTTATCTGAAGCTTATATGAGGCTTCAGCAGTCTGAGTTAGTCATATTAAGTGGATATCTGCCATATTTACGGTCTTTTTAACATAACATTTCCTCTTTGTGTCTCCTCAGACAGTGTTTCCCTGTTGAGCTGCTGTGGAAGTATAGTAACAAAAAGAGGAACTTTGGCTATAAAAAGATGTAACGTTGAAAGACATCTACTTGATCTGACTTTAAATACATTTCTCCACAGAAAGAAGGGTGGATTTTGTCCCCCATCACTTACATTGTAAGTGCATTATGAAGGGACCTCTTAACAGTCAGAATAAACAAGAGGAATGATTATGCCAAGAAAAACATGTGTCAATGTTCATTTGGGCACATGACTGTTGTTTAAAGACAGACTTGAAAAATTATGAACTTGTCCTTTAACATCTCTCGGCCTGTCTGAAATAATGAAGTCAGACTTTTGAGTAAAGGAAATGACTATATATTAGTCATTAGCCATTATATTGGTTTTATCCTTCTTTGTATACACAGCAGAGTTTCTCAACTTTTGGGTCAGATGGGTTAGTTGATAAGAAGATGGTATTTTGGAAGATTTCTAACATGTACTGTATGTATTGATTTCTGCTCTAAAAATTTTATGTTGGGTAGGTTTGAAATACAGATGTGTAATATAATCGATGGGTGCTCTCTTCATGATTTTAAGAATAAAATACAAATGTTTGTGACACTCAAATTTTGGTATCTAAAAACAGGGTTACAGGCAAAAAAAGACGAGAAACCCTGAAATAAGGGTTACATGTTTAACCAGTGACTTCACTTTCTACATTGCATACACATGTAATAAATATAAAAGCTCCTCTTAACAGGATGATCTGTTTGTTAAAATTGATTCAAACTTTTAATGTCACAGATGACGTTTTTTTAATTTATTGTATTATTAACAGAAGATAAGCCCATCAGTCCAAAATATGTTTCTCAGAGAACAGAGGGGACTTGTTTCAGCGTCTGACATTAACTTATATCAATCATAAACGACTTTATTTGCCGATCAGAGCTGCGGTACTCACCTCTGCCAAGTGCGGGGCAGGAGGTCTAATTCTGTGTTGTCACCTGTCAAAAAGAAAAAAATGTCTCTAACGACTACATAACATAAAATACTGATCATACTGAATACTGAACGACTAAATATGGACCTTAAAAGTAGCTGCTGTCGATTAAATTAATAATGGGGATGTATTGAAGCACTATAAAGCACAAATAGGACATCAGCGGGTAGGAGGATAGTGGCAGCTCCTGTTGAATAAATTAAAAGTGAACAGCTTGAATGTTTCAGTACCTGCGGCTCTGTGGACAGACGCTAACAGCCTTTTCTTCAGGACTGCCGCTGGCTCAGTAAACAGAAGGAAAACACAACCATAACGACAGGAAATCCTCAGCAGAAGTCGTCCACGTTTGTCTCATCCAGCTGTGACATTAATTTTCGTGTTTTTTTAACAACTTAGCAGAAGCGACGCTGTAGATTGTTCACACCCCAGACGTGCTGCGGCTGTTCTCTGAGAGCTGATGTGTCTGTCTGAGCACTTCCTCAATATTTAGGCAATTGTAGTTCATGTGTAACAAGGTGACGCAATAAGTTATTTTGTTCTTCTGTTTCTACACAATGTTTGACTGCTTAAATGTGCAAAAATACAAAAACAACAAAATCCAAAGGTGACAAAAATGGCTTAAAAGTGTTTTAATATCTCCACCTTAATTTTAGGCAACACTACAAAGACATTCAAATAATAGGACAGCAACGTTCACACTTTTCCGTTTCAACAATACAAAATAGATTGCAACATCCTTCAGAAATAAAATAAGCAATACCTATATGATGCTCTTGGTAAATGAAATCTAACTAAAACTGCACAATAATTCTCTCACATTTAACTTTTAAGCCAAAGAGTTGTGCAATTGTCCCTTCCCTGTCCTACATCTCTGTGAAGTAAGATCATTACCTGACAAAACAACTCATAAATGTTCCCCTTTGTCTTCTGTAATACACAACATGATGCAGGCACAAGGAAGAAAGTCAAAGGACTAGTAACCACTTGATCATTACAGTAGATATTCAGTCTTACATTTTTTTTTCTGACTAAAGCTTCTCTCTTCTGCTAACCATACTCTGGAAGAAAAAAGATTACTAGGCATATTTAAATGATAAAATTATGGCTGCATACAGTAATTGTCATTTCGTAAGTGCTTCATTCCCTCAGCATGCTACAGACTGTGCAACATATGACGTCTCTCATCAAAGACCTCCTCTCCGCAGAGAGCTTCATGGGGACCTCCCAACCTCCCATCAAGTTTGTGGGTTCTTGACAAATCATCATGACGTATTCAAGGGGGGGGGGAAGTTATTTTTGTCTCGTTTTGAACGTGTGGTGCAGGGCCTTTGGTTGGATTTTAAAACTCTTTTGTCCCGGCTTCCTCTGATTTTCAAAACGTATTAGAGGGAAATGTCGCTTTACAGGAGACTCAAGTGGGAGCAAAAAGGGCTTGAAGAGTTCAGGAAGGACCTGTGAGGGTTCTCTCAATGGCGCCACACTATTTTATTACTAATGTGTCGGGGTTTTTTAGGCACAATGAACATCACAGTACAGTCAGTCTTCTCTGATCTCTCTCACAGTTTCAAAGCCTCAACATAAACCTCATCTTTTTTTAACATAGACTGAAAAACACATTAGAGTGTACAAACGTCATGCACCTATGTTAGCTCCGTGAGTCGGATGGTAAAATTGAACTGGCCTGAAAAGCAGAAAGGTTCAGTCTCTTTTTTAAAGAGAAAATAAAGCGCAAGGTGCTGATGTTTAAACTGTACTGGAGGCGTTCATATCAGAGCACCTCTAATACATAAACAATACAACTGTGGGCGACAGTGGCGGTTTAACTATTGTGAATGAACATGGAGGGGTGGTCAGTAGTTAGTGTGCAATTATACTGAAATGGAATGATGCAATCAGTAACTTTCATGATTTTTTTTTTTACTGAGCCAATTTACTTTGCACACTTTAAAAAGTACACTAAATCTGCAGGAAATCGCTACATGGGAGAAGGATTTGCAGTACAGATTCTCAAACTTTCAGTCTCCTCCTCGACATGTTATTCCTCTTAATTCAAGGGTAGACATGTAACATGTAAAGTCAGTTATATTCATATGTGTATAGCTGCGTGTTAAGATTGTTTTCGAGATAAGAAAAAGTTTAAAGTTGTGACATTCTACCAGTCTCTAAACTAGCAAACGCCCCCACTCTGAGGGCAGAGGTCAAGCGCTCGCTGCTTCCTCCTTCTTGTCTTTTTTGCCCTCCCCCTCCCCTTCGCCTGTGTCGCTGACGTCCCGTCGCCGCTTGCGGTTGCGAGCGTTGGCTTTGGACGCAGGCAGGGACTCCATGCCCAGAACCTTGTGGATCTGACGGAAAGCGAGCAGCCGTAGTGCATGCTGGAACCGAAGAAGAGAGCAAAGAAATGTAGGTTATAAACAAAACTGCTGATGTGCTTTGAGATGCTCAATAAACACTGAATGGGAGCTTTGGGAACGTACCTGCGCACTGGCGGTGATGTCCTCTCTGGCTTGAAGCATCATGCTTTCCAAAGCGTCTGTCGGCTCTTTCTCACAGGGGTCGAGCAAACCTGGTCCGTCTGAGTAAGGGGAGGGAAACAAGAAATATTAATGTGACAGAAGAGATCAGAAATAATGAATCATCAAGGTGTGGTGGCGTTTATCAACTGGAGAGATTTTCTGAACTCTACTTATTCGTATAACATACGTATATCTGTCGGACCTGGCAGCAGGATGCCTGTGGAGATGCACTCCAGCACCCTGCGCATGGCCTCCCCCGGGCTGAGTGGGCCTGTAGCGCTGCTGATGACCTTCTCCACCAGCAGCTCCATTGCCTGGAGAAAGAAATACAATTTTTGCTTATTGATACACCTCTTCCTGTCACTGTCCCATCTCTCACACCTTATATGATATTATATGATATACACATTATAAAGTGTGCCAAAAGTATTAATGTAAATGTTTTCAGCAAACATGATAAGGGACAGGTGAAGTCACTTACCCAGCCGGGCATCTTCCCCCAGGTGGGCACCCGCTGACATAAATCTCTCAGCACCCGAATGATGATCACACAGGACTGCAGCCCGTTGGCGCGAGCCTTTAGAGATTAAGACAAAAAACAAAAAAGAAAATAAATAAAAATAAACTTAACATTGTGATCAATATTAGATAAATTGAACTTCTGACGACACCATTGTAAACTTAACTGGTGACTGTAAAATGTAAGTTTTAAATAAGGATGTATGATTCTACTCTAAACTTCAAATTGCTATTAGAGATTGTTAACAAACAGCCAAAATCCATCCCATAGTAGTGACACAGTCACAGTAACTTGTTAAAATAGGAAAATAACTCTACAAATTAGATGTTATTGAAATAAAACACTGTCTTTATTATAGTGGGAAGGTTTTCTGGTTATAATGGGAGGCTTCTGCATTGAGATTTTATCCAAAGTTATAAGAACAACAGGAGGTCAGAAACAACTGTTTAACAGTAAATGAACAAAACAAAACAAAACGAACAAAAAAAAACAAAAAAAAAAAACACAGAACAAGCAGCCCCACAAGAAATAACAGAACAGGAATTAACTTGAATGCCAGTAAACCAATGTGGTTTTTCTTCTGTAGTGCCAGAGAACAAACAAAGTAATGTCTGCTTCCAACATACAACTCTATTTACTATATTGCTTAACATCGATGATGGCGTCATTCCATTTAGCTGCACCCGTAATAACAAGGCCCTCTCACAGCTAGATGGAAAGAAGTCATTATTAAGGTTATTAGTTAAACCTGTGTTTGACAAGTTGAAGTTTTCATCTGCTGTAAAAAATTTGGAATTTGATGAAGACCTTTTCCACAGCAGACAATTTGACATGTCATAATAGGAAAAACACTGGTGTAGCTAATTAAAAAAACATTAATAACAGATATTATTTATTAATTACACCGACTATGAGCAAAATAAGTCAAAACTGTGAAAAAAGGTCTATTCTTGTGAATAAAACAATAACAATTTCCAGCAGGGACTGAAACAGTAACCAGAAATGATGGCGGCAGGATACACTACTGTAAATGATGATAAAGTGTTTGTGATGTGTTTACCTGAAACCATTTGGCGTGACGGAGAGCAGCCAGGTATTCCAGACATTTCTTCTTATTCAGAAGATCAGGAGGGTCCTTCTCAGCCACACCTGATGGAGATAATACGTACGGACTTACAGCAAAACTAATGCAAGACCCAGAAGATCACAGACAATAAGTCACAACCTGTTACTGCTGATGTACAGTCGCCGAACCAGGGACGAAATTACAAAAACACCGGAAACATTTATCTGATGTGACCAGACACTTCCATGAATCCTTAAAAACTGTTTTGTTTCAGTTTGTTTGGTGAGAAAATTATATAATATGCAAGAACAAAGCAAGAAATTTGACCATCAAATACGGACTTGTGTGTGTTTATGTGTTTTACAAATATTCTGAGTGGAAGAAATAGCAAAAAAGTAGAGCGGAGGGTGACAGACACATGCAAACAAAGATGGAAATCCAAGGCATTCAGAGAGAAGACAGATGGGTTTTTGTTTAATCAATAGTTAATTTTGTGAATTTGTTGCCTACCCTGCTAATTTCATAATTAATTTGGATCCAATTATCATCAGCCAGAGTACGCCTTTCTCTAGAAAGACATTTTGACTCGTGAAACACAAGTGTAACTAATAACATTAATAATGTCCATTCATCCATCTTCTGACGCTTATCTGGGAACGGGTCGCTGTGGCATCCGACTGAGTAAGGAAACCCAGACATCCTTCACCCCGGCAACGCCCTCTAGCTCCTCCTGGGGGATCCCAAGGCATTCCCAGGCCAGAGGAGATATGTAGTCCCTCCAGCATGTTCTGGGTCTGCCCCGGGGTCTCCTACCAGTTGGACATGCCTGGAACACCTGCAGAGGGAGGTCCAGGTGCCCAAACCACCTCAGCTGGCTCCTTTTGATGCGAAGGAGCAGCGGCTCTACTCTGAGCTCCCCCCGGATGTCGGAGCTCCTCACACTATCTCACAGACTAAGCCCAGAGACTCTCCGGAGGAAACTCATTTCGGCCGCTTGTATCCGTGATCTCATTCTTTCAGTCACTATTTAAAGCTCGCGACCGTGGGTGATGGTTGGGACGCAGACCGACTGGTAGTGAAGGAATTCAAGTATTAATAACGTCCACGTTGCATTCAGGTGCATCAGTGCCGGGGTGATGGTACTGAGCCACTTTAAACTGGTGCAGAGCCATCGTTAATGTTATTAATTACACCTGTGCTTTTCCTGCTTTAACAAGTCCAAATGTCTCTACAAGAAAGGTGCAATAAAGACAGATTTTTCTGTCATTTAACTAATTTCAGATATACAGCTACTTCTCGTGATCATGAGGTCTCATCAATATCAACAACTCGTAAATTACATTTTTCAGTTGTTCAGGAACTAGCCATGAATCTGCATCTTTTCATTCATTCACCAAATGTCAAAATCAGTTTTCTTCACTTTACTGCCAATTGCTCCCTTTGCGTGGAAAATTTCCAATTATTTTCTAAGAGAATTATTAATAGGTAAAAATTTTTTTTAAGTTGTTTCAACTTCTTTTAAAAACTTCCTTCACTAAACTCAAACAGAGTGTTTTGGATTTCCTCTTTTCTTGCACTGGATCATCAGCTTTGCATGAGTGCCTGACTGTCACAGACATGTTAGATCAAAAAATGTCACTTTAGAGCATTTAACAACTGAAACATGGACTTTTATCTCCTTGGAGACGGGTATTTGGAAATGAGATTGTGTTTTGTTCTCATTTTATACCAAATGTTTTTAGTCTGGCTTCCATTACTCCTCTACAACAGACCTTTCTCACAGCAGACATTTTGACTTGTCATAGCAGGAAAAGCACAGTTGAACATGATAACATTAACGATGGCTCAATTTCATTACAGGAAGTTATACTGGCGTAACTTTACCAGGTTCAATAATTTGGAAACACTATTCAGCCATCATTAATGTTATGAAATGTACATGTACTTTTCTTGCTTTGTCACATCAAATATCTGTTGTGAAAAAGGTTGATTATGTTTCAAAGGAAGTTTCTCTTGCAGATAAAGGCACAAGAGCGAAGATACTTCTTTCCCTTCATGCCTCCATATTTTAAAAAGGTAACAACATCAAAAATCAAACCAATTTAAGTCAAATCTATTAAACACAATATGACAAAGCCAGAGATTAACTAAATTAGTAGTGCTAAAAATGGGAGAATAAAAAGTTATGTTTGTTTTTTTTTAAAAAAAAAAAAAAAGCTTTTGTCTGTGTTGAATTTATGAAATAATAAAGCATGTGTGGACATAATTTGAGGACAAATTTAAAGACACATTTACAAGACTGGTCACCTAAAAAATGACAAAGTCCAGCTCTCTCTAAAACATTCAATGTGGTTACTGATGACTGCCATGAAGAAATATTTCGTGACAGCAGCCGTCGGGCTTTCCACACTTCCATGTTCACTAGAACTGTAGCAACAACAGAGGACATTAGCTTTCTTACAGGGGAAATACAAAACAAAAACAAAGCCACTTTTTCTTTTTTGAAGTCTACACTAGCATACCACTTAGAATCACGACCCATATTTATCAGGCCTCTTAGAGTCTGGATTTAGCAGCAGCTGACTCCCTCTGATGACAGCTGAGAGGGTCTTCCTACTCTGAAAAGCTTAATAAACATGGGCGACCTGGTGTCTTTTCATTTTACCGTTCTTAGTGGTATGTGTACAAGTGTGGTCTTCAGGATTAGCCATTAGCTTGTCTAGGTCTGCTGATACAGAATTAGGGGCACTGATCAACAAACCCAAACAAAAGTAAAATAAAAAATAATAATAAATAAAAGACAGCGGCCACAGAAAACATTTCTAACATGTTTTCCAAATGGGAAAAACACATTACAATGCTGACAGTTGTTGGAGCAGGTGGAGGAGTGTTTGCAACACAATGATCTTGAAAATTAGCTCAATGACAACAGATTTACTAATGCTGTCTGATTATTATTAAAACACGGATCATTGTGAGGCGATAAAATGACACTCCAACACCTTATCATCGATAATGCCGCAAATATGATGCAGGGATGAGAGAAAAGGGAATGAGAAGTCACTGGACCTCAAAATCCCCCTCATAGTATCATCGCCAAAATGCAACAAGAAGCAATACTTTTTTTTTTTTTTTTTTTTTTTTTTTTTTTTTTTTTTTAAATCAAGCCTCAAAACTAACAATATTTATTGAATAGTGTCACCATTTGATGCATTTTCATCCCTGGGCATTATCTGAACAGTGATCATCGCTTTTCTCTTATAGTTTCCCAAAAGGTTTTTATCTGAGCGTGTGTTCACAAGATAAACACACACCCTAGTGGCACAGAAAGGTCGGAGAGCCCGGCTTTAGATTCCCATGTTGTGGAAAAGAAATAAAGAAATTGGGGGTCTAGTGTAACTGCAAAAAATGGGGGAAATGAAAAGAGTGGGACAAATGAATGTGAGAGTTAATTCTTATTTTAGGAGTTAAAGAAAAAAAACAACAACTTGAATGTGGGCTTGGTTAAAGTCCCACCTCTCATTCAGTAATTTAAGAGCTTTTCAGCCTAAAATTTTAGGCTGCTACCAGGTGGAAGGGTGGAGCGGGGGGTGGGGGGGAGTGGGGGGTATATAAGTGTATTACACACAGCGCTAACATTTGGTTGGTACTGAAAGCTTTTGGCTTCTCTAACCTTTCTCAGCCGCTTTTCCTCCTGCCTGCTTGTCCTTCTCAGCAGCAGGGTCCTCCCTCATCAGCGGCGAGGTGAGAGAAATGGTCACCTGCATTTTGGGCTCCTTGCTTGATAATATCACGATGTTCGCCTCCTCGGGGTGAGCCTGCACCTCATACTGATCTTCAGAAAATGTCTGCCGGTTAAAAGGACACTTGGGATTACTCACTACAGAGGAGGAGGGGTGTCGGGGGGCAAAGAGTAGCCTTGTCTGGCAAGGTTACAGGGCAATACTGTAATGTTTTTAACCTCAGGTTGTGCAATTTTTTTTTTTTTTTTCAAGGCTATTGAGATTACAGTTCCCTTTTTTTAAGCAGGGTTAGTGGCATGAACAAAAATATCTCTCAACAATTAGTCATCAGCAATATCTTTGTAATAATAATAATAATAATAATAATAATATATAGGAAAGGAAATCAGGCGGTTTAAGAAGAAAAACCCCATCTCACTCTGTAGGATTCAGGTGTCATAACCAGGCAGTGAATCTAAAGATCAGTGAAAAGCTCCTTTAATGAGACACTCGTTACAGCTAGAGTAGGAGGGAGGAAGAGTGAGCAATTACAACACATCACAACCTTCAGGTTGTCATCATAGCTGTATTTGGTAGCAATCCTCTGTCTTGTTGGCCTTAAATGGAAATGCCATTAAATTAAGTAATTCACATGGGATTTTCTCTTTAGCCTGAGGGAAGTTTAGTCATTTTTGAACATGGAAAAATTCCTCCCAAAGCCAGAATCCACACGGTATTCCCTAAGATGTCATATTAAAAGGATAAACAGCCCAGATGTGCTGTAACAACAACGAATGAGAAACAGACTGAATGGAGTTATAAACGTTACCTTTACAGAGTGGTAGTTACTGTAACTCTACTGATTTCTCTTTTACAGCTTAGAAGTTTATAATGATTGTGTTTCTGGCTGTGGGAGATAGTTGTACATGTTCACTAATGAAACATGAACTCCTCTGGAATATGAGAAAAACCCATCTAGGATGAAGGGAGTCTTTGCAGTTGAAGTTTTCTGGGTTTTTGTGTCTTGTATCTAAAAATATGTGAGTTTACTGACATCATTACATCACAACGTTTTCAATTATCTTTGTTGTTCCCTTGCTCTACAACAAAAAGACAAAGGGAAATCCTGTGGTTCCCATTCTATTTATATAACGTAAAAGTCATTCAGTCCCTCAGGATGCAGCTCTTATGACAAGTCATAAGGCAGTGTAGTCCACCTGACAAATATAACTTCCTCGTTTTAAAAATACGCTGCACTTCACATATTTAGAAAACTACTGGGAAAACCAGCACAGTACGCCTTTTTTCCTGCCATTTTTTGTCCGATTTGTCTCTACAGTCCTTCTATATGATCCCATACCCACCTATAATATTTAAGGTAAAACCTAAACTGTAAGAATATTAATGTTGTGAATTCCTCAATCCTTCCCTCCTTCAGCCTCATGCACAGCATGGGAAGTCTTTCATTTCCCTTTAGTTTACTGGTGAGGTTTTCTTACCGCCAGTTCCTTGGGCAACTGCTTAGCGATGTTCTTCAGTAAAGTGATGGTGGGTTTCTTAGCGGTCAGCAGGATGAGTTCAACATTTCTGTCTCCACGAAGCAGCAGGCCTTTGGCCAGGATGCCCACCCTCATCACGCCTTTTAGCAGCCGTCCTGAGTTCTCAGTACTGTCAGGAGAGGGAAAAAGGCCAAGATAGAGACTTTAAGAGCAGGTTTTACACATGTATTATAAACACAAAGCTTCAACAGAACCTGTGTCGATCTCTATTAGATATATATCTTTATCTATCTATATATATATATATATATATGTCTGTTGGATCAGATACATGCTTAACTTAAAGCTAAAGTGGTAACATTTGCAGCAACTTTTATTGTTGATGGCTTCTATATTTGCCAGATCACAGATACTCACTAATACTTTTGCATTTCCGTAGCTCAAATCAATAAAAGTGCTTTTAGGTTTTAACGTTTTCCCAAACGTGTCAGCAAAAAATATAAAAACAATCTGCCAAAATTGACGTTTTACCCCTTTTCGTCTCCACTTTCAGTAGCAGCAGTAGTAATTTCTGGTGTCTCCTTCTCCAGCAGGGAGTCGGACACCAGTTTTAGGGCTCTCTCAGAGTGGGAGACAATCCTCTGAACAGCCTGCAGCTCCTCCTCCACCGGGTAAATGGTGGAGTGTTTAGCCATGATGTGGCGGTCGTCCGGGGAGTCAGGCCGCCGCACACACGTCTGAAGGAAGTGGGTGAATAAAATAATTCATCACACTACAAAACTGAGGGGAACGGGAATAAAATAAAAGCTTCTACAGTAGATTTGAGCCAATTTTTATTTTTTGAAGTGAAAGCACAACAAAGCAATCGCGAAGCTCACCAGTAGAGGGGGGACAGGCATACCCGGGCGACTCATCAGTGGTGGAGGAGCCATCCTGCGTCTCTGCTCCCCCCAGTACATCTGCTCCTCCTCCATCCTTCTCCAATACATGTCCTCCTCATATCTCCTGCAGGAGAGGGGGACGGATGTGTCACTAGAGCAGAAAAAGTCACTTATTTCCAGAGGGCAATGGTCATGGCTGCCAAAAACAGTAGTCAATAAAAACATTTAAAAGCATTTAAAAAAAAACTTTACCAAAAGCTCTACTTTGATCTAATTCCTCTATATATATCTATATATCCTCTATCTATATATATAACAAAACAATAAGCCTGGTAAATTAAGAAACTTTCTGAGGTGGCCCCTAAAAGTGCCATTTATGATCAAATCTAATTCAATGTTAACAACTTACAGTATCTTATTATACATGCAAGAGAGATCATATGATTGACCAGTGTCAGAGAGAGTCGAGAGAATAGGAAGCGTCTATAAAAATACTGTAAGAAATTCCCTTTTTTTGTCCACATTTACATGCGTCAGTCTTACAGTCAGCTGATTAACTTAAGCACTTCCCCTTCACTGGTATTACCTGGATGAATTTATATTTTCTTTTTCTGTCTGTTTTGTGCAAACATGGGAAACTTAAGAGTACATAAATTTAGATCTCTGACTGAATCTAAATGTCCAACCTCAAGACTTGTGAACTGAACCCTTGTGACTTTTCACCATCATCATATGAAGTCTGTGAGGGCACCGGGCCACAACGGGAATAAAATGCACTATTAGATGTGACTTAAGACCTCACATCTCAAAGTACTTTTCTGAACGGTTCTTAAGTGTACTGATATTGGCAAATTATGCAAAATAAACCTCCCAACATCAGTAAACTTACAGGACCAGATGTCTTCAAAGATAAATATCACTATGGCTTTTAAATTGTGTAACTTATTAATGATCAGTTTCTTTTGCTACTCACAGACTTCTCAGGAACTTAAGTCTCTTAAGAGAAGTGAAGTGTGGACATTTGGATTCAGGCTTTATTTTTGTCTGGAAGTCCTACCTCATCTCCATGTGCCAGCGCTGCTCATCGTCTCTCTGTCTCTTCAGCACCGCCTTCTGCTTCTGCTTCTTCAGTTTGCTCTCCTGCAGCTTCCTGGCCCGGTTACTGGGCTTGATCTCCACAGGAAGCTCTGGATTCACTTTCTTCTACAGAGCGAGCCAGAGGACGACAGAAGAAATGTAAGGGTAATGCAGCCAGAGAGTCGGTACACATGTGAGCCTGCACTTTGTCAGGTGATTCCCACACTTACATACAATACAGACAGAATAAAAAATAAAGTGAAAATTCAATCTGAGCTCTGCAGAATGAAAACCTTCAAAGACAAGGCAAGAAACATTAAAAAGGCCAGTTTTTTCACACCTCCAGATCTCTCTGCGATTGCTCATTTCATGCATCAAAACAGGCGTTCACACAATAATGTCATTGTCGACATATTTAAAAAAGAGTTTTCCGGGGATTAGTTTAAGCCTGGGTTAAAGGCTGTAAATCTGTCAGACTAGTTTATCCGTTCTACCCAACTCCTTATCAGATTACGGTTGAAATTTTTGTTTTTTCTTTGAAGGTAGAAGGAAGGAGAAGAAGGAAGAGATTACAGTTTAGCCACGGTGTTAGTGTTTCAGGGTGGATAGAGACAGTTTGGAAAACTACCTGAAAACACTTCTGTGTATGGAACCAAGTTTGAGAGTCCCAGTTATATAATACCAGAAACACTGAAAGCCTTTTCCTCAACTTTACAGATGAAGGTTGCTCATTATGCGTCTGTGGTTGTGATAACTGGAGCTGATTTCTGTCTGATTGTGGATAACCAGTCAGACAGGAATCAATAGTGATGCTCTTACTTTGTACTGCAGTCTGTGTCTTCTTCCCTTCAGGTGCATGTCTTTAGCGTTTGGGTCGTTGAAGCTACATTCACACAATTTACAGTGGAATCGGATCACTTTGCCGTCATCGTTACGAACCTGAAAGACAGAAAGTTTAGATGAATATACAAGTAGTATATTAGTATATAGTATCTCAACATTAAAGTACAATGTAACTGTTATTAGAATTATATATAAATATACTGTATTATATATATATTTCCCAACATCATCACAACTGAAGCTTGACTAAAAATGTTTTTTTGTTTCTGGAGCCAGAACTGATATTTGGAAGCACAAATTCTTTAATGAAAATATTGGCCCAGTATTAATTACAAGACCCTGACATTTGTGTTCAAGTGTTGCTTTTGTGTTCATGTTGTAAAGTCCTGTGAACAACACAAAAAGCTGCACAAATTATATAATAATAAAAATGTTTCTAAAATAATCTTAAGCAATTTTTACTTTACAATGTACAGTAACTTTTTTGATGTACCTATGACACACCAGCAGTGGCCATTATTATTCCTCAGATATACTGCACTGGTTAGGACACATTTATGAGTGATATCAGGATAATTTTTCTTTTCATTTCCTGCTTACCTCCTCTACATAGTCGTGTCCGACTGGCTGAATGTCTCCCTGGCCCCCGGCTCTGTCATTGTCCTCGTCGTCACTCTGAGACTCCATCTTCTGAACTGACTGTTGCATCGGCTCCTCCACCTTCGCTGCTACCACCACCGCTGATGCTGCTGCTACCGGAGCGCTGGCTGGCTTATTGGCTGTGAAGCAGGCAAGATGTTGCAGTTTAAAGCACTGACTATGATGTAACAAATACATGATATATACCAATACCATATGTACCTTTGTTAGGAAAAAAAACATTTGTATTACACTTAAATGAATACTTATATTGAAGGGTTCTACTTCAAATGCTAATAAATGACTTTGAGGGGAAAATTGTTCAATATAGGTTCACACTTCAAGGTTTAAAAACTGCACAAACTCCAGCTCTGTTGAAGTGTGAGTTTCTTTCAAAACCCATATGAGTTTTGATTTAAACCTTTAAATGGTAGGTCGGTAGGGGATGGGAAGTGGGTAGGAAAACATAAATATCAGATTGGGACTAGATATTAAAGTGCTCTAAGTTGACAAACTTACAAATGACAGTTATTTTGGAAGGAGCTGGTTTCTTGACTGGTGCTGTTGTTTTAGCCGTGGCGTTTACAGCCATCTGTTTGGGTGTAGCAGCAGGAGATGAAGTGGTTGAGACCGAGGCAGGAGCGGAGGTGGAGGCTGGAGGTTTCCCAGCTGTCGAGGTTGTGATAACCGGAGCAGAATTCACCAACACCGGCTCCGTTGAAGGTATAGGTTTGCCCAGCTTGGTGTGAAGTTTCACCACCTTTCCAAGGTTGACAAAGAGAGACAGAGTGAGATACAACCATTTAAGGCCGCTGATACTTAATCCCATCGCAGATCCCTGGGGGAGGTTTTGTTCTGAGACTTGGCAGCTCGGAGGGAACATCACATGAGTACACCACAGTCGTGTCCAATAATGAAAGCATGTTGTGTTGAGTCTTCTGAAAGATCTACGAAAACTCAAAGACAAAAGCATCACAGCTGTGCTAACCTTCTGGTGTTTGGCCCCGCGGATATGGGCGGCGTAGGCGTCCACTCCAGTGCAGGAGACGTCACATAACTCACAGCGTAACTGGGTCTGGACCCCTCTGGGCCCGTTGCTGGCCCCCGTCTGCCCCCCAGACTTCAGGGCTGCCTCCTTTTTCTTATGCTTCTGGCCCTCTAGATGCTCCCGGTACGTCTGATTCAGTAAAACATACCAGTTAGTCGAATGGAAGCATGAAACCATAAATTACACATAAAGAAAAAAAGTCAAATTTGTTACTTTTTCACTGGATTTCACAAAATAAACTTAATATCATCAAGAGAGAATGAAACTAATGTTCTCTAGTGTCACATCTTAATAATGTAACATATTTGTTTTATTTTTTGTATTCACTGCACCACAGAGAGAGGGCTTTATATTGAAAGCTTATGAACAAAATCTTGCCATTATAAACTCCTACCTGCGGGCCTGCACAGCTGATCTTGCAAATTTCACAGTAATGGAGCTGGGGTTGCTTCGGAGGCCCTTTAGGCTTCTGCAGCTTGTTCTGGTGAAACGTGGGTTTCTTGTAAGTGTTTCCGGCCGGGGCTGTCACCATGTTGCTGCCCGAGTTGCTCCAGGAAGAGCTTGTGAGTTGCTTGGGGGGCGGCTGGATGGGGGGCTGGGGCTGTTGGGGCTGCTGTGGCTGCTGGGGAGGAGGCTGCGGCTGGGAGAGAGTCTGCTGGGCCGGCTGGTAATAGGAGGGGGTGGATGTGGAGGTGTAGCCGGTTG
Organism: Thunnus thynnus; assembly: GCF_963924715.1. Classification (NCBI taxonomy): domain Eukaryota; kingdom Metazoa; phylum Chordata; class Actinopteri; order Scombriformes; family Scombridae; genus Thunnus; species Thunnus thynnus. The sequence goes on along the minus strand of NC_089524.1, from coordinate 19,219,175 downwards.
AATCATAACTGGAGTAGCTAATGCCTAAGGGTGAGAGAGCAGGAGCAGAGAGAGTGAGAGCAGAGAAAAGCGGGATTTGGGTCACACATGAACAGCCACCAGTCACGCTGGCAATAAGTAAGATGTATTTTAATTTCACCAGAGGCTGCATCAAGGCCAACTAAAGATCAAGAAGGATCGCAGTCGCCTTTGATGGGTGTTAAAAATGTACAAAGAAATCCCGACTTCAACCTTTAATTAACAAGATAAAAATAATTGTATACACCTGTCCCAGCCGCTAACAATCAGCTCAGGCTTTTGTTCAGCATCAAAGACACTCTTGGCTTACTTGGTCTTTATTCTTATCCACTGCAACACACAGTGGATACCACGCAATCTTAAGAAACAACCTGCACTGAAAACACAGTCACTCACTAAAGCTGGACACAACAAAGAAGAAAAATATCAGCTCTAAATAATCCTTTCAGTCAGTCATTGCACCTTTATTTTAGCAGCTATGATCAATGTCTTTATTATAGCGATGGATCACATGACCACTTTTATGTGAAGGGCGGATTTCGTGAAGTGATAAACTCACAGGTAATCATCAATGACATTTTTCATTTTATTGGAAACAACCAGAACTGAACTGAACTGAATTATATTTGAAAGAGAAAACCAGAAATGGATTTTTGAGTCGCAGTATTTTATTGTTCTTTAGAGAGACTGTGAGAGACTTTTGGGGGATTATAAAAATGTTTCGCTCAAATATATGAATATTATTGCTTTCAGTTTGATGTTTGGGTTTATACTGTTTATGTTCATTCAATGTGTAGAGTGTCATGTTGAGCATTGCTGCATCCTTCGTGAGGTTTGACTAAACCAGAGGTTTTCAAAGTGGGAGGCGGGCCTCACCAGGGGGGCTCCAAACAGTTTCAGGGGAGGCTCAGTGATAGAAGTGAAAAAATATTACATTAGTTATCAAAAGGAGATCATGTAGAATAGCCTAAATGTGTGTGATCTGGTTAAAGAGATAGTTCAGAGATACAGTAGTTTAAGGGAATTTTACTGTTTTTCCCACTTTCTCAGAGTCAGAAACTAATAAATGTCTTCAGACAGACCTTTTTGTATTTGGTGTAGTCTGAAATATGTCAAACCGCAATATCAGGCTATTTTGGCTCAACTGTTGAGTGTCTATGGGATCAAATAACATAATCATGATCCCATAGGCATCCAGGAATTGAGCGAAACTTTTCCAAGCTTTGTCTGAGGGGATGCCTACAGTCTCAGACTTTGAATACCCCTGGTCTTGAAAGTTTTTGTTTTTTTTTAAAAAAAAAAGACTTCTGGCAAAATCTCAAATGCCAGGAGAGTGACCTGCCTGATACTTACAACTGCAAATTTACAGTTTGATTAAACTTTCTCTAATCAGGGTCATTTCCAGAGCCGGATATTTCCCTTCGTGGTTGATGTAGACCAAAAACAGTGACCAGGAGAGTAAATCTTTCAACAGGTGGCCAGTGGTTAATGTTGCTCCGTATTTGCCGAATGTGTGATAGGCAAATGTTTGCCAAGTTCAGAGACAATGTGTCAGTGTTGTGTTTACAGCTTGTGTTTCTGCTGCCTCCTTGTGGCCAAAAAAATCTGGTTTGCAGATTTAACTTCATATGTATTTATTTCTTTACTATGTGTAAATATAAAGTATATTTATGCTACTCTGTATTTATTTTACTTTGTACAGCCAACACATTGGGTAAATCCCATCTCTTATCTTACCTGAGTAGGACGTGGCTGAGACAGAGGAGCTGAACGTGGAGCCGAGGGTGTAGGAGGAGATGGGTGTGGGAGGCTGCTGGACACTGGTGGATACTGGGTAGATGTTGTAGCTAGTGGACACAGAGCTGGAGGGGGCCAGTGGTTTCAGGGCTGTTACCTGCCTCTGGGGTGGAGGAGGCTGGCTGTACACAGTGGTGGGGACTGGACTGTAAGCGCTCTTCACTCCTACTGAAACAGGAAGGGAGTCGCGGGAGTGATGGAGCAAAGGGGGGAGAGAAGAGAGAAGAGAGAGGAGGTGGAAAAGAAGGTCAGCAGCGGAGAGCAAAAGAGATCCGACGCATCCGACACATCCTCTGGGATGGCCTGTCAAGAGTTTTTGGCAAGGCGGACAGGATCCTCATTTCACTACTAAATGAGCACCAGACACATTCCACATGTATCATATAACCCTTGAAAAGTGCTAAGTAAACAACACGAACACCGTAATGACAGATGAGCGACTATTCCCACAGCAAGCCAAGTGAGGAGTGTTTATCCGAGTTCTACACTGTTAATTAGACCTGAAACACTGATTATATGAAAGTCAACATTGTGGTGAAAACTGTGCTCAAGTATTTTTGGTGAATAAAATGATAACTCGCTGGCCTCTGTTGCCTTATTGAATGTATTCTTTCATTCTGGTACCAGAAGGCAAAACAAACAGGGTGTCTTGCATACAGTTTGCTTAGAGCTCTACACCAAAACACTCACTTTATACCACAAGACAGAAAACAAGGTTATCAAGAATTACGTATTCGGCTCCCATAGTCATCTAGTCACCAGTTTTCCCAATACACACTCACATAAAGAGGAGCGCAAGACTCATCCTTAATGTTTCAAAGGTTCATGCTCCTTATTCAAGATGTATCTACATACAGTGATTCAGCAATTACATACATTTTAAGTAAATTTCCATCACAGGATTCAAAATTACAAAGTCAAAAGTATCATGTATTTACATGTGCTCTCAAACTGTGACCAATTTTTGTTAATCGTATTTAAATTATTATTCATCAGGACATGAAAACTAAACTACAATATCTTGATTTGAGATTCTTGTTGAGTAGAGCCCAACTAATGCTGGATGTCTGAGGCCAGAACCGATACTCATATTTGAGAGTTTTAAAAAATCTGAGTCCAGCAGACATCTCTGATACAAATCCTCTGAATCTGGTCATTAAAGAACTGAGACAAAGATACAGAGTATGACATTTTACAGTTGAAAAATCCAATGTACACATCATGTATTTGTACTGCAGTTTCACCATCCATCCCTTAAAATGACTTTTAAAAAAAACAACAACTCCAGACAATTTAAAAATAAAAGTAAACTGACTCACCAGTCTGGTAGTAATTCTCTGTGGGAGTCCTCTGAGCTGGGGCTATACTTGTCTGATAGTACTGTTTATTGTCGTAGGTCGTCACGGCAGCGGGCCGTCCGTAGCTGTAGTTGTCCTGCTGAAGTTTACAAGAGAGCTTTCAATCCAATGTGAACGCAGCATCTTAAAACTGCAGCATAGCTTAATGACTATTTTTGTTTTATCAACAACAAAAAGCACAGATATCATAAAACGACATTAAAGCCACAACGTGTAGAATTAGTGTTTGATTATCAAATTATTCTAATGGCTTAAGATTTTGTTTGTGGAGAAATGCTGCGGTGGAGGCTGCCTTCCCTTGATCAAACGGATGTGAATGTGCAAAGACAGCATTTATGTCAATAAGAGACAATACCCAGGGAAGTTCATTAGAAGGCTAATAAGTAATATAATATTTTGGTTCTCTGTGAGGTGATTAAAGGTCACTTGGCCTGTGGAAGATGTTGAGACATTATTATCTCCAAACCAGATGCAACTGATAAAGTTTAGAGAAGTCTGAGACACCATTGCTTCTAAGATGAATCATACTTGGATCATTACCAAAGCATCAAGATCACTAATGAACTCAGCAATAATGCCAGAATAGTTTTGAATATGATTAAAAAACGAGGTAGAGACTATAAAAATAAGCTCCACATTAGGAGGGGTAAAGAGGGTATATAATATGATGTTTTATGATTTTGCATTAGGTTCTTCTTCCCGGGATCGAGGCCTCGGTTTGCTTGTATCGGTCCTTATGCACAGTAAACCTATTCACATTGAACTCTAACAGCTTCAAGAGTCTTTCTCTTACAAGTTTTGAGTTTAATGCTACGTTGTGGGTGACCTGAAGATTTATTGGCCCATCTGAAGATTTCCCACGATAATGTAAACCGTCTTTTTTATATTGACATTGTGAAAGCACTAAAGGACATTTTTTAAATTCTACACACAGTGGCTTTAAAAAATACTTTTAAAATTACAAAAACTGCATTATACAACATCCAAAATGACCACGTCATGCAGTGAGACACTGGAAAGCTGAAATCATAAGGGAAGCAGAAAGAGACTGACCGTGTCCGAGTATACCTGGTACGTCTGTGGGGTGGTAGTGGGCTGCGGAGGAGCTGGGGGATCTGGCTGTCTGTAGGCATAGTCTGGGGGGGCTTGGTGGCTCTGATAGGTAGGGTAAGGGGCGGAGACCACAGGCCGGGCTGCCTGGACTGGGGCTGGAGAGTAGGATGCGGTCACTGCATGAGCCACAGCAGGAGCCTGCTGGACGCTGTAACTGGCTGTAGAGGGGTGGGAGTAGGCCTGGGGAGGCTGGGTACTGAAGAGGAGGAGAGGAGAGGGGGAGTTAGACTTCAAATTATTAAACTTTGGGAAAACATTCACTTCAGTCTTTATCTTGAAGGAAACCTGAGATCAGATCACATTTAAAGTGCATGTGTTTTCTTTCATAAAAAAGTCAAATACCGGCAGATATTTTTACATTCAGAGCAAAAGCTTTTTTTAATCACAGCAATTTAAATTGAATTTTGAACTGCATTCACTACAGGATCCATCTTGTCTGGTGTAACAACTTATCTGCTCAGAATATTTTGCATCCTTTTCTGTGATCATGTAAATGAATCCCAGGTGAGTTTTACATGAAAACAACTAAAGCTTTACAGAACAGCAGGATTGTTTTACAGTGCAGGCAGGTGAGTTTTATTCATTCATCTTTAGTAACAGTATAATTTTACTGCACTTTAAATGACAGAAACTACCAACACGTAACACGTAAACATCACACCTGATCGGGATGATTTAATTGCAGAAGCTCAAATAATATATGATTCACTGAGCAGACCTGCACCGACCTCTCGTTAATCTCTTGTGAGATTTGAATTGTGACAGTGATTCGGGACGCAGAGAGCGGTTACTGGCAACGACATCTGTAACTGAAGCCTCAGCATCTCTATTAAGCTTTCACTGACAGGATGGACAAGAACGTGAGAAGGCTAAAATTAAATGACGCCTTAAGGTCATACAAGAACGCACAGGGTAAACGTGCTATAAGAGTGATCTTAAATTTATCTTATAAATAAATGCTGGACAGTGTGGAAACACTGAGAAGTTGCACAGGAAACTTTTACTTCCATGCAAAGACCACCAAGAAGGGAAAAATACTTTTTTCCAAGACTGACTAGTCTGTAGCTGATGTCGAGTATCTTAATAGTTGCTCTGTATTTTCATTATCTTAGCCTTAAAATACTGAAGAAGCACGAACTGCAAATTTCCAAGATCTAATATTTAGATTACGAAAGTGTCACATACTTTGCAGTGACACACATCTAAACATTCAAGTCTGACACCGTTCCAGATATTTCAGCAGTACAAATAAAACAGAAAACAAATCGATAAATTTAGTTAAACATTCGGCTGTTGACCTACTTTTGTGTTCTGGCCGATTCCTGCTACCAAAGCCCAGAAATCCGAATGTCTTATCTATTAAATATTTTACATTTTGGACACAGGATACAGCTGTTTCCCAATGGAGAGTAAACCTTAATACTCACTCAATGTTTATGGAACTAATACTATACTACGACTGTAAATACTACAGACACTGTTACCTTATCTGCAGTAAGTCAGCATCACACGGAGACAAAAACCTTACATCTAAATTGAAGCTGTAGAAGTTGGAGCTCAATCTGGAAATAGGACTGAACCTTTAAGACAGGTCATCAGTTAATTAAAATCAGGGGAAGTAGCTCAGACTGAAGGAAACGCATACAAACATTAAGCACACCTAGCTAAAACTAACACAGTCTAATCTGTCCTTGGTTGTATTTGTATGATACACTGACAGATGTGACTAATATTTAGTCTACACTGATTGATAATAAATGGGGTTTAAAGCTGCAGCGATAAGTTGATTAACCAAATGGAAATTAAACAGCAACTATTTTGATAATCGATTAATCATTACAGTCACTTTTTAGTTAGTTCAAGCCTCTCAAATGTGAGCAACTGCAGCTTTCCTCTGTTTAATGTTTATTGTAAATTAAATAGCTTCAGGGTTTGGACTGTTGGTCGGAAAAAACAAGAGATTTGAAGATGTTATCTTAGACTAAAATGGGAGTTTTTTTTCCCTTTTTTTGACATTTCAAAGACTAAATGATTAATCTAGATAATATCCTTATCAGCCCTAATGGGGTTGACTAAACATGTGACACCCCTCAGTATAATGCAGTAAAACTCAACAGAACCACAAAAACAGCCTCTAAAATAATAAATTTGAAACAACACCTCTCTACAACAGTTTAATCAAAAACTGAAAATTTTAACCTTCATAAAGGCAGCACCGACTGCAGGTCTGTTGACAAGGATTATTCATAATCTGATAACTAAATAGACGTGAAGAAGGATGCATGTTATGTGTGCTGTGGTGCAGGGAAAGCAACATCACTTCTGTTTGCCAGGTTTGGTTTGTTAAACCAACCGGAAGCATGAAATCCTCACACTTCACTGACCGCAGTGAGTCAAATGTCAATTTAATATGATCACCTGTCAAAGTGATATAAAATAATTTAACCTGTTAGACCAACTTGCCAAACAACCATCCATACTGCGAGGGTTTGACTTAGTTTTCTACCTCTAACACAAGCATCTATCTATCTAGTTTTTTCCTCTCTGGCAGCATGATTCTATTGATCAATCATCTATAATAAATGAACCGCTTGTGAGATAATAAACCCTCAGTAAAACCAGACCAGAGTTAGCTCTCCCTAATCCTAACCGCTGCCAAAATCTCACCGTCACAGCTGAAGTCAGCTCGGTTAACCGGCTGCCAGACACTAACCAGGACATCAGTGTGTCAGTAAAGTACATCGGCGGTGTTAAACCATCAGTAGAGGATGACTTTACTTTACTGGGATTCACCTAAAGTGGAGCAGCGTGTCTGGAAGCGTTGGCCTAACGTTAGCTAACTCAACTAGCGTTTCAAGCTAGCTCGTCTCTGCGCCGCCACGCAGCCAAATCCCGCCGGTGACCGACAAACACCGACGACTTGCTAATGTGACTTAAAAGTCGCGCTGACATGAAGCTGCATCAACTTGAATTACCTGTATTGCGGACCGGCACCATGTGTGAAGCCGAAATAATTGCTTGCAGCCATCTTGGCATCCCCAGTACAGTACAGCGCTGACAGACAGCAGAGAGACCCTGAAACTGGCCGACAAGATAATTCACCCCCCCTGCTGCAGCCGGTGGGAACACCGCTCTGCTACACCGGAACTGCGTAGACAACAAGTTATCTTACACACACAGCCAGTACGTTATCAATAAATATACAGCGAGACAGTGTTTATCTGATTCATTATTTCTGCTAACTCATTAGTGTGTCATCATAAGTTTTAGTCATGTAATCTTCTCATTGTGCTAGGCATGCGTGTCAAATAATCTAAAAAAAATCTCCGAAAAGCGGTTTATTGCTGACAAAGGTGAATAAAGCACGGTGATATGAGTTACAGGAACACTAGAGAGAAGTTTAGTATCAAATGAAAAGGTAAAGAAAGAAAGAAAGAAAGAAAGAAAGAAAGATTTTGCCAATAATGGCAATAGAATATTGACTATTTTTGCTATTATTCCGGTTGGGAAGATGTTTCATTCATCATGTTAAATGCAGCAAACTATGATGGAGTATTAGGGCCACACTAAGTGGAAAAAAAAAAGATTTTGAGAAAAAGTCATAATATTATGAGAATAAAGGAGTAATTTTATGAAAAAAAAGTCGTAATTTTATGAGAGTAAACTCTTATTACAAGAAAAATGTCTGTCGCGTGTGTTAAAATGAGGAATGTGGATCTTATGAAGTTATACTTTAGTATAGGTTTCAGAAATAAAGAAATACCTTTGTCACATCAGCACCAGATTATTATGAATATCAGGACTTTGAAACGATTGTGTCTATTCCGAAGAAAGAACCACACGGACTTGGAAGAAATTTTCCTCTTTTTCTGGAAGAGGAGATGACTAGAAGTGGTCAACTGCAAAGCTAGTTACATCTGATATATCAACGTTTTTCTCGTAGAATTGCAACATTATTCTCGTAATCTCAAAAAAAAAAAAATCTGAATGTGGCCCTAATACTGGTGGTAGCAAACAGACCATAGCCGGTTAATTAATCAGTCAATCAATCCATTCATTCATCCTTGATACATAGAAAAAGCACATTTTTTACTCAGTTATATAGGTATACCTGCTATCTGTCTTGAATTGGCTAGTTAAAAGAACAAAAATATTTTCGTGGGCAAACATTAGCCTGCATGAAACCCCCAAAACAAAAGATCTGTGAGGAGATGCTGGTTGCTCAGGGCGTAGCCGGAAGTGCGCTACAGTGACTCCTCTCGCTTCAGTTGTTTCTCCTGCTGCGGCGTCTGCTGTGCCGACTGTCGCTTGTGTCTGTCACGCTTTCACTGATCATAACGACACAATCTAAAGTCAACACAACAAGCTACCAGGCAGTGAGTCAATAGTCCAGAAATGTTTCAACAGTCCATCATATTCAGATCCTCTATCAGGGTCATAGTCAAACCACCTGGAGATCTTCCAAATAGCTAATAGGGCAAAATGACCTTGGGTGTTAAATGCATCACTTCAGGTGCAGCACAAAATTGAGGACAGAGGTTAAACAGATGGTATACATCTGTAGAGGAATACAGATGTAATGTACACATAATTATTCTTAATGCTTGTAGGACCAATACAACCAGAAGCCTCAAATTATAGGCCTGTTAGAGTTACTGTGCAGGGAAACTGGCCAGGGGTGATATGATTGGTTGGGTGCAAGTGAAGTAAGGGACTGAATAATTAATGTGTGTGGAGGGGAGTTGAGAGTTTGGGTATGGTGGGTATGAAAGAGACTGGGGGTGAGTAGACAGATAGGGAGGGGAGAAGCTATGGATGGAGAGAGAGATGCTGTTGCCAGGGAACAGCAGCCACATAGAGGACCACTGAACACAACAGCAGGATTATCTAATGGAGTAAAGGGACACAGAGACTGGTGCTCATTTTCCCCAAGTTGCTGTAGTGATAAATAAGCTGCTTCCATGGAGGGATTTGGATACAGACGGAAATCAAAGAGGGGTTTGAATTGATATTTTGCGGGGTTGGAAAAGATATTCTCTAAAGGTATTTGGAGCCACAAGCGGAGAAAAGAAGGAGATAAAGAAAGAGAGATCATGATGCCAGAGCAGATGCATTCTAATTAAAGAAAATTTTGTGTCTCGGTGGTGTGCACGGTGGAGCTGAGAGGCAGCCTGTCAGCTCGCTCTTCACAGCCAGTCTTCCCCCAACAAAGGTGGACAGAGGCGGAGGAGAGGAGGGGGGTGAGTCCAGCACAGAGGTGCCCCCTGTCTTCAGACACCTGCTGCTGGCTAGTGGTTGACATCGAGGACACTGTATGACTGTGTCTGTGCATGAGCATGTGTTTATGCATGTGAATTAGTCAAAGAGAGAGAGAGGGAGAGAGAGGTAGAGGAGAAATTGCAGCCTGGTCCATGCATTTCTGTTGGTGTGGAGGATCAGGACTTTCTCCGCTTGAATCTTTACATCTCTAACAGAGGAGGAGGAGGACACACAGCCACGAGCCAGTGAGGGGTTTTTAGGGGATCTCGCACATCTCATGTGAGTATAGTCACTGACACAATGCCCTCCACTCTCTACACCTTGCACTGACATCACATCAAATCCATTTCCTCCATGTAGGATGACCTAGAAAAGCTGTGGGGGCCATCTTATTCAGTCATCGTGATGTGCTGCACATTTGGTGGTGATTCATTGTGTAGAAATATTTATTATTTTGTTGGATATTTCCAAGCAAAATTGTCATTTAAGTAACATAGTATTAGGATACATATAGTCATTTTTTTCATTTTGTTCATATTTTATAGTCTTCAGTTATGGTTCAATTTTTCCATTCAGCCTTTTATAGAAATCTTAAATGGTTATTGGAATATTTTCACTTGGAATTGCATTAAAATGTCATAAGTTTTCCAGTTTTTCTGGTGTTTTCTTGCTAAACTGACAGCTTGTACCGCTCACCCCCACTCTCTTCTTCTCCTTGGGTGTTGTCACATTTGATTATAGATGACTTTGACCTGCTACAAACAAGAATGTGGTGGATTTGTCTTCACTGTGAAATCATTTTTGCTTTGTTCCTCGTGTGTAATGCAGGACCTGTGAAAATGAATGATTTCCTCAGTGTGAGACATGGCTGTCTTCCAGTTGACACTCAGCCACGAGTGTCACTGCCAAAACCACCAAAACCACTCCACTTCTCCCTGTATTTATCTCACGGGAACCCATGTTGCATTATTTTTCATTACCGTCATCCTAATACACCGCTGACAAGGATGTCATTTCTTGGATTCTCACTCACAGTATTTTTGTTGCACTATAGTCACTAAACATGCTCTGAACTGCATTAATGACACCCAAACAAGCATTTATGCCTTTCCTCGGAGTATGTTTCCAATCCTCTGTCACTCAGCAGAAGCTGCAGGCACTGTGGATTTCATACATGACTGGAGAACGACAAAGAGAACAGGACTTTTGGTTCAATTAAATATCCACTGTGTTCCTCTCATGCACCTCATCAACCAAAACAGACCTGTGCTGCTGTAATTTATGTGTCACTAATGTGCTGTGATGATGCATCTGGCTTTCAGTGGGCTTCCTGATGCCACCATTGATCATGCAGTCAGTGTGCAGTCACGGTGTTGTACTAACTGTGTGCAGCATTTATCAGTTTATGAATTATTTTTGAGCACAAATGGAGAATATGAGATGTGAAACAAAGTTTTTTGATTAATGCTGCTACACCAACTGCACCATAAAGATGCAGTGTGAACGGAGAAACAAAAAAGTAGCAGTCACATCAGTGAAGTAGGATTAGGGAGCAGTGAGGGAGGATTAAGTCTGCATGTCGTCCTCCGCCGTGGCCTCTTGAATTCCACCCAGGAGGAGATTCGTACGTAATATTTGACTTTGAGGAGAGCTGAGTTCAGAAAATGGGCTCTGTCCGAGTCAGTCACATGCCTCTCACATGTGCTCCTGTGGGCAGGGGGGATAAAAACCATGTGACCAACAGTGGTTTCAGCCCCTAAATTGTAATGATAGAGACTAAATTATTTGGATGAAATCCCCCCTCCACAATGCCAGCTTTCCCCTCTGCCATTTAAATCAAACGTGTGGCCATGCAGCCGATTGTCTAGTCAGTTCATTCATTTTAAGTGACAGTTTTCATGTTTTATTGTAAACAATGCTCATTATTAATTATTTCTCTTCACACCTACAGGCCCTCTGCTCTCCTCTCTGAGGGATGGGCACAACAGAGGCAACTCTGCGAATGGAGAACATGGAAGTGAAAGACGAGTGGCAGGATGAAGACTTCCCCAGGTGAGACCCCTTTACCTTCTACTGGTCATCATCTATTCATCTGTCCTGTTGTTGTAATGTCAAATATGGCTGATTAGTTGGCGCTTTACTCATAATATGGGACACCGGAGCTAACAAGCTCTCACAGACGCGCTTAGTTTTACATTTAATCTACTTACAAGCTTTGCTATTTATGTCAATTTGTAGTTTTGTAATAATGATACTTGTTTATTTTATAGAGATTATTCATCTTTATGATAGCTTTGCCTTGTTTCTATTCTGCTATTTTAGCATCAGTGGAACTGGCGGTGTGTTATTGTAGCTGACAGTTTTAATAATTATTCTCTCGATGTGAAATGATTTGCAGGATTTTAACAAAAATGTGACATTTAGACTTCATATTCACAATAAGTGGCACTAAAATAAATCGGCTGATCAATGACTTCCCACAGTAGAAGAAACAGACACAAACAAGAAAAGAAAGACAAGTCTAGTGGGGTTTAGAAAGTGTGGGAAATTGATGCTGTGAAAGCTTGATAGGCATAAAAAGAGAGGTCAGTACTGGGCTCCCTCCTCCTCCTCCTCCTCCTCCTCCTTCTCCTCCTCCTCCCTCTTCCCTCCTCCCTCCTCTGTCAGATGGGGAGGCAGGAAGCCAAGGAGCAGGTGCAGCTCTCTCTGTAAATGGTCTCAGGCTACGTCATGTGACGCAACAGCAGCCACTGATCAACAACACAGCATCGCCAGGAAAATGGTGGCAGGTTTTGGTTAAAGGAGAGAAAGAGAAGGAGGAAGAGCCAGCAAACAGCAAACGCATCATTAAGGCAGCCTGTGAGAGATGTTCTGCCCTAAACTGTTTATTATCGACTGAGACGACAGGGAATGAGTAAGCACACTGAGCATAAAGGTGTGTGAAGTCAAAAAGCTCATTTGACAAAAAGCAGCCCCTCCAGAAGGTAAGCATCATCGGTTCATCCTGATTTTGATGTTTGAGCTGTCGTAGCTGAAGGGAGAACGCAGCCATAGAAAGGAGATTATTGTGCTTTTGTTAAAAGGAAATCCCTTTCCCCATAAATCTGTGACCATGTTTATAGAAAGGGCTTCTTTTCTGACAATGGAAGCATCAGTCTAATCACTGCAGGGGTCCCCGGGGAATAGTGTCGGACCGTTCGTCAGTGCCTGTTTCTCTGGGCTAAAGCCGGTGTTGTTGGCTGAGGAGGAGCACACACTGTCACACACTGTCCTCCTGCAGATAGGACAATGAAACACGTTCGCTTTCCCAAGAATGCAGCATGTGGAGATGTGCTAAGACCTTCTCTGCTGAACAACGCTGCGCTGCAGCTCTCTGCAGCTCTTGCTTAGCTGTACAGACTTGTTTTCAGACCCTTAGTTGCAGTGGGTGTTGTTGCTGATATGCAAAAAAACCCTTAAGGTGGATAGTTTTGCTTACTACACAAACATATGCAGTGCCAGATTTCGACCTCCTGTCTGCTCCTCTTTCTGCACAGGGTGTCACCAGTAATTAACATGCGGCATAAAGTGAAACAAAGACACAGAGAGGGGGGTTTACTGGCCTTAATCTTACTTCTCTCTCATTCTCTGTCCTCTATTCCTCCCCTTTTCTTCTCCATTTCTCCTCCCATCCCTCTCTGCTCTGCCTCACACCCGGCCTGGCAGGCCTGCAATCCTCATCTCTCCCCAGAGAGAAGTTAATTACCGTCTCTGCTTCTTCTGCTTGCTCCTCTTTTTTAGTGCTTAGCCAGATTAGTGACAACACCCTCAACTAGTCCACTAATGACATACTAATCACAATCTTACATTTTATAAGGGTGCTTTTATTCAAGAGTCTTAGTGCCAATCCTGAGTTATTATGTCACATTTTACACTCAACAAGCACAGTACTGGTTTCTTACATGTGTGTGTGTTTTCTCCCAGACCACTACCAGAGTACGGAGACATGGATTCCTCCTGTGGTCTCACAGATGACAGAGCCTGTAAGTAACACCGGGGAACGAAGATCTCTGACTGGTCACTGACTTCTGCTATATGTCATCAGTTACACTTACCAATCCGTCTTTCTTCTCCTCTCCTGGTCTCGCTGTAGCTCCTCCTAACACCCTGAACGTGAGCCCACCTGGAGGAGGAGGAGGTGTGTCTTCAGCCCGCCGTAAACGCCGTACGCTGGTTGCCCCGGAGATGAACCTATCCCTGGATCATAGTGAGGGGTCTTTGCTGTCAGATGACCTCCTGGATACACCTGATGACCTGGACATCAACATCGATGACATCGACACGCCGGATGAGACGGACTCACTGGAGTTCATCACTAATGGCAATGAACTGGAGTGGGAAGGTGAGGGGTTAAGGTTGTACATGCACACCTGATGACTGTCTGCTGTTTTGACTGTTTTATTATTGCTATGTTTAACCTTAACTCTGACCTCAAACCTCCAAAATGAATCATTAAACAACATGAACATTATAACTTTATCTGACCTAAAGTCACTTTTTAGCTAAATCAGAATCCTAAAAGATTTAAGTTGAAGCCTTTTACCTGAACCTATTTAGAAATGTCACCTTAAATCTTAATCATAGTCTTTAACTAATGTTAACCTTAATCCTTGGACCATAATACAGATGAAAAAGTAGGTAGGGATGGATATTACGATTGTTAACCCTAACTGAAAATGTTTTTTGAAGAAGAACCAATCAGAACAAATTCACTTAAAAGAACCTCACACACACAGAGACACATATTAGTGTTTATCTTTCTGTAGTACATACTTTTGTGCAGAATAAAGTACAGAGTCTGGCTCTGTGTCTGTTCAGATGACACACCGGTAGCTACGGCCAAAGCAGGTCCTGGTGGTAGTTCAGGAGAAGCGGGCGAGGACGGGAATACCAACAACGGACGCCTCTGGAGGACGGTGATCATCGGCGAACAGGAGCACCGTATTGACATGCAGGTCATCAGACCCTACCTGCGGGTCATCACACATGGAGGTCAGTGACAGCAACAGACAGAAATAAATCTGAAAACTTATTGAAAGCTTTGGAAAATGTCAGTAATGTTAAATTTACAGCACCTGTGGGTAAAGAACTAAAACTCTCTCTTCAGGTTATTATGGCGAAGGCCTGAACGCCATCATTGTGTTCTCTGCCTGCTACCTGCCTGACAGCAGCTGTCCAGATTACCACTACATCATGGAAAACCTCTTCCTGTGAGTCTGCTATGGCTAACTGCTTTTTCAGTATAGATGTTTTACTCTTACATACAACTGTTCTGCTGTGTTTCCAATGAAAAAAAAAACACGTCTCCCTGCTCCTCCAGGTATGTGGTGAGCAGTCTTGAGATGCTTGTGGCTGAAGACTACCTGATCATCTACATGAACGGAGCCACTCCTCGGAGTAAGATGCCTGGGATCAGCTGGCTCAAGAAATGTTACCAGATGATTGACAGAAGGTGGGAAACTTTGATTGATATCCTCTATATTAAAACGTTCATAGTTACATTAAAAAATAATGTTTCTGAACTGAAATATAACAAGGCGTACTTTGCTGTTCATAGCTACTGTTCACCATCAATATACAGATGACACTGATACTGACAGATGAGAAAGGGAGAGAAATGGAAGTTGTCACTTGCTGTCAGTCAGTAAACTGAAGATGAATTCCAGGCTGCATTTACGGCGAGACTCTATTTAGAGAAATGCTCTGTCAGGGCAACATGTGAAAAGCAGTGTTGTATTTTGAATATCTTGTCTTACTTTACAGCTATATATCAATTTAAACAGAAGCGTCCCCCTCCACTCAAAAATGTGTTTTTCTTCTTGTGACTTCAGTTGAATGTTTGAGGTTCACTGTGCAGAGTTTGACACTAGAAGGATGTTTTCACATTCATCTGCTGAAAGTGGAAAGTTTCTCTGTGCTAACTTAAAATCAGAGTTTAAGGTGCGTACCCACGAGTGTGATTTGTGACATCACAAATAGTTTGGAGCCAATCGTGGTCCAGTATTTAACTTACTCAAGTTTGATATGAAAACTTAAAACCTCCAGTACACATATACTGAGAAATGGACTTTTCGGTGAAGAAGGAGACATCTTCTCTTTTAATGAGGTAGAACAAGTAGATGTACAGATTTTAACAAGATATTTTTTTTGTGGAAAAATCACATTAGACACAAATTACTATTCAAAGTACAGTATTTCATATACATCTTAAAACAACTTAACTTGACTTTTTTTGTGTGTGTTCTGATGGCAGATTGAGGAAGAACTTGAAGTCTCTGGTCATCGCTCATCCCACTTGGTTCATACGAACTGTCCTGGCTATATCTAGGCCCTTTATCAGGTGAGACACACAAACCAACAACTGAAATTCATATTTCAAAATGAGAAATGTATCAAACCTGATTCACAGACTTTAAATCCATTTTCACTATTAAAAAAGTTCACAACTGAAGGGCAGACCATGTTTTTAACTTATCACTGCTGTATGAAATAGACGTAATTTTGGATACCTTGGATATTTTTCACTCAAAATTATTGCATAGCCTATTTAAGAATACAATAATAGTGTTAGTTCTGCTGTTTATTAATTCCAAAAGGCATGTGTGCCTTTTACTCTAAGAACTTTATGTAGTCTATCTTGTGATTTTGTCTTCAAAAGAAAACAAAATATTATTGAGTGGATGCTGTATATCAAGATGGAAACAGAGTATTTTGTAACTGTAACATCAGTAATGCATTACCTGTAACTGTGGCTGTGTTGTCGTCCTGTTGTCTTTGCAGTGTGAAGTTCATGAATAAGATCCAGTATGTCCACAGCCTGGATGAACTGGCAGAGATCGTCCCTATGGAGCATGTCCATGTCCCCGAGTGTGTGGTGCAGTGAGTATCTCTGACCACTAGATGGAGAGAAAGAGCCGCAGCAGTGACTCCTAACCTGTCTTGTCCTTTTTTAAATGATTACTTAATATAAATCTAACAGAAAACAAGTCTAATTTGCTCTGATTTTAATGGATTTAAAATAATAAAAGGACAGAACTCCCCATGCACAGCCAATATTTTCAGACAGGTGCTGGTCGGTCGCAGGAACATATAAGGTGAAAATCAAAATTAACCACCGCACACTGTAATGACTTTACTGTGACTTTATTAAGAGCGAACAACGTGTTTCGCCTGTAGCTTCTTCAGGTTCGCTCAGTACAACTGCTGAGTACTCACAGGTGTGATAAATACATTTGAGTCACATGACTAATTATCACAGTCTTTACAAAGGGCACGAAAATGAAAATATACATATTACAAAAAACATGACGTGATTAATGTTGCACCTCGTTTCTGCTTCAAAAGAGGCAGAAATGTCAGAGATACTGTTGTCAGTTCTATGTATAAGGAACCTACACAAACTACTTGACTTTCTCAACAAGTGTATGGAAATTATAGATGTGGAAAATGTGCATACTGTTCAAACACATTTGATACCAAGACATTTAATCACCCTCATACAGGAAAGAAATATGACATAAAAGAATTCATTAATTGTTTCTCTACACATGTCATATACATCTTGAAATGTCCATGTGGCTTAATGTATGTAGGCCAAACAAAGCACCATCTCAAACTAAGAGTTGCTGAACATAAGGCTGCCATTAGAAATGGTAATATGGATTATGCCATTGCTAGACACTACAAGGAGAAAAACCATGGGTCGGCTACGTCCCTCAAATTTATCGGCATTGAAAGAGTCCAATCCAAGAGGTGGTAACTTGATTAACCAGCTCTTAAGAAGGGAGGCATTTTGGATTTATGAATTGAATACTATTGAACCTTATGTACTTAATGAAACACAGGATTTGAGTTCTTTTTTGTGATATGAAAATGTTAAACATATGATACATAGTATTTGAGCTCTTTTCTGTGATATGAGTAAACTTTAAGTTAACTTTATGAAACACAGGATTTTAGTTTTCGTCTGAGATATGTAAATATTAACTTGTATTTCTCTCCACAGGCTATTTGGAGAGAGATGGGGAGAGATGAGCCACTAGGTCCCCTGGCACTCACCCTTCCCATTTAGTGATGTAGAGGGACAGCTGTAGGACCTGTAGTCCATTCTGCTTAGGGAATTTTACCCATCCTATTCAGTCAGCTGTTTACGGGATGTAATGAAGTTTAATTACATAAAATGGTGTAATTCTTGTAACTTTGTGCAACATTAATCATGTCATGTTTTTTGTAATATGTATATTTTCATTTTCGTGCCCTTTGTAAAATGTTCACTTTGAGAAAATGAAGACTGTGATAATTAGTCATGTGACTCAAATGTATTTATCACACCTGTGAGTACTCAGCAGTTGTACTGTGCGAACCTGAAGAAGCTACAGGCGAAATGCGCCGTTCGCTCTTTACATTTCAGTGTGCCGGGATTTAAAATAATATTAGTACTCTAGTTCTGGAAAATGATGGCAGGTTTTACTGTGTGCAGTGAGGATATAACTGTTAATTATTTTCAGATTTGACGAGGAGAGGATTAAAGCACGGAGGGAAAGGTAAAATCCTTTGTCACTGTCTTTTTTTTAATCTAATTTTGAAACACAACATACATATTGCTCCCACTGAATTGCTCTTGAAATTAACTGTGAGTACCCACAATAACTCTGTTTGTGTGTGTCTGTGTGTGTGTAGGATGGAGCAGGAACAGTCAGTCCCACAGGAACCAATTAAAAAGTCTGAGAGGTACTGGTCCTCACTGTATTTTGAAATCGTATTTTCAAATTGGACATTAGTTGTGACATTTATCAGTTTAGGGTGTATTGTTGTGCTTCCAACTTTTTTAAAGTTCTCAGTGCATCTTTTTCTTTCATTCCAGGCCGAAGTCAATGATTGTAGATCAAGGTTTATGAGGACGGAACTCTCCAGGTGAAGGTAATAAAAATCACTGTTGTATTTCTTGTACTAAACACAGGGTGGCTCCACCGCATGACTCATTGTATTTCCACACAGGTCTCTAAATAATGACCATTGATTACACACTGCACATGATGCAGTTTATATATTTCAATATTGTTAGAATAACATCAATGTCAGATATTTTAGCACATATCAAGAAAACAAAATAAGTTCTTAATTGTATTAGATTGCGTTCATTATTCACATGTTGAAGTAATCAGGTATTTATCCATTAGGAAATAGAGTAATTGCGTGAATGGTTAATAAATAACAAAGAATATCTATACAGCATCGAAAATTAAAATTGAGTTTAAATGTATTTGAGAAATTAAATATTGTAGGTGTGTGAATATAATATTTCATTACAATAACTGGATGATTATGTGCATCTGTTGTACAGGGGGCAACTTGATTTCAGAGAGTCATCACATTTGTATGAACACAACAGCCTGTGGAGAAAAAACTCTTATGTTTGGTCGTTTTGATGCTCAGTTTATGTGGAGCGTCTGTCGTAGGGCAGAGGTGCAGGCAGGGTGGATGTGGAGGTGGAGGATTTGTACAGAGTGTGAGTTGGCGCATGTAGAGAGCGTAGCTGTTGTCTTTTTTAAACTTCGTTGTTAGGGGGGATGTCTGCCTGTAGTTGGTAATGTTTTTCAGATTTTTTTAACACTGATGCTCTGTTGTTGTATGAAATTGTTTTTGAGCTTCTTTTCTTCTCTTCTTGCCTGATTATACAAATTCATTTATAATGTAGGCTTCATCCTCAGATTGATTTTAGCAACCAACCAAGATTTCCTCTAACTGTGTTTCCCTTCACATCCTTAAATTCCCCTTTAGTCATCATCTTACTCCACACACCTCCTTTATTCACTTATTCTAGCTCCTTATTGAAACTATGCGATGAAATCTGAAGCTCAAGACTTCATGTTTTTATAGCTGCATCCTCCAATCAAATGGAGATATCTTGTGCATCATTTTGCCCAAATTTCAGCCTAATGTTATCTTTGGAAACTCCGAGATCTCCGCCAGTATTGAAAACAAAGTTCTATGGGTGAAAAGAGTGTTTGTTTGCAAAACATGAGTTCATGCTATATCTCATGGCAGCACAACATTGGGATTGAAATGTTTAATACAATTCAATTTAACACACGGGGAGTACAGATGTCTTCATAAAACCCAATATAAAGTATCATGATAGTATAAATCCCATCTGTCCAGTCTAGAACAAAGGCTGCAAATCAAGAAAGAGGATTATTTTTATCAGAGAATGTCTGCAGAATAAACAACAACCATAAGTAAGTCACGTCCACAGCCACCTTCAGAGTGTTAATGAGGTACAAACACTATGAGCCGGTTGAGACCAGCTGGCTCAAGGATATATACAGTAATATGCTGTAACTGTCTGTCATGTTACTCTGATAAAGGTCATGAGACTAAAACAGCAATTATAAAAATAAATAGAGTTGATTTAAAACAGTAAACGTTCTACAGGAGGGATTCTTCACAAAAGACAATAGTTAAAATACAGCATAGTAACACTGTATGGTAAAATATCCTGACATCATTTCTTTAAGCTTAACAAGAGCAGCAAAATGTTTTTGAAATGGTCTTGTTGTGCCATCATCCATCATCTTCTTTTTATGCAGCGTGTGACATGTGGAGCATGACACCTTTTGATTTACACCTCTAAGAGGAGGTCCAACAAGTCTACATACGCTTCCTCGTTTTATCAACATCCAGCCTGCTGATGATCTGTGCCATCATTCTCCGATCAAGATGGCAAACGCTCCGTCTCATATCTGCCCCACCTCTCCCTTTTTTCCCAGAGGGGTTTATATCGTAACTTGAAAAAGAAAATGTCTGTTGGACTAGTTTGGAAGAACTGTTACATTATAGAAACTGTGGCTCAGTTTGTTGATTTAATTTGTGGCTCTACTGTGTGGCTCATATCGAAATGTTGCATCATCATGAGGCTCATTGGGACGTTGGAAGAGCATCAAGCTCAAAAATGTGACACAAAATTAACTTGAAAAGTAAAAACAAGCAACATATTTCTCCATTCAGTTGAAAATTTCAGGCTTTTATGTTGGTGATAAAATTCTACAAATCTTCATGTTAGTAATAGGAAAATACATAATCGTTAATCCAACATCCAAAGTGTTTTTCTGAAAAGAATTGGAGATAATGGACAGCAGAGAAAATAGTGATTTTTGTTGTGACACTTGACAGGACCAGAGATGTGTAACAACAACTTCATTGAACTGGTCAATAACGTGTATCAGATGTAAATAACGATGGTTTTCCAACGCATCAGATGCCTTTGTCTTTATTTTTTGCCTCATAACTGCTGTATCATAAGGCCTTTTCAAGCTCTCTCTCTCTCTGTTGCTGTACTGACTTTTGAAAATATCCAGATGTACTAACATTCAGTGACGTAGGGATCATTTGATTGTTTACTCTTCAATTGTGCCCTTCATCTGTACCTTACCTTATGTTATGATGTGCCTCGGTCTTCTTGTGTGTAAAATGCAGGAACATGATCACTATTTACATTTTGTGGCCTGAAAAAACCCCAAATGAGAAAATCTATAAGAATCATATGTAATATTTTAGTAAATGGCAGGTAATATTTGTCTATTTTGTGCAACATGGTTATGACCACATATAGATTTCATTCAACACTAATATGCTTTACATTCAGTACATAATATTCAGAGTATATATTGTGCATATCACATACTATAAATATTATACTAACCCAGCATTAAGAATGTGTGATATCTGTATCAAAGTGATCATGATCAAGACAAAATACACAAATATTGTTTATATATTTGCATTTTAAGGTTTGAATTTGCCAATTTCTATTATTCTTATAGATTTTTTTTCATATGGGAGCATGAAAACATGTCATGATAATATTAAACAGTTTCTAAGAGGAGAGACAGAACTTATTTCAGATCGATAAAAGTCAAATTATCTTACAGTAGGTGGAGTTTAAGTTTATGACATCATCCTCTTACATTTCTGTGTGGTTGTTTCTGATGAACAGTTGAGAAACTTTCATATTTAACAGCAGTTTAAACATTTCGCGAACATCCTGATGCATTACTGATCAGGTTTTCTCTCATGTCTTCCTTTTGTACAATAGTCACTCAACTTATGGTAGCAGGAGTGCAAAGGAGTAAGAAGTTTTATTTTTGTAAAGAACTGCATAATTGTATTTCCTGTATTCTATTGATATTGTTTTGCACTATTGCATTTGGTTTGAATGGTCTCAGCGTAGAATGTGATTGATTTATGTTGAGGAGGTGATGACCCTAAAATGTATTTTTGTGTTGTTGTTAAGTAGCATGACTAATGTCATGCAGTTGTGTATGTGACAGTAGGGCATGGACGTGCTTATCTTTCTCTGGTACAGAAAATAAGACTCATGAAGTTTCTAAAGTGCCATCTCATTTCTATTTTTCTCTTTTGCCTTTATAGTGCAGGAATGTCAAAGGAAAGGTTTAACTTTTTCTATTCTTTTCAGTCTGTGAGGCTGTTTTCACACTGATGAACCAAACCTGAGTGGTCCCATCAAATATGTATCAAGCTTGATGGAAAAGTCTCAGCTCAGTAACCGCGGTTTGTCATCCTGTTTGAGGTTGGTTGGCTGTACCGAGTGCCTCTTTTTCAACAAAATGATTAAAAGTAATCCAGAAAAGGTGAAGGAATGTGAAGCATAACCACTGAATTCTTACTTATTAGGGCATAAACAGTAGGTTCTGCAGACTAATTGCTGATGTGACCTTTCCAAAATTTTCATTTGGACTATAAAAGCACAATATATCATCACAAAGCATTGGCTTACCATTTGTCTGCTGTACAATGTTTGCTCAGATTATGATGGGAAACATGATCTATTATTCATTGTTCTGGTGTCTTTAGATTGCTATGATTGTGTCTGACTTGTAAATATGACTGAATAAATTGTTCCTCCCAAAAATCCATTGTGTTTTTGGTTTTCATTTGTCATTTCTAGCCTTCAGATACAGAGTTTACTTAGAAACTTACATGACATGACATTTGTCCAGTGTAGGCCACAGAATATGGAAACAAAAAATAAATATCTCAGTGAAATTATAAATCTGAGATATTTACTTAAATTCCTGGTTCATTTTCTACACTTGGCCTTTAGCAAAGCCTTAGCGACGTGCTAATGGGCCTGATGGTGGTGGGTGAGGCCATTTTCAGACAACAATGTGCAGAAAAAAAAGGTGACACACCTTTTCTCAGTACCTGAATGTTGTGTAAACAGTCTCGGTGCTTCGCAGCCTCTCTCTGCGGGTGGAGGTGGTGCATGATATGGAAAATGACCAGTTTCAGTGCTACTTCCTGAATAGTTTTTTTTTAAATTGTGTGCACTGTTAACACAAAGTATTTCAGAAAGTCAATACGTCATGCACATGTCATCAACTGATTTCTGTAGGTTGCCTTTTTATGAATTTATAACTCTGTTCACTGTTAGTTTTGATTATCTTGGTCATGTGCTTATTTCTTGTCTATGTATCAGGCATGTGTACAGTATATGCATGTATGTAGGTATGTATATATTCTTGTAATTGTATGTGTGTATATTATCCTATATGTTAGGATAGTTAGTATATGTTAGTATTTTATCCATATATATACAGTATATATCCATAACGTGTGTTTTAAAAAGTGCTGTATATATAAAGTTATTGATATTATTCACAGAGAGAAAAATAACATGAGTCTTGAAGGACATGTGAGGCAGATGCATCTGAAATGCCACCAAATCTTGTAGTATTGAAAGTTTGTTATTAAAATGTTGTAGCTGTGAGTCAAGGCAAGTCTGTCTGATTCTTTTAAACCTGAGGAAGCCACAATGTGTTCACAGATTTATTATTATGTACAACCATGTTGCTGCTAAAGCTACAGTAAATACTATAGCTGTGTAATAATATACAGCAGTGGGCTCCGCTGGGCTGGATAAACTTTTTCACAGCAATTATTTCAATTCAGTGCAATAATGAATACTGAATCTGAGCCATTGTCATTAGTTCCAGCTGTGCTTTTCTCTCTGTGACAAGTCAAAATGTCTGCTGTAAAAAAAGGTTTTGCTTCATTTGGGAGCAAAAACAAGAAAGAAGTGTTTTGATCCTAGTGAAGCTATCAAGTTTCAAGTTTAACAAAAATATACATACACCATATATATATACCAAAACAACATGTCAAGTACAAGAATAACAGTCTTTTGACAGGGAAGATGCTGCTCATCAAGCAAACATGTCGGTCAAATCCAAAATATCATGAAACCACTCTTGGTCTTGAGTTTACTGTCGATATGACGATGAAGCCGTGTGTGTTTTGTGTGTAAAAACTAAAACACTTTTGATAATATTATTTTAATAAAATTCTGCTTTCTCACTAGTCTTCCCAATATTGTTACCACTTGATCCAAATGCAATCAGTTTAAGCATGCAGGGGCATTTTCAAATGTGGTCATAACAGAAGAAGATTTGGAACCATTGATAAATTCAATAATTTGTGCTTCTAATCAAATCACAAATTTTGCTCTTCCACTTACACTCATCGAGCACTTTATTAGGAACACATGTGTAATCTAATGTAATCAAATACAACGGCTCTGCCATAAATTCTACGTTTATGAGGCTTATTCACTTTCATTGTTTGTTGACATTGTAAGAAAGGTGATAATTCTACTTTATATTCATTATTGAGGTTACAGGTGGTTGACGACATCTCATCTTACTTTAGATGAGGCCTTTTCAGTGTGATGTCACTTCTTCAGGGGACGTCCCTACATGCCCAGACTTGGCTGGCTGACAGGTTTGGCTCTCGACTGCACAGAGTCTGGATAAGGTTCCAGAGAAATGTGACTGTCTTTTCTCGGATGAAGGTAGTCCTGTGACATAAGATCGTCACATGAGTCACCCTTCACACCCTTCACACCCTTCTCTCTTACTGAAAGAGAGACCCTGACTGTCGACTCCTGACCCCCGACAGCTGTGACAGGATTCACCTTGCACACAGACACACAAATAGAAACATGTTCGTCACACACGCCATCAGGGAAAGAGAGTCTATGAAAACTTACAAGGTGTGACTGATTTGCAGTATATAAAGCAAAATTAAAGCATTGTTCACTTCAGATATTGCTTCAGCTGGAACATTTTTGGAAAGTAATTAAACATCAAGCATCGTTCTGACTCACACGTGACATATGACATCTGTACCAGTTAAGCTGATGTCACAGAGCTCTCACACTCCTGACAAGCCAAACACATGAAAGACAATCTACAGCAGGATGTGAGTATATGTTACACCGGTAAATCATATGCTTATGAGCATATATGTATAAAGGAGTCCTGACTGTTGTTTAGGGATGACCTAAATGTAACCTTGTTAAAGTCAACATTGCTGCCATTGTATTCCATTTTATGTGTCCTCTATTCTGCCTCTACTACATATCAGAGGGAAATATAAAATATTTGCATTAAATATGGTTTGTGCTCCTCAAAAAAACCCTTACCATTTAAACAAAAGGATGTACGCTCACTGTTTTACTTATTTTATAAATTAATTTTAACTATTATATTCCAGAAATGCTTATCGCCAGTCTGGTAATTATTTTTCCTCTAACTGATTTGTTGCTGCAGTGAAGCTTTTCAATGATTTTCTGGAGTATTAAGACCTTTGTGATTATTTATTACTGCTGGCTGTTAGATCTTTTGTATTCTTTATATGCTCTGTGTTCCTCTTGCACTACTACTGCACTATATACATATATATATATACATATATATATATAAAAATCTCCGGGGGGGGGGGGGCTTGGCTCCTCTACCAGAGGCCTGGGAGTTTGAGGGTTCTGCGCAGTATCTTAGCTGTTCCTAGGACTGCGCTCTTCTGGACAGAGACCTCAGATGTTGTACCTGGAATCTGCTGGAGCCACTCTCCCAGTTTGTGGGTCACAGCCCCCAGTGCTCAAATTACCACTGGCACCACTGTTGCCTTTACTCATCACATCTTTTCATTTTTATATACATTTTATATACACACACACACACACACACACACACACACACACACACACACACACATATAGTATATATATATATATATATATTGCACACTATATTCATCATTCTCTATATTCTCCATTCTTTCTTTATGTAAAAATTATATATTTTAAAACCATAATTTTGAATTCTTCTACAGTTTTAATACCTGTTGCATTTATGCTGCCTTTTCACCAAGCCTGGCCTTAATCTCATGGTTAGTCTGTGACCTACTCAAGCATCTACTTGAAGCGAGGCAGGTCAGTTATTTCAGAGCTAATGTTGAAAAACCCCAGGGACAGATATGGATGTTCGACAGAGCCTTTCCTGCTCCGACAATATGCAGATGTAGTTCATATGGATTGTTTTATATCCTCTGTAGTGGTGGAAGAAGAATTCGGATCCTTTATTTAAGTAAAAGCACCAATACAGCAATATAAAAGTACATACGTATTAGCAGTAAAATGTACAAAGTAGTGGTTTGGTCCTTCTGACTGATATATTATTATATATGACATCATTATATTATTAATACTGAAACATCAGTGTTAGAGCAGCATGTTACTGTTGTAGCTGCTGGAGGAGGAGCTAGTTTGAACTACTTTATATACAGTTTGCTAGTTTAGTCCAGTAGTTCCCAACCAAGGGGTCGGGTCCCTCCGAAGGGTCACAAGATAAATCTCATGAGATGATTAATGGGGGAGAAAAGAAGAAAAAACAAAGTTCTGATACACAAATCTGTTCTCAGTTTTTGGACTTTTTCTCTAATCTTTGATTTTTGGTGAAATATTGGATCACTTGAACATTTTTTGAGGCGAAACCATGTGAGAAGTTTAGAGGGAAAAATCACTATTTGGTGGAGCTGTCAACAACTCATAGACATCTGAAATGCAACCCGACTACACACTGCTTTTTGTAAAACGTCAAAAGCCCAAAAGGTTGGAAACCACTGGTTACATCTTTAACAATGTGTTGTATTTTAAAAGCTTATTATCTTATCTATTGTGTCAAATCTTCATCTGAAAAGTAACTAAAGCCGTGAAATGGAGTAAAAAGTGCAATATTTCCCTCTGAAATGCAGTGAACTGGACGTATAAAGCAGCATAAAATGGAAATACTCAAGTAAAGCACAAGTACCTCAAAATTGTAGTTCAGTACAATATTTGAGTAAATGTACTTTACTACTATTACTTTCCACCACTGACCCAGTATCCAGAAATGACATTAAAACTATAAACTTTAACACCAGTTAGATTAAGTTTAGCATGTCTAGTTGGAACTAAGCAACATAAAATCCAGAATGACCCAG
Organism: Thunnus thynnus; assembly: GCF_963924715.1. NCBI lineage: Eukaryota > Metazoa > Chordata > Actinopteri > Scombriformes > Scombridae > Thunnus > Thunnus thynnus. Next base: position 19,192,251 of record NC_089524.1, on the reverse strand, counting down.
TTTCTTCATCTATAGTCCAGATACAGGCTCTGGTAACCTCTCCACACGAGTGGATACCCAACTTCTTGGCTTGAGCCACTTTATATTTATATCTATTTAATGTTTTTTCCTCTTGTCATATGTGTTGGCGTGACTTCTGTAGTTTTCTTGTATCTAATAATAATGTCAAAGAGTCAGTTTACAGGTGAACATAATTTCATAACAGGATGCAGCTGTTATTTTAATATACGTGAGGCTCCATCAATGGTAGTTTTCCTCTGTGCTGCTGCTGCTGATCATCCATCGTTGTGATATGTAAATGTGTGAAGAATCGTCGGCTGTGATTGGCTGGTGTCCAGAGCTCTGCTACAACTGATTGGCTGCTGTGAAGAGGTACGTAGGAGCGCGTGGAGAAGAGCACGAGCGTGTCACGCCCCATGCCTGCGTGTGTAGTGACGTAACACGTTGCCCGTTGAATATAAACTGGAGTGCCTCGCACTCACAGTCAATGGAGACCTAAAGAAAGAAACAACGGCTGAGAAAAACTTTAAATTTAATACTTTTTGAAGCGTTTTATTCGTCGGATTTTTAATCTCGCCTTCGATAAAAAAGTACTCTTGAGTATTTCTTCAGCTGACGTTCAGTAGAACTGCCGAGAACAGACGAAAGGATGAAATACATTATAGGAATTGGCGGGTAAGTTGTTTTAAATCAAACAGCTCGTTCTTTGCTAGCTTTTTAATGCATATATTAAATCTCTTTATATCTAAAATAACGAAGCGTTGAGTTGGTGAAATTAACAGAAAGTTGAGTGGAGTTACATAGTCAATATGAGACCCAAACAATCCCTCGTGTAACTGTTATGTTGTTGTTTGTGGATGTGTCGTCAGTCAAACAAGCGTTTAGATAAAGTTATTAGTTTTTGCCTTAATAACTAGCTTCTGGTTGATAGTTAACGTCCTTCTGACCACATGTTTTATCAGCAACCCGCCAGAAAGCGGTAACGTTAGAGGCGGACTGCTAAACCGGTTTAAAGCCATGTCCGGTGTGGCGGGACATTTGAAAATTCACCGCCAGACTGATTCAGAAAAGTGGAGGGAGAGTTAACATCAGTGTTGACACAAACTAAAAACAGTTCAAACTTATTAAACTACTTGTGTATAATTTTTTAAAATGAGGCAATGACATAATTATAGTTTATTTTAGCTGATTTATGAACATAACAATTTGTTTTATTAGGCGCCATGTGTTATACTAAAACGGTGCAGCTTTAAATTACACCATATTTTATTACATTTTGCAGAGTTTTAGCCATATGTAACATTTTTTGTCATGTCATGTGTATGAAATAAACTTACTAAATATAAAATATAAACAAAGGGCGCCACATAACTGCTGGTTTAAAATTTGCACATCTGATTTCTTTCAAATCAAAATAACTTAGTTTTAAACCATATTCTTAGCTGGCAAACATATTAGTGATGTCCATTGTGTCATTTTTTGCCCTTTTGTTTACAGAGTCACTAATGGTGGGAAAACCACCCTGACAAATAAGTTGATCAAGACGTTGCCCAACTGCTGTGTTGTGCACCAAGATGACTTTTTCAAGGTGAGCTTTAGCAAGTTGAAAGTGAATCAGGTTTATTTTTGATTGTCGTTTTCCTCCTTTTTTCCTTAAATGAACACTGCATGAGCATTGCATGTAAGCACAGTTGTGGTTATTGCCATGAGTAAATTTACTTCCCGCCCCCTCACTTTGTTCTCCGCAGTAGATATGGAAATGTCCTTGATGTCTATGCAGTAGTTCCTTTATCTGCTTATCTCCTCTTACCGCTTCAGTATTTTTCCACCCCCGCATCCCTTGAATACCTTTTTAGCAATTTTCCTTATATACAGATCCCTGATATAGCTGTCTAATGCACTTTGATTCAAACAGTCTTTCTAAAACAATCAAGTTTTCTAATATGGCCAGACATCCATTTTCTCCTTCTTCTCCATTAGAGCTTTTACATTATCTAATGTTTAACAACTCAAGCTCTGTACTTTTGTCTGTCACTCGGTTTATTTCGTGCTTTTCCTTCGTGGTGCATGTTTTCCTCTTTTCTTCTGTGTGTTTCACTCTGGCATGTGAGTGGGATCTGCAAGTGTTCAGATCGCTGTACGGTTGCAGCAATGTTTTATTGGTGACTGTTATTTCAGAAACCCGATCAGATAGAAGTCGGGGAGGACGGCTTTAGACAATGGGATGGTAAGACTTCACTGGAGACTGCCATATTGACTCATTGTTTACCTGATACACATACCCGACCCTTCAATGTAATACACCCCATCCAAAATTACATATCATAGCCTTTCAACACACACACCATTTTATTAACATTAAACTTATAATAACTTCCAGTAATCTGGAAAATCCAACATTCATTTTCCCTTTTTTTTACATTCTTGGTTTGTGTCCATTCTAATTTTCTATTTCTATCACCTTCCTTCTGCCAATCTTGCTCTACAGTGATCACAGCTCTGGATATGGAGGCCATGACCAACACGATAAAAGGCTGGATGGAGAACCCAGTCAAGTTCGCCCGTTCACACGGTGTCCCTCTGTCTTCTACCCCCGACGTGGCAAACTCTGATGAGCAGATCCACATCCTGATCGTCGAGGGCTTCCTGCTCTACAACTACTCGTAAGTTATCTTGATTCATAGGGTGCCAGTCTGAAGAAACTGCTCTTAATGGTTTGCTTTCCAGTTTATTTGAACTGTGTTTGGACATTTACTTATTTTGTGGAAGATCATGTGGTGCTTTTTATTAAAACTGGATCCAAATAGAGTAAGTAAGCCTTATATAATCCCTTTAATAACACTGAACCTCCAGCCACCACGTGAAGGGGAACGGCCATTTTGTTTCTTGTAAATTCTTAGAAATTCATGACAACAAACATTGGATGGGTGGTGTTATTCAAGTATCACATGATCATTTCACACGCTTACATTGGTACATACACATGGACTCCTGCAGGCAGATTTGGGAGGGTCCTGCAGTAAGAGATAAGGGTTTCAGCAGAAAGAGGCTGTCTTAGTTGTCCTTACAGCTGGCTGATGAGTACTTTGTGTGCTGGAGATGAATGTCAAGCACACTGCAGAGATGTAGATAAGAGGACTTGCATGACTGTACTTCTGTGTTTTTGGTGTAGCTGAAGACAAAACATCAGTTTCGACCTTGTCCACCCCTTTTTTCATCTCTCCTCTAGGGACCTGCTGGAAGTTTTTGACAAGTCCTATTACATCTCGATTCCCTACGAGGAGTGCAAGAGAAGGAGAAGGTGAGTGGACACAAACAGTGCAGTTATTTTGTTTGTTTTCTTTTTCCGTATACATTCTCAGACTCACCTTTGGTGTCATAGTTTTTCCCATTTTTCTGTTATGGCAAGTGCAAATTCTCAAACTTTGTTTTTATCATTTTCAGTACAAGACAATACACTGTACCAGACCCTCCCGGCCTGTTTGACGGCCACGTTTGGCCGATGTACCTTAAGCACAGAAGAGAGATGGAGAACAGCGGCTTGCATATCGGTATGTTACAGCTGAGATGCTTTATCCAGTTGGTTTTATGTAGGTGCAGATTTGTCAGATCAGGGTCTAAGTTCATTATTATATCATATTTATTTGGGAAATTCAGTGTAATCTGTTCTGGGGAAATGTTGACCATTTATTTTTTTTATTTTTTTTTATTTTTTATACATCTGATCAACTCATCAACTTTTTGTGTGTTGCAGAGTACCTGGATGGTTTGAAATCCAAAGAGCAGATCTACAACAAGGTGTATGAGGACATTCAGAACAGTCTGCTCAACCGTTTATAGGTGAGAAGGAAAGAAAACTCTCTGAAACATCTGTTATTCTGGCATGATTACTCACTTCCTTTTTGTGTTTTGTTGTTGGAGAGATGAAAAGTCATGTACTTAATAAAAAAAAGTAGATATTTCTTTGTGTATGAAATTATGTGCACAACACTGTCTAACATTATATTCTTCTGTTTTTTGCAGCAGGAAGACTCCTCTTCATCCCTGTACAGATTTTGTAAATAGTCCCGAGGATTCTTTTTTTATGACGTTTTTGTAATTTTATTCTTCTTTTTTTTGTAAATAGAACAAAGCAACATTAACTTATAATTGTCTTTTTATCATCTTCAGATGATCAATTTTTTGTTTTGGCCTAAAAGTGATTGCAGAACTGATTTACTATGTTACAGTTATGACTTGTGCTTGACTTCTTGTCTACCAATCGTTTACTTCTACAAATAAATACATTAGTTGCTGTTTGAGACACAGAACATCAAGCATCTTTGTGTTTTTTGCAGATTACATAATGTGAGTGTTGGATTTTGTGATCTTTGTTAAACTGAGCTACATTATTAGCTCACAGATTAGTAGTACCAAAAACATGTTGGTTTTATAATCTTAAATACTGATAACCTTAACTGTTACTGTATGCAGTGGTGTAAAACCAACATAAGCCACCATAGTTGGGTTTGAACTCACTGCAGCTGTTGAATTCATTTTATTTGACAGACAAAATAGTTGTTATCTAAACAGACAAATAGCTTTGAGACCGATTAAAATTAACAATTCTTTTGGATAATTAAAGCTGTAATGTGTCAACTACATTAATTAGAATTTATGTCAAGGATTATCAAAAATCTAAGTGGTTGCAAGATAATTAAGAAAATGGAAAAGGAAAAACATGATTTTTCTTCTAGTTTTTACTCATCTGGCCTCTAAAAACTTAAGTAGAGACCATTTTGGAGGCTAACATCACTCTGGTTACTGTATGTGACCTCGGAGGTCGTGAGTAGACATTGATTGGCTTTAAAGTGGCTCAAGCCAAAAAGATTGGTAACTTGTGCAGAGGGAGACCAGAGCCTGTTTTTGGACTATAGATGAAGAAACTGGGCCATTCTGGATTTCATGTAGCTCAGTTTCAACTGGACATGCTAAACTTGATCTAACTGGTGTTAAATTTAATAGTTTTAATGTCATTGTCTGGACACCGAGTCATTGATGGAAAGTAACTAAGTACATTTACTCAAATACTGTACCAGAGTACAATTCTGATTGATAGTATTTTAATTTTTTGCTGCTTTATACTTCCACTTCACTACATTTCAGAAGGAAATATTGTACTTTCTACTCCACTACATTTATCTGACATCTTTAGTTACTTTTCAGATGAGGATTTGACACAATGGATAATATAACAAACTTATAAAATACAAAATATTGTAAAAGATGAAACCAGTGTTTCCAACCTTTTTGGCTTTTGACATTTTACAAAAAGCCGTGTGTAGTCGGGCTCACGTTCATAAAGCTTCCTTGTACAAAGAGTTGCTCCTAGTAATGAAATTCTTAGAGAGTTCGTAGAATTACAGTTAAGACTAGATCCTGGTAAAGATAAAAATTATTCACAAAGCATCTTAGACCTTAAGAGAGCTCCTAAGGTGAAGAAAATGGCAGAAAAGACAAAGAGGAGGGAGAAACATTCCCCAAACGCTGAATGACAGTTTATGAAACACTGCAGATTAGATCATTCAGGGATAATGTTTGTGGTCGATCTCAATAGAGATACGCTCACATGTCCCATCCAATGACCCAATAACTATAATGCCAGAGATGAAAGTGATCACAACACGAAGATATTTGGCAGCTGGAAAAAAAGATTTACATGCCAACCAACACTGCTACTTATAAACTGACCAGCAATCACAGAAACTGATGAAAGCTGAGCCATTTCCACCTGTTAATATCAAATAGATAGAAGTACTATAATGACCAATATGGTAAATAAACATAAGAAAATAAATAACAACTATCAGCATGTGAACAGGCTACTGCACAAGCAGGCCTGTGTTTTCAAACATTTCATAAGCTACTTTTAAAGTTTGTTCATTACATACAATAGTATTTATAATTACACCATGTTTTAATAGGGACTAAATTCTATGATAAGGTCTATCGATTTCACTGTCCATTCTATGCCCATTATCACTAAGAGTGCCTTTCATTTTTCTTTTCCTTTTTTTTTGGATCAACCAATCACACCTTTTAAAAGAATGAATCATACGTAGCAACAGGGTCAACAACACCTCCTCACCAAGGTAAAAGTTGCTCACAGTTGCTCTGATAATTTTCCTAAATCACCCCTAAACGAGGACTTCTTGTTAGAAATTTTTAGGCTAAGTCAGGAGCTCTCCTGTTTGTGAATACGGCCACAGATGTCTATGAGCTCCACAAAATAGATTTTTCCCTCTAAACTTCTCACATTGTTTCATTTCAACCAAATATCAAAGATTAGAGAAAAAGTCCAAAAACTGAAAACAGTTTTGTGTATCAGAACTTTGTTTTTTCTTCTTTCCTCTTCCATTAATCATCTCACGACCCCTCAGATTTATCTGATGACCCTTTGGAGGGACCCAACCCCTAGGTTGGGAACCACTGGCCTAAACTAGCTAACTGTATATAAAGTAGTTCAAACTAGCTCCTCCTCCAGCAGCTACAACAGTAACATGCTGCTCTAACACTGATGCTTCAGTATTAATAATCTAATGTCATATATAATAAAAATGAGTCCTTTAATACTTTAAGTACATTTTACTGTTAATACTTATGTACTTTTACTTAAGTAGTTTTCATGCAGGACTTTTACCTGTAATGGAGTATTTTTATATTGCTGTATTGTTACTTTTACTTAAATAAAGGATTCTTCTTCCACCACTACAGAGGATATAAAACAATCCATATGAACTACATCCACATATTGTCGGAGCAGGAAAGGCTCTGTCGAACATCCATATCTGTCCCTGGGGTTTTTCAATATTAGCTCTGAAATAACTGACCTGCCTCGCCACAAGTAGATGCCTGAGTAGGTCACAGACTAACCATGAGATTTAGGCCATTAGCGCTGGATTTAAGGCGCATGAGGCCCCACGTCACGTGCTGATATCACCTATGTTTCCACATGTAAAAATAGGCCACAATAATTTCTCGTTTCCCCCCTGAGAGGGAATATAGTAGTAGCAGAGCAGTCAGTGTGAACTTCAGCTTATCATACCACTGCTAAATAAAGACCAAGGTCAGGTAGGTGCATGTATTTTAGGGAACCGCATTTCAAAAGTGGATTGAAAACCAACAGTTCTTTCATTAGTCGGCTTTCATGTGTGTTGGGGTTTTCCTCTCAGGTATGTGACTGCTCAGTGAGCCGGCAGAAGTTATTTGGGTCATTTTGAGTCCCAGTTGAGGAATAATAAAGTTAGAAATGATCAGACAGCAACAGTTAACTTCAGGAACCCGTCAGTGTTTTAAATGCTGGAAGAGCATCTGATGGTAACACTTTAAGTCCCCTAATTCAGCATTTATAAGCAGTATAGAAACAATTAAACATTTCATAACACTAATATAGGTGGCAGATATTTATTAATGTATAAACAGATTCAGTTAGTAGATAGTAAAACATTGTAAAAATGTAAAATATGTCTTCATAAGACAAATACTGTTCATTTTATTATAACTACATTGTGTTGTTATTGTGTGTCATAAACTATTAAAAGTATGAGCACATTTTCCTCTATGTGGAGAGCTAATCTTCCTCAGCCTCACATTCATAAAGGTTTCTGATAAACCCCATTAAACCCGTGTTTCATTAACACCTATTACAGTAACAACCGGTCTTTCAGCTCCTCAATGACATCAGCTGCAAGTGTACGTAATCTATCATGTGTGTGTCTTGTGGAAGTGAAGTGACAAGGTGATTGTTGTGACGCTCTAACAGGTGGATGTGGATGAAACCACACTGGCCTGGACTCCCAGTGCTAAAAATGACATCAGTGTGCGTGACGGCTGTGGAGGCATGCACTCAGGTGGATCTGTTCACCGAAGACAAACAAGAGAAAAGATGATAAGATTTCTGTTTCAAAGCACTTTCTACAAACATATCATCAAAATGTTTACAACAACAGATGCACATGTCAACTAATGCACATTTCACCACAAAAACAGTGGCCATGTTACCCTTGAGCTGCCTTATGGTGAAAACAAATCCAGTCTAGACATTTTCCTGGACAAACCTGACCTCATTACTCCACAGCTCAGGTGAACCATGTGACTGAAACATGTCCGTCACCAGTGGGGCCTTTCTGACGTCAGTTATATATCAGGTACACACACACACAATTCTGCCCAGCATGTTGAGGCTAAATACACGTCATGGAGAGATGAACTATCAAGGTTACGCTGAGCATGTAGACTGCTTTCTGTTTTTAATGATGTATGTATGCACATACAGTACATTATTGTGTTAGTTTGTGTGCATGTCAGGAATCAAACCATCCTTACTTTTATCTCTTAAATGCCTTTTTGGAATAGAGGACTGTGATGAATGGCTTCTTCACATGGTTACAATAATTTAACATGTGCATGAGGTCAATCAACGTTGCTCTGAAACATTACATAATGGTTTGGATGAAATGTCACAGCACAATGTACAAATTGCTTTCCACCACATCTCATGGCCTTCCTCAGCAAATGGAGACGTGGTTGTTGGAGTTTGATGTGGTTGAAAGCTGCAGAAACAAAAAGGTAAATTGGATTTTTGTCAAGCTGTTTACAAGGTCAAAAAATTTACCTTCAGTCTTTTAGTTGAGTTTATATTGAAGTTTTAAATTTGGATAAATGAGTAAGTGACATTTGAATTGGATTCACAATTGGATTCTAAACTTGCGTCATGGGACACTGAGGTTTATTACCTGCATGGAAAAACTGTCACTCACTGTTGTCACATTTAAACTTTAGTTTATCATCCACATGTTCACATTCAGAACCAGAGGTGGAATGTCACCACTGGGGATTAAGAGTTTACATACCAAACTTATGACCCATTCATGAAATATTGTCACCAATGTTGGTACGAGGTAACAAAGCAAACAGGAGGAGGATCCAAATGCAGACACCAGTGCAGGACAGGTTGAATGAAAGAGGCTTTAATAAGTGAATGCTGAAAAAACAGGTTAACAGGTCAGCAATGAAAAGGTAGTCCAAACAGGCAAACGAGTCCAGAGGGCAAAGCGGGCAGGTCAGAACCACTTGGAGGTAAAGGCAGGAACAGGAGGCTGGAACGCAAGTATACAACAAAGCAACATTGGTGATCTGGTGGCAAATGGACCAATATTTAAGCTTCTGGGACTTGTGAGGTAATGAGCAGCAGGTGAAGATAACTGGGGAGTGGCAACAGGTGAGCAGGTAGGTGTTGGAATAAGGCAAGAAAGTCCAGGAGCATCTGGTGGACAGGAATGAGATCTGCAAAAAGGGTTGCAGATTTGAGGAAAGTAAAATAAGGCAAAACAAGTTTTGGAAAATGAATAGACTTCAGTGGAAGTATTTCATTTTGTTTTCAGCATGTCTCTGCCCTCTGAGACTCTGTCTGTCCAACAAGATCAACACTTGACAACCAGATACAACAGAAGATATCTTTCAACGTAACAGTCTTTTTAGTGCCAAAGTCCCTCTTTTTGTTACTATACTTCCACCACAGCTCAGCAGGAAAACACTGATGCTAAAAAGACTAAAAATGTGGCAGATATCCACTTGATATGACTAACTCAGACTGCTGAAGCCTCATATAAGCTTCAGAAAAACTTTTATATGCGTTTTTGTGACTGTGTGGACACACTGTGGATTTTGTTCCCCATCACTTACATTGAAAGCGCATTTGAATGATCTTTTAATATCTAGTATGAACAGGAGGAATGATAACAGCGAGGAAAACCTCTTTCACTGTTCATATGAGCTGACCTGACTGTTGTTTTAAGACAGACTTGAACAGTTGTGAGCCTATCCTTAAAGTACAGTACGTGAGTCAGTGCGTTTTCATGCACATTACTATCCAGGTTATGATCCAGTATTTTGGGGCATCATGGTTTCATGTTACACATGTAAACACTTTTTCTTGGTTTCAGAAACCTGGATTTGGATTTTTTTTTTTTAAATTTTGGCTTTGAGAAACCTGGATATGCTAGCTGGATTAGTCTGATAGAAACCAGGATACTGCAGCATGTAAACACTTCATCCAGGTTTCTGGTCATTTTCTGCCATATTTGTAGGTGCATCATCAACTCAAGTTTCATAGTAGTTAGTTAGTAAAACAAGTAATATGATGGGAAATGATGTAATGACAGTCAACACACTGAAATAAAGGGAAAGCTGTTGAAGCTGTTATGTATTCAGGTTTCAGGAATATGAATAACCAACTTTCTCATGTTCCATGTAAACGCCACATCCTTCATATGATCCAAACCAGGATAAGACTCAAAACCAGAATATTCGTGCACATGTAAACTGACTCGATGTATTTTTATTACATCTCATCTGGTAATTTTTCACAAACAGACCTCCAGTAAAATAGTTCTGCCTCTTTAACCTCCAAAGCGGTTTTTAAGGAAACTAAAGCCAGTGTTCATTGATGGTATCAGGTCCCGCATGTGTGACGTTAGAGCCAGAGGAGGTGGTGGTTTAAATCATGTGTGTCAACAAGTTAGGAGACGGAGGTGTGGCACCGACTGAGAAACCTTAAGTGCTTACACTGAGAGACCAGCAGACATACTGAAGGAATGACAGTCATCCAGTTAAAGCTTGTCTGAGCCAACTAGACCTGGCCTGCCTGGACCCCGTGATCAAACACACACACACACACACACACACACACACACACACGCACTTCCCTACTCCTGTTTCTCACACTCACTCATGGATTTATACTCACACAGATTGCTGAAAGGCTCTGAGTGCCTGCCACAGTGTGTGGGTATATTTAGCGAGAGGTTCTTGTGGTGTTGCTGCAGGAGCAGATATGAGAGGTTTAATACACCCTGACCTCCTCTAATCCTCATTGTGCTGGCCGTATTCGTCACTATGCCCTCGGGACTGGCACTATGCTCCTGACCACCAGTCTGCCTGCACGTCCCTACAGACACAAATGCTGTTGCAGAGGATGAGTGGAGCAAAAGAGGGTGAAGGGTGATTCCTTCTCACTCACTGTAAGACAATCTGCAGCGTCTTTATTATGTGTGCAAACAGTGAAAGTGAAGGTGGAGACAACTTCATGGAAATCTACCACAAAAGCCTGACAGTTGCTGTTTGCTGTGGGATACAAGAATGAGATCTGCAAAAAAAAAGTTTGCAGATTTTATCAAAATACAATAAGACAATAAAAGTTTTGGAAAATTAATAGACCTCAATGGAAGTATTTGATTTTGTTTTCAGCATGTTTCTGCCCTCCGACACTCTGTCTGTCCTAAAAGATCAACATTTTCATCCTGATACAACAGTAATGTCAGTGGTGCCTTTACTGACCTGTCACCCAGTAAGATTATGAGTAATAAATAAACAACTGTCATGTCTCACCACCAAACATGACTCAGAGTCTTTACATTTCAACAATCAAGACCTTGAAAAGTCTGTAGAGGAGATATCATGATGGAAAAACACCAACCAACAACCCAGATCCAGGCATTATCTTCATGTTACTGCTTTACAACATTAGCTACGTTATTGTTATTGTATTTATTTATCCATTTATACCAGATTTAGCTTCAAGCTAATTTTCATCTGCAGTCCCTTACAATTAAAACATCTAACAGCACAATAACAAACAGCACAAAGCAAAAAACACACAGGACACACTACACAAAATACAAAGCCACACACAACAGCACATCACCTACACCCACAATGTCAACCGGGAATCAACAATGCAAGCATGTCAAACCAAAAACCAAAGATTATTTTGAGAAGACAATGAGATCAAATCCAGACTCAGTGGATTTAATCTCATGGTCTTCTCAAATAAAATAAAATAAAATCAATCAAATAATTTGTTATTATAAATCCAAAGTGGATCCCTTTAAATCAGGAGCTCATACAGTCCAATTGTATAAACAAAACATGGGATTCATACAGTTTAAATATCCCAAACTAGACTGATGTTAGACCCAAACTGGATGGTTAGATATGTCTACTATAAGATGTAAAGAGCTCCCTGATATGTCACATATATTACACATACCGTATACATTTGGAAACAAGTTTAAAAAGAGTTTAGGTCGCATATGAATATGTAATTTCTAGCAGACAGTGTTGCATATAAGCCATGAAGGATGTGAAGGCCTTTAAACATGCAGCAGTGATAAAGGGCTATAAATATAAATTTAACCTGGGTTTGAAGAGTGTCACACAGCCTATGTTAAGACATGACGTGCAGACATCTTTGGGGAGATAAGACTGGTATTGTGTATCTTAATTACAAGTTCACACAGGTTTTACCCTTCAGAGAATCATGAATACAAGTTATTTTTAACTACAGCGAGAAGTTTATCAGTTTATCTTTAATTCTAAATTACTGAGCAGAACTTTCTAGTCACTTCTCATCTTTGTCGTATCTCTATTCATATTCAGAGCTGTAGAAAAACGAGCTGTGACGTGGTGACACCTGCAAAAGTCACGAGTCCTTGGTAAAAAAATAGCTCTGACTTTCTGTGAGCCTTCATTGCCATCATGTGGTGAATAAGTCGACCTTGCTTCAGTGTGTTTATGAAGCAGGTTGAATGGAGGCCAGGATGGTCCTATACTGTATGTTACCGACACCACCTACTGTATCTGTAGTGTATGAGCCAAGATATTGATATTAACGTGGCCTCATTTCTTTCCAGAATACATTGCTCATTGTGCCTCCCATCTGGTGATGATGCACTTCCAGTTTATATAAAAACAGAGGCCACACTGAAGTGCACTTCTATGCGTATTTTCTATTGAAGAATAACCTGTAAATGTAATCATGCCTTTAAGGAATCACGTATAACCACTAGAACTATGATTGTTGAATTAAATAAGCGTCAGGACGCACTGAGTGTCATAAAGGAACATTTGAAACAATCTCATGGTGGTGAAAAGGCCGCTATTTTTCACCTTGAGGATTTAATTTTAGTCAGTTGAGTTTCTGGTGTGAAGCCCATCCCGTTAATGGTGGTGAAATGGTTAAATTGTGACAAGACAGAGTGAGTGCTGCTCCTTGCTCTACTTGGGAGGATAAAAGCATTTTTTTTCTGCGAGAAACTCACATTACAGACACTTGAAGACGTCTCAACACAAACTCTCTCTGTCTTGATGCTGTGCGTAACTGCGTGACGGAGTCAAGTGTTCAAAACAGCAACTCATCACCCAGATCAAATTCACATGTTCATCGTTAATGGTCTCAGGAGCCTCTCTGGAACCCTTCAGATAAAGAAAACAACAATTTGAGCAATGGAGAAGTTTGCGTTTTTATTAATTTGCCTTCTTGATGTTCTGGTGTGTTTTGGTACCGGACAGCAACATTTACGCACACGTGAGGGACCGTGGAGACACCGGATTCAGTGGGAGAATAACGGTCAGGTGTACAGTTTACTGAGCACGGGGACTCAATATCGCTCACCCACGCAGACCAGAAGACGCCCTCAGCTCTTATTGACAACAAAAAACCATTTTAACCGACCTCACCCTCCTGTTGCGCTCAGTAGATCCACAAGAACCAGATCTGGAGACCTCGAGGAGGCAGCCGGAGTTCACTCCAAAAGAAACGACCTCAGACAAATGGATGCGTTGTCTCTTGGTGCTGAAGCAGGTCAGTATTTGCTCCCCTCTGGACGACCCGGGACACACAATCAGTCCCCACCGCGAACCGCAACCACTGCAGATACTGTCGCCAGCGCCCCCGCTTCCCCCACCATGCAGGAGTTCTCCGGCAGCGGAATCCCAAGAGGAGGCCGGAGCACACCTGGAGATGTCACTGGAGCACAACAAACCACTGAGGCACCGGTAAGATCTCCGGACTTTACGCACGGCGGAGGCGGCCGGACAAGACCAGAGAACTGGGATTCAACACCCCGGTCACCTGCCACAACTGGATTGGTCACCATGGCCGAGGATGCGGGGAATGGACGTCCCATCCCGCAGCAAACCAGTTTGGGAGACGCTCGCAGCCCTTACAGAGCGAACTCATTAACCAGAGCCACACCAAGGACAAATCCCACAGCGCTGTCCAGTAACGCGGTAGAAGTACACTTTCCTCGTCCAAGGCCGGATACAACATGGACGGAGACGAGTGACCCACGGAATCCACATAGTATTCATCACAGGAACTCAGTTTTCTATGAAGTTTACCCGCCCGACCGCAGGAACAGGGTCCCTTCGCGCCCTCCGCCAGGGACTGGCTACGGCACCAGGTTCTTCCACAATGGTACGGCAGACAAGAGAGATTAAAACTTGAGCTAAAGTGTAACTTAAATTAAAGTGTATGAAAAGTAGTCAGCCTAACACAAAAAGTTTGGACGTTATAAAAAATATTTCTTAATTGTTAACACCCTAAACCATCTGAATAATCTAAATAATCAGCACGCCTCATCAATCACGACTCGTTTATAGTTGAAACGCTGCGTAAAGCTACATACCAGATGCCCTGTGCCCGTTTTCATGTTCAAAATTTAATTCTCTTTTTTTCTAACACACATTTAAATGCATTTTTAATGATAGTGAGAGTTAATGCTCCCCTCTGACAAAAGTAATGTCTCATTTATGAGAAGCTCTGAGCAAAATTTAAATTAAATGTTTGATTGATAGACTGGGAACAAGTCATTAGTAGTTAGTCAGCAGTGGTGGGGAAATTATCTCTATAATTTATGGCAGTGTAAGTATCCAAGTTCTCTATTCAATAATCTGTTCAAGTAGATGCATATTATACATGTTTGATATCAAAAGCACTCATGTATCTAAAGTAAAATTAGGGTTGTTTTTATTAATTATCTTTTAGTATTATTTTCTACATTTGTGTATCAAATCAGGAGATAGATGTAGATCTCTTACTATAGATACAGGTAAGATACATGTTCTGATGATAACAATGATACATTTCTGTTGATTATACCACATTTTTATGTTTAATACTCCCATTTCAGTGGAGAGTAGAACTGAAAAGCTTCCACCTCTTCTCCACTGTAGATTAAAGACTCATTTAACTGATTAAAACCCAAATTTTACAAAACTTTTAACCAAAAATAAATGACCCTACATTTATGACTGAGTCCTTTTGTGTATGAACCTTGTTGATTGATCTTTTCTGCAGGTCTCCCAGACCTGGTTCCTGACCCTTACTACATCCAGGCTGCCTCTTACATCCAGAGAGCGCAGATGTACTCACTCCGCTGTGCGGGTGAGGAGAACTGTCTGTCCAGGTGCACTTTTTTTATTTATCATTACACTGCATAAATCTGCCAGTCAAGTAGGACTAATTAATTAATCAGAAAATATTTCTGTAAGTAAATAATTTAATCTTTCCTCTTATACAGTGCACTTTGTCTTTGGTATGAGTGAAATTTTATAACTCAGCAGCTCCTCTAGACCAGTAGCTCTCAACCTTTTGGTGTCAAGGACCCCAAATTGATACACATCAGGCAGTGGACCCGTCTTTAATAGTCTTTAATAAATGTAGTCTTAGGGATCCCCATCTGATAAGATTTAATTATTCCATAACTGTCTAGACTGTAGATTGGCAGGTTAACAGTGAAACCTATGAACAGAACTGTCATTCTTATACATTCTCTCATTGGACTAACTTCTAGTCAATGAAATAATAGTTAAATATTCCCCATTTCTCTGTGGACCCCCTGGAAACCCCTCAAGGACCCCTGGGGGTCCCTGGACCCAAGGTTGAGACCCGCTGATCTAGACAACTTTAAACACAAAAATCAATGGGGTACACATGTGTAAATAAAGAAAAAATATAATGATAACTGTTGAGGATTCCTTTGAGGTTGCCACATTAGGATGTGTGCTGGCCTGAGTCCTGTTTGGAAGTTACAGTTGAGTGACAGAGCCGCTGGACTCAAACCTGGCAACCGCTTGAGGTTCTCTCCTCTGATCTGAGCAACCACTTTGCCAAGTAAAATAAGCTTTGAAATGAAAAGCAAAGGATTCCGTAGGTGAATGCAAAAACCTCCTGAGGCAAGACCAGAAACCACCTCTGTCACTTCAACAGTAAATCATAAAATTATGTCACCTGGTCAGTGAGAAGAAGATGAGGTTCAGTGTGCATAAAATATGAAGAATATGTTAATTATAATGTAACATAAAGATGCCACAAACAAATAATGATACTAGAGAGTCACAGCTATAAACTCTTTTATAGGTTTTCTCTCTGTCAGCTCATAGTAAAGATGCTTAAGTTAAACTTGACTGTCGTTTCTCTTCCCTCCAGGTCTGCATACCATCCAAGTGTGAGAGATCTGGACTACAGAGTCCTGCTGCGGTTCCCACAGCGTGTCAAGAACCAAGGAACAGCAGACTTCCTTCCAGTGAAGCCCAGACATGAGTGGGAATGGCACAGCTGTCATCAGTGAGTTCACTGTTACATACATATATATAAACACACCACACAGTCCCTGTACAGCATTGTACAACAGACAGGTGATCATAATTCATGTAGTTTAATCATTTAGTTTTGTCCAGTGTTCGTCTACTTTTGCTTATTATTCTTTGTTTTATTAGGATCCATATTAGCAGTCAGTCCTCACAAAGAGAAATCAAATATAAAGCAAAGTCAAAATGTGAATAAAATAATAAAGTGAAAACAAATCTGCAAGGAAATCAAACATTTACACACAGCAATGAGAAACACTAACTCACACTACAGTTTTGTTGACAGTCTTTCACTTATTAGTTAACTCTTCAGTGTCTTTTTTTAATCATATTTATCAATCGCGAGCCTGAGCTTGTGGTAGCTTATTCCACTTGAATATGTCTCTTACATTGAGTCACTGCTCGTCACCTTTCCAGTGAAATAAGTATGGCTGTCTTTAATCCTTCCTTAATCCACCTGCAAATAATGAAAGATATTTAGGAGATAAATAATTTCTGAAGAACTCATCCTATATTTTATTATCGAAGAGTCTGTCAAACATCCCTGCTTTGTGTATTTTGTTGGTACTGATGAGTATATGATGATTATATATATATTTCTTTCTTCTCTCTGTCCTCAGGCACTACCACAGTATGGAGGCTTTTAGTAACTATGACCTGCTGGACGTCTCCACTGGACAGAAGGTGGCTGAGGGACACAAGGCCAGTTTCTGTCTGGAGGACACGTCATGTGACCCGGGGGTACGACGGCGCTTCGCCTGCACTGCCCACACACAGGTTTGTCTGTTTGGTTTATTTATGTCCTTTGAACCAACCAACCGTCCTTCCATGTTTGTTTGGTTGTTTGATTTGTTAAATGTGGAATGAATTTATGCCATGGATACATTTTAAATACAGATTCATTCTTTAAGTCATCAGATGATAAAATTGGCTTTTCCTCAGGGGCTTGGTCCTGGTTGCTACGATACGTATCATGCCAACATCGACTGTCAGTGGATTGACATCACTGACGTACCGCCAGGAAACTACATACTCAAGGTGGGAGTTTAGAGCTGATTAATGAATCAGACAAGATATATAAGCAGCTGATTAATGATGAGACAACAGCACTTTTTCATACAACTGAAGTCAAATTGAATTTAAAAGAACTGAGTAGCAATGAGCAACGCTGCAATTTATTTATTTAGACTCATGTCTTTTCCATATTTCTCAGGTGACAGTGAACCCCTCTCAGCTTGTCCAGGAGTCAGATTTCTCCAATAATGAGGTGCGGTGCGACATTAGATACACAGGAAGCTACGTACAAGCAAGAAACTGCAGGATCCATGTGTAAGTCGAACTCATTAGTCGTATCACTCCTTAAAAACTGAGATCAGAAACAAAAAGAAGAGCTCATCACTGATGTTTGTTCTTTGTTTCACAGAAGCTGACCTGACCGAAGAGAATAAATAAGTCAATCATTTCTTGCTAACTGCAGCTAAATGAATCCTTTTGTATTTATGATATATTGTAGCTACAGCCAGGCTGGACTAGATGTTAAGTTATCTTAAGTTATCAATGGATTTTTAAGCAATGCATGGCTGTACTATTGGCTGTATGTGTGCTGTAACCTTGAGGAAAACTTGTCATCATGAATAACAATGTAAAAAAAAAGAGTCTTAAACAAGCTGTTTTAAATCCCTTCAATCAAATTGCACAAATGAAATGGTGCTTATTTCACAGAAAACTGTGGCGCTCTTCTCCCCTGAAATTTATTTGCATTTTGCCTTGGCAGAGAAAATATACCTACTTTTGACAAAATATGTATCAAAGTGAACAATGTATGACGCCTTTTAAAATATAAAGAACAGATACTCATGTATGTGTTTCTTGTAATGTTGCATGCATGATTTAATGCATTTTTACATATTACCCGAGCACAAATTTATAGTCTGTTCTTTTACATTTAAGTGAAAGTGTATTTGAATGTTCTGAATTTTTATTATATTTTTTAATAAAGGAGTTTTTGAATTTCTGGAAACAAAAGAACCATTGAAGACTGTTTCTTAGCTTTTTCTCTTAACATCCTCGTGATCAAAAATGATGTGGTAACGTGAGCAAATATTTAACAACATGAAGTCATTCCACACAGTCTGCCTGTTTTATATATATATGTACGAACTGAGCTGAGGGCCATAAGTGTGCCGAGTGGTAAATTTCTTAAATGCTTTTGGAATAACACACCTCGGAGAAATATCTGAAAGGATTCCACTTAGCAAAAGAAACACGGCTTCACACCAGGAGCCTGTTGCTGTGCGTGTCTGTCATGTTGTGTTACAGGAGGTGAGTGAGAAAACATTTATTCACCTGGCAATAACTCCGTGTGAGGTGTCGAGGAATGTCTCGCTCTGTTTGCACTTTGTCACCAGATTTATTAAGAACACTGTCTGACTGGTGAGTGGAAATGTATAAATAATCACCACAACTATTCTTAACACAAGTCATGCTTTTTGCTCTTTTTTTAACAGAAGTCTTTCCAGTCCAGCACAAATATACGACCGCATAGTCTTATAATGTCAAATTTATAGCATAAAGGTAAGAAGTTTTAAGGCTTTGGACTCTCGCTTCTTACTTTTCTCTTACTCTGTATAAGACGATAGCTCCCATCATTCTGTATGAAACTGAGAAACGCTTCTATTCGAGTTAACTTTTGTCGTTGACGAGGTGGAAATAAAACAATTTGACCTGAGAGATCTGTGGCTCAACAGGAACCTTTTTTGTGGTCTTTCCACTTCATGAAGTGGAAGATAATCGGCAACTTTCATGCACGACACAACAAAGAAACAATTTCAGGATGTTTATGAGATGAAAACGCAGGGAGGTGGAAGCTGAAGTCATGGAGCTTGTTCTCTCAAACACTTTAAAGCATCTATTACTGTTCTTGACTTTCTCAACTGACTCACTTAACTACAGATATGTAGGCAGCATGAACTGTGGGTTTCTCAGTTGCTGTGTAAGTTTGTGCTTGTTTGCTGGGAAAGGTTCTTAGTGTTGATGATTTACACCTCTTATTTCACATAAATTAGAGACGGAAGGAGCGTTGAACAAATTGTCAAAGGTTTCGAGGCTGTAAAAGATGTGAAAGTGTCAGAGATGAGGAAAAATCTCTCTTAAACACATACACCACATAAATCCACATCACACTGGGCTTGAACCCATTTCAAAAAAACCCCAGATTTCACTCATCCTCTTATCCAAACATGGCTTTTCTGTCGAGCCCAAACCATCTTTGGTCAGAGAGCCCTCGAGGTGAGCCACTGATGTGAATTTGAGTGTGACAGAGGGTCAGGGCAGAGCCTCCTCCGCCGCTCCAGGTGCTGTTTGCTCAGGGCAGGCCGACGTGCTAAGCCTGCAGGGCGTGCAGGATGGGCAGAGCTGCACCCGCTGGAGATGGCAGGGAGGAGAGAAATTCCACAGATCTGCAGATGGCCAGGAAAACCTGACTGCAAACTGCTGACATAAGCAGCACCCCGTCTAAACCATCCTTATCTTGAGCTCAGTGTCTGTGAGGCTGTGCCCAGAGGCCTGAATGAGACTCCCAGTCAACAAGTGTCAGAGCCAACAGGCGAGACTGCAGTGACACATGATGGCGGTCAGTTTGTTCCTCGTCCTGCACAACTGTCAATACTGACCCGTTAAACCTTTATTCTCCTGATGTTCCACTTAAATTTGCCTTTGAATAGATTTTTTTATACATCTTCTCACATAGTAATCCAATTATTCTGTATCTGCTTGTTTTACCACTTCACCTAAACTATATTACAATTATATTAAAGCTGCATTCATGGACTTTGTGGCTATTTGGGGGCAGCGGAACAAACTGAAAACACAATATTGACATAATATCACCTTATAAAGTTACTATAATGATTATGTTAACAAAAAAAATCTGTTTACACATCCAGCAGGCACAGTGTGACATTAACATTCATTTGGAGTCATGTTTATGTCCATGTGGAGAATGTCAGTCCAATATTAACTCTACTTTTTAGCTCTGTTTTGGTCTCCACCACCTCCTGAGGGAAATATCTGCTCTTTAGTGGTGAAATGCACCACTGTGTTCACCAGCTAGTTGCTAATTTTGTCTGTCTGTTTGCTTGCTGCTAGACAAATAGTGCACCATGGGTTTTTATAGCTTTTTCACTGCTCTCCTCAGAGTCTGTAAACGGGGTTGATGAGAGTTTGTGGGCTGGAAAATCAAAACAGTTCGCTTAAACAGGTTAAAATGTGTCGTAGAGCTGAGGGGAACTGCACAGTCGAGAGTGTGTGGGTTTCTCACTATGAGTGACCTTTTTCACCTACACATCGTCATTTGATCCATTGTTAATATAAAAATATTGATACTGTAAGGTTTATTTTGTACTGTATGTTGGTTATAGCATTTCATGGCATTTTAGACATTTTTTGTGTCAAATATTTTACTTTATGCATTTTATATCAGTGGAAACTTTAATTTATGGTCTTGCTGAAGAGTCACTGGGGATGAGGAGGTTAATCCAACTCAGACAGTGTAATAAACATTATGCCTGTGTTGATATAAATCAGCATTGTTTCAGGTAGGTATGAACTCTGCTCTTAATATCAGTTCAATCATCATTTCTCATCTGTGACAAATCATTCAACTGCATGAAGCTAATGTGCTGATCAGCTAGGTACAGAGGAATTTTGAGTCGATGGAGACAGATTGGAAAGTTGTTTTTCCACCCACAGAGCTAATTTAACTCTGTAGCAGCTGTTCAAATCTATTAAAAGCATTAAATTTACTCTGGTGTGTATAAATCTACAGATATATAACCACTGACTCACTGAACTGTTGATTTTTAACACTCTCTAGCGTGTCTGGAATATGAGTATGCATCATTAGTGAAAAGATTTTTGACGCCAACTCAGTGCTAATGCTCCGTTTTCTGTCTGAAAATGTGGTCTGTATTTATTTATCCGGGATTGTTTGTTTATAGCAAAGGGAAAAAGCTGTTTGTGTGCACACACAGTGGAAATGACTGAATATATTTCTCTCTTCATGGTATTAAATGGCTAAGTGTCTGACCCACTGAAAGAGGGAACAATGTTTACCTGGGCAGGAAAAGGACTCCTCAAGTCTGACCATATACTCATCATTACAGATTTTCCCTGTTTGAAATAGAAGAATGTATGCTTAACGACCTCTGTGCTTTTCCCCTCAGAGCTGCTGTGTAAATATCAAAATACTCCACAGGTTGTAGGAGTGAATGCATGCTGTTATTAATCCTGTTATTGTATTATTTTTGGGCCAGGAAGAGGGAATGGGAAGGGAGGCCGACCAGATGAGGCTGCGAACAGAGGAGGAGGAGGTGATGGTGAAGAGGAGAAGGGGGCGTTCAGGTTATTCAAGTGAAACCATCTAGTTATTTTTGGTCTGGATTTAGTTTCTAAATGCTCGTATTGTTTTATGGGTTTTGCACATGGGTGTCAGCCAATGTCGGGGTGTTTCCGTTCATACCAAACATCTGTTCATGTGTCATACTTCACGAGAAAAACGCTTTATGGCTCCAGAGACGTACATGTAAACATACACACACACACACACACACACACACACACACACACACACACACACACACACACACACACACACATACATGGAGACATGCAGACATGAGACTGTTCATGTCTCCTGTAGTACAAAATGTTGTTCTACTGTGAAAAGAGGAAGGAATGTACATGTACAGGAGCCGTTGTAGACAAGGAAAATATATTACATGTTTTGTGCAGTAGAAAAAAAATTTACAAGGAGTAAGAGGCACAAATATTCAGAGCTGTTCATTCCTTCAAGGCTTATCACAGTTATTTTGTAGAGTAAAAGATACAAAACATGATGAGCTCAATTATATCAATTTAAGTGCTTGAAAGGATTTCTATTTGCTTTCATTTTCACTGACTACACTACACTGAAATAAATTCAAATGCGTCTCTCTAAATCATTGCAATTTTTAAATATTTTTTCTGACTCAAACTTCATCCTTATTTGTACCAAAAGTTCTCCTCTGTTACTTGCTGTGCTGTTATTTCCTGGATCCTACTAGACAGCTCTTAAATGGTTGGTGTTCTGTATGTAGGTGATAACCTCTGCCAGCTTTGATTGTGAATGCATATTTATTCATCAAAATGACACGGCAGATTTAACCAGGCAGCTGAGGGTGAAGAAAAAAACCTCGACACTCTCTGATGAAGAATCAGACGTCAGGGACATTATGATGAGCTCTTTAAATAGCCTCCATTTGTCTGTTTCCATTTTAATCATAATGTAGGAAGATATTACTTTCGATACCACTCTCGGTGAAGAATAACTGATTGAAATACCTCATAATGAGACAAGAAACTTCAGTGGCATGTTAATGCACCTCATAAATGTGGGGAGACGAGATGTGCACTCTGCCCTCTCCCCTTTACACCTGCATATGACTTCCTGGGTTGCAGCCAGGCAGTAAAAACACAGAGACACAGATTTAACCAGAGTGTGTGTGTGTGTGTGTGTGTGTGTGTGTGTGTGTGCATGTATGAGAGGGTCTATAGTATCCCGACAGTCCTCTGTCTATAGGAAGAAGTTCTCAGACATGACTTAAACAAACAGACACAGACCTAAACCTCAAACAAAAACCTATAGAGTTTCTCCTCTTGATGTCAGATGCTTTAAATAGTTTGTGTCGTTACTGTGGTTTGAAAAAACTACTCAAGACTTATTGTGACAATCCCTACTTAAGGTCCACTTACTAGCTTTTTCTGGGCTTTAAGCTGCATCATATTGTCTTCATCAGTGGATGTAGTTTGCTCAATTGGCATGGATGGACGATGGATCTGTTAATGTGTGAGCTCAGTGAGCCTCCAGTTGGGATTTTTTTTTTTTTTTTTGTCAAACTGCTGTTTCCAAGTTCAAGAATGAACTTAAATGTGCACTGAGACTAAATATTTTTACACTTTTATGGTCTGTGATTTTACTGAAGTGCTCTCATATAAATCCAAGTTTAGTTTATTAATAGTCCCGTTAATGGCATGAACACACACTCACACACACACACACACACACACACACACACACACACACAGTGTAAATTTGGTTGAATGAGGGCGACACTGTGTGGCCATGAACGGTAGTGTGATAAAACTTTATTGATGCCCAGAGTGGAAATTCGCATCTTCCAGCAGTGCAGGAAACAAGGTAACAGAAAAGAACTAGGAGTAATTAACACAACTAAATAAAAAGTAAAGTAAATGGAATTTAGTCTATGTACATTATAAACATTATAAACATTACAGTACTTAGGCTACATGACCTGACTTGTGGGATGTAAAAATAGAAAAGTTGTGCAAAATATGTGCAGAAGCAATGGTTCTGGTAGGTGTAACTCTAGATATACCAGATACGAGAGAATTAAGGAGAATAAATGAGTAAATAAGTAATAAAAAATAAATATTTTTTTTAATCAAAAAGGATTCATATACACAGATCAAGGCAGAGAAGCCATAACAAACACCTCTTAATATACGAGGCACATCAGATCAGAAAGATAACTTAAATTATATAAAATAATAATATGATAATGTAAATAATAATAGAGAATAAATACAATTTAAAAATAAATTAATAATAATAATATGTCTGCACTCTTCCATAGTTGTTCTAGAGGTCATTATATATGTTCAGTTTTTCATAAGCTCTGAGGAGAGACTTCATGTTTTCTTTTCATTAGTCTCAAAGCACTGAGACAATCGTCCACAAGGTGCCTTTTAAAAACAGAAACAGGTTGTTCAATATCAAGTTTGTCTTAATGTCCTTCATGTTAATACCAAACACAATATTTTCTCTCGTGAGAGGAGCAAGTAGAGTGTCACAGAGTACATACAAAGGAAAAACTGATGATCTGCAGTTTCAATTTCATATCTCGATCGGTTTTCTATTGGTCCCTTTCATTTTATGTATATGGAATTGGCCTAAAATTATAAACAACTGGATTAGTCCATTGAGTTATTTTAAAAATAAATTAAAATATAACTACCATAAAGCATGACCACTTGACTGGTTTTCTTGATAGAAATATCAATCCATAGTATTTTGGAATACATACATGGACAAATAAGTGAAAATTTGTTTTTTATGGTTTAGACCTCAGTTTACGTTTTTGATCGTGTCTAAGTGGTAACCCTAGATTTGCGCGAATTCTCGCGAGATTTGTGTGAAAGTAGAAACTTTAACCCTCACCACATTTCAAGTGATCATTTAATCCAAACCATGATCTTTCCCTAACCCTAACAAAGTGTCCTTTGTGCCTAAACATAACCAGACCTTAACCACAGAACTGTCACATCATAAACAGCGAGACAAGAATAGCTTTAAGCGGGAGAGTTTCGTCAATCCAGGGTTACCGTCTAGACACGACAGTTTTCGGTTGGTTTTTGTGATTTCCTGGTGTGACGACACTGACCGTCGACGGGACACCAGGTAACCCGGGGTACCCAAATCCGAGGAGGAAGAGATGGAGAGCCTGAATAACTTTTGTGCTGTGAATTTAGCAGCTGTGTTGGTCTTCGTGCTGATATCAGCCTGTGTCCCGGTCAGCGCGTCAGCTGAACGGACGAAGACGGTGGAGTTCAACGTGAAACCGGGAGGAGTGGTGCACACGTTCAGCCAGGGCATTGTAAGTGACTGTATTTAACTATTATCTGTCATTTCATACAGTTTGCTTTTGCATTTTTTCATTTTCAAACTCCCCCGGATACATAGCGACAGTTAAAACACATCTAAACGTTTACATGAGTCTGTAAATGTGCATGGAGGCAAACTCACTCCATTGTTCCTTATTAATCAACAGTTAACCGACTAATAACACCAAATAAACACACGAGGAGCTTCACTGTATGTTTAAACGGTGCGTCTCATTCATTAATCGGTGTCAGATTCAACATATTTGCTAATTAAAACAACATAAGTGAAAAAACTACATACTGAGCGTCTGAGCGTGATGACGACACAGCCTCTGAGCAGCTGCCACGTCGCTGTGCGTCGCTGCCACAACGGCTCCTCTGATTGGCTGAGAGCTTCACATACTGACACACTGGTTTGTATTGTTTAAAACTAAAGAAAAAATTTAAAATAACAAAATAACTTAAAAAAATCAACTAAACGCTTTATTATTATCCATTGATTATTTTTGTCCATTAATTAATCAGTCCATAAAATAGGCAAAAATAGTAACAAGCAACCATCACAATAGTTTTACACAACAGTCATTTTGACTTGTCATCGCAGGAAACACACAGGTGCAACAGATGTAATGACAGCTCTGCCCATTTAAATAACCCAGCAAACCTGCTGTGGCTTACTGGGTTGAGCCCTCACACTAAAGCCCTTGAGCTGGCACACTTTCATGATATGCAGCCATTAAGAAAGTTAATAATACTTTTTAATGCCTCTGTGTCAGAGGTCAAAGTGATGTCCAATTAATGTAAAATAATCTGAAGTACAGATATTTCCCTTTATGAAACTGCAAAATGTTAATTATCTTTAGTATATTTGCTTGAAAAATGACAAACACAATGAATTGAGCATTAAAAGAAATCAAATCAATGACTTTTCTTTGGATCAGCTAATTGGTTAATCAACAAATTAGTTAACACTAGTTGCATTTTAACAATTAAACTACTTCATCTGACTAAATCTGTCATCCAAACGTGTCTAAATATGCCTATTATACCTGTCCCAAATGGCCTCATTCAAAGTCAGAAACTTGCATGAAAGTGTGTCTTTGTGGTTCATAACATGGATATAACAGCGCACACATTTGGACAATTTATACACACGAAAACTGACAGAAGCAGTTGTGCGAAGAATGAAAAAAGAGAGTGTGAGAGAGAAGTTCTGCCTGCTTTCTGACCTCCACATGCCTGGACAATCTCTGCACAAGGGGGCATTATTGTTAGATTGTCTATTAGATGCAGCTGACTTATACCGCCTTCAAAAAAGGGAGTTTTAGATGCTGTTAGATGATCTGATGAGCCCCTCATTTGAAGCATACTGATCCCTTTAAATAGAAAATAGCTCAAAAACATTTCTCCTTCATACCCTGACACTTAAACCAAAACACAAACACACACGATTAATGCAAATTGTCATTGAAATACTTTTTTGTAGCTCTGATTAAAACTAAAGTTAACACGCTGTCTTCTTACAGCAGGAGTATGAATGCTCATTCACGTACGCCTCACAAGGAGGAACCAATGAGGTGAGTGTCTCTGTTTCTGTCCAGCATCACGTTATTGATATTTAATTACAGCGAGTTTTGTGCTTAAATATTCTTCTGTTTTTGTGCCAAACAGCAATGGCTGATGAGTGTTGGTCTGAGTGATGACGACAGACTGTTTTCCTGCTCTGTGTGGAGGTGAGGTTACCCCACACACACACACACACACACACACACACGCACACACAGAGGATACAGAGTCTCAGCTTCAGCTCAGTGACCCTGACGACCAGCGTGTCATCAGTAACAATCTGTCTCGCCTGTCTCTGTTTCCACTGAGTCATTCTTTGATTTTAGCTCATCATGACAGTCACAGAAGAGACGAGAAGAGAAATAACACAACAATTTCTAACAATATGGTTTAAGTTATTCATGTCTGACTTAATAAGTGTATGAATGTATGCAAATAACTTAATGTTGATAACAAATATTCCTTTTTCATTCCTGTCAGGCCTCAGGGGAAATCATACCTGTTTTTCACTCAGTTCAAAGCAGAACTGAAGGGAACCAAAATCGAATATGCCAATGCATACGTAAGTATAAAAGAAACACTGGTGCTCTTCTTTTGTAGCTGCTGGGTTTCATATAACACCACAGAAACTCTTTTTTTTAAAACTCTTGTGTTAAGGTAACCACATACAATGTGGCCTATATATCAGCCAATTATATCTTAGAGCTTGTGTGTCAGTTTGAAAGGCAGCACTGTTGTTTCGATGTTGTTCAGACATAAACAAAATGAAATTAATTAAATGCATGTCTTTCTTTAAACTGATCAATGCACAGCCGAGGTCCTCACTGTTGTAATTTGTTGGAAGACAAATCGCACCACAACCTGCAGGCTCCAGTTATAACACTGCAGGTGGAACACATGATCAACTTTCTTCTCAGTTTTAGCTCCTCAGCTTTTCTCCTGCTGTGTGATTAGTTGGAGTTGAGCTTGTGTCGGACAGCAGAGAGCTCACAGGACATTACTGCCTAACAAAGACAAACTGTAATGAGAGCGTTTCCTTGATATTACCTGGGATGTGTCAGGCACCCCGTCAGTGTTGAGATTAAAGCTTCTCCTGTGCCTAAAAATCGTTTCAGAGTTTAGAAATTACAGAGTCTGCACAAGTGTCAGAAAATCGAGGCAAAACACAGTTGATGACCATTTTTGCATTGCCTGCAAATAATAAACGATCCACCTATACACCAGCAGAACAGCAACACTTTGTCAGGCTTAACTTTACCTTTCTAGAGTGTTTGTGTGAGATGGATTCTGCTGCTTCTGAAACTACAGATAAAAAAATCTGTTTTACATGTAAAATAACACACATGAATATAATATGCATGTAATACAGTGTATCTGTATGCAATAAAGAGCTGCAATGATTAGTCAATTAATTAATTAGTTAGTTAGATCAACAGAAAATTAATCATCTATTTTGATAATTAAATAATCATTTTAGTCATTTTTTAAACAAGAGTGCAGAAAAAAAATCTACTTCTCAAATTTGAAGTTTTGTTGCTTTTATGTGTCGTGACATGACAGTAAACCAAATATATCTGACTGTTGGTCGGATAAAACAAGACATTTTAATAAATCTCCTTGAGCTGTGGGAAACTATAATGCATATTTTTCACTATTTTCTGACAACTCATAGACTACAGTTAATCAAGAAAAATAATCAGCAGATTAATCGACAATGAAAATAATCATAATTAGTTGCAGCCCCAATAGAGCGTGTTAGGGTACAGCTTAAAGGATAAGTCTGGTGCTATTCTGTATTTTACTTACACCACGAAAAGAACAAAGCCAAAAATAAATTGATCACTAACAAATATTGCATGTGTAGCCAAAACCTGATGAAGCCTATTCTTCTTCATCATAGACGTCCATTATTGTCCAAAAAATATTAAAAGCAGCTGGAAACACACACAGGTGCAACAAATCTGTAGGTGAAAATCATCCCCAACAAATACATTATTTACTAAAAACTACAGTTCCCAGTTCTTTTAGGAAACTTTTGAGCCTTTTTCTAAAATGAAAGTATCTTAAAAACGAACAAATGGGCAGGAAAGTCAGAATGTATTAAGATACAGACTCAGGTGTTGTTGATCTTTTTTATTATATCTGTTTACAGTACGAAAAATAAAGAACATTTAATAATAATAATAATAAAAAACTTTATTTATATAGCACCTTTCAAAACAGTTACAAGTGCTTACAATAAAAACATTTAAAACACAGAGATTAAAACAAACTAAAAGCTATAAAAAAAATAAACACATTATAAAACACAAAGGGAGTGAAACGCAAAATTGAAAATAATAAACATGAAATTAAAAACAAAATCCAGTAAAATAAGCAGACAGCCTTATTTCCTCGGGCAGGTCGTTCCAGATCCTCGGGGCCCTGATGGCAAAGACTCTTTAGTTTTCATTCTGATCTCTGGAAGAGACAGAAGACCTCTGCCCGAGGATCTCAAACTACACAAAGGTTCATAAGGGATTAAAAGGTCTAAACCACAATCTGGAGCCAGGTCATGAAGAGCCTTAAAGGTCATCAATCTTAAAATCAGTCCTAAAACAAACAGGGAGCCGATGTAAAGAGGCTGAAACAGGTGTGATGTGATCGTGTCTCTTGGTTCTGGACAGTCTGTAGTCATTTAAAATGTTATGATTCACAAACAGAATCAGGCGTCACCGAACTCAACCAGACAGACTTTTCTCTTGTTTCCGTCTCGTGAAGCATAAATGTCAGTTAGAAATACGTTTTACTTCATCTGTTGAAATTATGCTTCGAAGAACCTGTTTGCTGGTTTCATACACTGCTTATACTAAACTCATGGCCAATAACGTTGCTTCAAGATTTTTTTAAAGTTTAGTTTTCTGAAATTATTGTGACGAGATTTTCTTTAGACCTCCGTTAGCTTTCAGAAATCTGGCTACACAACATTAATTGTCATCTTCCGAGAGACGGAGCAGTGCAGAATGTGCTTGACCACACAGTCCTGAGTACAACTGAACAAAGCATGCAATCACTTGCAATCTGCTGTCTACATCAACTCCGCTAATACTTATGTCTCCATGGAAACCAATAATTTGCTCCACATTTACCTGTACATTTTTAGATCCATGAATGATGGTTTGAACTACTGTACATCCAAGCCTGCATCATCTTCGACAAACTAACCGCAGGCAGAGAAAAAGTGACACTGAAACTTTATTTTGTTCTGGAAGTCAAACTGAGAGTCGTGTCTTTGCGTATAATGTTTCGTGGAAGGTTAATGTCCAGACTCTTCTCTGAGCTCAGTCACTTAGCGGAGGTCTGCCGTGTCTGATGTGGTCGTCGGTGAAGTGAAGCACACCTTGACACGCCTCCTTCCCCCAGCAAGGACAGTCCTGACACACTGTCATTAGTGAGAGCGCACGTTTCCTCCTCCCGCTCTGGCTCCGTGCCCTGCAAGTAGAAGACAAACGCACAGAAAGTAACTTCGCTAAATGACTGGGATAAAAATAACCTCACACACACACACAAACAAACAAACACTCCCGCCACCCACCCCCCACACAACATCTCCTTGACCTTGTCGTCAACACCCTCCCACTTCCCCCGGGTTGCAATTTCGTCGCAACAGACAGTTCTCATCCTGTTTTGTTTATTTTTCTCCTTGTTTTTTTTTTTCCTGTCTTCCTCCCTGTCCTCCTCCTCCTCCCCCCCTCCTCTTCATCACTTCTGCTGTCTCCAGTCGCAGACAGCGGCGGCGGGACAGAGTGACGTGCCTTTGAAGCCGGAGGAATTTACCGTAGGAGACTCAACAGGTGAGAAATTGATTGAATTTCCTAGTGTTCAATCAGCTCCCTCTGCTTGTCATGTCAATGTCTCTCTGCCTCTCTCTCCCTCTCTCTGCCTCCCTCCATCACGTTGCGAGTTTCCCACTGATCTCCCTCTAAAGCGTACGCTCCAGCTGTGAGTGGGATGCTGTTCGTCCCTGTAGCATTATTTGTTGTTATTCAGTTTCTGCACAAATCCCCACCGTGGCTTCAGTTCCGGACTGTGATTAGCAGGATTTGACAAGACACACTGAACAGCAATTAGACACTCACAGACTCCAAAACTCAAAGACTATCACAGACTTAAAGATAATCCCATCTGTGGAAAACACTTCCAGTCATGACTTCTAGCGATAGACTCCTTAAACACAGAAGGTAAATGGGTTTTTAGATGTAACGAAAATCAATGAACCGGCTTGTAACTCTCTCACAAACCTGCACGTTCGCAGACTGCAGATATTCCACAAGGGGGAGCCACTAGTACTGCTGCCACCATGACAAAAAATATTTACTCAGTGTTTTGTTATTACAAGAAACTTTTCTCATTTTAATGAGATCCTTTTCACGTTGTAGCAAGATAGTTTCAAATTATAATGACGTGCTTTTCTCATTATTATTAGATGCCAAATTATTCAGTTTTAACAAGAAACTTTTCTTGAAATAACAACTTACCACCACCACCTATCTTGTTATATCGCAAAACTTTATCATGTCATAAAATGAATGTATCTCATTAAAGCAAACTTTTTGTTATAACATGATAAACTGTCATAACAAGAAACTTCCATATGTTGTTAACACAAGACAGTCAGTGCCTAAAGAGATGATACTGTTGCCTACATCAGCTAGAAAAAGTCAATTACAAGAATTATGAGAACATTTAGTGATATAACAAGATGAAGTTGTGTGTTGTTACCACAAGAAACGTTTCTTGTTAAAACAGAATAATGCAGCTAGTAATTATGAGAAAAATTGGTCATTACAACATGAAACTATCTTATTGCAATATGAAAAGAATTGTGTTCAAATGAGGAAAGTTTCTTGTTATAACGAGAAATGACACTTTTTTTTGTAATGGTGGCAGCAATACGCTGCTAGTAGTTGACATTTTGACAGTAGTTGCATTTTTAACATTTGTGCTGCATAGTAGCAGTGAGTGTTGCGTGTGTGTGGTTTTGAGGTTTAACATTCAACACAGGCGCCACCTGTTTGCTAAAATAAAAATTATTTGTATATAGAAACATAATTCTGTTGCACAAACATCCACCAGACACACAAATATAAATGCAGTTCAGCTTTTGGCTGTAAAACACAAATGTTAAGATTGTGTTAATGAAAGTACTTTTTATTTCCTTTCTGTTTATCTGTGAGCTCAACTTCACATTTTCAGACATCAGACAGAAGTCTAAGTGCTCTTTGTACAGTAACCAATCAAGAAAAAAATATTTTTTCTACTAATAAACAACAAATATTGAATTAATTTACTAAAACCTCAGTTTATAGTTCAAGTATCATCATATCAAGTAAAGACAGAATTTAGTCAACCTGAGTAACTATTTTTCTTTTATTCTTTCATTGTTTCTTTTGATCTTTATTTTTCTTTGGACAAATAAAAAGTAATGATCAGAATTTAGCAGAAGAAAATGCTCCAATTAACAAAATTATTACCCATTTCAGGTTTAATGTGTAAAGTTCAAACACACACATGCAGCAGCCACAAAAAGCACTAATTGCCTGCAGGTGTTACGAGTGTTGAAAGTGCAGCAGCTGCTACTATGTTTACCTGTAGATGGAGCACATCTACATCTCCTGCTGCGGTAACTTTCCTTGCCAATGGGCCGTGCAGGTTTGACTGGAACTGCAGGTCTGAAACTGCTGCTTGTGCAGTTGGATGACGATGCCGGCAGGTTTCAGGTTCATTAGGTTGCATTAGTGACTCTGTGTGTCCTTTTTTTTGTTTTTAACGTCGTCTCTGACGGTAATTTTCCCTCCTCTCTGACTTCTAGTGACCCACACAAGCGGAAAGTTCAACGCTCAACTCTCGAAACTGACTGCCATCGGACGGACACGACACGATGAGCTGTGATTGGCCGGGAGTCTGACTTGGCTTTGGTCGTGTTTTGACCAATCAGAGCACTCGAGGGAGCTCTGAGTTGAGCCTGTGTGTCACAGCTCAATGAAGGATGGATTTGGAGTTCTTCCTGAGTAACAACCAAAAAAATTGAAGTTGGATGATGATATTGTCTTGGAAACACTTTGTATGTCAGTACATTAATCACCTGGTATGTTCTTACAACACCGGATTTACCCTCAAAAAAATAGTCCTACTTTAAATTCTGCCATAAGAGAAAGTGCTTCCATACAGTAGTTGATTCTGAAGCTATAAGACTTACAGAGAATAAATCTGTTCTGATCCACTGGTGATGTAGTGAATGTATATAGAGGATTGGAGACTGGGGGCTTATAGAGTATAGATAACATATTTAGAGTAGGGAGGGATTTATCCATCTTGTGTAATCCCCAATATCATCGCACACACATAAACAATTACATATTCCTCAATCTCTCTCCCTGTTCTGAGCCGCTGTTGAGGAGAAAAACCTCGGTCTGTTTCTTCATCTTTCTGTTTATCTTCATCTGCTCCAGATAACTATAAGCAGTGCATTTGATCCCCCCCCCCCTCGCTCTCAATCATCAATGAGTACTACTTGTGATAGGTTTTTGTTATGTTTTTGGCCAGAAGGGATACTTGTAATACAGCAGATAGCAGCTTCATAACATGATATTAAGAGAAAGATATACACATGATGACTGTATTTTTGCAATTTTTTTGATAAATCTTAAACAGTGTAAATGTGAATTCATTGTAAAATTCCCAAGTTTAGAAAATATGACAAAGTAATGGGAATAAATGTTTTTTATTTTAGTGAAAATGACCTAAATTGTGATCATTTTAATTAGACACGAGTAGCAGGTGCTGCACCAATCCCTTATTTGTAATATTCTCCTTTCTAATTTTAAAGTATTTCAATGACTTCACGCTAACGTTGTTTGAGCTTTAACCCAAAAATACTCAAATATAGAGTGCGCACACACATTTGGCTGGTATAGATGCCATCACATATTCCTGAGCCCTTATTGAACCCTTTGCTTTCATCCTTCAGTGCCACATGTGTGGATCAGCGAGGATCCTGCGCAGGTTTCTGAAGTACATCATTATTACGCGTCCTGCTCGTCTCCCCGCTGTCTCTGCTCTCTTATGTAGCGAGTAGGATTGCCTTTATCTTCCTGACATTGATCCAGCCCTCTTTAGATCCGCACAAGTGTCCACAGGACGAGTTCTGGTGGATTGATTTCAGATTTGAGGATTTTGCTGATTTGTTTCTGTGGTGGGATTACTTGTGAGACTCGTACCTTTGTTTGGGTCTGGGTTCGGTTTCTCTCATCTGTCTAGAGGTGATCGTCATGGCTCGAGGAAATGCTCAGCAGGGACGCCTGTGTCCCTTTTGTCACCGACGAAGCTCCCTCTGGGGTCACACAACAGGAAATAACCACGTCCAGATGCTGAGCCAGAATAGAAAAAAAACACACAAGATGTTACTTATTTTCTTTTCTTTTTTTTTTTTTTCTACTTTCTTGATGGTTTCTGATTAATGATGATACGTGATGGATGTTTCAATAAAGACGCGTTGTCAGTGTTCTGGAGATAACTCACTGTTTCTGGTTTGTTATGTCAGTCATAATCTGATTGAACCTCCCACAGCCTTGTTAAAGGGTAAACATGAAAAGTAAGGAGAAATTTGAGTGCCAGCGAAGACACATTAAATATTCTGAGCACTGTCACCGCCGGGCCACAGCGAACATGCGGAGAGCATTTATATGCCCCTGTCATATCTGTCCAAAGTAACAGCAATTTTAGCACTAGCACTAATATATTCTTAATTTAAACTCAGTTTTTATGCAGCATATAAAAAAGCCAGTTTCTCAGCATACAAATGAGACCTCATATGAAACTTATATATTAAAATAGGCATTATGAAGAAAATGTATTCTGTAAACGTACTCAATTACCATATATTGTCCTCGGATAAATGTTTCCATGAGATAAAGAGTTTCCATTGTTTCTTCTTAATTTCTGGGGGGAAAAGGCTTTGCAGTGAGGATCTACTAAATCCAGCGGCGCATATGGGAATGTATAGGGCTTTGATCTTTGTTGGCTTATAGAGATATAGAGTCAGGAGGGATTTATTCATTTTATGTTAAGCCAAAAGAAAATCAGTAATCTTGATTGTCCTCAAATTGGCATCAGTTGGTTTGAATTTTATGATAGAGGAACTGCCATGTTTTATTGAAACCATGCGGTTTACCAGTACTTAAATGTAAAATATAGCCATGACTGTAACTATGAAACGTCAGGATTTCATGTTGACAGACTCTATTGTGTTAGTAGCACTTTGGAAGAGCTGAGTTTCAACAACAACATCATGTACATGACAGGCCGTGCCAAAAAACTCCCACAGAGTCTCCTACTTGTAAGTAAAGCATCTTATAGCAAAGCTGTGACTATAACAAACTCTGTTTGTGGCCTTGTGGGGAAAGAAGAATTGACACTTTTCTCATAAGATGGTTGTTCCGTTGAGTAATGAGTCTCTGAAGCACAATAGCTCTTTATTCAGCACCAGTTCACTCTGTCTCTGAGACTCAGAGCTGCCTCTGTGCCCATATGTCACTACTGTTTACCATCTGGAACCAGTAGAGATGTTTACTTTCAACTTTTCATCTACAGTACAAGCATCAGGAAAATATGTACACTTGATGCTGCCAAACACTGGCTTAGATTATGATGGCGTGCATTAAATAAAGAAACACTTTTAATCACACTAGCGCTGTAGTAGGGGACGCCATTTCATTCATTGGTCGGTTCACCACTTTGGTACAGAACAATGTCAACAACTCTCAGATGGATTTGGAGGGAGAAGAGATGAACACAGGAGGGTTCTGGGGGGAAAAACATGTAGTCTTTACTCTCCTATGATAATGTATTCATGTCATACTTTCAATAAAGATATTCTTTTAAAAATAATAGATAGATTAGCATGAAGTTTTGTACACATTTATAGTCCCAAGATTATGAATCCTACTGATTTTGGTGATCTGCTGACTTTTCATCTCGTGCAACCAGCCAGCAGGTTTTGAGTGAAGTCTTGACAACTATTTGATGGATTGCCATGAAAGTTGGTACAGAAATTCATGTTCACCACAGGAGGGATTGTACACACTAAAAATCACTGGGTCAAAATTTACTCAATTTGGGGCAGGCACCAACACAAAACTGGGTTAATATTACCCAGAAAGCCACTGACGACAAATACGACAATATCAAGAGCCGTGACACCGTTTACATAAAAGTTGGCAAACTTCAAGTAAAGGCATGTTCTGCCCATCCACCTCAAGGTGTAATTATCAGTCTTTACTGCTTGAGCACCTGGTGTTTTAGTGTTATTTTTTAATTTACTGTTGGGTTATTTACACAAACTAGATAATCTACTTTACTTAAATTTACATGTCATGGTTTGTTATTGATTGATAATAACTTAAAACAATATGAAACAATACATTTGTGACAGTTTTAGGCTAATGTTTGTTGTGTGTACTGGGTCAAAATTACTTTTGGGTAAACCTTGTTGTATTGTGTTGTAATGTTGTACTGGTGCTATATTGACTCAAACTGGGTAAAATTTTGACCCAGTGATTTTTACTGTGTAATAACTCAATAATCCTCAGAGTATTCCTTCTGACTTTGTCCAATACTTTGGTTGATGCAACACTAATGACATTCCCATCAGCCTCAGCCGTACTTTGTGTGGTAGGTGCTGATTAGCAAATGTTTGCATGCTATGTAACACCCTAAACTTAGGTGCTTAACATAGTAAACAAACTAGCAAGTTAAACATCATTAATGTTAAACATTGTCATGGTGAGCATTTTAGCATGCTGACGTTAGCATTTACCTCAAAGCACCTCTGTGCCTTACAGCTGCACAGAGCTGTAGACTCATGTTTAAGCAGAAAACTGTGATGTTCTATGTTTTTCTTAATGTCAACAAATCCCACAAAAAGACAAACACCAACGAGTATTTTCTTGGTATCAAAAGCCTGATAGCTCAGTCTTCCATCGTTTATTAATATTTTATTCACCGCCAAATGCACTATTTCCTCCTCTAGTGTCCTGCTGTTTTAGAAAATTACTGCTGTTCTAAAAATGAAACTACAGATTTGTGAGACTTTTTCTTTTAAAGATTTACTTCTTCAGGAGGATCAATTGGGCTTAAGTCTGAGTGTCACAGACAGGTAGGAAAGTCATAAAGTATTGAGAGACGGATTAACACACTGTTGGTTTTGATCTTTTCACTTGATTTGTTGACAAGAAAAATATGGAATAACACCAGCTTTATCCTTTAAGAAGGCATGAAGGCATTGAAATGAACTACAGTCACATTTCAGAGAGGACAACATGAATGAATGAGCCATTGATTTACTCCGTCTGGCATTCCAGTGTCTCTTTTTTTTTCTCTTTCCTCTCTCACACACCTGCCCCCTATTTCTCTCTCTTTGCATCTCCTGACGTTTGGAGGGGAACAGATGGAGATTGTGGCCGGGTCGGTCAAGCCAGAGGCAGCAAAGGAGATGGGATTTTTGTAACACCAGGGGCCCAGTGAAGGGTACAACGAATGGCCAGCTGCCTCTTGTCTCCCCTGACGTGCACCCAGGTGCCGGGATGTTGACCTAGTCAGCTCGAGGCCACTCGGCCTGCTCACTTCTTATCTGGCCTCGCTAAGTTTCTCATATTATGAGACCTTTTTTGTCTCCAAATCTCCACAGATCTCTGGCGTCGCTTCCCCCGCATGAGTTCTTGTTATACCATCACGACTCCTGAAAGCAATTATCTAACCCAAACAATGCTGATACATGAGAGTGAATGTGTCTGGCTTCATAGATTGAAGTGCTCTAAAGTAATAAGGTCTTACTTTTTCCTGTCATCTTGCAATAATTGCACTTTCCTTCATATTTCTGACTAATTAGGTCTCTTCCTTTGCCCTTTTTAACTGTGCAATCTGTGGGAGTGTGAGAGGTGGGGTGCAAAGTGAGCATCTGTACAGGGGCTCTTGTTACCATCACATTAACCCAGACAGATGTTATGATGCCCTGTGTATGTTCAGCATATGTCCTCAAGAGATTTGAAGAGAAGGAGAGCTAAGCCAAGCTGTTTCTCCTAGCATACTCACCCCAAGTTGCGTCTAAAGTCCTGTCACCTTGGAAACTTGGTCTCAGCTCAACTTGGCGAGCCTTAAATCACTCTCCGCTCTTGCAGACTCGTGGCTGGTGCTGTGAATATGGCTCTGTTCGATCAGCCTCCCCCTCCTGCTGCATTTGTCTCACACTGTGGTCGAGAGCAGTCTTCTTTTCTCGGGGTATGGAGGAGCTTTGCGGGGCTCCTTGACTTTCTTTGTCTGTTCAGAGAGTTTGTGGTGTGGGTACGGCGGAGGCTTGCGACCTCTGCGGCCCTGTGCTGCAGTTGGTTTAGCTGTGGCCGCGGGGGTGGTGCACAACTGAACAGGCCCTGCTGAGGATGCTCCCCTCTCTCTGTCGGTGTTGGACACAGTTTGAGTTTCTGAGTCAGTGGGTGGGCAGCTGGCAGACGGAGGCTGGGTCAGTGATGGACAGAGCGGACCAGCAGATGGGTGGTCGCTTTGTGGGGTCTGGTAAGATCCGACTTTGGTCTCTATGATGACAGAAGGGCTAAGGGCAGGGGGTGGATGAGACTTTGGAGACAGAGGGGAGGGAGGGGAGACAGGGCTGACCCCGATAGAGGAGCAGTGACCAGGGGAATGAGGCTGAGAACCAGGGCTGCTGGAGTGATGGAGGTTTACTGTTAGAGGGGAGAGACCAGGAGTGGGAGGCCGAACCAGGAGGGTTCTTTGGGGAGACAAAGTAAGGTCATGAGAGGTGAGGTTTTGGAGTTGAGGTGGGTTGCTTATCTTAACTGAGGAAACTGCCGAAGGGAGACTACTGGTGAGCCAATGAGTTCGAGTCTTCTCTGATGAAAATCCAGAGTTTACTGGGCACATCTGCACATTTGGTGGAGATTGGCTCCTGGTGCGATGATTTCTCCTGAGGGTGCCAGATGAGTGTGTGGTTCCTGGCTGGTCTTCAGGCTCTGAGGGCCTCTGATGAGTGCTGCCCACCAACACCTCGCTGGAGCTGGAACCTGAACTGGGGCTTCTGTCTCCTCCTCTAGTGTGCTGCTGCTGCTCCTCCTCATTCAGATCAATGGACGAGGTTAGATGGTCGATCTGCTGCACAACCTAGAAAATACACACAATATGGTGATGAATAAAAAGATGTGATCAAATGAAAAAGGGCACTCCACTGATTTTACATGAGGGTCACTCAACATGTCACAAGTAGCACTACTCAGTATTTAGAGACAATTTTATAATGTTCTCTGTGACTCTGAAGCGTTCTAGTCTGAGAAAATTACCCTGATGACATCACTATGATGTCAAACAAACTGGAGTTGTGAAGTTTGAAAGATATGGGTGTTTAAAGGTGCACTATGTAAGATTTGACCAGAAAATTTTATTTAAAACATTGAAAAATTTACTAAAATTATCAACAGAATGTGAAGAAATAACAGTTTTCACATTATGTCAAAAACATTTATGTATTGTGTTGCAGAGATATCTACTGAAGTTAGAATGCTAACCAGCTAGCCCCAGCCTGTCCTATCTTGTAATACCACTTTGTACCTCTAGAGGCAATAGTGAGTCACTATAGTGTCCAGTCTGCTTTCAGCCAACATGAGAGGAAGAAGAAGTGACGCTGAGTTGAGCCAGAGACGGTTCAGAAAGGAGACAGCGTCATTTCCTGTATCTGTGTCACCTGGGTTTCGCCACTGCCCTGCCCCTTTAGGAGACTAATGGCAGGTCCTGAGTCTATTTACTCCAATGGGAGAAGTGAACGTGAGCACAGATTATTACCGATACTTTCGTCCAATTGTCATCAAAGTAAATATTGGACCTATTTTTCACAAGTCACATATCTTCCAAACATTCTGACACTAAAATGGCATTTTTCAGACAGACAAATTAGGAGAAAATTAACTTTGTTCAAGATCTGTCTCTGTCTCTGCAATGCACTCTCGTGAAATCTGGCAACATAGAAATCTCATCTCTCTGTCAGGGCAATCTTCATTTAATTCACGTGAAAATAAACCTGAACACCACAGTACTCCCTGCAGCTCTGTTTGTGTTGTTTGTGTGGGGGGGATTGTGCCTTCTGGTGATATGCCCCCCTTTATTTGTTTGGTGCAGGTGGCCAAACCTTCAACAAAAGATGCTAACAAGTTGCATCATGGGAAATATAACCAGTTTAAACCAGTGCTTTTTTACAGTGTTTTTTACTAGGGACAAAAAGTCTGCTGCTTCAATTTTGATTTTTTTTGTATCTGTCTCTTGTGAATCCCCCAATTTAAAGTGCAATACTGAATCACTGCAGTACTCCTTTAATGTAGGGCTGAAACTTTCGATTATTTTCTTTATTGATTAATCTGCTAATTCTTTTGCAATAAACTGTTTGTCAGAGGGTGGTGAAAAATGTCGGTTACAATGTCCAAGAGCCCAAGGTGACGACTTCAGGTTGTTGTTTTCCAACCAACAGTCCAAAACCCAAAGATATTCAATTTCCAATTATGTAAAACAGATAAAACCAACAACCCTTAAAATTTGAGAAGCTAGAACCAGAGAATGTTTGACATTTTTGTGTGATAAACTACTTAAATTATGAACTTGATTGTGACAGTTTCTTATTAATTTAAAGAGTTTTCTTCCAAGTGGAGACATCATTGTGAAAAACTCAAACAGAATAATTGAAAACACAAAACTGTAGCCTTGTTAAAAAAAAAAACAGAATAATTGAAAACATAAAGAAACACTGTAGCCTTGATATAGTGATGAAGATCTTAAATTATAGTTTGATTATTGTTTTCTCAAGTATTCATTTATAATTTGGGTCATTTTTGAAATGGCCTCTCACCAGATGTATAGCTCTAATCTGTAACTGTAAGTATGTCACACGTGCTGCTACTTAGTGCAAAAATGTTTACCTCAGCCCAGAAAGAATGAGATTACTATTATAGGAAATGTGTAAACTACATTTAAGTGGATTTCCCTTCTAATAGACACTATATAATAAATCATACACAGGCATACACATGTTGAAATGAGTGCAGTGCATGTAACATGTGAGTGTATGCACAACACACAAATGCTCAGCACAAAGACACAGTCAGGTTGGTGGACACACACACACACA
Organism: Thunnus thynnus; assembly: GCF_963924715.1. Taxonomy (NCBI): domain Eukaryota; kingdom Metazoa; phylum Chordata; class Actinopteri; order Scombriformes; family Scombridae; genus Thunnus; species Thunnus thynnus. Next base: position 19,151,279 of record NC_089524.1, on the reverse strand, counting down.
CACACACACACACACACGTGTACAATGATGGAGGCTGGAAAGATTGGAGAAAATTACACCGGGGAAAATGTTTGACCTATCTCTCCACCTGCTCTATGTGCACAGATAAATCCTCTGCCCCTGCTGGAACAGATGAATTATTACTTTGTTCTCTGTGTTCAACAACATCCTTGCTGATGTCAAAAGATTACCTGTTTTTTTTTTTGGTTGTTTTGTTTTGTTTTGTTTTGTTGTTTTTTTTGCTGTAGCTTTTTGGGCAAGGCATTTCATATTACTTTGAAGTACAACGTGTATATGCACATCAAGTGACTCTGGGCAGATGCTGCTTGTTAATGTCAGGAATCAGAGGAGATAAAAGAGCATGGGACCCTGGTTTTCTGCTGCTGTTCCCCAGAGTGTTTATTAAAAACAATGTTTTTTGACCCCTCAGGTCTTCATGTAGTGCTGATGAGTGTTAGAGCTCAGACATTTCCTTTAACTCTTTCAGTTTCATGCTGTAAGTTCTGAGTCTTGTACAGTTTTTGATCTGTTAGAAAGATCTCTATCATATTCAAGTGTGAGATGCTTTTTTTCTCCTGTTGTAAGAGAGAGAAGGTCTTAAATGTTGCTGTAATATCTGTATTGTCTGTCTAAAACGTTTTAAAGGATCACTCCAATTCTGTTTTATAACAGTGACTGATTGTTAGATAAAACCGAGGGTTTGCTGCTCATGCAACAGAATGATAAAACAGGGCTTTGAAATAAATATGCGACCAAAGTCTTCTCGGGTGCCTTATCTTCCTTTGATCTGTCGTCTCTGTTGTTAAAATTCGGGATTTTTCTATCACAGTGTCTTGTCTGCTCCCCTCCTCCTTCCCCTCTTTTTGTGTAGCGTGTATGCTCTTTCATCAGTGTTATATTAACACTGTCACACAAAACCTTGCACAGCCGACCCCCCCATCCACCCACCCTCCACCCCCTACCCAGCCAGGAACATGAGGTTACTACCTCGGTTTTAGCTTTGACCACGTAGACCCAGATCAAATGCCAAGAGGCGAGATTTACGTGTCACTTTTACTGGATGAGGAATACGAGGCAGAGGTACTGAAGACATAAATGGATTATGAAAAGCGTCGGACGCTATCCAGCAGTGCCTGGAGCAGCATCTGTCCATGAGGAGGGAGAGTGGAGGAAGAGATGAGAGAACAGAGAGGAGGGAAGACAGAAAAAGATGCAGAGAGGAAAGCGACTGCTTTGCCTAAAGTCACACAGCATCTTCTCAGCAACCTCTGAAAGCATCAGGCAAATGAGGCATAACTATTGTGTCATTCACCTCTGTGAAAATGTAGCCATGAATTCAGAACGAGCGCTGTATACAGAAGGCTTAGAGACAGATGACGGTGGAGAGTTGGAGAGACAGTTTGCAGACTGTGGTGGATTCATGCAACCCTGCTGCTGACTTTTTAAATGCATATTAAAGTGTAAGTGTAGAAGCCCTTGAGGGTTTTTAGCACAAGCACAAACATTTCCTGCATGAGGAAAAATCACTGTGAGAGGATGCAGTAACTTCTCTGTACCTATTCTGAACTGATTTTGTCTTTTTAGATGTAGATAGAAATGTGATGATTAATAGGTGAAGACCAAACATGAATCAGACAATAAACAGCTTTTGTCTTATTGTTTCTTACTAATTATTTTTTATGAGTAAATCAAAAATCAATAAAAAATCTGTATTTTTACCTCTTTCATTTCCTGGTGAACATCCCTCAGCGCTGCAAGAACCTGTTCCAGGTTGTCCACCACTCGTTTAATCTGGTTTCGGACCACTTTTCTGTTACAGCCTGCTTCCTTCCTCTGTGACTCCCCTTCTCTGTTTGCTTGTTTGTGCTGGACCCATGTCTGGTTCTGGCCCAGGACCGCAATGCGCTCTGAGCTCGGTCTGGGTTTCCTGGGGCCTCGTAGAGTCGCGGTACAGCTCAGGCCTCTCTGTGGAACCTCTGTGGAGAAGGTGACTCCGTTGAGGGGGCCGTTGAAACCCTCCACAGGTGGATCCCTCAGCGCTGTCAGGTCTTTCTGGCTCTGGGAGTTCCTGCTGATGTAGCTGAAGCTGGAACTGAACCCGTGCTGCCTCTCGATTAATCCCTGAGTGTCTGAGCTCAGCCAGCTGGATGAATGGAGGTCTCTCTGACGAATAGTGTGGCTGGCGTAGTCCCACACCTTCCCCCTCCTGTCCTCCATGCACGCCACAACAGGCACCTTACAGTTTGGCTCCTCAGCCAGTAGTGCAGGAACAGAAACCGGAGGGGGTCCCATCAGTGGCCCATATTTCCTGACTGTGGTGCTAGTCGCGTCATTCTGCGCATGAAGGAGGCTCAGGTGGCTGCTAACAAAGGTGTGGTTGTTCTGGGCAGAAGTGGAGCTGTTGCCCAGACCCTGCGGCCCGTCCCCTGGGCTGATCTGTGTGTTGGGGTCTGGTTCCAGCTCTGGAGACTGGTTCCACCTGGCAGGACTGTCCTCCCTTTGCTTCCCCAGACTCCCTGGCAGGATGTGGTGCCCCCTCAGCATCACTGGCAGCATCCTCGCCATCCCCACGCCATTACACCGAAGCTCACCCTTCTTTGCTCTGTCTTTCCCCTGAATGGAGAAGAACCCAATCCCTTTGGCTCTCTCCAGCGGGGTCAGGTTGCTGCGGGCCTCAGAGTTGGATTTGTATGGTCCGTTGAGCCCCAGGTCACTGCTGTGGTGGGGCTTCAGACTATTGCGCAGCCACGGGATGAAGTGAGGGGCGTGAGGCTTGAAGCCTTTCTGCTCCCCAGGCGCTGGAGCCCTGCTGTCAGAGAACATGGTGATGGATGATGTCTTGCAGCCTCACAGAAAGAAGAAGAAGCAGAAGAGGAACAGGAGGACTCCTGAGACACAGAGAGCTTCCTCCTTTTCTTCCATGAATCTCCTCCTACCTTTGCCATTAACATGGACTGTATCTGCTCTATCTTTTCGTTATTTTTCCCCTTCCCTCTCCCTCTCCTACTCTGTTTCCAAAACTTTTATCTGCTTTTTCCCCTCTTCGGCTCAGATCCCACCCACCCACTCCCCTTTTGCTGTTGGAAGCCTGTTTCTGATTTTATCGCCCTGCTTTTTTACCCTCTTCTTTCCCCTCCGTGCCCGCTTCTCCTCCCACTACTCTCTCGACGTTGTAGTGCTCTTGAGCCCCTCACCCCCTCGTTGGGCTGGCCTCAGAGATGCTGAGGGCCTCTCTCTCTCTCTCTCTCCGTCTTCTCTCTCTGCCTGCCTGCGTCTCACTGGCTCGGTAGCAGTGGAGGCTTCCTGTCTCTACATCTCTCTCTCTCTCTCTCTTCCTGTCTCTCTCTCCCCCCCGCACTGCGCTGCGCTGCCTCCTATCCTCGCTCTTTCTTCCTCCCACTCCCTCTCACTGCTCTAACTCCCTTTCTCTATTTCCCTCTTCTCTCCCCATCTCTGTCTCTTCTCTCTGTTACTCTCCGATCACATCTGAGAAACCCCTTATCATCCTCTGTCATTGCAACTCTGTCTTACTCTCCTCTCTTTTCCTCCCCTCTCTGTCACTCTCTTTCTCTCCCCCCACCCCTACCCAAACCCAGGAGGGAGAGCAGCTGAACTTCAATCAAGCCAGTGTTATTAATCCCCCGTTAGCCAATGTATATCCACGTGATTCCCCCTGCCTCCATTCTCATCTGATTACTCCCTCCCCAGCTCAACCCTCCACAATTAAATGCTGCTTAGGATACCAGAGTGGGTTTAAAGGAGGATGGCAGCAGGAAGGGATGGAGGAGGAATAGTAGGGGGGCACATAATTGCGACCTACTAGATCAGAGATCAGCAGTTTGACAGAAACTATAAGCTGTCCAGCTGCAAACAACAGCCTGCCTGTGGCACGGCTCTCCCCAGCTTATTGTAACTGTCAGCAAATCGTGTCACGTTACATCCCAGTTGTTTTCCTGTTTTATTTTCTGCAGTATATCCAACTTCCATTTGTTCCAATTATGCAGAGACAGCTGCTATTTTCGGGTCTCTCATTCAAATTCCAATTCCTGGCAGTCTGGATTAGATTTCTTGTGTCTGACAAGCCCAAAGATGCCTCCTAGGTGCCTTTTCAGTCAGCTGCGGCTGGATGGGTCCCTCCCTCTCTGGCAGCATCCAAAATGAAAAGACAGCAGCAGAGCCACACAAAAGCCCTGACAGTTGGCTGTCACTCAGCAGCGAGACCCTCAAAGCATCTGTCATTCTGTTAGTCAGCATAGCAATCTATTCCTCTGGTAGTGCCCTGTTAAAATATGACTTCATTCAGTGACATATTCTACTATACAGGTACGTGGGGGGAAGAGAAAATAGACCCAGGCTATGTGTAATCTGCAGGCTAAGAAGATTCCTGCCTACATGTCGACAGACTGCTGTCAGCCGGTAATGACCGCAAGTCTGGATAAAAAAACGATAAAGAGTGGAAGTAATAGAGCAGCCAGTGTTAATCCTTCAGAGCTTCTTTTTCTGCAGGACATACTGGTGAATGCACGAATGTGTGAACAACCAAGGTCTGTCTCTATGTGATGATGAGTTTGTGTTTAAAAATGTAACTGTGAATGCATGTTGGTGTTTGTGTGAATGTGTCTGCATATTCATGTTTGAAAGGTTTTACATAATGAGAATTTCAAACAGAATTTCATTTTGAAACAATGATTAGTCATTCAAGTTCATGTGTGGCGCTCAGTCTCATACAAAAGTAATTCAAAGTGCTTTATAAAATTAAAATTAGATCAGAAACACACATATACAAACATAAATTAAAGCTGAACTAAAAATGTGTGACTGCATTATATCTTTATTGTGTTGGTATAAACCTGATGTTAAAGATTATTAGTAATAACAATATTGAGGCATTTAAAATGGTCAATTACATTTAGACAAAATAACCTTCCCTGAACCTCTCTGTTTGATCGATTGATTGATTCTACTGTCCACAGTACATAAACAATGCATAGCACAACACATCATTAAAAACACAACACAACAAAATATACAGCATACAATAGTGCAAATGGACAGGTAGCAGCCTGAGAGGTTATATAAATAATACCTGAGAGCAAATCTTAAAAAATAACAAGTGTTCTCTGATGCAGTCATTCTGTGTTCAATGCCTGTATGGCACGGGAATAAAAGACTTCTTTATGTTCTGGCTGGCCCTTTGGACTCTGAATCAACGGCCAGACGGCAGAAGCTGAAACTCTGAGTGTAGTGGGTGTGAAGTATCTGCAGTTATATGTTTAGCCTTTCTGTGTTCAGCACTGTCAAATATATTTCAAAGTTGTTTTTGTGACCTGCCAATCACCTTCCCTGCAATGTTAACAATTTTGGAGAGCCTGTTTTTGCTCTTTACACTCAAGTTGGTGTACCAAGCTGTTACATTAAATGATAAAAATGCTTTCAGCCAGGTTCCTGTAAGCCATTTCAAGTACATATTCGCCAAAGCTCCTCAGCTTCCTGATTAAAAACAATCTCTGATTGGCTCTCTTAAAATTGCTCTCTGAGTTCTCATTAAAAGTTAAGGTCTGATCAATGATTGTGCCCAAATACTTCAAATGTTCTACTTCTTCTACAGGCTGGTTATTAATTATGACAGGGAGGATGTTACTGGTTCCACTTGGTTTTGTTTGTATTATATGTTCTTTTGTTTTGGCCACATTAATTTCCAGTTTACTTGCCTGACACCAGTCCTGCAGTACAGTGACCTGGCTGTAAGTAAGCTTCCTCATGTATGCCATTGTCTTTTATGAGAAGACCAACAAGGACAATATCATCAGCGTATTTGAATAGCCTGACATTACTGCTGTGAGCAGTCATTTCATTTGTGTAAATGGAAAACAGCAGTGGTGACAGCACATAGCCTTGTGGTGCCCCAGTGTTTAAAACAAGCTGGTCTGAGTAGACCCACGTTCATCAAAAGTCTCTGAGGGCGGTCAGTTAGAAAGCTTCTAATCCAATGAATGAGACCACCATTCACGTAGGAGGGTGCTGACTTCTCTCTCTAAACACGTAGCTAAAAGTGGAGTGAGTGCAACTGGTCTAAAATCTTTAAAAGATGTTGCTCCACAGACTTTAAGCACAGGTCTTATTGTGGATTTTTTTCCCATGAGTTTGGTAAAATACAACCGTTACACAGAGTCTAAACCAACCGAGTGATGACCCCTTTAAGCTGCTGAGAGCACTTTAAGCACCTTTCTTCTTAGACCATCAGGCCCGGGGGCTTTGTTGGGTCTGATTTTGGGGAGACACATGGCTATTTCTCTCTCAGATAGCTACATAGCTACACCACCTACCTGACTGCAGATAGTACTGAAGTTTGTGTGTGTGGTAAGACCTTGAATTCATGTCACTTAAAAGTCTCCGTTTTCCTCCAATCAGCCACCCTTTGTGAGGTCCATAAATAACATGGCAGTGAAACACACAATCATTGCTCATTTTGAAGTCAATGTGGCATAATTAAGTAGCTGTCACAGTTGATGTCCATTTAATGCTGGCTGAGCAGCCTCTCGAGTCCAGTTGCCTTTACTCCATCCATTATATAATGCGCTGAATATGTGTGTAAGTGATTGAAGGACAAAAACAGACTGAAAGAGGTCTAAAGAAGGGAAATTTCACCTCCTCAGTTCTGCTGCAGTGTTTCTTACATGTTCTCTTTCCCTGCAAACTCTCCTTTTCACCCTTTTTTTTCTACAGGAGGCCTTTTTTTGTCACTATGATGTAGTTTTCAATATCGGTGGAACAGTTGGGAGCATATGGCCTCCTTGTAACCTTGTCCACCGCCTCCTGTAGCGCTCCCTCACTTGTTTTGAGTCCTGTAACAGGGCGCCTGCCCATCGAGAAGCAGCAGAGCGTGTGTGCTGGGAGACTTCAGCCGCACGCGCGTGTGTGTGTTTGCTGAACTTTACTGCCACTGCAGATACAGTTTCCTGATTGAGTTTCTTCGAGCAGAAACAGGCAGAGAGACAGAGAGAAACAGGCAGTAACGGAGAGAGAGAGAGAAATAGAGAGAGAGCAACAGATAGAGAGAGAGAGAGAGAGAGAGAGAGAGAGAGAGAGAGAGAGAGAGAGAGAGCATATTACTGAATGCCTTACGTAAGTTAGTGGAAAAGATAGATGTCAAAGAAATGCTTTGAAAGGCAAAGGCCTAATGTCTGTCAGAAGTTCCTGTGCAAAATGGCTTTTAGTCACAGTGTGAATGCCTCTGGGCGCCTGAGAAATTTCTATAGTCACCTGGACAGCAGAAATGTATCGTTTGGAAAGGATTATAAGTGTTGAAATGCCTGTATTTGACTCTGTTTTTACACAAAGTGAGAATGAGAATTTTTCTGAACACAATGTTCTTTTTTGCGGTATTAAATATGGAAGTGAGCAGATGCTGTCTTCCCCGAAGTGTCCAGTGTCGCGCTGGTGATAATCCTCAGGGCTTCGGCACTGAATTCTGTATGTGTGTGTGTGTACAGCAGTGTCGTTTCTGTCCTCTCATGTATATTTTTGTGTTGTTTGCTTTTGGATTCCCCTCCGCCGCGCTTTTCATCCTTGAACAACACGTCAGTCAGGTGCTCTCTGAGGACTACAGCAAGTGAGGAAGAGGGAGAGACAGAGAGAGAGAGAGGAAAAGAGAGATGCGAGGACACCAAGAAAGAGTAAAAGAGACAGAGATGGGGGAGGAAGACAGGGGGAAAAGAGTTTTGAAAGACTTCTAACTTCCAAGCCGACTGTCATAGCTGTGCTTGCCAGAGGGGAGAGCACCTTTAAGCATACTGGATGAGTAACAATGTGGAGGGACTACAAAAGCAAAGTAATACATAATAAGCAGTGCTCGCTCTGCTCTGCTCAGGCAGCTAACCTACATGAGATTGGTGTTGAGAAAAAAAAATTTGGCCTAGTGTGGCTCAGCACACACTGAAATAAGATTTCGGAAGTATGTATGCAACTGTCAGACTGGGATGTTGGTCTCAACAAGTAGATTTCCATCGAAATGAGGAACAAAAACAGACAATGTGGTGACAAAATCAAGATGTGTGTTACTGTATGTAACCTCACTATCTGCTGCTACGCTGCAGCATAAATCAATACGTATTCCTCAGCTGATTTTGTTTGAATTTGTACAACAAAAAGCTATCACCATAGAGGTAGCTGAATCATTTTACAGTTTCTTCTTTAGTGCCTCTCTTCTCTTGACTGCAATCTTATTCCTTTTCACTCATTAGGCCTAAAAGGCATGTTCGTTGGCTTTGATGATAAAAGCAAATCTGTGATTTTGCACAAGTGCAGAGCATTGCCTGCTGTTTGAACACAATGCCCTGTGGTTTGTTTTGCAGCACCACCCAGAACTCAAACATTACAGCGTTTGTGACCGTATTGACAGCCAGCCAGACTTTACTGTGTTATGCCAAAACCAACTGCCTGTACCCTTGCAGGGATGGAGCGTGAAAATCCTGCTCGGTTTGTCCTTCCTCCTGTAGCATCGCCGTGCGTGCATACAGCCAAGCGAGGATTTCAGGGTGTCGTTTTTGATCCTAGAGGAAAGTGTGATGCTACAATAGCTCTGTTCAACTTTGTTTAGTTCAGGTTAGGAGTCTGGCTCACGAATCATAACTCGATAATCTGTGCTCGAACATGAGTGGAAAGAGTAATGGGTGCACGTTTCATCCTTCCAGCTGCCTACTTCTTAGGATGCAGGACAGCACCTTTGTAGTCACTTCATTATGTCAAAATGATAATTATGCCCCAGTGGAAGCTCGCTTCACCAAAATGTATTAGAGCCCTCAGTCACATCCACTGATAATCAAGTCCTGACTGTCGTTTTGAAATTTAAATTTTCAGTAAAGCGTTTGAGTGAGGCACACACTGGCAAGAAAGAAAGAAAAAAAAAAACTTTCCCTCCCCTCTTGACTTTTAGCTCTTACACGACTACCCGAAAAATTAGAGCAGGCAAAGATGAATCATAAAAGTTGATGTGAGGATATTTTTCCGCTTTATTTGACATCACAGTCAAGTCAAACAAAAAAAAGGAAGTACACAGAGAGACAATAAGATGCGACCGAGTTGTACTCACATCTCAGTTTAGTCAGAATATGGTCAACTGAACTTGAAGGTAAATTCACAAAAAAAAAAAGGAGATTGCTGAGATAATGACCATTAGAGGATAATTGGGCACTTGATACTGCAGTAGCCTTTCAAGTGTGCTGCAGGGAGGATCTGCAGACGTGCTATTATCATCCCAGTCAATGACAGATTAACTGAATTCATACAGCGAGTGTTGCTTTAAGTTTCAAAAAACAGAAGTCTCTCTGTGTAATGAATTTCCTGTTCTACCTTTGACTGTCACGTGGTCCTGTAGGAAGTGGAAAAAGATGACCCAAACGTGAGTTGTTTGTGAGTCAGATGAGCTTGTGTTTACTTTCGTGGATTCCCAACAATGCTGGGAGCAGGAGGAAGGGATTTGGCCGACTAAATCCAGGTCAGACTTGGTCAGATTAACCCCCCTGATCTGGCAGGAAAAATTCCAACATACTGATGGGAAGACACTTGTTTGGGGAGGAGGAAAAAAAAAGGCAAGAAGTATGTATTCTTTTAAAAAAGTAAATTGTATTACATTGTGCCTGGATACAATACAGAGACACAAAAACAATCATATGTACACAAGTGAAAATAAAAACATTTCACAATTCACAAGAGTGAAAAGGCAACAAGAGAAGAATGCGTCATTGAGAGCTTTAGTAAAATAAGCGGGGCTGTTGCAAAGGTTCCTAATCTTTCTATCTTACATGGATTTTAAACTGAGGGAGAACCCTGAGATGTGAGGGGAGTGGAGAAAAAGGCATCTAAAGATAATTAAAGTCAACTGCTCAGGCTATAAAAGGATTCGCTTTTATAGCCTCCCAAGTCAGAACAAAATGGGTCTAACAAACGAGAATATACTCAGGTGAATTAATAAAAAAAAAAAAAAGAAAAAAAGAAAAAGGACTGAACCCACAACAGCCACCACCTTTGTCTTCATCATTATCAGGGTTATTTATTAGTTATCAAGTGCATACGGTTTTCTGAAATGTTTCTCAGGGAAAAAAGGCTGCATTTTGAGTAACATCAGACTTCTTGTCTTTGGCAGAGCTGCTGTGGATGAAGTTAAAGTTTCAGCAATCCTATCTGGAAAAGCACAGCGCTTATTATACGGCTCAATTTCCAATTCTCTCACAGATACGCACACAAACACAAACACACACACGCGCACACACACTCACTCACTCACTCACTCACACAGAATACAAAATGAGGCCGCAGCACAAAACAATCTCCCAGACAGGCTCAGTGATACAAAAACACAGACAAAAAAAAAAAAAAAGAAAGATGGCTATTATGTGAGGATAGTAGTAACTATTCATACGCTCCTTTATAAGGAAGAAACAGAACATCTTTCACTCCATTAAAAAGGACTTGAATCCCGCAAACGGAGATGGTTATCTCCATCACATTGCATGAGGCTGCTGTGCGGTGAAATGGAGTAGCTGCTCGATGGAGGCAGGCTTCGGGCCATTATACCACCCCAGAGCTGGGAGCTATAATTGCAGTGGGAGAGTACAATCAGGTACTGTGTTTGTCTCTGCTCTAATCTCTACACCCTGCCTGGCCTTTTTCATAGACATGGGGCTGCAGCTTTTCGTCCAGCCTTTCATCTGGCTGCTCAAGGGGAGTCTTTTTAGTTCAGATCTGTCAGAATTCAAACTGGAGTTTTAGTGCTTTTTGGATAGACTGGAGGCACCACCGCTAAATCTGTAACACAGCTGACACTGAACTCCCAACATCTATTATGACTACTAGTTTGCCCGCTTCTCTCGCTTTATTCCCCTCTGATAAAATGCCAGAGCAACCTTTGCACCTGGTGCTACACTGTACCGCTCCCATGCTGTGATTATGACATTTATAGACAGAAAGTTGAAGTTTTTCTACGAGCGCTTTTAAAAGCACACGAGCTTGCAGCCAGTGAGACATTTGAGTCAGTGCAGAGACAATGCACAGCACAATCAAATTCCTGCATGTTTATGGTCCCCCTGTGACCCAAATACTTTATCTTTGTTGTGGTGGCTATAAACCACACTATTAAAAGCAGAACTGGGTTTATAGTTTCCTTAAACAAAAGCCTGGCCTCTCTACAAAGTGGAGTTCAGTGCATGATGGTGAGATCTGTAAATGCTAGCTAAGCAGGATTACTGTTGTGCTTCACATGGTTTCACTATTGCAGGAAAGTACAGTACAGCGCTTGTTCAGGATTGAGTGCAATACCACTTTTAGAAAAGAAACAAACAAAAAAAAAATCACTTCTTTATGTCCTTGGGTATTAAAAAGAGTCAGAAATTCACTTTCTTTCCTCTCCTGTTACTCCCAAAACCATTTTCGTCCATTAGAGGCACCTCACAGAGATATAACTGAAGGCCTGTGCCTGGATTCATGTCTTTATGACTAAGTGAGAGAGCGAGCATTGTGCCCTTGGAATGAAGATAAAAATGTGTTTTTTTTTCAAGGCACAGTTGTCAAGGCTCCTACCTCTGAATATACTGATAAGAGCATGAAGTTTTACATTCATTTAAAAAAACATCTGCTGGGTTTTGTTTTCTGTGAAATAAGAAAAAAAAAAAAATTTGAGAGGAAACAGACTTTGGACTAACTAGCCAAGAGAATTTCAGTGTTACAGTAATGTTTGAACGGCACACACAAACACAAACCAACAAATGAAAAGAAATGTTCATGATTGTCACCTATAAAAAAAAAAAAAGATATTCTGCAAGATGATACATGAGGGGTGACTGGAGGTAAAGGTCCCTGTTGACGAGGCCAACAGAGGTCAGAGGTTCCCCTCGTCGAGCATCTTGTTGACGCCGTTACAGATCCTCTGCAGGTGAGCACGATAAACTTCCGAGGGCCCGTAGAGAGCCGCCAGGAAGTCACAGTCGGCGAAGTGATTGAAGACGTGGTTGACGCGCGAGTGGCTTTTGGCTGTCAGGTGGCGTTTGATGGCCTGGTGCAGCAGTTCGCGGCACTCGTTCAAAATGGCGCTCATGACCCGGCGGTCAAAGGTGAACTCGATCTGGTGGAAGCTGACCGCCGTCATGGCCAGAGTGTGGACTTTCTTCCTGTGAGACAGAATGAAAGGAGAGGCTGTCAGTTTCTAATTCTGACTGCAGCAGCAGAAGCAAAGTGAAATCTGTTGGGTAAAAATAGAAACTGCTGTCTTGTGATTTTTTTTTTTCTGGAGAAGTTTCACTGCTCCCCCCCCCCCCACCGTCCCTGTATCTGTTATAGTATGGTCCTTCGCAGCGATACATCTCCATGCTAATATAATCACCATTCTCCACACTGTGCACTTATGTCAGTTTCACATGCCTCCAAGCAGAGTTTTACTATTTTAGTGGAAAATAAACTTATGTAAAACTCAATTTCCTTAATTTGCCTCCATCAGCACACAGAAATGTACTTGAGCTGCAGTTCTTCCTACGTGAAGCTTTCAATCAGGATTCACTGACTGTTGCTTCTCAAAGTTTGTCACCTTCTGACATACAATTTAATATGTTTTAAATGAATGTCTGAAAACCTTTTCATTTAAACCCCTTAAAAATAAATAAAGTAAAAAAACAATTTATTAGGCTTCCCTCTGAGAGTTAGATGAGAAGATTGATAAAATTCCTGAGCAAGAGCCAGGAGGCAGGAAGTTAAAAAAATCCACCTTCCAAAACCTCTGAATCACAAAGTAGCGCTCATTTAATCTGCACACAAACAGAAATGTAACAAGACTAAGCAGAGGATTAAGATTTTTTTCCTAAAAAGTGACTAAAAACAATGAACCAGTTATCAAAATTATTGCCAATTCATATTCTGATGCTCGACTAATCAATTAATCAACTAATTGTTGCAGCCCAAAATGTCCTTTAATGATTCTTTCTGCCCACCTGAAGGTCTCCACCAGGATCAGCTCCTCGCTGCTGAACTGGTTGTTCCTGTAGAGCACTCCCAGCTTCACCACCATCTTGATCAGGTTCTTGATGATCTTCTGCGACTCTTTGCGGTTGCGGGTGTACTCCTTAGTGACGCGGTACAGCTCGTCCAGCACTTCGCTGCTGGTGTCGTCAATGAAGAGGTTGGCCATGCTCTTGGTGGCCATCTTGCTCATCAGCTTCTTCTGCGCCTGCAGGGCTAAGCTCTTAGTGCTGAAGGAGTCCATAGTCGAGTCTAGAAAAAAAAAAACGCCGAGAAAAAAAGAGCAAAGAAAAGAAAACAGTTTAGTTAGATGGTTTTTCATAACATAACATTGAAAACATTTTTGGTTTCTAAAACTAATATACACACAGAAATGAACAGACAAGAACTCGTCCTTAGATATCAGCTTAGACTTTCTCATGTTGCACTGACAGCCTGCACTGTGTGAGGTTATTGAAAATAACATCTACACTAATACTGTTTAAACTGCAGGGCCAAGAACTGTCCCCTTTATCACATAATGAGCAGTGGCAGCTGTCAAATTAGTCGCAGCAACCCTGTGGCTCGTATCCTACCAGATAGAGAAGAACGTTTCATTATCCATGTAGGAGTGAAGTCGGCTACAGCACGACCAAGCAAAGCAGACAATGTAATCTGGACGTCTCATCTGTTGAGTGCATTTCAAGAACAAGGTGTGTATGTGTGTGTTAAAGCGAGAGTGCCAACTCATTCACTGCACACGTGTTGCTTGATTTATGTATGACGCTGCTGCTGTGTGTTTGTGTGTGTGGATGGATTGTGTGTCGAAGCACGGTGACTCAGTGAAGGGTTGCGTCTATGACAGAGACTCATAAATAGTGGGGGTCAGTGAGGCTGCCAGCTTCCACATTCCCTCCCATCTCCCCAATCAAATGAGGCAGGTCCACAGCACGCCACATCATTTCAGCGCCCGCGTCTCAATGCGGGTCACTTCTTCAGGTTTGTATATCCTGTTTTTGAAAAAAAATAAAACCAATCTATTTTCCTGTGCACTCCCTCTCTGAGATTCACATTTCTCCAAGGATAACATCAAGTACACGAGAGTTAACGGGCAAAGAAAAAGTTGGTTTCCACAAGTGCGTTCCTATTCCAGCGCAAGAAGAATGAATAAGGGTGAAGGAGGGAGCAACTGTATTACAAGTTTAACTTTGACAAGAGATGGCAACAATTTTCAAACATTTATTCTTACAAAAAATGTTTTTGTTATATTTTGAACCTCCCTTAACTTCATTTTAGGAATCCTGAAATAGGGCTGCAATGACCCATTATTTTAATTAATACTGATTATAAGGCCCAGAACCAAAGATCCACAATAATACAAAACAGAGAAAAACATCAAAAACCTCACACTTTACAAGCTATTTCTAGCTAATTTCAGATTAACCTGCAGATTATTTTTTCTGATTTTTGGGGTTTTTTTTGTGTTTCATTTATAAAATATCAAAAATTTGCAAAAAATGTATGATATTATTTCCCAGAGACCAAGGTGACATCTTAAAATGTCTGATTCTGTCTGAACAACAGTCCAAAACACAAAGATATTCAGTTAACAATAAAACAGAGAAAAGCAGCACATCTTCAGATGAAGGTTTTTGCTTGTGAAATGACAAAAAATTGAAATAGTTACAGATTCATTCCAAAGAAAACATGGTTACATCTTTCAAAGTAAGGTATCGAATAATGTCAAGAATTAAATCAGCACTAGTGTTGAAAAACAAAACCCAGCGTCACTGCGAAGATGTCTCAGAATCAAGCAAATAAGTGAAACACTTCTGCACCTGAGGGAAAGAAAATACATAAGAAACAGGCGTAACAGTCAGATCTTATTTCCTTGATACATCTCACTGTCTCTGATATGCTAAATGTAGCCTAATAGGTGACAGCCGCAATGAAAACAAAACAATTATATTTAAGCAAAGTGTCCTATTCACATCACAACAGGGGATTCATCTTTATACAATAGCCTGAAAATCTGTGTGATTGGCAAGTTGCCTGTTCAACGTGCTGGAGAATAATACAAATCCAAGAGAGGTGCTATTAGAGCAGCAGACAAAATGAACGGTGACACATCCCTGCTGGGTGACTTGTGATTTTTTTTTACCGTTGTTGGTACTAGAAGGCAGTGCGACTGCTGCTACAGTGTGACTTTCATTCCTCTCTTTCTCTCACTGCAATGCCTCTCCAAGAATATCAATAAGACTCCTTAGAGAGAGTGTCAGCAGGATGCTTCCCAGGGAGGAGACACATGAAGAGAGAGCGAGAGCAAAGACAGACGCAGAGAGATAGAGACAAAAGGGCCGTGGGTGTTACATATCAATCCTCAAACATTTGGGAAACGTAGGTGTTGAATGAGAGGTCATTTATATATTGTCTCATGCTGAATCTAGTTCACCCTCTCTCCCTCTCTCTCCCCCTCTCTCTCTTTGCAGGTGCTGGACGTTTAATCAGGCCTCTCGCTGTGCTGATCAAGGATCAATGGCAGATCCCCATCGACCATTTCACCATCGTGATCGTAACTCTAAATTTGCCCAGCTGCACTTGTTACAGAAAATCCTGCTCTGATGCAATGTGTGTGAAACAGATAACAAGGAGAGACAGTAGCTGTGTTTCCATCTATCTGTCAAGCGAATTTTAAGCGAACTTTTCAAATGTCGTAAAAAAAACTAAAAAAAACTTTAATTGGAAGATGGCGGTATAGGCTACGTTACGCATGACTGTAATAAATAGAGTAGAAGAAATGTTTTTTTTCTGGTTGCGAACCAGAAAAAAACAAAACAAAAACAAAACAATCGCCTTGGCCATCTACGAGAGAAAAACAGATCGAGGTCTTCAGGAATTCATTTCATTTGGGCAAGTTGTAATTGTTCTTTCATGTCAGCTAGTACTGGTTGTTTAGTTGCTACTACCAGTCATGTTTTCACGCATTCTGGGAATGTCTGGGAAGACGCCGACAGCTGAAATACCTGATTTGAGTTAAATGTTCATTCAACAAAAGTGTTGCCATCATACTTGCCACATTAACTGTTTTGTCGAAAAAAGGCTCAAGCGAGCGTAAAAACCTTTTTGCAGAATTGAGGACATTTTTTTCAAAAAACCTTTACTAATGTGATACTTCAAAATGTGCATAAAAACACATTGACGGAAACACAGCTACTAATGATCAGACCGAGAAAAAAACAAAACAACAGAGCTTGAGATCTTTATGTTTATGAGAGCGGCCTGCTGAAAACACTTAGTCCTACTGTCACCCTCTAATCAAAACGGTCAAGCCTCAAGAGGAGAATCACTCATCGCAACACTTAGAGTAAGTCTGCATTCACATCCCTCTCTTCCTCTCCGTGCCCCTTGTTGAACGGATGTATAAGACTTTGGAAAATTGCAAACGGATAATGGGCACATTAGGAAAAACAGCCTCTCTCTGAGATTGAAGGGTGACTTCACAGTGCTCATTAAATTCCACTCTCATCGGGCACTGGAGCCATCACAGCTGTCAACTCTGCGTAGCCTATCGATGAACAGAAAAAAAGCAAAAGAGGAAAAAGAATGAGAGAGAGAGGAGTGTTTTGTCTTTTTATACCCATACATACAAACACTTCAAAATGAGGTGGAGCATAGGACTGTCTCTGTGAGCTTTCACTCAAAGCTGAAGAGTCACATAACAGACCCGTGGCACTCTCATCTTACGGATGGAGGAAGATTCTCACTGTGGCTCTCGCTTCCCCCTCTCTTTCCCCCATGGCGAGAAAACTAAAGGTTTCATGAAAAAAAAAAAAAAACAGTCCTCATGGGACAAGTGCTCAGTATGATGAAAAGGTTCTCGATCAAGGATTCCTTTTTTTCTGGTGACTTTGCAGCATGAGAGTGGCTACTGCCAAATCTAAATGGCCTGTGAAGTCCGGTGCCCAGGGACAGCCTGGCCAACCCTGACACAGCGTCTCCACAGAATTTATAGAGGCAAAAAATTTTCACGGATTTAAGGCAGAACGAGACATGACAGCAACAACGTTGCAGAGTGTTACAGCAAAATATACAAGCCAGAGTCATCGTTGCACGCAAACAAACATCTGCACACTCGCACACACACATATACACATTACTGACAGGTCTGGCTTGCTGAGCGGATGAAAAATGAAATGAAAAACAAAGACGGATTGCGGCAGCCAACAGCTCCTCAGCGTAATTATGACAGTTAAACAAGCCACAAAATCATCAGCTCGCTCAGAACAAGCACATTCACTCACAAAGACGTGTAGTTGAAAAGCTCAGCAAACATGACTCATGGAAATGAAACCCGACCCTACCCAGCAGTGGATGGATGTCTCATGACAGTGAGGGAGCCTGGGTAATGTGCTCAGAGACTCACCCTCCTGCAGGTGTAGACAGCCCCATCACGGCGGTGTGACAGCCTGGCTGAGGGATCGAGGTAAAAAGAGGCTGTGATGATGAAGATATAACCTTACTGTCCTCTCTAGTCCTCATTATTAAAGTTGGGTCGGATGAAGCTGGATAGGCCCTTTATTATCTGGGTTTAATGTGCTCTGCCTCTTTGAGTTTCCAGACAAGTAAAACTGCATTGGTGACACTTGAGCCAAAAGCTTTTCCCAGTTCATTTGGGAAAAGAGTGGGATGACAACTACCGGCTGTGGTTTTCATTTAGCGCTGCCATAATGTGGCTGTTGTGAAGCCCTTTGAGACTTACAGTGAATAAAGGTGAAAATTTGTACATCTTGTTGCTACAACTTAGAGGCAACTCAATTAATAATCAACTATTGCAACTATGTTGACAATCCATCATTTTGCATTATTTTTGAGCCAAAAATGGTAAATATTCTCTAAATAAGATAGAACACGCTCAATTAACAATAATACCATGAAAAATGGGTGCTGGCTCCTTAAAATAGTTGATGATGAAAAAGAAAGACTAGGACAGTACTCCAATTGACTTTTTAATTGCCACAACTGTAGCAATTAAAAACTCATTTTAGAGTGCTGTCCTAGTCTTTCTTTTTCATTAAATATTCTCCGGTTCCAGCTTCTCCACTGTGAGGATTTGCTGCTTTTCTCACATTATGTGTGATAATAAACTGTGTTTGTGTGTGTTTTGAAGTATTTGTGGGACAAAACAGGACATTTGAAGAAGTCACCTCCAACTTAAGGGAAACTATGATAGCCATTTTTCACTATTTTGACATTTTCTTTACCATTGATCAACTGATGACAAAAACAATCGGCAGATTAATCAATAATGAAAGTATCTGTTAGTCGCAGCCCTAATACCTAATAGTTTACCCCAGTGGTTCCAAACCTGTGGATTGAGTGCCTTTGAGGGGTCACCAAATAATTAAAGGGAAAAGAAAGAAACAAAATCTATTTTTTTCTTGGGAAATACTTGATTATTTAATCGTAACTCCTTTAAAAAAAACTGTCTGAAAAGGAAAAGTCATTCTTGGGTTGAACTTTTTGCAATTCGTGTTCAAACTAAGACTGTAAACTGTGATTAAGGAGATGTCTTCAAATAGCTTTTTTTCTCCAACCTACAGTCCAAAACTTAAAGACAATAAAATTAAACAAAGAAAAGATTAAAAAAAAAAAAATCATATTTGAGAAGCTGGAAACAGTGACTGTTTGGGTTTTTCCACTTGATAAATAGCTTAAACAATTTCTTGATGCTTACTTTGATGTCGATTGATTGAATTGTTTCATTGGTGGCCTCGCTGCAGCATTTGTCACATGATGACCTACTTGCTAATTCATACATTGTGTAACAGCAGCCAAAAAAGCCAAAAAGGACGATAACAATGGCCAAAAGGGAGATATTTACTGGAGACCACAAAGAAAATTCCACACATGCTACTTCACATGAACATTTTTTGCTCTTTTGCTGCTCATATTTAATGTAAATCTAACATGATGTGAGCGTAGCATTGCTTTTATTAAGCAGAATCTAACATACATCCTCTGTATTGACTGTACTCACTTGTCAGTTAAACCAAAGGTGAGGTGTGACAGGTGAGAAAGGGCCAGAAATTGGATACACCTGTAGCTTCCACCCCCTCCAACCCATGATGTCACGCCTCATGAGGAAGAGGAGGCCGCAGCATCCAAAATATCATCACTCTAATAGCTGCTGCCGATCTAGACGTCTTGGTGGATACTGGTAACAGTCATAATAAAGAGAAAACCAATAAAGAATGTTTCTTTATAGTACTTGGCCACCACAAGTTGCTAAAAAAGCTTTGGCAGACACTGTAGAACTTTCCATGACACTTCATCGCACAAGTGATTGGTTGATGGCAGCAGAAAATGTCACGACTTTCATGCTCTTCAGGGATCACTAGTCACATGGACGGGGGCACTGTGACCCTGAAAGAGATGACTCCATCAGCAGAGAAAATCTTCACTGCTATGGGATAGAAGTGATTACTGAGAAGAGCTCTGTGTTTGTAGGGATTTACTGCTTTAACTCTCTGAATAGACATTCATACAAGATTAGAGCTGGAGATACTTTTGGCCGAAATTGGCCTATCCCAGATATACTGGTACTGGCATATATGTTGTCCGATATTCGCCAATATTTAAAAAAAAAAAAATTAAGTTATATAAACAGCATTTTATGCATTTTTGATCCTTTTTCTTAATTCAAGTTGAATATATATATATATATATATATAAAATTCCATGTGAAGTTTACTGTTTCAGTGGACTGATGTCATTTTGGAAAATAAAAGTTTATTGTTAAACTGTAAAACATCCTGCCTCCATTACATATCTATTTCATAAAAGTATTGTGCATATTTGAGGGATCATTGCAAAAAATGTCTCTGATATTTGACAGTAACCTTTTTCTGCTAACAAATGATCTCAGCAAATCATTGCTGTGACATACAGAAGTTTAAATCATTTTTTCCAGGTTTTAGCAAAAACAAAAAGGTTCTTTCTTGGTGTTCTTAATCCTGCATTTTTTCTAAAGCATAAACATTTAAGTATCTTGGTGACCCAGTGGTGTAAGACTCATAACATCGATCTGAGATGTGCCCGGTTTGAGTCTGGCAAATGACCTTTACCATATGTTTCCTCCACTCGTTCTCCTCTCGCCTGCTGTTTCCTACTGCTTTCAACTGTCCAATTAACACAAAATATCATAAATAGAAACTCTTAAAAGCTTCAAACAGGTCAAAACGCAAATAGATACAAGTAGTACAAACAGAATTTAGGGCTGCACTTAATATTTTAATGTTGATTGTTTTCTAAATTAATTGATTGTTTAGTCTATTAAAAGTCAAAAAATAGTGAGGAATGTCCAGCACAGTTTGTTTTGTCTGACAAACAGTCGAAAAAACCTGAAGATATTCAGTTTAGTACCTGTATATTCACATCAAAGTAAGAAACTGTTGCCAACTTTTTTGGCATTAATCAACTTATCGTTTAAGCTCTAAATCAATTAAATGCACATTTTGAAAAGTGCCTGAAAGAGACGGACCAATACAGACGCAGCAACATCTGCAGCCTTTCATGCAACCCTGCACAAGAGCTGTACAATAAAAACTGCCACTGTTTAGCTTCTAATGTTCCATTTTGTGCGACACTGTCAGACTATTGTTGATTCAAGTTTTTTCTTCATTAATCGTTTGATCTCAAAATGTCATCACAATTTCCCAGAGCCCAGGGGGATATCTTTAAATAGCTTGTATTATCGGAGCAGGACTCCAAACCCGAAAGATATTCAGTATACGATCACAAAAGACAAAGGAAAGTAGAAAATCCTCACAATGTGAAGCTGGAACCAGACACTGTTTGTTATTTGTGCTTTAAAAACGACTTACAAGATGAGTCAATTATCACAATACTGTAGTTGTTGATTATGTTTCTATTGTTTAACAATTGTTTCTGTGCTATTCAAGATGATGATAACTTTTATACCAGAGTTGTAGCCATATTGTGATGGGCTGCATAATAATCCACCACTTATGTGGGAGGCAAAATACTATAAACACTTCTCAATATAGTTGAACAATAACATACAGTGTTGAATCAACACCTCTGTGACACAGTGCCAACAAAAACTACACATAATAAGCATCATAAAAGTATAATTTATTGCAGAACTGTAGACCTGGATGGGATGTTGCTGCACTGTGTTCACTCTCTGTACATAGTGTATTTGCTTTGCTGCCTTTTGGTAGAACTCCCACGAGCAAAATGTAAATAAAAAACAGCCACCATGTGAACAGGGAGAGTCTATTGGATTACTATTCTACCTTTTCCAAGGCCATGCAACATTAGATGAAGATAGAACTAAAGTCTCTGTACACTGAATAGTCGCTAGAGAAAATTTTAGAACTGAAACAATTACTAGATCTAATCTAGATATAATCTATTAGTCCATTGACAGAAAGTTTATCAGCAACTATTTTGATAATCAATCATTTTTCATGTGTAATTGCAGAATATTCTCCATTTCCAGACACTCAGTTATGGGGGTTTCCTGCTTTTTTTGATCTTATGTGTATGTAAACTGAATAAATTTGGATTTGGGGCTGTTGGTTGGACAAAACAAGCTATGTCAAGACGTCACACACGGCTTATCACTTTTTCTGACAAATAATCAATCAATTAAATTGAGAAAATAATCTTTAGTTGCAGCCATAAAAAGACAAGAGAACTATGGACCCCTGAGAGCAAGCTTCTTGATCATAACCAGAAGCATTACGGATGTCGTTAAAATGCCGTCTAATCAGGAAATCTTGAATAAGAAAACTTCTTTCTCCACAAATTCTCCCCAGCTGTGTGATATAATCCGTCTCCACTTTGAGAAACAATAGACAATCCTGGCAGTTATATAAGGTACATCCGTGCTTTGTGTTCAGAGAGGACAAGTAACCACTCCAATGAGCTGTACGACTGGAGCCACTCCGCTGTAAGGGAAATCAACAGCAGGATTTCAAGTCAACGCTGCGATTTCATCTTTCATCAACTTTTGTAGTGTTTGTCTCACTCCTTCTCTTGAGATGTTGCATAACAGAGGAGGTGCTGACTGCTAATAAGAGAGCCTGCGCTGGGAACAATTGTATATGGCAGACGTGTGATTATGTGATGGTTTCAATGTTCACATAGTCATCTGGTACGGTGGCTCTGACATGAGATTCATAAATCGTGCCCAAAGCAAATGCAAGCAAGTAATATACAGCGGGTGGGGGGGACACTACATGCATGCTTTGCTTTGAATGCAGTATGTATGATGGTAATGTGCTGTCGCCTTCTCATCTTCCCACACAGTCATCATCTGTGAAGGCTTGTGCAGATCTGCTGAGAAAGGAGGCAATCAGTGCCTTTCGCTCAGACACCTACCCTTTTCTTTTTTTAACAGTTTTCTCAGATCTGCCAGAGCCCGCTGAACAATTAATAATTAATACATCGGCATATAATGGATCAGGGATTAATAATTCATCCTGCCGATTTGGACTAAAATAGACCGGAGGCTAAGAGAAGTCTGCCGTGGCGCAACAGGTTGGGGCAGCGATGTGGGGATAAAGAGCGGACTACAAGCACGTACAGTAGAAGACAGTGGCGGCGAGATGATGGCCTTAATTTAGGAACATCAGTCAGTGTTGCGCATGTATAATAAGGCTGGGAATACAGCAGCTACATCACTGCTGCGCTGCCCGAGGGCCAACACAACACTCACTGACAACATTTGTTCTTGCATTAAAATTCATAAGTGGGTAGTTGTTTGTTACAACTGAGTAGATTTGGCTTTACACATAAGAATAATAGAGATTAAAAAACGCCAGTCCACTCTCACGTGACTTAACTTTGACTGCCGTGTGCAAGTTTTAATAACATATTATTTACAATATAATTAGTAACAGCACTGCGAATAATTCAAGATATAATCAAGGTGCTAACGGGTGCTTGAGCTATGACTGATGTCTGGGCCAATGACATTTTAATTAAGGCCACCATAAGAGCAGGGCACATTATGACTAATTTTCCTCACCTCAAGCCCAGAGAGTGTAATTTGTTAACTTTGTATGTTAATGGAGTGGCAAATACCAGTGTGCTTGGCTGTAAGAACAGCGGGGATGGAGATCAGCGAGAACAGAGAGGGACCAATATGAGAAGACATGACTGTGACTAATAGATGACTTGAGAGGGATCTCAAATGAATCCAGTCTACTCTGTCTACTGGCAAGATACCGCCATCTCTCACTCTGTCTCTGTTTCAAACAATGCCATAATATTTGCAGGTCATGCAGCTCCGCTCTTTCAGACAAGGCCGCATGCTCGAAGTGTTTCAGGTTTCCAGGGAAACTGGAGGCCACCTGCGTGCTCGGATGAACTTTGCAGCCTAGTAAAAGCAGGTCAAACACCTCTCTTGTCTCGTCAATGAGTTACCATGGATTCTCCTCAGCAGGAACAACAGTGTCTCTAGCATTACTGCTGCAATTTCAAGCTCTGCCCTTAATAACACTGCATGGAGAATGTCTGGCAACGCCATTATATTGTCTTGTTCTAAAAGACACTCGGAGGAGGGGATCTTCATAGGTACAGTTACGCTGAAATACACATGAATGAGGCTCACCAGCTTCTGCCTAGACCTGCTGGCTAATTATTGTATATTATTATTTATTGTCTCTCACATTCATATTGTCCCAAAACAATGATAAAGTTGTTGTGAAGCACAAAGCTATGATTAATGATGAAAAGCAAATACTCATTAAAATCAGTCATGGATGAAATCTAAAATAAATGGACTTTAATTGTACTTGTATTGTATTGTGTTCCACTTTCAATATATTTCCATGCAGTTCAAGGAAGTGGACACCAATTTGATTATTCATTGATTCACATCAATTACGATACAGATTAACAATTGAATCTTTTTATATTACAAAATCTCAGAAAATACTAAAAAAATGGCCAGAACTATTTCTTAAATCTCAAAGTGGCACCTTCAGGTTGCTTGTTTTGTCCAACGAATAGTTCAAAACCAAAAGATATTAAATTTACAATGAAGACATTGCTCCTCTTTGAGAGGACCAAAACGGTTAGGAACCACTGATTTGGCCCACAAAATATCAGAAAACAGTGTGGATAAATGCCCACCACAATTTACAGGAGAGAAAAAAATAAATAAAAAAATGGCAATCAATTTCAAAAGAGCCCAAGGAGGCACCTTCAAATTACCAAGTATCCATCACAGTCAAAAATCCGAACGTATGCAAATTAAAATTATATAAACAAAAAGCAGCAAATACTAACAGTTGAGCTGCTGGAACTACTGCAGGTAATGTCTGGCATTTTTGCTTGAAAAATTACTTAGCCTAATCAATCACCAAAATCGCTGCTGATTAACGTTGTGATTGTCTACTAATTGGTAAATCGACAAGGTTACAGGTTATTTAGCCTGTATCTTTACATATGTTGGCCAATATGCACAGTAGATGTTGAAATGAAGCCTTATGGTTATTCTGCAATATTCATTTTGGCCCTGCCTCAGCTCACTGCTTGTCAGCTGTTGCTGCCAACAACAAAGACACAAAGGAAGCCCAGGAAACTGAAACACAGTTGGTAGAAGAACGCCAAATCATTTCACTACTGACACAGCTAATGCAAGAGGAGCGGCAACTCCAAGTCCTAATCCAAGGCCATAATTCATTTGACATGTCTGTTGAGGCTGTGCATGATAATGTGCGCTGCTACCTGCCAGAGCCTTAGCTGCACAGTGAAGCTATTCATCCACACTCAAAGCCATGTTCTGGAGAGACGCTTTACAATGTAAACACGGTGATGTGTTACAAAACATATCAATGTTTGCAAAACATATGTCTGTACCCTTAGTGAGGACACGCAGTGGAACTATAAGGAGGCATATAAGGTGCTGGGATAAACCTTAAGAGATCTTTTTCCTCTATGTTTCCTTAATTTCCTGTGACATGATACAGAATGGGAGGTTTTTTTTGTGCAAAACATAAGGTCTTTGTGAAATATTGCCTTACATGGCCACATATGGATATTCTCTCGATGGTGTCCTCCAAACAGTCTGACTTATCTGTTGTTCTAAAATGTTCATGAGTGGGTAAATTTGGAGCATCTGGTTCTATAAATACTAAATTAGTAATATTTGGATAACACTGATGCAAGGGCGTGCCATCAGGCAAGCCATCCAATTTTCCATTCATTGGTTTCACATACAGTAAAACCAAATATGGCAGGCAGTCCATTCTGAAAAGTTTCTCATTAGTCATCAATAACTAAGCTAATGCGTTTTAAAATCCAAAAACTCACTCTATGACACTGTTTCTCCCTTTTCTTAGTCTTCTAGTGTTAATATTACGCATGATAGTTGCTACACACTCTGAGCTCATCCTGCCAATATCTATCACATTAAATCAATAACTCTAAACATGAATCAATCTTATTATTAGTAATACTCACCAAACTAATATCATATGACTCATAATGAGCTGAAAATCATTTTTGCTGCCAGTTGTTGCTGCTAGCTAGCTATAATGTCAAAATGCTATATGAGTCACGTCCTAACTGATAAGCTAGAAAAAAAGAAACTGACCGTTACTTTCAACAACTTCCTATTTTAAAAAATACAGCAAGTCAAAGAAAGCCAAGTGACCTCGCTAGCAAACAAAATTAAGTCTTAATAAGTTCGTTTTTGTCAGTCGAGCATGACTGCAGTTAAGTTTTATCGGCCTAATTAAGTCGAGAGTGATTTAACCACAGGCCGCTGATAACGTCATAAACGTTGACCGTTGCTTTTAACTGTTACTGTTTGTTGATGAGACGTTACATTAGAAACTGGCCAACCGTTAACTCACCTTTTTTCTCTGAGCTCAGTGGGACACAGGAGTGGTCAGCCAACAAGATGACAAGTTAATCTCTCCAGTCAAAACCTCCTCAAGTCTTCATCCTGGCAACGCAGCGAAAGTTGTTTTACAGCATGTTTTTGTTTCTCTGGCTTGTTTTTTGTTGCGTCTCCGGTTGTTTGTGCGTTAAAAACACGTCCTCGGCTCGACGCCTCTTTTTTGTTCTGTTACCGTGTATCAAGCACAGATGTGTAAATTATTGAAAGAGTGTTTTTTTCTCTTCTCTCGGCTGCTGTGAGATCGGTTACAAGAGTTTGTTGTAACCCGATTCCTACTCGTAAAAAAAAAAAGTTTCAAACTTGAGGGGGACCTGGAAATGAACAGATTGATGTTGGCTTGAGCCAATGAAGGAGCAACAAGGGCAGTAGACCAGCCCAATCAGGCCAAAAGAAAGGAGCATTTACAGCCAGCACATTCCCCTGCCCCCATTAGGGTTTCCAGTAATTATCCTCGTCCAGTCCCAGTCCCAAGGCTGAACATTTCCCAGAGGAAACGGTGTTAAGGGAACAATGAGCAGGAACTGTGGGGAGCAGTTTTACTGTCATGGACAAAATGATATAGTGGCTTGTTAAGTTACACATTAATGAAGTACACTTGATGTTTTTGCATTTTCAGTTGTAACGAGTCAAACAAACAAGTGTATATAGGTAGTTATGGGAACAGACACGTAGACCAATATTAGTGTGTGTGTGTGTGTGTGTGTGTGTGTGTGTACCAGGTATTTCTCATGTTGTGGGGACTCGCCTCCCTTATGGTTAAAGTTCCCTTAATGTAAGTCATTGATTTTAGGGTGAAGACTTAGTTTAAAGTTAAGGTTATGTTAAGGTTAGGGTTAGTGTTATGGTTAGTAATGTGGTGATTGTGGTTACGCTTGGGGTAAATCTGCAGGAAATGAATGTAAGTCAATGCAATGTCCTCTGAAGGGATGGAAACACAACTCTCTCTCTCTCTCTCTCTCTCTCTCTCTCTCTCTCTCTCTCTCTCTCTCTCTCTCTCTCTCTCTCTCTCTCTCTCTTTGTGTGTGTGTGTGAGAGAGAGAGGGAGAGAGAGAGGTCTGAAATTTTATCAGCGGATGTTTTTAAGACAGGGGAAGTTTTTCCTCATCTGTCTAATGAGGACACAGGAACTCCCGAGGTCAAAATAACCTTATTGCATTGTTAGTTTAACACTGAGTTCATTTTATAGACGCACGTTTTACGTGTTTCAGCCACCTGCGTGTCCGTTTTAGCTCTATAGGGGATCATACCCAGATGTTACTTAAGAAATTGTGATACTATCCTATAAATTGGGCATTAATGTTAATATCAATTGGATTGTATGTCTAAGTACTGTATTGCAGCAGGTCTCATAATAAAACAGACACCTGTAGTGATGAAATCAATCTAGCTCGCCCTCTAGTGGGTGCCTTTATCAATCACATAACAACAGCTACAGAAATATACTGTAGATTTCGGTTTTGTCAGATACACAAATAACATCAAAACAATCATGTATAATTTGTATAATGTATAATGCACTTTTTTTTTTTTTTTTTTTTTTTACAAGATTGTTGTCTGTAATTTATTTTTGTTTTTTCAAGAACTATTCTCATTTCATAATTTGATTTTTTTCATGTGATACGCAATTTTCAGTGATTTGGCTGCATTATGTTACAGCCAATGATTATTTTCATTATCAAGTAATTTGACATTACTCGATAAATTGTTTGACCTATAAAATGTCAGAAAATAGTGAAAATTTCCCAGAATCTAAGATGATGCTTCCAAGTTTCTTGTTTTGGTTAACCAGCAGTCCTAAACTCAAAGCTATCCAGTTCTCTATCACAGAAAAGCAGCAAAAATACTAATTACGTATCAATCAGTTATCACAATTTTGCAAATTATTTTCTGGTAATCTACTAATTGATTAACTTATTGTTTCAGGTCTAATTATACTACTTCTAGTCTGTGAATAAATAGGCTAATACTGGCGCCTACCCTTTGTGCATTATCATTTTCATATGCGTGGGATTAAATGTCATTGGAAGCCCAATAAACCCATCATAGGCCTCAATAGGCTGATACTAATGGAAATTCATCGTTAGTGACCAAGTAAACATAAACATAATAGTGTACCTGTAACTATGTGAGTGTTGCCTTTCTGGACAAAACAATACAACGTAATAGCGTAATAAAAGCGTATATTTGATCCGTCTGTATTATTAATGTACCCTATAATGAGCTCTGAGCAAGCAAACATCCCACAGGATGTTTTTTTTTATTTTACTGTGTTTGTTTGTTCAAGGGGGCAGATACTGGTTCCCCCGCCAAAAAAAACAAAGATTTTTTTGTTGTTGTTGTTGTTGAACTCCACTTCCCACAATCCTCGGTACAACGCAAGAAGGTGACGTATTTGTGCTACGTGTCAGGAAGTTCTGTAGTCAACATGGCGGCGCAGCAGGGTGATGTTGATGAGCTCTTCGATGTGAAAAATGCATATTATATCGGCAGTTATCAACAATGTATCAACGAGGCTCAGAAGGTGAAGGTAGGTAACATTTGAACGTCATAAAGTATATTGTTGTGTCCACTCTGTAGCTCTCTGGCTAACAGCAGACAGCGCTGCGGTTTGCGAGCAACAATGCTAAATATTTTAGCTAATATTTCTTTCACTGAGTTGAATTAGCGTAGATTTATAACTGCTGCTTTTGTCTTGTATTTAAAAGCCGTCAACACCAGAGAAGGAGACTGAGCGGGACATGTTTTTGTACAGAGCTTACATTGCCCAGGTAAATCCAAGTGCCATTTTCTCTAGTAGAAATTTTATTATCATCAATGTACTGTATTATTTATCACTGTCACAGTTAATAAAGTAAAAACAGTAACAGATTAAAAGCGTGATCAATCAGACATGTTGTGTTCTGTGTTGCAGAGGAAGTATGCTGTAGTCCTGGATGACATAAAGAGCAACTCATCACCTGAGCTTCAGGCTGTCAGGATGTTTGCTGAGTATCTCTCAAATGAAGGCAAAAGGTAAGAGCCTTTATTTGGCCCGAGTTCAACATAGAAGTACAAATATATTGTAAGTCTTAGCAAAAGGATTTTTAACCACAATAATGTTTTAATCTACATTAAATACAAGCAGAAATGCAATCATACTGAAAGTTTTGAGTGTGCTTCCTGAATTATCAGATTTATTTGCCAAGTACACGGATTTCTGTGTGGTCCAGATGTCAACAGGAAAAGTAATAAACAGGAACATTAAACAATAAACATGAACACAAACATAACAGTGTAAGAAAGGCACAGTAATTTACACAGTGAGGGTGTACTATGTGCTCGCATATTGACATGATAAAAACTATGTGTGTGCAAAAGAGCAGAATATAAATAGAAGTATGAATACCAATGTAGATATAAATATATATTTGAGTGTAAATGAACTGTGTGTGTGTATCAACAGGATACACTCACCAGCCACTTTATTAGATACACCTGTGCAATTTAATGCAATCCAACACAACAGCTCTGCCATAAATTCTACATTTATAAAGCTTATACATTTTCAGTTTTATATTAAGTGTTCCTAATATTTTGCATATGTTAATGGAGTGGACAAAATATGAGGAACACTTTTTAATATAATTCACTCCAGTACAGCACCACCTACTATGACCTAATAATAAACATAAAGTAGAATTATCACCTTTCTGACAATGTCAACAAAAACTGGAAATGTATAAGCTTCGTAAAAGTAGAATTTATGGCAGAGCTGTTGTGTTGGATTGCATTAGATTGCACAGGTGTGCCTAGTAAAGTGGCCAGTGAGGATATGTACAGTTAACAATTAAAAAAATATACATCTACACAGTGAAGGAAAGATAAAAAGCTTGGTAAATAATATGTGAATTGATGGATCTTATTCAGCCGCCCGAGCCCAGTTTCTATACAATAGTGATTAATGTCTTTGATTATGTGCTACATGACAGCAGCGGTTATTTCTTCCAATCTTTTGCTGTGTTTGGCATACTGCACACTTTGGTAAAATAATACAGCTAGGTCTCTACGGGAGAGTTTTCATGACAGTGCAAGATGAGAACGATGACCTTCACAGTTTCATATCAGAGATGCTGTTTGAGGTGATGAAACATGTACAGTAAGTTGTGCTGCCAATTTTTGTGGTTGTCTACCTCAATTTGCAAAGTAAGGTGTTTTGCTCTGAACCAAACAGTGTCTGTGTCCAAGTTTTATTTCTTACTGAAAGGCAACCATTGTCATAAAAAGTGAATTATAATCAATATACATTTGTATGTAACAGAATATTTTAGAATATACTACATATTGTAAATATATTTGTTAAACTGTTTTCCTGCTGTTGTTTTCTGTGCAGGGATGCTATTGTCGCTGATCTAGACAAGAAGATGGCGAAGAGTGTGGATGCTGCCAACACCACCTTCCTCCTCATGGCTGCCTCCATCTATTACCATGAGATGAACACTGACGCTGCTCTCAGGACTCTGCACCAAGGAGAAAGCCTGGAGTGGTAAGAAGGGATCAGGATTTTACTTTAAAAGGTCTCAGCAAGATTTGACCCTAACTGATTTCCAGTCAATATACCAGCAAAGAAAATTAAATCTGTTACTTTCGGCAAACTACATTCAGACTACAACAAAGACGACAGAGCAAATTTGTTTCATTCTTATTCCTTGCATTAAAATGTGAACATATAAGAATTGCAAAAGTGATTAACTAAACTTATTGTCATTATCATCGTTAAAGAGAAAGGTGTGTCCTGATATTAATCATGACGTCATGTCAAGCTACTGCCATCTAATATAGCCAAATAAGTACAGATGCCTACAAAGCTGATATTGTGTGTTTTTGTAAGAGAGAGAGAGATTAATTACATTTGCAATAGGTACTAGAGTCATGTGACAGGAAAATTCAACAACATAAAGGGAAAGGTTGTTAGGAAGGAAGGAAGAAGTAGCCTCCACAAATTAAAGAGGAAGCGCACCAATTTTACTACTACTGCATATGTAAAAAAGGTTTGTAAAGTCTTTTGTGGCTCCAGAGGGAGCTGGGCAAAGTCTGGTAAAGTGATGTAATTTGAGGCAATGTTGATCGGGGGCTGAGCTCCAAGTTTAAAAATGAGAAAAATCTGAGGATCAGAAAGGAGTGAGGTTACCACCTCTGAAGCCCTCTCCTCATCTCTGCTTGAGGCTACATTAGTCACTGCTAGCATAACACACCTGAATCTCTGACCCACATCTACTCCACATCACTCTGTTTTAGTTAGAAGACACTGGCCTGAAACCAACATAACTGACCTAATCATTTATTTACTTTTCAGCATGGCCATGACTATCCAGGTACTGCTGAGTCTGGATCGTGTTGACCTTGCAAGGTATGGAGTACTTTAAAGGCCTCATGCAAAAACATGGACAGTAGATGATTTGCATTGCATTGAAAGGTCAGCCTTGTTACTGGAAGCCTCATGGAAAACATTCAGACGTTTTTTAGTATGCATTCAGAAATTTCATTTGACAGTGGTCATATTCATTATGTAAATTCTCATAAACCTTACAGTATGCATTTGCCAAGTCTGGAATTACATAATAGAAAGAGACTTTGCATACACGAACGCATGCACACTGTTTAAATTGTCTGTGTCCACTGATCGTGATGACAAGATTCTCTTTGCTTTGACAGGAAAGAGCTGAAGAAGATGCAGGAGCAGGATGAAGATGCTACTCTAACCCAGTTAGCCACAGCCTGGGTTAATATCGCTGTGGTGAGGAGACCAGCATATAGTTACATCTGTGTAACATTACCGAGATACATAGTTAATTTATAAATAAATGCTCTATAATGAATAATTTCTAAACGCTCTGTGCACAATGTAGCCAACATCAGAAGCCTAATGCCTCTCTGTGTACACTGAGGAAATTAAATTCCTATTCATCACATTATCAGCATCTGTGTTATTATGTGATTGAATGAAGCTGTAGAAGGCAATTTGTATATAGCTGTTTTTAAACCATGTGAAAGCTCAGCAGGTATTAGCTGGATTATGTTTTGTTTAAATTGCTCATATTTCACTCTAGAGCTCTGAATTCTTGAAGAGCAGCAGGCAGCCAGACACAATTAAAAAAGATGAAACAAAAACAAACTGCAGGGTTCGTGCACTCATTAGTGGCTTTTCAGCATGAACACTGCTGAACACTCAGATTATATTTCTTCTTGCCTACATTTTATTGCGGTTTGCTTGTCGTTCCAGGGTGGAGAGAAGCTGCAGGATGCCTACTATATTTTCCAGGAGATGTCAGACAAGTACTCATCTACGCTGCTGCTTCTCAATGGGCAGGCGGCCTGTTACATGGCTCAGAACAAGTGGGAAGAGGCTGAGGGAGTGCTGCAGGAGGCACTTGACAAGGTTAGAGGACAGTAGTTCTTTGTTTTTGTCTCTGTTGTTCGTCTCTTCCTCCCTCACACATCAACTGACATACTGAGCATATTGTGTCGCACATACTAGAACAGTTGTTTATTCAGTTGAACCTCTCAATGGTTTGTTTCTGAGACTGGTATTAGATTCACACTAATCCTGAATTAATGTGGCAGAAGTGCTATGTAGAGTGGATATAGGGTTAAGACAAGACAAGATACACTGATAATTATATGAGAGGAAGCAAAGATTAAAGAGGGGGTGTAATGGAAAACAAGAATAGTCTCTTTTGTTTTTTGTTTTTTTTAATGTGCCGCAGAAGCACTATTTGAAAAAGCCAATCTGAACTACTCCTTAGTGTCACAGCTTGAAAAAATAATGATATTCAGTATTGAATGTTTCTAATTTGGGTTTTTATCAGGTTTGTGTACTGATACATATGGTCTTTAGATAGGGGATGTTCAGGGACTCTGAGCTTCTGGCTACCAATAAGTGTAATTGTTAATTATGCAAACTGTTTTTTAATGTACCCCAAACAGTCTGTTTCATTTGAGAAATGTGTGAAACCAAATGCATTCTAGTGAAACTGGATAACCTTTAGTGAGAAAATATCACCAATATGTCACACTTAGTAATTAGGGCCTTATTATTTTTTTGAAAGATTATTTTTTTTTAGCATTTTGCTTTTTGTTTGAGAGTTACGGTCGCGATACGGACAAGACAAGCAGGGAGAAGAACAATTAAATGAAATTTGGGAACAATTTAGCAGTGTGTGGGTACTCTCGTGCTCTTTTGTTTTTGTTACTCAGCGCCTGCAAAAATGTATGAGATGCTAAAGCCTATCATTTTTAATAGCAATAACATCAGTCTCAGAAATTAGGCTGAATCTAGTGCAATTTGAAAAAATTCAGCTTCCTGCTTTGTACCAGTAGATGGCACCAAATACTGTTTTGCAGGCCACAGTAAGTCTACATTATCAGGATAGGGGTTGACTAGTGTACACTAATATACATATACAACTAAATATTCATTATTTGAAGGGGTTTTTGTCTTTTATGAATTTTCATTGTTATTATATGTTGCATATGTGCTGCTCTATGGTTGTGAATATTGCTTTATTGAGAATGAGGGCACAATGAATGATTTACATCTCATGTCTGTTTTTTTATAAGCAGTTCTGTTGACTGTTGAAACCAGACCTGGGTTAACCAGACCCTCTGAGCTCTGAGATTATGTTAGATCTGAGATGTCTATGTGGAATAACTAACAACTAAATCAACTGTTCAGGTTGATTTAAATGAGGCCTTTCTCCTTTTTTCCTAAATAACCACTTGTAACCTTTCAGTTATTGAAAAACTGTAATCCTGCTTCAAAAAATATGTTGCCTTGACTGGGTGACATACCATGATGTTGGTAAAATTATTACAGAGTGACGGTTATCCATTGATGTTATGTCTCACTAAACAAACACAGAAACACAACATAACCCAAAATGCAATGTGACTTTACATTAATGATCTCAATCCTCGTGTTCTCCAGTGGAAAAACAGATAAACTGTTTCTATGATGATAAACGGAGTAAATAAACTGACTAGATAAACAGATGTTGTAGTGTTTTACATGTACACGTTGATGCACTTTGGGAACAATACTCATTAATCCCTTATGGCAGATGTTAGCAGCAGACTGGAACACTGCACAAAAGCTGTCTGCAGCCGTGCGTTGTCTGCTGCACATTATGAATGTGATGGAGGAAATTAGTCATTTCATTTAGTTATTGATCTCAGTAAGCAACATAAAACATGCTGAATGGAAGGTCATTTTTGCTTTTACTGTCTTGTCTTCACTTTTCCATTTCTGTTGATCTATTGTCTCTCACTGTGTCTCACTTTTCTCCCCCCTCCTTCCCTTTCAGGACAGCAGCCACCCTGAGACCTTGATCAACCTCATAGTGCTGACTCAGCACCTGGGCAAAGCTCCCGAGGTGAGACTTTGGACCCAAAGCTGTTAACGAGACACTGCTTTAACAGCTATCAGTTTTGTTGTTTCCCTTGGTCTAAGAGGACTTTAGAAATCTTTCTTCTGTTGCTTTGAGTGCAAAATGCACCTCTCAGCAATTTCATATGTGTTTGCTTTGATTAAACCAGGCAAATGCATTCAAGCAAGCAATTCCTTGATTGCATTTGTGTTCTATCGTGAAAAGTGTCATCTAAGCATATCTGCTGGTTTAGTGCTGTGTGAGTTACACACTCTGAAACTCCAGAGTTCATAAGATAAAGACTCAATTATCTTACTTACGTTTGAAGGACTTGATAGTAATGCAATAGAATGCTGACCATTGACTCAAAGCCATCATTAAAAAGTTTCCAACTGTGATAACCGCTGATTACCTCGTCTTACACAAGGTTAACTGGAATTACGTGGACAATTTTTGCCAACAAATGTAATCCTCAGGTATGGTAGGAGATTGTAACCTTTTGAACGTGGAAAAAAATGTTCTAAATTTAGAAGAAAAATGTGTCCTCATGTAGGATCCAGTCGTTCATGATGAGAAACTGTTTAGGAGGCTTTTCTGGTTAACTTTGTCATAATTAGTTTCTAACATTTGTATAATTTGTTTACATGTGTCCTCAGGTAACTAATCGGTACCTCTCTCAGCTGAAAGATGCTCACAAAGCCCATCCATTCCTCAAAGACTATTTCTCCAAGGTAACCCGCTAATATCAGGATCTGTTGTTGTCTGTTCTCCCTCGTGTTCAGATGATGGGGAATTTGTCTAGATGCTACGTTTTAAGCATTGATCCATTACTCATTACTGCTCGAGCCAGATTTTCCAGAAGTCAAAAACAAACACGACGATAAAATCTGGGATGTATTCGAGGGGGCTGGGGCTATTCAGGTTCAGATCCACTCAATGTTGTTGACTGGCCTTTATAACCTTTACTGTTATAATTTAATTACCTGGCTTGGTTGTTTTGATGGGAGGGCAGCAGGTGTCCCTGGAGCAAAGCCAATGAGAGCTTTAAACTTTGAGTCTCCAGCCTTTGTCACACATTGTGTAGTAATTACACAAGAGCGCAGATGTACATAAACACAAACTGGGTTATACCATTGCCAAATAAACCATGTGATGCACAGCTGTTCCCTTGGTCAGATTTTTTTTTCCTGGTGTCTAACTGTTTCCTCTGCTCTTTGTTTTCCTGCAGGAGAATGAATTTGACAGACTAGAGATGCAGTACACCCCCACCGCTACAGCATAAAACATCTGCTTTTGTTGAGACAGCTCAACAATGGACTTCATTTCAGCGCCATGATGATAACACTCTCTTTCTCTCGCTCTCTCTCTCTAACTTGCATACCTGTATTTGTTTTGATATTTTTGACCTGTAAGAAAAAAAAAATGTTTAAATGAAACTGTTGTCTGTGTTATTAAAACCAGAACAGAGAAAACAGAACAGAAACCACCTTAGTATCCATTCTAAATAAATTTATCCAGTGGAAATCAACACATTTGTGTAATGTATGCATTCCTTTGAAAAGATAATAAATGTTTATTACCATTGTGGATTGATGTGTGGTTTTGTGTGTATGTGTGGGGGGGCTCTACAGACGGACACCATAAAATTAAGTCAGCAGGAAATGAGGTGTGAATTTTTGTGCTTTTGCATATGTTTATATGAGGGGGAAATGGTGATGTCTTGTATGTAATTTTGTTCTCATTTGGCTGTACTGTCTCTTTAAATCATCCTTTTTTTTTAATCCTCAGCGGTTCAAGCGAAGAGTTCAAAAAGAAAAGATAGCGGTAATTACGTCACGCCCCCCTTTTTTTTCTCCTCCGTTTCTCATAAACGTACGCTGTCGCCTTTTCAACGTAGCAGTTGAATCCTATTGAAAGCGGAGCAGCGCGGCTTGTCAAAAAACGCAGCGTTGGACACGTTGACCAGTGCAGAGCGGCGGCAGAGGAGGAGAAGACGAAGAAGAAGAAGAAGACGAGGCGTCTAAGAGGGAGGCGGCGGGTCTCTTCAATAGGATAATTATTTTTCTTATTTATCCTTTCGTCTTCGCTGGAATAACTCCTCTTCTTCGTGTGAGACACGCCGGTTCGCCATGAGTCTATCTTTGTAGCGGAAAAGAGACGTTATATAAGGCGAGTAACGGACAGAGATGAGACCGTACGTTACAGCATAGCGGCACAATAATCGCATGTGCTGGCTGGTTTCGACGCTGAGAGGCGACAGAGACGTAAGACCTCATGGACAAAAATTGAATTTGTCGATGTGTGTGTGTTTTCCATCACGTTTT
Source organism: Thunnus thynnus (assembly GCF_963924715.1). Classification (NCBI taxonomy): domain Eukaryota; kingdom Metazoa; phylum Chordata; class Actinopteri; order Scombriformes; family Scombridae; genus Thunnus; species Thunnus thynnus. Next base: position 19,114,629 of record NC_089524.1, on the reverse strand, counting down.
TGATTAATTTATTACAGCTGATAGCTAGCTTGGAAGCCGCTGCCAATGCTGGCCCATTCACTATTGTGTGCGTTTGATTTAACTTAGCTAGGCGGCTAATCAGGACGCGCTGCCGCTGATGAGCCCGTGTGCGTAGCGGAATGATGAGCCGAAGAAACCTCCAGACAGTCGCGGATGGCTCCGATTAACGGTCAAAACACTATTAAATAATTGGTTTGTTTGATTAATAAATACAGGCGCATATCCAGTGTGTGTGTGTGGTCAGACCTGGTGGGCCCTAGCTATAATTCATAAAACTATCCTGAATGCGAAGAATGGGCCCATGCCTTAATTTGGAAAACAAAGAATTAGGCTACTGAGGAGGGTAAGCTGGTTAGATAAGATTGATTTTGTGTTTTAGGTGAGCTAGCAAGCTTGTTGACGGATTAGTCACACAGTCTGGACTGTACAGCTCCCAGGAATCCCTGTGTCCCGCAATCGGAGTGATTTCCCCCCGGTTTCTGCTCTTTCTGCGCCGCACTACAATGGGCGGTCACACCGGGGACACCGGGCCGGTAGAAGTGGATCCAATGCCGGGATACTGGGACCTCTTCATCAGAGCCTCCACTGCCATGCTGGAAGCATGGAGAGACTGTAGTTCTTGCGGTCTGGAGCTCACCAAACGGACTCTCCTGGATAACGCGTACATTACCTGGAAGGAAATATTCCTGTTCTTCTTTTGCGCCTTTTTGTGGACGCAGATCAGGCGGGGATTGACAGAAAGTCTGTTCAAGGTGGGTGACACACGATCACAACACATACTGATCCCTCAGCTGCGCAAGGTTAATTTATTTACATCCTTAATTAATGGGCTTAGTAGCTCATTCGTCTAATTAGAGCTCCTGCACTGCAGAAATGTGGCCCCCAGTCTCTCAGGAGTTGTTACTGAAGGCACATGCTATGGAGCAAGGCAAACAGAAGAAATGAGGGTCAGTGTGTGTGTGTATAAGCAGGTGAGAATCAGTTTAACAGATGTCAACAAACATTGGATCCAGTTGTAGGTTTAAGATAAAGAAACAAACCAGGAGAGACTGACAACATTCACCTCTGCTCAGATAGCTCAACCACTGTCAGAAAACATTAACCTGACCCACAGCCTGCCAAAAACACAGCTGGGAGATAAATCTTATACACACACACACACACACACACACACACGCATGTACACACAGTTTTCACACAAGGTTCTCAATGGTTCCTGTGTTTGAGGTGTGTAGTGTCTAGTAGATTTGCATTTTTTGTACATTCAATTGATCTGCAAGCTTCAGTCTCATATAAAGGAAAGTATGAACATTATTGAAGTATGTATTTTATAGTTCAGAGGCCAAATTGGGTCTCACTAAGAGTGAAACAGCTCATAGGTTTAATCTTCATCTTGCATTTTCATCTTTTACATAATGTTTGCTCGCTGAATGCAGCCCACTTATAATCTTCTGTTTAATGCATTTGTAATTTGCATTTGAGTCAATATAATCCTGAAGCTTTTAGATTTAGAGTCGGGGCTTTTAGGTACTTTTTGGGGAAAGGCAGCAAAGTCTGTACAGAGACATCCCCTCACACACCATGCCTAAATCAGTCAGTCAGTTTAAAATATTCCAAATTAGGTATGAATAATGTTGATCCAATGTAATCTACATGTAACTTTATATTGGGATATCAATATTAGAAGTATACATTTTATGGGAAATCAATTAAGAAGCTGTTAATAGAAAAATAAATAGACAAACAGGAATGTCTCAACTCCAGTTAATCAGATACCTGACAAATCAAAGCGTTATATCACATTGATGCAAAATTCGCACACATGTAATAATCAATATATTGCCATCAGTCTTGCCCATTGATTTACAACATTGCCCACACTGGCCTCATACAGCCAGAGATATTAATTAAAGAAATGGCCACTTCGATTTGAATAGTAGATAAATTTATAGCGTCCCATGGTGTCGATATCATCATATTGCCCACTGATATTTCAAATGTGAACTATTGTATCTGCTCTATTCGGAAATGAGACCAACAGACTGTGAAACATCAGATTGGTGCTGCTACTGTTGAATAGAAAATTATGGTATTGGTTAGGTACCTGAGAATATGCACTTGCAAAACTGCAAAAAGCCTCACATCACAACATTGTTTCTTGCTACAGCACATCACTTACAGGCCAGAATCTCTATGCTGACAAACTGGCCTTATGCCCGAGTCTCTTACATTTCCATGTCCTGTGTACCTCCACCCTGTTGGTTTAACTGGGGAGAGGCCTTTCTCAGCAGACTGCCTGGATGTGGCCTCCGGCTGCCATCATCGTGGGTGGGGGTGGAGTGTCTACACGTGGTGGATGCTACGATGATGATGCTGCAGCGGTATACTGTAGCTCAGGGCCCCATGTGTGAAGCCAGATGTGACCTGAGAATGCAAAGAATGAGGCCTGTTTTGCCTTTCACATTATGTATGTGTGTTTCTCAGCGTGTGACTCACAGACCCCTATGGAACAGTATGGGATGGACCCCATTTGAGGCCCCCATATTGTAATTTTTCTAAAAGATAAGGTGAGATTTTTTATATAGGGTGAATTAGGAATCAGTCTTTGTGCCCTCTGTTATTTAGTGCATGTATAATACTGCCTTTATAGTGCTTACATTAGGGATGAAGAGGATTGGTTCAGTGTTAGGTTAGCCGTGCTGAACTAATGCAATATGAATATTGCTGTTATACATCACAAAAGCTGAGGTGGGCTGTCAGATGGGTACAACCACATTATTTGAAGTCTTAATTGAGTACAGCGTATACCGCTGACTAGAACAAAACAGGATGCTTTCTCACTTGTTAAGTTGGACGTTACACCATAGTGCATTTAATAACTTGTGAGTAATGATTGAATATGTGGGTTTTCACAGTTGATTAGTACACAATTGCAGTAAAGTGGGTGAGCTGTCATATGAGCATAGTAAATGACAGCACAGACAATCATGAGTACACATACTTTATTGGGTTCAGAATTCACAAGACTGTATGTACATTAAATGTTAGCTTAGACATCAGAGGACAAAGCAGAACCAAGTGAATGAATATTCACTGTGCAAGCTTATCCTGTCGTGATGTGATCTGACATGTGAAGAGGAGTGTTGGTACCTCTGACAACCTTTTGAAAACACTGAATGAAAGAATGGTGCACAATGGAAGTTATGTTTGCATCAACAGGGACTGTTGACTGGGAATTTCATTTGTCAAATTACATTCTTCATTATGTAATTCAGGGGACTTTCTCATGCAGAGGTTGCTGGTAAATTTTAAGAATCCATCTGCCACAAGAGCTGATGGATAAAAATAATTAGCTTTCTGTTTTGTTACTTACAGCACTCCCAGTCATGTTTGAAGAATGACAGTTGACCCACTTCAAATCTTCATTTACTCTGGTCTGCATTTTCCACTGTACAGATTCCAATTATGAAAGCAGTCCAAGTGATACTAGCTCCTTTGTCTGTTCTGTATGGCCTGCTGTACTCAGTGAGTGGTAGCACAGTGACAGCAGCCAAACCTCGTTAAAGTGAGACTCATGTCTTCTGGTGGAATTCACCCACTGCCAAAAGCCTCTCTGTCAGAGCCTCTGCAACAGATTCATTACTCTCAATTGGGAAGATTTATATATACAGAAATACAGCTGATGAATCCAATCACATTTAAAGCCATCAAGGATTCAGTGTTTGGACACTTTTGGTTGCGGGGAATAAACCTGGTCCACAAACAAGAGCAGGGAAAGAGCAGGGAAATAAATGTCAAGATTGCTAACTTAGATCATCCTTTGTCCAGTATTTGGAGGATTCTGTGTCTTTCTGTTTATGTTAACCAAAGCAAGGAAACTAGGTTCCACATGGTACCATAATTTCACGTGTCAGTGAACATACCGTTGGGTGAGGTCAGGAGGGAGTGGTGGGGGTGGGGATGGCCCCTGTACACAGTGCTGTGTGGTTGAATGAGTGTTTCTCATCACGTTTCATATCAGGTTCAGTGTTTCCCCTAGGTTTACTGCTGTGGAGTGAGGTATGTGGGGGGGTACTGAGCAAAACTCGGCAGAGTCTCAGCAGCCAAACATTTCTGACATTTCATTCTCACTAAAATGAGGTTAGACTAACCCATTGTCGCTAACCTCGGGGCTAACCCCCTTCACTTTAAAGCCCCACTCTAGCCTGTGTTACTTCCAGTTTAACAGTTAATGTTCTTTTTCAAACAGAGAATGGGTTATGGTTAATAGTTGGATGTAATCCATTACCATGGCAACCAGCGCACTGGCGATGTGTCGGAATGGTAGTAATATTATAGCGTAACCTGTCCACTTACTACAGCATTAGCTATATAGACTTGGATACATGCCAGTAACAGAGATACAATGTGTGAAATCCAGTGTCACGACTAGGGCTGTGCAGTATGACGATATATATCGTGTGACAAGAGAAAAAGATCTATCGTGTCATATTATGTTCTATCGTTTATTTCGTTACGCAAATCACACTCTTTACGGCAGTATTTTTCATCATTTGGAGTCTGCCCATCTTTTGCACGGATTACATTGATAAATTTCTTGTCTTGGCTTTTTACTCACAAAGCTTTTATTGCACTTACAGTAACATAACGAGTTTAGTTGTCATCAGCTCTCCAACTCTCCACCGCTGTCTGTCTCTCCTCTGCTGCGCTGCACACAAACGGAGGGCGCAGCCCTGACTGTGCTGAAGAAGAGCAGAGAAGAGAGAAGCAGCGAACATTTATCTCCTGATTTCATAGTTTTCCCTTTTCGTTATCACAACGTGTTTCTGGCACTGTACAGTGTGTGTGCGCAGCTGCTCTCTGCTCAGGCAGTCTTTCATCCTGTCCTCTGCTGCTGATGTGATTCACTTCCTGCAGGTACTGCTGATAATGAGAGGCTGGTTTGTGTCAGCCAGTAACTAAGTTTACGAGAATTTGTCAAATGTTAGGATATGTGGCAAACTCAGATAAACAGTTAGGCTACATACAGACAGTTTTCATTGTGATGTGCTGTGGTTGTGTGAAACTTACCGGTGGTGGTAGTGTGGGCAAAGCAGTTTAAAATATCGCTTTTCTACATAATTATGCTTGTTAAACAGGTGATTTAATTAAGTGCGTATTGGCTTTCTACTTGTGAAGGTTTTGTTTTACTTACAATAATGAGTGTAGTTGTTGTCAACTCGAGTAAAACATTATCGTTCACATTAGTGCTCAGTGTCCTCTGTTCTTTTTGTTAAGAAATAGAGATGCACCACTAGGAGTGGACGCACTGGCTCATCTATGGCTGAACGTGCTGCTGTACGCATTCCCCCCGCTCAGCCTCATTGCTCCGATACTGATCAGAGTGAGAGAGCAGTGGCTATCTTTGATTTTTATAGCCCCATATTGGCCCAGCAGACCGTGGATGGCGGAGCTAGCGCGGCTCTTTCACATCCAGCTATGGCCGTTGCCGTTATTCAAGACTTGGTGTCACAGATGCACAGACAGATTTTTCGCCCACACCTTGAATGACTGGCTCTTTGGGCTCGGCATGTAAGAGGGTAAATTTAAATGAGTTGGGTCTTCTGTTGAGGGTGATTGAGACTATCTAAAGCACAAGGGCGCCATCTACGCATTCATTGTATAATGGTAAGTGGTATTTGAGAGATGGTGTGAAGCTGGAGCCATTTGTTTCAGAGTTCTGTTCCGGATATATTACACTTCCTGCAGGATTTACTGGAATTTAAAGCTTTTTCCACCATTAAAGTTTATTTGGCCTTGATTTCAGCCTGCCATGTGGGTTTTGGGCAGCTTTGGACAGCTTTCTCTGATAAGGAGGTTTATGACGGGAACCCGCTGACTGCGGCCTGCGTGTAAACCTTTAGTTCCTTCATGGGACTTGCCAACTGTTTTGGAGGCACTCTCAGAGTTGCCGTTCAAGCCTTTTGGGTTGTACTTACTTAAAGTTGCTCTCTTTCAAAATCCTGTTGCTGGAACCGACATCAGCCAAACGGATAAGTGAATTACATGCGTTGTCTGTGCATGTATCCTGCTTGCTTGTTTTCACCCGACTATGATAAGGTGATGTTGTGCCCTAACCTGGCTTTTGAGCCTACGGTTAGCGAGTCTTATAGCTGCCTGATACTGGAGGTGCTTGCTTATCACCCACCACATTTTGCAGAGGAAAGTGAGAGGCGGCTTAATTCACTTTGTCCTGTAAGACCCTTACACGTCTATTTGGACAGGAGTAAGGGATCTAGGAAGAGTGACCAGCTTTTCGTATTTTGGGCCCCTTCTCACAGAGAGAAGGCTCTGACTCACCAGTGCCTGTCACACTGGGCGGTGAAGGCTGTAATTCTGGCTTATGAGATTCATGGACTGGAGCACCCTGAGAGCCTGCAGGCTCATTCCACCAGGGGTAGAGCCACCTCATGGGCCCTGACGAGGGGCATTTCTGTGAATGACATCTGTGCTGCTGCTAGTTGCGCATCCCCACACACATTTATTTGGTTTTACCCCCTGGACGTGACAATGTCTTCACTGGCGCACTCAGTCCTTATTGTGGGTTCATGTTAACTGTGTGCAGGCTTATGGGGAGGGCTTTTGGTCTCAACTTCTTCTGGGTCAAGGTGTTATGGGCTTCGGGAGTGAGAGTAGGCCATATCTCCCATAGTGAGATACCGAGCAAGGTTTGAAAGTGCACCTTTGGTTACCAGGGTAACCACGGTTCTCTGAAAACTGAGTGAGGTATCTCACAACACTGCCCTGCTGACCAGTGCAACTTAAGATGAATGGTCTGTCTCGTGACAGACTTGGTGGTATTGTAGCTTCCATGATTGGTCACGCAAGAAGGTGCTTCCCATAGTGAGACACTTCACTTTGTTTTCAGAAAACCAGGGTTACCCTGGTTACCAAAAGTTTTCCTTCCTCATTTTCTTTGTCCTCACTCTGCACAAACATGTTTGTCAGAGCATGTGCAGGCTTATTTCTTTATATGCTTATGTTCATTTAAAAGTCTGTTCACCTGTTAGTTAATGAGTTGTGTGCATTTGATTTACAGTATATGCATGTGTCTGTCTGCATTTATGAGTTAGAGGTTTCAGATACATGCAGCGTGTTCTTGTTTGCATATGTTTTGTGAGTCATAAGTATGTAAGTGCAAGAGGTTACTTACTACATCACACACATTCTTAATCCCCCGGGTGGATGTGAGTGTGAGTGGAGAAGATGGTTGTAAATTAGTGTTTAGAGGAGAGGACAAAGTGATATTTCTGGAGTGAGAGAGGAAAGGTAGAAAAAGAAGACATGGAGTGATCTAAGGGGATGAATGAAAAGAGAAGGAAGACAGAGTAGAGGAAGGAAGGAATGGAGGAGAGAAGTGGGCTGAGGGGCCAAGCCTGCTGACTCAGCATGCAGCAGCCAATTATTAACACAATTGCACACATTCCCATACTCACGCTCATAAGTTGGTAAAAAGACATATGCTCTCTCATAGAAAACATACAACTTTTGTCCACTACCCAACTGTCATATCAAGCAGCATCAAGGGATAGGCAGCACATACCTAACACACAAACAGTGCAGATAAACAAGGCAGGCAGTGGTCCAACCCTCTCAGCAGCAGCAGTTTATAACCGCTCTCATAAATGCCTCCCATAGCCCCTCACACACACACACACACACACACACACTCACACTGAAGTAGTCACGCAGAGGAGTGCAGCTATTGCAGCAGTGTGCTTGCCATCTCCAGCCTTGTTTCAGAGCTTATCTCCCTGCATATAGCTGAGTAGTACCTCATACCCTGCTGTTGTGCTAAATGTGAATGCAGCCTGAGGTTTGACAAGGTCCCCGACCACAGATCCCAGATCACCTTCCACTAAGTCCCTGCTCATTGTTGTGCATTTGAGATGCAGACAGAAACCTGATACTGGCTTTGCGGTAAGGGGAAGTGCTACCCATTCAGCCAAAAGTGCCCACTCAGGTGAAACTTTCTTGTAATTTTGACACTGATTGGTAACAATTGTTCTGACATTTGGTTATTATTAGGCACATGCTGTGATCTCTCTTCCCCTTTCCTCTTGTGACGCAGCTATCTAATCCATCAGCATATGGCATTTAGATGAGCAGCACTTTCACTATCACCTGACATGTGATCTATTGCTTTACATGCTTCATTGTGTCATATATTATAAATACAAAGCACTTAACAGTTCTCAAAGCTGTCAGTCCCACTGTGCACAGGGGGTTCTGCTGTAATCAGTCATAATCTGTCACTGCAGTAGACGTAGCTGTAGAAATCAGCAAAGCCTAATTATATCCCATCATATTTGTTTACATCTATATTAATATTATACATGTAATTTTTTTTGTGTATGTTTAGATTATAAAACGCCTACAGTAATGCCAGTGCCACAGCATGTTCCTAACCTTGTGTGCTGATGGCTTTTTGTCCTCGTGCACTTGTAGGATTGGCTACCCGCAGGGTTGCTCCAGCCTGTAATGCACTCAGCATCAAGCTGGCCAGTTTCAATTCCTATTGATGCCTTTGGCAGCTTGTTTGTCAAGTTGCTGATTTCCATTCACATGCCCTTTTGACGCATTTAGACCTTCTGCAGTCTGTTAATTATTGAGGCATTTTGTTACATTCTGTCACAATGTATGTGGTTACATTTAGCTGGTTTCATCTTCTCAAATGTGATGATTTAATACTTTTCTTTGTCATACAGGATAGTAAACTTATTAACTTTGGGATTTGAACTGTTGTTGCTACAAAGACATAACCTTTGACTCTGGGAAATTATAATGGACATTTTTCACTACTTTTTAACATTGTACAGACAACAATAGAAATTAATCTGCAGATTTTCAATAATGAAAACATATTTTTTAAAACTTGTTTATTTAACAGGGACAATGGGCAGTCATTGACTGTCCCAGAGTTAGCTAGATAGCTAAATTTCATCAGCAGTCTCTGGGCAGACAAATTTACAGAAGAATTAATAAAAAATGTTACAGTTAATACAGGGGTACTGTAAATAAACATTGCATCGTACAAAATCAGAAGCACATTTCATTACATCATACAAAAATAAAACACCCTGTTTAGTATCTATGTGGTTAATGGTCACAAAAACCACATAGGTTGTTAATTGCAGCCCTAACAGAAACAGAAAATGCTCACTGTAACTGTTTCCACACATCTTCCTCTCAGTTTCTTGTAGTTTAGCGCTCACTTCAGATGCATGTAGACTCTCATTTCTTCATCAGCAGAACAGGAAGGAATGCAGCCTTCAGGTTTGTTCGTAATTTCTCCAGTTTTGATATACTCAATATTATATTTTCATATGCCATAATTAAGTACAAGCCTGGAGTTGGTTTAACCCTAAGACAATTGAAAGACAGCAAGTCTATCAGTGATTCTACAAGAGGAAGAACCAGGGGGAGTGGTCGGCACTCTTACATGGTGAATCATAGCTAAAAGCAGCCATATATACCACTAGCTACAATGCAGGATCATGAATCATCGGTTTGCTGACTGTGACAGTCAGACTCTCTCTTCTGGTCAACTGGAATGTGCTGTGGGGCGTTGACCTCTACAGAGCTGCTGTGCTGCCAGCCTCTCTATCTTTTTCCTCTTCCTCTCTCTTTCTGTTGCCCTTATTTTCCTCCCGACAGACACAGTGGACAGGCTTTCATTAGACAAGAACACACAGTCACTTGGCAGCTGTCTCACTTCTAACAAGGCCACTCTATAAATGTGTGTGAGAGCGCAGTGGTCAGACGAAACCAAAGTATGCACATCCTATGCATGTTTGTGTGCGTTTGTGTTTGTGTTTGTGTTTGTGTGCATGTGTCAAGTCAGGTCAGCTTTATTTATTTAGCACTACATCATAAAATAAATTATCTCAGGGCATTTTTCACATAGAGGAGATCTAGACTGTACTCTTTAATGTACGGAGACCCAACATTCCCCCCGAGCAAGCACTCGGCTACAGCAGCGAGAAAAAAACTCCACTTTAACGGGAAGAAACCTGGAGCAGAGAAAGAGGGAGGGAGAGAGGGGAGAGAGAGAGACAGAGAAGCACAGTAACAACAACAACAACAACAATAACAATAGAAATATGACTAATAATAACAGTAGTAGTGGCGGGCGTCAGGCTGGACCACGTGGTCTGCAGCTACAGGCAGCAGATGGTCTACAACCGAAGGTCCACAGATGCGAGACGAGAAAGCAGAAAATTGTGTGTTTGTTTCTGTGTTTCGTCGAAGTCCACGGGGTGTTGATAATGAATTGCTCGCCTCTCTTTACTTTGGTTATGGATAGTATTTCAAAAGCATTCTCGGGATGCAATTAGATCAGTTTATGCATCCCAGTCTCTCTCTTACTCTCTCTCTCTCTCACTTACTCACACACACATTGCAGTGGAAGAGACCAGTACATCCACATGGACTCACAGTCAGAAAAATTGCATTTTTCTGTTGCTAAATGTGACCAGAATAGTTGCCTAGGTTTTCATCTTTGTCTTTTTCTCTTTCCTATTTCTTCTGTATTTTTCTTTTCTTGTCCTCTGCATGCATATCTCTCTGTCTCGCCCCCCTACCCCACCATGTGGTATTTGGTTAGAATGATCATATAACTGGTTAGTTCAGACCCTTAGGAGAATTCACCAGCATCTGGCAGCGATTACAGAGGTTGTTCTAACACGGCTCTGACCAAAGTGTGAGTCAGACAGACCACACTGTCTTGTCACACTTTCAAGAACACCCTGAAAGACTGCCATGTTTTGGTGAAGAATGACAAATATCTTCCAGTGGAGATGATTATGTCTTCAAAGTTTGGTTTGTAGATCTGTTTTTAAGAGGCAGTCATCGGCCACAGCTTATATAGAGTCTTAAAAAGTGTGGGAAAGACAAGTGAAAATAAATAAACCTAAATCTAAAGCCATGCACAAGTCATCTTAATATATTGGAGTTCTTAGCTTGTTATAACCTTGTCATAAAAATTAGACTAGATTTTAATTCTGTGTTCATCAATGTGAATAAAAGCTAAAATAGATCTGGGATGACATTGTGTTTCCATACCACAGACCCCAGCACTGTGTGTCTGTCGTATTCTTGCTATAATCCATACCTGAACCAATAACCTAACCTTAATCCAGCCATCCGATCTTTATTTAACTCCATTAGTCTGTTAGTGTAATGAGGCCTATGTGCAATGTTGGAGCTGTTACCATCACTCTGAGCCAAGCTCCTCCAGCTTGTAGAAGATCCTGTTCGAGAAACACATGTACACACACACGTTATTACCTGCAATGTCATGTGGCTTTGTGAGCAGTGTTAATAGTATTAGCGATCACTAGGGTAAGGATCTCTCAATATCATACAGCATTGATTCTTACGGTGATAATTTGATATGAATTGCCTTTCTGTGATGTTATGATTCAGTATCAATTTTTGTGATTTCTTTTTCCTTTTTTTGGACTGATTGTGTAGAATTGTTGATCAATACTGTCAGCGATAATCAATACCATGAAAATGAGTTTTGATTTTGTTGATTTTTATGATTTATAAGTGTGTCAATTTTATTCCATAATATGTAGGACATTAATTAGAGTTTTTAAAGACTAGAATAAACCTTATAGGCAGTTTTTTTTATTATATATATATTTTTTTTATTGTTCAGCTCCATGTGGTATTGATCCAGATATGTCCTTGTGTTGTTTCTAATCTGTTAAACTCTGAATTGGCTCAAATCCAAAAAAGCACCAGAACTTTTATTAATCACAGCCAGTTGCTGCTTGAAATTGCGTCTTTGCCTTTGTATTAAAAGATGCGCTCATAATCTTTCAAATCTGTCTTAAAACAACAGTCAGGTGGCCAAATGAACACTGAAACAGGTTTTTCTTGTTCATACTGACTATTAGAGGGTTCCTTCATAATGCACTTACAATGTAAGTGACGGGGCTTCAGCCGTCCAAATTAGTGAAATCAAGTAGATATCATTTAATGTTCCCTCTTTTTGGCTGGACCTCACAGACCAAAGCTGGCCAAAGGCCACCGAAGCTAAGTATCCCAGAATGCATTTTACACCAACCAACAGCAATGGCGGAGATCAAGTTGTCACTGTAAATGTCACTTTATTAATTTTTAATATTTTTTCAGTCGAGAAAGTAACCATTTACATTCCCAATATGGGGTCAGTTTATCCAAATAACAACTATTTGGACATCTGCTTTGCTGTTTTCAGAGATGTAAGGAGCCACTGGCTGGGTGCCAGCTGGTCATCTCAGCTGCTAGCTGTCTATGAAGAGTGGATAGTGCCATGATTATCTACCGAAAGAGACTGTTGTGTGACATTTACATGAAAAGAGAGGATCTGTGCGCCATCACCAGTGTAACTTACTGTCAATTTCCACATGTTACATGTATCTAGTGTCTTAATAAAGCTCTTGTATTCACAGTAAATAAAATAAAAGCAATATCACAAATACATTTATGAATACAAACATTACATGCATGAAACACTGTATTTTGGTCATTTACATTTACATGTTTAATATTAATGATTAACTTGAAAGTTACTGCATTAAAATTATTTTTCGGGTTGTGGGTGAGTGAAATAATATATTAAACATACATTTGCTGCCTTATATTGAAAAAGGAGTTATTATGCCACTTTGAGTTGTGTGTGTGTTTTCAGATAGCTTTAGATTATTATGGATTATGGTGAGCTCATGAACCACCGCCTGTTGATGCATTACACACTGTAGACTGGCCTGTTGAAGACAATGCATTTACACACACACACACACACACACAATTAGTCCTCATTCTCTCTGTATTGCCAACGGGATAGACGCTGCATTATGAATGATAGCCATATGTCTTCTAGCTGTCAGTTTGTACAGGAAGCAGCTTGAGTGAATAGTTGAACACTTAGTGCAGACTGTACCTTTATGTCTCATATTCCTGCACTCTCTTTCTGTTGCGTAGAATTTGAAAGATCATCGTATTAACATGAAAGTTTTGTTTCTTCTGCAACATTCATAACCGCAGACATAATTAGAAATAAAGACAGAGAAACCACTATAACGATTATATACTGCACTCGTCAGTATGGTGTCATCAGACAAATAAAAACATATGATCACACATCACAAGCTTGGTGTTCCCTCCTCATAGCAAAATATACAACAGCATTAAATAAAGAGCTTACTGTATGCCACTTATTTCCTACAGTGTGTCTGTGCTGAGGTAGAATAGACACACTGAGGTGTTTCTGCTGTGTGTCAAATTCACGTTAAGCGATGTAGGAAAATAATGTTTTGTCCCTGACTGTGATGAATAAATGTAATAATGAAAACCAAAATAAGCTACATCTCACATCACTAGAGAGTATTGTGGATGAGGATCAGTGTTGTCACCTCACAGGTTTTTCTGTGTTATTCTTAGGCGAGTGTAAAAATGTGCAGCTGTGTAAACGATGTGCTGACTTTACTCAGTGCCAAACACTATATTATGAAACACCATTTTTACTGTCATCTTCATAAATTTAGACGGAATAAGCCTCTTCCAAAGCTATGACAGGGTGAACAAAGTTGCTAATCTGTGATGTTATTAAGAAAGATTCGCACCTGCTGCAACAGATGCTGCTTCACAAATATGTAATAGTAGTAGTACAGATGAGTGTATAGTATGTTTTAGTTTAATCCTGTGAAAATCTTCTGCTGTGAACGCATGTTCATTTTACTTTGATGCATCAGGAGTTAATTTGAGCACCAAGTCTAGAGGTTAATTCCTCCACTGGGATTGACTAATAGGCTAGACCTCCTCCTGACAGGTGCACCAGCTCTCTCTCTCTCAAACACACACACACACAAACACACACACAAATACACACGCAATTTCTTTCACATATGTACTGGAAAATGATATGCCCGCCACCACACACAAAATATAAAAGCTTCAAAGCCATTTCTTATTTGAATATATTTCATGTGTTCCTACAGCAGGAACTGAAACCACTGCACCTTTAATTCTCACTTAAAATAGGCTGCCAGATGCAGTGAATTGTGCACATTAGTGGTATTTGCTTTACTAGACAACAGGCTTTTTAAAGAATTTAAAGACTAAAAAGCTGCATTACATAATATTGAACTTCTGAGGACATTGTTCAAATAACCAAATTCATTCACTTTTTTCAAGACCTGCAGATTTTTCATCAGCGTTCTTAAAAAATTTGCTTAATCTTTGATGGTCAGGTGGCCACAGTGCAGCAAAGTCAGCAAAGTCAAATGTTTCAGAAGGTGTTTTTTTTCCATGCCTAATGGCTACTACAGTAGATGGGTCATTACTGCTCGTCCAGTCACGTACCTGCGTGCAAATTAGTTTGCTCAGTGGCAACAGTGCCTCACCTAATCATGTTTTTTTAATAAAATCGGGTTCAAATGTAGTTCAGCCACAGTCTTGGTTCAGCATCAGTATTGTGTCATACTGGCCATTTGGAGTAATGTGAATTTTCCAGCATCGGACCAGCAATATCGATATAGAAAGATAAAAGCCATGACATGCTATTTGATCCTGTGTTAGGCTAGCTTCATCCAGATGTGCTCGATATATTCAGTAGACCTCGTGGCCCTGTTCTTTTTGTCTGGAAGGAAAGAACTTTTATCCCTCAACTTCCACATGATTGAGCTCATTTCTCAAAAGGAACTCTATGTGTCTGTCCTTGCAAACTTCACTACGGCACATTTTCAGCTTTCAAGTGCATTTCACCAAGCAGATAATGACAGACAGACTGACTGAATTGTGCATAAAATGTAACCACATGTAACAGTTGAACATTTGTTGCCCCCAGGTGTAAACTGTGTGTGTGTGTGTGTGTGTGTTTGTTGTCCCTTTCCCAGTGTGATTATGTTAGCCATGCGTTTCTCCACCAAGTCACTCACATTCCCCTTTGGTCATGGTGAGGTGATTGATCACAGAATGTCTTTCATCTCTAGTCCATTTCTTTTCACTGAGTTGCATACAAATTAGCAGCTGGCTCATCTCCCAGCATGCATCACAACAGTCTGCCGTCAGCCTCAGCTGCTTCCAGTGAGTAGGCAGGATATGGATTATCCAACATCCATATCCAGTGACCTGGAGAGTTTAGGAGTGTGTGTGAGTGTGTGCGGAAGAGAGAGGGAGACTAGGGCAGGAGAACTAGTTTGTTCCAGTATGTACACACTACAATTCTTTTTTTTTAGTTTTTGTGTCATTTTTGGCTGGACTGGCCACGGACCAGCCTGATAACCCCGAATGTCTGTCCGTTACTGATTGACTGACTCACTGAATGATGTTAGTTAAACCATTGGTTGGCGGGCCCAGTGTTGGAGTTTCCCCATTGGCTGTTTCTCTTTCAAAATGAGTTAGCGCAAACAGTTTCAATTACATCTTCAGGGGGCGTTTATAGCACAGCTCACAGACCCGAAATAAGTTTTCAAAAAGGACGTTTACCGACTGAAGCGTCTCACACGGAGGCTCCGACACTGACAGGAACATCAACCCGCAGATACAAAGAGATGCAATGGATCCATTTTACCAGCCTGCACAGTGGCTAACAGCTAGTTAGCATAGCTAGTATCGTTAGCATAGCTATGCCGTGCTGTGTGTAGCCCACTGACTGCATAAAAATAAGGTGTAGCTACAGTGTTTCCAGGTTAACAGCACCGTGCTGGGCAGGTGACAGGTGTGTTTACAGTATTTGTGTGCTATGAAAGGTGTTACGGTATAGATATAAAGTCACACAGCTGATGGACTTTTAGCCTAACATGCTAACCCTACATAAATATATGGATGAGACCATATGTTTACGACATCCGCAGATGGAAACGGATGAAAGACCAGGGGGAGTTCACAGATAATTAGAATAGTTATAATTAAAATTAAAATAAGTTTTCTTTCAAATCAAACATCCCAAGACATTAGTGGAAAATATTGTTTTTGCAACTGCATTTATACCCTTTTTTATTCAGACGTTGCTACTTCAGTACACTTTAACAACAGTAATTGCCAATAAAGATTAATAACCAGGAATTCACATTATAGACACTACCACTGACTATCCCTGTAACATATTGGCCACAATTTCACACAGTGACCATACACGATCCAGCCATATACAATGCCCTTATTTGGTAGTTAACAGTGTAGAGATAGACAGGAAGTGTGAGGGGAAAGAGTGGGAGGTAAAACATGCAATAAAGGTCCTTGGCTGTAACTGGCGTAATGACGTGGTATTGTGGTATGTGCCTTAATTATTAGGCTACTGGATGTGCGATGCCCACGCTTTAACACTTCCTGATGTGATCATCACACTTGATGTGTTGTGATCATCTCCATGGCCACTGCGCCCTCATAGCCAGGGGGTAGCCACGCTGACCTGCAATATTATTGAACTGCATGGGAACAGAGCCAATACACAACAGGCTCTGCCATCACCTGAGCCCTACTGTCATGGTCCATCCATCATTCTCGTAACTGCTTATCCTGTGCAAGGTTTTGAAGGCCTAATACCAGTCCCAGCACACATTGGGGCAAAAGTCATGTTGGACAGGTCACCATACTATCACAGAGAGTCACTGTCACCTCATTGGCTCAATGTGTACATACAAGCAAGTGCCAAGAGAGAAAACAAGATTTTCAAAAGGCTGACTACTTTCTCCCGTCAGTAGTTTGTAGCTGCATAATGTAGATCTCTCTGTGGTTTGGAGTATAACGCCACTCCCACATTACTGTTAATTTTATCATACAGATAGTAGCCTTACGGTTGTCTGACCTGCTCTCCCTTGTTGGGCTGTTGGCACTGTAACAAAACCTGTTGCCGTGTTAAGCTGCAGATAATGAAAAGGCTTCCTTGCGGCTGCTTCACATTAAAAGTGTTCCACTGGTGAACTGACAACTAGAAGGCTTGTGATGAGAAACTGCTAATAATGTAGCCCGCTTCCAGACCAGTTAATCACCACAGACATCTTAGATTTGTTCATCGATTTTGACTGGTGTTTTTTCTGGTGTTTTTTGGAGAAGTATTTTATCATTCAGAGCTTGGTCGGCAAGAATGGGTACAACATTTTCCTACATAGCTAGCTACCTCACCACATTCATGAAAAATAGCAACAAAAAACTGACAAGCATGGATGAGGTCAACACAGCTGTACAAGTTAAGTCCACATACAGAAATAACACATCTTAAATCAACATGATTATTTGATGAATGTAAAAAAACATTTTTTTAACTGCTTCCTGTCAACTGAAAGACCCGTGGGACAGATCCGTTACTCTCCACTGATTGGTTAGGGTTAGGATTAAAATGAACAAAATGTTGAATATGCAAAAACCCAGTCATATGGAAATTCAGTATTAAATAGAGGCAGATATTCAGTTTGGGTTCAGGTAGAATAGATATGCAAGGGGAGAGGAAAAAGGCAGACTAAAGTGAAAACAGTGGATTGTAACCTACTTAAAGGGTCAATGTGTAAGACTTGGCCAGAATTTTAGTTTAAAAGATTCCAAAATTAACTAAAATTATCAACAGAATTTGAAAAATAAAGGTTTTGACATTATATCAAAGACCTATATGTGTTGTGATGCAGAGATATCTACTGAAGTTAGCATGCTAGCCAGCTAGCCCTGGCCCTGTCTGACCTGTATTGTCTTGTAATACCACTTTGTACCACAGGGGTGATAGTGAGTCACTGTAGCATCCAGTCTGCCCTCAGTCTAATAATGAGAGGAAGAAGAAGTTGTGCTGCCCAGAGCCACTGGCAGTAATGGCAGACCCAGGCTGAATGTTGAAATCTTCGCTGTAGGAATGTAAATATGTCACTTTATTAAGTTTTAATATTTTTACAGTTGAGAGAATAACCATGTTAGCTCCTTTCACACATACAGTCTATCCCTGAAATGTTCAGGAACATTTCCTGCATGGGGTCATGTGTTAATGGGAGCAGGGATCGATATTCAGGGAAATCTGTACCACCAACTTCCCACCTCAAGACCTAGTAACGTTTCAGAGAAAATGCTGGTACAGCTGTGTTGTGAATGAAAACAGCAAAATTGCAGGGACAAGCATGTAAAGGATTACGTCCATCTGACGAAAGACACTTTCACATGGAGTGAACAAACCGATTACAAGACTTGATGTGTGGGTGACGTACTGCAAGTTGGGTGGTGCTTGGTTTTGGCTTGTCTGTTGTCAACATGGTGGCAGCATCACAAACTCTCTCTTATTTTGGCTAAACAGTACCCAAAAATATGTTCCTGGAAACAGTTGAGGAGAGAAATAGGCAATGAAGTAACATAATCTTGATTCATATTAGATCAGGGCTGCCTAGTTTGACAGTTCAATCTGAGTTTCTTGAGTTTCACCCTTTTCTTCTATTGAGTTTTATGGTGGTTGGCATCCATAAGTGTTGCATTACAGCCATCTTGCCCCATCTATTCCAGCTTTGGCATGTTATGTGTGAAAAGGCGCAAGACGGAAATGTCCCCGAATGTAGCCACATGTGTAAATAGTGAAAACCACTAGGAGTGCCCGGAAGTTTATCCCAGTAATTTTCCAAGAACTGTAAATTCCTAATATGTGGTCAGTTTATCCAAATAACGTCTATTTGGAAAGCTAAACAAACGACATTGGAGCAGCTGGCTGCTGCTGCAGATTCTGGCTGGGGAGACATCAGCTGTTCATGTCAGCTGATCCGATGAACTGCACTGGGTTGCACAAGCTATGTGAAAGCTGGCCATTTGGCATTGTAGCACATAAGCTAGATCGATATTGAAATATCATATCAATAAATTAGGTCTCTACTGGATTACTGGGTTGCAAAATGGCAGCAGTTAATGAAAAATGATGCTGTGTGGCAGAAAAACTGCTGTTTTACCATCAGTGAATTCTGTGACCTTTTATGATTTACACCTTCCCTAAGGGCGTGTATGTAACTATTTGGTTGTTACTCAGAGTTATGTTGTAACTTACCTCCGTGGTGCAACTGCTCTCTGATCTGTGCAGTTCTTTTGTAATTTACCTCTTTGTAAATTTTCCATAGCATTTTGATATCTTGGGTGATGCGTTTGCCCCCTATTTGTTTGGATCAGGTGGCCAATTCTTACACATTGAACCTTTAAAGCAGCAGAAAGGTCTAGAAGACGCCTCAAATTGTGTTGTTTATATTGCTATTCACATAAATAGGCTTTATTTACTTGCATAGGTATATACAGTGTAGTCTAATACTCTAGCCATCCATTGGATTAGCCTTTGCAAATCCTATTTGCCCCCATTCTGGAAGAAGATGGAAAGAGAACAGGGGGAATCCTTGAAATAATTGGGTTAAAAGGTGACACATAGATGTCAGAGTGACGTCAGACTCAATGAGAGATACAAGATAGACAGAGCTAAAGGAATGAAAGAGTGAGTGAGAGAGTGAGCCATATTGAACAGATCCACACATGAGCCAGCATCCTGACTCACTGGCCCAGTTTATCTTCTTATGCAACAGGCCAGCGGAGTCCATTCACCCTCTCTCCTCTCTCATCACTTGCTTCCAGGAAGGGCAGGGGGGGGGACTGAAAACTTTTAGAGAGTGGAGGGTGGAAGTGAGAGAAATAGGGTGCAGCTGTAGATCAGCAGGGAAAGAAAGGAAAAGGAAGGACAAGAAAGGACTGGAGTTGAAGAGAGGTGGAGAGAGTTTTTAGCCACTCTATAGGGCTTTGCCAGCATCCCTGCATGGTTGCTAAGGGAACCACTTGTCAAGTGTCTTTCATACTGACTCTTGTCTTTTCATACATAGTCTAGCTATGTCATTTCTCAGTTTATCTTCCGTTTCCTCCTCTGTTTCTTTTTTCAGGCTGCTTCTTCCTCTTTACCAGGGCGATCGAGGCAGAGGCAGACAGTGAAATGAAAGCCAGCCAGGCCCTGAGCTAGAGAAAGAGTTCAGCCAGAGTCTGTCTGTCAGAGAGAGAGCGAGGAAGAGAGGGAGGGGGGTCTGAATGGTCGTAGGTCCCAGCTGAGTGTAATTCAAGGCCCTGTCATTTATCCGGCAGAGAACGAGTGGATTATCTCAGTGTCCTTGACCCACTATACCCCCACTGTAGGCTGGCACAGAAAACTAAAGGGTAGATGGATAGAGTGGGTGGATGGGACCTAGTGAGATGGTGGGCTGAGTGGCACACAGAGACAAGAATGGAACCATTGGCGGGATGTTATATAATCTTTCAGAATCTGCATTTGAAACAAAGATTTTATCCCCGCTGTGTGGTTTTGGTCGCAGTAAGGCTGGGACCAGAATATAGAGAGACCACCACTCTCCAAATCTAGTCAGAAGGCAAAAACATCCCATTTCCCCAACAAACACCTTGAGTAACTGAACCTCTTCCAATAGAAGATCCCAAAGATTTGGGTCTGGGGTTTATATACTCTTGAAAAGCAGCTGTTGCAAGGGTTCAAATATCAAAACTGAATGTAATCAGGGGTGATTGGATCTCAGTGAGCATTCATGCCAGAAACATCTAGTGGAATAGACTTGGCAGAGATGGAAAATAATATTCATAAGTATAATTTAATTATTGTATAATCCCATGAAAATAAGAATCGTTGTGTTTTTGTTACCTTAGAATGAGCCCTTTATATCTACAGAGGGAGTGGATCCCCTTCCACGAGTCCACTATGTTGCACCACCATGTTTCTACAGTAGCCCAGAACAGACAAATCAAACACTGGCTCTAGAGAGGGCCTTTTGTGTTTTTTGCGTGTTTTGTAACCACTGTAAGTTCACCTACATGCTTGGAAGGGGAGGGTGAAGGGAGGTAGATACCACTAAATCCTTAAATCAATACAGTGTGCTATGAGGGCACGGTGCTTCAGGTGTCAGCGTGACATGAACTATGATCCAGGAAGTCCAGTTTCAGTAACAGATCCATGAATTTGAAGGCATCGGAGATACTAAAACACTACACTTTGGCTTATAATACTCAGAGAAAGGATTTTACAACTCTGGAAATGTATTACAGCAGCAACAGTTTTATCTGCCATCATGACAATTGTGAGGTAAACAGTAAAAATACAGCATTCATGTTACAAAGTAATCCACCAGGAATGTACGCTTGCATGAATGTGATGCAGTCACATGTGATTGCCAGATGACCCTGCGTTTTTTATGCAGGGCTAATGTCAGTCTGAACGCAGCTTTAGAGACCTCGGGCCGTAAATACTGGGGTTTTTTTCAGTTGATCAAATAAATCTTGGGGTAATGGAGTAATTTTACTCTGGACTACCTCTAACTTCTCACAGACTTAGTTTTAGCACTAAAATGCTCTGTGAATTGCTGTTAGACCAAAAAAGTAGCAGTCTTAAAATTAGGACTGGCGCCCCTTATTCTTAAGAGTTTCTCCTAACACGGCCAGTTAGGAGCTACTTTTATCTTTGGGATGTTTTGTGAATATAGCCCAAGTAATAAAAGGGATTAACTTTGGTGTTGATGCGTTGGTACAGGTTCAGATTGAGTAATAAATCGGTGAGTTTGAAAGCTTATCATGCCAAAATCTGGCATGAGCACAAAGGAATGTGTGCTCATACCTACCATACCATACCAGTGCAGTGTTTTTTGCTGGAGACCTTGTGTGTTGGCACCCACACTGTGTCAATGCGGTGGTCCCATTGAAATGAATGAGGGGGCTGTGTTTTTCAAACAGTTTATGTGAACAGGTAAACAGTCCGTTCCTTCAGCTAACCTCTCAATAGCTATGATTAATGGCTGTTACCATAGCAACATGTAGCACAGATCAAAAATGGTGACAATGCTCCTGTGCTGTAATCTGAGTTTAGTGTTTTAGTTTCATTTTGACATTGTTTGATATTTCTTTTTGGCTCCCTTTGTGAATAGTTTCTTAGCTTTTATCAGTGTTATAAAAGCCTTCAAATTTATCTTTTTGTTTTCTACTCTCCCAAAAAAGCAATTTTATGTCACTACTTTTCAACATTTACCAAATGTAAAGAATGACACACAGACACATGCTCATATTAAACATACAAATGATGTTACTAACTGCAGAACTTTTCACATCACCGCTTTAGTTGCTAATTGTGGTTTTTACACTTTGTCATATCCAGACTAAGTTCAGTTGCAATGTGAACATCATCAGAGATACTCGAGATAGATGACACAGAGAAGATGGCATTGAAGAGATAGCGGGTATTGCATACAGCAGCTCGTCCTCACAAGAAAATTGATAGTATAGGACTAAAGTTCAGACTGGCAGAAACGACCTATAGTTACATTCACACCATTTAACGGCTGTAGTATGACCCGGGGAAGGTGACTTGATAAGATAATGTTGTCCAATTAGGAGGAGGCAGGTGAGTTGGGTGGATGGCTAGATAGAAAAGGGACTTTGCTGCAGAAGACCACTGTTCACTTCCTGTTTCCGACTGTGAGTCAGGACATTTTTAAAAAAAAACGAAACATCGTGGAGTTTACTGTTGCATTGATGACGAAAGTTGTGTAACTTTAAGGAAGTTAAACCATGTTTCGAGTGATCATTTGAACCCAAAACTGTTTCCCTAAACCTACCCAGTCCTTAACCGCAGCGTCGTCACACCGTAAAACAATATTTTTTCAGTGATTTGTAACATTTTTGGAAAGCAGCCCATGACAGTTCAATGGGTCATTCTGGAGTGCATTACTAGCAGCTAGATGTCATAAAGGTAACTATAGGTCGTTTTTTTGCAGGGTGAATTTTATTTACTTATGTTTAATTATCAGGATGTGTTGCATACAAAGGTAAGGAGAACAGATAACATGTTGATATTGGAGCATTAGTAAGAGATGTAAGAGCAGTAATGGTGATTAACAAGATAAGATATAAGATATGAGCTGCAGAGGTAGGTCTGGTGATTGCAGTAACTTGTATCAGCCACTAGTGTGTTTCAGCCTTTGTGAGCGTGTGTAGGCCTATGTTTTTGTGTGTGCAGGGAGTGGTAGTGGGGGGGTGTGATGTGGTGGTGAGGGGTGGGGGGGGGGGTATGCTGTGTGCTGACAGCTGGCTTCTATAAATAAATGTCGCAGGCAGGGGGGAGACACAGGGGTGGAGAGAGAGCACGAACGAAGGAGCCAGGAAGAGCAAGAGAAAGAGGGAAGATGTGGGGGGGGTGGGGTGAGCGGGGGATGGAGGGATGAAACAGAGGATGGGAGGGCTGATAGAAACGGACTGATACAGATGAACTGAGAAACTTAACAGAATGTGGCGAGTGTCTTGCGCTCCGGTCATGACTTACTGAACACACACCACATGTCCCCACAGTCTCAACCAATCAGCAGCCCCGAGCGGGATCATGTGCCCCCACCGCTCGCTGCCCTTTTTTTTTTTTTTTTTTTTTTTTCCCAAATGTGTCACGACTGAGGACCACAAAGTCTGTTGCTGTTACTTGTTATCTCACATCAGTGTTGCCCTGTCAGCTTCCTTCCCTGTCTTGTTTTTACTCTCGCATGTGACGCAGGGGCTCCATCAATTCAAGAAAACGGCGGAAAGAAGCAACGAAAAAAGAGAGAAAGAGAAAAAAGAAAGAGTGGGAGGGAGGGAGAATGAAAGTTTGGTGAGAGATAAAACACAGACTGCAGTATTGGTTTCATGTTTCCTCACACGGGCAGAAAAAAATATCAAGCAGGAACAGTTTTGTGAATTCCTGTGAAAGTGACTTTCTAAGAGCACATGGTTTACGTTTAGCTGTGGCGACACTTCCTCCATTAATTTGTCATGTAATCAGAGCCTTGTCGGCTCATGTCATGTAGACTGGTGTCTTGGTAGCAACTGACCGAGATGTACTGTATCACTGACACAGGCATCTTTCACTTTCCTGCCTCCGGTTACACAGTTTCATTGCTCTCCAAAGTGGTCTTGTGTGTACTATACGTGTGTATGGCATTTTGTTTATGAGGCGGCACGCTGGGTTTGGTTTCCTGTCTTGGCACAGCTATGAAACACTGAACACCTGCCTGTCTCACCGCTAGCTTAGCTGATGTACCTTGTCTTACCAATCTTACCTGTCTATCTGCCTGCACGCTTATGTCAATCTGTGTGTTTTTACAGATTTGCTTGCATTGGAAATTAATTATCAGCCTCAACTCCTTAACATTTCATCGATTTTGTTTGATTTCTTGGACATTTTTCTTTTTTTCTGCAAATTTGTTCAAACAGAAAGATTTTAAGTCTTCTTTAACAACTCAAGAATGAAAGAAGGGGGCAAAAGGTGGGACGGAGGAGACAGTAAGATTAGGGAGGAGAAGGAGGACGATAACGCCACCCCACCCACACATTTGTGGGGCGGCGTTATCAGGCTACATCAGTATGTCAGGAGCCTTCTCTCTCTGACTTCCTCTATTTCTGCTTGCATAGCAAACCCTACGCAGACTTGTGAAAGACACATTTCTGTGGGCAGAAAGTCACATGGTTGTGAAGTAGCTGAATGGCGGTGGTGGTGCATGCGTACATGTGTGTCAGAGGAGGAAGTGCATGTGATCACGTATATGAGTTAGTTTATTAACATTTACCTAAATGCTACAACTACAGTATCTTTAGCCATCTGAACAACATCCGTACACAGCCAGTAGCTCTGGCTGTAGGCCAACAGTGGGTCATCTTACAGTTTATTGACATCTCAATGTAAACTACTATATGAATGAACAAACAGTCATCTGATGTTTATTCCCTCTGTGTAGAGGATGTTGTCATTTTTTTAAAAGTATTTATTGTGCATAGCAGTCTCACATTTTTCTTAAATACTGCAATGTCAACTTTTTTTACATTGTGTCTTTGTGAATGTTCTGGTATTTCATGTGTTTATATGAAGAAACAATGTAGACTCTCTCCCTTAAGCTCATTTGTTTTCTGCAATCAGTGTTTATCAGTTCAGTAAAATGTAAAGTGTCGAGTGTCAAGTTGTTGCAACACTCCAAAAATATCTGTGGTCAACTGGCCAAAATCCTACCCAAGATTTATCCCTAAATGTCTCAGTTCATATCTCCCTGTCAAAAGATTAAAAAGCAACATTATTTAAGACTTTAGCATGAAACCATTTTTTCTCTCAGCCTTTTCAATATGACACAAAACTGAAGTAGTTTATAAAATAGCAAAAACAACCAAATGATGTCATCTCAGCTCAAAAGCCAGAACATTGCATAAACATACTGTGACCGAAATGTTTGTTTCACCACTCATACTCAATTGAGCGCCTTGTATTAAAGTTATAATACTATAAAAGAACACAATTTATATTAATCAGTTATTGTGTCTAAAGGCCTCCCAGCCACATGCCTGAAGAAAGAGTTAAATACATACTTTGTGTGACTTCCTCTGACTGACTGTCGTTTTCCTCTGCTCTGCCCTTGCAGCCTCTTGCACGGTGGTGCAGGCTGCTGCCCAAAGATGCTGCCAAGATGCCGGAGAGCGCGTGGAAGCTGGTCTTCTACACCATGTCGTGGTGCTACAGCACCTACCTGCTCTTCTTCACTTCCTACCCCTTTTTCCACGACCCACCCTCTGTCTTCTACAGTAAGATACAAATCTTTGTACAAGTGTGGTGTGAACTGAGACTGAAATGTTTTGTTTATTTTATTTAGCATTCCATGCACTATTCCTCTTTTGGATCTGTTAATTGAATCGCTTGACTCTGCTCCGCATCACATTCAAGTAAAATACCTCTTTCATAGTTAAAATCTCTCAAAAAGTTTAATTTAAATTGAATTAGTGAATTCTTTTCATTCCTTTTCAGAAGCTGGTCCATATTAGATAATGTTGCCCTCAGAAAACACACATTTAATAGTGAGCCAGTCTCTTACCTCACCTCTGAGGGTAGATAAGGAGCTGAAGTTTTAATCTAATGAAACAGCAGGCGACATGGCTTAATCCTACACAGACTCTCTGGGGGAGTGAAAAAAAAAAAATATATATATATATGTATATGTGTGTGTATATATATATATATATATATATATACACACATATATATGTGTGTGTGTATGTGTGTATGTATGTATGTATATATATGTATGTGTATATATATATATATATAGCAGTGCATACAAGTTACGCAGGCTGTATTCTGAACTTTGAATTGATCACTTTCTTGGTTGGTTCTTGTACGATCAGTGATGTTATCTATTTCCACTGACTCAGCGTTAAAGTTATGGCTCAACAGAAAACTATCTTCTTTTTATTGTGAACAAAAGACACAGAAATGATGCAACAACGAGCCAACTGAGAGCAAAGTTTTACGACAGAAAACATTAAGTTCTGCTCCAACATTTAAACAAAGAATTAGATGCATAATTGCACCTAATAGAGTCACAGTCATTGGGAGCTTGTGTGAAGACTGTCACTGCAGTGCTAATGAAAGATAGATGCGCAGTGGGTATTCCACTTATAATCCAGCAATGTCTTTTATAGGCTCTTGGCCTCTTCCATCAAACACGGAAGTGTCAGGGCTCCGGTCCATCTCGGCCGTTCTGAGTGGAGCCAGCAAAGGCCGGTTGACAGTGCCAGGTTCATCTTTAATAGCTGCGTCACCTCTAATAGCTGTCAGTCTGAGATGTGTACAGAAGCAGGGTAATGCGGCTGGACTGTTAGAGAGAGAGGGAGAGGGAGAGAGAAAGAGGGTGGAGATGTGAAGCCACAAAGAGGAGGTAAGAATTTGGAAATTTAGGGAAATTCAAAGTATCTCGAAGAGAGTAGAAAAAAGCGCTATAGTCTTCAGGAGGGAAAAATAAGGGCTCCAGTTCCCATGCTACCCACTTGGCAGCCCTTCATTTGTGATCCATCAGGCAGCCTTCTTCTTAATGTTTAATGACGGAAGGTCCAATCAATAAACATTACACAAGCCCCAAGAGTAACCCCATCCCACCAGAGACAACCCTTACTCAAACTGCAGAGGAGAAAGTTTCCGTCCACCATCGGATAGGTTTCAGAGACACGAACTAGCCCAGGAGCCTTAATGTACATGTGGCCTGTTTTGCCAGTGGTACTTAAAAAACCCTCTGTAATTCTCTAGAGGTTAAACCTGATCCCTCCAGCCTCCTCCCATACTTACTACCCCAAATGACCCGTCACATCTGGTATCCCTACAGGAAGTCACTGTATATAGCTCAGTATTTGGAGATATTGGTTATACAGTATTAGTTTCTAAATGAGTGTATGTGTGTATGACAATATTCCTGCTATATATATATACAGCATATTCATCATGGTTTCTCTATTACTTGTTACATAGTTGCATGTCTTTTAATTAAAGATAGACACATTTATATTAAGATGTGGACAAAACTAAAAATGTAAATGGCAAAAAGCGACAAATTATTGATAAAATGGAATATGATAAGGAGGCATTATAGTAAATCGATTATCAAGAAGTGCAGATTTAAAATCCTTTCACAAATCCACTTAAGTATTCATTGAGTCATGATTAAAACACTGAATAATGAAGCAAATAGTTGGCACATTTAACGTTTAATCATTCAATTACTTAAATAGGGTTTTGATCGCAAATGTATTCACATTATAAACTGTATAATGAACCACTGAAAAATTTACACGCTCTAGCCTTTATTAGAAATAGGTCATCTAGTTGCTGAAACATGCTTAACTAAATATCTAAACCTCCTGGTTTTAATAGTTGTTCTCAACGTTTGACCGTTTTTAAAATTTTTATTGGTTTGCGCATTAAAAAAATACCATTTTTGTAAAAGATTTAAGGATTTGATCATACATTCACATATATAAAAATACACTTTCATCAACATAACTCAGCTATACATGTGTTTAGAGTAAACAAACGCTTGTTCAGCAGAGGTGGGAACCTAAACGCTTATACGAAGACATACAAATCAAGTCAAGATAAAAACAATTACATTGAACAAATAGATAAAATAAAGAGGGATGAATACTACAAATAAAGACAGAGAAAAAGATAAAGAGGAGAAAAATATATATTTATATACAATATACAATTATGTCTTACTCCAGTTGTCCAATAGTCTTTACTGTACTTGGGAAATTACCAAAGTTTGTTGATGAAACAATGAAACAAACATTGAGAGTTGCTGTTTGGTTTATCTGTTCAGACTCCGTCAATTCTAAGACGTTTTTTCAGATTTCAGTCTCGTTGCACAGACTGATGTTGTGAGCTATAGTCGGATTTTTAACTGGAAAAGAGGTGAACACACTGTGAACTACATTCTGGCAAAGACAGACAACTGCATCCACCGCTAGAGCATGCTGCTCATGCAGTGAGCTCGAAGTAAACAGGCCTGTTGGCATACTTGTTCCCAACTCTGTGAAGTTATGACACAATTGCTGTTTTATGTTCTGATGCTGCGGTTTATGGTGTGATTAACAGTGTGAGATCCCCAACTAGAAACAACAAGAAAACAGAGAACAAGGAGAAAGATAGTCCAATATAATACATACTAGAACCTGCAAAACGTCGCACAATTCTCTTTATATTGATTTTTTAGGAATTTTGAATCTGCATCTAGATCCGGATTTGCATCAAAATGCACATATTGACAGCCTGGATCTATATTTGCATCAAAATACACATATTGACAGTGAATTATGGTGATCAGATGGGGACTGGGAACATTGAGCTGCATATATAGAAGACTTGTACACAGTTTTAAGAGAGTGGGACTTACTGTAAGACCACTGAGTTATGTCTGTTTAAATTGATCATGTCGCTGCAGTGCCACCTACAGACAATATGCCTCCATTTTATTTATGGTTATTATGTGAAATAGACCATGGCTACAGCATATGGTATAACCCTAACCCTATTTCAAACCAACTTTGGTGACATTTTCTCTCAAAAACTTCATCCAAAAAGTTGAAGAAGAGTTGATTAAAAAACTAATTTGAAACACATTGCCTGCACAGATATATTTTTCTTTAGTATAGCCTCACTGGACTTTTTTTTTTTTTAACCATAAACATACAATATAAACAAACAATCTTGATACAGATCCCTTGGATTCTTTTTTTTAAATTGAGACGATACAAACTGAGCGCAGTATTTTACAGTGTAAAATTAAACTCGTCAGTGGACAAACTATGTAATGGAGACGCTTTTTAAATGACCTCAACCTAGTTTGACCTCTGTATTCTACAATTTATTGTAAGTTATAGGCGCAGAGATCGATATATTTTGTAATAAGCTAATATCAGCTGATAAATTGGCCTGGTTTATTTATTGACCTAACTACAGTCTTTAGCTTTCTATGCAAACAGGATAAAACAACTCTCGTATGGGATCACATTCTTTCTCCTCATCAGTTGATTTTTAAGTAAAAGCTGAGATACCTCATATGTGCCTCCAGTGTGTATCAGACCTTAACGTCGCCACATGTCTCCCACGTGTTTGTCCAGACTGGAAGAGCGGTATGTCAGTGCCTCTAGACATCGCCATAGCCTACCTGATCCAGGGCAGCTTCTACGGCCACTCCATCTATGCTACAGTCTACATGGACGCATGGAGGAAGGACTCTGCTGTCATGGTGGTGCACCACATCATCACACTGGCGCTCATCATCTTCTCCTACGCTTTCAGGTATGTTTTTTTTTGGTCCACTTAAGACAACAAAAGATCATAAAACGGCATAAAACTGTTCACCACATAAACAAAAAAGTTCAGAAAGTACAAATTTACTTGGTTGGTTGTTCATTTTTCTGGTTGAACAGCATAAATTTTAACACTGAAAAAACAATAGAATACAGATCATTATAAGCACGTCAGGCTTTCAGCTTTCTGCCTGCAATTAAAGTGACAAAATAAAATGACGATACAGAAAACAGAATATAGGAACTACAGTTGTCACAGCTCAGCAAAAACTGCAACAGGAACAGGTGAAGTGATAAAGCCAAAAATCGGAAATGCTCGAGTTGGTCTCTTTCCTGTAATTAAATATAGATAAAATGCAACTGAAGGAAAATGGATTTTTACACTTGGGAATTGAGGCATAGCCGTGCTTTCAAAAGTGCATCACTGCTGTAATTACTTTCTGTTTTTATCTGTAAAATATTCCGTTTACAACTACAGATTTACTATAGCGGCTTTAGAAAGTTTGCTGGTTTGATCTTTCACAGATGTCGTCTTTTATAGGACACCACTCTGTGTTAGAAATAAGTCATTAGCTGTGCACACTGACACATCAAGCACCTTGGTGATCTGTCCCCTTGTGTACAACAGTAGAAGATAATACACATACTGTATGTCTCTGCCCTTCAGATACCACAACGTAGGGATTCTGGTGTTGTTCCTCCATGACATCAATGACATCCAGCTGGAGTTCACCAAGCTCAACGTCTACCTGAAGTCCAGAGGAGGAGGCTATTACCTGCTCAATGACGTGCTGTCCAACATGGGCTCTGTCAGCTTCAGCATCACTTGGTGTGGCTCAGCACACAAACACACACACACACACAGTCTCTTATTCACTCATGAAAACACATAGATATGTAGAATATTTTTATTTCTAATGCCATTTGTGTCTCTCTCAGGTTCTGGTTCCGTCTCTACTGGTTCCCTCTAAAAGTGCTGTACGCCACATGTGTGTCCAGTCTTAAGTCTGTCCCCACCATCCCCTTCTACTTCTTCTTCAACACCCTTCTCCTCGCTCTGCTCGTCATGAACATCTACTGGTTCTTGGTGAGGACGCAGGAATACAGAAAGGCTTCTTTATACATACTGGTTTCATGACATAAACACAGCCTGATCTGTTTGTGTTTCCCGCTCTGCGCAGTTCATCGTGGTGTTCGTAGTGAAGGTGCTAAAGTTGAAGGAGGTGAACGACGTCAGGGAGTACGAGGACGAAGACGGCAGCAAGGCAGCAGCGGGCCTGCTCAAAAAGCCTCAGGCTGTGAACAACGATGATGATGATGCTGGACATCACATCTCTGCCCAGGGGTGAGCAGCACCTTCAGACCCTGTGATGTGTTTAATGTGACGGAGAGATGACCACAGCTCAGGGTGGAAAACTACTACAGTTTGTTTGTTCTCACAGGCGGTTTGGCAGGAAACCAAACCAGCCGTTTAAAGTGCTATTTGTAGAATTTCCACATCAATAAATCATTAGTTTTAAGAGAGGTCGTTAATATATGGAGACATGAACTACTGTGAAGAAAGCTGTTGCAGCTTTCACACCAGTGTAAGTACTCCTAGAACAGAGCCTGCGCTATGTTGACTAAATGATACAAGTCAGAGAAGTTTACACTCATTAAATAGTCTATAAAGGACACTTTTTAAAGTTTCTATGTAAAATACATCAAAAAACAAAACCAGGCATATTGCATATTCTAAATATTCCAAAAAATGATCTAATGACATAATTAAACTTATCAATGTAGACTCATGCGTACTCGTACAGTAGATCTGAATAATAAACACAGGCTGCATACAAATGAAATTTGCTGTATATATTAAACACTTTCCTACAGAGACGGCGGTCAAACTCAGAGCCCAAAGTAAAACCACACTGAAACAGATTCAGTGCTTTTCTCAACCTAATTCTTTTCTGTCTAACCTACAACACTAATTGAGTCAGATGGGATTTAGTTCTTCCTTGATGTCACAGGAAACTGCAGCTTTTATGTGGAATTATGGCATTGGTATTAAGTCAGACTCTCAGTGCCACTGGCTCAAGTTTAGAGCTGCAACTGACAGTTATTTTCATTATGGATTAATCGTTTAGTAAAGGAAACGTTAAAAAATAGTGAAAAAAATGGCATCCACTATTTCTCAGAGTTCACAGTGATGTCTTCAATATACTTGTTTGGTCTTACTAACAGTCATTGTTACGATATTCAATTAACTGTCGGCATTGTTTGACATTTTTGCTCAAAAAAATGACAGAAATCGAAATCAAAATAGTTGCCAATTCATCTTTTGATTAATCTACTGATCATTGCAGCTGTATTTGAGTTTGATACTTCTTAATCATGGTCTCATTCACTAATAGTATTACCAGCTTACACTGTGTTGTTCCAAAGAAGCCGGTGTATTACGTAACACAGTGATAATTCAGCACTCAGTAGTGAGCTTTAAACTAGAAAACGCTAACGTGACTAAATCAGAGTCTATCTGTTTGTACCTTTATCTGAAGTTGAGGATTCATCACTCTTTATCTGAGGAGCCTCGTGTCTGACTGTCATGTGTACTTGTATCATCTTCTGAGGGTTATCATGGTAGCCTTTGACCACCACAACTCCAAAGAACCTGAAACTGCAGATATATATAGTCTATCTATAGATAGTCTATATCACACAGTCTCCTCTATTGGTTTAGTCTGACTCTGCTGGAGCTTTATTAACTCAAACAGGTTAAGAGTCTGTTGGCTCTTTCTCCTCCTCCTCCTCCTCCTCCTCTCCTGAAGGCAGGTATAGATGCACAAAGAGGAGATCTCCCATGGAGCTTGTGTAACCAGCGACCCTCGTAGGTAGATCGGATCAAAGAGCCTCAGACCATATGGAGATGTGATTATGTGGCACTCCTTATCTGCCCGGCCTTGAACACTGCTGATATCCTCTCGGCCTGCTAATACCTCACATCTGCTGATCACCTGACAAGCTTATTCTGCTTCTCACCCTGAGACTGCTTTGCTCTCAGTTCCTTGACTCTCTGTTGTCTCTCTCTCTCTCTCTCTCTCTCTCTCTCTCTCTCTGGTTGCAGGAAGCACGTGCAGAACGGGATCTCCAAGGAGAAGCATCTATAACAGGCTCTCTGTCGCCACCACCTGGCACTAGGCTACGAGTACAAGCAAAGACGAGACGCCCTCCTCGGATAGCTCACGCTCCAAAAAGAAAAAGAAAAAACCCAACAAAAAAAAAAAAACGTGGCTGAAGGGAAGAGCGTCACAAAAAAGAAAAAGGAAGGAAAAAACCTAGTTAGGGCGCGACACGTTTTTATTCTTTTCAATTTGTTTTAGACCATTTCATTTCATCACTGTCATTTTTGTTTTTATTAGAGCACTGTGAATGTTATTTCAAGTGACATTTTTGTCTTATTGTTGCTAACTTTGCATTTGATAGATTCAATAGAAACAATCCAGTTTCCGTGCGAGGTGGGCTGTAGTTGTCATGTACAGTAGTGCAGGGTGTCATAATTATCACCGTCACCCTTAACAGCACCCAGACAGTGACGAAGATTAGACCTGTAGTGATTTGTCTGTAGACATCTAGACCTGCAGTGACTTGATAATCAGGCAATACGCCATCAGTGAAATATTTCAGTGTTTCCTAAGGTCCCTGTCTGGAATTTTTTTTTTTTTTTTTGCTTTCCTCCTCTCCCCTCCTCATCATCCGTCCCTCATCTTCAATCTCCAGGCGTGAGGAGAGAAAAAGGCTGCAAAACATGATTCAGATGGAAAACACTGCGTCGTTTGTTCCTGAGTGTTGTGTCTCATAGCTGCAGCGATGCAGGAGAGCCCCGGTTCATCCGCTGCTGTTTTCACCACATGTATTGATTTTCATATCATTGCACAAGTAGGTGGTGGCAACCGCACAGCTCCCCCCCCCAAACCCCCAACCCCCCCCCCACGCCCATTAGTTTGAGTCTGAAAAGCCACATTGATGTGTGTGTAGGTATGTGTGAGAGTACGCATGTAGCCGAGTCTTTCAAACTCAAAATCACAACATTTCACCTCTCGGTTTGATTTACCATATTGTCTCTGATGATCAACAGACATTCACTTTGCATTCCTGTATGGAAAAAGCTTTTTTTTTTTTTCTTTTTTTTTTTGTGTCTTTCCTCTGTGTGTGAGTGTGTGTGTGTGCGTGTTTGTTGCAAAGCATCTGTTGCTGCACTGACATGAAGGCATACAAGCTGATTGCTGGTTTAATGACAGCAAATAGCTGGAATTGATTGACTGGGTTTCAGTATCATCCTCATGATTTCATTTGTTTAAACGATACAGTATTCAAATAACATTTATAAACGGTTCATGGGTGGCGACAGCTATCGCAGGAAAATTAGAGAAGAAGAATAGCCCAGAACTTGTGTAAAGATTAAAAAAAATCAGTATGATAAAAACATTATGTATGCACACATTATGGTATCCAGGAATGCATGACATCGGAATGATTTTGGAAATATGCTATGAATGTGTCTTACAAAACAAACGATGAAGAAAAAAAAATCCTCTAGCTATGTAATCATAATGTCTTGTCTAAAAGTCGTCTATTTTTTTTTTTTTAAAAGCAGCACTGACCACTGAACACACACATAATGAACACATACAAACCAGTGTGCGATTTTAAAAAAAAAAAGCTCCCATTTCATGTCTCACACACACACATTTAGAGATGGGAAGGAATGAGATTAAAGATTTGAACTTCCTACTTCGTCGGTGTGTTCGTGGAAACAGCTGCTGCACCTTGTAGAAAAATAAGGGATACTTCCACTCTTCTTACCTTTTCGATCAACTTCAAGCTCTTGTTTGGATGAACAGCATGCTTGTGTTGCTGGAGCAGGCCGCAGATGTCGTCTGTCCGTCTTTAGTTTATCTGTTCGTCTTCCACAATCCCCGACACCGCCGCGTCAGCACTTGGGGAGTTAAAACTAACTTTTTAATTTTACTTTCAATGTTATTGCTGTAGTTCAGGTTATCATCTGTTGTTTTTTTTTTGTTTGTTTGTTTTTTTTTTGAATTGCTGCTGTTTTCTTTTCTCTGAGAGCACTGTTTGTATTCTGGTTGTGATTTTTTTTTTTTTTTCCTGCTGTGTATGAGTCAGTGATAGTCTGCTTGGAACAGATATCCAGGGACCAGGGAGAGTCGTACTTTACAAAACATCTGGATTTAGTCTTAGATCTCTTCCTTTTAATCTGAATGCTGGCTCACACTCGTTTTTACTGTAGTCATTATCCATCAGTACTGTAAGTAACACAGTTTATCAACATGTTACTGTGTGTAATTTATCAAACGTTCAGACCAGTTTTACTAGTATGGTGTTCTGGCAGAGAGTGATATCTTTCGAGGTCCTGCCTGCTCAACTGTGAGACTACATTATCCATAATTTGCTGATGTTTTAGTTGTATTCATCGACTGTATGTCAGTGGTTACATGGTGACACAAGTAAATCGAGATTGCAGTAAACCCCACAAAGACCTGTGATCTGAATTAGGTGCGACTCATCCCTCAAGTCTGGTACGGTCCTGTGTGCAGAAAGTCCCACTGCGTCAGACTACAAACAGTGCTGTGATGTGTGAACGAGTAACTACTGCTAGAGGTGGGCGATATGACGACATATACTGTCAGACGATATCAATTTAACCATATTGTTTATACTGTTGTAGATATCATTTTAACATCTCTGAGTGTATTTATGGTGGAAATCAATGAGCTAGATTTCTGTAAGATCTTTTGCATTTCTGTCTGGTTATTTAATCCATTAACAATTTCCCAAATAATTTTCTATGTGAAAGTAAAGTTTGGATTGTCACACCTATCAGCACTGAGTTAATTAGATACAAAGTGTCCTGACGGACGCCTGATAAAAGTTCATGACTGAAAAGTTGTATCTAAACTAAGCAACAGTTTGAAGGAATTCAAACTTTTTCCTTCACATGATTCCATTTTACTACGCACCTGTCTACTACTGTAGGTGTCCACTAGATAACACTCAACTCAATTGATTTTCAAGTGTATTATGTGGTGATATAAAGTTGCAGATATATTTATACATATCGCCCACCTCTAATACTACCCAGAATTGACAAAACTACAGTACCTGAAATTGGGGAGAACACTTTTTTTTTGTCTTTCTGTAGTGATTTGGCTGATTCTTACTTAATTTAAGCATTTAATAGAACATTGGCTTCACTTCATCTTGCTTTGTAGTTGTATGTGAAGCTCAGTTCAGTCAGACAACTTACTTAGACAATAACAGATCATATGAATACACAGGGTTAGTGTTTGACCTATTTGCTAACAGCAAGATCAGCACAGAGAAGATAGGGGAGTGACGGTAAACAGGAGCCAGTTGATCAGTAAAGCAGCATCATTGACAAGGTCATCTTATTGCAAAGGCTCCAGTCTATGTGTTGTAGAGAGTAGAGAATAATATTTGGTGTCTAATCTCTGACCTCATCACTCCCTGTTTGCATACCAAGATCAGGAAAGAAAAGATTGGGGAGTGACAATAAAAAAAAAAAAATGAAGCAATGTTTGCGAATTTATCAGTAAAGCTGCATCACTGACAGGACCACCTTATTGCAGAGGTTGCAGTTAGTAGTTTGATATATTTGGTGTCTAGTTTCTGAGTTTATCACTCCCCGCTTGCATACACAAAACTCAGCACAGAGAAATTTAGGGAGTGACGGTAAAATATTAAGCAATGCTTGAGCAGTACAGCAGCTTCATTGACAGGACCACCTTGTCACAGAGCATGAATTGGATGTTTTGTACCAGGTATGATATACGAGCTGTCTGTCTGAACTGTCTTGCGGGCTTCGCTCCATTATGACACAAATTATTTACATGAATGCATCGATTGTGCCAAAATGTCCACCCAAATTATGAAGGCAAGTGTTTGTGGGAGCTGCTGACGAGCAGAGATGAGAGCTAAGTAGAAGGTTAGTAGAGAACGGTGGGCTGAAAGCACTGCAGGTATTTCTTAAAAGTTGCACTGTAATTTATTAGTATTATTTTTATTGTTCATTCGTAGATCAAAATTAGAAAAGGGAAGGGAGAATTTGGGAATTTTTATGACTTTCTGGGAAGAATCATTGACTAAAACTCTTAATTCAAAGTCTATTTTAATGAAATGTTTTGTTTTGTTTTTGGACCATTGATAAACACTGTAAGCTATACAAATTGCCCCATTTTTTTTTTCCTCCAAAGTGTTTAAATTTTACCACTTTTTAAATCTGACCACTTGATAAAAGACACTACTTGCTCTTTTTGTAATACAATTTTAATACCATTCAGCCAATGTTATCGTTTCATTTATTTTCCCCATAAAATAAAACATGTCAGTAAACAAAAGAGAACAGACGTGCAATTTTATTTTTGTCATTTATTTGTTTTTGTCTTTTTTTTAAATCACAACTGATATCATTTTCATCGCAAAGATCAAGTGTTGTGGATGAGGTGAAACAGTTCAGACCAGAGGAGCGTTCACTTTCAGTGCACAAATCAAAACGGATTTCAATAAATTAAAAAAAAAAAAAAAAAAAAATCATTTGTACCACACAGTCGTTCCCTTGTGTTGGTAAATAAAATGTCCCGTCATTGTTACCATGGCGACGGGAGGAGGGTTGGGAAGGAGGAGGAGGAGGAGGATGGGGGCACAAGTCATGCAGTAAAACACTGAAAACACAAAAAACAGCAAACAGACACCATTCACCCACAACAGAGCAAGACCAGGGCAGAGGAAAGGTCGAGACTTCACTGCATAACTGTTGAATTTACACAAACTAATCTTCTATTTTGTGTGTTTTAAGATACTCTTCCGATTTAACCGCACCCCCTTTGTGTTCTTGCTCATTTTAAGACATCTATTGTATAAAACCTGCAGTGCTGACTTGAGCTTTAAAAAAAAAAAAAAAAAAATCTGATTAAGTGGAAATCACATTTCTGCCACAGTCAGCAAAAGGTCCTATTCAGCACGCATGGTTTTACTGATAAAAAAGGAGTAAAGGGGGAGTTTTATCTCGTCATGATGTGTTGGCGTTGTACTCTTACACGCTAAAAACACACACAGGTGCTCTGAGCATGTGACCTTTTGCTGTCAGGAGAGTGTAATTCAACAGCAGGACTTTCTAATCAATACAGGATTTTAAAAAAAAAAAGGACTGAGTGGTAGAAAATAAGACACATGAAGTCACACAGCAACAGGAAACAAATCTCGAGTCTAGAAAAAGGTGACACGAAAATTAAGAAGGAAAATTTCAAGGTTAGTTTTCTACAGACGTCTATATTCAATGGGGAGAAATGAGGAGATTCATGCATACAATAATTGTTTGGCAAGGATTTTTTTTTTTCCTACCAAGGCAATGGAATCAGGATCATCTAAAACACTACTTCACATTTCATCTGGACAGGTCGACTTTTTCGTAAACGATATTTGTGTTGAAGAGGAGTCATTTTCACAGATTTTTCCAAGCACGTCTTTGTAAGATACCCACACGCCTACATGTACGTTGAAAGAGTTATTGGTGTCTTTCAGTGCAAATACACATTTTTGAGTTGAATTGAAGCGAACATGAAGCTTCAGCAGTCTGAGTTAAACAGATGAAGAAGGGTTTAGTCCAAAAATATGCTCTTCTTGGTATGAAAGTCCCCCTTAACAAAAAAAAACAATAGTCTACTCAGGCACAGCTGAGCTTTGAGCTAAATGCTAATGTAAGCAAGCTAACAAGTGCACATGTATTATTAACCTCATTAGTTTTCAATATATCAAAGTACTATAAAAATGGAAACTTTGATCTTATGTTGGTGCTAGAGGATCATAACAACAGGGACATGAGTGTGTGAACCAAATTTCATGGCAATCCATCTGATAGTTGTGGAGACTAAAGCTGCAACAATTTATCCATTAATCGCCAACTACTCTGATAATCGATTAATGGATTTGAGGCATTTCTTAAGAAAAAAATACTAAAAAATGGTTTAAGTTTCTTAAATATGAATATTTTCTGGTTTCTTCAGTGTCCTATTATGTTAACAGAATATCTTTAGATTGTGGACTGTTGCTCAGGACAAAAACATTTGAAGACAGCACCTTGAACGACTGATCGCTAATGAAAATAATCAGCACAAGTGGAGACATTTTACTCAAAACCAAAAAAATATCAACCTCATGGTGGCGCTAGAGGAAAAGTCAGGGGATCACCACAGTCATGAGTCTTCATCCTCTGGGTTTTATGACAGACTGTACAAACTTTCATGGCGTTCCATCCTGTAGTTGTTGAGATATTTTAGTCTGGACCGATGTGGTGGACTGACAAAAATAAACACTTGGGTTGGTTAACTCAGACTTCTGAAGCCTCTTATTAGCTTATATGTGTGTCCCATCTCTTCCACTGGATTCACATTAGAAGCAGGTCTCTCCACAGCCAGAACGGAGAAGAAGAATGATTACAGCAACCAATAATAACTCTTTCAGCCTACATGAGGGAGTTTTGTATCGAGACGGACTTAAAGAAGACAAAGATTGGTGATGAGCACATCTCTCGACAGAAGAAACTCTGGGCTAAACTCTGTGCGGTCAGTTTCTCCCTCTAGCTGCCTGAGACCGCACATGACGTCAGTTTGGCAGAACGATCACTCGTGCAGTGTACTGAGAAGAGGAATGAAGAGTGATCGGCGGTACAGCGACATCACAACCTCTCACTTAATCTCATCTGGATCTGAGGTGTGAACAAACAGATTACATCAATCAGGAGAGTCAAATAAATAGATATTTCCAACGCAGAGGAATTATTTTTAAATGAATGACGAGACATCTGTACTCATGAGGACAGGGAGAGCGGAAAATGATTCCTGATTAATCTGGTCCGTGAGACCAGATGGATAAAGTTGGCAGCAAGACAGGATCTGACATCATAGTTTGCGGTTCAGGATGAAGGAAATGAAAATGATTCTGCTGGTTTTGAAAACCATCACGAGAACTGCAGCTTGGCCCGGCGTCTGCGTTCTTACTGGCTAGAGTGTGTGGATGTGAGGAAAAGGGGGGAGAAAAAAAAAAAAAAAAAAAAAAAAGAAGAAGGTGCTGTGGGGCTTAGTGGGTCTTCGTCTTGGGTTGGGTGATTCTACGGACAATACTGTACAGGACTCCGAAGTTCTGTAAAGAGACGACAAGAGAAGAAACAGACAGCAATCAGTTCATGTTTTCAGAAAAGACTCACAAACATCTGCACGCTCACATTGTCACTAGTGTCCGTTAAACATCTTTTTTAAAGCTTACAGTTGAAAAAAGGGAATTGATTATTTGATTAGTTATTTGAAAGAAAAACTATTTTAATAGTTGAACAATCATGTCAGTGATTTTTTCCAACTGTGAGGATTTTCTGCTTTTATCTATTTTATGTCATTACAAACTAAACATCTTTGGGTTTTAGACGTTTAGTCGGACAAAACAAGGTATCTGAACACGTTATCTTGGGCTCTGGGAAATTACTGGACAGGTTTTCTTTACTTTTTGACATTTTAATAGACCAAACAACTCATCAAAAATATAATCAGTAGATTAATCTATAAGGAAATTAGTTAGTTAGTTAGTTGCAGCTCTAGCTTTATTCAAACATGATGGTATCGATACGATGCTGAAGTAATACTTGGTGTCTGCTGCACCAGAGGAAGCTGTGACGCTGCTGGAGCAGCGGTGAGTTGAAAAGTGAAGTGAAGAAAGAAGAGGGTTTGTTTTTAGGTCACAACCTTAATTAAAGACCCGAATGAAACAGCTTCAAAGTTTTCTCATCAAGTTTAACATTTATTATAATGAGATAATGACGTTTGTGTCTTTTACAGAAAAGTGACCCAAGTGTTTATTCACACATGAGATTGACATACAAAACTGAGTACTGAGGTGCACGTCTAAGAGGGCAGAGCCTTACCTGGATAGCCAGATACATCATCCCTAAGTAGGCTGCGATGCAGACAGCCAGCAGCAGGTCAAAAATAGCCGGCTTCACTCTGAGAGAAAGAGAGAATCAGCAGAGTGGGATTCAGAATTAAAGAGAGAAATGGACCAAAGTCTGATAACTGAGGATTGATTGAAACAACACTAAAGACTTTACAGACAGCCGTGAGCTGGAGGGTGCATACAAAGCATCTCAGAGAGGGGAAGAGCAGCTCATTAAACTGTACCTGTAAGCGTTCATCGTCTGCTTAAGCTGGTCATAAAATACAAACTCTGGATCCCTGAGGAAGAGAAAGTTACAAACTGATCAGGATATACCTTAAACATTAGATCTATGAGTTCTGGAAGTAGAGAGGAAAGAGTCATTATCATTATTTTGGGCATTCGAACATCTAAAAGTGTCTTTTCTGTTCGTTGCCCTTACCTTTTGTCGGCTTTGACGTAGTGTTTCTTGACATCCTTGAGGTAGCGTCCCAGGTGATACTCCAGCGTGGAAACCACGCTGCTGTCTTTGTCCACCAGCTGGGCGGCTCGGGGCTGCGCTGTGAGCCAGTCGACCACCGCTGACAGCTGCTCCTCCTGCACCTGCTGATGTCACACGAATCATATCACAACAGACACATACAGTATGAGGACACCCGCTAAAGGGCCGCAGAGCTACATTAAGAATAACCGTCAACCCGCGATGGAAAGCACTCGACAAAGTATCGTTTGAATATTTTTACTATGTAAAGCAATACCTGTATTTGGAGTGACTTCAAACTTTTTCTTTCTGATTTTACAACAAAAAAAAAGACTTTACAATATAAAATTCTAAACTTTTGACTTTTGTGATTTTTGTCATGATAACAGCAAAAAACAGCTGATTGTTGGCACTGGTTTTACTTTTAGAGATCTATCACAACTCATAAAAACTTCCTTAGATTTCAGAGTTCGTTTCTGGTTGATTTTGATGTGACTATATGACTCAGAAACAGTTTGCTGATTAGATGACAGATGACGCATGACTGTTTGTGAAAGGGAAGCAGGTGTGCTCAGTGACTGACCATTTGTTCGCTGAAGATCTGCAGGTCTCCAGGGGCCCCCTGTACAGCAGAGCACAAGAAACACAGAAGTGTTACCTCACAGGCTGGAAACAGGTAAAAGCATTTAACTGATACCACGTTTTTTTTTATCTGTGCATTTCACCTTTTCTGTGAGGTTGTAGATGACTCTAGCAAGCGCCTCTGCCACCACCTTAGTGTTCCTGCTGAGCTTCTTCACGTCAACATGAGGCCTGTAAGACACAAACACAAGTTTGCAAACAGTAAGAGAATGAAATTCTCAAAACACACCAGAGGATGAACAAAACAACCCGGGGCAACAATGGAGAGAAGAGAAACTGATTGCAGAGGATGTTTCCATACAGGTGGGTTGGAATGCAGAAAGTTTGCCAGAAAAAACAAAAAAAACAAAAAGAAAAAACAGCACAAAGAAAACATGAAGTTATCTGAGGATAACTGGTTTACTAACAGACAGGAAGATGGATGATGTGGTTATTTAACATGATGTGACAAGGAAAGTCAGAAGAGGTGAAAAGCAACAGGACCCTAACAACAACATCAATGACACAAATGAAAAAGACTCGCAAGTGACACGGAAACTCTTTTCTGTTGATGATTCAGAGACTTGCAGTAATG
Organism: Thunnus thynnus; assembly: GCF_963924715.1. NCBI lineage: Eukaryota > Metazoa > Chordata > Actinopteri > Scombriformes > Scombridae > Thunnus > Thunnus thynnus. The sequence goes on along the minus strand of NC_089524.1, from coordinate 19,072,255 downwards.
AACCCACCCAGCAGGGGGCTCTCCCGCTCCATAACGAGAGGAGGGGGACACTGACCGCACGTCCATGATGCTGGAGCGCTGTGCCAGGCGGTGGGACGGCAGATGGGACAGAGTGAAGGCCGGCAACCGGCGGATCCCGAAGCGCTCGTGCTCCCAGGCCAGCATGTCGTCGGCCAGGTTGATTTTCTTGTGGATCATGGAGAACTTGACCTCTGGATACTGACTAGAGACCACCTGGGAGGAGATGAGAGGGAGAGAAAAACAGAAATTATAAGCTTAGTTTTTCCTGAATGTGTACAGCTAATAATTCAAACAACTTGTATCAGGCAACAAAAACATATGAAGGCTGCTGTGAACCAGTAAACTGAGATATGAGGCAGAATATTTTAGTTTTTAGTCATCTAATAAATTTAAATTCTTCCACATTTTTTGTTTCAGCATATTCTCAGTGGACTGCTCGCCTCGCCTCGCCTCTTCCAGTGAATCATCTCTAAGTGTGAAGGCTCACGCAACACTTCCTCAGGAAATGTGTGTTTTCAGCTCTGTCACAGTTTAACTTTGTAGTGTCCTCCACCCTAAACATGTTAATCTATTGGTTTGCATTTAGAAAAACATCAAGTTAGAGGACATTAACTCAGTGTGAAGCAGCACAGGCGCTCCGATTCACAACTCACATGATGTGACTTGAGAAAGAAAGAAAACTTCTGTTGTGTTACAGATATATCTGCGATATTAAAGTGGGACATGCTGACTTTTCACAGTCATTTACATTTCTATGAAAGTTATGAGATTATTAGTATAGACAGACTCACGTGTCATCAAGTAAGAGTGTGCTTTACCATATACATCATATAATACTATATAGAATCAGTGGCATAGTGAGTACTCGTCTTACCATCTCCAGCTCTTTGAGCAGAGAATATTGAGGAGTTCCCTCTTTGGGAGGTTTGGACACATGAAGGTGCAGCGAGTCTCCGTTTCCCAAAGTGTCAAGACACAACACAAAGGCTACGTTGTCCTGCAGCAGGCTGGAGTCTGTTGAGAAAGGAAGGAAGTTCATCAATAAGATAAGAGATACAGAAAGACAGAGGACAGGAAGAAAAGAGCCCAGGACAAGTTAAGATGATTGAAAGATAAAAACAAAACCTGTTTATATGCTATGCAGAGAAGAATGAGGCACTGATAACCCCAACACCAAGGTAGTATTTAACGCAGGCAGCTCTTCATTGTTAAAAAGCTTATAAACTGTCTTTATTCTGATGTTGGTTCAAGTATTCTGGCACCAGTTTTATGTATCAAACCAAATCTAGCTGCATGAATCACTACATCTCCTTCTATAAGTGTCCAGCAAACTGTGAGACGACTGAACTCTACAGTACCTGTGTGGTCCAGATTGTCCTCCAGCCAACGTTTGGTGCCCTGGTAGTTAAACTTTCCCCCACCAGATAAAAAGAACAGCAGGTTGTACCTGAACACACACGAAGATTCATAAATGAGTCAAATCCACCAAAGGAATAACCTGATGAATGTCTGATACTATGATATACAAACATGGGAACAAGATAAGGTTAATCAGAGAATATCAGTCATTTCCTATGTGGACAATAAATCACAAGTTGTTGGACCAATCAAGCGAGTAGAGACGACTTTGATTCTACAAAGAAGAGTCTGTTTTATCTGTGTTAACAGTAAAGTCCATTATTCAGCACCTGAAAGAAATAACTCCTTCCGCTCAGCTAGTGTTGAGTACATTTAGACATAAGAACGAGTCTCCATCAGATTATTGAGCACTCTGAGTGTTTAACACAATCTGATATGATCCTTGTTGCACGCAGAGTGCACTGATAATGTTCAATATAGTTCTCAAAAAGCATTCGGAGCAGGATGCTAACCGTAACAAATGTGATAGACATGATAAATAAACTTAAACTGATGTTTGGATGAACGACTGAAGTCAGCAATCAATAACACTTTTACTGTTTCACAAGTTAAACGAAGGAAGCTCACGTCATTACATGAGCAGCCTGGAGCGTCAGTGTGGTGTTGAAACATGACCATGAATGTGCAAAAAAAAAAAAAAAAAAAAAAAAATGTTGTTGAAAAAAAAAATGTATGTTGAAAGTGTTTTGTGTCATTAATCACCCAGCGTGCGTCCTCTTGTACGTGTAGAGCTTTGAGAAGAGACGAGCCAGCTCTAATAACATGGACACTCCGCTACCGTTTGAGTCTGCTCCGTACGACAACCACTGCACACAACAAACAGGAAGTCAGATGGCAGTAAATACTTTGAACAGCGTTAGTGGGTTATTTCCTGAACTATTACCGCATCAACACGTATTATATGGTTCTTACATCTTTTATTCTCAGAGACACTGTGTCTGACTCCACTTAGAGACTAAATAAGCTGTCAAATGTAAGATAATCTTTCAGCTGTTTGCAGACAAAATGTCTCTTCAACTGCTAAACTCTCTGGATGTTTTTGAAGGCATCAAATTATTTAAAAAGAGAAAAGAAGCAGCGAACGTACTGGAGCGACACCAAAGGAGTCGTAGTGAGCCACCACCACAATAGTAGGCAGATCCTCTCCTCCGACTCCAGCAAGACGACCCTGGTGGACAACAAGGAAGCCGTTAGCGAGTTATAGATGGAAATGAAGGCAGAAACAGTAAATCAATAGCAGTGGATTCAGCTAATCCAGTGTTGCTATGTGTGTTTAAACTGTCAGGCTGTGACTGTGCAGCGTTGCAGTAGGGTTACAGTCACACAAGCCCCTCTGTCTCCTAATCCTCTGCAGTGTGACTAAACCACTTTTTTTTTTCTTCTGGTTTTAATACAAACTCAGATTAGAAAGTCCTGTCTTAACACTTCTCTCCGGCTTTATTTCGTGACCTTTCTGACTTAAATTCTTTGGTTTAAAAGTACTTTCAAACAAGGCATCCAAACTCCTTCATTAACCCTTATGAGAGAAGGACAGAAGTAACAGTGAATGACATTCATACAGAAAGGTCTCCCGTTGTGCATTAATAATCTACTTGTTCAGGCTTTTGTGTCGACATAATTAGAATTGAAGGTTGAACTTGAGGGTAAAATAGAAATAAATCTAAGCTTAAAAGAATTTTAAGGCCCATCAGGCTACACAGTGTGTTTGTTCATATAATTTAAACTGTATACAATTATTCTGCTATTCTGCTATTTAAGTCATCACAAACACTGAATAAAATCAAAGTAAGCCCTTCTGATCAAATCCATTGAGACTTACAGGCTTTAAATCTACTCAACCGTTTTTGTTCAGGGATTTAAGCCCACCCACATGTTCAGAGAAAAAAACCCAACACAGATTCGGCACTAAAATACTGCAGCAGGCAGCAAACACAATGCTACCCTAACAAAATAACACAAAGTGTCATTGCTGCAGTTGCTTCTCGCTAGTTTCTCATCTTTTTTAGTCTACTCAAAATGTTCTGAATAGCTTTTTGTAAGTGTTGGTATATTGTCTGGTCTTATAGCCACAAAACACGCCTAAAGGTTTAGTTATCAAACAGCCAATTAATATGACTTTCCTTGGCTGCAGACACAAAACAACAGTTGACAACTGCAGCAATTTGATCATGTTTTTTTTTTAGAGCTTAACACAAACCACACAGATGAACACTGATTGCTCAGAGATGTAAATCCAGGACCTTCTTGGTTTTAATCAACAGTGCAAACCACAAAGCCACTGTTCCTCTGCAGGTTGTGTAACACTGTTCCGCAACCTACTTTCTGCTGCTTCGAAGGGTGACTCTTTATCTCTTTAAAGATAAAGTGACACCCTTATATACTTAGAATACAAATGAAAGTGTGCAACAGGGTGCAAAATTAACTTTAAGTAAAAAACAAAAGAAAAGAAGAAGAAGTAAACCTACCAGCCACTTATTTTACCAGCATTTGGCTGGTGGTTGGTGCTAATTTTGTGCCCTGGTATGCAGCATGCAGAATTTGAATTTAACAACTTGGAAAGTATATTTATTCTTACTACTGAGTGAATGTTACCACATGATGACATGATGTCTCTATGTAATGCAGGCTCTGTTTATATCTGCATATTTTCACTGGTTTTATTTGTAATGTTTGTGCTTCCAACTATTTGCCTGCCCAGGGACTAACAGATGAAAATGAGCCTTTCTGGCATATTTTCAGAAATGTTATTAATATGTACCATCCCTGTCAAATAAAGTAATTAAAAAAAAGATTCAAATGTCTACTTGTGTTCACAGATAATAAAGGTCTGTACTCAGTATAACCATAATACCAGAGCCAGTGTGTGTTAGAGCTCCTCGAGTAAATAATGTAGCCAGAAGTTCCTTTTTTTTTTTTTTTACACTGGTGCTGTGTTGTGCAACAGCCAAGGGGAATTACAGAAGTCAGGTTAGGACTTATTTATGGAGTAGATCACAGATTTATAACAAAATCTCCAATGATATTTTTGCTTTAGCTATCAAATTGTCCTTGTATTTTAATGTGGGCGTTATTTTTTATCTAAACATTGATGATGTGTTTTTGGATTTCAGGATTTTATTGTTAGTTTTATATAAAATATTTCTTTGTCTTTTAACTTCTTAGGAACATGTCAAATGAAATGTTTTCCCTTTAACATGTTATGCCTTGGATTTTGTTTTTTGTGTCTGTAATGCATGAATAAATCATATCACAATGCTTTACATTTTTTGTTTAAAGCAGCTGATTCAGCTACAGCTGTCTTCAGATTATAGTTCAGTCTCACCTCTAGACTGGTGATGGCCCAGTCATTGACGGCTTTGCTCTGAGCTCCACTGGTGACCATCTGGAAGCCATTGGCTGTGGCCGTATGCAGCAAGACTACAGAAAACACAACACAATCACAAATTAAAGACATAATTATTGAACTGATTAAACTGAGTGTTCATGAGTGTGTACAATACAGAAAGGGAAAAAAACACATAAGGCGAGAGGTGAAGAAAACACAAAACAAACATGATCAGTTCAGCTACTTTCTCAACTGCGAGCAGATCCTGGCAGCACAATCAGTCTTAACCACAGACTGTATAAAATATGGACATAGCCATTGTGACGTCACCCATTGGTTTCTGACTCTGCCTAACTCGGCTAATCCAAAATGGGCAAAGAGGTGGAGGTGAGGCGGGCCGAATGAAGCCTGGTTGCTGAAACAAGCCACCTAGCTGCTAGCGACCTGTCACTCAAAGTGGCCACGTCCTTAATTACAGCTTAATAAGATTTAAATGGGTGAGTTATAAAAAAATTCACCCCGTACAGTTGTCATGAAAGGGGAAGTTAGCTATAGAGACCAAAACCATTTTTTTGTACCAGGCTGTAAACATGTTTATTTCTGCTGTAAAGTTGGGCATTTATCATGGGGGTCTATAGGGATTGACTTGCTTCTGGGGCCAGTCTCAAGTGGCCATTTAAGGAACTGCAGTTTTTGGCACTTCCATGTTGGCTTCATTTTTCAGCCCCGGGGTTTTTTCATTTGGTCTTTACCCTCAGCTGCTGATAAGGAGCCCTGGGAGGAGGAGGAGGTCAGGGTTTGGGTGTAGATGGACAGCAGTTCATCATCCTCCATGGCAAAGTAAACGGGGACGATGGTCTCAGTCGCCAACATCTCCGGCTCCAGCTCCATGAATTGCTACACAGGACAAGCAGGAACAGCATGTTTAGCAAGATAAGAGACCAAGCTGCGTTTATTGTCACGAAATGCTGATGGGTTAAAACTGAAAGAGGGAATCGGATGCAACTCCTTCAACTGCTCAGATTCAGTAAGTGACAGGAGGTAGAGACAAAGGAAAACAGGAAACAAACTGATTTATAGATTAACAAAGCTTTCCAGAGCTTTTGCCATTAACCAATAATTGAGTTTAGTTATGTAACAAAATGAGTAACACATCAAATGCCAACTTCTTCAGCTTCTCAGAAAGATTAATGATCCCCCTTCACAGGTGGGAAGTCTAATTAGTTACCAAGATAATCCTGAATTTCTGTGAAGGGTTAGCAGGACTTCACTGTTCACTACACTAACTCTAAACCTTTGTTTTTGAGCCACACTAAACTTGGAAAAGCTGAGCAGAAAAGCTTAAAATAGCTATTAGAAAGATGGCTTTGCAAAATAAATTGATTGTGTGATTCTGCTCAGTCATCTCAAAACTAAAATAGAGGACATTACTCGTGACTTGTAAACATTATCAGATGCCGAGATCGGAACAGAAACAACGCATAACGATTAACAACAAGAATGTGAAATAATAGTTGTTCCTCTTCTTGTGCTGTATATCTGTAGATCACATCGACTTTAATGTTGCTTCACAACCACCTACTGTTCATTTTTCACAAGTGTCACAAGTAGAGCTAAAACAATAAGTCAGCCAGACCGAAATAATGACTGATCTTAGTGTATTGCAGATACAGTTCATGTGTCAGCCAATAAATAAGAAATTTCAGTACTGAAATGATAAAGATATATTTGAAGTCATTTAGAAACAGTGTCTCTATTGCATGGCTCTTCTTCACTACATATCTTGAACTAAATTCTTTTCTAAATTTGCTCCTAGAAATACTAATTTAAAAAGGATATTTTGGTGTGTTCATGCAAAAAGAATAAAGGGAAAATCATATTTCACCAATATTTCAAGATACTCAAATACTGACGTTTGTATTGGCCTCAATTCAATGTTGGTTGGGTTTGTAGTCACAGTCACAGGCAGAGCATCACTTATAAATCACTTTTGGAGGTAGAGAGTAAAGGATCTCCACCTCTTTGTAAATTCACAAAGTTTTGCAATGTGACACCACCATGTTCCTTTGTACCACAACATGTTAAGGTTGAGAGTAGAGAGGGAAAAAATAGGGCACAGCACAAAATTTGTAACAACAGCGTGTGTGTATAAATACCTGTACTATGTCCTGGGGCATAGCCGACATGTTCTTGGGCAGGATGATGACCACAGCCCCCGCAGACTGACGCAGGGCTTTCTGATACTTGTCGTAAGAGAAGTCTGCCAGCCGCATGATGACACAGCGACGACTTAGTACCTCTGCCTCCACAGTACGAGCCTCAGTGTTCAGGATGGCATTCCTGGTACCTGAAGATACCAGATACAATGTTTGAAATCATGAATCGACTCCTTTAGAGGAACTTCTGCCATTTATATACACTAGGACTCCATTTACATAATGATGCTGATACGAGAATAAGATGAATCACAGTCAGGGTCCTGACAAAGACTGTAACAGCAGGATTGGGTTTGCAGGGTTTTTAAGACATTTTAATACCACATAAATGCAATTTAATACCTGTTTCATTCACCTGTTTATTTATCTTTCATGTTTGAAAGATAAATAAACAATGTGAAATAAATGTCAATTTATTGACATTTATTTCACAATTGTCATTACTTCCTGGCAGTATAATAATCATTCCCAATAATATAACTAGTTACTTATTAATCATGACCTAGATGTGGAGCAGCAGCAGGAAAACAATAGATGAATGGATGGAAAGATCAAACAATTAATAAATAACTAATTCATTTAAGGTTAGAAGTCTGCAGCAATATAGCTGTGGACTTTCCAGCCAGTTTTTGCTAAAAACAAATAAAAAATCATTTTATAACTAACATTACTGCCTGTTGCAGTCTAGAAAAAAATATTTAATACCTTTTTGAATGAAATTTAAGACTTTTAAACACCTTCTAAGACCTTTTTTTTGGAGGAAACCTAGACCTCTTCAGGATCTGCTGATACCTTAGTTTGGGTGATGTATTTGTCAAGTCTGGAAGCTTTCAGTCATTTTCATCCAAAACACAGAAAGAGTATTTATAGTACTACTGACTGAGTACTTTCACAGTATTGTACCAAATAGGAATTTATTTCTCCTGCTACATTGTGTGGATCAGAGCATTCATGATCTCTTTGTCAAAATGTTTTCTCCTATTGGAGATAGAAAGCTGAATCTTCACCACACTCATGCTCACACTTGTACACTATTTCAACAACCCACATAAAATGTTATCAGTTCATCAAGGCAGAAAACTGTGGGGAAGAGGAGCGAGACGGGGAGGAGGGCACATTGTGCCAGCCTTCAGTTTTCTGCCTGTTCAGTTCAAGTTTGATGATTTTGGCAATGATGTTAAGATAATAACGCATCCAAATCATGAAATGGGTGCAACTTACGGAGGAGATATATGTGCTTTATCATGTGGCTCAGATTTAAGTTTAAAAATATTGATTTACTTAAAGGAAATAAGCTACTTTGATCCTCCCTGCTAGCAAAGCGAAGCTACATTAGCAGCTAGTTAGCTGGCTAATGCTACATTAAAAGCTTCTTCACAAGAAACGTTCCCGTTAACTCGACACATATCTAATTACAGGCTAATATAAAGCAGTAAAGCTGACATTTACTCCTGTGTGAAGAACAGCTGTCTTACCGTACGGCTGCCCCTGCAGGTCGTACTGCTGCATGCGGTACACCGTGAACTCATGCGCCGCCTCGGCCGGCAGCGGGGACACCAGGATCAGCACTGCGGGCAGAAACACGATGAACGTGAGAGGAAACGAAGATTTAAACATGTTATCGAACACTTCACTGGCCTCCTCAAACATGGTGGAGACTGTATTCAGCGCACAAATAGAGGGTGAAACGGTATTTTCAGCTGTCACAGGCACTGACAGCCGGGGGGACAGGTTCAGCTTGAGCCAGCAGCAGCCGTTATTGAAATACTTCTGATCAGGCGAACAGCGGAACAGCCAGTTACCCTGAAGCAGGACGAAGACTTATAAATTATTATTTTTATTTTCCGTTCTGAAAACAGACTGAACCAAATCAATTCACAATGCTAAGTGTTTGTTTCTTTAACATATTTCTAAGATGATTAAATATTTCAAACTGAATTGAATTAGGGGTCCTTCAGGGACATCCAAGGACGGCTGTGCCATAATATTCAATGACACTCGGTGGCGCAGTGCACCCATGAATTAGAAATACTCTTTGCAGTCAAAGGGTAGGAAGGTATAGGCTGCTTCTGTTTGTTGATATGTTTTGATATGTGTAAAGACTCTGGACAGAGATGTTGATACATCTTGTATGAGTTTTTGCTTAATGTGGAGTTTATATTCATGACAATTCAGTTCATGTTGTGTGCCCCCTGTACCCATACCAAATTACATGGGGGGGAAGCAATAAAAAAATCGGTCACGAAAAAGACAGTTGAACTGCTCTATCATTGTGACTTTGTTACTCTGATCATTTACACTTTACTACAACAGAGGTTCACCAATTAAATCAATCAAGTTTCCTCTTCGCGATGGCAGTAAAGCACTCAGACAGGTGCATAACCAGGATTTTAAAAATACTGAGGTCATGTCATGAGTCCTAAATGCAGCCCTTATGGATAAGATACATTTTTGTTTGGTTTGGTTACAATAATGAATTAACTAGTAGGCTTACACTTTCACTGTTTGATCATTACCTAAAAAACAAAAGATAACTTTTTAAATGTTGCAAAAATATTGTACATGGAAGTGAGGACAACAGGCCCCTTGAAACAATGACGTTGATGGTGAAGTGTAACATATATTTAATTGCTTAATAATCTTATTGTATATTTAGAGCTGCAACGGTTAGTTGATTAGTTGATTGATAGAAAACGAAACGCCAACTATTTTGATAATCAATTAATTGTTTTTTGTCATTTTTAAGAGAAAAATGTCAAATTATCTGATTCAAGCTCATCAAATGTGAGTATTTTCTGGTTTATTAGGCTTCTATGATAGTAAACTAAATATGGACCACTGGTCGGGTCAAAAGAAGACATTATGCAATATTAACATGGGTTTTGGGAATCAACAAATTAGACAGATGAAATTAATCCTTAGTTGCAGCCCTACATTTATTGCATACACAACCTTTTTTTTCTGTTACACCAAAGAAAAGGGTTCTTTGGTTCAGGGTTCAGCTGTCCACCACAGGGTCTTACCCTAGACCTAAGGCCTAATGATGATGATCACTGCCCTGGAAGACTATTTCCACACCTGATTTCCACACAGTCCTGAGCACAGACAATCTAAAAGGTAAACTCAATATCACATTTCTCAAGTTTGTTTGACAGAATAGTCTGTAGCGTTAGCCTGAGTCTGGCCTGATGGTGGCATTAAAGTCACAGTGAATTCAAAATTCATTCACCAAATCCCAGGTTTCTTTTTATTTAATTACATTTTTTTCTGTCAGGAACCATGTACAAAAAATTGTTCTGTTGTCTCTTGGTAGATGTCAAATATATGTTAAAAATTAGTATTTATATGTATGTGTGTGTGTGTGTGTACTCCTAATGACTCATCCTGCTCTTATACATAAATGTATCCGATCAAATCAAAGGAAAGGTAACATGTCTCCAAGGAGAGTCTTAAAGCATCTTCCTGCTGGGAGCATTAATGTGCAGAGATAATAAATGTATGTTTATGAATGGAAAATTTGGCCTGATTATGATCCTAGTTCCCACCAGACCTTTTGACCAAAGTTTTATATCATAAAAAGAAATAGTAATAAAAATTAAAAGCCTGAGTCCAGTTGGGAAGAGCTGGAAATCATATTCTCTCTTTCTCCTCTCCCCTCCCTCCCTCTCTCCTGGGGCTGCTCTGCTAAGTGGAGATTAATGCTGATATGATGTCCTGCCATCCCACTTAATGGACCTTGGCGTCATTATTTCCTGTTGTATGAGTAATCCATGCCCAGGCTGGTGAGAGGGCAAGCAGCAAACAAAGCACAAAACCAATTTGGCGTGGACGTTGAAACTCGCTGTAATGATTTCACATTATTGAGAAATGATCATTTGGAGATCCGCTCAGATGACCTGCTGTCCGGTCAAACCAACAGTCACCGCTCAATGTGAAGACAGAAGCAGAAAAGAACAGTTGTCTCAAGAGGAAAATAATGTTCTTGTGTGGATGGTGCGTGAGTGGCACGACAGTCGTGTCACTTGATTCCTCAAAATCATAACATCCTGTTATCACAAGATCATCCGACACAGCAGCACAGCAAACATGCATGTGGTCACATTTTTCACATAATGTTGCCTTGTCCAAAAACATGAACATTTTTTTTTTTCCAAATGTGACTGTCTGCACACTACAGTGAAGACTGTGACACAAAAACAGTCAAATGTACTCAAATAAACACACACACACACACACACACACAGACACAATGCATAAGCTGTTCAGTGTCCTCATTTCTTTCCAGCGCTCCTGGGAATGTCCTGAATCACACCAGCCTTTGCTCCCGACCCCCGGCCACAGAAAAACACTTTCTCTGTGCGACCACACAAAAGGTGCAGTCAGTGTGTGTGGGGGTAAGTACCGTGGATTAATGAGAGATTAGCTACCTAGCAGTAAGTAAGCAATTTCTGTGTAGCATGCCTATGTAAGAACCCCCCCCCCCCCCCCCCCCCCACCCACCCCTTTTTTTTTATTGCCCCTTTACATTCTCAGAGGATGCTGTCATTTTCTCACCACACTGGCAGGTTGCTCAAACACTGGCCACACTGAAGTGCTTAAACCACTCAACGACAAGGTCAGAATCACAAAATACCAAAGATATACTGTAAGAGGGAGTGCTTTCTGGCCTGGGAGCCGTGCTCAATTCTCCACACAGACACTACTATCAGCACACAATGGTGGTCTTTCTAACTAAGACCTATGTAGCAGGTCTTCTGAGTCTTTCACCCCTCAACACACCACCCGCTGTAATCCCCTTGTTAATGAGCAGAGAGCTGGAAAAAAACAAGATCCTGCTCGATGGATGGACCTGAGAATTTTAAGGGAGGGGGTCCTTGATCTGACAGAGTGGTCAGAGGATGTGAATCATTTGAATTTTAATGTTTGTAAAGAGCAGGTTAACCAGAGCCAGTAAATTATATATATAGTCATTTTATTACACAAACACAAAAAAAATTGCAGAATCCAGTAATTATGTTCTCTGGATCCCCAAAATCTGTGAAAAATCAATGATGTTGCTCTGTACACCACACTCCTGAATTACAAGGCAGCGTCACCTTCACCCCCAATAGGAATCAAACAATAACAAAATTCCTTATGTTGGAACAAACAGTTACACATAAAATTTTGAAAGATTTTTATGGCTGCATAACAAAAACAAAACAAAACTATTATTATATTAAATCTCTAAAAGCCCTTTATGGTGCTATGATGAAGAAGAAGAAAAAGAAGAAGAAGAAGAAAAAGAAGAAGAAGAAGAAGACGAAGAAGAAGAAGAAGAAGAAGAAGAAGGAGAAGAAGAAGAAGAAGAAGAAGAAGAAGACTAAGTCAGCATACAATGAACAGAAACGTGAATCTTGCATAAAGAACAGAGAATTCCAGTCAAGAAGATTTATGATGCAATGATCTGTTAAGCAAATATATTATATTCACATCTTTTTGTTTGTAATCTCTGGCCTACTGTTCTTGTGTATTTGTCTTGTCTGTATTTGGTCTTATGTTTTATTCATAAAATGCAAACATATATATATATATATATATATAAGAAAAAGTAGTATTCAGATTTTGCTAAAATGTAAAAAGTCTCCATTAAAAGAAAATACTTATAATAGAGGAAGAATGGCCCCTATCAGTGTTATATTATTATATACTATATATATTATTATATTATGATATAATATATTATATCATCAGATTATTGTTATTGATGCATTAATCTGTAAGCTTTTTTTTTTTTTTTAAAAAAGTGCAGCTAGTTGAAGTGCAGCTACTTTTAAATACTCTATAATCAGTTATGGAAAGTAATACATCATATCTATATGTTCATCTTATTTTTTTGTAAATAAAAGTAAAGTAACTAGTGACTCCAGGTTTAAAATAAATGTTGTGGAATAAAACAGTAAAAACATTTCCCCCTGAAATGTGGACTTTAATTATGTATAAAGGATAAAACATTAATTGGAACTACTGAAGTAAAGTATAAGTACCTAAAAACTGGACAAGTTAAGTAGAGTGCTTGAACAAATGTATTCAGTTATTCAGCACTGAAATACAATCATTAATATTACACACCTGGTCAACACACACTGAGGATGCCGGAGCCCAAAACCTTTCTATTTTAGCAGAGTTGTCATTATATAAAATAAAAATGCAAGAAGAAAAATACGTTTTCCTGAATTCTTTGATCACAGTGAACCAGTAAAATCCAGTCTGAGGGTTTGAACTGTGTTTGTTCGCTCGACATGAACTGGTAATGATGGATCTGGTGTGTGTAGTGAGATGATGGCTGCTTCTCAATACAAAATATGGTCATCCTTTCTTCTCCTCTCCTCTTGATTTACAGTGATTTGTGGCCACAGGCCCGATGGAGGCAATATTTCCCTGGCTTTGTTACGTACCAGGCAATTGATTTACCAATCATTTTCATTAAGGCCAGTGGAAATAAGACAAAGAAAAAGGGAGAACATAGTGTATGACAGCTGAGCTGCAGCCACTGAGACCGTGAGCCTATTTGGTTGCGCAGGGCAACAGTCAGATAATAGATGACGAGGCCTCTTGGAGCCAGCCGTTCCATTAGGTTTTGTTAATGCGGTCAGAGGAGGTTGGCGTGGCTCATCCGCCTTCATATCCACTTTCAGAGACGCTCACTCATTATGGCCAGTAGCTTCAGCCTATCTCTCTCTCTCTCTCTTTTACTCTCTCCATTGTCCTGTTTTACTGTTGACTTCCTCTGCATGTCCCTGTGTCTCTTTTTCTCATCTGTTCTCTATCCTTCTCTCTTTCTTTCTGGCTCTTTCTGGCTTCCTGGGAGGGTTTGAATTCATCCATTTTGTATTGCTGTTTTAGATTAGTTGGTGGCTTTCCTGCAGTATCATCACAGTCATTGCACAAGAGCAAAAAGGTACATATTGTCTCTGAATAATCATGCTGTGGGATTTGCGGTAGATTCACACTTTTGCAACTCAGAATTCTTAGAAGCTTATTTTTAAGTCTATGTACTTCTCTTAAATGCTTTTCAAGTTTGTCACTGCAACGTTTGTGGCAAATTGGGAACTTCAGGCTTGTGAAAGAGGTGCACGTGTCAGTACTCTGTGAACTGTACATTTAGTGAGCAGAAGGGAGAGAAATTCATGAATGGAGACATGGGTGTATGTGGCAATCACAATGCTGGGAATTAAGGCACTATGATGGGAGAGGATGTTGTCTAATGCTTTCTTAGCTCAATCACTGCTTAGTCAGACATATATATATATACAGTATATATGTAGTATCTCCACAGTCTTGTTACTATGAATTATGTCTATGTATGTGTGCTGTATTTTTCTGTTGTGGTGATATAGTAGGAAGACAAAAATGAAGCAGGGGAGAGGAGGTGCGCAGGTGGGATTTGACTCCAGGCCATCAGGGGCATGTGTGATCATGATTTACAGTGAACCATTACCACCACATGTTAATTTTTTTTACCTTGATATCCAGCAAATTAAAGCAGCATTAATTGATTCTTTTTTGACCACCTGGGGGCAGCAGAACAAGCTGCATATAGAGTTCAGCAGTCCGACCTGAACCCAATGGGTCCTGACAACGAGCTGAGTGTCAGGTTGGGCTTGGGCCATTTTCAGTCCCTTTTTTTTCTTTTTCCACAAAGCTTAGGGCTCAGGTTGGTCTTGGGTTGTAGTATTTTCAAATGTAAATTAAGGGAAGCTTCTTAAAATCCCTAATGATTCAGGAAAGGCTGTTGCACTGTGGAAACTTGAAATCGTTGTGATAGCAGATTAAAACCTCTAACCTTCCTCCACAACTCTTCCTCCACAATTCTACACACTGCACAAAGGTGCAGTGTGTAGAATTTAGTGGCATCTAGTGGAACGGACTTGGCAGAAATGGAATATAATATTCATAAGTATGTTTTAATTAGTGTATAATCCCATTTAAATAAGAATTGTTGTGTTTTCATTATGTTACAATGAGCCCTTTATATCTACATAGGAGCAGCTCCCCTTCCACTGAGCTATATTGTTTGTTGTTTCCATGTTGCACCGCCATGTTTCTACAGTAGCCCAAAATGGACAAACCAAACACTGGCTCTAGAGAGAGCCTTGTACATTTTGGCAAGTTTCATGGCCACCGTAGGTACATGCTTGGAAGGGGAGGTGAGGGGATATTCAGCTGGTTGCAACCTCACCACCAGATGCCACTAAATCTTACGCACTGGTCCTATAAAGAGGGTCGTGATCGCTGCTTTGGATTATAATTGTTTGGACTGTTGTCAAATTCAGCTGGGAAAGGCATTTGGAGTTTACCAACCACATTAATTTGGACAATATTCAGGAACAAGCAAAGTTAAGCTATAACTGGTAAGACAGATAAGTTATTATTTTGAGATGTGATAGTGTTGGTGTGCTGGTAGAAACTGTATGTTTAATGCCACCAGTAGAAGATATAACGCTATATCTTTGCTGGTGGGCCACTGTGCCATATTCTGTGTTGGTCTATTGCCGTTGTCAGATTAGTTACTTTTTATGTGTGAGCCTCGCTAAAGCAATCATATGACATTGTCTTTAGGTTTATGCAGAACTCTATTGCAAACACAACCGTTACATATTAACAACTTATAACGTTGTTATGGCACACGTGCTAGCAAACAGTTGACTATTCACACACCCAGCCTGCACAGAGCAACATTAGCATTTATTTGCAGTCGATTTTCTAGTCATCTGATGAATGTAAGTCCCATATTTACTCCCCTATTAGCTGTTTTGGCACCTCTTGATGGAAACGAAGGAGCTGCTTAATACTGCACTGTGTTCACTCACTAGACACTAACTTTGTCTGTCTGTTTGGTGTTGGGCAGGTAGAGTGCAGCAGGTTTATCTGAGCCTTTTTTTTGTTGAAAACAGGCTGCCTGCTGTCTGGAAACAAGGTTGATGAGAGCAGTGGGAGTGAATCAGAACACTAAGTTGGTGGGCCATAAAACCAAAACAATGAGCAGAAAGAAGCTAAAATGCTTTGAAGAGAAGTGCAGAGTCAGGTCATAATAATCCTCTGTGAGTCACTATGAGTGACTCCATTATATTACGGTAAGTCATTTGATCCATAAAACTATTGATGAGTGCAGCTTTAAAATGTGTGTTTAGCCCCTGTGACGTATTTTCCAATGAAACAGAATATGTGGGCGATGTACAATTACCAGATGGATTTAAATCAAATCCCTCTGATTTGATTGGACCACTAAAAGGCGGGCATGGCTTAGCAAATACAGAACTGTCGAGAGAGACTGCTTGTCTCGACACAGACCTCCCTAACCCAGTGTTGTTAGACCAAGAAACAATGACGTGCCCAAAATTGAAGTCATACTGGGAGGGGATTCATACAGAGATACTTGCCATTTTGAACATTGATTTACCATTAGACCCATTGTATTATGTTATAGGAGCAATCCCCGATGGAGCTATGAATGAGAGAAAGGCATACTTGCTGAATATCCCTCTATTGGTGGCAAAAAAAAAGATTACTTTATCTTGGCTCAAACCACTGCCACCCACCCTGCATCAATGGAAAGACAGGTTTATGATGGTTTACTCAATGGAAAAAATAACAGCCAAACTCCATGTAAAGGCCGACCTGTTCTTAAACCGATGGCCTCCAAAAATTGCTTATTTTAGATTAGCAATGTGATAAGAAGCTGTACTGACGTAAATATGAAATTGGCAAAGATTAACATTTGTTTCTTGCAGTTTACTTTTCTTTCATTTATTTATTTTATCTTTATTGGGTGACTCCTCTCTATGTGGATGTACAAGATGTCATGATTTATAATTTTAATGTATGTTTGCCGAACTGTGAATAGTTCCCCTTTTAAAAAAAAAGTGTATTTCTTGTTGGTTTTGGTTTTAATTTTCTGATAAGGCAGATGTGAGCTATGCAAATGTGCAGAAATATAAATAAACTCTTTGTTCAAAAAAAAAAAAAGAAACAATGACAAGGGAGAAGTGAATAAATTAGACCTCAGTAACATTCTTTTGGAAATGAAAACAAAGTTTTTGCCCACTGATATCCAAACACACAAGCGGTCCAGTGCAGTTTTATATGAGGTGTGGTTAGCTAGCCGCCCAAAATCACATTTCATTGGATGCATTTTTGTATACATTCCTAAATTCAAGATGAAATATCAAACATATGAAAATGTTTTATAGGAAAAGGAAAGGCAGGGATTTTGTAGAAATGTCTAAATACTACATGTTTTTTGATTAAATGTTTTTTTTGCATATTTTTGGCATATATTAAGAAATAACTGAACAATTAACACATGGACACAGGTTTGGAGCTGGGAAAACTGCTGCTTCTCTAAGTCAATGTCGTCCAATAATTAGATAAAACATGCAAAGGCAGCAAATAATGAAGTGACTTTGTGGCTGATCGCATGTAACATAACATGCTGACTGTTTATGATGAAGGAGAAATAATCATCATACTAAACAAGCAGTTTTTTTTCTCTTGTGTATATTGCTGGCAATTTATTCTAAAAGTTTCCTGCATCCCTCCAAATGTGATGTTTACAGTTTGAGTCAACACTGCCTCTGACCTTCCCCTCATCGTTCCTTCGCCGCCTAATGCTTTTACATCCCCTCCAGAGCGACCCTGACTTCTCCTGGACAGATTAGGCCTTGGGTTCCTCGTCTGTACCTCCCTGTCATGTTTCGCTCCGCCCGGCTTGTGCATCACAATGGACGCCTGTGCCTGCTGAGCTCCCTCTGACCTTCTCCCTCACCCAGGCGAGCTCTCCCTCTCTCCCCCAGCTGAGCGGGAAGCTGCCTTTCTGCCAGCCTAATAAATACAAAAACAAATTGCGGCAGGTTAGAAGTATGCAGCGTGGGCCGGAGCTGTTAATGTAATGAACTTGGCTTCATGGAAATACGAGGCAATTAAACTCCCACGGTGCCTCCCTCTGGCCCAGACAGACAGACTGAAGAGGGGGTGTTAGGGGACCCTGGAGGGAGAGAGAGAAAGGGAGAGAGACACACACAAATGGGGGGTTGACAGGGAGAATAGAGCCATTTAGCAGGCCCACAGGAGTAGGAAGCGTGCTGACTGTGATTGGGCTTAAACACCAATTAGTCATGAGGCCGCCTCGTCCTGAGGTCACGCAAGGCCTACGGGAGCACTGTCCGACCATCGCTCACCCTCCTGCTGTTTGTTTTGGTTGTTTGCCAGTCTGATTGGCCTGATTACTGACTGATTGCCAGCCAGGTTTTGGGTCGTTCAGATGGTGAGAGAGAAACAGGAATCAAGACATGGTTTAGCGTCGCATGTGTTCACATATTTAGAGCTCAATGTCTCGTCATAACATTATTATTGGAGGAGGCTGTTGCTTCTCTGAGTAAAGAGTTTCCCTCCAACTGAAAGGAAAAAAAAAGTACTTTGCTATGTCTCCATGTCTCAACTTGATCATAAAACCTGCAGCTGAATGCAAGAAATTCACGCTCTTCAAAGGCATTCTGGGACATGTATGGCATCATGCTCTGTAGTAAATAAGGCCAGATGACGCAGGCTGAAAGAAATGTAAAAAACAAATAAAATAATAATAATAAAATGAATTACCTTACTGAGAGTATTCAAGTGGAAGCAGAGGGTTAGACAAGAAATTAAAGCATTTCACACTGAAAACTTACTTAACCAACTTACTTATACTGACATTTACACAATATTTTTCACTGTAACGATGCCACTTAAAGGATTAGTCTGATATTTTTGGAAATCACTTATTTGCTTTCTTGCTGATAGTGAGATGAGACAATCAATACCACTCTCATGTTTGTACATTCAATATGAAGCTACAGCCAGCAGCCATTTAGCTTACATTCACATAAACACTGAAAATAGGGGAAAACAGCTCACCTTGCTTTGTCCAAAGGTAACAAAATCTGCCTACTGGCAATTCTGAACATCACTTCTTAGCACATTACATTCTGTTTGTAAACAAATGTGATATAACATGTTCATTTGTGAACTTTAGAGGTGCAAGTAGGTGGATTTTTAAGCTTTTGACAGAGCCAGGCTAGCTCTTTCCCCCTGTTTCCAGGCTTATTGCTAAGCAAAGCTCACTCGCTGCTGACTGTAGCTTCATATCGAATGTACAGACATGAGAGTGGTATTGATCCTCACATCTCTGGTCAAGAAAGCGAATGAGTGTTTCGGACAGGGTGGTACTTGTAGAGTTACTCTCTTCCACAGGCCTCTGATCCATTCAGCTGAACTCGAGTCAAGAGCAAGAATCAAACGTGAGATGGTGATCTGCTCCAATCAAGGAGGCCTGATCCTCGGGCTTTTGCCACATCTGGTTTGTAATTGGCCATGCTGCTGTAAGGATGATGCTGTGGGCTGAGTGGTCTGTTGGAGGCTTTTGTGCCTTCCATCCAGCCCAAGTCCAATATCTGCCAGCAGCCCATCGCAGTATGTTTGATACAGTGTTGTATCTGCCTCCTGAGCCACACTGCCTTACTTATTCTATATCATTCTCTCTTTTCCTCATGGCGGATTCATTGTTTGTTATGAATATAAATATCGGCCGGCATTTGCCAGATGCACGAGAGTGAGGGAGGAAGGAGGAGGGGGGACATGATTGAAATTCCAGTGAACCTTCAGGAAGTAATCTGGACTGGGGCACGCAGGAGAGAGGGAATGGTTTCTGTCTGCTCCTGTTTGCACTCGCGCTGAGATTTGTGTGAAATGAGACTTTCTCACCACATGGCTCACACTCTTTCTCCATCTCTCTCTGCACATATCTCAGTACTGACCCACAGCTTATCGATCGAGCTGCTTACACAATACGTTGGGGCGTTAACCTGATCTCTCCACACAAACACAAAACATCTGTGCTGCTGACTCTCATAAAGCCAACTGACCACCTCAGTGAGAAACTGCATTCAAGATAGTGGAGAGGCTCTTTGGTTTAAAGCAACTCAAAGTCTGCAGGCTTTGAAGCTAGCAGGAAGCCCTTCTCTCGCTCAGCACAGATAACACTCAGGCCTTAGCCCAAACTCAGATCCATCTGCTTGCTGCACACAGGAAATGAAGAAAATGTGATGAAATGAGTGAGGAAAGCACAGAGTGTGAAGTTCAAACAGTAAAAACTAGGGCTGATCCAGCGTGTGAATGGGGTTCCTGGCAGACTGATGACTCTAAGTGATGAAAGTTTGCTCATGTGTCACAATATATCTACAATATATGAACGTGTACTTTGACAGGACTGAAAATGTTTCTATTTCAGCCGTACACTGTAACAGTACTCTAACAGTAACAGATGAGTTTTGTTGAAATCAATTCAAAAACACAGCTTCTCACATAAATGCCCTCTGTTTTTAAGAAGATCTCTTATGACAAAATACTGATGTGCAATAAGGTCAAAATCCTTTAATATGGAGAAAAGACAGCTCTGCACAAGTTCAGTTCAATTATTTAATGATTGAATGAAAGTCAAGCTTTTTGTCACTAGACATTCATCCAGACAAATTTTTCATCTCAAAACTGAATGACGTCAAATAGAGTAAAACCTGTACTGTCACGTAGGTACTGTAAATTTAAGTATAGGAAACTCCACGAATACAACAAATCCTAAAATACTGAGGAGAAATCAAAATATCAGAAAATCGAAATAATGAGATACATATTAGATGTAATAAAATGGCATTGAATATTGTGCAAGTTGCAACAATCAACAACATTTTCAATTTAAAAAATGCCAAAATTCTCAAGTTGTTTCAAGATGTAAACTGAAAATCTTTGGGTTTTGTCCTGCTGTTCTGACAGAACTAAAACATTTGGATACTTTGGTAAACTAGGTTAGACATTTTTGTCCACAAAAAGTGTTGTACCTACTTCAAATGCATCAGTAAACTCCATCTTATGGCAAAATGCTTATATCAAAATATACACTTAAAACCACACAGTGAGCCTAATGTATGTATCCAGTTAAGTTTTCTTTGTCTTAAGTCTTTTTTTCAGTCCCTTCTGTTTTAAATAAAGTTTTTAGATTCCAAGAAAAAATGTTTTCAGCTTTGTTGTAGTGAATTTTAGTGCGTGTGTTTCTGTTTTCACTGGCTCTAGAAATGATCTCACATTTTTATATTTTCAAGAGGAAAGCCTTTCAATCCTTCAGTTTCAAATCAAAGCGGAAACTACTAACATCATTCAACAATGATAATCTCACAACATTCATTTTGTGGTTTATTATTACTACACAATACGACATGATAGTTAATAATCATCTTGGCTTATGAGATATGGGTTGTATTTTAAAGTACAACGCAGGGCGATGGTGACGCTCCTCTCTCCTTATGGCTGAATCCCAGATGAGGATGTGTTGAGGACCTGACAGGAGTCGATTCATCATTCCTCACAGGTCATCCATCACCAGCGGCAGGCAGAGGAGCAGTGCTGGGCTGGGTGAGAGCCCAGAAGCGTCTGGGGAGCATTCTGCTCCGAGTGCCCCACTGGGTACTCAGCCCAACATGTGCTTCAGAGAGCTTCCTGTAGAGCACTGCAGTGATTAGTTCAACATGTGCAATGTCCACGTGTTGAAGTGATAGGCTGGGAAAAACAGAAAATAGGCAGGAGTTACAGGATATCAATTAATGTCATCACATCAGTAGAAAGGTCTGGTGCAATATGAATCCAGGCTGCAAGAAATGGATCATTGAGTTACTTTTTATAGGACTCAATCCGCTGGATTAGGATTTAGTTTTAGTCGGTGTTTTGTCTAACTTTACTTTTGACCTAACAAGATGAAAAGAAAAGATGTTTGAAGTGTTGGAGGAGGTTTCTGGTAAGGAGTGATAGTTCTGGCTTTTTTAAAAGAGATCAGTGGCAGGAGAGCAGCTTGGTTACCACAATATAATAATAATAATAAACTTTATTTATATAGCACTTTTCAAAAACAAGTTTACAAAGTGCTTCACAGACATAAAAACAGAAAATATACAAGGCAGTAACATTAAAAAGTTACAATGCAATAAGAAATGGAAACAAAGGTAACAGACAATGAAAAATCGTAAGAATAAATAAATGAGTGAAAGCATAAAACAAACAAACAAAAAACCCTCTAATTAGATGCCATTATATAAAAATTAATTTTTAGAAGAATTTGAAAAGAGGACACTGAGGTAACTCTGATTTCCAGAGGAAGGTTATTCTAAAATTGAGGAGTCCTGACAGCAAATGCCCTACTACCCTCTGTTTTAAGCCCTGCCCTGTGGACTGGGAGCAACAGCTGGTCTGCAGATCTAAGAGAACGAACAGGGGTGTAAGGGATGAGAAGGTTGGTGATGTAAGATGGGGCAAGGCCGTTCAGTGATTTAAAAACAAGCAGTAAAATTTTAAAATCAGTTTTAAAAACCACTAGTAACCAGTGCAATGAGGCGAGAATAGGGGAAATGGGGAAAGATTACACCCATTTCCTGGCCTCATGAGTGCATTGCAAACTCTGGGAAACTAAGATCTTACTTACGGAGTCCCTGTGTGCTTTGGTCCAAACACCATCACTTCAGTTTTATCATTGTTGAGCCTTAAAAAATTATTGGACATCCAGGATCTAATGTCTGCAAGACAGGCTGTGAGTGAGATGAGGTCTGATGGATTAATGGATAGATAAATTTGTGTGTCGTCTGCATAAACATGGAAGGAAATATTGTAGTTGCGGATAACTTGACCCAGTGGTAACATGTAAATGGAAAACAGTAAAGGGCCAAAAATAGACCCTTGAGGAACACCACAGGTGATATCTGAGTATCTGGAAGAGACATTTCCAATTGAAACAGAGAAAGTTCTGTCACAGAGGTCTAAAAGTACCAGAACAGTACAGCAGCTGACATTGGAATTGATTTTAATGTTGTTTTTTAAACATTTAAAAGTGCAGTTTCTGTGCTATGATGAAAGTGGTCATTCATGAAAGAAATAAGGTGAGAATAAACCACTTTCTCCAGTACTTTGGTGAGAAAGGGTATTTTGGATATGGGTCTAAAATTATTAAGATTGGAGGCATCGAGATTTGATTTTTTCAGAAAGGGATGAACAACGGCTGATTTAAAAATTGGAGGTATGATCCCTGAAGATAGAGATTTGTTAAAAACTGCTAAAATATTTGAGGGTAAAAAGGCAGAAACCTCCTTTAAAAATCTAGTGGGTAAGACATCTGAGGGAGAGGTGGAAGATTTCATGCCATTAATTATCCTCAGTAAATCTGACTGGGACACTGGATAAAAAGAATTAAAAAACTGATACGCCTCAGAGTCTGGTAAAATAAGTGCAGATGGCATGATTTGGGCTCTAATGTTGGAAACTTTATCAACAAAAAAGGAACAAAAAGTCTCACATATTTCATTTGAAGAGACTTCTATGGAACTGGGAGGGCGGTGGATAGGGGAGTTAATGGTCCTGAAAAGTAACTTGGGGTTGTGAGGATTTGCAGCAATAAGATGAGAGAAGTATTTTGATCTTTCTTTCTTTACAGTGTTATTAAACTCCTTTAAAAGCTCTTTCATGGCATTAAAATCACATCTTAATTTGGAAGCTTTCCATTTCCATTCAGTACGCCTACATGCCCTTCTAATGCTCCGGATACGGTCATTAAACCATGGATGTGGTTTTGTTGAAACAGGACAGGCTTTGGGCAATTTAAAGGGTGCTACAGTGTCCAGAGTAGTAGCACATCATTGCAAAAATTTAGTAGCCAGCTTAATCAATGTTCAATAATTTTTTATTACATATTATCATCTTTTAAGTTGACATGTTGAACTTGTTAGAAAACAGTTGCCTAATTACACATCCAGCAATTATGAAGCAACTTCATTATTGATTTGAAGTCGTTATTCTGTGCAGGTGATGAATGCAAGTCCAGTACTCACTCGCTTTAAGCTCTGTTTTTGGTCTCCACCAACTCCTGAGGGAAATATCTGGCACTTTAGCTGCTCAGTGTTCACTAGGTAGTCATTATCTGTGTCTGTTTGCTGTTTGTTGCTGAGCAGGTTGTGTACTGTGGGTTTTTTAGAGCTTTTTCTCTGAAAACAGCTGCCTGCTGCAGCCAAAATAACGCTATGAGAGTGCTGAGAGTGAACCAAAACACTAAAGTTGCGGCACCTCGCACTGTCATTAAATACATTATGATAAAAAATATTGATTATAGCTTTAAGGATAGTAATTGTAATTTTTGGGACAAGGATGAAAAAAGATAATTTTTTTGGTACATTTAGAGCAGTTTTGTGCCAGTTTTATCTATGGAGCAAAGGGTGTTAAATATATGTGTTTATCTGTACATCTGCACATACAGTATGTTTAACATGTATATACAGTATGTGTGTGTCCCAGTTGTCCTCCCCTGCCACCTGTCTGGCCGTCCAATGCGTCCCTTCCTTTGATGCTGGGCGGTGGTGTGTCATCCAGATGTGGCAGCAGAGGAGCGAAGAGTTCAGTTAGTCCCTGGGGATTTTCCCCCTGAGCCCCTCGCACAGGCAGGGCCGCTGGGGAGAGCCATACAGCTGACATACAGCATGTGTGTCTGTCCTTGCCTACCTCTCCTCCATTCTCACTCTTCTCTTCTCTTCCATCGGTCCATTATTCCTCTTCCTTGTGCAATATGACTCTCTCTTCCGTGCCTCTCACTTCCCCTTCCTTCATCTTCCTCCTTCACCCTTTGCTTGTCCTGCTTCTGCTTCTCCCTTTGGCTTCTGTCCACTTGAATCATTAACTGTTGCTGAATTTCAAACATCTTCAGTTGTATATAGTTATTACATACAAATTTACTGCACTGCATTAAGGATAGCAAAATCTCTGTGATTCTCAGCTGTGGTTCATTTGCTTTACTTCACGTTGTGTGTGTGTGTGTGTGTGTTATTTTTCCCTCTGGCTCTCTTATTTGACGTTAAGTTTTGTAACTGTTTTGTGATGATGCTGGTCTAGACCTTTCTGATGTAATAGCAGGAAAAGTGTAATTAATAACATTCATAATGCCCCGAGCCCTGGCTTCACTAAGACACTAAAATGGAACTGAGCCATCGTTAATATTATTAGTTACACCTGTGCCTTTCTTGCTATGACAAATCAAAATGTGCATGGAGGGAAAAACTGATTGAATGAATCAGAAAATGGCCGCATAAAATAAAGAAGGGTGCGTAATCCATCGCATTAGACTGAGGGGAGAAGTGAGCGTGTAGAAAATGAACATGTGTGTAGCTGTATAGCGTACAGTTATAAGCTGAGCTACAGATGACCTTATACTTGAGTGGTATGAGAAAGAATAGAGGGAGAACTCTGACAGAGCACCCTGCAGGCAGCATGCATCACACACAATCCCTCTCTTTAACGGCTTACAGCAAAAAGTCCCTGAGCTTTAGGGAACATATGTGTCTATTTTCACTCAAAAAACTGATCTAGCACGCCTCTCTGTGTGTTGGCTTGTATTTGAGTTACTTTCTCTCACTATATCTGACTTACAATTGAGGGCAGCTGCACCGAGGGTGTTCTGACGGTCACTGAAGTTATGATGCTGCAAAGAGGTGCAGTACTGTAAAATCTGGACCTACTGTACGATATAACTCAACAGCTGCAGAAACCAGCCTTCAGCTATATAATCTGACTTTAAGTCCTGTCTCAGCAAGCCTCTGCCATGCTTGAGATGCCCTTGAGCAACAATCTGAATCTCACCTCTGCTAGATAGAACATTAAAAAACATATTTTACCAGAAGTCGGTATGCAATCGCATTAACAAGGAGGCTGACACACAGATGTAAAGACCCGTACATGAAGTACAAGAAACTGGGAGTGATCTACATTTTGTCTTGAGAGAAAAAAAATCCAGAAATGATAAACATTCAAAAACTCTCTTTTTCATCTGCGGCCGTGCTGCTGCCCTGTGTGAAGAGGCGAGCTCTGGTTTGGTCTGGAAACAGGATGTGGGCAGGAGAACTGGGCATCTGCCACATGCCATGAAACTTCTGGACCTCATTTGCATAGGTTATGTGTGTGTGTGTGTATTTGTACAAGTGTTTGATTTGTAGCTGGGTGTCCAATGAAATCCTTGTGTGCTTGTATGTCTGTGTAGTTTGTGCATGCAAACGCTTGCACATTTTTTTGTTCATGCCCCTGTTTTGTGAAACACTTGTACATAACAAGTTCATAAATATGTCTGTGTGTGTGTGTGTGTGTTCCCTCCCCCATGTCTTGCGTAGGCCTCTTTTCCCGGCACAGCACCATGCATGGCATCCCCATTGGCACCGTCTTCAGCCCACCCTGGAAAAGTCAAGACAGGCTGTCTGTCTGCCTCAGTCTGTCATCAGAATCACCTCTCGATCTTTCCGCTCTGCCAGTGTGTGTTTCAATATCAAATCACGAAGATGGTCAGAACGGGAGGAACATGAAGCAATAATGTTTACCCCAACAAGTGAATAAATCATTCTCTGAGTCTTGCAAATGTCATATTTCTTTAAACAAAAACATGTTTTGCTATTATGAACAAAAAAAAAATCACTTTCATTTCAGAAATGTTCCTAAATCAACCTTCTTAAAAAGTAGACACACTATTTCATGGTGTCATTTAATTCAAGACACAGTGGAAACAAGAAACCTACTTGGTAGAATGTTTGTGTCTAGATATACAGTAATATTGATTTAGATGAAAACATTAATATACAAGCATTTTAATTCTTTAAACAAGGCCACATCATACAAACTGTGTGTGACATTTGGTATATACTGTAACACAGTAAGTGCAACTCAGTGCACGCAGTGAAACCACTCTGCTTTGTGTTCTGGTGGATGTTTGGTTTTAGTCACTGAAAATGAGGTTATGATTGCAGTCGGTCACCCTGCCTCTTTGATTTATCCTGGCTGAGTCTGCTGGAAAGTCTGAATGCTTCAGACTAACTTAAACAAACAAATAATCCCATAGGGAAAATATGAGAAACACAGACAAACATCAGCACCTTGGCTTGAGTAATGAGCACCCATTGCTGCTTTAAAAGATGGCTGGTTTTGTGCTGAGACGGCATCATCTACATGATCTATAGTTAATGCTGTCATGCCATGTCTGTTTTCATCCCATGAAGCGTTTCTCTCATAAGTACTGATTAATTTTCAGCAATTTTCAGAGAGAGCTGTATTTTTTTGCAGCCAGGTTTATTGGCCTTGAGATTTCTGCTTTCACCCAAACACAATGGAGGTGAAAGGAATTGTGGCGCTCAAAGCCTTAAATTACATCTCTTTTCAGAAATCGTGTTCCGTTTTAGTCTGGAAATTCACAGAAAATGCTGCACACAGTTTTCATAGGGACCATCTCTTTTATCCTTATTCAAGATCCTGCAACTGCCCACGATGCAATTTTTTTTTTTGTTCATGTTTCAAATAAATCTGGTGTTGCACACACTGACAGCTGTTGTCCTGGTTGGAAAAATGGTGGAACCACTCAGAGTTTTGTGTGTGGGATTAAGTACGTGGTGACAGAAAAGTTGCCAGGAAAATGTTGACAAGTGCGTGACAGACCGCCACAGTTATACAGGTTGTTTTAAGTTTACTTGCTGAAATAACCAGTGAATAAATTAGTTTTTGGCCACTTT
Organism: Thunnus thynnus; assembly: GCF_963924715.1. NCBI lineage: Eukaryota > Metazoa > Chordata > Actinopteri > Scombriformes > Scombridae > Thunnus > Thunnus thynnus. Next base: position 19,044,635 of record NC_089524.1, on the reverse strand, counting down.
AGGGCAGTGCAACAAGCTGTAAACACAACACTGAAATGTAATCAACTTATAAAGTTCTTATGGTGAAAGTGTTAGCAACAGTTTCTCATTTTTCACAACATGAGCATTTTTGCTAATGCAGTTTTAGCAGTTTTGTTTCTGGTAGTTTGAAGAATATAAGTACAATATTCAGTCTTCTTTTAGCTCTGCTTTTGGTCTCAGAGCTTTTTCATTGAAAACAGCTGACTGACACTGCTGGAAATGACTCTAATGAGAGCAGGATGAACCAAACCCAACTAAAACCAAAACAATGAGCTGAAAGAAGCTAAAATGCTTCATAGAGTTGAGGGAAACTGCAGAGTTGGGTGATAATTACCTGTGAGTTTGTCACTATGAACAACCCCCTGTCACATTGCATATAGTTATTTATCCATAAGTTAGTACAAAAATATTGATTAGTGCAGCTTTAAGAATCACACACCATATTCCACTCACCTCCATTGTATTGTGGTGGTGGCATAAATCTCAGAGATGGGTATAACAAAACATGGACAATTAAAACCTAAACCATCTCCATTACAAGTAACCAAGAAAATACGTTGTTTTTTTAAAAAAAAATAATTTGGTTTGTCCTCAAGTGCACCACTCACACGCAGGTCATTTGTTGAGGAGAAACTGAATGATGCCTTCTTTGCTATTAGCTCAAAAATGGAGAAAAACAAGCCTGGAAAAAGACATTGAAGTCTAATTTTGTGCAGTGAAATGATAGATCGCAGTCGCACTGATAAAGTCGCTGTGAGTTATGAGACGGACAGACGGCTCCAAGAACATTGCAGGGGCTGCAGTTCTAGTCCTCCAAACTGCTTTTGTAAGATATTATCTAACCTCAAAGAGAACACAAAAGTTTAATTAATGAATGTTATGTCTGAACATGTAATACTCTTTGAAATACAGTCTCATCTTTGCTGCTGCCCTCTAATCATTTTAGATTTACAGCAGGGAACAGTCGGAGCCACCAGCGGCCATGTTTCTACCTCAGAGGGACATCATTAGGGTATCCCTGCTGAGTATTTTTTTACTGGCTGTTCACATATTCTTCTGTGCATTAATGACATTTAATTACACTTTTATCCAAGCTGACTTTTTGTGCAATGAGCAGATGAAGGTTTAAGCATAGTTTTTAAGGATGCTTCAGCAGGACAGAAAGCTGTTTTGGACACACTGTTTTGGGGATAAAATCGTGACTTTCTACTTACAGGACGCTTTCTCCACTGGGCCTCCTGTCACTCTCCAATGTCAGACTTAAAGGCCAAGTCCCAAACTGCTGCATCGTGCCTGCTGATGAAACACAGTCACCCGCCTTGGCTTTGTTGACAGAGTGATTTACTGGCTTGAACATATTGACGTGGATGTGAAGAATGGATGCGACTTTTGACATCTAGCATTTATTTTTCCATGTATTTTTAAGTGCTGCTAAATGTTTTTTTAACCCTGTTGTGAGGTAAATGACATCTGACGGATTACACAGCAAAATCTGCAACTGAGGTAATTTCAACACAAGTGTACAGAAAATTATTTGGGTAATTTGTGTTGTCTCCAGATTAACACTTTAAGGTTTAAATATAGTTACATACAATTAACTCACAAATTACATCTAATACAATAAACAGTGAATGTAGACTAAACCATGCTAGAAGAAAGAGAATACATATCATTTATATTATTATTATTATTTAAGATAATACATATTATAGGAAGAAATGCAGTACATGAATAATTTCACAATATGAAGTGATACTTGTTGCAGCATACAGACATTAAAATTCTATATTTCATGTTTATTAGTTTTCTGACATGACTGTTTCACATTAACAAAAACTCATAAAAAGGTTATAAGAGTAAATTTACAGGTGGTCATTTTTCTGATCGCAAAATGAAACCAAGAAATACAAAGTAAAAATGGTCAACATGAGCCAATATCATGTCTTTCTCACAGAAAATGACTTATCACCGTTGCAATGGAGGAAGCTAAATTTCTTTTGCCTCCGTATTTTTTAAGGAAACCTTGGTTAATAAATAGAAAAAAAGTTGGGAAGTTATTATTTTATATGATTGAGTGAGAGTTAATAGACTCTTTTTTATGCTGGCTGATTAAAAGATATACTGACAATATTGTGCTGTAAAAAAAGTTCTTGTACCTAGTTTTACTTAACAGTGAAATCAGAAAATTCAAAGTTTTACATTTGATTTACAATAAGATTGTTGTACTGGTAGATTCAGCTCTAAGCAGTCGGCTAGCAATAGAAGCTCACAGTGTGGCCAACCTCAAGTGAGTTACAGCAGATAATGAGGTCACATCACATCAAGCATGAGAAAGATGAACATCTGCATCAACAGAGTTCAATCAAACATATTTTCCTGAAGTTAAATTGACTCTACATAGAGTGAGATTTGCATAAAGGACTGTGGCTTACAATTCAAATTCACTTCGCAATGAAAATGTGAAGTTGAATACACTCTAATCCAAGGAACCTGATATTTGTTTGAGAACTAACATGCTCCAGTTGCAGACTCAAATTTCTATCATGATTCATTGTGATAATATACTTCTTGCTATCTTATCATGGCCATAAACTAAGTGCTTAAATGTGCTTTCTGCCTTTTGTTGTTTGATTGATTCTACATATCTCCTGCAGCGGCACAGTAGACCATTAGTTGCGTAATAGCGGGTAAACATTTGAGACAATCACAAGGCAAACAGAGAAACACAATCGATGCCTCTCAGCCTTCAGAAATGTGATCCCGCACCTGGACTCCTTCAAAGAAGTCCTGCACCTCTGTGAAAAAGCAAAAAAAAAAAGAGCGACAGTGTCCCTTTAAGGGATAACTCACAGAGGAAGAAGAAAAGCTGCAAAGAAGGAAGGAGAGGAGGTGTGTATGTGTACGTGTACATGTCAAACTGATAGACACTTGGGAGAGAGACAGACAGAGGAAAGAGAGATAAGGAGGAAGAGAGACAAAGACGGAGAGACACAACATTGCATTAGGCACTAAGAGCCATTCCTCACTCGGTAAAGGCTAATGCAATTGCCACAATAAGAGTGTCTCAGCGGAGGCTGTAAAAAAAAACTAGAGAGGGGAATGAAAGAGGAGAGGCAGGGAAGGAGGGAGGGTGGGAGGGAGGGATAGAGAGAGAGAGGAGGGAGGGAAGAAGGAGAACTGGCAGCTCTGCCTCCAGACTCTCATATGGACAGTGGATCTCTTGGGACAACTGGTTGAAAGTCTCTCTCTGTCTCTACTGTTACTCCTGGCTGTGTGTGAGTGGCTGAGTGGGTCAGTGCTCTGCTGTGTCTCCAGTGTGATTTATCAGGTTTGCAGGGAGGAGAGACAGGGGAGAGAGGGAGAGAGGGGGAGACAACTCCGGTAGCAGGCAGGCAGCAGTCACCAGCCAGCTGGCTGGGTGTGTTAACTCCACATCTGACCTCTATGGGAACAGAGCAGCCTCTCCTCTCCTCTGCTCTCCTCCTGGCAGGCTGTGGGAACAAGGGGACAGATTTTTATTCCCCCCCCCCCCTCCACTGGCTCTGCTCTTGTTGGGCTGTCGAGCTCTGGGCACCGGCCCTGGACAGAGCAGGACATGACAGGACAGGACAGCTTTGGCAGCGAGACCTCAGTGGGAGAACTCAGCTCTGAGGATCGCACTCTTGGATCTGAAATGGCACAGTTGGCACGGTCAGCGAGTCAGGCTGACAGTCAGACAGCCGTGCAGTTGTCTAGTCAGTCAGGCAGTCATTAGCCAGTCAGATGGTTAGTTAGTCAGCCAGTAAATTGGTCAGTGGGGTCCTTCCCATAGGGTCAACTCTTCCACTTTGTGCATATCCTCATCTGAACTCTGAGGTGACTCAGACTCACCGAGTAGCAAAAGCGGACCTGTGGGCATGGTGAGTGGCAAACACCCCTCTCTAACTCTCACATGCTTTTTCACACACATTTTTTTTTTCCTTTGACTCTTTTTCTCCTGATGGGTGTAGCATTCCATTTCCAAAGTTTATTAGTTTTGCTCTGATGTGCCTCTCCTTATGTGTTCATCTTTTTTTTCTCCCCTTTTGGCAGCTGACTTGTAACAAACACGACATAAGACAACAGATTTGATCAAAGCATCAGTGTGATGTTATGGAGTTTATGCAGTTGTCATAGTCATGCTTTGATCTGTTCATGATGGCACTTGGGAAGACAGTGCATCTGTTTGTATGACAAACAAGTAGTTGATTTTACAGCCACCATTGGCTTATCAAAAATATTTCACATGGGTGGTTTAATCCTGTTGTTTATGAGGGCCGGATGAAAAATTAGATCTTCATTCACACTCTAGAATTTAACATAGTGTATTTTGTAATGCCAAATCAATAAAGGCCTTATAAAAGTCGGATAAACCTATATTTGATTTTGACCTCTGTGAAGAGAAAAACAGATATGTCACACGCACACACACATACGCACACCTGCATGGTTCCCAGTCTCTCTTTGGCTGCAGCAACAGGAAACTTTTTCTTAGCAAGCTCATGACTGTGGGTGGGTTTTTTTTTTAGAACACCATAATCTCACCAGTGTTTGGAAAAGGAGCTTGATTTGATAAACTAACCCTAAAGTCAAGTGCAAAGAACATTTTTGGACAAATAGTTCAAATATTTGAGCGTGGTCCAAGGCTTTATCTGGGTCTGCTAAATCAGTGAGTTGTTCCCATGTGTACGAGCCATGTTACTCAAGGGCATGGCTAACGATTTTAGAGAGGTTTTATACTTCTGAATGTACAGTGTTTATATCAAATGTTGCAAATGATAAAAAATAAAAGCAGCACAAGGACGATTCTATACACCAACTTGAACATGCTTTAAATGGTATTTTTAATGTTAACATTGAATCAAATAGCTTTGTTGTGTGAAAGAGTTTAGCCAAACAGACCAAGAATTAACATCTAACTGTGCAGCTATGCAGCTTTTAGCCACTTTTAGCCCTTTTTAGCTCACTGTTTTGGGTTACAAATCATTTAGTATATGGTTATGTCTAACAGCTCTCACTAACCCTCCAATATACAACCTCAGGCAGCTTTGTACAGCAAGCAAGCTCAGACAAGATGATGCCAAATGCCAAACACGAAATGGCAGAGAGCCAAAACAAATAAGTGGTGAAAAAAGAACATCAAGTAAAATAACTTCCCAGATATTTTTTTTTCAGGGGGTTAGTAAATCAAACCAGAGATAACCACCAAGTGAGAGTTGGACTTACAATAAGACTCAAGGTACTCATGTTTTTCTGTGTCTGCTGGATTTGTTAAGAGGGAAAATTTTGCTATCACCCATTACAGCTAGGTACAACAACTTGATATGCATGGATGTATTATAGGCGCCTGTTCAATCAAATGAAAATTGCTCGCTTGGCACATAAGCCAAAAAAGTCCTCTAGCTTCCAGGTTTGCTTCTGCATTGTGCGGCCCACTGAATATGTGCAGTAATGTTTCTCTCACTCGGTCCATTGACTTTACATTGGGAGGATGTCACAAATTTTAAAATTGCTTTTCTAGGCTCGAGGAAAGTTTTACAAATATAAAACCTTCATACATTAAAAATTCATAACACAAAGAGTCATAATTAAACTTATTTGCAGTTTGAGGTGTCAACAGTTTTACAGACGTTTCTTTTATATAAGGGGGAAATGCTTTTTTGGGCCGCAGAGGACTTTTTTTTTATTGCAATACTGCTAGTAGTCACTGGGAAAAACTGGCAGGAAGGCTGAATGTCGTCACCATATCCAGCTCTCTTAAAGGACCAGTGCGTAGAATTTAGTGGCATCTAGCAGAAATGGAATATAATATTCATGAGTATGTTTTATTTAGCGTATAATCCCATAAAAATAAAGAATCGTTGTGATTTTGTTACCTTAGAATGAGGCCTTTATATCTACATAAGACATGGATCCATGGATGCCACCATGTTGCACCACCATGTTTCTACAGTAGCCCAGAACAGACAAACCAAATATTGGCTCCGGAGAGGGCTTTTCGCATTTTTTGCGAGTTTTGCAGCCACCGTAGGTCCCCCTACACACTTCAAAGGGGAGGGGGAGAGGAGGGGTATTCATTTGGATACAATGTGCAACCTCATTGCCAGATGCCAGTAAACCTTACACTCAGGTCCTTAAATACATATGTTAGCAACGTATTTTTGTTAGTTTGTTCTGGCATGTTTCTGCCCCCTACTGGTCAAAAACCACTGAATGCAGCTATAAATCTAAAGTCAACTTCAGAATAGGCCAAACACTGTGAACGCACTAACTGTGGCAGATGCTGACAAGGGCGTTGTCTCAAGAACAGTGAACAGATGTTTGTTATTTGGGTTCGGCTGCTGATGTCGCTGTCATCAATAGAGTTTATGTGCATCTGTGAGTGTGAGTGCACAGGTCTCTGTATGAGTGCATGCCTGTGAGTGTGTGTGTTCCCCTGCGAGTGCACCTGTGTGACTCTACAGTAGGTTGTTGTGTGTGTCGGTGGCAGCCACATGGCCTTCCCCTCTCTCATGGTTTGCCTGCACTTTGTGTGTTCGCTGGTTCCCCTCAGATCAACTGCAGAGGGTTTAAGTGTACAGGACAGCATGGTTTCCCTCAGCTCTTTCAGGCCAGCCATGCGTCTACCACAGAGAATTTCTGTCTGAGCCGAGGCACAGCACACATCCAAGGCTATCTTAGCCAGGAACCAAATGAAGGAGCCTTTGATAGGCCCCGACTGATGCATATTTACTTTTTACAACCAACCAAGTAGTAAACAGCTTGCCTTGTTGGCGCTGGAGCGAGACTTTAAATACAGGCCTGTTCACACACATACAAACACACCAACACACCACACACACGCACATGCATGCAGACATAGACAGACTTTCCAAAAATTCTGAAAAAATATACCGCCATTTTTTCTTCTGCCAGTTAACACCTCAGAAATATCCAAGACAAGTGACACTGCCAGCTCTATCTGTTTGCCAGTCACTGATTTCATAATCAGGTTTGTCGAGCTATGCCTGGCCCTTTTTTTTTTTTGTTTTTTTTTGTTTTGTTTTGTTTTTTTTCTCAGAGCTGCAGACACAGCAGCAGTAGCCTCCAATTGAAGCCATGTGTGGTGGAAAAACAGGCCTCAGTTTGTGGAGAGATTGCATGCTTGGAGTGGGAGGGAGCCTGCCGGTTACAGAGGTCACAATCCGAACACGCCAACTCTCTTGGCCTTCTCACACGCCATGCTGACGGATGTATCTCAATAGTCAGTCAGGAATCCCTCCCAAACCTCCTTCTGTCCCTCCTTAAATTAACCTCCTTACCTTAATCTGAATTAACTGGAAAAGTTTATCTACAGATTCTGCTGCAGATTTCACCTGCTGTATTTAGATTTTTACTTTACAATTTTTATGTGACTTTCGGAATAATAGAAGAACTCCTCACAGGCTTTTGTTCTTATAGGTGGTGTCTAAAATTGCAGGAACACTATGTACTGGGTGTGCCACAAATAAAGAAGTGGTTGGTTTAGTTGAGTCTGGTATGGGACTTTATTGCAGTTAGCTCTAGCAGCACTGATACATCCCAGTGTCCTCAGATGAACCTGGCAGTCTAATGTTGTTGTGTCTGAGTTTATTTCCTTCACGACAACGTCATGTGAGCACACCCTCACACGTTTCTTTTATCTCTTTTTATCTCTTTCCTGTTTTTACCATCTTTTGTGCGTCACTTTCTCAGCTTTATTCACCCTGTGCTACCTCCCTTTTTCTCAGCTCTTCTCAGGTTCTCTCTGAGAGTCAGAATGTTATCAGCGTAGCCACTGCTATTAGCTAATAGCTGAGATAGCTTCTACTATCAGATTCAGAGATAGCCTATGCCAGGCTTTAATGCAGTTGTGCCATTTCCCCTCATACATTATAATCGATCATGTTCCTGTCAGAGCAGCGGGCCATATCATTTTTTCATGTCTCCATTGTTCCTATAAGAGATGAGTCAGTGCCTCTGAAAGATGACCGGACATTCAAATAATTTAGCGTCAAGTACTTTTTCATATAAAATTCCTGAACCAACCAAATCAGTTTAGTCTCAAATGTCTTGTTCTGGTACATTTCTAAGAAAAGGCTGGTAATGATTGATTTTGCATGAAATTAAATCCCACCAAATTGCATTACCTCTATGCAAAGTGGATTATTGTTAATGGCATATGTGAAAAAGCTGCTGCTTGATGCCTGCTCCCTTCATCAGTCACATGTGAGGGCTGCGTTATCGAGACCGAGTGATCTAATGAGCTAAATAATGAAGCCCAATAAGCACTGGAAATGACTTTTTAATGTGCATGGGGTCCTTAGTTACCTACAGAGGTGTGATTGGTTCAGATCAGGGTCTCATGTAAATTCCAAAGAGGGATATATAATATATATGGGCTACTTCTTCTACTATCATTGAGTGTAATGGTGGGGATGTGCTTGAAACGAATACGTCAGTACAATATGTCGTCCAACCACACACTCAAAGGCAGTAAAAATGTGGAAAACAGCACACACTGAAGTTACACTCGTTTGTACACAGAAATAAGGGTGGACACAGCTGTGTGACAAATAAAAAAAAGAAAGCTTTAGAGGAGGCTCAGACCTTGCCAACTTTCTCACTTCCAAACACTGAATGAAGTTGGCAAAAATGTCAGATTGTAGGTTTCGGAAAGTTACAAAAATTGTCGGCCACAGCCCCTTTTGTTTCCAATATCGGCAAGGTGCCTCCGGAGGATCTGACAAGTAGTTTGTTTGAAGCATACTGATTGCTTGAAGGCGAATTCGTGTGGTCCGACCACATGTGATAGCAAAAGTGTTTATAGTTGTTCCAGACAGTGGAGTAAAATGCTGGCTGTTGTAGAGAAGGGTTAAAGGAAATAATCGTTTAAATATGGGGATACTACACACACTTTTAGAAGGGTTAAATGCGATAATCGTTTAAATATGGGGATTCTACACACACTTTCTGAAGGGTTAAATGCAATAATCGTTTAAATATGGGGATACTACACACACTTTTAGATAGTCTCCTATGTAGGATGTTTATAGTTTTGTACATGACGTGACAGAAATAGTTGAGTAAAGAGTGACACGCCAGGCACACCTGGCCAATTTCTGCGTGAAGTGGGCGTGAAAGTCAGATTGTCAATTTTGGAAAGTTACAGAGATTATTGGACGCAGACGTTGTTTGATCACCCAACAAACATTCCGATTGAAGCATAGTGGCGCCCTTAGAGCCTGCTTTGCCGAGTGTTCAAACTGTTCCCTCAAAAGGTTGTGAATCAAAAAGAGCTTCACATTTCAGAGGAGCTTTGCACACTTTACAGACCGGAACAGCATGATAGCATGGCATCCATAAACCAACGCTTTCCTAATGCAATTAGGCTGGATATTGCTCTCCCTTTTCTCACACGCACACATTCTCACATACTAACATTTCTTTCCATCTCTTGTTTCTCCTTCTCCCTCTCAACACTTTGTCTGTGTTTTGTGAGAGCAGGGTGACAAATCACAGTGCCACAGACGTGTGAGATGCAGGGTGACGTCAACGCTACACGGCCGGGTTCAGATGTGAATCTTTATGCCTGCGGTCACCAGCACATATATCACAACATCGCTTGTGTAAACACTGCCAACTGCCAAGAGTAGAGTTACAGGAGAAACTGCTTTTCAACAAATGGTGTGTGGTAATTGTCACCTCTGGAAGAAAATGCAGGGAGAGGCATTGCAACTATATATAGTATACTGTGCAAGTGAATTTTGTGGCTGCCTCTTTGCATTTTTAGGGTGCTAAAAGTAATTTAGATCCAATATTATATCCACACTGACTCTTCTCCAGCCTTTTGCCCGACAAGCAGTTCCTCCAGGCTGCGTGAATGAGGTCATTTTGTTGAGCTCAGAGTGCAAACCTTGCGTTTTCTAAATGTGGTGACTTGTTCACACATTCGGCCTTATGTACAATCACAAGTTCCATCAGGCTGTAAATTACGTCCATTTGGACTCACACAAGCTGGACACCTGACTATATGCTTTCCCCAAACCACAAGCAAATGATAACAACACTGGAGTTTAGTTGCTATGGATATATGGAAATCATGTCAACTGAACACTTAACTTCCAGTAATGCAAAATATTAGTCTTGTCCTGAGGCTGTAGATGTGATTTGAAAAAAAAAAAAAAAAATTACATTATTCTTCTTCATTCTGCAGTGGATTATTTATCTAAAGTAAAGCTAAAAAGATAAGTCGATTAGTCGGTCAACAGAAAATTAACAGGCAGCTATTTTGATAATTAAGGAATTGTTTCAGTTATTTTTGCAGCAAATAGGCCGAACATTTGCTGGTTGCAGCATCTCAAATGGGTTTTTTTTTCTGCTTTTCTTTGTTCAGACATGTTAGTAAACTGAACATCTTTGGGTTTTGGACTGTTAGTCACATATAATAAGACCTTTGAATATGTTACATTGGGCTTTGGGAAATTATGATAGACATATTTTACTATTCTCTGACATTTTATAGGCAAAATGTTTAATTTAACAAATCGAATCTACTGTACATTTCAAGTTTTACACCAACTTTGTTTTTGTATATATGTTTTTCTTGGATAAGCAATAATGATTTAGTTTGAAGGTCATTTTATTCTCATCATTACCACATTCATCCTCTATATGCCACCCTGTAATTTAGCCTGCTTGCCAAAAACATGTCACATATTCACACCATTCATGTAACCTGACAATAATGTCACTGATCAATTTCCCATACTAAGCCTTCACACCCAGCAAACAAACACTGACTCACAGACATGGCACCGGGCATGACCACTCCCTTCGATTCACTCATACTCTCACCCTTTTCCTCTTTCTTTCATACACAACACACATCATGTCATGCATGCAAATGAACAATATGCACACACCAACGTGAACACACACACAAACAGTAACACAGGCAATCCCTCATTCCACTTTCTACAACTGTTCAGTGAAGCACATCTGTATGTTCCACATCTCACAACCTAGACAAACATATTTATTCATGATTCCTGCACAGGGAGGGGCAGACTGTTAACACTGGTTGACAGGACAGACATATTTCTCTGTCAGGAAAGGGTTCTGCATGCCTTCGTTAGGTTGTACAGCGTGTACTGTGGCTGAGCAGACGCAAACACTGAGGAGGACGCCCAGTTCCTTCTAGATGCCATCGTGATCCTGTCAGCAGAAACTCAAGTGTTTTTATGTACCTGCAAGTGCAGACAAGTGTAGAGATGTGACTTTAAAAGACCATCTCCGTGAATTTGTGTAATTATCAAGATTTCAAAATGCACTGATGATAGTACTTTCAGATGGTATTTGTACCTGCAGCTTTGATTATAAATGGATCTCTGAAGTCTGTCATTCACACAAGTCTGTTAGTTAATCCTTTTCATATTTACTTTAAAAAGAAAACAACATTTAAATACATGGTTAGCATATGAAATTAACAATATACTCTCATATCTATCTGTTAGTTTTAAGTCTACAGCTAGCAGCTGGTTAGCATAGCTTAGCACAAAGACTGGAAAGAGGGGGAAACAGCTAGCCTGGCTCTGTCTGAAGTCCACCTACCAGCACCTCTACAGCTAACTTCAATTTGTACAAAAACTGACGTGTAAAAACAGCAATTCGCTGTTTTACAGGGAGTTATGTGCCAGACTATTTCCTGGCTCTAACTCTGCCCCAGAGAGTCAATAAACGTATTTCCCAAAATGTCAAACTAAGTCCACAAATTAAAGAAAACAATTACAAGTAGCTTGAGAACATCTTATCATAGTGTTTTGAAATCTTCAAATGGAAAGACAGATTCAAATGTTTATATAAGTTATTCCTTTCAAAAAAAAAAATGGAGATTTATCACTCGTGACTGAGGCGACTCCAGATGGCTCTCCTATCATTTTGACTCTCAAATTAAGGGAGACGCTGACGTATGTATGAAAAGCGATCAAGGAGAGACTGTTGAGACTCAGCCCTAACCTCCTCCTCACCGCTCAACAATCCTGTCATTATTCCTTCCCTACCAGGGTGGGCCTGGAATTTTCCTGCAAAACAGCATAAAAAACAACAACAAAAGATAATAATACACAGTGACGTTCTAATTTTGCAAGAAGGAAGTTGTATAAAGAGCTTGAGTTTGTTTTTCTATGTCTCCCCTCATGGACCCACCCAACAGCGTCAAGCCATCTACAATGGGAAAACAAATCAAACGGCCCTCTCTGACCTGAAAACCCCCCAGTTTAATAGGAGGCAGAAACAAAACAGAATCATGTACGTTAGTCATATTTTGCTCATTATTTGCTAAAACAAGACACAGATCTCTTTATGGTGCCTGTTCTCCTCGGCTGCCATTTTATAGTGAGAGTATTGATGTCCAGCAGCACCAGACAGTTTGCACTGCCCTCGCCATTTCAAACAAACTGTGTTTTCTTTTTGCTCCTGAGTTGCTTTAAACAAACTGACCAGGTAGCTGGCTCTGCATGTTCCAACTAGACTCCACATCTGCTGCATCTTGCTGATCCGTGCAACAGAAAAGTCTGCAGAGTCATTCCTCATGTCCCACAAATTTAATTTTTTTTGTTTTGTTGCAAAGGTCAGTTGTATCATCTTTCATCTCAGGGTTATATTATCAGATCAGTAATGTAACCCACATCCCCTCTCTCTCTCTCATTCTTTCTTTCTTTCTTTCTTTCAGGTCACAGGTGCTCCGCAGCTGCTGTGGACGAAGGCATCTGGAGCCCAGGAGGATGTTGGAGAAGATGCAAAGGGCAGAGAAGGGCAGATCTTCTGTCCCAGCTGTGGTGGGGAGGGTTCCTGGCACCGTGATTTGATGCACAAAGAGAAACAAAAATCACATTGCCAGGGATTTCCACTCCTTCACAGCTCAGCAGGTGACCCGTCGGTATTGGTATATTTCCAGTGTGGGATGGTTTTGCATTTGTTTTTATTGGCAGTTTTGTCCTTTGCAGTTGACATCTGATGCTGGATGTTGCCATAGAGTCAAAGGACTAAATATTGGAGGGTTTAGATGGATGTTGTGATCAGCTCTCTCAACAGACTTCAACAGGTTAACTTGCGGAATCCGTTTCTCACACAGAAAGCTGCTTAAGAACATGTGTCTCCTTTAAAAGTGTCTAAACGTATCGAAGGCCGCAGTTAAAAGTGCAGCTGTCTGAAATTTAAACTGTCCTCACTGTTCTCCCCTTTCAAATCAACCAGGAAGTTAATGTAAATGCATATGAGAGCTGCACAGCTTTACACGATAGAACACACTTTTGGAGGGATATCACATTTCAGCTTTTGGATTTTAGATTTATAAACAAGGAGACTATTTTGATGTTTAATATGAAGGCAAGGATCCTCCATTGGCAGCACACTAAACGAATGAGCCCCATTGAAGGCGAAGCAAACTTCAATATCATAAGAATTGCAGGCTTTGAAACCGCCAACTTTACCACTGAGCAGTCACGTAAAGGTCTGCGTGCGTCTCTGTTCCCTCAAAAGCCAGCCACCCACTTGCTAAAGGCACAGAGCTTAGCTAATTGGTGAGCACTGATCCCTGCTATGTGTTGTTCACAGTGGCTAAGTTCAGTGCCTGAGGTGAAATAGTTGATTCGTCGGAGGGGATTTGTTCCGGTGAATGGAAAGAACTTGATGATCTTGGATATGAAGAAAGGAGGAGGGAGGAGGAGAGGAGTGACGGGAGATTAGGTGGAGAGGGAGGGAGACTGGGAGGTGTGAACAGAGAAAGATCACGGTCCTATGTAGGAGCTACGTGGGGTTAAATGTGTTGCTGTGGACCAATGGCAGGTCCTGATTGTGAATTACAGTCCAGACATGTACTGTTTTGTTTTATTGTATTTGCCTGAAGCAACAACTGCCTCATCTCACCTTATACTGTACATCTGGCAAGAATCATCATGCATACCAAATATATTTGAAAGCGTTTCCGTGAGACAGTTTGACCTAGGTTTAATGTGGACTTAAAAATGCCACGGGTTCGTTTGCGATCTTAGGAATGTGGTGCTAAATGTCGGACCTGTCTGGGCATGCCCAGTTCATGTCCAACTGAGTTAGTTCAGGACTGCTGTGCCCGTATTTTGGTGCCACACAGCAGCCTGGACTTATGTGCTGGGGAAGAAACCTGCACACACCTAACTGACAGTTTGCTAAGTCCCTCCCCCAAACAGCGATTGTCCAATCATAGCTTAGCAACTGTAACTAGGCACAGCAGGCCTGTCAAGCTTTATGCATTGGGCTTTAGAAAGAGAAATACTCAAAATTTAAACAGATTGGAAGATTGAGTACTTTTTAGCCTTTACAAAACCCAAATACAAGAGCAAAAGTGGAAGGAATGCATTAAACAGTGCTTTTGTGTGCTCTAATCATCATGTAGTATGTCTCACTAACTAGTTTACTATCTAAACAGGTGTGTTATTAACTAACCATATGAGTTTGTGGGGTTACAGTTTATATTAAAACACCCCGTTCACAACTAGCTGTGTTGTATTTTCCTCCTGTGTGGAAGCTAGTCCTGGATATTATCAGTTTGGGCAATATTAGCAGCTCTGACATGCTCTTTATTGGATTTGGCGAACACGCTAACATTAGCGTAGACAGCGTTACATTTCCTCATCCTAAGTCTTTTGTCATGTAATGTTTAAACTGAAAACATAAGTATTTAAGCTAAACAGCTAAAAAGGAGCAAAATAATTGTCTGATTTTACATTTGTCCTAATCATATTTATAAATAGGCCTCTAGACTGCAATACAAGAACAATACTGTGTAGGATGTGTTGTTATGGTTGCTTATCGACGGGGAATTCTACATGGATCATAAAGGGCCTTACCCCGTGTCTAGACAGCAAGTGTGCTAGACACGTTTTTCATGCGCATGTCACACGCAACAGATACGCTCTCATGTTAATTTATGCAGCTGTCTGCATTGGCTCCGTGCAGGCTCGCATCTCAGTGTTCATTTACGCTTCAAGCCTGTTTTCCTCCGTTTTATGCGCATCCCTACAGTCATGTGTATTGGGCTCTGAGTGCTTCCACCACACGGGTGACCTACGCTCAACACTGCCCTTGAACACCTCCAGTATATACACAGACGGAGCACTCGCTGCTGCTGCTGCTGCTCCGCTGATGTGCTGCTCACGCTACGTTAGCTGTCTAGACATGGGGTTAAAGCAATGTAGTTTTAGCTTCAGTCTTTTAGCATGATGTATGTATATCTACATGTACTGTATATCAAAGACCTTTCTGTAAATGCAAGTTTCTCATTTTAAAACAACTCAGCTGGGAACATTAAAAAGTCAGCTGGAGACCAACTCAACCAACTCATGGAGTTAATGCTAGCTTAAAGGACTGGTTCACAATTTTTCAAGTCTGTCTTGAAACAAATGGTGCCCAAATGAGCATTGAAATAGGTTTTGCCATAATCATTCCTCCTGTTCATAGTGACCATTAGAAGATCCCTTCATAATTTACTTACAATGTAAGTTACGGGGGCAAAAATCCACAAGCCTCCTTCTGTGCAAAAATATATTTAAAGTTTATCTGAAGCTAATATGAAGCTTCAGCCGTCCAAATCTGTCAAATCAAGTAGATATCTTTCAATGTTACAGTCTTTTTAGTGACAAAGTCCCTCTTTTTGTTACTATACTTCCACCACAGCTCAACAGGGAAACACTGTCCGAGGAAACACAAAGAGGGAATTGTATGCTAAAAAGACTGTAAATGTGGCAGATATCCACTTGATATGACTAACTCAGACTGCTGAAGTCATGTAAGCTTCAGATAAACTTTTAAATGCATTTTCTGCAAAAAAATTACTGTGTGGACACACTGTTGGTTTTGGCCCTCATCACTTACATTGAAAGCACATTTGAAGGGAATCTTTTAATAGCCAATATGAACAGGAGGAAAAATTACAATGAGGAAAACTTCTTTCAGTGTTCATATGGGCACTTGACTGTTGTTTTAAGACAGACTTGAAAAATTGTGAAATTATCCTTTAATTAGCCAGCTAGCTATAGCTGATAACATTTTCCAGGCGACTTGTCATTCAGCTGGCAAAATTAATAGTCGCCGGCTAGAGAGGACAAACCTACTTTTGTCTTCCACAGAGATTTTTTGCTTTTTTGCTGTCACTGTTCTTACACCACATGCTGTATGTTACATTAGTATTTTTGTTCAGTATTAGCATGTGGACTGCACCCTGCATTGTCAAACAGAGTGCTGTGCGGGCTGTGCACTCCCGTGCCTACTGAACTGGTATCAGTGTTTTACCTGGAAACTGGCTCAGTTCAGCAGGAACAGGAGTGGAGCCCACTGACGAGCAGAATCTATGTCCTGTGTGTTGCCTCACCAACTTCCAATGATTGTGCAGCAAATCGGCCCAGCCCTGATTAGGCATTTTGGTCGATGTGCTCTGGTGTTCACACCGCACCCACTACCGCACCACAGGGCGGTGCGGGGCGTTAGCTTCAAGTCATTGGCCCTGCTGAAAATCAAACCAGAGGATTCCAACCTGTCAGACGACGGCACTGAACCCTGAAGTGTATGCAAGGCGGTGCAGCTCGACTTAGATGACAGTCCCTTTCTTTATGAATGTTTCATAAGCAGATTTACTATTCTTTGCTTGGTAGGTAGGCCCAGCCATTGTGTAAATACTGTTACATACTGATGTAGTCGATCCTGTTGCTCTGCTTTGCTTTCATGCATATTTCAGTGTTCCTCCCTTGACAAGGCTGCAAACACGTCTCTCACTCTTCGCCTGTGTCTCTCTAGACTGTCTCTCTTTTTTCTGTCTTTCTGAGCTGTCAAAGGCCAGACTGAGACTGGAGTTCATTGTGAGGTAATTCCAGTAAAATGTCTGCTATGTCTGTGTAATTGATGTCACCCAACAGTCCCCATTATCAGTGATTGGGAATGTGTGCAATGCAACTTCCTCCCCACTCTCGAGATAACTCAGAGCCACCAAAGGAAAGTGCTTCATCTTGAAGATTTCATACCAACAGGAAAGTGGAAGCTCATTAAGCGTGATGAATATGCTCTTATCCAGCAACTCCACCGATCGTGGTTGGCACCATAAAATTACATTTCTGTTACTTTGAATTTCATCAGATAAATGTTCTATTCAAACATTGAGATTACCCAAAGAAAGGTTAGAAAGTTGTTTTTCATCATGTCAGCGATATATTGACTTCAGGGCATTGTTCCAGCCAGGTGGTACCACTGACAGGTTAGCTATGATTTGTGTAAGCATTTAATCTAACTGAATGTGGAAGACAACGGTGCATGAAGTGCATTACTCTAAATGTCAGTAAGTTTCAAACTCCTTTCAACCATTTGAACCATGATTTAATTTTATGTTGGTGCAACCACTGCTTTATCACAATACTAATCCAGCCACGACTAAATGTAATAAAGTTGAAATGTCTTTAAAAAAGAATTCCATCATTGTTTTTTATTCAGGAAACATAAGATAAAATCATTCATCCCAGAGGGAAACTTGTTACAACAGGAAAGAAGAAAGGCGGGAGGCAAAGACAAATAGGGATGCAGTAACAAAAGATTGAAATAAAGATACATTACAATAAATGTGAGAGCAATTATGAAAAGTTGGGTTTAATTGCAGATAATTGCCACATTGTTGTGTTTTGAAGTTGCCATGTGTTTACTAGTCAGGGTCAAAGCTAACATCGAGGACACTGAGGTCATGCCTTTGATAGTTTTTCTGGAAAATGTGGGGGTTTAAGAACATAGGGGGTGTTTACAGTTGTCATTGGTTTATATTTTACAGCAGTATATTATTCCTGTATTTTCTAGACTCAATTTATTCAGTTTCGACCACTCTCAGGCCAATAAATAAAATAATAAAAGATTCATTGTTTCTCCAGCAGCATTTTATAGTGTGGAGACCATGTGAAAACCATATAATCCTAAATGTGGAGATTTTTCAGGTAATCTGAATGATTAAATGTTCCTTTATGTGTTGTTCCTTTAGGCTACATAAACCATTTTAATGTCCATTGGATTGTCTCAAAATACAAAGTTCTGGTGATACATGGTTTCACCAGACAGAGAATGTTGGAAAATTAAAATCATAATGTAACAGTGAACTGAATATATAAAAAGATTTCAAATGTACAAATCAATAAAAAATTGACACTGTTTATTATGGAATCTGGTTATTTTATTCTAGATCATCAGACGAGGGACCTGGACTCACGACTTCATTGTTTCTAAAATCCTTCCCGTGATGTCAGTGTTATAACAGAAGATTTCCATCTAACTGCAAAGGGTCAAAAGTTCAACTTTCTATTTGACTTACTCTGGTTACACCCAGTTGCAGACTGCCAGTTTCATACATCAAAATAAAGAACATGACAATACAGTTTTCACGAGAACAGACACACAGCCATGCAGCCAGACACCGGGTACCCAGACCAAAGCCGCCAGCTCTCATTTCAGTCTCCATAGCGATGTCAGTGTCTCTTTCATCTTCAGGCCTTAAAGGCTGACCAGATTTCACGATGTGGCTGCTTTATTGAGCTTGATCTGCTTTTGTTGCCCCCTCCACCGCTCAATCAGCATCCGTGCGGTTCTGGCCCGTGGCTGTGAGCTTGGCTGCGTAATTTGGTTTAGAGCTGAGCGGGAACATCTGTTCTACAAAGCTTCAACTCCTTCCGTTCCTCAGGCCTCGTGGAAAAAAAAAACGAAGCCAGCGGTGGGGCAACTGCTGCAGCTCAAGACCTTTCAAACCTGCGAGTCCCAACCTTGAGTCCAGATCCTCTCAAGAATAATCTCAGCGATGAGAGAAGAAGAGTGACAGCTCTTTGAAAGGCGAGGTTCAAATGTGTGAAGTCATGTAGGATTTACTGTTGGACTGACAATGATTAAGAATAGGCTTTATTGATTTCATATGTACAGTAGGAGGTCTAAACTTGAGAGACGAAGCGTTTTATGAAGCCAGTCTGCTCACATGGAGCAGATTTATTAAATAAAATCAGAGTATGCACAGTCATCACATTAATATTTGCAGTGATCTGTCAGTGTCCTGGACTGCATTATCATTTAAAAAAGCAGATACTGTCATGGAAAAGATACACTCTTATTAGTATATACTAATTAGTATTATTTATTCAGAAATGTGGGACCACAGTCACCAAGATTATGCACACATTTTGTGTCTTAAACTGGGATTTATAAAATACTGTATGGGGATGGTTTGCATTTATTTTCAATAAACTGTGATGTATGAACACTGTCAAACACTGACATAATTTAAAAGAATAGTTTGACATTTTGGAAAACATGCTTCTTCACTTTCTTGCCAAGAGTTACATGAAAAGATCGATACTGCTTTCATATCTGTGCATTAAATATGAGGCTGGAGCCAGGAGACGGTGTTGATAAGCAGATTTTGTTACCTTTCGACAGAGGCAGGCAAGCTGTTTCCAGTCTTTATGCTAAAATGAGCTAAGCTAACTGTCTCCTGGCTCCAGCTCTATATTTACCCTACAGACATGATGCTGCTCTGCAACTGACGCAAGCGCAGATAAATCGTGGGGTTCCCCCCCCCCCCTACATGAGGCCTAGGAAGAACTTCACATAACAACAGAGACCCTCTCTAAGAAAACCTGCGTCCTCACTTTGGAAACTTTTAGAAATCGAAGCCGAATCATCACCCTTGGAACATCTTTCACAACACAATTAGTTAAGTGGTCATGGTGCTCAGCCAAAGCACAGCAAGAATGAGAGAGGGGATTAAGAAAAGAGAGAAAACATGCTCACATAGCTACATTCCCAAGGATGAGAGCAAAGTCACTGCAGATGGCCGACATCCAGCCCTTAGAGAAAACTTGCGTTGTCTTTGGTAATTGTCTTCTACACTTAAAATGAAAGAGGAATGAAAAAAAAAACACTTTTGTGTGCTTGTGGCAATTTTTAATCTTGTTGGAACATGTCTTTTTTTATTATTATGATTTTAAAAAACAGTTAACAACAGAATTTGTGTTGACAGTATGTCTGCCTCCATCATTTTATATCTCATAACCCCTGGCCTGTTTTCCTTTGTATCCGCTGCACTGCTATCTGGAGGAATAATCTTTATTTATTCATTCATTTGATAAGGAGGCAGCAGCTGGAACCAGAGATGGTGCAGATTTTAAGAGCCCTGCCTCCTCCACATGTGCCCATACTGGCGCTGGAGTAAATCTCTCCAGAACATTTTCTCCTGTGTACCTCTAAGCAATTCCCCTCTGTTAAGATTCAAAGAAAAAAAAAAAAAAAAAAAAAGCAGAATGAAGACGACGTGGCAGCACATTCCCCTTTAATTAAGGAACAAGTGAACAAAATGTGTCTTGCCCTGCTCTCTCGTCCTTCCTTTTCTATTCTCCTCCTACTGTGTGTCTTCAGTTTAGAAACCCACTGTGTGTATGGAGAATAACAGACATGTTTGGTATGTGTTTATGCACAACTACAGAGACGTGCTTGACTTTAAACTGTGAATTCGAAGCACATAAATCCTAAATTGGGTTCAATGGCGCCACAGAAGGAATACGTTGTTCTCCAGCTCCTTCACATCCTGAGCCAGGTGCAGTCGACAAAAACAGACATGTGGGGAAGAAAAGGGTCTCATATGTAAATGTTTGATTTTTTCATGTAGACGCGCACAGAGTACGCCCTTCCTGTTCTTTTGTTCTCCTTGTTGGTAAGAGCATGATGTCAGCTGCCTAAAGGAAAATGGCAAACGCTTTGATTGATTGGGTATAATTGTAAACACAACATTGGATATTTGCACAGCCATTATTGATGTCTGAATGTGGGATGGGACGCAGTAAGGTAGCCAAATAAATGGGCTGTTTTCTTGAGGAGTTTTTCTCCCAAGAGCAAGTCTGCTGGATTAACTGAGGAGAGAGTTTCCTGATGCTGCCAGTTCTTCAAATCGTCCTCAGTGTGACTGAGAAAGACCAGATAACGACTGACTGACCCACAAGACACCTGGTTGTTAGGGTCTGCAATATATCATGTATGTGGGAACACATACATCTGTGAACATGTAAGGATGCATGAGCACATGCACGCATAAATATACAGGATGACATATGCGAATGTACACAGATGCCTGCACCTTGCACATATGTTCACTTACACACACACATACAAAGCTCTAGTGTTTTCCTCCGCCTTGTGTAAAATGTCAGTGAACAGGTGCTGTGTGCCAAATTATGACAAATGAATCATCATGAAATATATCAGATGTCTAATATCTAAATGTATTCTATTTTTATTACATTATACCCATTAAATGAAGTCATTCTGCGTAAAAACCTCAGTGTTCCAGTTGCAGAGATCCATAAATATTTATTTTGAATGGACTGCAATATAGCAGATCATGCAGATGTTTTCATGTAACAATAAAGTCAGACCATCTCCACATAGATGATCTTCAATATATACAAGATTTTTTTCTTCTCCTCTCCACGAACTACAGCTACAGGAGAAAAAAAATTCTGTTCCCGTGTGACCTGCATGTTTGTGTGACAACATGTCAGCACGCCAGGAATGATAATCTTTCCCTTGCTGAACATATCATTCATCTGAGTCACTACTTCCCTGTAATTTCAGGTGTTAACTGTATTGTCGGAGGGATTTTTCTTCACCCTAGCCAATTTATTTTTTTGGTATTTGTCAGTGTAGAGTTTTGTGTCATTCAACAACTCTTGCTGTTTAAGTGTAGTGTCATCACAGTTACTTTAGGGTGCTTATATACACTATGCTTACCTGCCTGTTTGAAGCTTTACTTTGGCTACTGCTCAGTAGAGAGTGACCTCCTGAACACTGCTCTTCCACTTCTGTAGACAGTAGTGAAGTCATGTCTGTTGCAACAGACATAGACACAATGCTGGAAACATTTGCATCCAAACAAATATCATACAGTTCGTTTTTTTTCAATCAAAAGTGTAACCGAGTTCAAGACTGATCGAGGATCATAGCCAATAGGCCTTAACTTTGTTTTGAGGTGGTTTTAAGTCCTGCTTTACTGTAAATTTGGAATACTGAGACAAAAAAGCTCAATTCTGTTGAACAGATATTACTTTTTTTTCAGGGTTGAGCTTATATCTGCGCTCTGTGGCACAATGTAGTAATAACGTTTGATGTATTTTTTCTTCTACATGAAACTGGGTCACATTGAAACTTCCATGAAAGCATGTTGACTGCCGTCCTTCTTGAAAGAATGAGCTACAAACCTTTTTAAAACCATCCTTCAAGTCTACGTGAGGTGTGCCTCATCTGCCAGAGATGCCATGTGGCGTCTTTTGTAAAGCATCATAACTGATATTGGAATGACGAACAAAAATAAAAAGAATGAAACCCAGGTTGTGAATAATTAATTTTCCTTCAACAGATGAAACGCTGACAAAACTGAATATTGTTTTTAAACGGGCTTAGAACAAAAACATAACTTATCCATGCTGATTCATTCAGAGCATTTTTAACATCTTTGACTTTTTTTTTTCCTTGGCAAGGCGACGTTGCATTTTGCAGCACATGTGCCACCAAGTTGTCGCAGTGCTGATGGCAACGTATCACACTTTCTCTCTCCGGTGTAGGTGTAGTGTCTCTGAGCCTCACCCGCTGCCTTCCCCTCTCCTTAGACAGTACATCATTAGCTGTCTGCTGAACACCTGGAGGCAAAGCCAGCAAGGTAATTATTGAGGGCATAGCCACGTCTGCACGCAACCATCATTAACCCATCTACCTCATTTAGAGCAGAGAAAAGGCCTAGTTGTTGTAAGGGGAGAAGGAGAAAGAGAGAGCAACGTAAATAGAGGAGAATTCCTTTATTGTCATTGCAGAGTACTTTTTTGCACAGTCACACGTAATAGAAAATCAAAAATAGAAAAGAGTTCAAACTAGCTAAATATATGAATAAAATATATACATTTGCTGTAATCTATAAAACAATAAGATAAACAACAATATGATAAAAAAGAACGATTGTTAGCAGCTGAGATATTGCACTTTTGCTGAATTGCAGTGGCCCTATATATAAATATGTCAGTTAGGGCTATATACATACAAAGGTGCAGCTGGCATGTAGACATCTGTGCAGTTTACTATAAATGTAACTGTATTGTAGTACTGATAGTCACACAGGTCCCAGACAGTCAGTGTCAGTGTTTGGCAGTGTTCAGTTCTCGTATGGCTCTGGGGTAGAAGCTGTTCTTAAGTCTATTTGTCCATAATTTGATGGACCTGAAGCGTCTACCAGTGAGCAGCAGGTCAAACACATGATGTCCAGGGTGGGATGGGTCTACTGAGGCAAGGAGATCTGAAAAAGTCCTCCATGGAGGGCAGTGAGCAGCTCATGATCTTCTGAGCGGTACTGATGACCCTCTGAAGGACTCTCCTGGCCGCCGCTCTCCTGCTCTGCCTACCACGCAGAGATACAGTATGTAAACACACTCTCGATGGAGCAGCAGTGGAAGAACACCAGCAGCTTCTCTTGCAGGTTTGGTTTCCTGAGGATTCTCAGGAAGTGGAGTCACTGCTTCTTGACTACTGCAGTGGTGTTGGTAGTCCAGGAGAGATATTTAGCAATGTGCGTACCAAGGAACCTGAAAACAGAGACCCAGACAGCGGAGTGGTGATCAGCTCATGACGTGTCAAATATGATACGACAAATGTCTCTGAGCCCAGAGCTAATAAAGCCTGGAATTTGCTGTTGCTTTTTCATCAGGCACCAGGCCTGGAGCCATGCCAGAACCAAGGATGAGGGAAGCTTATCCCCTACTCTTAACTGTAAAGATGCAGGAATTCATGCGAGGGGAAGAGAGAACTCACACTCACACACTCAAACACACAACCAGCATTGACTTGTTTGCTTCCTCAGCCACAAAAAAACAGGAAAAGATTTCGAGGGGAGCCGGCTGCAGAAATCCTTACTTCTGAGAAACCTCATAAATGACTGCAGAGAATGGATTTAGAGTATGTACGGTATGTTTATGGGCATGTTTGTGTACATAGGGCCTGTAGGTTATGCATATACATTTGCATTATGACATTAGAGTACATATTTACAGTACCAGTCAAAAGTTTGACACTTTCTCATTCAAGTAATGGGAGGGTGTGTCCAAACTTTTTACTGGTACTGTATATGTGCTCAGTTCCAAGTTGCTTCCCTGTTAAATGCACATAATGATTAATAAATGTGTGTGTGTGTGTGTGTGTGTGTGTGTGTGTGTGTGTGTGTGTGTGTGTGTGTGTGTGTCTGCATATTTCAATGTGTGATCTGCTGTTATGGCACAGCACAATCACCTCAACTGCTGTGTGGGCGGCAGTGTCAGGTAAAAGGATAAAAGCAGAATTCATACTTTCTCAGCTCAACGCCTCATTTCCTTCTTCCAGTCATCACCAACGAGCCTGTGCAGCTCACACACGTCATTAGAAAGAATGCTTTTCTTCTAGTGGCACCAGCAGGCCGACGTTTTCACTCTTTCGGTGAAATAACTCAACGTAAAAACTGAAAGAAAAAAAACAACAACCTGTAATCTAGTGCTATCATCAGGTACAAATATCTGTTTGCCCAATACACTGGTTTATGACCAAATACCTGCCAATCTAATGACATTCACATCAGTTTTACTTATTCTTTGTGTTTAGTGCTTGTTAGCAAATGTTAGCATTCTAACACGCTAAACTAAGATGGTAAAAATTATACCAGAAAAACATCAAAGTACACCGCTGCCAGTTCAACCTCACAGAGCTGCGAGCATGGCTGTGGACTCGTAGTCTTGATAATAACTGATGAACAAATAGATTTTTTAGTCCTTGCATGCATATATAGTATATTAAAGATCTTACTTCTGGATTAGATTCTTTTTCTCTTTCTTCTATTGCTCATGTGTAATTTTTTTCCCATTGTTCTTCCTGAAAAACCAAAACACAATATCAGGGTTTCCACATTTAATTTAACAAAGATAAGAGACTATTGTTTTGTCAGAATAAATCACATGAGAGCATGTTTGTCACTAAGACTTGTGGGATTTATTGTTTAACAAGATACTGACTGTTCTCTTTGTTAAAATGACAAAGTGCTGCAATAACAGTCTACCAGCTAGTGCATTAGTAAGTAAGTACTCATTAGACTATGGACAGAAAATCCCAGTATCATGACTGAGCTTTTTAAGATACACATCCTGGGGAGGCCAGTGGAACAGAGGCTAACTGGAAGAGAGGATGAGGCTTCAGCATTCAAGTCTACAGGGACACTTTGAGGCATTTAGAGCAATATTCTGCTAATTCTGGCTGAGAAAAGGGATTAAAGATATTCTTGCCACATTGCCATCTTCCTTAATCTCTTTTATTGTCAGCATGGGTTTGTGAACATGACTCATTCAGGCACACGTACATGTACACACACACAAACACACACACACATTAGTAGAATGATCTATGCACTGTCATTTGTAATAATCTATCTTCTTTCAGTTAGTCATTTTCAGAATGACTCACAATTGTTTTATTGTTTTAAACAGGTTTAAGTTTGGCCTGTCATGGATTAAGGACCTGAAAACCATTTTTTCCTCAATCAGCTTCTTACTCTAAGCAATGGTGTGCAACATGAAGACACATGTTTCTTCTAAAGTCTGAAAATGTTTTATTATTTTACATGACAGTTTTCTGTATTTCTTTTATTTTCTCTGTAATGTGGGCTGGAGTTAGTTGGAAAATGATGATGTCATGTACTTGTGAGGACCAATCAGGATTCTGCAACATTTGAATCCTATCTGATGACAATTGTGTGGTTGTTTGCTTGTGCTGCCCCTTTCACATCTGATTAAAACTGCACCACCCGATGAAGCAAATTAGCTGAGTTTGTGACTGCTAAACTCTTTAATTATTGCTTGTCTTATAATGAAACTTAATTTTATATTAAAAAATACTTATGTAACCAAGTTTTCAGAGCTTTCTCATCCAAATAAATGTAAAAGCTGTGCCACTACCCCTGTGTGAGAATAGATACTTAATTAACACATTACACTGAAAGTGGGAACTTTCAAATCTGGCTATAATCTATTGCAGTATCAACTGTTTCATGAAATAGAACAGTGAAACTACCAGACAAGCACAGTTTTCATACTCTGACACTGGAAACTAAAATCATTGGTTTTACTTTGTGAAAATACCCTCTAGAGTCAAGACAAAACAAGTTGATCCAGTATGCAGTATGCTGAAGTACAGTACAGTAGCCTGTATAACTTACGGGTGCATACTATCTGCTAAACCTTATCTATCTGCCCTGCCAGACAGTCATAATGAATTTATCAATTAGGCCTGGCTGTGTGTGCCCTTGGGGCTGCAGTCCCAGCCCTCACCTCCTCTGCACTGAACTTCAATCAGTCATCCTGTCAGAAAAGCAGAGAGGCGAGAGCAGCCTGAAGAAGGCATTTTGAGGAGTGTTTTAGGTCCAACAAAGAAGACGAACCTTCAAAAGTACAGTAAAAACTATATTTTGTACCATATGCACTTACATGAGTGTTTAACAAAGCCTCCTCTAAACTAATGAATGACTGGGGACCTTGTTTTTGGCAGAGATATTTAACACGGTGGGATATTTAAAATCAGATCAGATTAATTTATGAGGCTATTCAGCATTTGTGCAGAGATGACTGTAATGTTTATTTTCAGGCAGGGATAAAAACTAAAGCATTTTGAGTCATCTGATCCTTCTGCAGGAGTCAGTCAAGGCTTCGATGATGTGTCTCCCTCCAGAGGAAAGCAGGGGAAGTATACTTTACTTAATGAATACAACATACACTGATATGTAAAGCAAAATAAACTTTATTTATATTTCCATCAGTTGTCACACAGTACAACATCAACCTTAATACAAAATGTCACAACATAATGCAATACTCATATATATATATATCTTCAATTCTCTGCAGGTTATAGGCTACATTTCTGTGGCAATTGTTACATGTAATATAAACATACAATAAAAATATTTTTTGACTACATTTGGCTGTTTAATAGTTATAAGTACAGTGCAACAACAGAGCAATCCAGTGCATAAAAGGCATATAGAGGAGGAATGTCAAAAAAAAAAAATCTTGCAATTTGTGACAAAATGGAAAACTTAAAGATAAATTCATATCTTTGGGGTTTTCGGACAGTGTCTAATCATCAGTGCAAGTGTCTGATGGCAAGCCGTTGAACATTCAAAACAAAACTCAGAGGAAACGGTTAGATGTGTATCACTGCACACAGGTCCTGTTTACTTGGGTGGGGTGCAGGTTGTGGTCTAACCACTTGAAACTGACAGGCAGGTGGTGGTGGAGCTCAGCCTAGATTTTCTATTTGCTTTGTGCGTTTTGCCTGGGGTTGATGGCGGGGAGGCCACACTCAGATTCCTGACTTTGTTAAAACTGTTTCTTAGACTGTCGCGCCTGCTCTCGGAGGTGCTGTTGGTATCCTTCGATGTGAATATGTCTGGGTTACAGAGGCCGGCCTTCACGCAGCAGCAACACAGGAGCTCAGCGAAAGCCTTCCTCATATCACTGCTGCCCAGGGCGTAGATGATGGGGTTCAGGCCAGAGTTTAAGACAGCCAGGGTGATGAAAAAATCTGCGCTGAACAGCAGTCCACACTGGCGGGAGACGCAGAAAAAATCCACCAGTAGCAGCAGGAATAATGGCCCCCAGCAAAGCATAAAGACCCCAACAATGGTGATCACAGTTTTAAGCAGAGCCAAAGAGCGTTTACGACTGCGCTTGGGGGCCAGCTGTGCACTCTGGTGTACATGGCAGTAGATGGCACCATAGAGCACGGCGATAGCCAAGAGGATGAGGAAGAAGATGATAAGAGAGAAAAAGATGTAGGTTTTGGAGTAAAGAGGGAGGAGGGTGGAGCACCCATCCAAGCTGCACACACAGTTCCAGCCCAGCAATGGGAGGAAGCCAATCACCAGCGCAAAAACCCAGCAGAGTACCACCAAGCCATAGATCCTATAGTAGGACTTACTGGATGACTTCTGGTTCAGTGGCTTCATCATAGTGGTGTAACGCTCTACAGCAATTAGCAATAAACTGAATATGGATGCTGCCAGAGCTACAAACAGCAGGCCCTCTCTGAACAGCCAAAGTGCGGGGCTGAGGCGGAACGTCTGGTTGCCAGACATACAGATGTTGACCAGGTAGGCAGTGCCGGTTAGGAGGTCACTGAGTGTGATGTTGGCGATGCAGACGTAAACCCAGCGCCGGCTGTGGCAGATGCGGGAGATGACGGCCACCAACATCAGGAAATTCTCCAGGATGATGAAAACACTGAAGAAGAGGAAGACCGCCATGGTGACACTGATGTGGTTCTGGGTGTTTGAGATGGTCCTGTTCTGCAGGCGGCCAGTGTGGTTGTAATGGCGCAAGATCACATTGCTGATTCCAGTGGCTGTAGCGGTGGCATTTGAAATGGTGGCGTTGCTGGGGTAACTGGGTAAGTGGTACAATTGGGGGCAGGAGGAGGAGGAAGTGAAGGAGGAGAAGACATTCATAGCAACGGCTGGTCAAGATCAAGATCAAGGCTGTGGGTGGGAACAGGCTGAACCAAGCTGGTATGAGCTACGAGGGAATTAGTGTGAAACTCCTGCAATCAAACAGGCTATCACTACACTCTAACCACAGAAGCTCTGCCTGTGGACAATACACACCTGAAAAAAATAGAAAAATAAGAACAATTTCAAAATCAAACGATATAAATCAAACCAATAAAAGCAAACTCCACTCGCTCTCATAACTATAGCGTGTGCTTCCTTACTACGGTGCTTTAATCAGTTTAAAAGGCTTCATTTAAATGCCTCCCTTGTGTGTCACAACACCTAACCTTTCTGTGGTTTACACAGGATGAGAGAGCAGCTGCAGAGGGCATTTAAATCATGACATGAAGGAAATACACATATTGTTTCATAAAATGATGTTGGAAAATACTGTCCTAAAATTCCCAAACAGCAGTAGAAACTGAAATACTGTTCTATAATAGCAAATAGCACAAACATATAATCAGATTAGTATTTTTCTTTTTCCTCTGAAAATGTTTTCAGTGAGATTGAGAATCAAAATTAATTAATCCAAATTAATCTAAAACACTTTCAAAGTTTATATTGTTTTATATGAAATACAGTGGTAGCAAAAGCATTAATTATATATCAATTTGCCATATGAGAAGTCATATGGCATGCAGACATGAGACAAGAGTCATATTGCATAATCTGTATAATCTGTGAACCCGTTTTAAAAATCAAATAAATTATAATTTTATTCTAATTTTATCCTATAATAAGTGGATGAAATCCATCGCATTTAATTGTCAGAGCCGTAAAGTGAAGTGAATTCTGTGTAGTGGAGGGTACTTACTCTGCCTGCTGGCGGTGATGCTGAGTATGTGAGAAGATCTAGTCGCTGACTACTGATTTTTGCTGCACGTACTTGATGGGGAAGTAAGCCAAGGAAGGTTAGGTGGCACCACACCCAAAACACACACACATATATACGCACAAACACACACACTATGCAACAGATATTGACATCACTTCCATCTACTTGCAAACAGACAAAACAACTGTGAATTCTAAAATTTCACAGTCTAAGGGGTCAACAATTGTTGTAAAACAACCTACTGCTTATTTCAGGAGCTCAATTTTCATTTAATTGACAAACAATTTTCCATCACTTTTGTGGTGCATCAAGATCATGTTTTCCTGAGACATCACAAATTTTACTACTACTGCACATCATATGGTATTGCTCAAGCTACCCTATGACAACTTATGCGGGAAGGGTTCTTTCAAAACATGTGTCATACTAGGTCAGTTGTATATGTTTTCAAACTTAAAATGACTCAGTGTTTTCAAGGATATGTGGCAAGAACTCACTTGCACTTATAAGACCATGGAGCCAAGCCAATGGATTACTACAAAAGCCTCAAATTAGAATATATTTTTTCTCAATATTTCTCAGAAAGTAAAGACAAAAACAGGAACAGATGGAAAAGTGCCCCTCCCTGCAGATAGAGTTTCACACATCTCATCACACATCTGTGGTTGTTGATTTGGCTATAGGCCCCAGTCACATTATATTCACTCCACGCTCTTATTGACGCCATGCATGACACACTTAAGATAAGAGAGCCTTGCATCATGCACCAGCAGACCCTGACCATGTGCAATATGACAGGCAGTGGCACTGAGGTCTAGACCACTTTGAAGTTAACCATAACACATAACATACTGAGTACTAGCAAACAAGGCCCAAGCATCTTGCAAGCACCCAAAAATCATGAAACCACTTTACAAATATGAGTAAAGCCAGAACTGGTAGCTGGACACATTTGTACTTCAGTGTGGAGTTTTCAAGAAGCTATGATTATATATTTCAAGCTTTCAGCAAAGTGGGCTCTAATTGGATCATTGCACTATAATTATCATTTATCAAACGTTTTAACTGCACGCTGATGCGGTCTGAAATAAGGTCAAACAAAACCCTAAAAAAATCCCCAAAGGTTTCTCTAGAATATATTGTTTTTCATGCTAATAAAACATGCTGAAAAAAATGTGCAAGTGGGTATTACATGTCGTCTTCCATCTACAGTATGTTCATCATCACAATATTGTTTCTGTTTTCAACAGTTTGTACAGTGTCTCCATTCAAGAACAAGACAAGGTTGTGCATGTAAAGACAGAAAAAATGCAAAGGTGACAGAACTACTAGACGTTTGACCTACATTTTGTGTTAATGTAATGAGGCATGACAACAATAAGCCTCCCACATGAAACCAAAGTAGCTAATTTCTAACACCACTTCTCCTTTTCAGTGTTGAGATCTTGAGATATTAAAAAAAAAGCAGACATGCATTAATATAGCACAGGTTAAAAATGTTGATATAGGATAGATGTTATTCTATCTATGTAATCAAATGCTGAGGTGAGACTGTTGTGAAATCAGAAAAAAGGAAAGAAAAATACAAAACAAGTTGCTGCAACCTGAGGTGTTAAACAACACCCACAACTGTTGGAACGCCCTGACTGAAAATATAACTTCAAACATCACTAAAACCACAACGTGCGTATTTTAAACCATGGCTGGGTTTTTCTTTCACCAGTAAACTGAGCCAGCCCTGTAAACTGTTACTGTTAGTGACTTTAAACAAGGTTGCACTTGTGCCCTCAAGCCAGTCCATTGATATTATTGTTTGTCCTGTGATATCCAACAAAAGACTCTCATCACTATCTGTTACATCGGTTTATCCTGTTCAGTGCTGCAGGGGGCTGCAGTGGCAGTCACATGCACTGGGTCACTGGATTTAGTTTCCAATTAAACTGTCCTGCATTTCTGTATATGTGTAACAGGAAACACATGTCAACATGCACCACCGCACAGAGATGCCTTATTCTTTGCCCTCATGAGGAAATCAAAGAGGTTTTTGTGAAATCTCGAGGCATTTCTGTAGCTATAGTGCAAGTGCAAGGCTCATATTTGATATTCAGTTTAATAAAATGTTATTTTATGTTTACTGCTCCTTTTTCAGTATGTTACCATTAATGTGAGATCAAATCAGATGAAAGAATCAACATGATCGTGAACCTTTACAGAGTAAAGAACTACAGTAGACACCATCCTGCTACTCTATATACATGCATATATGCATGTATACATCTATATACATGGAAATGTGTTCTTGCCAGCTTCCTTTGTTGTTTTAATGATTTCTGACTTCCTCTGAATTATACAGCAAAGATGTCAGCATTTCAGACTTGAAAAAATGTGCATAAAGGACTCAGAAAACCTGCAAAAGAGACCTCATGGCTTGCTAAAGGTGCAGTGTGTAGAATTTAGTGGCATCTAGCGGATGCCAGACTTGGCAGAAATGGAATATACTATTAATAAGTATGTTTTCATTAATGTATAATCACCTGAAACTAAGAATCGTGTTTTCATTACCTTAGAATGAGCCCTTTATATCTACATAGGAAGCAGGTCCTCTTCCACAGAGCCCACCATGTTGCACCGCCATACTTCTACAGTAGCCCAGAACGGACAAACCAAACACTGGCTCTATAGAGGACCTTTCACGTTTTTCGCAAGTTTTGCGGATAGGGCCAAAGGTTGGAAGGGCAGAAAATAGCGTCATCTACTGTGGCACAGGTCAAAAAATATTCCTAAACCCTAATATCAAGCGTGCATTGCAGAAATTAAATCTCCAGGCACTTTGGTATTGGATACAGTATTCAGCTTTGGTGGAAGCAACTTAGGTACAAGCGCCTAGAGAAACTGTCTTTAAATTGAGTGAATGTAAGTGTGAGTCACTTGGGGGCATCTTTTAAACATGTAGACCTATGTGAAGTTTCACTGGTCCACCATTAAAATACAAAACTACACTTAATCACAAACAGGTCAAAAAAACTGCTGTACTGTTCTCTGTCAGTTTGAAACTTTGCTTTTTTTTTTTTTTTTTTAAATCACACACCCAAACAATGACATGACACTAGGGTGTCAGCCTTTTAACGAGAGACTGAAAACACCTGCCTTCACGTCACGTCGTATTAGGGTGCGGTCACACATTCAACGCTCTTAAAAGATTCAGCCTATGCATTGCAGCAGCTGGTAGCTGAGTATAATTCAGCCCTTTAAAGCTGCATTCATTTTTTTTCCATTTAAGGGCAGAACTTCACAACAAGCTGACAAACACACAGGAAGACACAGAGTAATGGTGTTCAGCTCAATATAACAGCAAGCAATCACCGACCTACACATGCAGCAGCAGTGCACTGCTACAACTTTCACATTGCCATACATGGCCATTTAATTCACTGTTGATATACAAAATATTGATAAGTGGAACTTTAAACATTGTGGGTAACTACCTCCCTTCCTGTTGTGGCCTTCTGACATCAACTCCCACTGTATGTTGTGGGCTCACAGTTATAAGTATTGATATTGTGTAATACAAGGATTATATCATTTAAATGTGCTGAGTAAAAAAAATAATCAGATGGAAGTTAAGGATAATTTATAAGAGAAATGGTTTAATTGTGGTACTATTGACCCATGAAGCCTGAACAAAAGAAACAAACAAAAACAAAAAATGTGGTTGCTCAAGTCTAGACTTACAGTGTTTGGAGTTGCCTAATTTACTTGGAGTGGAGCAGTCAACATCTGGTGGCCACAAAGCAGCATTACAGTAATTTTCCTGGAAATAAAGAAAACATGCAGCTTCACTGTGAGACCACTGGAAGGTGCTGTGGTGAAAAGCTCACTGAAATGATGAAATGTTTTGTTTTTTTTCTTTGGTGAGCTGTAATCATGTTGGCATACATAACATGATGCAATGTACATTTGAATAAACCTCAGTTAACAATTCTTTGTAAATTGAATTGTAGATCATAAATTTCACCTCTGTGTATTTTAGACTGCTGGTTTGCACACTAGACTTGATGAAATCTCTGTATCTTCATGTAGGGTGAATTAGTGCAATGTGAGACACTAAGCTCAAATGCATCTACCTATTTTTCAACCAAAAGCTAATGATTAGGACAGCTATCAAATTAAACCTGGAGTAATCAAAATCACATGACTCCACACATGTGATGCCATAGATTGGGGGCGATGCAACAGGAAGTACTTGCTGTGAAGTCCAGTCAAAGGTCAGACAAAGGATTATGAGTATTTAATGTTAATGATATAAAACTGTTGTAAATGAGGCAATGTTGCTGATTGTTATCAGATTGTGTTTATGATATATTCATGCCTCAAAATATGCCATAAAATGGTTAAAACATGTTTTAATTTTTTATTTCAGTCAGCATGGTACAATAAATGTGTAATACCAATAGTTATTTGGGGGTCTTGTCATGGAATTGCTACTAAAACACTGGACGCAAACAGAAATAAAAGCACAGACACAGGGTGATCTGAAGATTAATGGAATTATTATTGATCAATAAGGAGACAGAACTCACACAAAGGGGATTATTCCCCTGTCGCGCTATACAAAGCCAAACTGACCTTCTTATAGTCTTCAGAGACAAAAAAATGATCACCGATTGGTCAAATCATACAAACTTATGGATTACAGCCAATGGTAAACAGCCACAA
Source organism: Thunnus thynnus (assembly GCF_963924715.1). Lineage (NCBI taxonomy): Eukaryota > Metazoa > Chordata > Actinopteri > Scombriformes > Scombridae > Thunnus > Thunnus thynnus. The sequence continues at coordinate 19,010,400 of NC_089524.1, read as the reverse complement.
GGTGTACATTTACATACCCACGTATACTAGATAAGAGCCACATCTCCCAAGGATACAGGAAGGCAAGAGCCCTAAACTATATGTGGCCTTTGACCCTTGAACCTGTGCTGTTTACTCCAAGACCCAAGATGTTACCTTATCTGAGCCTGAGCCAGAATGGAAAGAGAGGAGTGGTCCTCCTAAAACACATTCCTTCTCTCAAGGACAAGCACACATTAACAGAGCAAATGATCATCCTTGCACAACTCTGCACATTAAAATAAGACAATCCTTTGGTCTTTCATTACCTTTACAGTCTTAATCTTGTAATGCTTAATTTTAACTTATAGGCAGGTTGAAAATTATATTATTACTAATATTAATACATAATACATTACTATACTACCTGTAACAGCAAAAACATTGTAATTACTGACCAAATGTGGGCATGCACTTACTGACCAGAGGAGTTTTTATTGTATGAATTAAGGTGATTTAGACCTTTCAGCCTCCCAGTGAGTGTCCCGGATTTCAGCCTGAACTGTTCCACATTAGGGAATTCACATAATCTGGGACAATTTGTTACAAGGGTCAATTTAATATCTGTCATGTCTTCTCTGAGTGTGATATTTGTATTCTCTTTTCTGATACTATTAGAAAACACCATGGGGATTTCAGAATGGTATTGGGTGCAGATATAATGTATTGGCTTCAAAATCAAAATATATTGCTGAAGTGCCAAATGCGGAAATTGTCCCACATTAATGTAATTCACCCTAAAATTAATTTATTCCATTACCACAATTCACAATTACTTTGAATATTGAGGGAGGTCTTTACTCTTACAAAAACAAACCTATACAAGGAAACAAACTTTACAAAAGTTCAGACTGCTGTCAAATCACAAGTCCTTTTTACTAAGAGTAAAAATTAAATAGGCCAACAGCTAGCCCAAACGGTTAAAGCTACTTAGAAGATTGTATTAGCAACACATTAAGTTAGCCACTGACAACTAATTAGGTCAGTTTGCAGTAAACTGAATATAAGAATATAAGGTTTTTTCCCCTGGAAATTCGTCTGAAAAAAGTGAAGTTGTCTTATACTCGGGGTCTAGACTTTTAAATATCAATATACATTCACAACAACAGATGGTCCTAAAAATCTGTAAAACCAGCGCTCCCCTCCTGATTGAAGCGAGCCGACTAGCCTGCACATAAATTCGGTAAATAACACGAATGATCATAGTCTCTACTGCATTTTGCTGTCATTTATGGTTGCACTGAGACTCCTCCCCTTTGATTCATGGTGGGCGGAGCTGAGTGCTCCACACACACGGAGCTCAGCGTGGCAAAGGAGAGACAGTGAACCAGGTGAAGTACTCCAGTTGACAACTACACCCGTTACGTTACTGTAAGTGCAATAAAAGATTTTCAAGTAAAAGGCAAATAACAGTAATTTAATCCAAGTTGTAAATCGTTTTCCAAAAATGAGACTTGAAAAGGGGGGTCGTCTTACATTCAGGCCAATACAGTATTTTATATATATATATATACACACACATTTAATCATTACTGAATACTTGATGTTGAAATTTAAATACCACAGAATTTATTTCACTGAAATATTTGACCATCTTTTTGAATCTTCACTTTGTGAAATTCTCAATAGTCACTTTCAAGTTTATTTCCCGTACATATTTATTTTAGGGTCCTCATATTCAGATAGAGAATTCATGTGCCATCCGTCTCTGATGTTCAGATCTGAATTTTAGCATCTGAATTTCACCAAGTGTATTTGATCTAATCGAGCAACTTCAATAAAGCTTTTGAATATTAGGGAGGTGAATTTTGAATCTGAATTTCAGAACCCTAAAATATACACTGGAAATAAAGTTTTTCAAATTGAACAACTTGAAAGTAACTATTGAGAATTTCACAAAGTGAAATTCAGACCACATAAATTCAGAAAGGTGGTTTTCAAAGTGCAATAAATTCAGTGGTATTTAACAACATTAAAGTATTAAGTAGTGACACAATTTCAAAATGTAGTATTCAATTGCTGAATTAATTCAAATTATTACTGCAATTATTTGCTTCCATAGTTGTATATTAGCAGCACTTCAAAAGCCTGTGGTGGTATCTGTGGCTGGTATATCAGCTTTTGTACATCTGAGTACAGATTCAAAGCAGAAGACTGTGAAGCTGTCAAAGTTCCCTCACTGTGTGTGACACTGAAGTTACAGACTTTTAGTTGTTAAAATAAGCCCGAAATCATTCTTCTAACTTTAATATATCATATATTTATCATATATTAACGTTTCAATAAAAGAGAACTGTAAATCCATTGTCAAAGTATTTTTCCAGCATAACTAATGTTGAATCTTGCTATGTGACACTCCACTTCAATTACATTATTATTATTTGCTTTATTTTATTTCAATAAAAGTATGACATCAAAAAGCATCAATCTGCAACTGAAATAATAAAAAGGATGAGTGTCAAAAACTGTTAAATTTAACAACTGAACTGCAAAAAACACTGACAGAAGACATCGAGGGTTAATGAGATTACTGTTCTCATTTCTCTTAAGGATGATATTTTACTTGGTAGCTCACCTCTGTCTCTGTCCTCTCCTCCTTGCTGCGTCCTGTGACTACATGCTGATCCTCCTAAATTAATTACAGCAGCAGATGCATAACAGTGAGATAAAGAAAGCGGACTTTCCCGTACAATTATGTTCATCCTAGGACAGAGAAACGTGTGTACACTGGATATGGATATGTGACTCACATGATTAAAATAAACACAACTATCTTTACCACAGGCAATGTATCACTTAGGCACACATAGCCTAGATAAAGACACACGAAGTGAAAGTTCCGTTAGTTCATGTTGAGATTTCACATCTGTTTTCACTCACTTGTGCATCTACAGGCATCATCGGGTATGCACATGTTATATTGGACAGTTATTCATCATCTATTTCAGTTTTGTAATTAGGATGAATGAGGCTCAGAGTAACTGCAGACATTCTTTGCCAATGCTATGTGATAATGAAATCATCCTAAACAATTCTGAAAGTTTGTTGAACTCACTTGACTTTTAGGTTGTTTCATAAAGAAATGCCTTTACATCTGGCCCCCTTCCTTCCCTGAGTCGCCAGGGAAGGAAGGGGGCCAGATGTAGTTGCTGAGTTGTTCTGACTGTTAGACAAGCAGTGACAGAGGATCAAATCATTTATATACTGAAAAACAAGAACCATACACACAGGGCACAAAATTAGCACCAGCCAACTGCTAGTTAAATATGCAAGTGGCTGGTTGATTTGCTTCACTCACCAGCCAGAAATAAACCCAAAAAACAACGGTAATCTATTGAGTCGCTGGTAACATTTGAACATTCACTAGTCATTTGGCCAAACTAACATCATCACGTCTGCCTCTTAAAGATATAAAGAGATTGGCCATTTAACTTACTTAATAATACATACATCAAACACTGATAGGAGAAGCAATATTAGTGGGTTAAGAGACAAAGACCTCGGTCGTTGGCTGCAGGCCAAGTTCTACAAAGTTTTTTGTGTCGCCCCCGACAAATTAAAATAATTAACTTCAACACACCACGTGACATGCTGCCAACAATATTGTCGTGCCAGTGCTCACCTTGAACCCGCATCTTCTCAGTTTGCTGTCTTTCTGCCTCTTTGCCCCTGCTCTGCTCTGTTTTTACCGGAAGGTGTGCGCACACCTACACACACGCACGTACGTGCTAAACGTGACATTGTCTTCTTCTTTTGTTTCCTTTGTGGTACGCCACTGGATGCTTGTACAGTTCATGCTGCCTCCAGTTCAAGACCCGGTGTGGGGACCTCCCTCGTAAGGTAGTTTATTCATGAACACTTATTGTAACACTTTAATTTTCTAAAATTAAAAGCTTAAAAAAAAAAAAACAAACCCAAAACAAAACAGGATTTTTAAACCTCTGTCCACTTTTATTCAAAAACAGATACAAATATAAATAATTTTGCCGCCTCAACAAATACAGATGCAAATACAAATACTGGGCCCTCTGCACATCCCTACTGTGTATATCACCTGCGCTGGTAGACTATATAGTCTTTGATAACACAAACTGTAAAATCCAGTGGTTTAGTCTGCCTCCCTGTAGTACCACCGCTGTAATCCTACAGGGGTCGCTGCTCTTCAACAAATGCCTCCGAGCAACAGTGCGCCTTCATTGTATAGAATCTGGCTTCTGCCTTTTTCCTCAACTTTTTTTTTTTCCACCGCTCAGACTGCTGCTGTTATTTTGGTAAAAAGAAAGGAAGTAGCCACAGGCTAGGCTGGTTAGCCGGTCTGAAACCGCTCAGACTGGCTGGGGAACAATGGACTTTTGAGCCTCTTTCATCCAAAAGATGTAACTGAATACATATATAGATCCGATATGAACGCATAATGCTCTCTGTATGTGTGGGGGATTATAATTTTTATCAACAAAACATCATTTACTCACTGAACAGATGTCAAGCAGAAAACACTTTTTTGTCGGAGTTCAACCTGTTCTATCCTATAATCTCCTCACAGTGCTTTTTAATACTCAAGCAGTCCACAGAATGTACTTAAGTACTGAACTATAAATCCCAATACATTTCTTACATGCATGTGCCTTACTGTAAAATGCTACTTAAAGAATTCTTAATTAGTAATGTTGTTGTTGAAGCATTTGGACTAACATTTGGAGATCAGTTTTTACCTTCAGATTACATTGTTTGGATACAATGACAGGTGTACATGAGCATTGCTCTTGACTTTTATCCCTTGATAAAAGAAAGTGATGTTCGAAGTCTTTGGCATGTACATATGCACTTTAAAATAATAATAATAATAATAATATGTTACTTGTGAAAAAAGGCAGGTTTCCTGTTTATATGGTATTTCAGAAATGGGTGTAATGCTCGTATCACTATATCTCCTGTATCTTTCATGACGGAAAAGATAATATAATGGACATGATTTTGGTTCTTGTATTTTATCTATGGATATTTTTAAAACCTTAATTGCTTTTGCTTTTTTCCTTAATGCACTTTATACTCCTTACCTAGAATTATGATAAATACTATATTACACTATGTACTATATTCACCAAAATTATCTTACTGCTAACATGTCAAGTGTCATGTTTAACCTATAAGACTCAAATTTTAATGCTTTTGATTATTGATATTATAAGATTATCATCTGTCATGTAAAAACATCACTTTTTCATCACATCATCATTTGCATACAGTCTCAGACATAAAAACTGTGTACTCTGGTTATAGTAATTAGTAATAAAAGCAAAGCACACTGTGGATTGTCTCTCCTGAATGGTTGCTATCAGTGCTGGGCAGCAGTAGAGGAACCAGCGACAACAACTTGTACAAAAGTAGTTTAGCTGACTTCTCTAGCATTCAGCACCATAGCTGAAACCATCAGAGCAGCGAGTACAAACAAGGGAGAAACAGGGCTGGTATTGCTCCATCTCCCTCTGCTCTGCCTTTGCCCTCCTTTACCATCAACCTTCTCTATTTCAGTGACAGTTAAGTTTGCAGTTAGTTGATATTAAGACAAGACTAGGTTTGTAAAAGTTAGTCTTCCATGCTGTTATTCCCAATTTTTCAGTGTAAAATAATACAAGTTCTAAAAAAAATCCAATATTTCGACTGACAACATGAGGCACAATCGGGGCTCCTGAATTGATGATATGAATCATTGATGTTTAGGGGGGCAGCCCTTGTAATGACCCTGGGATGAGCAGACCATCTAGCTTGTAGGATGAGAGTGTCAGACTGATCTGATACATCATTGCAGTTTCATACCGAAGTGGAGACAGATCACAGATTAAATTTAAGTGTGTCATTCCCAAGTTTTATGTTTTATCTGTTTTCTGATTCATCATATAGTTAAAAATCTGTTAATTGTCGACCTGATCAACAAAAGAACCATAAATAACTTTCTTCATTTATTAGAAAGATTTTTTTTCATGATGTTATTTCTTCCATTAAGCTGTTTCTTGCTGACAGACAGACTCTTCCTGACTTTAATTTTATCCATAATAACAGTTAAACACATCTATATTTTACATAATTTCTCGTCATTTCCATTCAGTCACATGTGAGGCTGAAAATTCCTGAGCGTCGGGTTTGATATGAGTTACATCATTTCCATTTGCCCTGAAACATTTAGCCAAATACATATTTTCCAGTGTTCAGAAGACACCCTGATCATATTCTGGGTTATTGAATGATGAATTCACTATCAGGATTATCAAAAATACAGATGGAAATAATCAATAAATAATATAAACGGATTCCGCGAGTAAAATGCGTAAAACAGACTTGGGACGGCTGTCAAAATGACGCATCAGGAACAACTTCCGGTTCAGGCGAGGAGCGAGGAGACATAGATTAAGAGACTTGAGATGTACCCCTGATCCCAACCTTCACACTCTGCCAGATCATAGACTCAGTTACCTTGTCAGTCATGTTCCAGCTCCTTGAATATCTTTACCTGTTGAAGCTTTTTGTTAATTCTTGTTTCTATCTGCCTGCAGCATCCCTGGCCTGACTCCTGACTCTGATCTACCTGGGTCCTGCTCTGGATCTCCTCCGTTCCCCAAGCACTGCGGACTCTTCCTACCCTGCTTCATTCTGCCAGTTCCCCTGCTCTGCTCTGCCCTGCTCAGCCCCCTGCACTTTCCCCCACCTCAGATTCGGCTGCCAGCCTCTGCCTCCCCCTTGCCACTAAGACACTGCTGCTCCTTTTTTACCTCAACATCAGGTTGTAATAAAACCAATAATCTGATTCCAATTCCTCACCTCTGTTTCTATGTTTTGCACCCTAGGGCTCTCTGCACTAGCCTGTAATATAGAGAGAGAGATATGATGCTATCCAGAATTGTTGAAATGTATTTATTGGGATCATGTACAGTGTTCAACATAGTGTTAACATTTGAGTTAGCTAGTTAGTTAGTTAGTTTAAAGCTAATTTACAGCTGCAGTCCCTTACAATTAAAACATAAAACAAACAGTACAAAGCAAGAAACGCACAGGACACAATATACAAAATACAAAGCTACACTTGTCAAATTAAAAGCAAGATTGTTTCAGAAGACTGTGAGATGAAATTTAGATTCAATTGTTACAGAGCTGAGTAGTTTTTAGCAGATTTTTAAATTTGGTTTCAAACATACTGATAGAACTGCAGTTCCTCATATCATCAGGTGAGGCATTGAGGAGACGCAGAAAAAATCCACAATGGTGATCACATTGTTGGGGCCAGTTCCATGGAGTCCTTACGACTGCGAATGGGGGCCAGCTGTGCACTCTTGTGTACGTGGCAGTAGATGGCACCGTAGATCACGCTGATAGCCAGGAGGATGAGGAAGAAAATGATAAGAGAAAAAAAGATGTAGATTTTGCAGTAGAGGGGGAGGAGGGTGGAGCACCCGTCCAACACACACAGTTCTAGCCCAGCGATGGAAGGAAGCCAATCACCAGTGCAAAAACCCAGCAGAGTACCGCCAAGCCATAGATCCTATAGTTGGTCTTACTGGATGATTTCTGGTTCAGTGGCTTCATCATAGTAGTGTAACGCTCTACAGCAATTAGCAATAGACTGAATATGGATGCTGCCAGAGCTACAAACAGCAGGCCCTCTCTGAACAGCCAAAGTGTGGGGCTGAGGCGGAACGTCTGGCTGCCAGACATACAGATGTTGACCAGGTAGGCAGTGCCGGTTAGGAGGTCACTGGGTGTCATGTTGGCAATGCAGACGTAAACCCAGCGCCGGCTGTGGCAGATGTGGGAGATGACGGCCACCAACATCAGGAAATTCTGAAATTCAGGCTCAACCATGCTGGTATGAGCTGTGAGAGAATTAGTGTGAAACTCCTGCGATCAAACACTGTTGTCACACTCTAACCACTGGAGCTCTGCCTGTGGACAATACACACCTGAAAAAATTAGGGAAAATAAAAACAATTTGAAAATCAAACGATATAAATCAAACCACCAAAAGCAAACTCCACTCGCTCTCATTACTATAGTGTGTGCTTCCTTACTACGGTGTTTTAATCAGTTTAAAAGGCTTCATTTAAATGCCTCCCTCGTGTGTCACAACACCCAACCTTTCTGTGGTTAACACAGGATGAGTGAGCAGCTGCAGAGGGCATTTAAATCATGACATGAAGGAAATACACATATTGTTTCATAAAATGATGTTGGAAAATACTGTCTTAAATTCCCAAACAGCAGTAGAAACTGAAATACTGTTCTATAATAGCAAATAGCACAAACATATAATCAGATTAGTATTTTTCTTTTTCCTCTGAAAATGTTTTCAGTGAGATTGAGAATCAAAATTAATTAATCCAAATTAATCTAAAACACTTTCAAAGTTTATATTGTTTTATATGAAATACAGTGTGAGCAAAAGCATTAATTATATATCAATTTTCCATATGAGAAGTCATATGGCATGCAGACATGAGACAAGAGTCATATGGCATAATCTGTATAATCTGAAAATCTGTATTAAAAATCAAATAAATTATAATTTTATTCTAATTTTATCCTATAATAAGTGGATGAAATCCATCGCATTTAATTATCAGAACCGATTTAAGCAGCACATACTTGATGGGGAAGTAAGCCAAGGAAGGTTAGGTAGTTGCAATAATAAGCCTCCCTCATGACACCAAAGTAGCTAATTTCTAACACCACTTCTCCTTTTCAGTGTTGAGATCTTGAGATCTTAAAAAAAAAAAGCAGACATGCATTAATATAGCACAGGTTAAAAATGTTGATATAGGATAGATGTTATTCTATCTACGTAATCAAATGCTGAGGTGAGACTGTTTTGAAATCAGAAAAAAGGAAATAAAAATAAAAATAAGTTGCTGCAACCTGAGGTGTTAAACAACACCCACAACTGTTGTAACGCCCTGACTGAAAATATAACTTCAAACATCACTAAAACCACAATGTGCGTATTCTAAACCATGGCTGGGTTTTTCTTTCACCAGTAAGCTGAGCCAGCCCTGTAAACTGTTACTGTTAGTGACTTTAAACAAGGTTGCACTTGTGCCCTCAAGCCAGTCCATTGATATTATTGTTTGTCCTGTGATATCCAACAAAAGACTCTCATCACTATCTGTTACATCGGTTTATCCTGTTCAGTGCTGCAGGGGGCTGCAGTGGCAGTCACATGTACTGGGTCACTGGATTTAGTTTCCAATTAAACTGTCCTGCATTTCTGTATATGTGTAACAGGAAACACATGTCAACATGCACCACCGCACAGAGATGCCTTATTCTTTGCCTTCATGAGGAAATCAAACAGGTTTTTGTGAAATCTCGATATCTGGACAGAGGCATTTCTGTAGCTATAGTGCAAGTGCAAGGCTCATATTTGATATTCAGTTTAATAAAATGTTGTTTTATGTTTGCTGCTCCTTTTCCAGTATGTTACCATTAATGTGAGATCAAATCAGATGAAAGAATCAATATGATCATGAACCTTTACAGAGCAAAGAACTACAGTAGACACCATCCTGCTACTCTATATACATGCATACAGACAGGTGACATTAAAGGAAAAACTGGTAAAGGCCTGAATGCTTTACCCCTACAGTGAGGAGACCTGGTGACTCTGATATGCTGTGCTATGTACGTATCTATATATATGGAAACATGTTCTTGCCAGCTTCCTTTGTTGTTTTAATGATTTCAGGCTCCTCTGAATTATACAGCAAAGATGTCAGCATTTCAGACTTATGGAAAATGTGCATAAAAGACTCAGAAAACCTGCAAAAGAGACCTCACAGCTTGCTAAACATTTCCAAGAGTCGGTCTATGAGGGTAGACTTTAAAGGTGCAGTGTGTAGAATTTAGTGGCATCTATGGCAGAAATGGAATATACTATTCATAAGTATGTTTTCATTAGTGTATAATCACCTGAAACTAAGAGTCATGTTTTTGTTACCTTAGAATGAGCCCTTTATATCCACATAGGGAGCGGATCCTCTTCCACAGAGCCCACCATGTTGCACTGTCAGGTTTCTACAGTAGCTCAGAACGGACAAACTAAACACTGGCTCTAGAGAAGGGCTTTCACGTTTTTTGTGAATTTTAGATAGGGACAAGGGTTGGAAGGGCAGAAAATAGCACCATCTACTGTGCCATAGGTCAAAAAATATTCCTAAACCCTAATCTTAGTGGGCATTATTGAAATTACATTTCCAGGCACTTTGGTATTGGACACAGTGTTCAGCTTTGGTGGACGCAATTTAGGTACAAGCACTCAGAGAAACTCAACCTCTCTTTTATGACAAAGGGAACACAGCCTGGCCTCCATGAGTAGCCTGTTCTGCCTGTGATGGCCTGTGTCTATGTCCAGGCTGGGTCCACTCAGTCTGTAGCTGTATTGTTAGCCTTTTCCTTGGTTTTCAATCGGTCATGATGGTCATAGGGCTGGCCGATATGGACAAAATCAAATATAACAATATTTTTGACCAAATACCTCGATATCAATATTACGACAATATTGTAGGGATGATGATTGGTGCTTTCACAAAATATTTACACAATGAGATTTTTGATAAATAATCATCTGTAATGTGGATATAATGACTAAGTGGGTAAAAACAAATAATAGAACAGCTAGAACAGTCTGGTAAGGGGAATCACATCAACAAGGGGAATCACATCAACCTGCTACATGATGCACATTTCCTAATTTGGACATCACTCCCAGAGTTGTGGGTGTTTACCAGAGGGACTCTCCATAAGCTGTTGTTCTCCTTCTCTTTTCAACAAAGTTAGGTTGTAAAAAACAGGCAATAAATGAAAAGTGCAAAGCAGTAATTGCCCTCGAAGTTCTTCCCTACATGTTACATGGTGTGCTGTCTCTGTGTTATGGATGTATAAATAGGTAGAGGTCTGCCTGCAATGAGGCGATGAGTAAAGTTTTATCTCAGCAGTCAGCGCAGTTGTCTATGATCTTGGAGACTCCAGTTCAAGATCCGGTGTGGGGACCTCCTTTGTAAGGTAGTTTATTCATGAACACTTATTGTAACACTTTAATTTTCTAAAATTAAAAGCGTAAAAAAAAAACAACAACAAAAAAGAACAGGATTTTTAAGCCTCTGTCCACTTTTATTCAAATATAGATACAAATATAAAAAAAATTGCTGCCTCAACAAATACAGATACAAATACAAATACTTGGATCTCTGCAGATCCCAACTGCGTATATCACCTGCGCTGGTAGACTATATAGTCTTTAACCTCTTACGGAGGATAACAAAAGCTTTAAAATCCAGTGGTTTAGTCTGCCTCCCTGTAGTACCACCTCCTGTAATCCTACAGGAGTCGCTGCTCTTCAACAAATGCCTCCGAGCAACAGTGCGTCTTCATTGTATAGAATCTGGCTTCTGCCTTTTTCCTCAACTTTTTTTTTCCACCGCTCAGACTGCTGCTGTTATTTCGGCAAAGAGAAAGGAAGTAGCGACAGGCTAGCTGGTTAGCCGGTCTGAAACCGCTCAGGCTGGCTGGGGAAGAATGGACTTTTGAGCCTCTTCTTTTTTTATCCCGGAGGCTGCTCTTCTTTGTTAAGTCAACACGTATAAGTAAGCTACAGTTTTTTTCGTCGGTTGGTTTTTATTTTCTTTCAGCAACGGTTTCAAACCTTCAAAAAATGACTCAACTCTGAGCTTTTTGTCTGTTGAAGGGGGACTCCGACGCTTGTTAGCCTGCGTGATACAAAGTCAGTCTCATCAAAAAAAAAAAAAAAAAAAAGGAAAAAAAAAAGGAGCAATAGACGGAAAAGCTGCGAGCTGACTCTCTTTTATTAGTTTTATCCGTCGGTTGAATCGCGGGGAATGCAGTTAAGGATTACACCAAGACAATGAGAAAAACAGCCGGGAAAGGTACGTTAAATACTGCTGCTTGTGCCATTTTTTTGCTTTGTATGAGCTTCTTATTAAGAGCAAAAGTTGACAAGGAAACTTCATGAATTTTCTCAGATATGTTTGCCTATTGTTGTCGAAGGATAGCTCTCTTTTATGGCTACCAGGCACTGCATTGTCAGAGCTGTTAATAGGAAGTTGTTTTGAAGTAGCTAGTCTTTGAATATCAACGCCTCGTTAACCGTTTAAACGTTAGCATTAACACTGTTAAAAGTACTTTTTTTTGACGTCTGATTCCCAAAACTGGAGCTGCTAGCTAACTTCCACACCTGGCTGACTGTAATGATAATACTTGTAGGTGATAACAGCATGTCTGTTTGGACAGTGACACATAGTTGTATCCAGTGTGCCAATGAGCTGAGAATGTAGGCTGACTTGTTGCAGTGCAATTTGTCCCCAGGCCTGGCGCATAATGTGACTAACCTACATGTCAGTGGGCTGCTGATTTGTGTGAGTCAACAAGGCTTACTTAGATTTCAGGAAAAAAAGGAGAAAAAAAAAGCTCCACAGTGTTGAGTTTAGTGCAGACTGCTGAGTCCTTGATAGAAAACCAACCAGAATTGTCCAGATGGAGCGACTGAAGCTTTCCATAATTACCAGTGTATCATAACTGTTATTATGTGCATTGAAAGGGCCAAAATTTATGGCTGAGTTCAGCCATGATTGCCAGTGATAGCTGAGGGGATAAAACACAGTAAATAATATAGCAACATACCTATAGTGCTGGGAGTTATATTGGTACAGTTTTGTTATTGTGTGGTGAGGTAGGTGTTGTCTGGGACCTTTAAATGTCATAACTTTTTTTCTAGACTTGAAGGCTGCATTTCAATTAACTGACTACTACTGAACTTAATTGTCTGTCTGGCTGAGTAATATGAACAGTATCACTTCCTCTACCTACCTCTCCTGTCATTGCACACTCATATTAATACTGCCCTCCACTGATTTACATCAGCAATCATGTGAAAATACTGTCAACTTGTAAATTTATGGTGGTTAACTGTAACTAGTAGGTATGGGAGATATGGTTAAACTCTATTTGTAAGGATATTTTCCAGTGTCCATTTTGATTAGCAAGTATATGTTGTTCAACATAATGAACTGTGTTACACTACTGTGAATTACATCAGACCAAACTCTTCACATATGTAAAGCTAAAACCATAGTAACTAATTTTGTTAGTTTTTAATTTTGGCTAGCTTAGAAACATTGATTTTCACAACAGACATTTCTAGAGTGATGACATGAGATCATATTCTATCGGAAATTGATAAATGATATATTAAATGATAATATTATACCCCGTAGTTTCAATATATTCACACTATCAGTATCCTGCAGCTCCAGATCTACTGGTTGGACTTTACTGGGTCAGTAAAAGGGGTTTTTGTAGCTCTAATGTTGTGTGGGCTTTATAAATGCTTATGCTTAGCGTTAGCCAAAGTCTAGGTTTGAAGTGGCTTCTCCCATACAGGAGCACATCAGCCAAACCTTAACATAGTCTTCCACACAAGCTGCAGGACCAAGCTCTGATATCATGACTAACGTCTGGATGGTGGAAAAAGTAACCATACATAGGAACATTAAATTACGCACATATGTACTGCAATTGGAAGTCCCTCCCATACTCTGTTTCCCTCTTTCCATTTCTCTGATTTACTCTGGTTTGAACACTGTTGCTTTTCCAGTGGCCTAATTAACAAGCAATTTCCTCATGGTAAAATATGCACTTCCATCTGTGTGTTGTGACCTAAGCCTTCAGGAATGGCTTGAAATTAGCTTAAAGATTAAGGGCAGAAAATTATAAATATCAGCTGCTGAAGGGTTAAAGATGTCGGTAACACTGCAAAACAGAAGGCATCAACCTTCCTCTAGTGAGTGGAATCAACTTATCCCATTTAATTGTATTTTCAGTTTAGTTTAATTTAGTTTTCTGAGCAAATGGCTATTTTTAATTTGGATTTCATTTATTATATATTTTTTTATATTTTGATTTATTTAACTTTTACATGTGCTAGTTATTTCTTTACCACTCCATGAATAAATAATCATGCAAAAAACCATAACTAAACAGTCAGTGGCCACTTTTCATCAAATGTTTTTGGATTAAAAAAAGCACACCATGGTTCATAATTGAATTACAAAGCTTTCTGAGTAGAATGTAAATACAAGAGGCATCTTATTAATGAGACAACTCATTAAGAGATATCTCATTAAAAAGAGGATTGCAACAAGGCAGCATTTAAATTCAGCCTTTACGATCAAATTCTTAAAGTGAAATTGAACAGAATTTAGATTATATTTGTAATCTATGCCACATATATTTGACCTTGCATGTTTATTATTTATATCAAATAATGTATTGTCAGTTATAATGCTATTAAATATAATCTTTACAACTGTCGTAAAATAATTGTGTTGAAATACTGTATGTAATCAGTGACAGTAAAATTGACTATATACTCCAGTTGTAAAGGGAAGTTGAGCTTTGGTTGGTGTGTGTGTGTAAACTTGTGTTTAAGGTCTTTCAGCTACTCTGCGCTGTGGATCATCATCAGCACATTATGTCATATTAGGAATCTAATCAACATCCCGATCCCTCAGAGAAAGCTCCAGAGTCAACTACCATCAAGAAATTTAAAAAGAAAGAGAGGAGATGTAACTGATTACGTACATAAATCAGATATGAACACATAATGCTCTCTGATTGTGTGGAGAATTAGAATTTTTATTAACAAAATAATCCTTTTTTTACTCACTGAACAGATGTCAAGCAGAAAACACTTAAATTTATGTTGCAGTACAGCCTGTTCTGTACCATAACCTCCTCAAAGTGCTTCTTAACACTCAGGCAGTTCACAGAATGTCTCTGCCATTTTTGAAAGAAAAGGGGCCATATGGTCCCCTGCTAATGGTTGGTACTCAGCAAGCCCTGCTGCAGAGCTGACAGGGGTTGAGGACAAGAAGGGGGAGGGGGAAAGAAGACCAATTACATCTCCAGCTCAGCCTTGAGTTGTAATTGGTCTACACATCCTGGCGGATGCAATTGTGTGAAACTGTGGATGAAAAGATAATTGCCTCAATCATAGCTGTGCCAATATTTCTCAGATGTCTCTCAGGAGACTTGAGGAGCAGCTCAAGGTTTTCCTCTCACCAGGTTTTTATATTAAGCTTTTATTCTTTTTTTATTCGTTGATTTGTTCTTTATTTGTCATCTTTTAGGTGTCTTGTGGTTAGCCACATAGAAGCACTTTATTCTTAGCTGATGTCTGGAGAGGTGTGAAAGCTATTTTTGCATTGCAGATAGCAAAAGGCACTTTGTGGGAGTTGCAGTGTGTTGTGTCAACAACTCTGTCTATCTTATCTTATGTGTTCATGGTCAAATTTGAGGGTTTCTAGAATTACTTGACAACTATCTGGTTTTCACAAGTTTGGAAAATTAGGTCAATTGGTGGCTGTAGAATATGCTATATATTGGTATTGCAACCACATTAGCATTTTAGTGTGGTTTCAGCCTAGTGTGAGTTTGCAAAACCAGAAGTTTGTGCAGGTCGGCTGACTTTCCTCCATTTCAAATGATTATGAAAACACAAAAACAGGTGCAAAAACATGCTGTTGTCTGTTTGTTAACTCCGAGACTTAAAGTTGTAGAAGTTGTGACGGATTGGGGTTGTGTTGTGTTTTGTAAGCCTGCTCGTGTTAGTCCAGTATTAGGCTATTCTTAGGTAGGTGTGTGTGTGTGTTTTTTTTTGAATATTTTGCTTCAGAATCTGAGTAATGTAGGTCATTGACAGAACAAGGACAGAAGAACAGGTTGAGCTGTGCTCTGGCAGCACAGTGATTTCTAATTAGTCCCTTAGCAGCATGCGTTGTCTCTATGTGCAGCTGGTGTACTGGGCTAAGATGATGTAGGTTACCTGTGGCATGACTCAGACACTGCAGTGACACTGCATGGTCCTGCAAAACAGCCTTAGTAGGTAGGAAATTAGGTATGAATTAGGTTAACTCAAAACACATCTTATCAATGGTGTTTTATCCAAGTGAAAGACAAACTTAAATTAATATGAGAGGTTATTATTATTATTGTTGTTGTTGTTGTTATTGTTATTATTATTATATGGTAATAGTTTTTGTGTGTGGAGTAAAAGAAAGAGTTTACATATATAGTTCTGTAAATGTTGAAAAACAAATCTTAACCACGTGTCAGCTTGAGTTACATGGGGTATAGTGAAGGGCTCATTGCCAAGGGCTTGGCAAGAAAAGTCAGACATGTAGAGGCTTGCTTTTGTTTTTTTCTATTTACCAGTGTGCTCATCAGGAAGACGTCTGTATCACTGTTACTTACACTGCTGCTCAAGAACACTAGGATAGGCTGGGTTAGGTTTTATGCTGCTTTATGTAAACCGGCGGGTCGGATCAGCTGCTAGTATTATAATTTCAGGAGAGCAGAATCCAAGATCGCATATCACTCAGCCGTTAAAAGAGTTTCATCCCCATATCTCCTCATCACAGAAGTTGACAGCTGATTTGAATAGATTTCTGATGGGTCAAAATTGGATGATTCCCATCAGTGTTACACTCAGTAAAACAAGCTGGTTAGATGTATGAACACAGAGGAGGGGATGAATTGAAAGAAGGTCAGGGAGGACAAATGGGCCACCAGTATGTGTACATATATGTGTGTGTGTGTGTGCTTTTGTGTACATGTACAGTGCAGTAAGTGCTTAGTCCAATAATGTTACAGGAATGCTGCAGGGTCCACCTTTCTTTGGAGAAAAAGACAGAGAAAAATACCCTTGCACTCTGCGGAAAGCTGCTAACCGAGCTTTTCAGTGTGTAATTGCTATTGAGGTTGGGTGATGTCTAACAAATTGGCATATGACGATGTCCACAGTGAAACGTCGCAATGGACGATGACATTGTAGTTCAGTATGACTGTAATGGCAGTGGCTTTCAGTGGGTTCAGGAGGGGGTAGCAACTCAACCTTGGGGGAGGAATCGGAGGGTGGGCGTTATGATTCCGTAAAAAACGCCAACCCACCATCACTGGTCAGGACGGAGTTATTTACGGTTAATGCCATATGAGCAGCGCTGGGCTGGCCATACCAAATTGGTGTGTGTGTGGTAGTGTGTGTGTGTGTGTGTGGCAGGGTGCATGGCTTTTAAATCACGTTGTTATGAGGGTAGAGGGCTCAGTGGTCAATGACTGTCAGCCATCGGCGATGGCGGCCCAACCCTAATTGCTATGACCTGCTGTAGTGTTTTTTTACAGACCGGACCAGATGGAGAAATCAAGCAAAGGAAAGTGAATGAGCGAGCAAAGCAGTCTGTGTGAGTAGACACGGAGAGGCAAAGAGAGGGAGATTGGTATGGTTTTAAAGTCATCAATTCCACAAACTCCTTGGTAACTTGGCTCTTTGAATGTGGCAAGCTGAATTTATAGGCTTTATAAATAGTCGCAGCTGTAATGATAGGGTAAAAGTGAGGAAAAGGCAGACCGACTGTTTAGGGATGGCCTACTTTCAGTGCATTTGTTTGTTGTGCCTTCACTCATCCATCATTGCAGGCTTCAAACACATCAGGTCAAGATGATTGGGATCAAAGTTTGATTGTGATCATTATGATTATACCAAATCTGCAAGTTTAGATTGTGATTATAGGCACAGTTATAAACCAAGCAAAGGTTTTACAAAAATATACAAGTCAAGAATTTTCCACAGTGAAGTGCAAAGTGGTCTGTCAGCGTCATGGAAGACAAAACGTAACCACTTTTAGGCAGCCACAGCACTATGATTTTATTTGACATGTATGTTCAAATCTACATATTGAATCTTTTTGTGTCGTCACTCAGTGTTTTTGTCAGTAACCCTCACCAGTGTTTGCACTACCTGGCTTTCATTACGCTCAAATGTTTGAGTTGTAAATAATTGTGGGATACCAACAATAACCCAGTTTTTACTATCTGTTCTACATGTAGTCGCCAGCTCCGATTTTCAAAAATCCCCTACTTGTCTCCCCGTTGATTCTAGTGGCTGGTGAACTCATTATGGATTTAAGCTTTTCACCTCCTTGCCTGTTCATGTTACAAGGATACTTTCTTTTTCGACATTAGGTGGTATGAGTTATTGACTGATAGTGATAGTCATAAATGGGCTTCAGCTCAGGCAGTGACTCCTGTGGTTGGAGATCTCCCCGTGCGCCTGCAGCTTGTCGGCCAAAAATGAGCAGCAGCCTCACTGGGCCACCAAACAAAAACATTTTCAGCCACAATAACATACCAGGTTTTTTATTACCCTCCACAATAGAATATGACGTCTTTTGCATGTTTGTGTTTGATTTTCTTCTTAGGCCCATCTTAAAACTGCTTTGTTTGTTGAAATGTAGTTTTGTTCCACGCATCAATATCAGTACTGGTCAACAACTCATGCAAACTGTGCTTAAAGCTTGTATTTCAAGTCCGACAAATTGTGCTGGAATCTTTCTGTTACTCGCTACCAACCCCCTTTGCTGGAGCGTTCACCCTCAGGAAGATGTCTGTGTGTGTGTGTGTGTGTGTGTGTACAGATTGACTAGTTGATGGCTGCGGTGAGTGCTATAACCTCCCCCTCCATCCTCTCTGCGGTCACTGATCCTGTCCCTTGGCTCAGGATTATGGGCAGAGAGAGGGCAGACCCTGAGGCTCTGCTGGCTGTTAAGCCTCATTTATACTCCCAAGGGGACGCGTATGCGGACATCTGCGGACACCATGGACACATGGTAGTTCCGTTTTGCAGTACTTCCTGGAGTCCACTTGGAGGACACGGTCCACATATGCAAGAGATTGGCGACTATTGATTGTAGCGTAGTGGCCGTGCATTCGCAACAAATTAGAAGTACGTAGATGTCCACACAGAGCCTACATGTACACCCTCTGATGACGAAATTTACATCACGTGGACCCTAGCTGATGCAGAACACCGGCTTTACGCTGCACTGTAGTCCAACTCTGAGGGTGACTGTCAAAATCTAATCACCAGACATGTCTAACGAGGGCCAGACAGATATGCTGTATTAAGTCTATGTGTATTATTGTTTAACTAAGTCTATCATAATGACATCCCTGTCAGGTCGGAAACGGAAACTAGCCATGACAGCATTTTGTAAATATTTTGTCTATTTTCTAACATACTGCCTCCAAAAAGAAAATTCAAAACAACCCTCATCGACCTCCAGGATTTTCCCTCGTTTTTTTGAGACAAATGTGGCAGAGTTTGGAGAATGTGCGTGGTGCAGCTTACGCAGTTTGTGCGTGTCTTGCACTGTGAAAAGTGGGGGGAAAAAAATCACGATTTGACAGATGAAAGTGTCCAAAAACATGAAAAATAAAGATTGTGACAAAGGATGGTGTTTATTTTGCTTATCTCCCGATTTGACACTATCACGATACCTGGGTGCTGATCCAATTCAGAATCAACTCTCGATTCAAAACCGATTCTCGATTGAATGAATAGAAAAGGGGGCACAAATTTTCAGTGTCTCGCTCCAGTATACTGTGTGCCAAACCATTCGCTGGTGTCCTTAGTCCACTGAAATAAAATATTATACAATTATTAATGAATTAGTTAATTTGAAGGCATCTTATGGTCTCCTGCTTGCATGAGAATAACAAAATGAGGGTGAGGCGGAGTGCTCTGCTGTGTTGTTATTAACGTTATGTCTGCAGCAGTGGAGAGCAGCCTCTCTGCTGCATCGTTAGCTCCGGGGAAAGACATCACTGTCTAACACGCTGAGCGGCTGTGGGGTTTTTGAGGTGAAACAGACTGAGCACTGAGTTATTTTCTTCACCTCAGAGTCAGTTTAAGTTGTTTAATGTTGCAGTGTGTGTTGATCAGCTGGTCTCGTTTGTTGGAGTTTGCTGCTCCCCTCCGTTAACGTTAGTCTCTGAGTGATGGCGCAGAAAGTTCACACTATACTTCACGTTCGTCTCACTATTATTATTTAGTCATTAAATGAAGCTTGCAACTGCTGCCTTTTTTGAAGATGAATTACAAGATAACTCTAGCGTGTGTGCGCTGTAAAATGTCCGGGTGCTGCACTGCGCTGGCAGATGAGTTCCTCCTTTTTCGTTCCATAAACATCACATCCCGGAATTTTCAACAAAGGAGGCGGCCAGTAATATAAAGGCGGCCCTACTTTGAGTTAGATAGGCAGGGAAAACCCTGACCTCATCTCACCTTCTTTATCTGTCACTATAGCCAAACTACAGAAGTCACACAATGGCTGGCTGTTTGTTCCTCAGTTGGTATTTGTATTTTAGGTAGTCTCAGTACACACAAAAATATTCCAGTAGTTATGTACTTTCTGAAAAACATGAACTCCCTATGTTGGAAATAAAAATGCACAGAATATTTGTGCTTTCCGTGTAACGGCCAGGGAAATTTAGGTTCATGCTAATATCCCTTTTTGAGTATAACTATTAAAAGACTTTACATCTCACACATATTTTACAAATAGGAAGAGAGATTCAAAAATGAAACTGAAGTCCTGAAGAAATTGAGGTAGTGACTGTAGAAAAGGGTTGAAATGGAAAATGCTCCAAGTTGAAAGCTGTAAATATATTGGCATAAACTGGGTTGGACTTGTTTACATTACATCAACAGTATGAACAAGTCGGAACGCCCTGGTAACCAAAAGGTTGTGCATTCCACATAACCACAACATCCCTGTCTGCATCTCCACTATCAGCTCTCCATTAAAGGCAAAAAATGCCCCAAAACATATCTTTAAAAAAACAAAAAAAAAAACCCAGCATGAGCGAGTCTCAGGAAGGAGTCTTCAATGCCATTCTTGACTTTCTCCTCTTGAAAAGAGACTGGAGGACAGAACAAACAGTCTCACCCAGGCAAGGCGGTGGAGGTGACGAACCATTCCCATTACATGTGCCAGGATAGAAGCGAG
Source organism: Thunnus thynnus (assembly GCF_963924715.1). Taxonomy (NCBI): domain Eukaryota; kingdom Metazoa; phylum Chordata; class Actinopteri; order Scombriformes; family Scombridae; genus Thunnus; species Thunnus thynnus. The sequence goes on along the minus strand of NC_089524.1, from coordinate 18,989,479 downwards.
CCAGTGTGTTGCAATGGACACTGGGTGGCACAATGTTGGACCAGTGCATATAAGCTTCACATGGCGCCACTTGAAAGCGCTGGATGTTTGTGCTTGTAATGACAAAAAAGGAAGAAATGGAATCAAGTGTCTCTGGCATACTTCATCAAACAGTCGGGTTGGCACGTATCGCAAAGTTTGGTAAAATGGTGTTAAACATTGTTCAAGGTGTGTGTCTGAGTTTAACTGTTTACTTGCCAAAATGCCCTCAAAACTTGAGCGTGAAAGTGGAGTATATCACATACGTCTACTGAATAAGAGTATGGCGTTTACAGGAGCTCCGCTAAAGTCCTCTCCATTAGGTTTGAACTCTGTGTCCCAGTCTGCCAACTGCAACTCATTCTCACCACTGGATGCCTGAAGGGCTGTGGAGAGTGACAAGAGAAAGAGAAAAAGAAAAGCACAGAGAAGTTCGGACAAGAGACCCACAGATGGGGAAAGAGATGGAAAGAGAGAGACAAGCTGAGGGTTGAAGGAGAGAGATGGAGCAGTAGACCTTGGCTTTGTGCTCTCAGTTGGCCGGCCTATGCTCTGTTCTGTTTATTTTTGCTCTATTTTTACCGGGTAGTCTGACTCTGGTCACTGATGAATAACTCCATATGAAAGTTACATTTGATCTGACAAATCATTCAGGATGTCTGGCCTAGGTTGGAGAGTTGGGGTGTTAAGAGACATGTTGTGATTCGTACAGAAGAAAAGACGGGACAGTAGTGGAAAAAATTGTATTCTTTTTTTTTCTTTGTGTGTGTTCATTTGACATTCCACAGCATACATTTTGTTTGTTTCCCCTGTTACTGGCCGGTCCATATATTTTAACATAGTGTGGATGGTTGGATTTAGAAAACAGGCCATCCAGATCTAGATGTTAGAACAAGATGATCTTTTCTAAGATGCTTATCATCCACATGTTGGTGTGTGTATCCGCCAGGCCACCCAAACATCATCCAGAAACACCACAGGGAAGATGTTTTCAATAGATTATACAAGATGCAGTCCATATAATCTATTGTGTGTTAGAATGTCTGAGATTATGCTTTTTCCCCTTTGACATGCTCCTTCATTACATATCCTTCATTACAAGCTCTTTATTGTTAGCCCCACTGCTGCTGTTTGTCCCATTTTTAAGTTCAAACAGAGGTCTAAATATGGCCAAAATGTAGGATGAGTCCATCACTGACATTGAAGAGTTTCCCCAGTTGGTGCATGGTGATGGAGCTACCTTGAATAACCCATACTACATCTTGATGTCATAGCAGAGAGAGAACAGGGGCTTCAGTTAAATCTCAGTTTCTTTCTGCCATCTACTTGAATTTGAATGGTTACCCGTGGGATCAGTTTGACCTGCCGTCTAGACTTTTTTTTTTTTTCCTGAGGAACAAAGAAAAGTGCGTGGCATGAGTGTAACCCACAGCTGGGGTAAAGGATTTTAACTATGAACTTGGTGCAGTGCAGTGACTATTCTGGTGCTACAATGGAGTCATGTGTTTGGGAAGTGTTTTTAGAGCAGGGTAGCCCACATGAGTGAGCGTGTACAATAATCCCCTCTGTCTGCCTCCTTCCCTTCGCTTCCTTTTCCCGTCTTCCTGATTTCTGCCTGCAGCTGCCCCACATCTTTAGACTGCATACTGTATTTGTGTGTGTGTGTGTGTGTTTGTGTATGCATAGGGTGTCCCACGCTGAGCAGGAAGGAAGTGTTTCCTTAACTGGAGACCATCCTGAGCAGCAGCTATTTACCTGATAACACGCACCTGAATCGAATTGTTGTGCAGATATTTTTATTAATTTAGAGGTCTTGATGGTACGAGCAAACATCTCTCTTTTTTGCAGTATTTCCAGTCACTGCCTATTTCCATATAAAATAATCAAACTCAGAATCGCTGTTACTCAGGTCAAAAAACACAACAAACGGCTTCCTTGTAAATGTTAACAATGCCAATACTCCATCAAATCAAGTTTCACCAAACCATTTCTAACTGTATTAACTAATCCATATCAAATCTAATACATGAAACGACATTTTGTTTATGGATGTTGTTGGTAGCTGTAAAAAATTGTGAATAAATACAACTTGGCAACAGGCATTCATTCAGCATCTGCCCAGACTAGTGGCTGTCGGCTGCTATTGAAAAAACATCTTAACTGCTAAATACTAAGGCGATGTCATCAAATTTTGACACTTCAAAACCAAAAAAAATAAAGTTTACCATCAAATAAGACAAAGAAAACTAATCAAATCAAAAGTAAGATGCTACAACTAGGGAATGGTTGGCATTTTTGCTTGAAAAATGACTTTAACATTAATGCGCTGTCGATCTTTTTAGACACAATCTAAGCAAGCACTAGATACAAAGAGCTTCAGTGATGTAAAATGTATTGCAGGGCTTTAATCTTATTACATTACATTGTGCCGGTGTTTATATTATTGCGTCTATCTCTGGTCTGAACTAGTCTATTAATCCAACATGTCTGAGATGACTGGTCCGGAAAACTCTCCGGAATCCCCTGTCACCACCGACCAGCGTGGAATCCCAAAACATCCAATCAGACTGAGCAGAGCCTTCTGGGTTGCATTAAGCCAGACATGCTATGGCCTCCCTGGTCTGGTGTATTTCATATGGACGATGCTGCTTTGAATCTAAAGTTTCAGCTCATCACACTGATTGAAAACATAAATTTCCCTGCACCAGCTTGCTTGCTACGCATCGTCATATAGCGGTATAAACCTCCTAGATGAAAAGACCTTGGGACTTGAGTTAGTGCGAGTCAGACGTTCAAGGCTGGGATGAAATTTTGCATGTGTATTTGCATGTGAGCTCCACATTGCTGCAACAGGTTCGGAGAAGTTTGATGAAATACAGTGTCCTTTTTAAAACGTTATCATTCAGAAATATTTTGTTGGCCTGTTATTTTCCGCTCAGTGGGGCTTGCCCCAGGCCTGATTGATTGCGTGACAGAATAGTAAAGGAGAATTATACGTAAATCAGAAACAGCAGAACATGGGGTTTCTATGGTAAGCAGAGTTCCTTCAAGACTGTGCTTCTCCTTCACTCCTCCTTTACTCAGTGCAACCTGGCATCTGGACTGAGTTAAAGCAGCAGTGCCAAATGTTAGGCGGTGGGGAGCAGAAGGGGGTGACCAGCGGGGGGTTGATAGGGAAGGCAATGGACAAGCAGGACGGCTTTCCAGGGTAGCATTGGGGGAGATTCTGTTAGAGACAATGATTTGACAGGAGAGATGAAGGGAGAGGGGCACGGTGAAGGAAGCAGTTAACAACACAGCGGCAAAGCGGAGGCAGACGGGTAGCGAGACAGGGGAGGGAGTAGTACAAGGCTGTACCCGGGCCTCTTAGATTACTGACCTGCTGTGAAATGTACATAAAGTAGGAGTTTGTTAAGCTGTGGCTAAAACTAATGTTGGATCGCCTCAAGCAACAACAGAACGGGTCGACACATGGGCGAGCTCGGAGGAGGAATATGGCCGCAATTTGAAGTTGTTTCAAATTAGTTCATCTAGTGTGTTTGCCGCCGGCCCCAGCTGTTCATATTTTCCCCTCTCGCTTGACTTGGAATGATCTGTGTGTGATGCAGGGTCATACCTGCCTCCAAGGGATGTCAGATGAACAGCAGCCCGCGTCAGTTTGTCAATACATGACTCAGACGCATGATATTGGGAGCGGCAGATCAATGCAGTGCACTCAGATGACCATGTTATGATTGATTAGCGTTGCCCATCATGGTTATGGTCATTTATTGTGGCAGGCAGTTAGCTAGCATGATGTTAGTTATGGTTTAGTTAACCAAGTTGTCACTGTGATTTGAGAGATATCAAATGGTTTTTGTATTTAACTCTTAAATACTCGCTACTGTACAGTTTGGCTTAAACGTATCATGTGTGATGTCTTTCTCTGCTCCTCATACTGATTTTCTAGCAGCTTATTGGTAGCAGGAAAGAGGATTTTGACCATGAGCTTGGGTTCCATATTGAATGAATAGGGTAATATCAACAAGTCAAAGACTGGATCCCCGCGGCTTCTCCCTCCTTTATCCTCTTCTTTAGATGCAGGCAGCAGATGCTCCTCAGCTCTGGTTTTATTGTTCGTGGCTGGCCGGCCTGGGAGCCGACTTAAAGACGGGGGGGGAGGAGATGAGCTTTTAGTGCCCCTTTTCTTCTTTTGCCTTCACTCTCTCTTCACAGTTCTCTCTCTATCTGCGCTTGTCTTATTGGTGCCTGCTGGTTAATTCTCTGATTGAGGTATTGGTCCGGTTAAACAAAAGACTGCATCTTTGAATAGACCACATGGCTCTGGTGGGAGGGCTCTGATCCATTCACAGCCATTTCGGGTGCATCTGCACTTCCTATAGAGCCTTAACCCTGAGGCTGATTTAGCACTACTCAGCAGCAACAAGAGCAATCTCTCTCTATCACACAAGTCCTGAGTGCGTTTATGAATCCCTAAGAGAACACACAAACACACATAGGCCAAATGCCACTGGGAGCGCACACACATTTACACACACATGTAGTGAATCTGTACTTCCCTTGCTTCTGTCTCATTGTGCCCAGAGGACAATGCAGCCTGCTTTGGCAAAAGACCAGCTCCTCTCATCTCCATTAGGTCATGCAGACAGAGTTGTAGTGCTGATGGATACTTCGGTGGCCCCAGCTCCACTTTCCCTGGGGAGAGGAAAGGAGCATGGTCTACAGTGTTGCAGCCAGGCACACAGATGTACCCTGGGAGGGGGTGTAGGTGGACCTGGGGATTTTGAAATGTTTGAAATTCAGCATAAAACAAAAATGGTTACATTAAACTTGAACACAGATGTTCAAACAGTTAACCTCCTCGGCCCCACAAAACCTTCAGCAGGCCCGTCATTACAAGCACATGTTGTCTGAACAAACACTGTTTAAACCCACACAGCTTAAATTCTAGTCAAGAGCCCAAGAATAGCAGAATATTAAAAAAAACATAGGGAGACTAGATTTGAACATTTCACTCATTACACAGAAATAGCTTCAGGAAAGTTACTGTATATAGGATACATACAGCATGACTGTGATATTGTCCAAAAGAGTAAAATGTTACTTTGAGAAAAAGTTGAGGAAAAACCCAAAGAGAATATTGAGAACATCTGTGCTCTTTATGAAGGTGTCACATGTGTGAAAGGTGTGATTTCCTTACATAGTTACAATCACTGGTCTCAACAATTACGCCTAACTTGCTCATCCTTAGTGAGTCACATCCAGAAATGTCTCCTTTACAACACTCATGGTCGGGAGTGTAGCCTTGAATTTACTCATCGGCCTTGTCAGTACAGGCTGGGTTCTCCAGGACAAGTAGAAGACATTCCAGATGTTGTTTTTTTTCATTCATGGTAATACATACAATTAAATTAAAAGTGCTTTTGGTGTTAATGTAGCCTTTCCAAGGGTGTCACATGCCTCCATAAACTGTTGAAACCTTGTGGAGTCAGTGTTGTTTGGTTTGTGAAACCCTGACTGACTTCTCTTTGGCCCGTTGCATATTTTCCCCCATTTTTCCTCAGTATGTTGTTTATTTTAGACTGTGACTCACATCATCTCTTTCACTCATAATGCAGGAAGCCTCCTGACTCTGGCTATATTTGCACCAATTATCCTTGATGCAGTACATACAGTATTCATGTTTTGTTTCTTGTTGTAAAAAAAAAAACCTCATTTTAACAGCTCAGCTGCATCTCAGGTGGTTTAGCATGTTGACCATTAATCATACGGTGGTTCAATCCGCGGCTCCTCTTGTCCACATATCAGAGTGACCTTGTGCACACTTAACCTGATGGGTGTATATGGAGGTTAAAAAAAGTAAGTTACTTGAGAAGTATCAAATTGATGTAGTGTAGTGACTATTGATTTCTATTAGAAAAAAATGTATCTAAAGTATATACTTGTATATGATTTCTAATAAGTTATCTACTACCTGTCCTCTGTCTGCCAAATCATCACATAATTTGGTCATTTTTAGATAATGTAGATTTTTTTTTAACATATTCATTTAAGGTTATTTATTAAGTATTCAGATTTCAAAACATTTTAAGTCAAATAAAGTAATTACATGTGCATGTTTAAAGGAATACTATGCAGGATTTTCCTAAAAAAAAAAACCCAAAAGTATAGACTCATGAGGTTGGGACTTGTAGCATAGTGACCAGGTTACATCACTGTCTCCGTCTCTCTCCTCTGCTCTCTGTCTCTGTGTCATGAATGTATAAAGAGAACAGGTCTCTGTGTCTATTTGATCAAGGGCAGGGCTGAACTCCACACACACACACACACACACACACACACACACACACACACACACACACACACAGCAGAGAGGTCACAGCGGACAGGATGAAGCTCTGTATTCACACCAAATGCAGCAATGTGGCACCTTCCTGCAGGGTTGTGCAGAGATGTGGGTGTGTTTTATTTGTGCTTTAGAACATAACCACCATGAAACAATAAGAAAATAACATTGTATTTATCTGATTCACTGCTTTGTTCTCACTACTGCTCCTCCCTCTATTCATTCGCTCTCTAGCTGGCTCGACCACTGCTACTCTCTCTCTCTCTCTCTCTCTCTCTCTCTCTTTCTTGCTCTGGTGTCGTAGAGGCTGGGAGGAGAGGCCAACTTTGAATGGTGTGTTTACAAACCGCAGCCAACAAATCCTGCATGCCTGTGTTATGCCTGGTGTACAGCAGCATTGGTGGAAATGTGAACAAACGGTGGAAGAATTGAAAGTTTAAATGAGCTTTACAGTTATTGAAATTAGGGGTGGGCGATATGACTCTAAAATAATATCATGATATTTCAGGGTATTTATGCAATAATGATGTTATCGACAATATGACAAAATACTCCTGCTCATACTCAAGTGGGTGCCTGAGGTGGTGAAATAAGTATGTTGTATATCCCCCTTTTGTTCTTACAGGCTTCCTGCGCTTCTTACATATTACTGCGGTTTGTTGTGCATCTGATCTTTTGTAACCAAACCACTTCCACACTAGTGAAGTCAATCCCCTTTTTGGAACTAACTCCTCCACAGTGGAGCCGGTAGCTATGTCACTCTCGCTTTCAGCCATGCTGGTTGTTGCTGTGCATAACCGAATGACGTCATTACATCAACGAGTCAGAATACTGCCATTATCACTGGCAATATTGTAATATCAATTTTTTTCATCATATTAAAAATTATACCAGTATTATCGTAAATTATACGATATGGCCCTCCCCCCCAGTTGAAATACTAACTGACTTCATAAGTTTTAATACCAGCATTTCTCGTTACTGCTGTCATTGTCATGTCATTGACTAGTCATGTCGACAGTGGAAGCTGCTTGGAGCCATGACTCATGAGATTTATCAGACATCCTCCTCCGATGCAGAGGCGGAATGCAGGGAGTGACCAAACTCTTTGGTCCAAACACGCTGCTGACATCATAACCGCTTCTTTTGGCTTCACCTCTGTGTTTATGATTGTTGTATTCGAGTGTGAGACATATGGTGGAGGAGAGATGGGAGGAGTGAAAAACCAAGTTAACACGAGTGAGAAAATGGAAAGATTGGGAATATTCCAGCTGAAGTTCATTGACCCTTTATGTGTCACTGGGTCATTCACTTCCTGCCACATCATAGAGTCAGCTGGTGGTGTCTCAGCACTGACTGGTTGCTCTGTTTATACAGTCTATAAATATGAGGATGTGTGTGTGTGAGAGTGAGTGTGCTGGTCTTGGGAGGTCCATTAGGGTTAAAATTTATTGTCTGTAGCACAAACTAAGAGCATAACACTCGAGGTTTTCACACATCTCTAAGTAAGATCATAAACAGTACAAAAACTGGCCATATAAAGGCAAACTATTTCTTTTCTTGCTCAACTAATTGGCACTCAAGACTTACAATTGCTCCTCCTCCTCCTCTTCCTCCTCCTCCTCCTCTTCCTCCTCCTCCTCCTTGTGGGTAGGGCTTTTCTCTACGTCTTTGAAGGTTGGTGAAGAAGACTGAGTGAGTAGGGGTTGTGAGGAAGGAAGAGTGAGTAAGACCTAGTTGGCTTATTTCACTTCTACTGAGTTTCAAACACATCTGTCTCACAGCCAACTTCAGCTTCAGTTATAAGGCAGTTAAAGGAGCGCTTGTTTTCTGCAGCTGTTTTCTTCTCTCTCCGTATCATTTTCCATTTAATTTACTGCTCGCTATTCTTCCTTTGTGTGTGTACATGTGACAGGCTTTTATTCAGAGATTGTGTAAAATATTGCTCTTTTAAAATCGTGCTTGTCAGAAACACAGCAAATGAAATGGGCCATAACTTTCAGTGTTAACAGGATGGCTCAGTGAAATATTGAGACACCCTTGTGGCAGAGAACTGAAAATCAGTGCAGGCATGAACATTTGTTGTCTAGGTAAATTAAATCTAACAGAAGCTTAATCTAAAACTTTAATAAGGAAAAAAAAAGTTCACAGTGTTTTTCAGTGAGAAGTTTTACAGACTGACATTTATTGTCCTCAATTCAGGTAATGTTCTGTCGCTAAATTAGCAGCTTAACGTATTTGTGTATAGACCAGTATTTTCTCAGTCTTATTGATGATTGAACAGTGGAATTAATTTACCGTAAGCTCATTCTCCTTGACCGGATAATGAGGGCTCAGGTTGGATGAGGTTAGTGAGTCTGACAAGGATGAGATGGACCCCCTTAAAAATGTCTGGTATAAGGAGCTTGTTAGTTGTTAAAGCCTCCTCCTGCCTACGTTAAGCAGCTGAAGAGTCGCTCTCTACTCTCAGCTGTAGTACTGTGCTCTGGTGTATTCCCTCCACCCCCAGTAAGCAGCTAAAGTGCCAGGCTAAGCCTACGCAAAGCAGACAACCCCGGGTCTTATCTGTGGAATGCTGGGCATCCTCACAGAGGATCTCCTCTGCAGGGAGGAAGCAGCATTATCTCAAAGCCTCCGTCTCCTTTGATTGTCCCCTGGGACCTCTCTCTCTTTTTGTCTCACTTTTAGATGTTTACCTTTCTCTGTCTGTCTTCCCCCGCAACTTTTCATTGTCAAGTCTTCTGTCACTACCTCTTTTTTTTTTTTCAGCTTTCCTCTCTCTCTTTCTCTCTCTCACTGTGCACACACAAAGACGTGTACACATGACGCACAAGCTGAGACGAAATACTTTCTTCCTCACACACACACACACATACACACACATACACACATACTGTAGCTTTATGTTTGCTCTTTTGAAACTAGTTGAGAGAGCAGCTCAGGACTGAACGTGACAGATTTAAACCAGATAGAGCCCATGATGGAGGATAATGATTATGGTGTCTTTTGTGGTCTCTGCAGTTTTGCATGCCTTGGCATTTTACAGGCTCGCATGCTTTTGGGACTGTGGTCAGCTAGCCTGGCAAAGTCACAAGCTCATGACTCTAAAGTTGCTCTATTTTTCCTCTAATTCTCAACTGTGACCTAAATGATTCCAGAGTTGGCCCTGTTAAGACATCTTTGTCGCTACATTTTTGTATTTGGTATAGTATCTATGTCTGTTTGTGTTCTGTGTCTCATTTGCTTATGCATCATAAAACAGCATCTGAAACAAGCTTGGATAATGCCAAAGGATCAATTTGGTTTGTTTTTTCATGGAGATAAACATAGATAAAGAGATATGAAGATAACATAGTATAGCCTAGATAGGAGTGTAGGTGTAGGATGAAGCTGTGTTTGATCCACAAAACTTCCCATACTTATTATCTTTGCCACCATTACACAACTAGATATTCTTGTGCATGATTGAAATGCGGTGTCCTCTTATCTGAGCTAAACAACTCTCTGTGTATTAATTCAAAATAACTACACAAACACATGAGCACAATTCATTGTATCAATCATCTGAAAACTTTCAGTGAAAAGGAACCTTAAAATGGAGAAATGGAGAACTTGATTTCATAATACTTGCAAAAGTCTGTGAGAGCCTCTTTTCCCTCTGCCTGCTTATTTTGGGCATATCTCAGACTATAACATTTCTTATTTTTCAGGTTGTGAAAATAAACTGTCTCTGCTTGAATGATAAAAATGATAAACTGTAGGCCACACTGCTTACAGGACTCAACCCTGGATCAGGTTACCAAAGCAGTGCAGTCTGCCTGCCATACAGTGATTTAAAACAGGTTCCTGTTTCCCCGAGGGGGGGCTTACAGTTTACAGAGCATGCATTACTGATGCATAGCCACGCTACATGATCCATCATTAGACCAAACTTTACCCAGCTGCTGTCTGTGCGAGTCACACTCAACTATAGATCACTATTCTGCCTTAAAATTGTCACACACAGCATTAACACGAACCGTATTCCTTTTGCTGTGGTCAAGTCAGCCCTGAAATACCTCAGCACTACTTCAAAGAGCTGACTTTAAATTAATCAGTAATGTTGGCCAGGCTCTCTGTTCACCCGGTGATGATGTAAAGCTGTCGTCATGCCAGTCCGGCAAAGTTACCGCACCATCTGACTGACACTGTCATTTAATTTCGGTGTGCGGTGAATGTTCAGTCGCACAAAGAAGTACAATTGTGCAATGATTCTTGAGCGTTAATTACAGAGCAGCCTGACGTGATTGTGTACTGAGTTAACACTAGCTACTGTACACAGTACGCTGTGGTGTGGAAAACTTTTTCAAGGATGGGACACAACTGCACTCTTTCCTTTTATGTGTAGGTTGCAGATAGGCATGTGTTCATGGCGGAGTTATAGATCTATATTTAAGGTTTGGTTTTCTTTCAGTCGAGAAACCACGTAGCACTAACGTGTAATGTAAGAGGTTCAGCATGCTGTGAACTCTTGCTCGTCCTCTACAGAACAGCACGGAAATGTTGTGGTAGAACTTTTTCTCTTTTATTAATGCCTGTGTAATAAAACCTTGTTAATGCTTGTAGGGTAATGACTGTTCATACCTTACAGTAGAAGTAGTCATATGCTATGGAGGCCTGAGAATGAGCACATATCTAATAAAAACCTGCATTAGACTACATTAGCTGAATCTCTTACGTTACTGTAAACAATTACATGAAAGGGGACTCAAAGAATTAGCATTTGACCTTGTTGACTTCAGTGAGTCATGTGATTCATCAGAAAGAGGTTTGTCCTACCCTCTTTCTTTATTATAGTGGTTTAGTTCATTCAAGTAGCCCGGTACATCTTTAAGGCAGCTTCACTTCAGTCAGGAAGTCAGGGATATCCATAATAAGGACTGAACAAACCTCTACTTTGTTCTCAGTTAATGGCCTGCTCAGGGTTCTGTGATGTTGTAAGAACTTTTGTGTTGCGACCTTGCCAGGCAGAGCATATTGAGTTATCCATAGATGGAGAGATGGGCTGTGTTGTGGCAAAGGGTTGCATAATTCTTTGCCCTGCATTCTACATCATACCTCACTGTACGTGTCTTGACTGTGAGAGTGAAGAGCGTGTATTCATTACACTATTTGTGGTTTACCCACAGTGTTTTGTGTTTTTGTGATCTTGGTTGCTATCATTGAGCGGAAGGGTTCGATTTCTTTGCTGCATCTGCAGCTGCAACTTACGGTAAAGTTTCAGTGGTAAAAGATATTTACTAGTACTGTGATAGTTATGCACTGCAGTGCTATTAAATACAAGTCATCACCACCACTAATGCACACGTCTGAGCTCAGCATTGAAACTCATGAACACTCTACAGCAATAGGTTACACTTCTTTTTTTTGTTGGAGTTGAAGCACTTTTTGATTTCCTTTGAACTACTCTCATGTCAGAAGTGTGTTTTTAACATACAAGAAAAATCACTCCATTTAACCATAGGCTTTCTTTCAATCAAATATAGAATGAAAATATCATGGAGTTTGCCTTTATCTAACTTTTTCAGTCAAGAAAATTTTATTGTGTTGCTATGTTTTCTCTTTTGAGTGCTAGTAACATGAGCAAACATTTTCTTTTGTGGAATTAGGTGAGAAATAACATATTTTCCCCCTTAACTTAATATGGGGCAGTATCACTAAACATTTTGTGGATAAGAGGCTTGACTGCAGACTGAAGACCTATGCCCTATATCAGGTGTCTTCTGCGCTTCCTGGCTGTTATTGTTCAGATTATGTTAATGTTCCCTCTATGTGGTCTTGTCCACATTATAATTTCATGGATTGGTCAGCCACAGGGATGAGCACCTCTTGCACCACAACTATTAAAATGATCCACAGTGTACCATTGTTTTGTAACCTTAAAACACCGCTGACTGACACTGTTAATCTCCTCAAGTAACATATTGTAAGTAGTGTTTGGAGCCATTTGATTATGAAATGCTTACATTTGGCACATCAACACAGGACTATTTTGTGTAATCAAAGTAGGCATGTGGGCAGATATTACTTGATGCATGAAGATTTTCAAGAATGAAGTGACTGATTAGGACCATTCTGTCTTCCTCTACATTAAAACAATAATAGGCAGATTGAGCTGTTGACTGGTTACAGTATGTGTTTATAGTCTAGCATGGTGGCATTTTTATTGTAGCAGTAAGCACTTCACACTTGTCTTACAACTTGAGGGGCATCCGATGTGATTTCTCACCTTACATTGTGTGACTCATCACTTGATCTCTCTTCAGATATTTATGAATAATTTCATTAGTGACTGGTTAGGGAATAGTATCTTGCTTGTGGTGGATTGCTCACAGAGTTCTAACTTTTTTTATGATAAACCATTGATTACAAAGAAAGAGGCCTTGGCAAGTGAATAGCTTAATAGGATGCAGGCCTCAAAGCTAATTTGTTGCTAACTTATATGGCCTGTGTCCTATAAAACTGTAACATTTACTTGTATAGGCCTGTTTTATAGGCTATTCCAAGGCACAAGTCTGTAGGAGAGTTGCATACATGTTCAGAATATGAAACTCCAGGGATCTAATACCAAGGATGAGCTTCCCATGTGGTTTTAGACTTACTTTGAAAATCAACTACTTTGTTTGCATTTTAAAATGCTTGCTCAGAGCTGCAATGATGCATCGTTTAGGCTTTTAGAAAGTTGTAATGTTTTATATTGGAATCTGTTCACTGTTTCTACTGACTTACACCTGTTTATTAAGACAGGATAGCTAATTGTTGGTGTTAGAGTCGTCTTCTCTCTTTCATCCTTATTGTTTAACTATAAACTGACTTTTGTCTCCCCTCTTTATCATGGTCCAGTGTCAATATGGAAAACTATCAGGCACCCTTATCAGTTTGGATGCATAAATGTGAAAAGAATCATCACTGATCAATCAATCTGTCACTTTCAGGTGCTGTGTGGTGAGAGGGAGGCAGTGGGTGCGGCATGCTGAGGCCACTCCCCCGGGCTCAGGATGAGTGTCAGAGATGGCGCTGCCACCAAGGCAACGAACGCATGTGGAGGAGGGGGGGGAGGTGGGCCAGCTAGCCCAAACGATCACGATGGCCGCTCATACCTGCTCCAGATCTACCCACGGCTGGCTACCCAGTCTGCCACCTGCTGCAATCTTAAGTGAGTGTGCCAGAGTGTTACAGCTGCAGATCTTTCTCTCATCAATGTTGAAATAAAAACAAAAGTTTATGTTTACTTATAATATTGTTATTTCATGAAATAATCTTTTTGTACTGTTTCATATGTAAAGGGACTCAGCACTGATCAGATTAATTTTTTCTACTCCTCAGAGTGCAGAAGGATGCAACAGCAGCCTCAGTGATCTCAGATGCTGCCTCTCATCTGAGGCTGGACCCTGGCCGCCTGTATGTGCTGGCAGAGGTGAAGGAATGTGGCGGGGAAGAGTGGGTGCTGGAGGCCGGAGACCTGCCAGTCCAGAGGTTTCTGCTTTGGCCTCGAAAAGCACAGGAGCAACACCCTCAGAGCCTTGGCTTTTACTTCTTACTACAGGTGGGGTTGACAACACACAGTTCAAAGTGTAGTCTAACACAGTGCATGTGGGCTGCTGAGAAAAATCCTCCCACTGTCTGACTATTGCGTTCTACTTCCTTCTGCTCTCTCTTCCTCTTTGTTGCCATTTTCAGTGAGAGACAAAAACAAGTAGTCAACTTGGCTAACAAGTTGCATACTAATGAGATAAAATATAACACAAAAGGCAGGTAAATTAGCCACATGCAAAATGTTCTCCAACATCATTTGATTGTAACTGGTTTTAAGAAACAACCCAGGACATTTTTTAACTGTTTCAAACACAGTGTGTCAGTTTCAGCAGTAACCAGTTGAGCTAATTTAAGCTTTTTTCTTTTTTCTTTGTCTTCCCCTGATCCAGGAGAGGAATCATGACGGCTCTATCCATTATGTCCACCTCCCACCCCTGTCCAAGGAACAGGAGGCACAGCGGCTAGCCCAGAGGGGCTTCCTTCCCCCTCCGCAGGATGACTTTGCAGACCTCTGCAACCTCCCCGTCCTCAACGAGGACAGCATATTAAACAACCTGCGCACACGCTTCTACAAGAAAAAGATCTACACATATGCAGGCAGCATCCTCATCGCCATCAACCCCTTCAAGTTCCTGCCCATCTACAACCCTAAGTATGTCAAGATGTACGAGAACCACCAGCTGGGCAAACTGGAGCCTCATATCTTTGCTATCGCAGATGTGGCATACTATGCCATGCTCAGGAAGAGGGTCAACCAGTGCATTGTCATCTCTGGAGAGAGTGGCTCAGGCAAGACGCAGAGTACTAACTTCCTGATCCACTGTTTGACTGCACTCAGCCAGAAGGGCTATGCCAGCGGCGTGGAGAGGACCATACTGGGGGCTGGACCAGTCCTGGAGGTAAGACATGACTGACATGAATGACAGCACCATTGGAAATTATTGCCAAATGCTTTGTATTTTTGCTTGTGTCTATTCCCACTGTGTCATTCAACATCTGCAGCTGTTAGTAACCTGCTCTAGTTGGAAACAGGGTTTAATGTGTGTGAAGAGAGTGTCATGGTGTGCTTTGTAGATCGGTTAAAGCTCTGTGGTACAAAATAAAGTGTATGGAAAGAAAAGAATGAGAAATGGATTAAATGAAACTGTTAGTGCCCCCATCAGAGCTGAGCAGCTTGTCTGTTTGTCTCATCAGTCACATGGAAATCCTCACGTATGTGTTAAGGCTATTCATGCTCATTACCACTAAGTCATGTTTGCTATCTTTTCTGCACTGGCTTCAATCAGGTGTGAAATGCATTGCTCTCATTAATTTATATCCATAGATGATAACACTTTGTCAAAAACCTTAAAAGAGACTCATCATGTTGTTATGGTATGCAAAAGCACACACACACATAGTCAGAGGATGCCTCTGTTATGTTTTGAGATTATTTTATGGGACAATAGTTGTGTCTAGTCCTGTGGTTATGAATGATAAAAAAATCCCATGAAGGTATCAGATCCCATGCAATACTGAGCAAATGTCTTTCCAGGCTGCAACTCCATTGCTCTTGTGTGCGTGGGCTGAGTTAATGGAGCATATGGTAGTCTGTGTGCAGTGTTAAACACTTTAACATAAAGACTATGGTCTACACAGAAAGAAGAAATGAAAAAGAGGATGGGAAGTTCCCCTATCAACCCTTAACATGGCCCCTTGCCTTTGAGAAATGTGGGAAGACAAGATGGACAAGATTGGGTTGTTTGTTGATTTCTCTATCTCTGTCCACTTTTGTGCAAACTCAAATATTTCTATTTGCAATGCAAGTGCTAATCTTGTTGTCTTTGGGTCGTTGATTATGTGACGTAATTTCTAGATTTTCTTTTTGACTGTAGAAATATGAACATGAGTTTCATTCAGAGCCGTTGCTGACCACAAGCTGGTATTTTTTGTTGCTGTTTCAGTCAGGTGACTGCTTCTCTTCCTGCTTTTTGCTGGCTGAGAAATTAGATACTTGTACTGACTTGTTCTCTGCAACCAATGACAGGACAGAATGAACCAAAACTACTGCCGAACAGAAACAGGAAACTTTTCTAAGCTGTTCATTTTGAAACCTTGTGTGAAAAAGCTTTTAATAAATAAGAAAAACTCAAATTATTTTTCAATTATATTATTTGATTAATCAGTGTATTGTTGAATATTTGGTTAAGGCCAGCTGGTTGATAGCAATGGAGTATGTTTTAGGCCTGACCCTGGACAAGCAGATCATATGTCATATGCACAGTGTCTCTGTTGCTTAGACTCTGTTATCTGTTTAATTAGAGCAAGCAGCTGATTTACTGATACACAGAAAAAGGCATCGCAGATCAGACAAAACACACCAGCATCATTTCTCACTCATGTATCCACATTAGAAATACATATTTTCAGATTGTTTCTCAGTCAAATGTAAGACATTAAGAATGAATAACTTCGTAATAGTAACAGGAACTTAGAGACAGATACCATAGGCGGTGTCTCCAACGAATGAAGCTCTGCCTGTACGGCCGCTGAGGGGTATCTTTATGCTGCAGACAGTTAAACAACCAGGGCTCATTGTAAAGTACAGCTCTCTGTGTTTAGAGACATAAGAGGCACAATCAAATCCATGCAGACAAGCAGGCATCTGTTAGCTTTTGCCTGGTTTTCACTAAAAAATGGGTGCATCATGAAAGGTAAGTCATTACACAGTGTGGTTTTTACTTGAGTTTAATCCCTGAGCTACGTGGCTAAGAGCAGAGTTGACTTGATTTAGTTTATTTTTCATCCCTGTAATAAGAAACGGGGTCTCCTCCACTTTCACATATGGAAGAATTTACCTCCGGTCAGACCTCAAGCGGGGTTATTATTGTGAAGTCATTTTCGGCATTCACATCACTCCCACACTCATACTCTCTTATAAGCAATATTTCATTGTGAGTGTTGTCTCGCATTGTGTTCTGCAGCGTAGGACTCCATCACTGGAAGTTTAACTGCACTTGTAAATGTCTGTTTCAACAACTGTTTCAATTATTAGACTGTCCTGTGTGGTGTACTGTGTGACCTCGGGTCAAATAATGTGTTAAGAGTGCTTCCTGTCAGCGATGTAATCTGGATGCGTGTTTGTGATTTGAGAGATACGGAAAGACCAGAGACTAAAAAAAGATAAATTAAGTTCTGCTTTACACGGCACAGTACACAGACTGGGACGACCCCTATCTCGGCACAGTCACCTGAATACCACATTGACAAAAAGCGGAAATCCCAGCACTTGGTTTTCAGTTTAATAGCCTTCCTTGGTGTGGGGAACTAATTGCTCTCACTCGTGATCTGGAAGTAAATCTTTTCTGTTTTATTTCTCAGTAATGGCTAAAAATACACCGTAAGCCAGAAAAGCCATATGTGGAATGTGGTTTATTCAAAGTACAAAACGGTGCTGAAAAGTAAAAATCCCTAATCTGTGAAACTTCATTGGAATTCACCACAGTACTAAAGAAAAGAACCAAATTAAACAGAAGTTTGATTGGAATTGGGAACAAGCTGTTGGCTTGAACATTAATGGCAGGAATACAGAGTGTGCAGCTATAGTAACTTGCAAGCACAGTGTATCCATCCATCATTTGTCAGGTCGCTTTTGTCTCCAGACTCTCTGACTCAGCCGTCACCCACAGAACTGCTGCTACTTTCAGATGTAGTGAAGTACGTGCAACTTTGGTCCCTTGATGTGTGTCAGTCTGTCAGAGTCTTTGGTTCCGGGTGGCTGACGGAGAGAAGGAGGGGAAGGCGATGGAGAGATTTTCCCCTCCATCAGCAGACTTCTGGTCCCTTTGGCACACTCGTGGCCACTCTGCCGTTCACTCCCAGAATGCAGCATGCGTGTTAGCCCAGTCCAGAGCTGTGGTTGCAGGGGCAGACAGGGAGACGGGTGTGGTCTTTGCTGGCCTGGTCATTGCAGGAAACGGAGATTGGATATCAGCGAGGACCAGTCAGTCAATCATCTTGGCTATTGAACACAACTATACCTTTACCGCTGGCAGCATTAATGCATCTAAATTTGCATTTCATCCAGAACAGTTATAGCATAAGTGGAGACTATTCCTTTAAACAATTTTCCACACTACTATGTGCTAAAGAGACCTTCCTGGTTAAGTTTATGAGAAAAGATTCTGTTTTGACAACACCCACCAGCTTTTTTGCAGCACCCTCATAAGATGGCTGACATGAAACAAGTCGCTTTACAGAGGAAGCAATAACTCCCCTGAAATTATGTTCCCTGCAGTTTCTCTCCACACAAATAGTCCACCTCTTGTGGTTCCTTCCTGTGACAAGTTCCAGTGAAGGTTTTATAAACGGGGAGATGAATGTTATTTTTAGATATGGTTACTAAAATGAAGGAATTTTTACATCGACAGAAGGATTTTATTTGGTTCTTTATTTGGCCTGGAAAGCTGATCATGTTACAGTGGTGGAAAATGTAAAGTGTATGCGCATTCTGTGTGCGTATCCTCAAGCTATAGGGGAGGTCGCCTGGTCCGGGTCACATTTTGAGGAGATGAGATCATCGTTTGTGGTGTTCGACTGCGTGCGCTGTGTTACTGGCAGATTGAATGGCCCCAACCTGAAACCACTTGTCCTCGCTGTCCTACTTTAGTGCATTGTAGTGTTTTCTTTTCTACTCTACTCTATTTTATGCACTTCTATTGTGTACATTTAAATCATGTTGGTAAAGAAGATGCCCTCAATACCTTCTACCATCTGAACAAATGGGATTTTTCTACCTGCTTAACAGCTTACCTGCTCTAAATGAGTATTTCTTTTGTGAACTGGTCCAACTGGTTGATCCTCTGTTATGTGGTTCTTTTGGTGTCTCTATTTTCGTTTGCCAGGCTTTGAAGTGCATTTATTCATGTCAGCAGGGCCCTCCTTTGTTGCAGAGAATTGGCTGATACATAGCAGGCAGTATATTAGATTTATGTGTCAATAGTAGGGACGTCCAGATCAAGTTTTTCTTGCCCAAGCACAAGACTGTTGAACTACTATTCCCTTTATATGTTATAATAAATAGGCTTGAATTATAATAGATTGAGATAATCCCTGTGGACCACCATCAGTGCTCTTTAAGCTAAAACTACTAAAAACTTGAAATATGATAAGGTCAAAGCTGTTTTGCTCACAGATCTTTTTATTCTCACATTCAGTCAGTAATTATTATTGTTATCGAGAAAATGATCTGTTATAACAGCAGTAGTTGGGTGTACACTTCCTGTCATGTAGGATTCACCATGTACATGAAGTAAGGCCAATGTTAAGATTTTGCCTTGAAAATGTGACACAAAATCAAGAAAATTTCCCTAGCTGTGTTTTAGGCTGGCCTGAAACAAGACAAGCTGTAACGACATTAGTCCAAAGTCTCCTCCATGCCACTTTGTTTCATAACTTCAGACAGGAAGTCCTATCATCCGGAACCCTCTTTTAACAGGAAGCAGCTACGACACAGCAGTAGTTCTCTCTGCTGTTAGCTCAGAGCCTTGAGGGGTGTGGATCGACCGGAGTATTGTATTGTACTGTTCAGGAAGTGCAGAGGAGTAGTTGGCCATTCTGTCTGCAGACCCATTGTTTATCTCCTAGTTATGGGTTGCACCTTTTTTAATCCTCAGCTATATTTGGTCAGGCTGGGTGGTATTGTGTATGACTATGAGAAAAGCTGGCATTTTATGTCGCTGCATCATGCACACGAATCATTCACCACACACACACACACACACTCACACACACACACTCACACTTACACATATACAAAGGGGCCTTACTGTAATGATACCATTCAGAAACCTATTGAAGAGTCAAAAATGCTGTTCCTTATAGGCCGAATACAACTTACATGTAGCAGCATGCTGCAGGCCACTTCAGGGTCTATTCATGGTACTGTGACCACACCACAAGCTGGGGTTTGATGTGGTACCCATCTAGACATGGGTGGAGCTGCTTGAAATGGCTCCAATCTGGTAAAACACCAGACCACAAGTGGAGCAAAACTGGTACTCGGAAACTTTATCCTAACTATTCCAACCCTTACCTCTGACATATGTCTAGTCTCTCTACTTATGTTACTCAGACATCTAAAATGTAGGAGCACAGGAAGTAGAAAACAGCAAAGATAATTAAAGACCATGCACACTGTAAAGATAAATACAAACTTACAGGTAAGAAAATTGGGCAAGTTGTGTGAGGTACTGAAAATGTATCTCATAAACCCAAATCTTAAAGGGTAATTCCAGTATTTTTCAACCTGGACCCTATTTTCCCATCATTTTGGGTCTAAGTGACTAATGGTGACAAAATCTTTTGGAAGTGGTTCAGTATTGAGAAAGATCTCTTCAGCCAGCAGCCACTAAATGGGCTGCAATGTAATCCTTGGGGGCAATTGCGCCTATCAAAATATGTCCACTAAAAGTGATTGTTTTTTCCACTGACAGGCTCAGATTGTTATTGTTAGTGTCTGACAATGAAAGTAAACACAGGAACTAGCCGCTTGTAGCAGCATTATGGTTAACTGCATGGTGAGAAAATAGGGTACAGATTGAAAAATACCAGAATTACCCTTTAAGTACTCCACCAAGTAAGCATTGCACTCCTGTAACTTTGTTGGACTCACATGATTTTTTTTTCTTTTTAAAGCATCAAAAGCAATGCAGCAGAACCAGAGACATTGTTTTTATTTATTCCAATAATTATTTTTCCTTGTCAAATCCTTGCACCTACATTATCCACAATTTAACTCCTCTTGAGTGACTCGACTGATTCAGGTCCGTTAAGTCTGTGTTAAGTCCTCGCTTATTTCTAACTCCACACACCCAGATCAACGTTGGTCACATGAAGCAATATATCAGACTTTGCACACCTCCCTCTGGAGGCTTTATAAAACGTTTTTCATATTTGCAGTAGTACTCCCTGAGACTTGTACACAGACTCAAATAGACATAAAGTAGGTGGAGTTCCCCTATAATAGAGTTGAGAGAATGGATCCAGTAGGCCTCGCTGCAAGAGTTTGCTTGCCAGATTGTCTTCTTCAGGGAATTTTGAAGGGTGAATTTTTCTATTGTCAAAGATTTTAACACTGTGGAAAATTTAGAATTGTACTGACTGTATTTGTCTACAGCTACATAGTCAATAGAGCATTTGCAAATTGCAGCCTTATGTTCAGCAGTGAAGTTGGTTATCGATTGTGACACTTCTTATGATGTTGAAATATATGTGTGGTCTGATGTTCAGCCTAAACACGTTGTAAAAACCAGGATTGCCAGAGGACAATTTTTGCACTAGATGAATAAATAACAAGAAGAAGCTTTGTGTGCTGGTTTCCTCTGCGCTCAGCGTGGATTGTGGTCTGTACTGTACAGGATGAGTCTCATAACCTTGTTGGCTTGTGCAGCTTATGACATCTGTTCCTGTTTGTCAGTGCAGTTTGTGTGTATGTCTCAGTATTTTTAGACGTTCTTCCTGAATAAACAGTAAATAAGTTTGCAGTTTATTATAAAACTGAAATATGTGATTTGCCTGTAAGATTTGCCTTCTAAAGGGGTCTCTTTGTGTAATTGAGATGAAGCTCATGTACTTGAGTTGTTCCCTTTTCATGAGGTGTTTACATCATTATGTTTACCCCCTGTGCAGTTGGACAAATCATAGCACACTTCACCTCTAAGTCAGTGCATGGAAGTGCCGTATGTAGCAGTGAAAGCATAGTTCACTGACTGATCTACTTTCCAGCCGTTGCTAATAATAGCCATCATCTATTACAATCAAAAGTTTCATACTGAAGCAATTACAGGTTTTTTTTTTCCCCAACCACCACTACCACCACTTTGTTTCCACTATGCTGTCATCCAACACAACTTGGTTTGTTTTCCTCTGTAGATGATTTACTGCTGTGTTACTGTCATGTGATAACTGACCTAGTACTTTTTCATACAAGCTTCGCTGTGTCTGATTATATGGCATTGTACTTACTTACTGTTTGATCTATGTAAATATTTATAAAGTACATAAATCAATGGATTGTACCAATCGATGATTGTTTGATCACTAAAATCCTCATATGTGAATCCTCTGAAAATTGAAATTGTGATCTAACACATCTGCATCTCTCATATTTTTAGTGAACTGCAAGTCACTTCCCCTCAAAGAGAAAGTCCCGCCATGTCATTTTGTTCAGAATACGGAGTTTAGAAATATTTGTTTCCGACCTTCATGCAGTAATTCATCAAGTGCCACATTCAAATGAACATTCACCATTATTGAATTGAAGCACCAGCCCCTTAGAGCGCTATTGATGCCATTATTGTACCTCAAAGAATCAATTCTTTGTTAACAATCCAGTTGAGTTAAGCTCAAGGGGTTTAAGTGTAGTTGGTGGGATATAGTGCTGGCTTGAAGCAAGGCCAAGTATAGAGGAGGAACTGTGTAGAGACGTGGTTGCGTTCAATCACTGCCAACATCATGTGATCTCACCAAAGTATTTTTCACATTTCGAAGAACAAACAGTGATTATTTTGTCACTAAGTACTATTGGTGTTTTGCTTCAACATTGCAGCTACCAGTGATTATATAGTTGATTACCCTTCTGCTTGGTTCTCCAGTTTAACCTGTAATTGGAGAGCGTATAAATTTAAACTGGGCTTAAAGAACATTGTTGTGGGTGTAAATAGTGTGATCCTGAATGAGTGACCATGTCCACCTAGAGGTTTGATGAGTTTTTGCATGAGCGCCTGCCGTTGTCCTCTGTGAATGTGGGAACTGTCTTTGTGGCGGTTGGACTATTTAGAGTCCTTTTGTGAGTGTGTCCAAGCTGTAGTGAGGTGTCAGTGTCAGGGCCTTGGCAGCACTCGTGGAAATGTTTAACTGAAGCTCTGTTGCGCAGCTAGACTTTAAAAGATGCAGCAGTGCCTCATTGTCATATCAAAAAAAAAAGGCCTAGTACACAAGCACCAGCTGCAAGTTTTTGCTGATGAAGAGTTTTTCTCTTTTCTTTCATTTTTTTGTTGTCAGTGTGCTCATTGAAATTAACAATGAAAAGAGGCGCTAAAAACTTTTATGTTATCAGATCATTACAGAAGTGAGTGATCAAAGCTACACTAAGCTGTTTGTTTCAGAGGAGTCTGTTTCCATGAATATTAAATATTTGATACCACTTCAGATCAGACCACTTCCTTTTACAGATTTTGTTTATTCATGTTTGTGCAAGTTTATAGGAGACCTAACATTGAATCCGTTTTAAAGTATATAATTTACACTTTCCTGAATCTGCCCCAGTTTTTTGTTGAGACAAACAACTCCTAAACTGCACTGTTTTGGAGAAATTCCCCTAGTTTGGTTTGTAAGGAGAAGTTAGTGTGTATGTGAGGGGGGTTGAATGGGGATGTGAGACTTCATTCTGGCTCGGCTAAAGTGGAAATGTACAGGGGAGCGGACTGCCAGAGAAGCTGGCTCACCACAGAAAGGATTCAGCTTAGACAGAAATGAAATGTTCACTGGATATAGACACTGCAGATTGCTAACCCCCCCTCTGCTCTGTCTGTCTGTTTCTCACTCTCTCTCCCCTCGTTTTCTTCCATAAACTCCTTGAGTGCAACCGCTATTTTGTAAGAATGCAGATTAGACCACGTCTTTCCACCGACACGGTTTGGCAAGCCGTAGGTCTGCTTCCTCATACCTACTGAACCTTCCAGCCAATCAGATCATCTCTTGATGGGCATGTTTGAATACGAATGATGCTGTGACATGTTTAGCATTCCCTCCATGGCGCAGCGGCCTGGGCTTTGCAGAGATTTCCCAGGGTTTTGTGCTCTTGGCTGCAAGGTTATTGGAGGGAGGTGATCAGAACAGCACTGGGCACAGCGGGCAGGACTTTGGAACGTCAGAGCCAAAGTACACTTACTGACCCCCAAACCTGGAACAGAAGTGATGGCAATGAACTTTGGAAAAACAAGCAACACCTGAAAAAATAAATGTTCAATTTTACACGTAAGAATTTATTAACATACATAAAAATAGCTGAACATGGAGCATATAAAAATACCAGTGTGTCAGAGAGATTGTGTGTGGCATACACACACATGCAAAAAAAATAAAGAGAGAAAGTCTATATGAGAAGATATAAGATAAGCTAACCTAGTGAGTGGGTGGGCTTGTCTTAGCAAGTCCAACTTAGAGATAGATGATTTTGGTCAGAGATGAGAAACAGCGAGAATCTTTCTCATCCATCAACAAGCAGCAGCTCTTGCCTCATACCTCCCTCAGGTCTCACATCGTAGTGTTCTCACAAATGAAAGTTAGTTCAAAATATATTGGTATAAAAGCAAAATGTGTTTAAAAAATTAAAAAAAGGAGAGAGAAATAGCAGAAATGGAAATAGGTCATCGATTCATTCTAAGGATTCTTAATAAGACCCTGTAGGTGTCTGTGCATGTGTTTGTTTTTGTGCCCCCCTAACTCTAATCAGCCTGGTCACCACTGTATCAAATTCACCGTGCAACTGCTTTAGAAGATACAATGTGGCTCCTATTTAACATGCACTGAGTCAACTTCCCCTGCGGTGGCCTTTTGTTGTGTTTCTGTTTGTATCTGTCTATCTGTAACCATGTGAGCATGTGCATCATGAAGAAAGAAAAAAAAGAGAGAGTGCTTCTGTTACCGTATCAATGCAATAAGTGGGGCCTCTCAGCGAGGCCTGGTGGCTGGGTTCTATGTGCCCCTGGCTGGGTTAGCAATAGCCTGAGACCTGCAGAGAAACCCTGGTCCTCTCTGATTCTGTTTGGTCTGACACTGCTATACAGAGCGGCTGTCCCAGTCTCATTTATCATCACTGACCTATGCTCTCTCGCTCTTTTTTTACTCTCTCACACACACACACACTTACAACTACAGACTGAATAAGAGAAGGAGGGAGAAGGTCTTGCAGGAAGAAAGAACAGAAAGAGAGATGGATGGGTAGAGAGTGAGAGGAGGGCAAGAGGGGAGAACGAGTTGCAGATGCTTGCCTTCTCCTAGGACCCCCAATTTACACACAAACACCTAAGCATACATACACACACACACACACACACACACACACACACACACACACACACACACACACACACTCATGAGCACAATCCCGCCCCCTTCTGCGGTCTCAGCTGCTGTTTAAAAACAAGATTTAACCCCTGGATTATAGATTTGCTTTGTTGTCATGGTCATTTGTTGTTGTTAACTTCAGTTAGGGTACATGTGCTGTGTTGAAGGTAGACTCACTGATTTTGTTTTTGCACCCAATCGCACCTCATCAAAACAGTTTAGAATTGAGTAATTGAGTTTCAGAACATCAACAATGAGCTAACAGTCAAGCTTTCATTCTGTCTCTCTCTCTGTTTTTGATCTTTTGTTATCTGACATCTAAATCAATTACCTCTTTGATCTATTGGCAAAAAGTTAGACACTTGTATTGCGTAATTTCGGTTTCCCCACCCTGATTATCCACTGATGATGATGATGGAAATGATGATATCTATGGATCTACTTTCATAAATGTTACTTGGTAGTTTTTCCAAAGACGCATTAACGTTGCATTAATGTTTTTGACTAATTTCCCTTAAACTTATCCTCGTATTTTTCCCCCTCCCTCCTCTTTTGTCTCTGCCAGGCTTTTGGGAACGCCAAGACGGCCCACAACAACAACTCCAGCCGCTTTGGTAAATTCATCCAGGTTAATTACCTGGAGAGTGGAGTGGTCAGAGGGTGAGTAATTAACACCAGATGCATGTTTTTATACAATCTTTGCCACCAACCTCTCTCAATAAGGCCTCACACAAAGCCAAGTCAAGCTACGTTGTCTTCATCCTCAGGACAAGACCATACAGGGACATATAAATGATTGTTGTTGTGTTCTGTATCCTCTTCCTGTAGCTTGTCAATGGAGTATTCTACCTCTCTTTAGTCTACCTTCCTCTTTGCTTGTTTATGGCTGGTCATGTAGTTCCTCCTCTTCGTGTGTGTGTGTGTGTGTAGTTGTGTGCGTGTGTGTGTGTCTGTGGACTGAAACTTTCAACCGCTAGCATGTCCTTCCTTTTTCTCAGCAGTCAGACTCTGGTTAGAAGCTGCATCAAAGTCTGGTCAGCTGTGTCACTTCCTCATTTCCTCATGAGGAGAGGGGAACAGCTGCTTGATACAGTGTCTTATAAAAGATATCATGTCATGTTGTGGAAGAGTCAAAAGCCGCAGGGCTGCAGAGAACATTCAGTATAATATTCAGACAGGATGAGAACTGAACATGAACGCTGGTGTATGTATTAAGTGTTCTGTGCCGAAAATAAAATTTGATTTGAAACCTGTAGATGCCTGTGGCGACAGCTGCTGAATTCACAGTAAGTGAGCATCCCCAACCTGATTATCCCCTAATGGCACCAGGTCTCATCATGCTCTATTGAATTGCTTACCCTGAGAAGAGCCTGTCATCCAATCAGGAGAGTTGGTTTTTAGTTGGCCGAGGCTTTTTTCTGTGGAAAAAAAGGAACCCTCTTAGACAAGGAAATGCTGAAAACTGTAATATACTCACCTACCACCACCATAAGCGCTAGTGTAGCCTTCTGCTTCCCTTCAGCAATGTACTGGACTCAGAGGACCATCACAGCTCTGCTCTGTAAACTTAACAAAGGCTGCCTGTCTATCTCTCCATCTCCAGTGGCAGCCATTCAGACAGTCAATAGAGGAGATTAACAAAGAGAGGGCTGCTGTTCCGCTCCGCTCTGCTTTCTGAGCGGACTGACTAACTGACAGACGGGATCTTTTTATGCTCTCTCTCTCACTGTGGCTCTCTGTTGCACTAATCCTTCCTCACTGGGATCTGAGCGATGAAAAGGAACACACACTTTAGCGGAGGTGTGAAAAGGAGATGTGTGTGTGAGCGAAAGAGCACAAACATGTACAGTATGTACATGTATGTATGTGTTGTAATCATGGAACAGTGCATTTGTCTGTTTGTGTGTGCGTGTGTGTGTGTGTGTTGTTAGACATCTCATACCTCTTTAGTACACGGTGACAGATATGTAGGCAGTATGTTGGTCAGCTCCTCTGTATTTTGCTTTCCACATTCCTTCTGATGGGGATTGTTCTCAATTAGATTTGCCCTTACAGGCACACGCAAACTTTCTCACTTCTAGGGGAGCCATTACATTCACTTTGTGTCCTGTGGTGGCCCTTCATATTCATTTATCATCCATCCTCATGGCAGACATTGTCCAAGTGCACCATTTTTAGAAACTGCTCCTGAAATGTGCTGGACTCGTTTACAAGAAGTTCAGTGGGAGACCTCTGCTTAAGGCCATTTCAGACCAAATCAGGCAGTGCGGCGAAAACGTCAGTCCTCCTGTTCATTTGAATGGGGGTAGTGCATTTTGGCTGTGGGCGTTTTGGCCGCTGCGGCACGGCACCAGACTGCATCCGGAAAGTTGAGCCAGAGTCAACTTTTGAAGAAATGCAACCCGATGTCACTGCAGCTCAAGGCTGCGGTGGCCAATCACAGCCTGAGATCAGAGTTGTAAACTCTGCCATGAGATAAAAAGACATTACTAGGAGGAGGGGAGGACATTTCTCTTCATTTGATAATGTTAAAAGTAAAGTTTGCTGTTGGCTTCCTGACTCATTTTAAAAAAGACGAGAGAAAAAGAGAGGGAGAGCAGCTGTGGTCAAGTGAGCTACACAGTGAATGAAGAGAGGTTGTGCTGGTAGTGAGAAAACCGGTGAATCAGATCAATAAACGTTATTTTCTGATTGTTTCACAGCGGTTACGTTCTTTGGCACGAATAAACACACTCACACCCCCACACACCTCCACTTAACCCTGCGGTTGCGGGCCACATCGCCTGACTTGGTCTGAATACAGCCTAAGTTTTTAAAGAAGATGCAGCATCAAGCCGTACAAAGCAGTAGTATTCATAGACGTATCAAAAGCCTTTGATACGGCTGACGCCTGTAAGAGATGCCTTTAACTGGTTCTAGAGTTGTTTTTCAGATAGACATCAGTGTGTGTGTGTGTGTGTTTGTGAGGGTAGATACGGGCTAATCTGAATTCCTGTCAGTTTCTCAGGGTGTGCCAGAGGAATCCGTTTTGGATTCTGTGCAATCAAACCATCATATACATCTTTACACATCTACAACTTATACTTAAGATTAACTTCATCCTGTTTAAATTGTGGCCATGACAACTAACAAACATTGCCCTAACATTTTTTAAATATCCATACTAGACAACTTTTTGCCTTTGCCTAGAAGTTGCAGTGCTTCAATATTTCACTATTATCTTGCACAGACTTCTCTGAGAAACAAAAAAATAGAATATTTAGTATGTGATATATTCAGTAGATTTATTTGCTTTGTCTCAGGGTCTGTAGCGGTCGCAGCAGTTTTAGCAGATGGACACAACTATGTTTCTCCCAGCACAGCTCTATTCTTAGTGTGTCATGAGGATTGGCGTCAGTGTTGTTTTTGCCTGACTATAGAAAAAACAACACTGACTTATAAAATCTGATTTAGACAACTTTACGGCCTTGGCTTTGAGTGGTGTGTAAATACCACTACTGTTTAAATTGCATATCTCATGACTGCAGTGGTCTGAAAGCATACCTCTACTTTTTCTGCAGCCCCTGCAGTCGCCTTCCTAATATCTTCTTTTACACTCTCACTATACAAAAATAGATTTTAAAAAAAAAATGTCTGTGCTTGTTGTCCGTGTGTGTGTTCTGTGATGCGCTACGCCATCCATTTGACCGTATCTGAACGCTTTGTTCACTCTTTGATTGTTCCGACCATCTGCCCTCACTGCTTCTCCCCTCTTTTTATTAGTCCACTTTCACATATGACCTGAAAACACACACACACACACACACACACTTGTACGCGCACACACTCAGCTGAGTGACCTTTAGTGTTAAGTGATTCATGCTCATTGTTTTTCTTCTTCCCTTTTTTTGTTTTCTTTTGCTCCTCCCCTCTCTTTCTCTCCTGTTTTTAGGGCCGTGGTGGAGAAGTATCTCCTGGAGAAGTCTCGTCTGGTCTCCAGGGAGAAGAACGAGAGGTGAGGAGGGACAGGCAGGGTCTTGACCCTTCACCCCTTATGACCTTCATGGGGCCCTCTGTACAAACATGAGGAGTTTCCCCCAGGAGCCTCTGATGGTTGGATATGAAGTCCAACTGTAGGCTTCAGCCTTTAGCCTTTGACTTTATATGTTCATCTGCCTGAACACTCACACACTCAAATGTTAATCATGTTAAAGGCTGTTTATCTACATGTCTCATTACTAGTAGCATTTTAAACGTGTCCGTTGTCAGATGAGAATTGTTACCCACTGATTTATTGTGGACATACAGTAGATAGAAGTCACTCTTTGACACCTCGAATGTAGCAGCAAAGGATCATATTAAAACCAAAGAAATATGTTTTATTTGTAAAGCCATGTACATGGTTTGGTTTTGCCTAATTTGATGTGACCTGAAATCTTGTTTGTGTGAGTTAAAGATTAACTATTGCTATACAAACAAATGATAAAGAAGAAAATCAGTTTCCCGTCTGTTAGTTCTGAGAGAGACAGCCTCACACTGTGTCATCGTTCACTCTAGCGTCATGTCGTGCAAGCCTTTGTTACTCACTGAGACATTCGCCACACACCAGACTACCGATCTGTTGCGACTTGTGTGACTAATATGCAAACAAATATTTGGGCTTTGGTAATTGATAAACACAGTCAGAGTGCTCAGGGAGTTAGCAAATCTTCCACTGCTGTTTGATTTGCAGTGTGATATGTATTACTGATGAAGTGAGTCAAAGAGGAGCCAGACAGATTACCGGTTTAATCGGTTATGAGTGAAACCAACAAAAAAACAGACTTTTATGAATAGACTTTTGATTGTAGATACAGCAAAGCCTTAGCCACGAGGTGGTGATGATCTGTAATTTACACAGAAAGGCTTTCTCATGTTCTTCTTTTTAGATTCATGCGGATACAGATACACACAAGCAGTCATGGGCGTTAGTCTGTAAAACCACAATCTACCTCCAAGCAGCTCAGCTGAAGTGGTTGATGCCTTGTATGAAAACATACTTTTTTTTAGGGGGAAGAGCGTTACTCATTCAGGTTTCCTGTCCAAATTTTCACAGCTAGTGTTGGAAAATAGTCACTTTCCGCTCTGTAACCTTCAGGCTACTTCCAGCCTGCACAGTGTACTGTTGATCATCCAGCCTACAAATGCACATCTTGGCTATCTAGTCTGGACGTGAGTCTACTACATGATGTCATTGTTTCTTAGTGATAAAAGTGGAAACTCATTACTCCTGTGTACTTTTACAACAAAGCTCTGCGCCTATCAGCTACCTGCCCACCGATAGCACAAGTGGAAAACTGATATCAACATCAATGAGCTCCAGACATTTTATTCTTGACTCTTGTTTTATCACCAAATGACCCCTCACTTGTTACCATAAACATGAACAAGCTCATGTCTACATAAGATAATGAAAAAACGAAATGATGGATGCAAATAAGAAATAATTAATCGGTCAGTGAACTTTGTTCAGTCAATCTGAAGGAAACTTTTATGCAATAATAACTTCATGAGAGTGCGTTATGTAAACAATGCATGCCATGAACAATGTGGGTTGTTGTTGTTCCAGGAATTACCACGTGTTTTACTATCTGTTGTTGGGAGCTTCAGATGAGGAAAGGAAGGAGTTTAAGTTGCTGCCGCCTGAAGAATACTTCTACCTCAAGCAGGTACAGTACTGCTCCCCTGTCCCATCACGTCCAACAGTTTACAGTGTGTCAATCTGTTTGATCTAAACTGAACAAAAATCTTTACACTTGGCTTGTTGTTCTGTCTTCTTCAGTCTGTTCTACACACTAGAGAATAACTTTGCAACCCTGTTAATGAACTTTAACCTGTTAGTGTGTATGTGATTTGACTTTTAAGATAACACTGTAATTCACTATGTGTGAACCTGGTATTCATGAAGACCGTCAAGCTGTTGAATCCGTGTACTTTCATCTTAATTGATTTCCTATTCTAAAACAGAGATCAGAAAATGAAAAATGGGGCTTTTTTTTGGTTTCCATTTTGGCAGATATGTCTGACGAGATTTGATAAACTATGATCATAAAGCAATTAGGCTATTGCAGGCAATTATTGGCTGTCAATAGGATCTATGGCCATGTGAGGACATTTATTATTTTCAGTTAACATTTCCTAAACCATAGCCTATGTTCTGTTAACATGTAGGTTAGCCTACAAGGTTTTTATTTCTTGCGAACAGGACATTTTTCCACCTGAGAGGATAAATTGTTGGCAACTTTTATCAGTAGGAATATTTTCAACCAAATAATCAATAACAAACTGTGCATTACCAGACCTATTCCACACTTCTGTTAGTATAACAGCGCCACCATCAACTTTTACAGTAGATAGGTGGAGTCCTCTATGTGCTGTTGTAGATCTAACTGCTGTATAGCTTTGATTATTTATTTGGCCACAGGATGAGGCTGCTGCTGACAGATTAGTGGATGTGATATATTAACAGAGGATGTCTGATCATTTTGCAGCCAATTCATGTTGAAGTTGGAAAAGTTTAGAGTTTGAGAAATTACATGGGTGTGGATAAGCTATTAACTTTGATAAAATAGTCTGGAGATTAGCCCACATATTATTGGCAGACTACTGTTGTGTTGCGCTTATTCTGTGTGGGCTATTCTGTGCTCATTTATAGACGGGACACAGCCTACTTATAACTGAACTATCAATGATTTAGCTGCTGTTCATGATGTTGAAGGGTTAGATTTAGTATTAACCTTTAATAGGGGGTTCCTTACCAAGAAAAATGAAACTTGCAAATGAATAAATGGAATTTCATGTCATTTTCTACAAATACTATTTCGTATCAGAAAATGCTTTGATATCCTTTTTTTTTCAAATTGAGTGACAAAATAATTTTTTAAAAAAACCTTCGCTTTTCATTTTCTGATTTTTGTTTCAGAATAAGGAATCGATTGAGACAAAGGTACACGGGTTCTGCTGAATAGGCTTCTGTATACACCCAGCTTCCAGCCGCACATGTGTACTGCATATTAATGAAGCATTCTTTGTTCTCTCCCTCATTT
Organism: Thunnus thynnus; assembly: GCF_963924715.1. NCBI lineage: Eukaryota > Metazoa > Chordata > Actinopteri > Scombriformes > Scombridae > Thunnus > Thunnus thynnus. The sequence goes on along the minus strand of NC_089524.1, from coordinate 18,957,367 downwards.
TTTATTCCGCTCTTTTCATCCATCTCTTTTCTTCACTTTTTTTTTTTTTTTTGGTCAATTTTTGCTCTTTTTCTCTCATTTTCACATTTTCATAAACACCTACTAACTATCTCTCTTTCTTTGTAGCAAAACTTTAAGATAGAAGACGAGGAGGATCTGCATCATGACTTCGAAAGGCTGCAGCAGGCAATGGAGATGGTTGGCTTCCTTCCAGCCACCAAGAAACAGTGAGTGGATCAGCGATCACTTCTTGTGTAGAGTGTATGATGTAAAAAGAAACCTAATATTCTTCCAGACATGTTGAAGGAATTGTTGTATTGTTGTTGAAAGGAAATACAAACAGAAATGCATCCCTAAGCAATTTTCCACTCTGTTCTGGAAGTCTTTTGGTCTGAGGATTGAGTCACATTACCTACAATATAAATTACAACAAAGAGACTTTTATGAGCAAAAAAAAGCACAACAATAGCTGCATGTAATTCGCTAATGTAGCAGTTTATCAGAGACAGCGTATAGATACAATGCTTCTTTTCAGTTTCGCAGTCACCAAACATAAACAGATGATAAGATTGAAGAGCAGCATGTGTAGCATTGTTCCTGCATGTGTCATATGACTGTGTTGCAGGATCTTTTCTGTGCTTTCGGCCATCCTGTATCTGGGCAACGTGACCTACAGGAGGAAGTCAACAGGCCGAGATGAAGGGTTGGATGTGGGGCCGCCAGAGGTCCTAGCTACTCTCTCTGACCTGCTAAAGGTAACAAATGTGTTTATGCATGTTTGATGCTGTTTGGGTAACTGTACTTCACACTGAATACACACCAGACAGACCCTTGAGATCATCAGATAAAGGTCTCCTCACTATACCAAGAATAAACTATAAATCAGCTCATGGTGCCTTCAGTCATTATGGTCTTTGGAATTCTCTACCACATGAACTCAGGCCTGTTACAACAGTGACTTCCTTTAAAAACAGACTAAAAACATATCTTTTTTTGCAAACTTTTAGTTAGGTTAATGGGTAAAACAGTATTATTATTGTTATTTCTTTTAATAATAATAATTATAATACCTTCTTACCCTACTCTCTTATTGTAATACCTTCTCACCTACTAATTTTATATGTTGTCTTATATGTTTTTATATATGTAACATACCTTATTTTATGTTTTATCTTATTTGTTTTATACATGTAATAGTAATGTAATGTTATATGTTTTTGACATGATCTTTACTTGTTTTAAGCACATTGAGTTTACGCCTGTCATATGAAATGTGCTATATAAATGAATTTGACTTGACTTGACTTCACTGTGTGAGGCTCATTATGTGTGACTGTCAGTATTAATGTGTGTGTGTGTGTGTGTTCTCTCTCAGGTCAAAGAGGAGTTGCTGGTTGAAGCGCTGACCAAGAGGAAAACAGTGACAGTCAATGACAAGCTGATCCTCCCCTACAGCCAATCTGAGGTAGGCACAAGCCACGAAACCTTCTCTGCAACCTGTCATTACTATAGAAGTGTCCAACTGCACATTAATTGGTGGCCTTGTGTTCCTGCTTCTGTATCTACATCTACACCAAGTCTTTTGCTGTCCTCAGTTTTTCCCTGTTTATCTGTGTAAATGATACATACATGTGTCTGTATTTTTTTTTGCAGTTTATTGTAGTGTAGTCTAATTTAAAAGTACACCATTAAACCACCTCTCATCATGCCCCTCTCTACCTCCTTCTTCCTCTCACATCAGGCTATCACAGCCAGAGACTCCATGGCTAAATCTCTGTACAGCGCCTTGTTCGACTGGATCGTCCTACGCATCAATCACGCACTGCTTAACAAGAAAGACATGGAGGAATCTGTCCCAGTGAGACACAAACACTCGCTCGCACCCACCCAAAAATATTTACAAACATACACAACTTTGGTTGATTATCGTCATGCATTCCCCTTCCTGCTCCTCACTAGTGCTCAGCTGGTGTTTTCGGTCTTGTTTTCCAGTGTTTGTCCATCGGTGTCCTGGACATTTTTGGTTTTGAGGACTTTGAGACCAACAGCTTTGAACAGTTCTGCATCAACTACGCAAACGAGCAGCTGCAGTATTACTTCAACCATCACATCTTCAATCTGGAGCAGGTGAGCAGTGCTGTTTTGTTTGTCTTCCCCCAAATTATTTCACATGACATGGAATAACATCACCAGAAGATTTCCTGATCACTAAAGGGAGAAGAAACAATAGCAATATATATATAAATTAAATTAATTTGCTTATTTAGTCAAACTTAACTTTGAAAACTGTGTACTATTGCTTTTTTTGGCATACACATTTGTCATTTTTCCAGTAGGTTAAATGATTCAGGTAAAAAGATCAACAGTGTGATTGTTGAACTTTCTTGTTTGATTTCATTTTTAATGAGCTGGTTCACTGACATGCTCTGTCCTGCCACATGCAGGAGGAGTACCAAGCAGAGGGAATCACCTGGCACAACATCGACTACACAGACAATGTGGGCTGTATCCATCTCATCAGCAAGAAGCCCACCGGCCTGCTCTACCTGCTGGATGAGGAGAGCAGGTAAGAACAGCAACAGACAATTTATTGCGTTTCATTCATGCCTTCGGATAGGAATGAAACTTGTGTTGATTCAGTTGAAGCTGTTTACTAATCTGTAACATATTTTCTTTCATGCTCCAGCTTTCCCCATGCCACAGATGAGACATTATTGGCCAAATTCAAGCAGCAACACCGGGGAAACAAATACTTTGTTCCCACACCAGTCATGGAGCCTGCCTTCGTCATTCGACACTTTGCTGGGAAAGTCAAATATCAAATCAAGGTAAGAGGGAGGGTTCACAGAGAAGACAGCCGGTAACGTGATAATAACTCCATCAAATGTTAACAAAAGAATTACACTTAGTTACACTCAAACATGTCCTTGACCTCTTGTTTGTGTGTTTGTGGTGCCGTTTGTAATCTCAATGATCTGTTTAACCTCTCCAGGATTTCCGAGAGAAAAACACAGACCACATGCGTCCAGACATTGTGGCGTTGTTGCGGAGCAGCGACCGCGCTTATGTTCGGCAGCTCATTGGCATGGACCCCGTGGCCATGTTTCGCTGGGGCATCCTGCGCGCTACCATCAGAGGCATCGCTGCTTTCAACGAGGCTGGTCGCTCTTGGGCCGCCAAGAGTTCAGGTACATTATCAGTGTAATGCGGTCAGTCCATTCTGAGTAAAATGATCCTTGAAAACATATTTTATCATGCAGAGCATGTATATGTATCTGAATTGGGCTGAATTAGTTTTTTTTGCACATCAGTTGTAGAGATTTACTGTCTAGTGCTACAGAGAAGTGTTATGCCATAACTGCCTCTTAGAGCTCTTGTGCAGTGTATACCACAACTTCAGAGTACTGTTTCTCTGTTCTGTAATTAGCCTCTCAGGTTAGTGCATAGAGAAATATGGAGGTCAGAAACGTGACACTTTAGGAGATTTTGACATTCTCCCTGCAATTCTCAATCCTCCCGGCTATTTTGGTGCTCTCAGACGTAGAACATTGACGTAGGAGCCTTTTTATGTGGATTAACAAGATTAATAAAGTTTAGACAAATACCAAAACAACAAAAACTGCTGCAGTCATGTGACTCTGACCAGTCTCTATTCTACTAGAAAGCATTTTTATGATTCATGCATTGTTTCACTTGTTAATAATGTGTATTAAATGTGTTTTTATGCTTTAGGTGTTGTCCGTCCGGTCTCCAGGACTCCTTTAGGAGAGCTTCAACGGTCCAATGCCCCTTTAGAAAGAATGTACAAGTAAGAACATTTATATTTGATATGAAACCATGAAACTTGTCTCACTTTGTCCTTGTTGTTTTTTCTAACCGTCAGATCTTATTCCTCTGGAGGTCTTGATCTTGTCTGCCAAAGCACTTTTGGACGTGGAGGCAGAGTGTCGGTGCTGTTTACTTTGTGGTTAATAACTGTGTTACATTGCACTTTCGTGAAACACAGACTGATTATTTTAAATCGGATCAATATAATATTCAGCCTTCATGGAGCTGCAACCTTTCCTCCACTTATAAACTACACAGGAACAACTGTTTGATATTCCTTGTTGAAGGAAGTGTTTGAAATGGTTTTTGAACTGTGCACCTCCACATTTTACCCTGTGGCACTGGATGAGATGAGGAGGGACAATGTCAGACACCTAAACACTGTTCAGAGTTACTGTAGCTCATTTGATCTGAATTCATAAACACCCTGACAGATGAATCCTCCTTCACCTCATCTCAGTCACACACATTTTCTGTCCCTCCCTACACCTCTTGGTGACCCCAGTGTGTGCGGTTCTCTCCTCTCCCTCTGCCCTCCACAGACGAGCCTCTATGCTCGATTTCTACTTTGATCACTCAGAGGAGCGCCCTCTAGAGGCCTTTGAAGACATCTTTGCTAGCTATGAGAGTAAGAAGTAAGTGAATTGGTGGACAGGAGAAAGGAATGAAGACATGAGGCCAAGCAGGAAGGAAATGTGTTTGGTTTTGGGTAGTAGATAGACTGGTTTGCTCCCTTCTCTGAGTTTACTCCCATCTAACAAAAAAAGCTGATCTTTTTTTAGCTATGTGATACAGTTGAATTCAAATCAACGTGATAAGTGTACTTTTTCAAGCTTCTCAAATGTTGTAATGCCTGCTTCTCCAAATATGAAAATAGCAAGTGATGTGTTTCCTAAGAGGAAGTTCGATACACCACAGTACAGCAAAGTTGCCCTTTACCTTGCATTCCCTCTCTTCCCTCACTGTAATCTCCATCGTTTTCTGTAGCTGTGATAAACTCTCTCCCTCCTCACGTTTATTATTCTTGTGATAGAGCACAGGAAGGTGTTTGTACTGGCCTACTCTGATTAGCCACCCGGATTACTTACATCAGCCGTGTAGCACTGGAAGCACACATGTATTAATACACATACAGCGGCCCCTAGTCAAATAGACAAAGAGAAGTGGGTGAGATTTCTCAGAATGGAACCAAACCATGAGAGTATTTTTGGATCATTGCGCCCTCTGAACCATGACCTTCTACCTCCTGCTTTCAGATCTGAAATTACTGGGTTTCTATTTTTGTTTGTTTTTTTTTAAACACAAAGTACTTGAACTGAGTTGAATGATTAAATTGTCCAGTCCCTTCCAGATCTGCAATCACAGAGATTTAGAGGTTGGTTTCAGTGTGACTCATTTACCCATTCCTTCACTGCCTCACCTCTGTTTTCATGGTCAGTCGTGGTAAGTATAGAAAAGTATTGCATGGACTAGTTCTGAGACACAGAAAAGTCTCTTTATTAACTCACCACACCCGGTCTCTAGTGTAAAACCAGCCCCAATTAAAGGAACCATGAATCCAACAGCCTCACCAGTAACAACTTACAGTCACACAACCAGTAACAGCCCCAGCATGGAAACAGATGGCCAGCCAAACTGAACGCCAGCTCAGCTCTGCATGTTAACTATCACACTGGCAGGGAAATACTCCACCAAGTCCCAATCTGTGTGTGTGTGTGTGTCTTTGCGTCTCTTTTTTCTGTCACAAGGGATATGGCAGCATGGTTGGGTGGTCTAGTGTGTCTTGTGGTTTCCATGTATATAAACATGAACAGTGGGAGAATACATTTTGTGTGTTATTCTTCACGGATGAGGAGAATACGAAGGCTGAAGTTCCTCTTGATATCAGACCCCCAACTATCCTGCAGTATGTGTTTCTGTCTGAGGTGACTTTGGCAGTGTGTTTTCTTCTAAGGTGTCCTAACAGTGGTGTTCTATCACACCCTGCTTTATGTTTTGTTTTGGGTTTTTTTTTCTATCCTTCCTTCCCTCCTCCTTGTGTCGTTTTTTTTCCAATCTTTCTGATGTGTTTTCCCTCCCTTCTCCTGCTCCCAAACTCCCCCTCTCCTTCCCTCTCTGCACTGGGTTTGTATGTGTGTGTGTGTGTGGTGTGATCAGAGACATGCATGCACAGATCATCAGCTCCATTAAGAACTTGCAGCTGGATGGTGAGGACCCTCGCAAGCTGCTGCAGTCCTGGGGTCGCCTCCGTTTCCCTCGACACGTCCTCCAGTGAGTCTGCAGACAGACCTGGTGTCAGTCCTGCTCCAGTCGGCTCAGACAGATCATGCTCTTCTTAAAGCTTTACTTTTCTCGAGCACAATGTAGACTACGATCAGCTCATTTTAGAAAATGTAACCAGTTCACCATAAACTGCCAGGGATAGTTACAACTGTCACAGTTACAGCCGTTTTTTCTCAATGGATCATGTGATCTAATCCAATAAAAACATCAGACACACTCCTGCTTCATCAGCAGACGTTACATTATTAGATCTGTTTGTAGAAGCTATCTAGATTTCCTGAAGGCTAAAGCTGAAATGCCTTGAATACTTTCATTAACTGCAGCATGAACATCATCTAAAGGCTGTGCAGGCATGTGAGGTCTTCTGGAGCATCTTCTGAAAATATGCCCAGTGGCCTTGCAGCATGTTAGACATTATAGCAGTCCGACACTGACCATGAATATACATTTTAGGTCCTTTTTATGTAGCGATGGTAGCAAGCGAGCATGTCTGTCTGCGTATGGTGAGTCTCTGCTCTGCTGATGGTTTAGATTTTACGTCCCATCTCCTGCAGTGAACTCCCTCCTCCTCCTCCTCCTCCTGCTCGTCATCCTTCCCCTCTCATTCATTCCATTCTTGCCTCTGCCTGTCATTCATCCTGTCGTCCAGGTGCAACCCTTGATTTCATCACTGACTGACAGCGCATGAAGAAGTCACCCGTCCGTACTAACCCAGCTTCAGACACTCCATCCACTACTCCATTCATCCTCCTCCCTCATTACTCTTAACGCTTCGGTCCTCTTACTCACCCTGCATCTTATTTCTCCTTTTTCCACAGGAAAAACAAGAGCATCAAACAGAGGCAGATCATCCCCAAGGTAAACCTGAGTATAAAAACCTTAACATACATATATAAGTAAGCCCTATTATGTTGTTAAAGCCTCTTGTAATTTAATTATCATATCAAAATGAATTCTGCAATTGCTGCCGAATAAGTTTTGCTATATTTTAGCAATCCTGGTTAATGTGCCTGCATTACTTTGTCATAATTTCATTAGTGTTTCAATGATACTAATGAAAGCAAGTGGTATTAATTGGTGGTGTTAACTGCACTGTTACTGTGCAGAGTTTGTTAGACTCTCGGTCTCTGAAGTTCATTGTGAGCCTGACACTGCACGATCGCACTACCAAGTCTCTGCTCCATCTGCACAAGAAGAAGAAACCCCCCAGCATCAGTGCCCAGTTCCAGGTAACATCACCTATGAACAGTATGCACACTACACACAAAAACAGGCCATTTTAAGCCAAACACACCCTCGAGCAACAACCCCAAACATTCAGAAAACCCATCTCCTTGTTTTCTTTAGACCTCTCTGACCAAACTCTTGGAAACTCTGAACAGAGCAGAGCCTTTCTTTATTCGGTGTATCCGCTCCAATGCTGAGAAGGTAAGACTTTGTCATGCTGAGTCATTTGTTCTTTAACATCTACAGTTTGAGTCATCGGTCAAACTGTCATTGGTCAAGCTCAAATGTTATGACCCTGAAAACACAATTCCCTTGTATAACCAGATATGCTTCTCGTATCTTTGTATATGAGCAGAAAGAGATGCATCTGGATGAGGCCTTGGTGGTTCAGCAGCTGTGTTACACAGGAATGCTGGAAACCGTTCGCATCAGGAGGTCAGGCTACGGAGCCAAGTACACATTCCAGGTACTGCAAAGTTACTCCTCATTTAGGAAAATCCATGTCATATTCACACAATAATATAATGTCACACCTATTACACCAGGTGCCAAACATATTGCTTCTGGCCAGATAATATTTTGGTGTTGAATAGATGGTGATGTAATGGGCCTGCAACAATACTACAAAAATTCATGGAGTCAGTTTTAAATTTTAATCCAAGGCAACGTCCTTAGTCACTCATAAATGCTGTCTGCATCCATTTTTAGAATCTGCTCAGAAATATATCCTTGAAACACAAACCTGTTGAAATTTTTACTATGCCATAATGATAAAATATTGAGATGAGATCACTGTATGTGAAGTTCTTACTGTTTTATACCTGGCATTAGGTTTTGACATTCTCAACCTCATAAGTCCTCTCTTGAACAGTCCATTCATTTCCTATTTTTATTGCCTTTCTTGTCTCTCCAGGAGTTTTTAGAGCATTTCAGGGTTTTGCTGCCAAAGAACTCCTCTGCCTCCAGGGAGGACATCTCAGCACTGCTTGAGAAGAAGATGGGCCTGGACCCAACCACGTACCAGATAGGCAAAACTAAGGTACACCATTAAGCTCCTGTCAGTGCTAAGTGCTTCTTACAAACCTAAGTCTTGTCTGCATTTGTGCCTGTTCCCTTTGTAAGATTTAAACTGCTCCTGCATGTAAAATCTGCTTTGTTCTCTCTGTTCAGGTGTTCTTGAAAGAGCTGGAGCGACAGCAGCTGCAGGACTCACTGCACAAAGATGTAATGCGTAAGATCATCTTCCTTCAGCGCTGGTTCAGAGCTCGCCTGCAGAGGAAAGAGTTTCTGGACATGAGACAGGCTGCCACCTTGATCCAGGTAAACACAGATGAAACATCTTTTTTTTGGCAGTCATGTCAGTATATACATTTGATTTGCCGTGTTCTTTTTTAATATTTAAAAGAATTGTACAATAATCTTGATATGTCCTTCCTCTTAGCGTTCATGGCACAGGTACTGCAAAGAGCGAAGGCAACGGGCCGCCACTTTAATCCAGGCTGTTTGGAGAGGGCACAGACAGAGATCAGAGTTCCACCGCCAAAGACAGGGTGCCACCAAAATACAAGCCCTGGTCAGAGGCCACTCAGCACGCAGGAGGTAACAACACAGCAACAGTCTCAGCAAGACTGTTTGTGTCTGTATAGTTGGTTTTCTAAGACAATATATCAAAAGTTGAGAATAAGTGAGCTTGGACACTGGTGGATTTCTTTAATTTTAAAAAATGTACTTCCATCATAGGTAGTTGATATGTGGGAATAATATTTTGAACACCTTATTACATGAAGGTGAATGACGGGTAAGTTTAAATTGTACAATCATATTTTTATTTTGTATATTTCAGGGTCCACTCCATACGTGAGGAGAGACAGAAAAAGGAGGAAGAGGAAAAAGAAGCTCAGAGGAGGGCTGAAGAAGAGGAAAGAAGGAGGAGGGAAGAGGAGGAGGAGGAAGCAAGGAGGAGGATAGAAGAGGAAGAAGTAAGAAGAAAGGCAGAAGAGGAGGAAGCAAGGAGGAGAGCGGAGGAGGAGGAGGAGGCAGCCAGGAAAGCACAGGAAGCTAAGGCTGAAGCAGCAGCAGCACAGAAACAGAGAGAGGAAGAAGAGAAAAGACAAGGAATAGAGCCTCAAACACGAGAGGATCCAGATATAGAGCTGGTCACAGAGGAGACGCTGGATGACAACCTTCCTGTCCAGGACACAGAGGAGGAGAGAGGAGAGGAGGATGGCGAGGTTACAGGTAGCCCACTTCCAGAGGAGGAAAAGGGCAATTATGACGAGGAGGACGACGAATGGCTGGAAGCAGAGGAAGACTACGGTGAACCTCTATCTCCCACGTCTGATTTAGAAACCAACGGTACCCTGGCTGGGGCTGGACCTCAGCTGCATGAGAAAGAAGAGGAGGAGGATTTGGAGAACCAAACACTAGGACAGTCAAATGAAAAACCTGATCTGCCCTCTGATGGGGACGCCTCAGACGCACTTACAACCACATCTCCAGGTCAGCAGTTGGATAAACAGGCTGCGGGCACTACCTCCACACCTTCCCGTGCTGACCAAAAGAGAGCACGACCTCAAGCTAAGGGCCAGACATCCAGGAGTCAGGAGAAGAGAGAGCAGAGGAGACGAAGAGGGCTGGAGCACAATCAGAGAGAGAGTGAACGAGCTGCCTCGAACACCTCCTCCTCCTCCTCCTCAGCCGTTAGCAAGGATCAAACATCCCCACCGAAGAGCAAAAGCCAGGAGCCCACAAAGCTAAAAGAGCGGGCGGAAAGCAAGGAGCTTGACCAGTACACCTTTGTGGCCTGGAAAGTGAAGGATGAGAAAGGAGGGAAGAAGGAGGCTAAAACTTCCCCTCCCTCCACTGGTCCTGTTCGTCCATCCACGTTACCCTTGCAGCCTGCTGATTCTGGGCCTGAGAGAAACGGCGTAGGGGAGGGTGCCGGAGTGGTAAGCCTGCAGCGCCGTACTGGGGCGATAAAGGAGAAGCCAGAGAAGTGGAGAGGCAGGAAGAGTGATGGAGACCACTCTGAAAACAGCCCTCCTCCACCTCACAACAGAGAAGAAAGGAGGAAAAAACAACCACTGTACGTCTCCTGTTCTGTTCATATTCTCAACTCTACCCCCATATTAAACTGCAAAACCTGTCATATCTCTAACAAATTGCAGTTTTGAGTGACACACACATATCTTTGCAGAAATTAATTTGTTGTCATCTATATTTCTCATGTCTGTTCATCTGCAGGAGTGAAACACCCTCCTCATCAGTTGACGGTTTGTCTCCAGGCTCTGAGGGCGCTGGTGCTTTTTCACCCAAAGAGGTATTTTAAATCTCCAATTTTTTTATCCGTTATAGTTTCATATGTATAGTTTCAGATATCAGCTTGGACAGTTAAAAATCTACATCACAAAATTATTTTCTAACTGGCAAATTGTTTCTCAAACACAGGGAGTGTAAATCTGAATTCTCTAATTACCTTTTTTTTTGCTGTTCTGCAGATGTCCCACCCAGAAAGTCATGCTGAGGCCTCCAAGGCAAGCTCCATCCGAAGAAGACACCAAGATGGCTCCGGTCACCAAGACTCCCACGCCATCCCATCCACACCAGACAAGTACTGCACTGCACTGATCTAGAGACACATGATCCTAGTGATGTGATACAGCAGGGTTGTTATTACCATGAAGAAAAAAAAAAAGATCAAATGTCAACATGTATCAACATATTGGCCAACACATTTGTCAAAAAGGACATGGAAATTTGCATTCACTGTGAATCCCTCCGTTTCATTTTAATCCATTACAATGTCTGCTTAAGTCAGACTGTTCATGGGAAAACTCCTTGCCTTGCGTAATAAAACGATCACCAGCTCCTTATGAGGCCTTGGCGCATTCGCAGCCGGAAATTCCTCACAACCATACTAATAAATTTAACTAACTAATACATTTACTCCAAATGGATTTATAGGTCAGAACTGGATGTTTATCTGGAGTTTTATCAGACAGAGGCATTGGCTGGGCCGCTTTGTTTTTAATTTGTATCGTTGCTATGGTGACAGTGCTGGAACAGAGCTTGAATATGTGGCACTTTAAAAAAACAGACTCCCTCTGAATAATTCGGTCTTGATAGTTACAAACAGGATTTTATTAAGAACATGAAACATGTCAGAAACAGAAAACTGACTGTGATCTGCTTTTAGAAATGAATGACTTCTCTTTGAACACAACACTTACACTTGGCAAGGCTTGTGAATATTCTTTAGAGCTTCTTCTGTTTCTCAACCCTGTAGGTCAGGTGGTTTCTTCAGCAAGATTTTGAAAAAACGACCGCACAAGGAGGCCCAGACTCCAGACAACGGCGAGCTGACATTTGCTCAGATTCCCAATGAAAAGTCAACAGGAGGGGAAGGTAAATAATACACTTATGTCATCTCAAGAAGAGGAGATTAACTTTATTCCTTTATTTTGATTGGGTCTTTTGGGGTTGCCACTTGCCCAAAGCTGGTAAAGACACCATTTTTAATAGATTTATTTGATTATATTTTATCTCTAAGAAATATAGTCTTAATTTTGACATGTTAATGTTTTATTGCCCAACTCTAACTGCACTACAACTGCTGGACAGTTGCAGCTCACTTCAGTCACACCTCATGAAGTGAGACGTGGAAAGAAAACACAGGTGTATTATCACTATTATTCACAGGCCTTAACTAATCCTACCGCTTGCTTTTTGAGAAAATACTGACCCCGTGCAGGATCATGCTGTAGATTCTGCGTCAGAGGTTTGAGTTCACTTTAAGAAAGGAAGCAGAGAAGAAGTTTATCTATCATTCATTCCCCTCTTCCTCCCTTTCAGCCCCAACGTCCGGACACCCGTCCCGACCTCTCTCCCAGCCCCATGGGGAACGTGCTGGAAAAGGCTTAAGCCGCAACCCCACCATAAAAATCAGTCGCGCCACACGGGTCTCCGAGCAGTGGAATGCCTCGCTGGATCGGGAGATCACCAACGCCAATGAGCTGCGGCACCTCGATGAGTTTCTGGGCAACCAGGTAAATAAAAGGAGTCAAGATGTTTACTTATTTTAGGAAATAACTTTACCTGATTTATACAAACGGACATGTCTACAGGAAAATATTGTTTTGTCTGCATTCTTCTATAGGTCAATGATTTCCGCTCGAGGGGGAAGTCACTGTCAGATGCAGAGGGCATCTTTGTATCAGCCACCATGCAGTTCAGAGACACTATCAAAGCCATGTATTCTCTACCAGTAAGTCTGTCTGTAGGCACATAAACCATCATAATACATACTTATCAAAGTGATTCCTCACATCCTGTCCTCTTATTCATTTTCTCTCCTGTCCTCTTTATTTTTTTCCCCAGAAACCCATGATTGGCTACAAAGGTCTGATGACAGGCTACCAGAACCAGGTGATCCACTTAGCGGGAGACAAACAGAAAGGAGAAGTCCAACTGGTGGTCAACCTGTTCCAGTCGGTGCTGGATGGCTTCATCAGAGGAGAGATGAAGAAGGCGGAGGCTGAGCCTGCAAAGGTAAAACAGCATAAGGATGCTCTCACTGGGATTTATTGTCATTCACTAGTTACTCCATACATGAAAAAAATCATGCATGTCTGTCTCAATTTCAGCCTGCTAAAGCAAGAAAGAAGAGGCGGAAAAAAGATAAAAGTGTAAGTATACAGGGTGATTTTATATAGGGTTTGTTTAATGTAAATTATGATTTCTAACTGAGTCACTGACTGTCTCGTTAGATGGAGAGCCCCCTGGATCATGTTTTCGTCAACTATCAGGTCAACATTATGCAGTCATGTGACCAGTGTATGTCTTACATCTGGGGCATGGAGAAGGCCTACATGTGCAGCTGTGAGTTAACACTTCTTTTATTTACATTCAAATACTTTGAATAAACATTATTTCTTGCACTAACTCACGTTTTTAAATCTTGTCTTAAAGATTGTAAAATGGTGTGCCACAAGAAGTGCCTCAGCAAGATAGTGACTGACTGCTCCACCTTCTGTGCCAAAAAGGTATGTTTTTATTTATAGAAAACGCAGACCTTGATTAGTGATGGGTTTATGATATATGAGGGTTTGGAGTGAGGCTAAGCTTTATACAATACAGAGAGCTGAAATCTACTTTAAGTTAGCATCTGACCAGACAATGTGTGTGTTTTTTGTAGAAGTGGTTTCTATTATCTGTCTTCCTAAAAAGCTCCAACATGATACTTGGAGTTTTCTGTTTATATTGGATAAATACATGTGTAACTTATAATAAGATTTCATTTAATTCACAGCCCATGGCAGCTGTAGCTGATGAATTCTAAGAAAAAACTACCTTAGTTATTAGATACCAGTTTAGAGTATGAGGAGAAAAAATTAGCACCATGATTAAGCTTTTCAGAAAGACCGACTAAAGAAACCCACTAGAAATGATATTGAGTAATGAAAGCTAGAGGAAGGAAAGGGATTTTATCAAGAACATCTTAACATAATATGAATTGTAACACAATATAACCTGCTTAACCGTGTCTTGCCTGTCAAAACATGTAAACCGAAAGCTTCCTTTATCTAGGTTATAAGGACCTAAATATATTTCAACATCACATAGCCAACTTTATGGAGTATTTGTGATTTGCGTGGATGTAATAGATTGATTGTGATGTGTGGACCAGATTAGATGAGTTCTCACTGACTGCTGTTGTCCACAGAGTGATGAGGAGTCTGGCGGTCAGCACTTCGGGGTGCGTTTGTGTCACCTGGTCAGCGAAAAGAATCCAGTACCCATGGTGCTGGAGATGATGCTGGAGCACGTGGAGATGCATGGCCTCTACACCGAGGGCATCTACCGCAAGTCTGGCTCAGCCAACCGCATGAAAGAGCTGCACCAGCGACTAGAGACCGGTTAGCCCCCCTACTGTTTGACATTTACAGCTAACTGACGATGAACTGGAGAGCTGTTATCTTTTTATCAGCCTTTTTTCAGTCACAGCACCTTCATTGATTTTTTATATTGATGTTCCGTTGTTGATGTGTTTAGACCCACACCTCGTCTGCCTTGAAGACTATCCCATCCACACAGTGACGGGCCTGGTTAAACAGTGGTTGAGGGAGCTGCCAGATCCGCTCATGACCTTCACACATTACAATGATTTCCTGCATGCAGTGGGTAAGGAGGGCTCTTCCCACCAGGGGGCAGCATTTCCCAACATACAATCTGTTTTCTGGACTTATGTTTTTCAGGGCTCCCTTCATCTGCTGCTGTGTTGTGAACTGTTCATGTTGTTTATGACACTGTTTGGGGTTTTTTTTGGACTAGTAGTTACTAAATGAAGCTAAAATTTGATATCTCTGTGGGGAAAGGTTTATTAATCATGATTTAAAGTGAAATGGACTTTTTTCAAAAATATAATGGACTATCGTTGTTTTTAATAAATGATGAGGTTTGATTCATTATGTGTTTTCTGTTCTCGGTAGAACTGCCGGAGAAGCTGGAGCAGCTTCAAGCCATCTACAAAGTGCTGGAGGAACTTCCAACAGCAAACTTCAACACGTTGGAGAGACTCGTCTTCCACCTCGTCAGGTAGGAATTCTCTCATCATGGTTTACTTAGAGGACAGGTTAAAACAACAGTCAGGTGCCCAAATGAACATTTAAATAGGTTTTTCTTGCTGTAATTATTCCTCCTGTTCATACTGACCATTAGAAGATCCCTCCATAATGCACTCACAATGTAAGTGATTGGGGGGCAAAATCCACAGTCCTCCTTCAGTGCAGAATTGCATTTAAAAGTTCAAATTAGTCAAATCAAGTAGATATCTTTTAACATTACAGTCTTTTTAGTGCCAAAGTCCCTCTTTTTGTTATTATACTTCCACTACAGCTCAACAGGGAAACACAAAGAGGGAATTTGATGCTAAAAAGACTGTAAATGTGGCAGATATTCACTTGATATGACTAACTCAGACTGCTGAAGCCTCATATAAGCTTCTTGACTTTTAAATGCATTTTTGCACAAAATGACTGTGTGGACACTATGGCTGCTGCCTAATAGTCAACCAAGTTTTCATTGGTCGGTTAGTCGCAGGAAGAAAAAAAAAAACCTCAAACTACTATAATAAACTTTATAAATGGTGATCATGATGTAAATCCCTCAAGGCCACTTGTTCTCCATATGTATGTACTGGCGCACAGTGTATTGGAATTTAATGTCTTATTACATACTTACATACTATTACATCAATTTACCTCAGCAAATAACTTATTACTTGGATCATTGAGAGAGTCATTGCCCTCTAATCCAATTCAAAATGGATTATCTTGGAACAGTAAAATCTCCTTTGATGTAAGGCATAGAAAAAACAAACTCACAACTCTGGTGAAACTAAACCACATGCTAATATCTGATAAATTCTCTTGCAGGGTGTGTAAAAACGAGAGTGACAACCGCATGTCTTCTAACTCGTTGGCCATAGTGTTTGCCCCGTGTATCCTACGCTGCCCAGACAGCGCAGACCCCCTGCTCAGCATGAAGGATGTCGCCAAGACCACCACGTAAGACTGCAATGAAATCAAAAAACAAACTGGTTTTCCACTCTATAGATTTGCTCTGTTCATACCACATACACAACACACGAACAGCTCTGTAAATACGCACAATACTGTCGGACATCCCCCTGCAGGTGTGTGGAGATGCTCATCAATGAGCAGATCAGACGCTACAATGAGAAGATGGAGGAGATCGAGCAGCTGGAGTACGCAGAGGCTCTGGCTGTAAACCAGCTCAAGCTCAAGAGACAGAACACGGTGAGAAACGAAACTCTGCCACGCCCTAGATCACCGTTTTTTGATTTAATGTGATCTGAACGCCATGGCAGCAGTTAGATTACTGCTCAGCCTCATCCCTGGATGTAAAGAAAAATAATCTAAACGTTTAAAAAAATGACTTCTGAATAATTAGTTTTTAATTTAGCTCGACTGGTCAGTAACATTTTTCTGCATCATTTAAATCATGAAGAGTAGTACCAGTATCAGATGCTGTTGTTCTTAGGTTACATGGGTAACATGGCCAATGTTCCTTGTCTCTCTTTAGCACTGCTGGCATTTACCTCTCAGGTTCTCAGCTCCTTACAAAGGAGTGGTGGTATGTATCATCCAGTTCTCCTGGTACAGTAGATCTAGTAGACGTAGTGGTGCCATGCAGAAGAAGAAGAAGCCTGTGCATGGCATGTTAGATTTGGGTGACGCTCTGGCTGTTTTGTTTTTTGTTTGTTTTTTTTTTGGTTGTTGTTTTTTTTTTTTTTCATCCTCTTCCCCGTAATCCCCTTTACTCTTCTGTACTAACTGGTAGTAGTTTGCATGTTGCTGTTAGTTTGACTTAGATCCTGCTTGTGACGTGACGGATTTGCTGTTCGCCAACATTCTTGTTCTCTTTGTGAGAGGACAAAATGGTTCTGGGTTGTTGTTGTGGAAATGCTTTTGTTGTTGAATGACAACGATCTGACAATAGTGTGACT
This sequence comes from Thunnus thynnus, assembly GCF_963924715.1. NCBI lineage: Eukaryota > Metazoa > Chordata > Actinopteri > Scombriformes > Scombridae > Thunnus > Thunnus thynnus. The sequence goes on along the minus strand of NC_089524.1, from coordinate 18,940,503 downwards.
TGCAAAGCTTGATGGCAATCATGCATATTTTTCTTTGTACTATTCCGATGTAGTCTTATCTTAATCTCTTTGTTATTGAGAGACGACCTCAGAGCTCTGAAAGTCATGCTATTTGTTTGAGTGGTTAGACGTTTCCGGATTGTGGTGATGCGTCTTCTAACTTGTATCATCGCTGTGAACAGTTTGGCCTTTTCACCAACACTGTTTTCATAGGGTGAATGTTTTTGTTTTCATTGGCTTATTTTTTTTTTAGTCACTACATTTGTTTTCGTCTCTTTAAAATGTTCCTTTTCACAGAAGTGCTGTAAGAATGATGTGCAGATGCATGAACGCCACAGGCACCATCCGCCCCGCTCTTCTCTTTCTCCTAACTAACAAAATTTGGTGTCAGTTTCAGATTTGGGTCAAAGTCGTGTATATTGTGGTCAATTTTAACGTTTCTGGCTTAATTATTATATAAATTATTATATTTATATAATAATTACATAACAGAGGTTTTTAGGCTGAGTTGATGGAGACGTAAGTGTCTGATGTTCTGTCTTCTTCTGCAGGTGCACGAGAAGGTCAGCTCTGATCTCAGCGTGGTCCCTGAGAACGAGCCTCTGGACTCAGACACAGAGGCGGAGAAGAACCTGGTGGAACGCATCAAGTCCATCAAACAGGAGAAGTAAAGAGGCTTTTCTATAATGTCTTTCTGTTCGCCCCCAGTGCACCAGTCTTCACCAGTCTCTCATTTCTCTCGATGTTCATGTCTTCTTTCCTCCAGAGAGGATCTTGCCTGTCGACTGCCAGAGATGGAGCAGCCTGGTTCAGACCAGGAAAACTTGGACTCCGAAGCCTCGCTGAGCTCTGAGAGTCTCTTGGACGAGCAGCTGCGCTCCTCTGCACACAGCTCAGAGCCTGAAGGTCAGTATTGAGGTACAGTCCAGCCTTTCCTTCCTTCTGCCTGTTTACTCACCTGTGGGTTTCTGACCAGACCACGGGGCCGCTGGGTTGGGCCCTTCCTGTCTTTTGTGGTGCAGGTCTGGACCAGTGATGGTGATGGGGGCGGTGCCGTCTGCTCTCTAACAAAGAAGGTTGGAGGAACAGCGACCGTGTTTTTGTGTGTGTGTGATTGTGTGTGTTTGTGTGCATGTGTCTGCACACCCATTTATGCATGTATAAATGCATGTGTGACACAGAAGCATGCTCAAACTTCATCCAAAGTGAAGTAATTAAACATTTGGCACCATATCAGATCGAATCTTTGCCTAATGGTGCCTCCTCGATCGTAATGTTTGATAGATAACATGATTGCATGATCTTCCATTAGTCTCCACTCTCTTAGGATTGCTGTGTGAATCTAACAAGCAGCTTTGAGGAAAACACGTTTATCTTCATTCTTCCCTCAACTCTTCCTCTTTCCTCCCTCTCCTCCAGGACGAGGTGGCCCTCAGATGAGGAGATACAGGCCAGTTTGCCCACCCAAACCATCAGACCTGGCTCAGCGACCTAAAGTCCCCGGTGGACGCGTCTCTCTGCCAAACCTCACCCCTGCTAGCTCCACCTCTTCTTTGTCCAGCTGTGCTTCTTCGACCTCCGAATCCTCCTACAGGCATCCACTGCAGCGTCGCAACCCTGTCATCCCAAGCACAGTTAAACTCCCCCCAGGCATCCTCTCAAAGCCTGTAGCCTTGGGTCCAGCTCAGGCTTACACCCCTCCTGGAAATCGAGCCTTTAAATCCTTGATCAGGAGAAGAGAGCAGCCCGGCCGCCGCAAAGACAGCACCCAGTCCCTGTACATCGACAGCTCCGAGTGCGACCTGCTGTTGCGTTTTTCCTCCTGCCCTCCCTCCGCTTCCTCGTCCACTTCCTCCATCTCCATGGTTACACCCCCCCCTCAGCACCAGCGCCACATGACACAAGCCCCGAAGGGCCAGAGACGTTTTTCTGACCCAGACATACCTTATATAGACGATGACGCCTGACGGGAACAGAACAGAAAACATGGAGAAGAGAAAAGGATTATGGGCAACAACATGTGAGCAGACAGATGGAAAAAAAAGTATAAATGGCATACAGAGTTGCCAAGAAAGACAATTATTGACCTTTTGAAAGCCAGAACAGGATAAAAAATCAAGAATGACTGAGTGGAAATAAGAGAACGTGAGAGGAGCCACAGTGGATCTACAGAGTTGAACGTGGTTGTTGCCGTTGCCAGTGGAAACTAATCAAGGAACTGCAAATGTTTCTTAAGTTGTTGTTGTCTTGTGTGACAGTAAAGATAAGTGGACAAGATGTTGCCAAGCACCTTTTCTATCATTTTAATATATTGAGGTCATTGTTGATAATTCCAGTCACGACAAAGGCTGTATTTTCTGTAGCCTCATAATAATGGACCAGCAAATTTGTTTTCTTTCTCCTGTTTTTTTTTTTTTTAAACCACATTTGTGCTAATTCAAGGAAATATTGCAGGTTCCAGTCGCACTTTTCCATTTCTTAGTTGTCCTAATGAATAAATGAAACCCACATGCTCACTGAAATGAATTAGCTCGTGCCTTGATAATGTACAGAAAGTTGAAAGAAACTCATTTTTTATGTCATTGTTTGATGCTTACAGGGAGGGGTGGTTTTTCAGGATGAAAGGGGGGGAGGGGGAGGGACCTTTTGTGTCTCACACTTGTGTGTTAAATTGTACTGAACCGACACAAGACATGTTTGAAACAAGGCCCTAACATGCATGTCGTGACTGTTAAGTGTACAGGTGTTCGGTCACATCCGCTACAACGGACAACAGGCTCTTTCCCACGTTCACCTTTTGACCTGCCGCACAAACAAACATCAGATAGGAAGTCGTCGCCTTCACGCAGCAAAGGGAAACGGGAGCAGCACACGCCACTTTTTCCCTTTTCAAACAACAAGAACACAAAAACCCAGCCACCATGCAAGAACCGTGCCACGATGTGTTTAAAGCTCAAAGTCCTTGACCTCACTTTTCCTTTTTTTCTGAAATGAACATTGCTTCACGCGGACGGTCTCATAACCAGCAGGTTCTGCTGAAGCATGGCTTTGGCCAACTTTGAAATGTAATACTAATGTTCCTCTCTTGACTGCTGTTGAATGATGTTTGTCTGGATTATGAGGAAGATGTGTAATGTATAACAGAGAGTGTATGGTTGGGACTGAATGACGTGAACTGTAATGGTTATTAGTATTAACATGACAATACAGAACGTGATGCTTGTAACATCTGCTGCTGTGTGTTTTCATCAGTTACAGTCGAAAAGCTTCTAAGTGTTGATTTGGGCACAATAACTCCTGCTTATAATGATGATGATGATGATGATGATGATGATATCCTAAGCTCAATTAATACTTTAATTGAGTAATTAAAATTTTTTTTAACTCTTCATGATTTAGATCTTCCAAAAAGGGTTAACAGATGGACTGAGGCCCTTAACACCAATATTTTGACAACTAATCTGATGCACATTGACAAATTAATTCACAATATATTTATATTTTTACATTTAGACAGAAGAGTAGTGTCTGAAGTTTAAGTCTTGCAGTTTTTGATACATTGCTCTGTTGCACAAAAAATCATTTTTGCATTATAATAACACAAATGATGTGTGTTAATGGGCGAGTCGACAATGTCCAGTGAAAGTTAATAATGTAAAAACACATGCACATCTATCTTGTCCAGGGTTTGAGTCCAAAAAGCAAACTGTGATTTCTGACTACTAAAGACAACATGCGTTAAAATGTATTCTTCAACACATTGAGAAAAGTATATGATTTTAAACCCTGAATGGCTTTTCATCAAATACAGAAACATCAGAATTAATAACCATGAAATGAAAGTATCTAATGTTTTGAAACTCTTCGTCCACTCAATTTGATGTTCAGTCTGTGGTAAAAGAGTAAAACTTTTATTGTTTTTGTCTCTTCACATCTCATAAAAAATATCATTACGGCTGACATCACAACTTATTCTTTACAAAAAGGGATATTATTAGATAAATCTACTTAATCTCAGTGTGAATGTTAACTCTGTAACTTGGTGCCCGTTCACACTGTTGATGAACCTGTCAAATGTAGGTAAACAGTGGTGTTTGTAACAGGAGTGTGTGCACTGAAAAATGGCATAACAAACATCACACCTTCCTGTTGTACTCGGTGATGCTCAGCTTTTACAAAAACACATCGTACCACATTGTCTTTGGCAGATGAGCTCATATAGTACAAACCACAGAAATCTAAAGTTTCGTTCAATCTTATCTTAGATTCAAATCTTGAAAAACAACCACCAAAGAACAGGCGAGGCAAAGACAACTTTAACTACATTTTACAAACAAGGGAAACTAAATACACCTTTAAAAAAAAAAAAAAAAATGGCAGATGTTTTGCGGTGGATCACATGAGAGGGAACCACCATCAAGGACCAACAGGTACGGCTCATAATCGTTTTCAAGTGATGAGTTATTTTATCAGACATGACAAAGCTCCTCCAGATTCACAGAAGACATCATACCACTGTTTTCTCAAGCATGTTAGTTCTCCACAGGACGAGTACATTTACTCTGACATGTCAAATCAGTGGAGTGTTTCTTTAAATCTTTGGTTGAATTTTAGCCTTCTTCTTCTCTCTGACCTAATTGCTGTCGTTCTCATTTGCAAGATACTCTTATCCAAGTTACTCCAGTAAATGTTTCTATTATTTAACAGTTTGGTTGGTATTGCCTGCTGGATAAGAATCTAAACATTTAAAGTGCCTTGAACTTTTGCACATTACTGTATATATTGGAAGCAAGAAATAGCTCCTTAGTTTACGTTACAGATATATCAAACATATGAGATGATGAGTGTAAAATCACCACTCCATCGCCAGATCCAAAAAGCCTACCGCAACAAAATCAAAGTAAAAACGAGTGCCAGAGGGGACAAACAAGCTCTTGTGGATGGACTAGTGACAGAGGCAGAAAATGCCTCAACAAGGGGAAATCAAAGTACCCTTTATAAGATCACCAGGCCCTCAGCTCCTGTACTGGATAAATCTGGCAGGAATATAACAACAGAACACCAGGAAGCAGCACGCTGGGTTGAGCATTTCAGAGATGTGCTTAATCAGCCAGAGCCTGATGAACCAGCCAACCCGTCTCCTGCAGCTGATATCCTGAACATCGATGTTGGTGTCCCAACTGCAGAGGAGGTTATAAAGATCATCAAAGCCATGAAAACCAGCAAAGCTGCAGGTGTCGACTCCAACCATGCTGAGATGCTAAAGGCTGAGCTCTTAACACCTACAAGAGCCCAGACTATCCTATTCAGGAACATCTGGAATGGAGAAAACATTCCCAGTGATTGAACCAAGGGCCTAATTGTCAAGATCCCCGAGAAAGGAAACCTCCAGAAATGTGACACCTGGCGTGAGATCACGCCTCTTTCCATCCCCAGCAAAGACTTCTAGGGCCGTTGTGTTGGATGGATGTAGTTTTTAATTTTTAATTTATCACAAAAAACAATTTAAAAAAAGAAGTGCTGCTCGAGGGTTCAGCTCATATGCGACTTTTGGTTATTATGGCCTTTACAATTCTGACTAAGTTTCAGGGTGTCTAAATATATATACTAAATATGGCATAAAGGATAGGTTCATAGTTCTTCAAGTCTGTCTTAAAACAACTGTCAGGTGCCCACATGAACAGTGAAAGAAGTTTTCCTCGCTGTAATCATTCCTCCTTCCTGTTCATACTGACTATTAAAAGATCCCCTTCAAATGTGCTTTCAATTTAAGTGATGGAGGCCAAAATCCACAGTGTGTCCACACAGTCATTCTGTGCAAAAATGCATTTAAAAGTCAAGTCAAGAAGCTTATATGAGGCTTCAGCAGTCTGTGTTATTCATTTCAAGTGGATATCTGCCACATTTAGTCTTTTTAGCATCAAATTCCCTCTTTGTATTTCCTCGGACAGTGTTTCCTTGTTGAGCTGCAGAGGTAGTATAGTAACAAAAAGAGATACTTTGGCACTTAAAAGGCTGTAACATTGATTTGACTAATTTGGACAACTGAAGCTTCATATTAGCTTCAGATAAACTTTTTAAAAACATTTTTGCACAGAATGAGGACTGTGGATTTTAGCCCTTATCACTTACATTGTAAGAGCATTATGAAGGGATCCTCTAATGGTCAGTATCAACAGAAGGAATGATTACAGCAGCAGAATAATGTAATAACTTAGAATGATATTTTTAATATCTTTATGAGTTGCTTTGTGTCTCATAAATGGACAATATTTGTCAATATATATGTTGCAAGGACCAATGGATGGTATTATGCTGTATTTGCCTTTCGGAGCATAAAGTGAAAATCTGCACCACTTGGAATTGCATCAACAATTATTGCATAATCTTGTGGTTGGATGTAAATTTCATACAGAGACATGAATTCATTATATGACAAAAGGTGACCTTTATAATTAAGAAGATAACGCCCCAATCAAGCCATTTTTTAATGAAGAGTTTGTAGTTTTTAATTGCTGTTTTTTTAATTGAAACTTTATTTGACATAATACAGTCCATTTAATCACAGTCCAAATGTCAACCATTGTGAATTGAAATTATTATTCAAGTTTTGTAACAGGAAATACAAAATAGATGGACAAACATGATGACAAAATAATAAAAATAATAATAACAACAACAACAATAAAAGTATGGTACATATATATAATATATACAGTATATGTACAATAAATAATATATTAAAATAAAGGCAATTTAAGTTTTCATAAATATAATTATAATAATCGATTGTAAATATACTCTTTGTTTTGAATAGATTTAAGAGAGTTGAAAAAATATGTGAAATCATGAAGACACAGAGAGAATGATGGTAATTTCTTTGAAAAACGATATTTGTGAATAAAAAAACATTATAATCATCACATTTAACGATAATATCAATTTTAGGCTCTTTACATTAAAATAAAATATATTATAACATATTTAACATAACATAAATATATTATAACATATTTAACATATTTTTTATTAATGTTTATGATAACTATGACAAAATCATTTTCATTTTTAAAAAAAAGCTGCTGCGCTACGTCACGTCGCACCTAAACCAGTCTGACGTCAAACTGCTGCGACGCTGCGTCAGTTTCAATCATGGCTTCAAGACTAGAGATAAATTTTATCCGGTTATTATCTCGCTGTGAATCTATAGCGTCGGAGAAACGAGTGGAGACGGAATGGAGGCTGGAGAAGGTAAAACAACAAAACATGGAGTGAATGTTACGTTTTTTTTCTGAGCTTCAGTGAGCTGAAGTTAGCATGAATGCTGTTGTTGTTAGCTCGGTCTGTTAGCCACGTCGTCACTGAAACCACTGACAGGGTTTTCTCAGCTGGCACATTTTAGCAGCATTTTCCTCTCTAAGACACACACACAAAAACAAATTTAACTAACTAGTGTACTGCTGAGTTGTCGTTTTTATGCTCACCGTGTGTGTTACTAAGCAGACAGTTACACACAGTGACGTTATGGCTGCAAAAATCAGATAACTGCACAAACATGACTCACATCCGTTCAAGAAATATATGATTATTCGAGAGTAAACAGACTTTAGCTACAGTTTCAAATTTTACACTCTGTTTCCACCTCCTATAGATGCACCATCACCTTGCTAAAACTAATGTAGTCTAATATAACAAGCTCTGAAATAGATCTGATCCTTTATTAAAGTCTGTCTTAAAACAACAGTCAGGAGCCCAAATGAACATCGAAATAGGGTTTTGTTTCTACAATCATTCATCCTGTTCATACTGACCATTAGAAGATCCCTTCATAATGCACTTACAATGTAAGTGATGGAGGCCAAAATCCACAGTCCTCCCTCTGTGCAATAATGTAGCCTATTTAAAAGTTGATCTGAATCTAATATGATGCTTCAGCTTCCAAATTAGTCAAATCAAGTTGATATCTTTCAACATTACAGTCTTTTTAGTCCCTCTCTTTGTTACTATACTTCTACCGCAGCTCAACAGAGAAACATTGTCCGAGGAAACACAAAGAGGGAATTTGATGCTAAAAAGACTGTAAATGTGGCAGATATCCACTTGATATGGCTAACTCAGACTGCTGAAGCCTAATGTAAGCCTCAGATCAACTTTTAAATGCTTTTTTATTTACAGTGACTCTGTGGACGCACTGTGGATTTTGTCCCCCATCACTTACATTGAAAGCACATTTGAAGGGGATCTTTTAATAGCCAGTATGGACAGGAGGAATAATGACAACAAGGAAAACCTCTTTCACTGTTCACATACAGATGTGAAAAATTGTGAACCTGTCCTTTAAGAGGTTATAATGTTCAGGTTTTGTTAAAACTGGTTTTGACAGGTGTAACTGGTTTGCAGCGCTGTTGAATTGTATTTGCAGTACAAGACGTGTTTCTTTTGTCCCAATTAACATCAATGAGAGTAGACAAAACATTAAAATCACACAAACTAAAGCCTCTTAAATGACCATGAAGTTGAATAAATTCCTCCTTAAAACAGTTTCAACAAGAACTAAACATCAAAGCCTTCATGAAGGTAGAATTTATTGCAGTGCTGTTGTATTAGACCACATTAGTTTTAGCTTGGTGTATCTAAAAAACTGGTAACTGAGAGTATACGCTTGTGTTATCTAAATAATTTGATGACCTTGGTATTTCATTAGCTTCTTATTATAAACTTAACATCATTATTAAAGTGTCCTGAAGACTGTCACTGGATCAGAGGTGATGAGAGAGATCATCACAAATTATTATCAGTCTACAGTTTTATCTGGTTTAGAAATGTGAAGTTAAATGTTAGATAAGCTGTACACCACAGTCTTTCTCATCACAGCTAGATTTCTATTTATTTATTTATCTTTGAAGTGGTTGACAGTCAGGACTAACATCTGGATAGGTTTCTTTTTGAAGGAGTCCAGGTCTTTAGTGCTGCTTTGTCTTGGCTTTTTCAAGACGGCTGCAAATGACAGAGGCACTGAGATGCAGGCACAGCTCAACTTCATGTCTGTTTCAAACTATATAATCATCCACAAAAATGTAGTACACAATCACTGTTTGTGCTTTGTCTTCTTAAGTATGTTGGTGCCCTGGAGGAGATGTTGGTGGCTCTGAGGAAAAGCCAGAGGTAACCCAACTTAACTTTAACATGTCTTAATATTTTTATTATTGTTCATTTGTACCACACATGTTGTTGTGGTCAAATGTTTGCAGTGACTCTGGGTTGCCTATGTTGAAAACAACTAAAGACTGAAGTTTTGATGCAAGCAGATTCCCGCTGACTTTTCTAATGTTTTTAAACAAAATAGAACTTAGTAGTAGTTGCAGTATTTTGCCCGGCTTAGTGATTAATTTGTAGAGATTTAATAACTTGTTAATAACTTTTTTCCAGCAAACCCACACAAGAAGTCCTGACTGAATACACAAGAAAAGTAGAATTTCTGAAGGGACTTCTAGAAGCAGACAAACTGGTCAGTGGCAATATTTTACAGTTCAATCATTTTCAAGATTGTTTACATGTTCTGTATTATGTACTCATTGTGTTTGTCACATTCATATTTATGACATGGTTGTAAACTGTAATCTGTTCTTTGTATTCATCATTTCAACTGCATTTCCTAAATACTTTAAAAACATAAAACAATCAGTGCATGCGTAAACTGTTTTTATTAGTCTCTTCAACTTTCTCCTGTCAGGACAGATTTATGATCTCACAGCTCTCTTGTTGTTGTTAACAGTCCTCACCAACAGAAAAGGCTCTAGCTAATCAGTTCCTCGCCCCAGGGCGAACACCCACGATAGCCAATGAGAGGATGCCTGCCACTAAAACTGTCCACATGCAGACGAAGGCCCGATGTACCGGAGAGATGAGAGACGAGCTGCTCGGCACGGTACGGATTGACTAAACTCTGCTGAGCAAAGATGTAGACAAGTCAAGATGCAAGTCACTCCTGAGCTTTACCTCACTGTACAAATAACAGCTGATGGATGACACCTGCATTGTTTTATCACACTTTTATCCCACCTCCAGCTGTAAAGTCTCACATTTAGTGCTACTCTGAGCACATAGTCCATCTACAATTGGCTTTACATTACATTACACACACACTGCCTTTTGGCTAGTTGGAGTTTAGCTTTGAAAGCTGCCGGTTCAGTGAATTACTTAACGCTGCAACTAGTGATTATTTTCATCATTGATTAATCTGTTGTTTATTTTGGACCTTTTTTAAAAAACAACATATGACTTTGTCTTAGTCAAAATGACTAATGTTTTTTGGTGATTGACTAATCAACTAATCATTGCAGCTCTATAGTCAGTAATATTTTCATAAATACTGCAAAAACCTTAGTTAGGCTTCTGTAATTAATCTGCGTGTCATGTCTCTCCCATAAATGTTGTTCTTTTTTGTCATTACAGGGGTTGTCAGGCAAAGGTAAGAAGTGTTTCTGAATTCAAAGCCAATTTCAATTCAATATCTGAAAAATGGCAGCTAATATTTTTAACAAGCTAATATTCTGATTTGGTTTTTAGAAAAGTGATTTTTCTCCTTTCCTCTCGATAGGCACATCGGAAACAGACTTACGGAACAGAAGGTAAAACTTTACATATTATTTTCTGTCAGTATTTATTAGTATATAAATACTTATAGTACATAACAGTGTATAACATCTACTGATTGATTCTTACATACATTGTCAGGACACCATGGCTTGCTCTATGTCACCACTCACTGTTAAACACTATTAATTGAGTTATTTTATCACTGGTTGTTGTCTGGTCTACTTGTCGTGGCTGCAGAGAAAAGCCTCAGTTAAAGGCCTAAAATCAAAATATTAACCAGACTGTCCCACCTTGTGCAGAGGTCTGCCTCTGGATGAGCGTCAGTCGGCTGCAGAGCTGGACGCCGTCCTGCAGCACCACCACAACCTGCAGGAGAAACTGGCCGAGGACATGCTCAACCTGGCCCGAAACCTGAAGAATAACACTCTGGCAGCACAGAGCATCATCAAGGAGGACAACCAGGTAACTGGTTAGACTGTCACATGTACCAACGTAGTCAGAAATACTCGCCTATAAAATATGTTCCTGCTAAGATGAATTTTCACCTGCCAGAATAAGCCTGGTGCAACATTTGCAGGTGATCCTTATGAGTAATGTGGGTGTTGTAGTTCTTTAGAGGACAGATGTTTTTATATTTCTCATTTTTTCATTTTTGTGTGAGATTTGTTATCAGGAATTATTTTTGAAGGTTTGTTCAGGCTTCAGGTTACGACTTTGATTAGTTTTTTTTAACTTTATTTTTATTGCATCTGTTTAACATATGTATAAAATATAACAACTCAACTTATTTTTTAAGCTATCAAAAGCAAAATTCTTAATAAATAACCTAAATTATTGTCTACCAAGAACAAAAAGTGCTGGATTCAGTGTAAAATGAATACCCCAAATCAACTTTATCTCTTTTTGAACATTTTCTCAATACTGTAGGAGTTTTGGGTAAAGTCCCCTACCAAGTCGCAACCTCTCCAACATAAGTCAGAGAGGAATTACTATATTCTGACATAAGAAGTAGAGTTTTAATATATTGACGTTACATTCAAATTCCTCCATGTTGTGCTTTTTGTTAACCTGTGTCCAGTTTTGAATATTTCCTCCCACAATTCATCTGGAATTATAATATTCAATTCCCATTTTTCTTTGGTATCCAAACTATTGTCAGGGAATTAATGTTTTCAATATATTACCTCTTTTTACCCCATCTTTGTCAAATGCAATAATCTATTTTTCTAGCTCAGATGGCAGCTTACTTAATAAGACAGAGTCTCGGTTGTCTCAGCCGATTGTGTCCACAAGTGGGCAGTATAAGACAAATAACACTCACACCGGCTTATAAATCAACACAATCAGCCTGTGAATGTACCATCTATGAATAAACTGACTTGTAGGTCTGTGTGCTAAATACTTATCTTGACATTTACACCAGTTATGTTCTCCTTCTCCCTCCCAGACGCTGAGCCACTCTATGCGTCAGGCCGATCTGAACTTTGAGAAGCTGAAGACGGAGTCGGAGCGATTGGAGCAGCACACCAAGAAGTCCGTCAACTGGCTGCTGTGGCTGATGCTCATCCTTGTCTCCTTCACCTTCATCAGCATGATCCTCTTCATCAGAATCTTCCCCAGACTCAGATGATGACCGTGCACCAATCCTGAACTCTCAGTTCTACATCCTCCTGTGTTCACAGAGCAGTAAAGACGTAGGCCTTCGTAGATCTATACAGCATGTCTGTATGCGTGACACAGATCAGTAGCGGTCAGAACCAAAACAGCTCAGCTTGACGAACTGAAACATTTGCACTTTTTTGAAACTGAAATTCTTCCTCTAAGTGAGCCGGTGAAGGGTCGTTGAGAAGGCAGAAAGTGGTTTGAAGCATCAGTATTCCTTTTTTTTGAAACAGCACAGACCATAAATTGAGGTAAAGAGCTACAACGTCTTGTTGAAAGGCTTTTGGGAGCAACAACATAGTCTTAATACCCCAGACAGCAGGGACTGAGCCTTAATTAATTTAATCCTCATCAGGTAGGCTGCTAGCCATCTAATACATGTATGCACTTTCTCAGTAAGTGGGGCTAAAGTTAAGATCATCTTTTGTTGAGCTTTGTTTCTCCACCATGCATACATTTGAAAGAGTTCATCGACCGTCCACCATCTACTGTATATTAGCCTTGAGAGTCAACTGTAGCTTTGAATTAATTGAACACCTAGTAAAATTTTACTTAAAATAATAGTAAATGTGTTAAAAATAATAATTATTATTGCAAATTATAAAACAGATTTCAAGTATTAGTCATTTTTCATCCTCTGGTTATCGTTTGGAGACATTCAGTGTCAAGAGGTTTCGATCTTTGTGCTGTTAGATTTCATGCATGCCATCACTCAGTCTCATTCCTGTTCATTGTATGTGAGTCTGTATGTTTTTTGTTGGGTTAATCCATAAATAATCATCAGGTAATGATAGTTGCGGTGTCGGTTGTGTTGTTTGTGATGACTGTTGAGGCTGCAGGTGTTGATGAAGTAAGATTTTGTTCTCATTAAAGGATTGTAACCACCGAGTATGAAAGCTAATCAAACACTATTCAACCGTTTTCCTTTAAATGTTTTTGCATAATAACTGTAACTATGTGTGTTGTGGGTGCCCTGTTTGACTGTAAAATCATCATAAACAGAAACACCAAACTACGCCCTCTGTCCTTTTGAAAACGCCTCATGCAGTGACTTCATGCGGCCAGCGTGTGTCAGTCACGGACTTAGAATAGTGACAGATAATAATGACCTCCATGACCTGGGTGGCCTGATCAAGCCGTGAATCCTAAATTAACCCCACTACTCATTTAGAAGTGATCTGAGGATTGAAGTATGGCTAAATAAAGGCAGTTGGCCACAGAATTGAGCACGGCCACCACCATATGTGACTCTGGGTAATCTGTGTATTTGTCAGGTTTTTGTTCCAGCTGCATGTAGCCTGATAACATTTGGGGGAAATCAGTGCTGCAAACGTGTATTTTCAACAGACAAACATACCGAAGAAGCTTCTAACAGGTTAACATTCCTGCTGTGTTGTTAGTCTGACTGTCATCTGAGGCCTGTGCAGCTGACTAGCTTGCCCGGGCTTGCAGCTCTGCCCCTGGCCCTTCCTCTCTCCCCTCTCCCTGGCTGCTGCCCCACCTCACGGCTGGCTGGCTTGGCTGGCTGGATCCGAGGCCCGGCCCGCCCGCTCATTCGCTGTGTATTTTAGGATCCCTGGGGGGTATTTTTCCTGCTGGAAGCCGAGGTATGCAGGCCACCAGGAGACCAAATGAGGTTGTGTCACAGCGGAGGATCATCATCCCTCAGTTAAATCACAGCTGTTTGCGCCTCCATTCTCTGGCCTTTGCCAATGCTCTTGCTGCGTGATCTGCAGAAACTACAGAGTATGACTTCATCAGCGGTGTGGTTTCTCATGTTCATTACGGATGTATTATATCATTAGCCGAAACAGACTGTTCCCCATTTACATTTCAGTTTCCTACACAAAGTCTGGGACGTATTAAGTACGAGTTCCTACATTCAGCAAATGCTTTGAGATCTCTGAGCCTCATTAATTGCACTTATAACCTCTGACCCAGTAAACCTGAATGTGCTCCTTCCTGCACTCTTCTCCCTCAGGGACACTAAAAATAGTGGTCGATCATCTGTGCCCAAAGAGGTTGTGTGTTTTGTAAATTTAGCGTAATGTATTCCGCACCATTTTCTAATAAGGCGCCCTTTACAGGGGTTATAATAAAAGAAAGTCAGAAAAGAAAAAGTACAAGTGTACAATAAGTGTTGTGAGGTACATTTACTTAAGTACTTCCATTTTATCATTTTCTAAAACTCCACTACATTTACCTGACAGATACAGTTACTACTTCCTTTTACAATCAAGATTTTACATGCAAAACATATCAGCTTGTAAAATACTATGTGATGTATTGATTAATGATGTGTTTTAAAATTAATCCAATAATCGGATATAACACCCTGACAGGGACCGTTCTGCTGCCTTTTCTCCAGATTTTTTATCTTCCAGATTTATGATACAAGAGAAACGGTATATAAAACAGGGCAGGATATAACACATTAAACACACACACCCATAAACACACAGATATAAAACAAACAATGGTAATGACCTGGTTCTGTGAAGCAGGCACTAAACATCTGACCAGCTACACAACTTCAGGTCAGGTGTCCAGCTTTCCTCCGTCAGGACCAGGCTCAGGCCAGAGAGTGCAGAATACTTATCTTAAAGCCATGAAAGCATGTTTACAATAAAACAAACAAACAAAAAAAAACATCTCCATATCTTGGGGGGTGGGAGCCCCTTGTGTCTGAGTGATTACCTCTCACTGCCTGGGTTTAGACTAGGGATATCAAAAACCTCACAAATCTATTCAAGGTGCTCTACACCAACATAGGCCTATATAATTGCCATCATGGCCTTGTGGACCAGCAACCTGAAGCATGCCTGCTCGTTTATAAGTACCACATACATGTGTATGTAAGTAAAAGTAAAAAGAAAAGAAAAGAAAAAGATAATAAGAGATGAAAACAAAACAGGGACTCCTTGTCTCCACTGGCTGTTATAGTTAATATCCATCATAATTCATTTAATTTATGTTCAAAACTGACATGATTAGACTCAAAGAGTCTACGTGGCCACTGCTCATATCTTGAAGAACTGATGCAGCTTTCTCCACAGACACCAAATCCAAAAAATATTTAAGCCAGCTGTCTTTATTGAAACAATAAGTATTGTCTGTTTCACTGAGAGAAAGGCTAATCCACTCAAGTGTTGTAATTCTTCTGAGGTTACTCCGTCTAGCTTACTTCCCAGTAGACACGTCGTTGGACATAACGGGAAATTTATATCCAATATTTTGCACAAAAAACCTTTCACATTTAGCTCAAAATCCTCCTACCTCTGTGCCACAGTTGATGCATCAAAGTACCAGTCAGCCTGCAGCCATGCCAGCACATATCTGAAACACAATGGCTCATTTTCTTCAGTTTGTGTGGGGTGATATATGACCTATACTAAATCTTCATTTGTATAACTTCATACCTCACACAGTTTGAAAGATATACTCAGTATAGTTTCCCATTGATCTGTTGTGAGAGGTACACCCAGATCTTTCTTTTGTTGTGCTTTTATGGATGCACTACAGTCAGAAAAGATTTGGCATACTAATCTATACAGATTGGAGACAGATACTCTGCCAGAGGCTGCATCTCTTAATTGAATATCAATAGTTTCATTATTACCAAGAGTAATGTTTTTAAGTGTGTAATTGTGCAGAATAGACTTTAGCTTCATATATTGGAAGAAGTCTGAATTATTTAAAATGAAATTTAACTCCTTTGTGAAAATGTATTATACGTCCATCCTTTACTAACCCAGCTCAGCAATATTTTTATTTTGCCGTATATCATTAGAAACCAGTTTACCACCAGCTGTAAATAACAGGGTCTTCCATTGGGACAAGAGGGCATGGCTTTATGTAATGCTTTAACCACTTCGCACAAAAACAGAATTAAAGGGTTTTTGATTGATATTCAGTGTGATACCACAAGGAAGCTAAGGAAACATGTTTGTTATTTTTTTGGAAACAATCTTCTGCTCCAACCATCTCCAGCTACCTGCATCTACATGATTTGTCTTGTAGGCTCAGGATATTGGATATACACCATTGTAACCCAAATAATATAAATACACATCTGGTATGCCTAACACACCTTTGTTCCTAGGAACAGCTCATTTTTCAGGTAGATTTTTAGGCTTTTTATCTTCCCAAATTAACACTGAAAATAGTTTGCTAATCTCGTTGAACCATTTCTGAGGACAATTTTAGTGGTATTGCAGAAAAAAATGAAGGTTAATCTGGGGAGTACATTAATTTTAAGTACCTTTGCCCTCCACCCTAGTGATAACGGTAAATTTGTCCAGTTCTCTAACAGTTTTCAAAAGCTTGGGGCCATTCAACTCAACTCAACTGCTATCAATTGGAGATGTGATATTAACTTCGAGATATTTCACGCCCTGTGAATCCCACACAATAGCAGTCCAGGTTAGATGTTCAAGGTATGTACGACGGTTTAAAAAGATAGCCTCGCTCGTAGCCCAATTGATTCTGTAGCCAGAAAACAGGCCATCACTGATAAGTTTAAGAAGATATGGAACTGAATGATCTTGACTGAGCAATGTCAATACGATATCATCTGCATAAAGATTAGCTTTGAAATCATGATTGAAAAGTGTGATACCGGTTATGTTCTGGTTAGCCTTAATAGCGCAGGCAAGAGGCTCAAGTGCCAACATAAAGATAACTGGTGAGGCTGGGCGTCCCTGTCTGATGGATCTGAAAAGCTGGAAAGGGGGAAATATTAAATTATTAGTTTTGAAACATGCAACCGGGTTATGGTAGAGGTCCTTAATCCATTTTATGCATATTGGACTAAAACCAAACTTTGGCAGTATGTGAAATAGATAAAACCACTCTATCCTGTCAAATGCTTTTGCAACATCGAGTGAGATTGCAACAGCTGGGTGTTGGAGAGATGCAGCCTCACGTTGCATGAAAAAGTCTTCTCATATTATGAACAGCATGGCATCCAGCAATAAAGCCCACTTGATCTAAATGAATCAATGAAGAGATAAATTTCTCAAGACGTATCGCAAGAATCTTAGCAAAGACTTAATAATCATTATTTAACAAGCTGAGGGGACGGAAATCGTCCATATGTCAAAGGTCTTTACCTGGTTTTGGTAACAGGGAAATAACAGCTGTGCTCGGACCACTAGGCATGGACTGAGTGGCATTAATATCCTTGTATAATAAGGTCAGAATTTGAGACAGGACGTCCTGTAAACATTTATAGGATGCTATACTATAACCATCCTGCTTTACCAGCAGTGAGAGCTTTAATAGCTGCCTTAACCTCCACTTCCTGGACATCTGTCTACCAGTAAGCCTTGTCATTGTCTTTCAGCTGTGGGAGGGGTGCATTATTGAGAAAGTCATCTAACATATTTGGGGTTTGTTCACATTCTGATTGATACAACTTTGAATAGTATCTTGAAAGGCCACATTTATTTGTTTCTGTTCACATAGAGTTCCACTGTGATCATGTATGGCAGATATTGAAAAGTTACTCTCCATTTGTTTCAATCAAAGCGCAACATTTTGCTTTATCCTCAGATTCAAAGTACTTTTTCCTGAGTCTATATAATCCAGATGAGGTTTCCTCATGTAGAATTGATTGTAACTCCATTCTAGTGAGTAACACTTAATCTTTTAATTTCTGATCACTAGGATGTCTCATATGTTGCATTTCTAGGTTTTTCAGCTCCAACATGAGCTAATTTTTCCTTTGGCTTCTTTCTTTTGGCTTTGCAGTGCCGTAACTAATACACCACCCTCATCATGTGGCTTTAAAAGTCTCCCGGATCGTCTGTATTGACGATACAGAATTCAAGTTTATCTCAAATTTCTGACGTTCTATCTTTTATCAATGATATAAATTTCTCATCCTGTTAAAGCATGTGTAGAGTATTATGTAAGAGTATTATGTTATAGTGTAGTATTTATAATCTCAACACTTATTCCGACGGTGGCTATAACAAATGGCTTTATTAATGGTTAATAAATCTTCAACTAATGCTTTATATGTACATATAAGCTAGTTATAAGCATTTAATTAGAGCAACTTTTGGGTTGCCAAGTTATGAAAAATCTCTCTGACTGGTCGGACCAGTTTGAGCACTTACTAACTGGAAATTGGCTGCAGGTGATCTGGACCAAAATTAATGTGGTAATAGCTTAATAACATTTATAATTGCATACTTTATAGCCTATTATAAAGCGAGAAAATTACGGGCAATATTAATGGATTACAGGCATTTATCTGCATTGTTGGAAAATAGAAAGGACAAACATCACTCAAGGGATTATTTCACAACCTGGCAACCCTGAAGTTGTTCTTAATAATGGCTCGTTACTGATCTATAAAGCATTAGTGAATAATTTAATCAGCCATCAATAAAGGCATAACTTACTTACAACTTATAAATCTTTTATAACAGGCACTTTATCAGAAGGTGGTACCATGAACCTCTTAATAGATTTAGCTTTTTAAGACTTTTCAGTGACTGAAACACCTGTCTTTAGTCGGGTATACTGTATCTGCTGATATTTGGGTTGGTGTATGTGTGTGTGTGTTTATGTATATGTGTGTGTGTGTGTTAGTATGCTTTTAATTGGTTTGATCCTTCTAAACAGCAGAGAGCAGAAGAACAAATTGTTAAGCATGAGAGAACTTCCATTCCCTCTCAGCGCAGCGCAGCGCCTGTTAAACACCCCAACACTCCAGTCTTTTTAATTTAGTTTTTGGCCGCAGCTACAGTGAGGATTTAGGTTGCCTACAGAGATGAAGGAGTTTTTCTTCTCTTTCATTCTCTTTTTTTTCCATGTACTTCCTTGAGGGAGCAAAAGGGTAAAGAGGGCTTTTCTTTTTTCCCTTTTTTTTAATGCCAAAGTTTCAAATGTGCTGTAATGTTAATGACTTAATGGGCGTAAAAGGCCGCAGATATTAAGCGTATAATGTGAGTCACTATCTTGCACTCATATACTCAAGTCCATGGAAAAGAGAACTGATCTGCTTCTTTCTGCAAGCTTACAATTGCTCATTTACAGTTAAATCTCCATGAATCTATAAACTCCTTCAACATTTTTATTGAGTGTTTGCTTTTATGATTAAATTTTCCACTCGTTAGTCTCCAATATTTCTTAGGTCAGACATGGAAAGCCTGTCTCCATCTTGATAAAGGTTGGTTGACTGTCAAAGCAGCACTTTATCAATAAAGACTCATTGGTTGTTTTCTTTAATACACATAAGAAGGCACTAGTGGGGCTAATATAGGTGAAGTTTGTAGACTTAAGTCTTAGCTGGTGTCTGTGTCGTCTGACTGGAGGTGCACCACTGCTGATCTCAATCTCCTAATCTCTCTTGTCTACACAGGTGCTGTGAAAGTTTCTCTGTTTTCATTCTGCCGTTACAGTTTCCCTTGACAGGACCCGCCTACTAGTGTGTGAGACACTGTGTGTTTCTGTATCACTGTCTGTCTGTGTGGTTGTGTTGTGTCTTTAGCTCTTCCTCAGTCTTAACACCCTAATGAGGGTCCCTCTTAAAGCTCTCTCTCTCTCACACAGTCACGTGTTCAGCTGTGTTGTGGCATTTCTCTGACTGGAGTGTTGAAGTAGCAGAAGCACCTCGAAGGACCACTTTCACCTCTCTTACGGTATCTGTGACAGCTGAGGAGTTGTATGAAATTAAACGATTTGAGAGAATATCCACCAAGAAGTAAATTACAGATAAACCAACCAGCCATAACACCAGTTCCTTCGCTGTGTGTTTGTACATGCCTGTGTGTTTTCGCCTGTGCTTACATGTGTGTTTATTGCACCCCAAAGACCTGAGCCATATGTCATTCCTTGCAGCCCCCTATTGCCCCTCTATCACTCTGTGTCCCCCGCCTAGTGTCAACATGTGGGTTAATGCACTGAACCTTCCAGCCTATTTGTCAGGCAGCGCGGCGCTGAAAGAGTCCCCAGTGAAAGAAAAACCTCCCTGCTGGTTTCTGCTCAGCCTTTGATGTATAGAGCCCAGGTAGTGCTGCTGAGAGGCTTAATTTCTTGGTTCTTTGCTCCTTCACCTTTTAGTGATTCAGGATCTCCCAGCGGGCAGGACTGAAGACCAGGGCTGTTGCTGGTACTACAGGAGGCTTTGTGGCTTGATGCTGGGAAGACAAGCTTGTCTGCCTCTTACTGTACTTTGCTTTAAAGCAATACTTTGACATTTTTGACACTTATTCGCTTTCTTGCCAAGAGTTAGACAGGAAAATAGACACGCCTGTCATGTCTGAACAGTAAATTTGAAGCTACAGCTAGCAGCTGGTTAGCTTAGCTTAGCATAAAGACTGGAAACTAGGGGAAGCAGCTAGCCTGGCTCTGTCCAGAGGTAGCAAAATCCACCTACTAGCACCTCTTAGGCTCACAAATTAACATGTTTTGTCTCATTTGTTTATTCTGTAGAAGGGCCAAGTATAAAAAGAAAAAGCCATTTTACAGGGTTATGAATCAGGCTGTATCTTGTTTTTACACTTCAGTTTTTGAATGGAATAAATTACATTGATACATACAGATACATTGTGTTAATTAGTGAGCTTTAGACTTGTTGTTATGCAGATTTTGTAACCTTCCTTCAGAGCCAGGTTAGCCATTTCCCTCTGTTTCCAGTCTTTATGCTAAGCTAACCGGCTGCTAGCTGTAGCGTTATATTGAACAGACAGATATGAGAGTGGTATCAATCCTCTCATCTAACTCTTGAGAAGAAAGCAAATAAGTATATATCCTAAAATGAACTTTTCCTTTGAACCTTTATTGACTGACTTTTTGTCCACTTGTTGGCAGCGGAAACAAGTAGTGAACACGACACTGACGTATCATAACCTTTAAGTTGAAATATTGAATTTGTTAGCAAACAATTGCTTATTTACACATCCAGCAGTTACAGAGCAACATTATCATTCATTTGGAGTCATGTTTCTGTCCACCTGACGAATGTTAGTCCATGCTCCAGCGTTCACCAGGTAGTTGTTAACTGTGTCTGTTTGCTGTTTGTTGCTGAGCATGTAGTGTACAGTGGATTTTTAGAGCTTTCTCTCTGAAAACAGTGCGGTGAGAGTGAAGCAAAACAGCTAAACAATGAGCTGAAACTCGCTATAAAGCTCCATAGAGAGGCAAAGTCCCTCCCCTTCCGCTGGGACACCATGGGACCTTATACCTATCGGAAAAATGGTGAGAAACAAATAAATTTTTGATCCCGTTTGAATTGTGCCATGAATTACACATAGGATGTTTCTCAATTTAAAAGATAATCTTGCAAGTCAAGAAAGTCACAGTTTGTCATAAAACTGTTGAAGTCTAAGACTGTGAAAATATGTAATTAGAAAGACTACAGACCCAAAAGTCATGCAAGTGACGTCATAAGCAGTCATGAGCCGCTGAAGCGAACGTTAATGCAATGCTTGTGTGTTTCATACCGGGATATAGTCACACGAGCAACGAGTCTTGCTCATTTTCACCTCTTCCTATACTTTTTCCCTCATTCTGGAAGAACGATGTGAAATGTGCCAAGGTGACGGCCATGTTGGTGTTGGTGTATATTGTACGAGACAAGAGATGTAGTTCACTGAGCGGTTTCACACAAAACTAAATGGTAAATTTACTATTTTTATGCTCAATGTATTAAAACAGGGGACTTTTTGTGGTGATATAAATTGACAAAATTCATATGTGTAATTCATGGCACAATTCAAATGGGATCAAAAAATTATTTGTCTCTCACCGTTGACTACCGTACATATTCCCATGGGGGACAGCGGAAGGGGAGGGACTTTGCCTCTCTATAAAACCAAGGGTGATAATTTCCTTTAAATTCATCACTATGAGTGACGCCTCTGACAGTACACGTAGTCATTTCATACATTGTTATTATAAAAAATATTGATTATAGTGGCTTTAAGCTAGTGTATAAAACTAGAATTAGGACTGAGGTAAGAGGTAGCAGGTGGCTTGGATGCAGTGCTTGTTTTTCTCCTTGGGCTTGCAGCTCAGACAGGGAGGAGGCCTTGAGGGTGAAAACTGTCAAGGACATAAAGGTGCTATATGTAGCATGAAGCAGGAGCAGGGCCCAGTGGTTTAGGGCTGGAGCCAAGACTGGGATGTGTCCTGGGAGGTGAAGGGTGGGGGTGGGTGGGAGTACATCTCAGGAATAATGTGCTGTTTAACAAAAACTGATATGTTGGAACCAGGCACACCTCTCCTGGGCCCCCTCAACGCTCTCCCCCAGGAGGCCCCAAGCCACCATAGCAGGTGCAGGACCCCCCCCCCCCCGCATCAAGGGAGGCTCCTTTGGGTAGCAGATTAGGAGTGTGTATGCATGTGTGTGTTGGAGATGTGTGTGTGTATGTGTGTGTGATATCTTTCTGTTTTCTTGTTTTCAGCTACCAGATTCTGTCTGTAGTTTCCAACTCTGCTTGAACTTTCAAAACATGATCTTTTTAAAAATGCAAATTAACAAAACACTGAAACTGCTGAAAAATTTAGGGAAAACAAGTGAAACTGCTTTTGAGTTTGAAAATAGTCAAAAAAAAAAATCCTCATTGTGTGTGTGAGTAAAGTGCTGTGTTGATAAAAATGACTGAATCCTTGGCTGAGCTGTTATTTGTGAGGATGTCTGAGACCAAGGTTTCTTTCAAGGGTAGCTTCAACGTCATTCATCAGATGTTTTGTCCGCTGAGTTGGTATGTCAAGGCCAACCAGATGGTCGAAGATTAATTACAAATACAGAAGTGCTACATTTTGGAAAAATTCCTCTCCAAGGTTTTCAGCAAAATGCTACTTTCTCAGTGCAGCCTCTTGAGAAAATTCAGCCCAAACAGTGAATGTTTCCGTAATACATTCTTCTAGTCTCAAAATGCTTAGGACTTATATTTTGTGAATTGTGGGTTGCTTAGTGTTATATTTTCTGTGGCCATATTCTTTTTTTGTGTGCACTAATCATGCCTATACACAGGGGACAGTGGAGTAGACAGTGCTCTCCTCTCCAATCCATCATATTCCAACCAATCCAGATCAATACTCATGCTGCTTTAGTTTGGTTGTCAGACCTACAGTACGCCGGCTCTTTGTACTTGACTATTGATTCTTTTCTTTCTCCGTTTCCTCTGCCTTGTTAAATGACTGGATGATGCTTAAAATTGTGAGCATCCTCGCTGATATAAAGGTCTTCTCCTGCTTGTGAAGGAGGTGTACGCTTGTGAACTACTGGGAACCAGCAAGAAAAAAGTCGATGAGGAGAATATGAAGTGAGTGTTTCTGTGTAACAAGCTCAATCCTGTGCTTGCAGCACTTTGTTTTAGACCCATACAAAAAATGTCATACATGAATGAATGGCCTTACTCTGCCTGCAGGGTGAGGATGTTTGACTCACAGGATGCTCTGCAGTTTTTAAAGGGGACATATCATGTACATTTCCAGGTCTATATTTTTATTCTGGGGGTCCTCTGGAAAATCTTTGTATTTACAGTTTTAAAAAAACTCCTTATTTATCTTATACTGGCTCTTTATGCAGCCCCTCAATTCAGCCTCTCTCTGAAACAGGCCGTTTTAGCTCCTGTCTCTTAAAGGCCCCCCTTCCTGATGAGCGTACTCTGTTCTGATTGGCTAGCTTCCAGAAGCAAACACTAGTGGTGGAATTTCACTTCTTTTTCTCATTTCCTTACTCAAAAATGTCAACTTTTCAAATAAATCTGTACATGTTCGAGCTGAAATCCTATCTGAAATATGTGAGTGGACAACACGAAAAACCTGTGGTACAACCCTAGCGTTGCCCTTTGTGGTCAATTTGATGTCATCATGAGGAGGAAGTAGAGGTAACATTGCAAACAAAGCGTTCAGAACAGGCTTAGGCTTTTGTTTTGCAGGGAGCATTTTTACATAAGTTCACCTCAAGATTAGGAACTTTGATTGCATTTAACATCGAGATCTGACATCATAACAGTATGTAAATAATAGAAAATCACAAAAAAGCATCTGTATGGTTTTGAATCTGTTGCACAATGAACTTTTAGCATCTTTTGCCCCAAAACCTGTTGTGTCTTTGAAAAGCAGAAGTAGATAAAGTGACACATAGCAAATGAATAAATAACACACATACAAGGAGTGAACAATCAATTGTATGAAATACATTAAGCTACCATGAGAATCGTCTGCTAGAGGTTTAAGATGCTGACAATGTAAATCACAATGTCTGTGGTTTGAATCTTGTCCCTCTTTCTCCTCTCATTTTCTGTCATCACTCTCTGGTCCGGTCAGTCTGATGGTGAACAGTGCCTTTTTGGGTTTCCAACACTTCCTGGTGTGAAAACCTCCATCGCTCTGTAAAAATGGCACTTCTCAATAAATGTCACGTTGACCTCGACCACCGCTGCTGCATCTGTTACTGATATTGCTTTCGCTCTCATCTCTCCAATCATGTCTTCTCAACCTGTCTGTTATTTACATATATCAAACTCGTGCCTATAATTTTACCTGTTCACCTCTCCCAACCCTCCCTCTCTCTCGTCTCCCCTTTCTCACCCTCTCTGTCTCTATCACTCTCACTCTAGAGCACAACAATCGCTCACAGAGGAGAAATGTTACAGCTGAATAAAACATCATAGAACCAGGGAGAAGGCTGTGAGAGGCCTTGACCTGCCGTGGTAATACTTAAGCTCAACGTTGGAGATTTTGTAGCTCTTCTGTTGGCTATTGCAAGTCAGTGGGATGTAGGATAATTTAGGCAATAATAAATAGCTGTGCTGTTGCTAAAGGAACTGGAAATTAGATTTTTTATTGAGAGATATTTCGGGATCCTCCAGATTTTCCGTTGCAAATAACTCAAAGCTTTCTTTTTTGTGTCCTGTCATGTTCAACATTGGTTCAACACTTGTCTGTGATCGACGCTGTCGAGTTAAAACTCCCAATCTTCCTGTTGTCCAGGTGCCAGGCAGGTTATAGGGCATGGAAGAACACCAGCTGAGCTATTGATCACAATCCAGGGATGCTCAAATACTCAAGTAATCATTATCAACTTGAACAAGTCCAAACACAGGAAATCCACATGGCTGAACATGAAAGAACTGAAGAATATCCGACCACCAATCGAAAATGAAAGGACAGACGTCAACATTAAGCGAGTGCATGTTCCACTGATATTGTCACCACATGTTCCGAATGGTCACCTGTCTAATCTTAGCCTGCATGCTTGATGGGACTGGTTATTTTTGCGCACAGTCTGCATATTTATGTCCTAATTTGGGCTATTTTTTTGTCATGTTTTCAAACAGGGCTTATTTATAGTGTCTAAACACACTGTACCCTCACACAGCTGGCGTCTTTTAGGCATGCAACCATCACACACACACACACACACACACACACACACACACACACACACACACACACATTTGCACTATGTCAAGTAAATTACATTACAATAATTCCAGCTTGCGTAAGTCTAAGCCACAGCTTGTTTGTTGACTCCCAGACCCCTTGTTGAACTTTTACACTCATCCCATTTCCTCAATCCCCCACTTCCCCGTCCCTCTCCTTGTGAGAACATAAACAAACACTGTTTTTATTATTATCATTCTGGGAAGTTTCAAGACACAATATGTCCCCCTCCTGCCCCACCCCTTCCACACTCCCCCGCCCTGGTTCCTCACATTCTCAGCGTGCAGAGCCCGGGCCCCCAGGAGTCACAGAGCAGCGCTGTGGTCGGTCAGGCCTGAGTCGCAGGATGTTGAAGTAGCGTGCCCTAAGGCTGTGGCTGGAAATAGGACTTGGGAAGAGCGAATAGTTAAGAGCTTGATGCATGGCTTCCCCACTTCTGCTCCTCCGGGAGGGAAAAGAACAGCCCACACACACATATACACAAACATACACTCAAAGCTCTCTGTCAAACAACTGACAAGGGCTCGGGGCCAGAACTTAGGCTTCATTCCACTGGGCCAATAACAATGTAAAAGGCAGACGGAAGAGGAAACTAATCAAGGATTTTGGCAGTTTGTTTGGCAACCATGTTGCTGCTAATTTCGTTTGAGGAAGAGACAGTTCACAAGGGGGAAGCAGCTTTGCAGACGTTGGGCCAGGTTACCATCAAGAGTAGCAGTTAGTCTTTTGCTCCCCTGTAATTGATGGTGTCATGAACGGCACAATCTTGTCTTTGATCCTCTCAGAAGAAGTAGTTCTCACCTTGGATGTGGTGTTTGCAGCGTCCAGGATGGGTGGTGTGTGGCTGGGTCTGTTTCCTCTGTAAACATTAATACAATGCTATCCCACAACCATGCCTCGCTCTCAGGAAGTAATTAAGTGTTTCCCCTTTCTCTTGTTTGGTCTCAGTCGACCCGTGCGCTCGAGAGAAAATACGTTTTGAACTCTGACCTGCATCAGCCTCTCAGGTTTATTTTTGTCAATCCATTTTCAAGGAAAACATCTTTGTTATTTACTCTTTTTTTTGCCCTTTACAACACACATCTGCTATATTTGTAGGTGGTTGTTAAGAGCAAATACAATCCCTTTGCGTCTGTAATTTTATAAGAGAAAAGGTTCAATCCTCCTATTTTTAAACAATTTCTTGCTTAGGTCAGAAAAACACTTGTAACTGTTAAACTGCTGGTGCATGGTTAACGCACAATATGTGTCCAATAAATGTTTACAGCTGTGTCAGTGTGGTCGGCGTTATTGATGCTGCACACTTTGATTCAAACGTTTGCACCAGGAGACGCCTTCACTGAACAGACAAGTTATAGCAATTGAATCTGAAATGGTGGATTAACTGTAAAAAAAACATACAATGTGCCCTCAGCAACAACCTACGTCAGTTCACTGTCAGCTCTGTCATGAGAAGTTTGCCTTCCTTGAAAAGTTTCTGCAAACAGAAGCCAGTTTCTCAGAAAATTTTGACAACATGAGGTTCACGGCAAATAAAACGTTACTTTGTAAAGAACAGATACTCCTTTCTCGTCACTCATTAAATCATTTGGATATGGTGCGCTTTGGTGGATATTTAAATCCTCGGAGCACATATCCATTCAGGGGAGGACACAGAGGGTCATTGTCAGGTCCCTGTGTCACTGGAATCCTGGGAATTTTTATCCCCGCTCTGATCTGCACTCACAAGTCGCCCTGTTGCTGATTTCACATGCAGTTAAGAAAAGAGGCAAACAGTCTGAAACCATGAATGACACATTTTACTGAATCGCACAACTGCATCAACCGCGAGTGACATCAATCCAACAAATCATTAACCTACTTCTTAAAACAAGATCATATGCACAGATGGATGAATTTACCAGTATATTGGAAAGTATAGTGGCAAAAAATGAATAATTTGAGTCCTAAAATTATTTATATTAAAACTAGTAACAAAATATAACAATGTATAATACTTTTAAAAATATTTTTGGGCATTTTTTCCCATATTAGACGGCGACAGCAGAGCACTTAACAGGAAATGACAGGAGAGAGTTTGGTTGATGACATACAACAAAAATCCCTCACCAGACTGATCTGCTGGATTCTGCCTTTATTCAACATATTGATGCCCATGTCTAGAAAACTCCTAAAACAAGGGAAGATGAATGATTCCTAAAAGCTGAATGTGAACCTTAGTAAATTTAAGATGAACTTTTTTTTTTTGCAGTACACTGAAAATTACCTACAGTACCTATTTTCAACGATCCCATCATCCCAGTCCTCCTAGTTTGACTCTAGACTCCATAATAACACAATTCTACTGGAAGAATTGAAAAGCAATCAAACAATACAGTTTTTAAAAGATATAAAGTTATTTCTGACCATAATTGAATGTCGGCAATTCAAAATCTTTTCAGCACAGTCATTCTTTGGCTATGTGATAGGGCAAGTGTTTCTGTTTGATTGTGTTGTGTTGCTGTTTTTGAGTTGTTGTTTTTTTTAAAATTTCTGTATGTTTAATGTATGTTAGGTGTATGCTTCATTCTTATATTTATATTACTTATGTAACCTCTCTTGTTTAAGCCCATATTTTTATATTTGTTTTACAATGTAAAGCCCGCTGAGCTTACTTGTAATGAAATGTGCTACATAAATAAAAATGCCAGTCATCAACACTTGCATGACATTTTGGATAGAATTGAATTCTAACCATCCTGCTGCAGACTCTGGGATCACATGTCCAACCTCCTCCGTCACATTCTCTGCTTTAACTACAGTCAAGAAGAGCATCTAACCCACTCAGTTTTTTTTTCCTTCCAGTGGACGACGGATCAGTCTCACTATGGCTTTTCTCTTCTGCCTGTTGCTTGTCACTTTTCTTTTGTCTTGTAGTCTATCATTTGTTTTGTTTTTTTGTTGTTGTTTGAGAGTACGACACAAATCTTTGCTCCTGTGTGCACTAATAAAAAGAAATGTGGAGTGAATTTTCTTTCAATTGCCGTACACAGGTGAGAACAAGAGTCTGAAGTCATGCTAGCAGCTGAAGCTGAAGGGAATATCATTAGTTTTTCAGGTATAAACCAAAGTACCAAAGTGAAAGGTATCAACAAAGTTGTTACCATTCATCCAGTAATATTGGTACCAAATTTCATGGCAATCCAATCTCAATACAATAGATATTGACTGACAGACCGACCGATTGACAAACTGACATTACCATCTCGAGAGCGTGCTGCTAGCATAACTGTGTCCCATCTGAGTTCAGCGGCGTCTCTCTCAACTCTCTCTAACGGAAGTGTTTCTAAGAACTGAGCTGTTTGCATCCTCGCTGTCCTGCTCGTGTGCATGCACGTGTATGCATTTACGTGCGAAAGGAGGCAACAAAACAGGAGTGTCCTCGTATTCCCAGTGTGAGGGGAAGTGTGAGAGCCATACTTTGATGTTGTGCAGCACACTCTGTCCTCCTGAAGCAAACACACCTTTCCCCCTGAGACTGCGTTGCACGGGGACCTGTGACATTGACCTGACCTTGACTGTCCTATGTATTTACTGTGCCTCCCTCTCTAGATGTGTTGCTCTCGCTGCCACTCTGACAATATGTGGATAAAGCTGTCACTGACACATCCTCTCAGGAAGGGTATTCAGGTTCATGTTCGCCATGCACTGCTCCTCCCCAGTTCCTTATCAATGATAAAACTAATCCTTTAGCCCTGCACATGGCCTCATGGTCCTCTGAGCCATCCATCAGTGTGAGAAAAAGAACATACAGGCAAGAGGGCTGGAGCAAAGGAAGACAAAAAACAGAAAATATTGGAGCATAAATGGGGAGAAGACTCAGAGAAAGACAGGAGGAAAAACAGGGTGAAAAGAAAAAAAGATGAAATAGCAAAGATGGATTCAGTCTTCAAAGTGTGAAGGAAAAGAGCAGGTGATGAGAGTTTGAACATGGAAAGAGAGGAGTGGGCAACAGAGGTGACCTTGACAGTCTAATCTGTTCATAGATAAGTGTGTTGTGGTCCATGTGTGGGAAAACAAGGCTCTCAGGGATGGGTGTGTGACCCACGGTTCAAAGTGTCTTACACACAGACCAAGGGTGAACGCACAGGGACAGAGAACACGCGTGATGGAGCGGAGTGTAACGGGGGTGGAGGCTGGGTTTACTGAGGGGTCCTATAGTTCAGGACATTGTGACAGAGATAGAGCTGTCTCGAACAGGAAGTCAAACCTTTCCTTTAGAAAATAAACTGCCATACGTCTTGCTTTATCTTCAGAGCGGCTGGAAAATGTGACATATAGAACAAAAGGAAGTTAGAAGTCATAAACAAGGTTATGTATTCAAACGGTGACTTTTGACACATTTGCTGAAACTACTTAAAACATAGAAAATGATGTCTAACAGCCTTTTAGCAGCCAGCCATTATTGTTATTTGAAAATAAAGACATATTTGATGTAAATAGTTGCCTTTTATCTTTATGGCTTAAATACAGAAATATAGACTTGAGTTTCTGGGAGATTTCTATTACAAAATGCATTTTATTAGAATTTTAAAGGTGTCAGATATGATTGCTCATAACAGAACAGTAATCCGACTAACCAGTGAAGCCTCTTTGGTGTAACTGGCAGCAACTATGAGCTTACAGAGTCAACAGAGTCATAACCAATAAATAAAACAGGAGACGTTTGTTCAAAGTAACTTAAGCTAATATTTATGACTTCATATGCGTCAAGGGTCAAAACATAGAATGTGAAAGTGTCATAACCAATAAATAAAACAAGCAACTACTCTGTGAACTCTTCACAGCCTTTACAGCCAAGATAACAACCAAAAAGGACACATGCATGTTGATTGGGCTGTCATAACAACATGTAAGAACGGGTTACAACCAAGCACAAAATATCAGTTTACATGTAAGGACCAGAGCTATTGATGTGTCAACTCTGAGCTTCACTTCAGTAATCAACTGTTTCTTTCCATAAGTTGTCTAAATAAAATACAAATGAGTGAATTTCTTACGCTTGTCAAACACGCAGTGTTAAAGAAGTTTTTTTTTCTTAAGCATAACATAACTACTGGATTACACGCATCTGGGTGCTTAATATTTTTGCCGTGCTTTTGCTGAGTTTTTATCAGCTGGTCTTGATGTGGCGATAAATCACTGAATCTTAAGCCTCCAGGAGAATGAACATGGAAGGATACTGAGAAAAGCAGATACAGTGAGCTTTAAATATCTTCAAACATGTGCTTGCATGACTGGTGTCTGACTCAGGGAGCAGTGAGCTGTGTACAGTCAGAGACTCGTTGTCTGGAAGGCTGATTGACATACAGTATGCATGTATGTGATTCATTAATCCTCAGTAATGCATATCAAGCTGCTTCATGGATAGTATACCCTTGGTTACCATTACAGTACAACAGAGACAGAAAGATACAGAGACTGCAGATAAACTGATGCTCTGTGGATCAATCCCACGACCTGAGAGACTGCTGTTATCAACGTGGGTTGTGTGAGATTTATTGGATCACGGTACGCATCATAGGGCACATAATCAAAATGTTGAGCCAGGCCCGGTGTTCCTTCCTCAGTCTTCCTCATCAGTGGCTCAGTCTTACATCTACTGTCTTACCATCATCTTCCTCTCTGCTCCTCTTTCAGATCAACTGTTTCACTCACGGACAGATGAGCTGTCCCTCCACTTCACCTGGATCATCAGGGACCAATTCAGTCTATTCAACTTCACTCCATTCCATTCACAAATTGATAAAGATGAGATGGGACCTTACTTCATCCCCAAAGAAGTAATAGTAGATACATATAATAGTTATATATAGTATAAATATACTATATACATAAGAGAATATAACTTTAATCTATAACTCACAACAACAGAAGTACAAGAACAGATACAGAGTATAGAGGAGTGACCAGAATACCATATAATAATAATAATACATTTTCTTTATACAGCACTTTTAAAGGCACTCAAAGATACTTGAATATCTATACGTTAAGAACTTCTATATAAAGAATAAAGCATGAAAAAATACTATACACCAACATGAATATAACTATAATCTGCAGTAAAATAGTCACAAATAAAGTGAGAAGGCAAGAATATTGTGATAACAAAATTCTATACAAAATTGCACTTGAGGGAAAGAAAGTTTTTTAGGCGGTGTGTGGATAGATTGTTGTGTCTGCAGATAGCAGTGTTTGCAAAAAAGATACAGTTATCGCACAGAAGCAAAAACAAAGTGTGTAAAATGTGTGTCTTAAAATGCAAGGACAGCAGCAGTTCAAAAGGTGACATACAGTTCATAGTCAAATAAAATATACATGCAAAATAGAAGGAAATAGAATAAAATGGAATAAAATGGAATAAGATAAAAATGACAGTAGAGAGATTTTAAAAAGTTGAGGTATGATAATTAAGTATGAAAGTGTAGTGCACCAATGGAAATGTAAAAAAATGGCTATTTATTCTAGCATGGTGATGAAGTCTTATTCAAAATTTATAATAAGAGCCACGAAATGGCAATGTCTTCCTGTGATACCTAACCCCCCCCCTCCTCCTACACACACACGCACCACACACACTGCACCTGTACAGGAAGAGGACCTGATCATGTTCCACATCACAGACCTGCTACAGCAAGAGTGCAATAACACATTACAGCGTTTTGCATGAAGGATATGTCTGAACCTCATTTGCTTAGAAGAGATACAGAGGAAAATCATTAATTTCATGCAGATATTTTCTGCAGAGGTACCAAAATACAGAACTTTCTTTTGTCACAGACAGTATGTACTGTATGTAGTTTAGCCGTGTATCCTTTTGCGCATATCATTTCGTACGCTCCTTTTCCTGTGTCACATGTGTATGCAGAAGCTTTGTCATCGAAGACAAATGAGAGGAATGTGGTGTGATCTCTTGCTTACATTATGATACAGTGTATGTTACTGCATTGTGTAATTGAGAGACAAACAAGGAATCAGACTGAGAGGGAAAACCTGTTGTTTGTCTGTTTGTCTCAGCTGCAGGTTGCAGGGCCTGAAGTGCAGGAACAGCAAGTGCTAAAAGTATAAATCACTAACACAGGGAGCCGTTTGAAGAGGATAATCCAGGAACGCTTTGTCTGTTTAAGCTCATGACCCTCTCCTAGGTGGACAGTCTATATCACACACACACACACACACACACACACACACACACACAGATACTCTCATGCATACACAGACACACGGAGGCTGAACGAAGGCTCCTGCTTCCTGGCTCCCCAGGCAGCTAATTACTGAGCCTTCTACACCAACAAAGGAAAGAGACTCTCTCCGTTCAAACATATTAATCCCTCCATTTAGAAGCTGCAGCAGAGACGACTGCGGAGAGAATGAGCGGGAGTTTGTTTAGCCTTCTACATGCGTATGTATGTGTGTGTGTGTGAGAGAGAGAGAATCAGACAATCAGTATGCAGCAAGAGTTAATGTTACAGAAGTTTACGTTGTGACGCAAGAGGAGGAAATGCAAATATATGGGTTTGTAATTCATTTACTTGTATGTGTGTGTGCTGAATGATAACTGTAATCATGAATGCTGCTGCTCTCTAAGGAGCTGTTATGTGTCACCTGACTGGTCCTTGATGAGGCTGATGCCTAATAGATATATTATTTGGACCTGAACTCTAAATGAGCCCTCAGCTTTAGTGCTACATAGATTCTCCAAGTCTCTAAACTCTTCTGGTGGACTGAACATCATTTTTCCTAAAGATATTCCCTCACTTTGTGTTTTTGCACTCTAAAATCTCCAACAGGAGTTCAGTTGGATTGATATCTGGTGACCTGGGGGATCTATGAATGCCAAAACATTTGATTCACATAATTTCCATTCTCAGCAAATCATTCAGTGACCCCTCCAGCCCTGCATGGAAGCATCTGTGTTGTTGAATAAAATGAACAGCACAGTGTCAAAGTCAAAGGAATAATACATTTTAGGAAACTCGCTTATTCTCTTTCTTGCCGAGAGTTAGATGAGAAGATCAATACCACTCTCATGTTTGTGCGGTAAATAGCCAACAGTCAGCAGCTTGTCAGCTTAGTTTAGCATAAAAACTGGAAACAGGGGTAACAGTTAGCCTGGCTCTGTCTAAAGGTTAAAAAAATCTACTTACTGGCACCTTTAAAGCTCACTAATTAACACATTATATCTCATTTGTTTAATTCTTAGTGTAAATATAAAAATTTGTAGTTTAATGGGGCAGTTATGGAAGTAGTTTCATATTTACCACATTTAACTCTCTGAAAAAGTTGAATAAGTGTATTACCCAAAATGTTGAACTATTCCTTTAATGTTTAGTGTTGACAGAGACACCTGCATCCTGTTTTAGGGATTTTCTATTAATGGCTTTATAAAGAATATTCTGTTTGACTGAAAACAACAATTAGACTTGTAAGCTATCCTAAACTTGATCCTTGTTTATACTGTTGATACCTCGCTGGACCTGAAGGAACAAACCAGACTGTGGTGGAAGAAAATATGTCTTTTAATGTGCTATTGTTGGGGAAATGATTTTCACATGGACGCTGTATATACCGTTGTGTTTTGCCAGAAAATGAAAAAAGAATAAAAGCAATATACGCCTGATTTAGCCTGCACAAGCAGACATTTGGAGACTTGAGGAATAGCTTTTCCTCGTGAGAAACAGTCAAACTACAACCAGCTCTGTGTCATTCACGTATCTGCACATCCTCAAGTAAGAATAAACTATTTGCCAGGTGGAAACATCCCAATTCTGCCTCAGAGCTCATGACAGAAGGCATTCAAGACATTCATGATTTACTATATCCATGTTCTCAGCGAAGAACAACACCTGTGTATGTCAGAAGTGAACACTATGGAGAGAATAAGCTGTTTATGAGTGTTTAAAAACCCCATACTTGATTCACAATTCTTTTATTTGCAGTCGCTTTACCAAAGAATTCCTACAACCAACCCGATACTACATGTACATGCTGAGAGAATCGCATCATGTGTGTTTGACATACCCTCTACGCTTTCCTCTCAGGTCAAACTTAATCCTATTTATTCACAACATTAGAACCCTTTGTCCCTGTTTGACATTTGGAGTAAGTGAATTGGCTGAGGTTATTTTTAGTGCCATCTACTGAAATGAAGTCGTAGTACAATGGAGCCGGAGCAGGAATGTAGTGCTACACAAGTGCTGCATGTGTAGACTCATATAACAGCTAGGTTAGTGGGATAAAAAGCCTTTCACTCGACTCTCTCTCTCTCCACTCCCACTGAAAAAAGGAAAGAATATGGGGCTGTAGTACAGTACTTGTGTGAAGAGAAGAGAAGACGCAAGTGTGTGTGTGTGTGTGTGTGTGTGTGTGTGTGTGCCTCCGATTGGCGTCAGACAGCGTGACTACCACAAAGAGATCTGTTTTGACTAGATTCCACAACCCTTAGTCCTTCAGACCTGTGACATTTAATCTTACTAAGACCTCATTTACTCTGTTCACTGGGTAACAACATTCCTCAGATTAACAACAAGCCTGGTCCACAAGCTCTTAGCAGACTAGTGTGTACCCATCCAAGCACACAAACGGCACCCCTATGTGATAAACAAAAAGTACATGTTCTATTCTTCTTCTACTCTATGTCAACAGTCCCTCAGGTTCAGGAGAAAAATGTGTTAAGGTTCAGCCTCTCTGTTAGTGCTGGTAGGAAGAACTTCCAGGTATTGCGTGCAGTTAAGTTCCTTCAATAGGACAAGTTTCATTACAAGGATATTTGCTATGCAAATCTGAGAGAACAGTGTGCGTGTACCGTCCTCACTGCAGGCAGGTATTTTACTTCCTGGCTTCAGGGCCGAGGTAGTGTGTAATGTTTACACTGCTCTACGACACAGAGAGACTTTGCTTTGCCTACAATCTGACTGGTTTATGACAATGTGAAAAAGAAAATCTGGTGGCAATGGAAAAGGAACATAAAACAGCCGCATGTTATCCTGTTTTATTTCTGTTATAATGTTTTTAGTGTTGGTCTGTCTCAGCTGAACAGCTGTTGCTTGCCACCCGGATCAGTTTGTATGCAGGGCAGATTTTTGGTCTTTTTGTTTCACCAGTGGTTTTAATAAATGCAGGTTTTCCACAAAATATATATGAAGGGTTTCGTTCCAAAATGCTACATGAAGTTGCTTTGTGAACTTCATGTAGAAACATTTGAAAAATTTGTTCTGTCCTTAAAAAATAACTATCTTCTAACCCAGAAGTTTCCAACCTGATGTGATCATGACCTCCACAAGGGATCATGAGATGAATCTAAGGGGTTGCAAGATGAAAAAGCCAAAAACTAAATTCTGTATGTGTACAAGGTTATGTTTCTTTTTTCAGATTTTCCTCTATTTTTCCTTTTTTCTTGTGAAATGATAGATAGTTTTACATCATCAAACCTGAGGAGTTGCAAATTGCTTTGTATTAAGGGATTGCGCACAAATTTAATTTAATAATTAAATTAGCCTATACAAAGTGCTTAACTTTCACAACAGAAAACTTTTTTTTTTTTTAATGATCAATGTCTCACTTTAGAAGAAAACCCTTCATATGTTGTCAGGAATCATTTCAGCTCTCCTTTAATGTCAAAGTCAAGGTAGACAAAGGCAGGAATATTGATAATGATTGTCTTTTAAGATAATCAATAATTGTCTTTTATGAAAAGCAGACAAGGTACAATTGCTCTCTGAAAAGATTTTATCAGTTGTTAGTTCATGTGGTTCTGTTATCTTCTTCTTTGTTGTTATTTTCTAATATATTTTAATGTTGTTGCTGTCTTGATAAAGGTCAGTGGACTGTTTACACACCAAGCACACTAATTTGTAAGTACAGGACTTCATCTTTCGATCCCTGACAAAATCTGATATGTTGTATTTTAATGAATATATTTTAATATTGTCAAAAAAAAAAAATTATATATATATATATATATATATATATATATATATATATATCAGTGAATGGGCATGTACTGTACAAAGCCTATAAATACAGAACAGTTGATTATGCATGCAAGTGTAAATCAATCTTTGAATAAAAAATATTCATTGATTTCCTTTGTGGTTGAGAAGACTGTTATAAAAAGGGTAAAAACATCAAACAAACCCCAAAACAGAACTGCTAGGCTACGTCATACAGAGCTATTGTGTCCATAAACTGGAAGGATTAGTGTTCCAGTTGAAACTTCCCTTTACTAAACAGTCTGCTGTTGAATATTAACTGACGATTTAACAGGTAATTTCCCCCCGTTTTTAAACAGATATTATTCCATACAGATGATCAATATCAGAAAGAAATCTCCTGCTCGACATATGTATTTATTTAATTTACACTATTCCCTTTTTTCAGCCCTTACATACTTTTCAGGGTCAAATTTGAACCATTTTTGCACTTGAGAGCAGTAAAAACATCCTTAACACATTTCTTTTAGCCTGAATTTGACCCAGAATATACAAAAATGGAAATATTTCAACATTTTTGTGTAGCTGATACACATTTTTGTAGAGACTTTGACCCATATTTATATAAAAAAAAAAATCACCATTCAAAAATACTGTTGCATTCTTCACATTTAATATAATTAATTCAAATTGTTATTTTCTCCTGTTTTATTGAAACATATGACTTTTATATAGTGTGATTGTAAATGTTTTTTCTCCATAAACAAAAAGTGTAAAAACTAAAGAATAGACTCTCTCTGCTCTCTGAAAGCTCCATTAAGGATTAATCAGCCGTTTATCTGTGACTGATCAGGTATTCATGAATGATTAGTGGCTCAGAAATTTGGTATAGAGACTAACTATGAGGGGAAAACTGTGAAGGATCAGAATATGAACAGTTTTTAAGGGTTAAAGGGTGTTAATGTGTGTTTACCTCCCCCTCTGCCCCCCCTCCCCCACCTGACAAAGAGCACCGGTGTACCGACACCAGCGGCAGCGCGGGCTCAGACACTCCAGATCCGCACTGTGGTGGTTGAGCGACGGGTACTCCGCTCCGGGTTTTGCGGCCGGCCATGTGTGGCCCAGCTGAGGTGACTGGCAGGACTTGTTTACTGGTGGAGAGACTCGCAGAAAGAGAGACGGAAAGAGGGGGAACCTGAGGGAGAGCAATCGCTAAACGGAACGGGAATCCAAGTTTTTACACTTGACCCGTCTTTTTAAAGTCTTTTCATGTTTGTTTACCTCATCCTATTTTGACTATCGGAGACGGGATACCTACTTTGTGTGCGTGTGTGCGTTTTTTCTATTTTATTTTAACTCTATCGCCGACACTGAAACCTGGTTTGTTTTGGATTAGCTAGCTACCGTTAGCTGTTTTTCCCCCATCAGCTAACGTTAATCAGAGAAAAAGCCAACGGGCGGCGCGTGGTGGAGAGTTTTCTCACTTCACAGCAACGTGCAGGTTGAACGCGGCCGTTGTTTTCCCCCTCACCACTCACAGTAGAAAAGGAAAAGAAGTAACATTTATCTCCTCAAGTTTTCCCTCTGTTGTTTTCTTTCTTTCGTTTTTTTTCTACCGTTTTATGGGAGCTCCTTCGTTTTGCGGCGTGGTGGTCAGCGGGGGTGAAGGAGTTCAGAGGAAGGTCGTAGTGGGGAAAGAAAGCTGTGTCGCTGCACGTAGCTGTTCGGAGGAGTTTCCTGGGATGTGCTCCCGTTTGTCTTAAGAAAAAAAAAGGGTGAGCTTTTGAGAAGATACCAGCAAACAGAGGGAGGGGGGGGACCATAAAGACCTGTGGACTTCAAAAAGAGAGAGCGCAACCCTCCCACCCCTCCACTAACCCCCCCCCAACCACTGCCAACTCCCGTTCTTGGCTCTGTGTTTGGGCGATATCCACAACTTCAGCCCATGTCTGCTGGAAGAACAGAAGAGGAGGAGGAGGCTGCTTTTTAAACGCTGTGCATGAGAAAATGTTTGTTTTTGAAGTGGGTCTTTCCTCATTGGAGCAGTGCATTACAGAGAAATGAGCCAGTGGATCTCCTTCTTGGACCTCCAGACTAGCCCTCAGCGTGTGGGATATTATTATTATTATTATTATTATTATTATTAATAATACTATTATTTCTCTCTTGAGTGGAACAGCGAAACCAAACAGATGAACGCGGACTGTCGCCTTCACTTATGGAAGATGAAGATTTTCACTCGTACATGTGTCGTCAGAACCCAAGATCACGTTATTTAGTGGTCTGCAATTATTTCCAGGGCTCACATACATCACAAACTTGGCTGGGAAGATACTCATACATTTATTACCCCCCGGTTTACGGGGGGCAACCTCGACTAAGTTGATTATATCGGAGCTTTTAAGTTTTTAAGAAATTGTTGAATACTTTTTTTTGATATCCCAGCGCCTTTGAAAGAAACATTTCTCCTTCAAGATTGGAGTTTTTTTTTATTTTTATTTTTTGGAGAAGCTTCAAGAGGAGAGCACAACTTATCCTCAAGTCAAAATGAGGCGGTGGACGCTAAAGCTGCGAGCACAAATTGTGTTTTTTATCATCTGCGCCTGTATTATATGCCAGTGTGGACTCATCAATGGAGAAAGTAAGTATTGTTTTTTTTAAATTTTTCCTGATCAGTGTTGCTGTATGTTTCTCATTGCACATATTAACATCCAACTGTTGGGGACTGGTTAGTTTACACAATTATTTGTTGACTTTAATTAAATACCATAATATACTAGATATTACAAATGTAAATTCTAAATTTTTGTCAGCTTATTGCAGTATTTTTTAGCATAAACTACCATTAAGTTTGATAAAGACACCCGAAAACATGCAACAGGGTTTAATTATTTAGACACTGTAAATTACAATATAAATATTTTGTGACTGTTGAACAAATAAAATACTTGAAATAAATAAAACAAAACAAGATATTCTGTAGTACCACTGAATCTTATTTAAGTACCAGAAGGAATATTATAGCGATGAGAGAGCTCAGAAAAATTTATTGTCTTTATTTTATCAATTAATTTCCCTCATGAGTCCCTCGCCTTTATTCTGGCGCATGCGTAAAGTGTAGTATGGGGTCTAATTAAGGAGCTGGTAATTTCGGTTTTCTCATATGCGTGGCTGCGTGCTAATAATTGATATTCCTCCGTAAAAGTCATTGAGGAATATCCCCGCCCCCTCGTGCTGTCTCTTAAAGGTACATATTGTAGCGGCCTGTGTCGGATGAGCCAGCCCCAGGGCCAGATTAGTTGCTGTAACTGGACGAGGGTGGTCTGCTGCAGCGCGTCTAAACTGGGAGTAGCAGGATTGGCCCTGTGAGCGCAGCTAGGCCTCTCATGGCGACAGACACACACCAACAACACACACACACACACGGCGCTGCTGCAGCCTGAACGTAAACAAATTAGCCGCCGACGCTAAGAAGTCTCTTTATAGGTGGCGGATTAGCCTACATCGCTCTTTTGCTCTAGTTCCGACTAAAGTATGGGCGTCTTCCTCTACGGAGGATGTCTGTTCCGTGTTGTGTGTGTGTGGTTTTTTGTGTGTGTGTGTTTTTTTTTTATCAATGAATTAGGAGCTTGATAATAATGTAACGGCGTGTAATCTAAACAGTGCTGAGAAAGATAATGATCCCGCTGTAAACTGCCTAATGACCTCGCTTTAATAATATCAGTGGAGTGATCATTTGCAGGGAATTTAGTTTTCAATTGGGGCGATTACTGCAAGCTGCTGCTGCAGCATTAAAACCAGGAATATAGTGGAAGGAAAAGCCCACCTATAGGTGATAGTGAGGACCACTGTACCCTCCCTTCTTTGTGTTTGTTGTTATTTGATCATGTTTATCCCCTGTGTTACTCTGGCAAGCCATCAAGTGGTAAAATGATATAAAGAAATATGAGGTTAAATTGGTTCTGTCATAAAATTGATTTAGGTGTATATTTTTGGTCATAATTTTTATAATTCTTACTTCGGCCATGTCTTTCTTATATCTACTGTTGTTTAAAGGGCAGTCGATAGTGGAAGAGAAGTGAACGAAAGGCAAAAAGTGGACCTTGATACTTTATTTAAACGAATACATTTGAGCATGTGATAAACTTAGTAGTGTAGTGTTATCTCAGTTTCAATGAATGAATGTCTGTAAAACAAATTAACTGGCTGCTATGCAGGTGCATTAAAATTAATTAACACACATTGTCACTTTTTTTGTATATCTGTGGTTTAACCTTTGGCCTACATTTATGCCTTTTGAGATTGGTGTTGAGTGTTTTAGATGATGTGTTGCACAAGTTCACAAAGTGTTTCAGTACATGAACTTAATCCACGTGGATAGACACAGTGAGCAGTTTGACCAGTTTAAAATCACCTTAATTAAATTATTGATAAAACAGAATTAGCTGTTTCTTGTCTTCAATTAAGTAACATTAGTGATCTTCAGACTTTGAGCTGTGTTACTTAAAAATGGCTCCCAGTGGCCAGGTTCAAAGGAAATGTTCTGGACACTTTACACAGGTCATGTATGCAGACAGAACAGAGGCCCCTGAAAGGGGTCCTATGAGACTGGGCTGCTGGCACCCCTCCTTCCTCTTTCTTCTTTCTTTCTCTCTCTTTTTCCCTGTCTGTCTCTCAGGGAGTGGGGTACATGTCATTGGCTGTTTCTGGTTCCTGATTTTCTCAGTTCTCTGGGAAGTGACCATATTTGGCACTCTTGAGATGTTTACGCCTAAAGGGGGGACAACAACCAAAATACTTTGAATATTTCATTCTGAATCCACACGCTGCCTGACATCTCCACCTCAGTCATGGGAAACAGTATTGATATATAAACCAGGCTGTGGCTCTGATCTGCTGACTGCACTCTAGAGAATGTAATAAAGAGCTTTTTACAGGCTGTTGTTAGCTTGAATTTTGATGGTCCTGTTGGTCACGGTTATCAGCAAACCGTTTTCTAAAGTAATCGCTGAGCTGTCTCCTGGTCTAACTCACGAAAAACAAGTTGTGCAACTGGGAGCCTTGCCCCCTTCTTGTTCCTCTCAGGCTTGTAAGCACAGCTCTGTTGGAAAGGGGTAGTGTGTATGTGTGTGTGCATGTGTTGTTATGTATGCTTTCCATGTGCTTCTGTAACCCGCCCTGTCACACAGAGCTGCATTAAAGCCTCACACATTTCCCGCTCTGACAATCTGAGTTAAATATCCAAAAACGTCTTCTTTATTCAGGAAGAACAGTTGAATAGTTGTGATCTTCCATTACAGCTGATGGATTAATGTGTTGATTTATAAAATTAGGGCTACAGCAGGAGGATGGCCAAGTAGAGATGCCCTCCATTTGTGTGTGAGTTTGTCTGCAGCCCATTTGGAT
Organism: Thunnus thynnus; assembly: GCF_963924715.1. NCBI lineage: Eukaryota > Metazoa > Chordata > Actinopteri > Scombriformes > Scombridae > Thunnus > Thunnus thynnus. Next base: position 18,898,453 of record NC_089524.1, on the reverse strand, counting down.
ACTCAGGCACTCTTCACTGAAGTGCACAGTGGCATTTTCCGACAATGCTGTGCATGTTGTGGAATGTGTTTGAAGTGGCCCACCATGTAGGTGCCTGTGCATGTGTCACTGTGTGTGTGTGTGTGTGTATTGTGTGTACACGTTTATCAGTATGCACCCCAGCCACCCTGTGCTGTCTGCAGGATCTCATCTCTCAGCTCCTGACCTGCCCACTTCCGGGCAATGTATGTTTTCGGTGTATCTGTGTGTGTGTGTGTGTGTGTGGGTCCAGAGGAGGTGGCTATGCATGAGAACAGTGTGTACTAGAGCGGCAGGCTCAAGAGTGGGCTGCCTGTTATCACTAGCCCATGTGCCCTGAGTGGCCCCTTGACCCCCCCCCCCCCCCCCCCCCCTCACACACACACACACACACACACACACACACACACACACATCCAATTCATCAAATGGACATACTGTTGAGGTGTATTGTTGTGAAATTAGCAAGCATTAATGCATGACGAGCTGTCCTAATACATGAAAGCGATGAATAATGCAGAGGTGAAAAATGTCATGATAAAAGCAAAGCAGAGTGAGCATTTCTCTGCTGAATCCGTTATTTTATATCAGGACATCTTGGAGGACGTTATTGTGCTCATGTGATGGCCTGTTGAAAAGGAAGGAAAGCATCTGCATTTAAATAAATTTGTAGAAGTTGATTTGCAGTCAGTTTAACCCACATTTAAGTCGCCAGTTAGTTAACTGTAAATGTAGTCAAACATAAGTATTGTCGGCATTATTACCTACAAATTTAAATACCTTGTAACAGTCATAAGAGTGAAAAATGCCCAGCTCTATTTCCCAGAACCCAAAGTGATGTCTTCACGTTGCTTGTTTTGTCGGCGCAGTTTGCAATATTGTAAGGCAAGAAAAGAAAAGATAATCGTCTCATTCAAGAAGTCAGAACCATCAAAAGTTCAGCATTTTGCTTGAAAAATGCCTCAAAGATGGATCAGTTATCAAATTAGTTGCTTATCAATTTTCTGTGGATCAACTATTCGGCTCTAGTAGATTTGATTTGTTCTGGTATACAAGTTCACAAACATATATGAGCCAAAAAATAACAAAGCTTTACAATGCTTACTCTGATAGCGAGGCTAAATTATGGACTAAATGTGCCTTCAATAGTTAGGGTTAGATATACTGTGTAATACTTTTTGTAGGTTTGAGTAGAATCAAGATAGTAATACTCCTGTAGCTGATATGAAGGTGTATCATTGAAACTATATAATGTACAGTTACTGTCATTAACCGTTTACCAAACATACAGTATTCAAAATGAGTCACAGGTAATTTCCTGTCGCGGTGTTGTTGTTTGCTTCAGTAATAGCTGTTTTATCTGCTGTTCTCATGCCTCGCTATTAGAACAGCCAGTACTGTATGTTTAATGGGCTCCGTGCAGAATCGTGGCTTTCACAATACAGCCCCACTGCTGATTGCAGATTGCCATTGTATGTTTGGGTAGTCCATGTTCACAGAGCTAGCAGACAATGAGGGTCATGAACTGAGGCTCCACCAGCTGTGTGTTGCGTTTCGAGTGTTAGCCAGGAAGGCAATATGTACTGCTAAAGGAAATTAACTGTTGGGGTTCCTTTCCTAAGTGCTTCCTCCTCTGCTCTTATCTTTCCAAGTATCCCTTTCAACTTCTCCTAACTTGCCAACGCATTTTTTGTTGTTGTTGTCGTTCATCTTGCGTGTGTGTTCCAGGCAGTCTTTTCCAATAGCAATGCAAGCGGAGGATGAAAAACACAACCTGACCTTTTGACTCCCGCAATTCACAGTTTGATCGGCCCGACAAGCAAATACATTCCTGTAACGTGTTTGCTTGTGTGTTCGGTTTTGTCTGCTTTCGACAGACTCTTCAACACTATGTTGACATTGTTTTCATTTTGTGATCAATTGAAAAGGGTGGAAGGATTTTCCCCCATTCAGCCTTTGTGAAGGAGAAAAGATCATTACACAGATCGCAGTATTCTCAACAAGTTCTGGATTTTTAAAACAGCATCAGATTTGACACTTAACACATATTGTTAGTCTCTTAAGATTTGTCCAGTTTTTAAGTGTTGTTGTGAAGCACAATGTGCAGACATGCTGAAGGTTGACATTGACATGGATAACTTTTAAGCAGTTCTTGGCCAAATATTACCTCCCTTTTTTGATTTTTAGTCTACAAACAAGTTCATACAAAAGTAAGATCTGTTATCTCATTTTCAGAAGTTATACACTGAGAATAACCCAACTGATACTGGATTATCTAACTAAACTAAAGGATCATGCTATGTCAACTTTTATCTGTCAGCTTGGTGTGTGAAATTACTCTAAATACTACAATACCAACGTGCCTCAGTGTCCATTACTATTAACAGGACAGCCCGAAGCCAGAATCACAGTTCTAGTGTATTCATTTATATTCTTGAATTTGTCATTGCTGAATTGATCCAAAATCTGAAAATAAACTGAGTCACTTTGATGTCATAAAAAAAGTACCAAAAGTACCAGAGTTGGGCTGCTAAGTGTAGGTCTATAAAATGAAGAGGAGGTAAACATGTTTGCTCAACAAGTAGGGTGATAAACAATAAGTTTTAGATGGACAGATGGAGAGAAAGAGAGAGAATGTCACCTGCATTTTGAACATAACATGCTTTTTTGGGAGACGTTAATAGTTGCTTCAGCCACAACGTTTTGGGACTGCGGTAGATTACCCAGTGGTGGTCCTTAGATTTAGGTCTTTTGATGGAAGATGTCAGAAAAAAAACAGCTATAGCCTTTCTAACAGCCAGACTTTTACAAAGATGCATATTATCTCTTATTAACAAGTGACAAGACATTTTTTTAAAAAGTTCTTGATAAAGAGTATAGCTGCTACTGCACCTGCCGTAAAAAATAAACTAATGAATGACTATAATTCTCTTGAAAGGTGGCTAAAAATTCCAGAAAATAAAGTTGAAATGAAAATTAATTGATTGATTTGTCACTAGATTTCTAATTAGCCCTGAGATGCAATTCTTTGAGAACACTTGGATCAGAGGAGGTTTTCCCTATCCATCGCAATATCATGTCAGGCTGTAAATGAAGTGAGCAATTGGAATATGTGTATCTGTCTTTACAGTCCTGTGATAGGCAGAACTATAGTTCAAAATACAAAGCTTAGCCGATGCCATCCTCTCTGACTCCCATTCCTAGATAGAGAACTGTGGCTGTTTATGTAAACCTCTGCTCACTGCACAGAAATGTAGTCTAGCTGGGAGGGGATGGGATGCTGGGGAACACACACACACACACACACACACACACACACACAGACAAACACAGAGTGCGCCGTTACGCCATGCTGCAACAATCTGATTTGATAGTCCTTGTTGCTGTTTGGATCTGCCCTATTTTAACCATTGGTGACTTCACACTGTAAAATCCACGTTGAGCCGTCCCTGTAATGCGGGGATCAGCAAAGGGATCTTTTGGGGCCCTTTTGCAGGCAGGACCAGACACTGGCTGAGACAGTGTCCTTGTCCTAATGTGAGTAAATTTGTAAATCCATCTTCTTTTTCTCCATTTTGGCCGTCCATCCACAGCAGCGTGATATTTTTGACCATCAGTGTGGTTTTTTTGTTGGGGTTTTTTTTTTTTTTTTGCAAAGATGCTGTCTGAAGTTGGTAAAGTTGAAAATGACTGTGATGGATGATGAACATCCTGTATATATCGTCCTGTGGTCCCGGCTCTAACTACACATCCAAAAAGACTCCCTGGTACAGTCAGTTGTTCACCTTTGCTTTGTAAACAACTGTTGAAAAATAGTGAAAACCTGTTTGGTAGAAACCAGGTAAAGCCTCTGGTTCAAGCGGTCGACGCCTGTTGGATGCACTGCAGTCTTTTTATGAAAGCAATTGTAGAATTGACATTTTAAACAGTGTTTCTAAATTAATCTACATTAGCATAGACATGAGCGAGGAGGGTCGGCTAAATGGGGGTCTCTGTTGTCGCCATGATAGCTACTTAGGACAGATGTAATATAAAGTTGAACAACTTGGTAGATAAAATCTTCTGTGCATATACAGTTTTATACTGAACTTTGGACAACCCTGAAATTTTGAAACTAAATGATGAGATTTGAATTCACTCAAATATATGTAAGTTGAAATTGACAGAAGTATATGGTATCCATCTTTCTTTATTTCACATTGAATATAACTGAAACTTTTGATTTACAACTTAACATATTATTTAATACAATAAAACAAATGAAAATGTCATGGCCAAAACTATTGGTACCTTAACTTAATATTTTGTAGCGCAGCCTTTTGAGGCAATAACTGCAGTCAAGCGCTTTCTATATCTCTGAATAAGGTTACGACACTTCTCCACTGGTAGTTCGACCTACTCTTCTTGAGCAAACTGCACCAGTTCTCTCAGGTTTGATGGGTGCCATCTCCCAACTGCAAGTTTCACCTCTTTCCACAGATGTTCAATGGGATTCAGATCAGGACTCATAGCAGGCCACTTCAGAACAGTCCAACGTTTTCTTCTCATCCACTCTTGGGTGCTTTTTGATGTATGTTTAGGGTCATTATCCTGCTGGAAGACCCATGACCTGTGACTAAGACACAGCTTTCTGACACTGGGCTGTATGTTTCACTCCAAAATGCCTTGATAGTCTTCTGATTTCATTGTGCCCTGAAACCCAGTGCCTGAGGCAGCAAAGCAACCCCACAACATCACTGAGCCTCCTCCATGTTTCACAGTAGGCATGGTGTACTTTTCTCTTTTCTTTTGTAAACACAAGGTTAGTGTGATTTACCAAAAAGCTCTAATTTTGTTTCATCCGTCCAAAGCACATTCTCCCAGAAGGACTGGAAATGCTTGTCAACATGCATTTTGGCAAAGTCCAGTCTGCCTATTTTGTGTCTTTCTCTTGGAAGTGGGGTCTTCCTGGGTCTTCTACCATGGAGCCCATTTTCATTCAGACAGCGACGGATGGTGCGACTTGAAACTATTGTACCTTGAACTTGAAGATCAGCTTGGATCTGTGTTGAAGTTTTTCTTGGTACTTTCGCGACCATTTGAGCAACCCTTCTGTTCAATTTCGGGCCAATTTTCCTCTTGCGACCACGTCCAGAGATGTTGGCTCCATGGGTAACATTGGCAACAGAGGTCACAGGAACATCAGGCTCTTTTGAGATGGTCTCGTAACCTTTCCGTTGACCATGCTTGGCTATTACATTTTTTCTAATGTCCTCAAACCACTCTCTAGTTTTCCTTCTGTTTTCCATGTTCAATGTGATGCACACAGTGGCACAAAACAGCAGAGTCAGTAATTTTCTCCTTTTAAACTGGCTGCATGAGTGATTATAAGATTGAAAACACCTGTGACACTAATTAAAACACAATAGTCTGCTTAAAGTATCACTACAAATCAATTATTTCTTACAACTTCTACAGGCTACAAGTAACAGGCTATATTAGAATGTTTTTGTAGAATAAACATAAACATGCATCGATAATAAACTATCTTTTAATTTCAACATTGTTCATGGTGAATGCATTATTTTAATAGAATGTAAGGGTACCAATAATTTCGGCCATGTCTGTATAAAATTAATCTTACATTAAAAGTGCACCACATGTGACATGAAGGCTTGGTTGTGTCAGTGATTTACATAATGTTTATATTTTATAATGCGCAGGTTGTAACCACATGCTTTGAACATTGATTATCACTTACAATTGTAATAATTCTGCTTTTTGAGCCAATTATGCTGTCGATTGTATAAACTTTTCAACTAATATTGCTTGCATCTCAGACAAAACACAAATCAAATCAAACTTAATTTTGTTGCTCCACTGTTGATGCAAAAACCGAAAGGGGGTGTCCACATTTTTTGCATGTCACTATATGTACGCAACTCTGTGCAAAGTTCACCCTCTTTGTATCTGTATCATGTATCTGAGTGTATACGAGCACTGGGATGCGTGTGTGTGTGTGTGTGTGTTTGTTGGGCTGGAGTGGCTGTGTAATTGAACCTGATGGGTTAAATTTATTTTGAGGACTGTCATATGACTGAGAAGTGGCCGTTTGACACACAGCCCAGTGTGTCTCTTAGCAGTTAATTACAAACACACGCACACACAGGACTGTAAGGTTGATCAGTGTTATTGAGCAGAAGTTCGGAAAGATTCAACCTATGAGATAAATACATAGAATACTAAAGATGAATGAGAGATATAGCAATCAATCAAAGCTGATAGTAAATGTCAAATTAATTTACACATCATGTTTTTATAGACCTAGTTGACATTTGTGATCACAGTCATGCAAATTCAACCAATTCTTTGCAATTTTGTTTGATTCCAGCTATGTTTTTGGTCAAATTTGAAAGTAGGTTATAAGATGTTCTAATTACTTCACTTTCCTGCATAAAATAATTAAAATCAGAATCAAACTTCGACTTCAACGAGCCAGAAAGCATTTGTTTCTAGTGTACTCCTGAGTGAGAAACATGCTACAGATTTGATGATTAAATGTGGGAACTGAAGCAGGGTGAAGAAAGTTGTTTGCACCACAACTTTTACTCCCTCTCTCCCTCCTTTGTGAATGTTGTGACACTTGGCTTGCTATCTCTCTCCCGCCTCACGCCGGAGCTCCCTCTACTCCCATATCCATCTCTCATTCTCCCTCCCCCCCCCCCCTCTCCGTTTGCTTTTACGTTCAGGGGTAAGAGGGTTCACTCTCATCCGCTGATTTGTTTTTCTTTCACACTGCAGATGCGCACAGCCTGCAGACCTACGCACACACACACACACACACACACACACACACACATACACACACATACACACACCTGCTAATCCCACTCTGTATGGGGTGGGAAAGCCTCCTCTTTCAAACCTCTTAAAGGTGTGAACACCATCCATTTGACACCTCTCTCTCTCTCTCCCCTCTTTTTTTTTGTTTTCTCCTCTCTTATTAGGCCTGCTTGCACCAGCTGGGCCTAAGTGATGCTTAACACACCTGCACATGGTGAACAACAGCACCCAGTCACATGGACTTTTCTGATTATGTTGCTGCTCTGCATCTGCGTGTGTTCATGTGTGCGTCTCTGTGTCGTTTTATGAGCACTGATGCTTGTATGTGTAATGCGTTCGGTGACGGCGTGTGTGTCGGTTAGGGGTGGGGGGGGGGGGGCTCTGTTTTTGTCCTGATGAACCAGCCTGAGATGGGTTACTATGGTGACAGGACTAGCTGTGCTGGCAGTAGGCTACACTGCTCCCCCCCCCTCCCCACCTCCCCTTTCTAAATACTCTAGACTGACTGCATTTAACTCCCATTTAACTTATTTATGTAGTTTTAATACGTGACGACAGAAGGTAGGGTCTTGTCATGTCATTATACATGCTATAGTAATATATTGAGTTGTAGTTGTATAATGCAGTTGTGTAATGTCACAAAGGCTCAGTACCTGTTACGCAGTCAGGATCTTTATCCAATCAACATGTGTCGTGTTCAACGGGGGAACAAGTCATTGAATCTGCTACTATCACTGCTGGATTATGTCCTAAAAAGATTCTCTTCACACACACTTTCTTCACCGTAGCCTCACCATTATCTCAGCAGATGGAGAGGGAGACGGAAACCACCTGCTTAACAGAAAGAGGTTACACAAAGCACCTTACTTGTCAATTCTTTCTCGTGCCCACTGCGCTGCTTCTCCGTACAATTTCACCCACTGTAGTCATAGAGCCAGATGGGTGAAAATCTGGCCATGCCTTGCAAAACTACTGGCCAAGCAGTAAATGTAATCCCTTAATTATAGATTATGTGCTCATATGATTTCATTAGGGCTTTTTTATTAACTGTTGACTGTTTTTTTAATAACCGGTTTGTTTCTGCAATTTGTAAGCGGTCTTTATTCTTGGCAGTGATACATGTAATAACGAACCCACTAATATGTAGCCTGGTACATGTAAGAAATAAATCTCACAAGCTCAGTTTTTGTGAAACCGAGAATCAGTTGAGCCATCTCACATTTTGTTCTGGACTAATCAACCGACTATAGGGAGTGTCGAGATGATGATCTGACTCACCACCTTTCATAACTAGCTAAAAACTAAGCGTTGTAGATCACTGTAGCGCATATTTCTCTCTAATATGTATTCAGAAACCGAATTTGAAAGATGATTTAACAGAAATTGACGGTGTGTTTCCAAAATAGCCACAGTGTATCTCTGGTTTAAAGTCCTACAGCGTGTCAATAAAAGTAATTCTCTAACAAGCAAATTAGAAACTTTTTCTCCAGACCGCAGCACAAGTTTTGCAGGTTGAAACAATATCAAACAAAACAGTCAAGAATATTCATCAAAATAAGCATTGAAATGTTGGCACAGAGCAGTCTGGTACTGAAATGGCCAATTATTGCACACTTAACTAAAACGTCTGTAAGCACGGCCTGCGACGAATGAATGTTAAATTAATTCATGTGACTCAAAAGTGGGACCGTTTAGTCACAAAAATAAATGCAGTTCTCTTAAACAGACATAATCTCTAATATACTTTTAAACTTTTTGTCAAATAAAAGCAGTGGATTGACTGCATGTGCACGCAATATGTTCTGGGAAAGAGGGAGAAAAAAACAAAGCATTTGAGTACAGACGTAAGCATCAGTTATGGCAAAACATTAAGCTCTGAAGCATTCAGGTCAGCCCTAGTTTTTTTTTTTTTAATGTCAATAAATAGTTGTTGACGTGTGTGCTTTGGCCTGCGTATACGCATCACGTGCTCTTTGCTGCCGTAACAATGTTTAACTGGTCATTAAGCGTCATGCTCTCGACTTGCTGAGCTTTGAAGAAAGAGAAGAAAACAGATACATAAGGACTAAAGGCTAAGAGTGAGAGGAGTGTGGCAGAGCTGATACTGTACCGTCGCTCCGTCTGAGAGAAAGCAAGCAGTGGACTGATGCCAGAGCTGAGTGAAAAGGGACAGAGAGATGAAGAGCTTGCACCTCGTTTATGAGCTCGCATCAAGCATTCCTAATTCACTTACAGTTTGGGGGGCCCATATTGAATCATGCCTTGCTGTTAAATGACAGCGTAATGAATGGAAGTCATTTTACAATACCGCCATGGCCACAGACCCTCCACTCCAGGGACCGGTCTGTCAGAGGCTAGGTAACAGCAAGTGATTTGTTGCCCGGGGGCCCTTTTGAATGTTAGCATGACGTCAGTATTCCATCCATGCCCATACCTAGCATGCTCGTGGATATCCTGTATGGAAAAACCAACAGAGGAGGGCAGCGATAGAAAATCTTTCGGAATCTGCAAGGAGTTTTTTTTTTTTTTTTTTTTTTTTTTTTTTTTTGTGGAAAAACAAACAGCAGTGGGAGGGGATATTTGTCCATAATCAAAAACCCATGTTTGAATGTTTTATTGATAACATGCTCAGAATATCTACTGCTGCACGTGTAATGATATCAATTCATATAAGAAAGTGGCGTTAAAAGGGCAGAGAGTAATAAAAATCGATTTCTTGCAGAGATTCATAACATGTTTGTGCTTTGGTAAATGGACGGAGGCACTGAAGCTGTGGGTATAGGCCTCAGCAATGGAAAAGGTAGAGGGAGGGAGAGATACGGAAAGAGCGGCAGGATGTGTGTCTGCATGTTTGTGCAAATGCGTGTGTGTGTGTGTGTGTGTGTGTATGTGAGGTTTTCCTGCAGCAGCCAGTGAGAGCTGGTGGTCTAACAGAGCAGACAAACGGGCCATTAAACTGACCTGGCCCCTCTGCTCTCCATCCCTCCAGCCTCCCCTCTGCTTCTCCCTCTTTTCCGTCTTGGTTTGTCAACTCTCCCGACGTCTGTTTGCTCCTGTACCACTTTGCTTTCTCCATCTCAAATTCTGCCCTGTTTTTTTTTTCTTTCTTTCTTTCTTTCTTTCCCATCTCCTCTGCTTGTTAACGTGTCTCCTCACTCCTCTTTATAGTCTCCCCAGCTCACACACATATTCTCCTATACACACACACACAAACACGCACGCACACACACACACACACACACACAGTTGGAGTCTCATTTCAAGGCAGTTAGAATCAAATTATTTCCTCCTGTCTGGGTGTTTTTCTTCATTTGCCTCAAATTTTGGATTCAGTCGTAGCTCGGAGTTGGCAGCCTCGCAGCAGTCCAGTCAAATCAATAGGATTTGCCATGCTTGGGATGAGCTCACTTGTCCATTCACCACACAGGCAATACTAAACCTCTAAACTGTTATAGCTGGAGGTTAAAACTACCAAGTGTCGAAAGAAAGTGTTAGCATGTTGAGCTACAGCTGTCCCAATCGCAACTCTTGGCTGTTTCCCCTCTCAATCTTTCTTTCTCTGTTTCAGTCGTATTGCTGAGCGGCTAAAGCACAATCTACAGTAGCGCAGTGAGTGTGTTAGAAATATTACAACACTGGAAAGAAGCTTCATAGCCGCTATTCAAACGTAGAAGGTCGTGAGCAGGCAGGCAGAAAGGTTTGGAAGAAGAAAGCAAGCCATAAGGGACGGAAGAAGCTGATTTGGCAAAGCCATCAGGCAGGCGTAGCTCGTCCAGCCCCATGTGTAGCTCTGGTTTGTGGGTCGGAGCGTTGGTGGGGCCGGGCCCTGCAGCTGCTGCCGTGCGGCTGCAAGTCAAGCAGGGCAACCGTGCCCCGACTGCCTCCCTCTCAGACCGAGGCTCACCACACCAAGACTGCGCTGCGCTTCACTCGCTAACGTGGGAAGATGAAAAGGAACATCAGATGTTTTTTGTATTACTCACTCTGCATATGAGTGTGTTGTGTGCGTGCGTGTTTGTGTCTGTGTGAGTCGTCTCCGTCCTGCACTATATCTTAAGCACAGTCCCGCCTGCAGTTGATTACCTGCTCCTGTTTCATAGTCTTCCGTCTGTTCCCAAATGTGTCGACTATGTCAGGAATGCTGCCCCCCCACAACATGCGATTTTATTTGTTTGGAGCACCACCTGGTTTAGCCGTTTTGTAGGGCGTGGCCAGAATTTTTGGGATTTCTTTTTTTTTTTGGAGTCTGTGTGTTACTGGATGTACAAATATTTTCTAGACAGGGGACTTGTTGGTTTTTAGATGGAAATAAGCAGAAAAACTGAATTCTGCGTGTTTGTTGCTTACTTTACAAATTACATGTTGCTACATCCAACTAACAGCAGGCAGAGCTTTTTAGTCATATGGAGCATGGCATGTTTAATGCACTTGGCTTGCGTTTTTCATTCCTTTATGTGAGTTGGTAAAACACACCATGCCGCAGGAGTATATGAGGCATAGGGAAGGAGAAAGCAAAAAGGCTGGAAATGGAATGAGGAACTGGGCCATAAGGAAAAAAAACCTCCAGATACAAAGACAATGACCATCTTATCTGCTATACATATGGACTGAATTCTTGGCCTTTGTTTGCTGCTGAAAAGACCCTCAGATTCTCAGTCATCTCATATCAATCTTACATAAACAGTAAGTTGGACACGAGACATGTTTCACTGTCAAACTATACATGTCCATATAGTCGATATTTGGTGTTTGTATTGGTAGACATGGACTTCTGCTCTTGCTTTTTCTGCCCTCTTTTCCTCCACTTTGCTTCGTCCACCTCTCTTTTCCTCTCCCTCCCTCCCTCCCTCCCTCCTCGCAGCCTTGAGTTCAAGGTCAAACCAGGCTCTATGGAACAAGAAAATAGTGAGTCATTGTTTTTAAAAACAAGTGACAGTGACCCGGCACCTCGCCTGCCCCCATCACTTCTTTTTCTCTTCCTCATTCTTTCTCTATGTTTATATTTTGTCTCTTTGTCTCCCTCTGTCTGTATCTATCCTTTCGCCTCTCCCTCCCCTCCCCATCTCTTTTCTCCTCTCTCCTTTGCCAGTGCCGGAAGGTAGAGAGATGGAGGCGAGCCAAAGTCACCAGTGTGATCTGATTTAGGCCTCTCTCTTCTCTTGGCCAGCCATCTGACAGCGCAGGGCCTGCATGTTGCTCTTTTCTACCCGCTTCAATCTGCCACAGCCTGGCCCTGTGCCACAGCTGTAACGGGACCCAGCGTTGTATATAAATAGGCTAGGCCAGCTCCCTTTGCCATGCTCTTCAATGGGAGGCTGAAGCAATGGAGGAACAGGTGCTCCAACCCACCCACTCCTCTCTCTCACCGCTCCGTCTCCCTTCTCAAGCCCCTCCACCTTTAACTGATGTCCTCAAATGTGGAAGCACAGGTCATTCGTGATGCAAGTGATAGCTACGCTCGCTTGTTGTATCACTCGGTCATTGTCCCCTTTGACTGTTAACAGAAGGTTTTAAAACTGCCCCCCTCCTTTTTCTTTCCCGGGCTCACGTACTGTTATTTTGGTCCTCAACTCTCTTTGTTTTGGAGGTACAAGTTGGTACATGTTAATCAAAATGCCTCTCATGCAATTTCTCAGCATCATTTTTCACTGTAGAAGCCACAGCTTGGCAGTGGGCGCATAGGGAGCTGGCTTTACTTCTCAGGACTTTCCACAGCTATATTAACAAACAAATGCATTTTTCCACTGGCAGTCCACTTGGCACCGCAGCCGCATATTCTCTCTCCTGGGGTTTGTTCAGCAACTGCGCTGTTGACAAATCTATAATCAGCAGATCACCTCATCAGGGGCAACGTGCGCCTAAGCTGACAGGGAGGGGAAACTTCTCACAGTCCCGAGTTAGCTGCCACCTGGTTTCATGCTATACAGGTCTGGTTTCACGCTAAGCTAATGTGCAGCCGCCCTCTGCTACAGTGAAAGGCAGAGGCATGGCCGGTCCGTGGGCCACAGAGGGTTTCAACTCTTACCTTCTAAAACTGCCTCTGTGATCCACTTTCTCACTGCCAGCCAGCACCGGGCTAGCCAGCCAGCTACTGTTAGTTGATGCATATTAAATTCTCTGCAGGGAGCACAACTCTAAAAATAAAGAATCTGTCTGAAATTATAGCTACACTATGACAGAGGCTGCAGCTGAGGGTGCTCACTGAAAAAGTGGAGATGGCCCTTTCTGTCAGAGATAGCCATTACATTACATCGCTATGACCTCAGTTGCACTGATCAAGCTTAAGTAATTTTTGTGCTGTAATTACAGTGACTTTATGCAATGAGCTAATTCTGCTTTATATCTGACCAGGGGAGACTGCAAAGATGGGAGTGTGGTAGTTGATCACATGCTGTTAATACTTTTGGCATTTGACTGATGTCTTTAGTGTATCGTAGACTGAGTGCAAATTAGCAAGAAGTTTGGTCTTTAGTTCACACTCATTACAAACAGCCAATACTAATGATTTAGAGACATCTCGGCTAATATTCCTTTTGAACCAAGCAATAAATTGAAGGGGGGGGAAAAAGTAAAAGGAGAGATGTTAGACAGATGTTTTCTTTTTCTTCAAACACGCTGCATAAACTTCCATCTTACATTCGACAGACCCTCGATTTGCTGTGCAGTTAAATCTAAATCAGAATAATTTTTTTGCCCTCCCCTTGTCAGCACATAGCTGCCTCACACTGTGGCTGGATTGTATCCTCAACGTAAAGGTTGAAGTAGAAATGTTGAAGTTTGTGTGAACAACAGTAGCTGCTGCTATCTTGAAAACAGCAATTTATTCAGATAATGTCACAACGTGAATGTGTGAAAAGAGCTCATAGGTATTCACGCAATACACATAATCACAAATTATATGTATATTATCAAGAGAACTGACATTTCCAAGGATGCAGTTACACGTACAGCATATTTAAACTTTTTAAAAAAAAAACAAAATATATACATTAAAATGTTGTAAGGGAATTTGTTAATCTCCCTTTGAAGACTTAAACTCGTTCACCTCGCTCCATCTCCAAAGCTTTTTCCTCTGCTGTTTCTGTTTGTCTGACACCCCCTATACCTCCCTCCCTCCTCCTCCTCCTCCTCTTCTCATTCCTGCTGCCAAATTAAGTGTCAAACAGACAGGGAAGGCGGGTGGATGGCCCACATTTCTCCTATAGAGGTCCACAGTATGGTACAGTACGTTCCAGTCTTTGCTCTGTTATTCCATTCTCTGTCCTGCTCCGATACAGACCTGGCCCCCTTTTTCCCCCCCGGGCTCATTAGCGGCTGATTGGGTTGTTATTGTAATTAAGAGCTCTTGTATAGCCAGTGAGAGCACCAAGCTGTCTGCTTATGGGTGGTCCTCAGTGGGAGGGTGGGCTATAGAGGGGTCACGGTCATTGTCCACCAAAACCCCCCCACCCCACCCCACCCTATCTACACAATGTCTACCAGTTTTTTTCCAAATCAGATATGAAGCTCTATTGTGGTGATGTAAGTCAAATTGTAAATTAGAGCAGCAGTTCATTTGGTCTGTTTTGTAAACCATTTCCTTTTTTTTTTTTTTTTTTTGATGATGATGAAAAGATGAAAAACTGTGCAGCAGGTGTCTCCCTCTTTCTTTACATTTTGCTGTTTCTCTGTCTGTCTTTTTGCCCCGTGTACGTCCCTCATATATCCAGGCTCACTTTGTTGGATGTTTTTATATAGGTGAACATTGCTTATTGTTGTGTTTGTGGCCAGTAGGTAGCAAGCTCTCCCCCTCTTCAATCCTCCCCCCATGAGGCAGTTTGTGTGTGCATGTTGCCTGTCATGTAACAGTGGTCCATAGCGGCCTTCCATTCATGCATGTGATCACCAACCGTCCTGTAGGTCCCTTACGTCACTCTGCGTTCCTGCCTGGGCTCAGGTTACACTTTCACCCCCCTCACTCCCCTCCCATCATTTCTCTGACCCCCCCACCCCCCCATCCCTTCTTTCCCCTCTTTGCCCACAACCCTCTTCCTTCTGACTCAATCCCCCCTCTCTCTTTTTGCTCTCGTCTCCTCGTTCACTCTCTTTGCCTCTCCTGTGTCCCCCTGCTCCTAAACCTGGGAGGGGAGAGGGAGGAGATGGCTCATTATTTTAAAGACACAGTGGCTCTCGCAGCCAACCCCCAACTACATAACAACCCTTCCTCCCCCCAACTCCTTTACTCTCCCTCCCTCTCCGTCCCTCTTCCCCATCTGCCCCCTGATGACCCCCCCACCCACCCCCCGACTCCTTCCTCCTCTCTCGTTCCTGTCAGTCGAAAACAAGACTCCATTTTGCAGAGGGAGCTCCCAGCAGTACCGTTTACTGCTTCCCCTCATGGCCCACTAACATTTCTTTGTGTCAATAAAGCTTCACCAACAGGAGACGTGACATATGTGCTTGATGGTTAGCATGCTGTGTGAGGAAAAAAGACCTAATTTTCAGCATCATATTTCTTATCTGCAGTGAGAAAAATACATTTAAGTGAAAAGGTCATGTTTTTGTTCTCTTGGTTTGTCTTGAAGATCATTGTGGGCAGAGGTGAGTTGCACCCTGGCCCTGCTGATGTTGCGTAATGTAGTTTGTTATGTTGTTGTGTTGCACAATAGGTATCCGGTTAGCGCTGCAGGCTGACAGCGAGTGGGTGGCCTGTAGGCCTGTTTGATGTGTCCAGGAGATAAGGCAGGAGGGGCAGAGAGGTGTAAGGTTGCCGTTATCACTGAGAATAATACCAACTGCCACATAGGAGAAAAAGGAGTGTGTTTTTGTGTTTTGGTTTCTGTTACAGTATGTATCTAATATAGAGGGTGTGGCTTAAGTGAGCTGGTTAGGTGGTGTGAATGAGTTCCTGTTGTTTTGAACTATCTTTATCTGATGAGCTGTGTAACAACTAAATATGGATATAGTCTTTTTTTTTATAAGTTGTTTTTGTTTTGGCTATAAAGCTGACTATGTGAAGATGTGTATGAGGAAATATGGATACATTTAAATACTTTATTTACATGTTGAAATGCTTTGACACACATGGTCAGGTACACAGCCTGGTGTAACTCTTCTCACCTTGTCGGGTTGATGGGAGACGAAGGTCGAACGACGGACAGTAACTATCTGGTGTTCTTTTCTGCTTTACAACGGATGATGGATATTTTCAATTTTCTCACAGAACAAGAAAAAGTGGGAAGTTGACAGCAGGAGCAACTTTTAATAGTAGGCTACTGGGATGCGCCTAAATTTCAATTTGACATTTTTTCAATTTGATACATTTTTTCAAGGTGACAACAACAGACGTTTGCTCCATTACAGCAACCAGTTGGCACCTACTAAAATATGTGACCATTTGATATCTAAGTTTGACTTTTTGCAGTCTGGAAAAAATGTAACTCTGAATAGCTCAACCTTGATGCCAACATGCTGTTGTAGTAAACAACATGGTTTTATTTGACAGCGTAGTGATTACAGGCTTTACTGGCTGCTATCCATTATAAGGAGTCACTTAAACCATTCCACTGATGTGTTGCTGGTCAGAGTTTGTACCTAGGTTGTTGACATGTTTGTCTGGCTAAACATTAACAGAATGGGAAGTTAATAGGTAGCTTACACCTGGGAAATAACAACTCAATGGAACTATGCAGGTCACTGCAATAAGTTTGGACTTTTCTGTGTTTTTTAAGATGCATGTTGTAGTGTAATTTTTGACTTGAATTTTTTTTGTGCATAGTGGTGGTGGGGGTTGAGTGTAATAAATGGGGGAAAATAGGTGGCAAGCAGGGTTTCACTCCATTAAGATGCATGAAAGACACATATAGTGTGTGAGACTCAGAATGTGAAACCGCTTCTGTGTGAAGAGGCTCATTTTGCCCTACAGGCACAGGCTCACGTCCTTCTGTAGTGGTTTTTTTTTGCCCTAAGATAATGGTTGTTCTTACTAAAAAGAGTGTGTTTTCCTTTTATGAATGAGACTTGACAAATCACAAATATTTAAATTTGTGTGACAACCTCACAACCTTTTAAACCATTATTTTCTTATAGTTGCAATTGTAATTCAGTACATGACAGAGAGAAGCAGCCTAATGTTTGTTTCTTGTAGTGGAAAGAAGTTTGAAATGATCTGTTAACGTATGGCATTTTAATATTCTCACATGTTGGTTATGGTCCATAACCATCTGTTTTAGGCCGTAATGGCTGTTAGCGTGGTTGTTACAGGACATACATGGTTAAGTCATGTGAACAAATTAGTATTTTATGTCTCCCCACTACCAGTGTGTTAATGAGAATGTTCACTGAATGGGAATGTGTGTCGACACTGTGTGTACATTTCTGTGTGTACATTTATGCAAATGGTCCTTTCATTTTTAACACCGTGTTCGAACATCACACGTCACATCAATATGTCAAGCAGTAAATTATGTCTTTTTCCACGTTAAACAGCACATCTATGAACACAACTGGTGCTGGTCAAATGCTTAAAACTGACACTTGTTTTAACAAGGTGTTGACAGACATGTCTGCTCTTTTTTTTTTTTGCCACACTCAAGAAAATTTGACATTTTCAACAACTCATTAGCAGAGCAAGAGTACATGAAAGCATAAATGTACAGAGGTTTATCGGGTAGACACACATCCTGCTTGAATGATCATTTTCAGCTTTTCAAGACAATTCAAATAAGGAGTAAAGAAGGAAGTTAATAGTAACCAATCTGGGCTGCGTTTATGCTATATTTTCATACTTGTTTCTATCTTGATTGCAGTTGTAAGAGAACAATATGCCTCAGACAAACCATTTCAGTAAATGTGCTAACTGATAATACACCCATCCTGTGACGGAGAGTCTCTGTTGTTTATTTGACAGCTTCTGGTTTTGATGTACTGCTTTAACAAAGCATCATGTGTGAACAGTGTTGGCACTCAATATGGAGGCCATGTGTAATGAAAACTAGAGGTGTCCTCTTGGTTCTTTGTAATCCTGTTTTTTTAAAAGAAGAAAATAACTCTTTTGTTAGCTTTCTAGGATAACTGCAGCAGTAGAAATATTTTCCTTGTTACACCTGTCTTTTACATTTAAAACTGTGTATGGGTATCCTACCTCCTTCCCACTCAGTAATTTTCCTTTTAGCTGCTGTATAATACATTGGAAATGTGCATCTTGTTATTTGTAGCAAGCAACAGCAGCATGCCGTTTCCCTCTGTACATCTCCTTCAGTAACTATCCCCTAATGAATTCTCCACTCCTCTGATGTGTGTATGAGTGTGTGTGCGCACGCATTTGCTGGTCCAAATGTGGGCTTGTGTGTATGCGTGTGTGTGTGTGTGTGTGCCAGTGTGCAGCAGCTAAAGAGTATGAATGAGCATGGATAAGCATTTTGCTTCCAGGCTTCATTTCTGTTAACCCTTTCATGTCTGCTTCATTCAGATCAGACAGTGCCGTACAATAATTTCCTCTCTGGAGAAATAGCACTGGAGCCAATGAAAAGCGAGAGACTGAGTGTGTTAGAGAGAGAGAGAGAGAGAGAGAGAGGGAGGGAGGGAGGGAGGGAGCGCTTGCGGCCAGTCAGATTGTAGAGGGGACTTGAGTGAGGCTGCCTCATGGATGGATCTGCTCAACTTAACGCAAAACACTAGTGGTTTCATGGCTTAATTGGGAAAAAGAAGGATCTGTTGATGTTCAAATCCGCTTGTTTTAATACAGTTGCAACTCGAGGACGACTCTTGATGCCTGTTTTGCCGAAGTTGAGCTAATTGTAAGGAATGTCATGTCACTCGGTTTACACTGTGCTGGATTTTCTGCACAAAGTTATTAATACTCAGCAGTGAATATATATACTGCATTTTATGTCCATCCTGTTTATATCAATGAGGGTAGATTACATATTAAAAACATCTGTGGGTATATAGCAATACAATTCAACAACGCCACAAACTACAGCCTCAAGAAATTACCATAAAGTTGAGCACCTCTCTAAAATGGTTTACATAAAAACTGAATGTTATAACCGTCATGAACATAGCAGTTATTTCAAGGCTCTTTTACTTACCTAATAAACTGGCAAATTAATGTTGACTGTGTTAATGTTTTTTGTTTGTTTTTTTCCTTTCACTGGGAAGCTCCGTGGTATAAATTATTTTTAAATTTATGAATGAAAATGTAGGGAAACACTCAAAATGTGTCCTAAGAAAACTGTAGTAAGCCTTAATAAAATTCTTGGATGATCAACAGCAACAACAACAACAAAAAAAAACACTGGTAACTTGTGTCTATATTTTTGTTTCTCACATTTCTGCTTATCTCTATCTTTCAGTTTGTCTGAGTAAAGACATCCGGAACAATGTGACCAACCTCCAGTCGTTGGAGAACTGCACCATCATTGAGGGCCACCTGAAGATTCTGCTCATGTTCAAGACCAAGACCGAAGACTTCCGGGGCCTCAGCTACCCCAAGCTGCGAGTGGTGACCGACTATGTGCTGCTGTTCAGGGTCTACGGCCTCGATACCCTCACCGATCTCTTCCCAAACCTTACGGTGATCCGCGGCAACAACCTCTTCTTCAACTACGCTCTTGTGATTTACGAGATGCTGCAGTTGAAGGAGGTGGGCCTTCACAGCCTCATGAACATCACCAGGGGCGCTGTGAGGATCGAGAAGAACCCAGACCTCTGCTACCTGGCTACTCTGGACTGGTCCAAGATCCTGGACTCAGTGGAAGACAATTACATCGTGGCCAATAAGAACGATGGGGAGTGCGGAGATGTGTGTCCAGGCACGGCCCAAGGTCAGACCATCTGTCCGCAGAACACTATCAACGGACACTTCAGGGGACGATGCTGGTCACAGAACTACTGCCAGAGAAGTAAGTGTACATGTGTGTGATTGATTCTTTAAACAAAGAGAAAAGACAGAATATTCACTGTATTCAGTCTTTTTTCCTCACACTGTCCTGGTATAGCTATTAGAAAGTCAGTTTTTTCTCTGGTGTTAAACCAGCCTCATACTCACCAAATTATTTAAAGAATCACATTTAGGTGTGAAGCAGAGGAAAAAGCTTCATGTTGTCAGACATGTTAGTATAACACCTTTCCAGAATCCATCACATGGCTCGTCGCAAAGTGATCCATTGAGACACACGATGAGAAAATGCACTGGAGAGATTTTTTTTTTCCTCCCAGAAATCAATTGAGGCGACGGATGTTTTAATTTCAAATGGTTTATATAATGATTTCTATGATGTGGAGGGTTGCTCCTGATATCAGAAGCCAGGAGTCGTGGACACGCCACGCCCTCTGATTAGCATTCATTGACTGGAGCATTGTGGGCAAGCGATCTGTAATTAGAGGCTCGGGATCTGCTTGATGTGTGAAAAGACTCAACTGTATCATTGAGTCAGGGGAACTGCACACTCAAAGGTAGGCATTAGGGGAGGAAAATGCAATGAAAGAAAGCCGGTTAGAGCGAGAGAGTTGATGGACAGGGATAAACGGTATAGTACACATGTTTGTTAGAAATTGTATTTTCTCTCCTTTCGGTTAAAAAGGAACTGTGGGTTCGCTTGGTGCTGCCGCCAGCCAGCCTGCCAGTGTGTCGGCCAGTCAGTCAGTTAGTTTTTCCTCTCCTACCATAAACACAGAGAATGGCGTCTATTGTAAGACACATAGAGAGAATGCTTATTATTTTTTGAAGGCGATTATAGCTTGTGTTGTTTTTTTCTCTTCTGTCTCTGTGTCTGACAGAAAGGCTAGCATTCAAAGCCTAACGACCTTGGCCATGTTTATACTTGAACATCAACTGTTACAGCCCGCATATAATGTTGGCTCCTCGATTTTCTGCCAGGTCTCACTGTCGGGAAAGTAATACAGGAAATGGCCTTCTTTGTGTCTCCGTCTCCTACACACACACACACACTGAATGCCTTAGAGTTTTGACTTCAACAAGGTATACAACATTCAGTGTTGTTGTTTTTTTTTAGCATTACAGAGAAGTAAAGCACTAAAGTTTGTGTTTTCCAGGACAGCAGATGTTGGACAACATTCTGAATACTAATGACGATCTTTAAATAAGTTTCTAATGACACCATTAAGAGCTCAAGGTTCAGATGTAAGACAGAGTTTGTGTGAGAGAGCCCTGACCATTAAAAAAAGGAAAAAAAAAAAGAATGTCAACCGATGAACATAAGTGAATTCACAATGCGTCAGACGACATCTGTGCATGCGTGTTCATGTCTCCTTCAGATAGGCCAGAAGAGCAGGTATGACGCTGTGCTCCGCATCATGTGACAGGCACCAGTGTAGTCAAGAGCAGGAGCCATTTCTAGAACATGATGCAATGGCTGTCTGCCCCTGCAGCGGGGGGGCCGGTGGCGGGGTGGGTGGGGGGGGAGAACAGGGGGAGTGTGAGTGTGTGCGGGCTACACATGGGGATGATATGTGTGCACTTACTGTAAATGTTTGCAAGTGTTTGTGTGTGTTTGATATACAGTACCAGTCAAAAGTTTGGACACACTTTCTAATTCAAGTGAATGGGAAGGAGTGTCCAAACTTGGCCGGTGCTGTATGTGTACTTAAGTGCATGTTTCCCCGCTGGAGGTGAGAGCTACAGTTCCACATCGCCACAGACATGTTTCCAGCCTTCAGTCTCTCAACCTTTAAGCTAATGCTCTGATACGACTCCTTTTTTTCAAATCAGTGCTATTCTAGCTTAGAACAACATACAAATATAAAACAAAAAGTAAAATTAGCGTAACAGTAGAAGTTGTAATAACAATGTTATTAGTGAGCTTTGATACCACTTAATTAGGCAGCTTAATATTACGCAGGTGTAGCAGTGTATACATGGCATGTCACAGCACGGCAGGTCAACCTAGATGAGATGAAAGGATGCGAATATCAAGAAAGAGAAATGTTTTGTTTCCCTTGGGTGCTTGTGCAGGGATATACACTAGAACACGTGCTGGGTGGTGTCGTGAGGAAACTATAGGATCTTTAATTAGAGCTTCTGTGAATGAAAACTCAGTTTACAAACTTAGATACACACATACACACATGTGCGTGTGCACACGCGGGCGCAGGGTGGGGGGAACATTAGATGGGGCATTAAAGTTTATGTGTGAGTGGAAACTGTGGGGTTGTTTTTGTTGTGTTTTTACAGGGTTCCTGTTGCCTTAGGTAAGAGCCAGGGGAGAGCCTGCATTCCTCTGATCTTACACATGCTCCTTACAAGCAGGAAAACCACTACGTGCGTGTGTGTGTGTGTGTGTACGTGCGTGTGTGAACCCAGAAATGTCATGTTTAACTGTGCAGGGCTCTTAAGTAACTTGTTGGCAATCAAAACAGCCTGGAGAGTGTAAGAGATGTGACATTCATTGCCCAGTTCTGTTTTCGCTGTTGTGTGTGTGTGTCTATGTGTGTGTGTGTCTGGTGTACATATGTATTTTGTGCGTATGTGTACTGTATATTTACAACTTTGTGCAGGTAGTTGTTTGGATGTGGAGGTCAGTCCAGTAGTAGGTTTGTCAAGTGCACTCAGGCAGCAATTTTCTCAGGTTTTACAAGCTGTCACAAGTCACTGTGGCTTTGTTACCTGATTGAATGTTGTTGGTTGCTTGTTTTCCCTCCAGACAACTGTAGCGAAGTAGCGGATTGCAGATTAGGGGTAGTAGTTTTTTTAAATTTAGTTTATTTTTTATTTTTATTAGTTTATTTAACAGGGGCCATGCACAACACAACCGTTGGGACAGAGTTGGCTATATAGCTCATTTAAATCTGCAGTGTCTGGGCAGATATTAAAACAATTAAAAACAATACAATTAGCTAAATTTACGAACAGTACATCACATATAAAACATCATACAAAATGTACATTACACGCTCTATGTTAAACAGTTGGTTCCATACAAAGGTTTATGATCAGTTTGTCTTGAGCCATGTTTCAAGTGTTGTTTTAAAAATACTGAAGCTTGTACATTCTCTGATTATGGGTGGGCATTAGGTTCCATTTATCTGCTGCTCTGACTGAAAATACAGTCACCTCTGACTGATGTCTGGTCTCCCTAGCATTGTTCCTGCAGAATGACACACATTGTTTAAGTGGTGGTGGCACAAAATCATGAATTAATTTATACATCAGGCACATATCTGCAAAACAAAGAAAACTGTCAAAGGTCAATAAATCATACTTTTGAATGATGGTACAATGATGGCAGCTCCTTGGTTTTTTATTAAGAATTTTCACAGATTGTTTGTAAAGAGTTTATAATGGTTTTGGCGTAGCCATTCTTGCCTGGGACCTAGTAATCGGCTTCACGGACAGTGTGTGTTGCGCTGTAGAGCGAGGTATCAGAAAATCCCAATTCGTGACACAGATGTAGATCAACAAATCAAAACATCTTCCAAAGCTTTACAAACCTGAAATCCTTCAACCATAAATTACAGTGTTCTGCATGGACTAAATCAGTTTAAATATCTTTGTAGCAGTGACCTCCTACATGTGGTAACATGTAGAGTTGTAACTACGTGTGCCAAGTTGTCATATCTGGGATCAGTGGGATTTATCGACCACTGGCACCTGCTGTAAATGAGACAGACAGGATGTGTAGGCATGTGGATACGACCTCCGCACCCACATGTTGCACATGATGCATCCAGGATGAGTAAACTTCACTTGGGTAGAACTGGGTTGGCTGGTGAAGTCAGTTTATTCCCAGATAGCTTTTGCTGTTGCCGCTTTTGATTTTGAAGTGAATGCTTTTGATCCAAAATCTAATCTTAAAAAAAACAAAACAAAACAAAAAAAACAACGTAACTCTTATGCACAGTAAATGGCCTTTTAACATATATATTGAGAGACTTATATTGTCATAGAAAGATGTAAAAGATGTTAAAATAATACACATTTCTAAAGACAGTGGGTAAATTTTTTTTACAAAGAACCTTGAGAATAAATAAAAGGAAGCCAGAGGACTAAATTTATAGATGTGACAGCTGTATTTACAGATGAGAGAGAGATGGATTGTAGATGCATATACAGGCAGATTGTTAGACGGAAAGCAAGCACACAAGACAGAGGACTGGATTTCCAAACGAAAGTACAGACAGAAATGAAGTGGGGGTAATATTCACAGATGAGAGAGAGCGAGAATGGGAGCAAATAGTCGATCTCCTGTTTAGATAAAGCTCTATCTGTTGCTGAGGTCTGGCACACTGTGTTCAGCCTCATAGACTCCAGCCTGCGCTATGCTTGCACAACTCACACACACGAAAACATACACACATGAGCAGGAGGAGAGAAAGCTTTTTCAGGTCAAAGTTCATTTCGCCTGTGCCTACGTGCTTTGTTGTTTGCTGCGATTGTTTTCAGGCACACAGCCACAACTTCACCTCCCAGTGACAAAAGCCATAGAGGGAAAACGCTCTCTCTCTCTCTCCATTACACAAACCGCTTTCAGAACGTCACCGTCAAATAGGTTACACCTGTACTGGCACGATTTAAATGGGTCAACGTGCGTCATCAGGCGTGGCTTTGTGACCCCGCCTCCTGACCAGGCTTGAGCGCAGTTTGGACATTTCGCTGCTAGGATTTTTTTTTTTTCGTGATTTGGACCTTTTGAAAGACATTAAATGAACTTCTCAGCTTTTGTAAAAAACAGAAAGAGTGTACAGGAGCAGTTGACCAACAGAGAAAACATGAGGACAAATGAAAATGCAACTTTATGGTAATTAAAGTATGTAATGTATGTAATACTTTGGATTTTAAAGGAACTGGAACTTAATTGTCTTGTATTAAATATCACACGTCATATACGCTGAGTTAGTTATTGGTCACTGTATTTATTCATCTTCTCCAAACAATTCAGTCCCTTAATTCAACTACACTTTTAGGGGAAAAAAAATCAGTCCTCATTCAGTGCCACAATTCATTCTTGATGCATGTTCGGAAGTTAATATGACAGTCTGACTTAGCCAAATTAAGTGGGTATCCTCATGCTGTAGTCGTGTGTAGGTTTTTTTTTTCTTTCTGTTGGTGTTGTGACCTAACCACAGTTGTGTCCTACATGAAAGTACCATGATGTATCCCTACGTTGTGGCTCAGGAATAAAACACACTTACTCGCTCTAAAAAGATAGATTTTGGAAGTCAGTTTTGATTTTGGAAGTTCAGTTGAACTTAAGACTGCAATTTTGTGTTGAACAAGGATGGTGGATTTTGTTCCTTTTTTTTTTTTTTTTTTTTACAGTGTGGTCACACCAGAAAGGGATTTTTCACGACCAATCTGAATAATTACAGGAGGAATTATTACAGCAAATAATACCTTTCAGTGTACATGTCACATGTTGGTACCTAGAGTTGGCTTCAACTTGGACAAATCCAAATCCGTCCTCTGATATCTGTGTATGTTGCCATTAAATGGTTTCATTATATTGTTTCTCTAAGGTTATCATATTTGTTTAACTTGTATATGTATTGAGCCTGTCATAAACTGCTGGTATGGTCTCAGCTGGTTGCCATGGTAATGGAAATTGCCATCGATGTTATTTCCATTAGTGTTTTATTTCTCACGCTATCAAATGAAAGTAGACTGTCAGTGTGGATAAGATGAGGGCCAGCTGAGGAGGCCAGGAGGGAAAAAGAAGGGGTTGGGCAAAGCAAAATAAACAGAGCAAAACAAACATGGCGGGGCGTTTCAAGTGTGGCTCCAGGTACACACACACACATACCCAGACACACTCAAAAACCACACACATACACATTTTTGCCAGAGTGGCAAGTGGCCAAGCTAGAGGAGGCTAAAGAGAGAAAGAAAATGACAGTATTAAGGATGGAGGTGCTCAATGAAGCGTGCTGTTGGCCTGCGCCCACAACCAAACAAAAACACTTAACTGGCCCCGGCCTCTTAATTGTAAGTGTCTCTGCTCAGGCTGCTTCCAGACTCCTCTCTCGATCTCGTCTTCTCGTCTACTTCTCTGTGGTTCGTTTTCTGCAGTAGTTTCTAATGAGAAGTAAATGAAAGTTTTCCTCAAGCCGCTGTTCTTAATTAGCCATTTAGTGCTCAGTGGCAGAGAAAACAAATGAATATAAACCTAAAGGGTCAGACATCCTGATAGTATAGGAAGCGTAACTGTTCATGCTTCATGTAAATGGAGCTCAGGTGTCCCAAAAGTGAAAAAACACTGTATGATTTGGTTTCTACATGTTTATGTGAGTACAAGTGTCTTTGTTCATGACAGGGACTAACTGATGTAAATGTTTGGGAGCACACATTGCTAATTTTGCACTACTTGAAAAGGTAAAAAAAAATTGTTTCAGAAAATAGTGTCAGATTTAAGTATGGCTGAGAATCTTTTTTTTTTTTTATCCTAGCACTGAGGCCATGCATGAGTTTTGGTGGAGATATGAAAACTATCTATTTTTTTCTCTTCCTGACACTTGAAAAGTAGAAACAAGTTTTTCTATAAACCCTTTTTTGTTTAACAAAGGAGACAAATATCTCATGTTAAATGTAAAATGCAAGCAGCTCTACAGAAAAAAAAAATGCTGAAATAGAGTAGGCTTACATATGTAACATTTTTATTTAAATTAGGACCTATGTCATCAAAGTACTTGCTTGTAAAAGTAATGCTCAGATTATAACTGTGTCTATATTGTACATTATGGATGTCCACATGTGTATTCAGTGAGAACTGTCAGAAGAAGCAGAGCTGGTATTGTACATACTCAAAAGGCTTCATTAAATTTGATGTGTTGCTGATCTGTGAAGCAGCAACCTTTGCGCGTCTATTGAGTCACTGCTCTCAACACATGAGCCTCCATCTGGAGGAGAAGGCTTGTTGTTTTTCCGGTGTGCCCACCACATGCCAATCACCTGTCTAGATCACACACACGCTCAAATATGTTAATTCTCTTTTCCTCTGTTAATAAACATTTACGAAATGTACACCGCAATGACAAGAAAAAAAATACATGTAGTAAATACCTAAAGGCAATATTTGCACAGTTGTTTCTCGGTTTCTAAAAGTGGTTGCAAAATGCAACTAAATAACGGCAGTCTGGAGCCCTGGGGCCACTTGAACTTTGACCCAGATGCTTTTCCAGTGAGAGGGGACTTGAGCTAGAAACGCTATCCTTTTGCTGTCTTCACCCTCACTGGAATTAACTTGGCTGCCTGGAAGTAGTGGCTTGTCTTACAATTAATTGAGTAAAACTAGTACACAGTTAAGACGAAAACATAAAGTGTCGGACATGTACTGCACACACAGGCTTAACATAGTGTGTGTGTGTATGTTTGTCTAACATATGCCAAAAAGTGGAGAGCAAACATGTAAATGGTAGTAGATGAATTGTTTCCAGATTCCCTCTCCTTCCAGTTCCTGAGTAAAGTGAATTGCAATTGATGTGATCCTGATAGTGATACACACACTGAACCGAGAGCTGCGTACATTTGTTCTCATCTTTCTCTCATTTATTTCTATAGACACAAGCAAGCTCTTCTTTGATGCTGTCCATTTGTGATAGTTAAAGCTTTTCTGTGGTGGCTTGTCTTACATCAACACACACACACACACACACACACTCATTCACTGGTGTTTGAATTACCATGAATATCTTATAAGGGACAGGGAGTGAGAGGAAGAGACAAATACTGAAAGAGAGGGGAAGAGAAGAGGGAAGGAAGGATAGAAACAGACAGATGGAGAGGGAGAGGTAGTAATTGTGCTCTTGTGTTTTCCTTCCTGGCAGCTTGCATCTTTGTTAACAAATCCAAATTAACTTTGATAAGCTGGCACCAGTAATGTACGTGCGTGTGAGTTTTGTGTGCGTGCGTGTGTGTGTGTGTATTTCCCTCAGCCCGCTCCATTCGCACAGCGAGTGCAGTAGCAGGCAGGCAGTGCTAGCCAAGCGCCCCAGGGGATCTGGAAAACTCTCTCTCCTCTCTCCTCCAGCTCATCAATGGACTGGCACTCCCACATCCTGCTCTACACACACACACACACACACACACACACACACACGCGCACGCACAGAAAGTACACATGCATCTATGCAAGTGTAACGGCGCACATTCAGATAGACACATACAGGCCAGATACACACTTGCACGCAGAGCCAAGTGGAGCACAAACGTACACACACAAGGCTAAGTGGAGCACGCTGCTACTGCTGCCCACTATTCTGACAGGCGATTGGCTGTTAGGAGAAATGTAAGTAGCCTATAGTGTAGAGAGGATGGGGGCTTCTGAGGATACGAGCATGCTGGAACAAGATGTATGCCTACTGTTGCCGCACTGTGCTGTTTCTTTTATTTATTTATTTTTTTTTACTGTCAAGAGGAAGCGAGGCATTCCTCGTCTCTTGATGCCCTCTTCTTCATTTCCCTGCATTTTTAAAAAAAATACACATTTCACATCTGTTAACTTACTGAGAAGGAGACTGATACCCCTTCCTAATGCGGGTAATAGTCTGATTCCCTCTGTGCACGTGTGGTTTTGATGTGTGTTTCTCAGTGTGGATGTGTGTGTTTAGCTGTGAGAATTTGTGTGTGAGCTGTGGAGGAAAGCATGTTGGCAGGCAAGCGGTTGTTACAGCCCGAGCTGTCTGAAAGGACTTCCTCATTACTTCCCGCCTTTGTCCAAAGCACTTCCTACTGGCGAGCTGTACAACTGGGCCCTGGGGGAAGGCTAGCGGGCGAAGAGGGTGTGATGGTGGAATATTACTTACATGTGAGAGACAATGAAAGGAAAGAGAAAATAGATGAATTGTTGACAGCTCTTTAGATCTGCAAACAAAATCAACAAAATGCCCAGCTCTGACAGAAATGTTTACTTCATTAATCATTTTGCGAACCCCCCCCCCCCCCCCCCCCCCAGTTGTTGAACCAATATGTCCGAATGTCAAGCCGGCCAGGTTGATGAAATGAGAACACAGGCAGCTGAGATGAGAGGTGAGCTGTAAGGATTGCATAAAGTGCTTGCTTGTGTGTGTGTGAGGGAGGAAAATAACACGACCCTCCCTCTTGCAGAGAGAAGGGGATTGTTTTCAGGTGTTTGGCCAGATCAGATGACTGCCTGCTTCCAGTTCTGACATCAACCCTACACACACACACACACACACACACACACACACACACAGACAGACACAGACACAGACACATAATTGTGAAGACACAGGCTGATCAACAGTAGCTGCATGTCCTGGTATTAGGCCAACTTGGTCCAGTGCTGACTTGTCAATTGATAGATCCAACCAATCCAAACATGACAACCAAGATTTATATTTAGTTTCACTTGACACTGGTGCTGAGTGAAAAATCCTTCAAATCTTGCACCACACATAAGACAGCGCAGTGCTACAACCACCGTGGGAAAATATAACCTTAATTGTGTTTATCCTCACTGAAGTATCCAAATGATCACCGGCGTGTAGTTAAAACACTGAACTTACTTTGGTTACATTGTCAGAAAATATGACCCCATTTTTCAATCTTAAAAAAAACAGTGATAGTAGTACAAAAGTAACAGTAATAGTAATTGAACCTTGAACTGCAATAAACAGTTCTTGTTGAGTTTCTCTTCAAACAAGCATACACAGTTATTCACAATACTGGGAACATAAAGGTACACACCTCTCCCATTTTCCCATCGGGCATGCTGAGCTGTCGAACAGTCTGCTGCTGTTTGATAAATTAGATAAATAATAATAATGTCAGTACCAGTTCATCATGAATTTAGTTGGTGTTGGCAGTTTTTACTTGTATTTAATACACAGAATATTTTGGAACTTCACACTTAATTTTACTCCTCTGAACATTCCTGATTTATCAAATCTAAAGCCCACAATAAACAACATAACAGTTGACATAAAGATTTCTAAAACTTTATAACTAAAGGGAATAATAAAATGAAAAGTGTTTATTGCAGTTTATTATAGCAGTCCTTCCACAAACATACACTAGCCTGAGAGGAAGTGATGAGCTGTAAGTCAGTCAAAGCAGATACAGTCCCTACCTGCACATCATTAGCTCACTGTAAAAGGAAAAGTGCTGCTTCAGTGGAGCAGGGCAGCTCTGTGTATGTTCATGCATACGTGATCTCAGAACTCCGCATGCTACGGGCTTAACATAGTCTGTAACCACAGCTACTAGTATGTACTGTATTTGGAATATGTGATGCTTATGCTTTGTCAAATTCCTGGAATTTCATGGGTGGCTTTGAGGTGGTAATGGCTCAGCTGAAGGGGTTGGAGGGATGTTTGGACATGTGAAATTCTCAAGAATTTTGTTGTTACATCACCTTCTTGGGAAAGCAGCCTTTCCCACAGGTTGAGAAAGTATTTTCGGTGGTGTGTGGGTTGTGGAGGGGTTGTGCTCATCTGACATATAATATTTGTCATATTATTATTATGCTTGCCATTTATTGTTTCCTGCTGGTTTTGATCATGTGTACACACTGGTTTGGTCGAAAAGAATAGCCAAAATTGTTTTTACTTGAAATCTCTCAAAAATGCCTGCACTACAGGAAGCTCTCAAAAGTGAGTGCTGGAAATCAGCTTTGTGTTTCTAAACTTGATTTTCCTGAATTTAACTTGTTTATCCTCACATGACCTCCCCATCCTTGAAGTTGCTTCCAAACCCAACTCTTTCCACGCATTTCTGTCCAGACCGAGCTCACTTCACTGAATGTCATGTCCTTGGCTTTCAAGAAATTGCTCTTTTCCTTGAACCATTTAACAGGTTTCTCTAAGCGCAACCCCCCCCCCCCACCCTCCGACACCCCAGTACCCTCCAGGGAGTCCAACCCTACCCAGAATGTGTTAAGTGTCTGGGAAAGGAGCATAATTCTCAGTTAACAGGAGCTTTGATGGTAACCACTACCCCTGCTCAGGCTCTGATGGTGCAGTCCAGAGAACCTTTGTCTATTTAAGGCGATACTTGTGACACAAGGCTTAGGGGTGGGGGGGTGGGGGGGGTGGGGTGGGCAGATGCATTGGGGAGAATGTGACCCTGGTTTGACCCACCCAGGTCAGGGGTGAGCAAGTAGAGGATGGGGGGAGAAGAAGGGGGTCAGAAGCTGGTGGGCCATTTGCTGGCCATAACTACAAGGTTGGATATAGACACATACATGCACATACATGTGTGCACGCAAGCATGCGCACACACACACACACACACATTCCAGGAGAGCTTACAAAGACAGGACGGAAGTGTCAATGTGGGGCATGGACAGGTGTGTGTGTGTGTGTGTGTGTGTGTGTGTGCGTGCTTGTGTGCATAGTATTTTTGCCAAGCAGCAAAGTCAGACAGGGAGAAATAATGTTTCTTCTTCCTTCTTCCTCCTCTGCTGACTCCCTCTACTGATAACCAGTTAGGACATAAAATCACATTTGTGCAGGGTAATGTATATGAAAGAGTATCAAATGTCAGATTTAACTGCCAGCTCTGTAACTGAAATAAAACTCGCTTCTCTCCGTAAGCATCCTTGGAGTGAGGCTGGCCGCTCAGTAATCTGTCATGAAGTTTTGATGAGTGCAAATTTTATTTCCTCCTTTTGATATCAGCCGGAGCAAGCTTTGGAATTAAATTTTGCAGTTAGAAATCTCATAAAGAAATCTTGTATCTTATCAAGTAAAGAAATGCCGTCATGAAGCATTTTGTTATTACAGACGCTAGTTCCGTCTAAATCTGTGTGTGTCATGGGTAATAGCTCAGTGGCTGTGTCACCCCTCTACACTGTTGGCATCAATACACAGACTGGCGTCGCTCCAATTTGCAAAACAGGTACTTTTCCTCTGACCTGCACCTTGTACTACTTGTTTGTCGTTTGTGCCGTGACTCGTACCATTACTCAGGAACTGGGAGAAAAAAAATCTGTAGAATCTATAGTGAAACAAATCTGATGATAAATATTTACACAGAAACCAAAAAAAAAAAAAGAAAAAATGTCCCACACGCATGGGTGACACAGCTAACATTCACATATGAGTGAACATAACTTGTAAGATAAATAGACAGCTTGTTCTTCGTGCCAACATTTTGTGTGTGTGTGTGTGTTTATGTTTAACTTTGATGAGTTGATACGGAGAGCATGACAATATGAACCCTGGTTAAGGTAATAGTGGAAGGTCACAGAATGAGGTTGTGAAAACTGAAACTGACAGCTTTAAGTCGTGGCTCCATAAAACGGGGCTTTTGATCACCGTTAAAACAAAAGGTTGCGCCCTTTGCTGAATATTCATCAAAAATTTTCTTTTTTCCATCAGTTGTTTCATCAGCTTGAACCCCTGGCCTCACTCCTGCTGCTGTCTCGAAACACTTAGGAGCCATTTTATTCTGCCGCTCTTCTCTTCTTCAATCAATCAAGTTAATTTGTCACATGTAATTATATAAGGTACAATCACAGTGAAATATAACCCCTCGAGTTCCTTTTAATTTGTGCATTAAAAAGAGTTTAAATAGCATAGTTATAGTAATAAAAGTATGTGTATGATTAGAGGGAGGTGTGGGGGGTGGTCTAAGGCAGTGACCTCATTTAGGATCCTAGTGGCCTGAGGGTAGAAGCTCTTCCTGAGCCTCTCAGTGCTGGCCTGGTGTATCCCGTACCTTCTTCTCTACTGCAGCAGGGAGAAATGGCTGTTATCGAGGTGGTTGGGATCCTTAACGATTCTCCTAGCCTCATTCTTGCAGCACCTGGTGTAAATATTCTCTAGGCAGGGTAAAGCACCCCCTATTGTATGTTCAGCTGAACGAACCACTCTTTGCACGGCCTTGTGGTCCTGTCTGGTGCTGTTTCCGTACCAGGCGGTGATGTTCCCTGTCAGGACGTTCTTGATGATGCAGGAGTTAGAAATTCCTCAGTATTTGAGGGGATACCCGGAATTTCCACAAGCATCCGAGGTGAAACAGTCTCTGCCTTGCCTTTCTCACCACTGAGTCAGTATGCAGTGCCCAGGTCAGGCCCTTGGTGATGTGGACACCAAGGTACTTGAAGCTGTCCACCCTCACCATCGAAGACCCTTTGATATTAAGGGGGAGCATGGTTCCTTCCCTGCTTCTTCCCAAAGTCAAGTATCATATATGTTACAGATGTCTACACTGTATAGGGACAAACATGAGTAATGTCCTCAATCAAGTAAATCAAGTAAATTTTCCTCAATCAAGTAAAGAAATACCATCATGAAGCATTTTGTTATTACAGAAGTCAGTTCTGTGCCGGATATTTTATTACATGACTATTTCGGTACAAAAATTTACCCACCAGTGTGGCAGATAGCCTTCCGAGATTTACTCGCCAAACGGAAAATCTACCCGCGTTTGGCACTTGACGGGTGTTAATTTCGGACCCTGGGTGTGAAAGGTGCACCCACCCATCCATTAACTTCTGCTTCAGCTGTTTTTGCTTGCTTGCTAACGATGGCCTCAAAAGCGAGCATAAAAGTTGTCTAGCTCACTTGCATCATCTGTCCCGATCATGCCATAACGTTCCTGTATCGTAAAAGTAACGTTAAAGCAATTAAATTCCCCTGACTGCTTATGCCATCTCCACTCTCATCTTGACGGTATGAGTGGTAATATATATTTGCAAGACAGATATAAAAATGCAATGATAATCCTTCTCACTTTGCCTAAATGCGTCTCTCGATGATACCAGAGTGGTGACAGCTATAAGGCCGCAGTAAAAACGGCTGCTGCTGTCCCACACTCATCTCTATCTCTATTGTAGCACAGGACAAGACTGCAGTCGTGCTCACAGTATACATTCCCTATAATTCACCATCTCTCCTCCTGTCCAGACTACACTTTGATGGCCCCGCTGCCCTCATGAAGAATGAATGCAGTTAATAATTTTACCGACATGGCTGGGATGTCTGGTCGTCTAGTCATGTGTGGAAAAGCCTGGAAAAAGGGTCAGACACTGCTGAAACAATATGATGAAAAAGTGAAGAAATGGTTTTCCCTGTCTTTCTTTTTCTGTCTCCATTTCTCTTCCCTGCTTCTGTTGCTCCACCTTATATGAAAGATCCTCCCTCTGCGCTCCCTCCCTTCTCCCTTTTTTTTTTTTTTTCCTCTCTGTCCCTCTGTTCCTTTGCTTTGTGCTCTCCCTCTCTCCCCCTCTTCCTTCCCCTTGCACGCTGTGGTATGCAGACATGCAGGAATTTCTGGGCCTCAAAATGATAGACCAAACTTGTCAGCCCTGGCTCCTGTTACTAAAGATGGCCGCCTTTGCAGTGTGTGTGCCTGTGATTGGTGAACGTCTGAGTTACTCCCCACGTGATTGGTCATAACATGTTTGTCCACAGCTCTTGTGTTGTTGGCAAAAGTGTGAATTTTAGATTTTTGTTTGTATTGGACACCGTTTCCATCTGTAATTTGTGACTGCTTAGTGACTATAACTCTTCCTGTCTTCTGCTTTCTCTTCTGCACAGTTTCATGCGTGGCTGCAGAAGCATATGTGTTATTGCATGTTGTTCTTTGTGTCCTCTTGCGTGTGAATGAGGGGTGTGTCGCTCGGCGCAACTCTCCATCCAGCTTAGGTAAATGAGAGAAACTTTTCATAGCGCAACAGAAAACAGGGGTTTAAAGTGAATCTCAGTAGCAATGCATCTTGTCTCACATTCGCCATACACACACACATTTCTTTACAATTTCAGAGAAACAACTTTAGCCATAATGATACAACACTGTGGGGCTTTATGTACGACTGGTGTCTGAGTAAGTGGATACAGCAGCACATGTGTTTGCATCACTTCTTCAGTCAGTGGTGACAGTCTAAAGTTGCTTGTTTTTTGTCATTGATGTACTGTACAGATTCTTTCTTGGTCTTGCATGATAGTAAATTGAACATGTTCAGGTTTTGAACTATTTATTGGGCAAAACAAGACATTTAATGACGTCACCTTGTGCTCTAGGATATTGTGGTGGACATTTTTCACTGTTTTTTAATGTTTTTTAGATCAACAAATGATAGATTACACAAGAAGAACAGCAGCACTACAACTACATGCAGCAGCACTCATCGCTTCCTTTCCATTTGTCCCATACCGACAAGTTTCACAGACCAATACGCTACCAACCGCTTGAGATTTTAAGTTTAAAATATGAACTTAAGTACGTTTTAAAATGAATGAAACATGACACACTAACTGCTTTTTCAACATAGTAGAGTGAGATTTAATATATCGGCATGTAATGGAGAAGCTAGAATAAAATAGACTAGCTTTGGTATTCTGCACATGACTAATAATAATTTGCGGAAGCTGCACCCAAATGGACACGTCCACTTCTAAAACAAAATAGCTATTATTCGTGCCTCCTAATATAGATTGAAGATGACACTGAATAGCACCATAGCTCGCACCTAAGATAGACTATGAGCTAGTGAGCTAGTCTCTTACGACGCATGTGTTTGTGTGTGTGTATCACCAGGCAGAATGACGTCCAACCCAGCTAATATTTAGCATGCCTTGGCTGTTGCCTCCTCTCTCCAGTGTCTGCTGCTCTGGGCCTTGTGATGGCATTGTTGCAACTAAAAAAGGTTCTGCTCCGGCGCTCTGCTCGCAGCCTGTCAGCCAGACATACTGCACTCTGCTGTCGGCTCCACACACACTCACATACACATGACAAAGATGGCTCTCCCAACTATGTTTTGCTGGTATTTTGGACGAACCGCAGTGCACATGTGTTTGTGTGCATAGTGTATGCCCATATATCTTCAGAGTACTCTGTGTGTGATTTGTATCTTGACAGAGATGGATTGGAATGAGGAATTTTTTTCATGAGGAATTTTGCTGTCATGTGCTGTTGGTTTTTCTTCTTTTAGTTTGTCTACGAATACAGTACCAACATCTGGCTAACGTACCTATGAATTTAGGTTAATGAGATCAACTGGACCTACAATATTTCTGGTGTGCGGACAGCGAGCATGTGACCCGGTGTAATTCATATCAATCACGAGGGAGGAGCGGTGGACATTAGCAGACACACAACGACAACACCAGTCCATCCGTAGATCTCTAGCCAACTAACTCAGTACACAAACCACCATTTTGGAACTGCAGTTTCCTCTCCGTCTAGCTGCTTCTGAAATAAGAAACCAGGGAAAAAACAGTCCCAAGTGAACCCTTCTCAGGTCTAAACTCAATTTTTGTATGCTGTGTTTGAATCGGAAGATGAGGAATGAGGATGGGGAAACTCACAAAAACAGTTGGGTTTCTGACACATCTGATAACAAATGGTTTCGCTCGTAACCCACAAAAAATTTAAACCCCCAGGAGGAATGCTGGTGTGTGTGTCCCCCTTATCGCCCACCATCTTTCTTCCCGCCGCCTGCCTCAGCCAATCCACACAGAGCGTGCAAGGAGAGGGGCGCCCATCTGGCCAATTCCACCAAACTAATTGGTTGCAAGGGCTTGTGGGTAGAGGGGAGTCTGGGAGCAGAGGTGAAACATCGTGTATGTGTGTGCACAGACATGTGTGCACGGAGGTAGCGCAGAGTTGGGTCCTATTTAGTGTGTTTGTGTGTTTACCCCTCGGTTCCTCCCAGTGCGGGAATGGGAACACCAAGGGAGGAACTGGGCAGGGCTCCTATTAGTGGGAGTTGCTGGAGGGGTTAACATTAGCAGATTAACATTAGATGCCCAAGTGAGAGGTCAGCATAAACAGGAGGAGGTGGCAGCAATGGCAGGGATAGGAACACAGTGGGGGGAAAAAAAATGTAGATGCTTATTTTTGTTGCTGGTTCCAATTATTATAGATCTAGAAAGATTACAATAGCGGCTCTTTAAAATTGTTCCTGTTGAATCACATTAGGGAGGTTCAGCATTGTTATAATTTTAGCCTGACTGATTTTTTTGAGGCCTATACTGATATCGATATTTAAAAAACCTGATAACTAGGTATCGGCTAGTAGTCATGTTTTTAAAATAAACACATAGCATAAACAATCTTGATACAGATCCCGTTTCATTCTTCCTGCCAGGTTTTTAAGTTTGTTTGTTTTTTAAACACTTTCAAGAAAGAGTAAAATAAATAATAAGAAATATAAAAATAAGCAAACTTTAAGAACTTTCATACAATTTGGGAGAGGTAAAGTGTATACATAAGAGTCTATATGGGAGAGAGGTGATGTGAGGGTTCTCAGTCTGTGGTAGAGTGTGAGGGGGGTCTCTCGGTGTGTCAGGAGCGGACATTTTAAAGTGTAAATATCAACTTGTCAGTGATCTCTGGTGGACAAACTGTGTAATGGTTACACAGTTTTTGAATGATCTCAAACCTAGTTGGGCGTTTCTATACTGCAATGTCTTGTTACGTATCGGCTCACATATACGTAAATAACGATATATCGACAATAAGCTAATATCTGTGGATATATTCAGGGCAATTTTAGTCTATCTTTAGTTCTAATCAAAAAAAAATGGAAAAGGATGAAAGAGAAGGAAAAAAAACCCTAAACATATAACATCTAGATGATGCAAAATACACAGACTTAACAGTTTATTGTGTAGGTCCAGCTGAATCTAACACAATCTATTACAACTGTCCTGCCAAAACTCCTACCCTTAAGAAGCTTACTATGTTTCATTTTTGTTGATTGAACTCTGGTCTTTTCAGAGGCTGTAGTTTGTGTGATACTGAATGGAACTGCATTATATTGAAAATTGTTTCCAATATGTTTTCCACCCAGATTTGTGTAGAGAGAATGGCCTAAACAACCATACTGCTGAATATAGTGTTGAATGAAGGGAGTAACATGTGAGTAAATGGATCAGTAGACAAGTCAGTAAATAATTTAATGTTTCAGTGTGTCTAACAGTGGATTTTTGAGTCAGAGCGTGCACATTTGTTCAGTTGTCAGCCTCTCCTTAATAGTTTTCCTAATACAGTTCAAAGCCGGTGCCCAGCTTCGTGTCTATGTGGCCATTCATGGTTATCTCTGTATGTGTGACCCCCTCTGAGGATTGGATAGCAGTGACGGAGGGGAGGGATGGATGCAGGGAACGGCTTGGATGACAAACTCCCAGTTCTCTCTGACGGAACGTATGTATGTAGGAGGGACTGTCTGGCGCTACATAACTCCATACTGTGGACAGTATGTGTAGATTGAGACAGATGATCCTGTCTCTTTGTCTCATGTGTACCACTGACAGAGATAAATATACCAATAGCGCTTTTCTGGACCACAGAAAAATAGCTGTGGTGATGCATGGCACTCTTCTCCTGTGGTAGTTGATTGGCTGACCGTATTACACCGGTTGCTTATTGGCTAAGTTTGCCAGATCTTGCACTGCAGTTGCTGGCTGTGGTTGTCACACGAGAGAAGATGTTTGCTTAAATCTGACATTTTACTTTATGACGTTTTAATTATATTTAATTGCTGCATTAATTATAACTTTTATGGCTGATGTCATAAACTAAATTTAATAGAATAAAAGTAAAGGTTACAGTTAGGGATGGTAATGAGT
Source organism: Thunnus thynnus (assembly GCF_963924715.1). Classification (NCBI taxonomy): domain Eukaryota; kingdom Metazoa; phylum Chordata; class Actinopteri; order Scombriformes; family Scombridae; genus Thunnus; species Thunnus thynnus. Next base: position 18,860,140 of record NC_089524.1, on the reverse strand, counting down.
AATTAATTTAAAAAGGTGGAGAAGCTGCGCACTCATAACTCAGATGAGCAATTAATTAACAATTAATCACTGTTTAAAATTTGATTCATCAAGAGTAACCATAGATAAAGTTGGTACAACATTATTTGTGCATCCCCTGGACATCAGTTACCTCCATGTCGGTATTTGTGATGTTTATTGTAGCCGACAATTAATAAAATTTTGCATCCTTAGCTATTCATTGAAGTAGTCCCAGCTCATGGCAATACTCTGTTTTATTCATGTCCAAGACCAGATAGAGTAAAGTCATTGATGTGATGTGAAAGTGACCTAATTACAACAAAGTAGTAGTTTGCACAACTGTCCACAAGTCCCTCAGTGAACGCTTCCTTATTCCAGCAGCCAGCCATGGCCGCTGACGGCATCCATCACCAATACCTATTTACTGTCTCCTGTTAACCGCTCTTCCCCTGACCACCCAGACTCTCCCTTCTGCACTGATTTAATTTAGCCCTCATTCGACTTTTTCAAATCTTATTACAAAGACAGACACACACACACACACACACACAGCTGTTTACCTCTGCTGGTCCAATGTTCTGTGGCGGAGAATCACATCTGTTATACAGCGGTGTTGTGGTGTTGAAGCAAGTGTCATATTTAGAAGCTGGCCACAGAAACTTGGGTTTGCTGCACACTCAAAACCCGAGTGAGCAGTTTATTTTTACTTGTTTGTTATTTAGTGATTTCAATAAGTAAAAACAGAGAGGAAGCAATTAGTTGATTAATCGATTGTTATTTTTCAAGTAAAATTAGTGGAAAAATGTCAAACATGCTCTCAAATGAGAAACTCTGCTGCTTTACTTCATTATATGTTATTGTAAACTGAAACTTTTTTGTTTGAACAAAGCAAGACATTTAAAGACGTCACCTTGGATTCTGGGAAGTTATGATGGATATTTTTTCCTCTATTTGCTCACACACACAGATCTGCACAACAGCAAGATTTCTTAGAAGAATAATGTAATACCATGCAGTAGCCAGCTGAGCTGGAGGCAGCATCCTTTTTTTTCTGAGCTGCTTTCATTTGGTTTGCTTTGGCAGCATCCGAGATAAAATTCCTGCTCTGTCTTTCATTGTTTGCTGGGATGTGTGTAAATCAGCTCTGGGCGACTTTGTGTTTGTCTATCTCGGGTTAATGACTTAAATGTGTGTGATGTTACACATACTGAACATGTGCTGTTAAAACTGTGCAAGCATATTAAGAACAAGTCGTCGTTTTCACGTACGCTATGTTCTGCAAGGTCAATGATGTAAACACTGGTGTAAAGAGTCATTCAAAGGATCAGTCAGTTCAGTTTAGTATTGTATAATTGCTTAAGTTAAATCTATGTATGATTTTTGAAGTGTCAACATCATAACCCAGATGAGACAACCGTCATTCAACCACATCACAACAAATATACAGTTTTAATAGTTAAAAACACAAGCTCATATAGTGCATTGAGCGCTTATTGATCAGATATATTCTTTTGACTTTCTGTAGTGATGCTCAAGCATCTTTTTCTACTGAGGGGAGTGAAATGTATGTGCCTATGATGTGTCCTAACAACAGTAAAAGTCTTATCAAGCAGATTTCTTTCTGTGAGCTGCTTAGAGCTTGAGGCAACTACTTGCTGGCGGCATTGACTCTATGGGGCTTGTAGAATTAAATCAATCGGTATTTTAGTATAAAACCCCTTAGCTTTTAACAAGTCAAGAGAGGAGCAAACGCACTAATTTTCCAGTTAAGGAATTTCTGGATAAAAAAAACTGGCCAGTGTACACTAAAGCAGAGGATTTAGCTTACAGTACCTTTGGGGTTACATAAAATGTGTTTGTGAGCAGGGTGGCGAGTCAGGTATTCTGTATCGATCCCCTCACACAAGCAGTAAACAGGTTTTTCCTGGGTTATTTTGCTGATGTGAATATGTATGTAGTTCTGGTGAGCTAGGGTAGTAAGAAGATAATTCTTATTCAAGAGCACCCCGGCCAGTATTAGAGACAGAAAATCAAGATATTTAAAATTGCAGTGTTGAATTTGAAGAATATTTTATTTTGTTCAAACCCTCTTTGTCATTTATCCCCGTTTTTATTAGGACCAGCAGAGTTAAAGCTTGCCACGAGGCACAGGTAGTGTCTGTCAGTTTGTCTTTCTTCCTGTTTACCTCTGGCTGCTGTGTTTCAATGAAAGGCTTTTTTTTTTTCTTTGTGTACCACCCACCCACTCACCCAGACTGCCTGCTAGAGGGGCTCTGTTGACAACACCTGCGCCCCAAAGGATAAGTAGGGCCTCTTCAGTCCCCTGACACCCTTTTCCCCTTCCTAATGTATGTGTTGTGTTCCTTATTCTTTTGTCCTATACCCTTGTGTACATGTATTATGTATGTGCATACATGCATACACACGATACAAACGGGTTGTCCTTTGTGGCTGGACCCTTCTCCTCCAGCAGTCACCCCGCTGTGTAAATCCTTCAGCCGGGGTTTGTTTTTCAGTCAGGCCCCTAAAGGGACGCCATGTGCCTGAGTCTGGCATGTAGCTGACGCTGGCTGAGGACCCAGCTCCTCCCTACTCTCTGCCTCGAATGGCCACATTATGCCTGAGCTGCAGCCGTAGTAGCGTATGAATGTAAAAAAAAAAAAAAAAGGCACCTTATCCATTGTAGTGCCTGCTGCCAGAGACATAAACGGTGTAAGTTGGCATCAAACATCAGGATATTTGGTTATTTTTAAATTTTTATTCATGAATTTGGACATTACACATTAGGCTAAAGGATCAAGTCAGTTATAGCAAAACATCCAAAGACACTGGTGGCCTTAAGTACAACTCTTTGTTATGGGTCACCGTTCAGTAAATCTGCCGGCACCATGTTATTATGTCCTGGGGGAAGATACACAAGATTATGTGGTTTGTGTATCTGAGTTCTTGGAAATGGTGTGTACACCATGTGCATCGCTGCCTGGTTTGTCAGAGGCAGACATTTTTGAGCTGCACATTGTCTTTAGATCACTTCTGCACTTCAGAGTGCATATGTTCTATTAATGTGTCCTAACTAGCAGACAATCCTGTCAGATAAAGAGCAGAGATGACCCTGTAAACTGTACAGTATACATACCATTTCTGCGTAGTCTAGACAGTGAAGTGATGTTTCTGAGCTTTAATACGGGGATATTTTTTCACTTCCTATTCAGCTGTGATTTATCATTATAGTAGCCATTCTTTTTAAAGTATTTTTTGGTGCCGGATCACACACCTTATTGCCAGAAATAACTTCTGCTGCTGACGTGAGGTGTTGGGATGATTGATTGAATCATGTCAGCGCTTGTCATGTGGGTTTGGATTAAAATTTGATCCTAAAAGGAGTCAACTTGGAAACTTTCGTGCCCGTCTGCTTCTTTGGTCCACAGCTCCTGAGCTATCCGTACCACAGAGTGCCAGACATTGCAATCTTATTCTGCTCAAGAATCCTAGATATATCTTGGTTTTAAGGACTGTTATTCACAAATAAACACAGAATAGGATGGTATTTCAGACATAATCCAAAGAATTCTAAACCCATTCTCCTTAAAACCACCAGTGTCGGTTCCAGTCCTCGTCCTTCCCACCGACCTCACACAACATTTCCAATCCAGGACAGAGGTAACAGAGGATGTGATCAGATAGACGGATGACCAAAAGTAGAGCGAACAGAAGCGAGGGACTGTGCTGATCCCGCAGATCGCCCAATTTTTCCCAAAATTCCTTTGACGCATTTGAACCTGAATCTGAGTTTACACTGTTTTGCTTATGACTAACACTCTCCATAATCAGTCCCTGCACACCGGCCCAGGAGACCCCTGGCCAGTCTTTCTCGGCTGTTTTCCTTGGCCGCTCACTCTGCTGACGGAAAGATGGTTCTCAGCGAGGTCAAACTGAGGCTCTGACAACTCGAAGTGAGGTTGTGAGGGATGACTCTGAATTGATAACCACAGTTAAATAGTTTCTATTTTTGTGGGCATATATTATGACCACCACCATGTTTTAGGTTTTATAATCCAAGTACATTTCAGGACCACTGACCATTGAAACCTGTGCCAATGTGTTAGTCAGACAATGCAACTATTTTTGTCAATGTCTGAGTAGTTTTTCAACTCACAAAGACATTGTGGATGTTTATATTTAGCCTAGTAACATGCAAATTGTTTCCACCAGATTTCCATTAAATAGTGATACAAATGTTTGGCTGGCTCGTTTATTCTTTCAAGTAGCAGATATGTTTGCTTTGAAGTGAAGGATAAAGTTGTTTCAGAAAGGCGTGTCAGTCACAGAAAAGTTAATCCAGCAATACTCATGTTTAAAATGTTTAAAATGATCCACATGTGTCGATAATTCAAACAGGTAAGAGTAATTGATGAATACAATTTGATTTAGAGCTGGCAACTGTAGTGTCTTGGGGTCAGGGGTCAAGGGGCAGGAAGGGAGGGCCGCTTGTCTTAGAACAAAAGAATGATAATACAACTTCACGTGTCTGCAACACGTGACCTACGTACTCTGTTTTCGGTGTGTTTTGGACATAAGATTAGGGAATGTGTGTGCGTGACCCCTTCTGACAAGCCTGTTTCTCCTAGTAATGATGGAGAGTTTCCCTCCTTCCTCTCGGAATAAATAGCCTTCTTGAGGCCTTATGGGATGTGAATGGAAGGAGGAGACAGGCGGGATGGGAGTGCTCAGATTTGTCTGATACAAAGAGCAGTGAGAGCACTTAAAGTGACATCTGGCCACTTTATGAAAAGCCATGTTTTCTTAACTCCTTGGCACAGAACAAAACTAATGTGGTTGCTTCAAATCAGATATATTTGTGTTGTCTGCAATATTCGCTATTGTTTTGGCACCTGTCTTTTTCTCATGAGAAAATGTGTTTGATCTCTTTTGTAATCAACATTTGGAGGCTTTCTCATCCGCTCTGAGACTTCAGAATAGACATCTGCAACAAAATTGTAATGTTAGGTAATGTTTTTTTTTTTATCTCACCATCAGCTGCTCTGCTCTGTGTGAATGAGTGCATGTGTGCATATGTGTGTTTGTGTGCCTGTCTGTGTACCGTAGTCCTGCTTAGCGCTATGCTGTGAATATGAAATAGGGCAGCTAGCATCTGCACTGCAGCCATCCCACCCTGGCCCCCACACTGTGCCTGCTGCTCAGTGCAGCTGGCCAGCCTGCAGAAAGACGAGCATAGAGCCTCTGTGTGTGTGTGTGTGTGTGTGTGTGTGTGTGTGTGTGTGTGTGTGTGTGTGTGTGTGTGTGTGAGTGTGTTTTGAGGATAAGAGGGTTAAGTGTATATGAGAGACTCTGTGTTTGTTTACCTGTGTAAGGTTGATTTCTTCTATCTGTGCATGTGGGTTTGTCTTCACATCTGCCCGTATGCTTGTTGATGCATCTTTATCTGTCCCTGTGCATCTGTATTGTTAGCAGGCAGTTTTGTTTACACATACGTAATCCAATAAAAATTCCAAAAATCCTAAAATAATCTTTCATTGTCTTTGAGCCAAGACACACTAAGTAGGGCTTCATTATGTTCATTATCGATGAATCCGCGGATTATAATATCAATTGATCAATTGATTTATAAAAAAGTAAGAAAATAGTGAAAAAATGCACTTTATATGTGACAAAGAATGGAAGCAGATATTCACATTTGAGATGATGGAACCAGCAAATGTTGAGCTTTTTTGCATGAAAAATGGTTGGAAAAATTGATTGAATATCAAAATGATTGCCGATGAATTATATGTCAGTTGACTAATCGAGTTTGAGTTTGTTTTTTTCAGCTCTAATTCCAAGAAAGTCTGGTTCTTGTCTTTTCAGGTAGTAACCCAAGTTAGAACTGATTAGATGTTTCGGGGTTTAGAGCTTGTTTGAAAATGCGCGGCATCCCCGACAACGCCAAATACTTGTCCCGGTCATGAAGGCTGACTGAACTCAAAGCCCCTGAAACACAAGGAGGACAGGAAAGAAGGAGAGAGTCAGAGGTAGAGGTAGGAAGAGAAGAAAGAGAGAAGGATGGAGTTAGGGAAGAGGAGAATAGAAAGAGACGGTATCTGTGACAATCAGCCCTTTGATAAACATTTTCTCTGTGTCAACTGAGGACACAGCGAGAGAGAGAGAGAGAGCGAGCGAGAGAGAGCAGTTTGATTTCTCTCTTTGCCTTTCTCTCCCTCTCTGTCTGTGGCTAATATGAGGAGATAATGGGTCATTGAGGCAGAAAGGGAAGGCTTAAAAACACCTTAGTCATGACTGGGCTGCCACTCAGCGCCACTGATTAAATTACCCAGATGAAGCAGCGTATTTATCTAAGCACAACTACAATCCATAAAACCGCACTTAGTTAAAGATGTCAAATCACTGTCTGCAGCTCTTTGTGGCCGTGTGTGTATTTTGTGTGTACAAGTGAAAAGCTGCAGACATAGAAAATAGTGTTTAGTGTCATTTAATTTATTCGGGGCATTTAATTTCCTCTGTGACATGGTAGAGGTTGGAACTGCAGGACAGTTTAGAGGAGCCAGACCTTTTTTGCCTCAGTTCATTTCACTTTGGCCGGCTGCTGTGCCAGTGCAGGAGAAAAGTCTGGATGGATCGGCGGTTAAATAAGACTTGAAAAGACGGACACAGAAGGTGATTGTCAATCAAAATGCGAGCGAACTGACGTAACCGTCCATCCAGCGGCAGGGTCAATTGCGATTCCCCATCAAATGTCATTTGAGTCAGACTGGAACGAAACTTGAACTGTTGACACTGATTGTCTCCCAATCTAGCCCGCATTGTTTGAGGCATGTCTCTCTCAATGGATGCCACAGGTTCATTAATGAGTCACAGGGACATTGAACAATTGACCACTGGACTTGACAGCAGTCTAGAGATGATACTGGGCTTTTGTTGACTGGCAAAAGGGTGTTTTGTTATGGAAAAGACGTCTGCCTCTTCTGCTGTGATGTGTGTGTGTGTGTTTGTGTGTGTGTGTATATGAGTGATTCTCGGTGTTACTGATATGAAGGAAAATCATGAGGCTGGTGATGCAGGCGTCTTGCTCTCTAGATGGATGTTCACCCGCTGCCTCTCTCCATCACCTTCCCACTGTCACCAAACTGTCCATTCAGCAAAACCTGCTGGACCTCTCTCTCTCTCTCTCTGTCTCTCTCTCTCTGTGTGTCTTTGTGTATCTGTGTGTGTGTGTGTGTGTGTGTGTGTGTGTGTGTGTATGAGAGAGACTATATGTTGATCTCAGTTATGTCTATTTTGGGCTTTCTATGTATGTGTTTATGTGTATGAGAGAATTTGCGTTGACTGCAGCAGTGTCTGTGTAAATGTGTGTTGTCCTTACGTGCCTTACTCTGTTTGTGTGTATTTCATGTTTGCGTCAAGATGTCAGAAAAAGTGCAGCGGGCAGCAAATGCTAGAGCTGGTGGCAGAGTGACAAAATTAAGGATGTGGTATGGAGGAGGAGGAGAAGGATAAGGGGGTCAGGAAGGAGGAGAGCACAAATGTGGCAGTGAACGGAGGGATGTAACAGAAGGACGGATGAGGATGGGTGGCTAGGAAGGAGGAGAAGGAAGGGTAGGAACGACGGATGTGTTTGAGGAGAAGAGAAGAGTAAGGGAGTGGCGAGCAGGGCCATCAGTAGGACGTATTGATTGTACCTCCATCCTGAGCGTCTGTAATGAGATCTAGTGGCTGTGGCTTTCTGGGGGAGCAGATTTGTCACCTGGGGCTAGACACCATGGCTGGGCGGGACAGGGGGGAGAAGGGAAACGTGCAGAGGAGGGTCAAGAGGAGAAAGGAGGATACAACTGAGGGAAAGGAGATTGCATAGTTTTAAAGGCACAGAGAGGTAGAGAGAGAGAGAAAGAGTGGCTTTACGATTAAAAGACAAGACACAAATGATGACTAGAGGGGAATCTAAGAAAATGCCTGTTGGGAGCATGCAGCTAATTACTGCAGACAGTCTATGTCTGGACTCATCTCCATGGTAACAAGATGGGCCAGCAGGGCTGGCCAGCACACAGGAAGACACAGACAAGGAAATCAATGAACAGACAGACAAAGCAGGGAGAAAAAACCATGCTCATTAGGCCAGATTCACCCTTTCATTTTGTTTGTCTACATGTGTGTTCATGAATGTGTACCATTTCATGCTTGTCTGTTGACCCTAGATTGAGACTTACTTAGTTTTTATCGCTAGAGCAGTTGTTGATAAAGACCTTGCGTCTAAGTGTTTTTTTGGGTTGTGTATGGACAGATTTGATTGGGCAGGGCGGCAGCAGGTTAGAGATCAGAGAAGGCTTCTTGTGATAAGAATGTTGCTGGTTTGAATCATGTGACAGTGGAAAGAGTTTGACTCCTCAAAAAATGGTCTACGCTCCCTCAGCAACTACTGTTGAATTGTCCTCGAGCAAAGCAAGAAACCTCTAAATGAAGTCAAGCTTTTTAGTGGCCAATTGCAGCCGCTATAGTAGAATGTGATTGTACTTGGAAACTGTGCAATGGTGATAAAGATCATGTGTGCTCATTCAGCCATAGACAGATTAAGACACTGCAGGTTTATTAACAGGTTTTGCATAGAGCAGCCACCCAGGTACTTGTAGAGCACTGCTACCATGTTGTGGCACTTTGGTATTAGAAAGTAATTAAGTATTGTTATTTTAAAGACTGAGAAGGTGTTCTTAGATTTAATTGAAGACTGTGTATGTGAGTCTTGTCACTAATATGAACTGGCTTTCCTTCCTTCCTTAATGCTGCTGTTGATGTAAATGAACAACTTCGCGTGTTGAGGCAGGTATCCAGATATGTGAAAGGGGTGTGATTGTGCGCATATGTGTGACAGAGAGAGAATGAAAACTGAGCTCCAAAATCTTGATAAATTATAATGTAAATGTTAACACACAAAACTTGTGAGATAAAACAAAAATCTGCTAAATTAGCTGGTATTTCCCAATAATCAAATTTAAATATGATTTTTGTTGTCACCTCTTTGTTAGCATTTTCACCACAATGACCGTTTTACAGAGTTGTGTATATGTATATATATATATGAGTGTGTGGATGGAGGTTTGTTAGCTTTGGAGTGAAACAAACACTAAAAAGGAAAAGAGACCGCTGCATGAACTGTGTGTGTTTGTGTGTGTGTGTGTGAGAGACAAGCCCTGTTCTCTTTCAGCCAATTCCAACCATCAGTAACCCAATATAGTCTGGGTCATTTAGCCAATAGGACATACATACACACACACACACACACACACACACACACGGAAACAATGGAAAATCTCTTGCCAGTGTGCTCTGCTTTTTCCTTCTCTGAATGTCACTTACTTTTATATAAGAATTTATACTTGGTACAGGAGGTTCTTGTGAAATTGACGCTTTAATTATTGTTTGCCCCGTATTTATATCCATATAGTCCATATAGGGTAAACAGTCATTCGGCGGAAGAGCCTGACTAGGGGCACACGTGTGTAAAATGTACTTACAAGATTTTTGTGATTGTCTAAACTGACTGTCAACATCCATCTGGACTACAGCATGGCAAAAACAAACAAATTGTTTTCATATTGTTATTGACACATACTGTTTGTCACTGACTGTTGTCTGTGTCTTACCACCTGCAGTATACAATGTGATCGATAAAGCCATCGTGACCTAGTGACATAAACAGAGCAGTAAACGTCTTGGCATGGTAAACCACCCAGTATTGTTACTGAGTGATGAGAGAGTGTGTGTGTTGTTCAGAGATGAGTTCCCGCACAAGATCTGGTCTGCCCGAGACCTTGTGGACATGCATAAATGTCTTGTCCAAACATTTGCCGTTTTGGATTAATGTACGCACTCCGTAAAGAGACAGCGCAGATCGTCATGGTGGTCATTGTCTTGGTGACAGATCAACGTGATTATATAGAGCTGATAGAAAGGGAGGAGATGTGGTGATTGCTGAAATACTCCACTTTCAGTTTGTTATTCTTGACACATTAACTCTGTGTTTACTTATTAGCTGTCATATGCAGGACCACTTCTGAGGAAACACTGTTTGGCAACAATTCCTAAGAACTATTGTCTATGTTGTTTTTATCATGACGCAATCTTGTTCCCAGGAAACTGATGCTGGATTGTTGCGGCCGATATCAATTAATGTCCCATTTCACATACAGTATCCAACAAAGAGTTTTTGACAAGGATTGTTCAAATTTGAAGAATTTGCCTCTACACATACCTGCAGGGCTCATACGTGTCGCCTGTGTTTGCACTAACGGTGATGTTTAGGATCTGTTGGCTTTAGGAAGTTTGTCCGTCGGCCTCCCTTTGTAATTACAATGAAATATCTTGATATTTGCAGGTACACGTTTTCTTGGGCTTTACTCCTTTGAACACATTGAAAATACACAGAAACTCATGTACACATACTTACACCTCTCAGGTTACTGTGTTTGGAAAGTCGCTTGCATAATAGCTGCTCTTTATCTGAGTGTCAATAACCCTGAGAGGGAGTGGCTGTTACAGAGGAAAAGGAGGGGTATGACTGTTTACTTCTCTTTTCATCCTTTAATGCAGGCCGAGTAAAGTCTGTACATATTTAGATTTGCAAGAAAAAGCATAAGAAATATTTTAATTCCAAATACACTCTATCATTTGTAGTCATAATCATACTGTCCAACCACTATCAGCTTGCACTGTATTTATACTGACCAAAGTGTTTACTTCCCTTTCAGATGTAGTAGATAATATAAAATAGTAACCCCCAGAGACTCGGTGACAAACCATAGTGTGAGATAATGACTTTGCTTTACCATTGAGGATAATTTTTCTACAAATAAAAGTAACTGGACTCATCAGTAAGCTGTCTCAGCTAATTATGCTGTCTGAACATGTATTAAATCACTTATACAAGTTATACTAGTTTTATACGACTTTCCTTGTTTCCCCAATCACTGTTGTCTAGATATGAAATGCTCAATAGAGTAAATGATGCTACTGGTTCAGAATAAAAGAGAATGAATGGATATATTAAACTATGGAAGATGAATTTAATCATGGCAGCCCATTTATTCCAATGAAAACTGCTCATCCAACACATACACTGAAACCATTTCTCCTACTTCTTACCATGGGTGCCCATAGCGTATGTGCATTAATGCCTCTCTGTGGTTCTGTCTGGCCAGTTGTTCACCTTAACAAATGACTGGAATTTTGGATTTTAGATACAGATATTTGGCTAATGGTTGTGAAATTGTGACTTCCAAAGACTTCCAAATGTGATTGATGCTCAGGAAATTCTCTTCATAGTTTTACAGACTTTTTTTTTGTCATTCATTTTTGGGCCAAGGATATCACACATGACCTACAGTTGTGACTTTGGCCACTACTCAAGTTATGGAGTGGGAGAGGGGGGAGAGCTTATGATAAAGAGGTTCCGCTGTTTTGCACTAGACATTTTTGAAGCCAGGGGACAGCAAACCAGATTAGAGGTTAATCCTGCCAACATATATTTTGACCTCTTGTGAAGAGTATTGGCTCGATTTCAACTGAACTAACTACATAAACATCTAGAAAAACTTGATCAGAAATCTGTTAACATTCTCCCTCTCTGACTCTTCAGCTCACCTTATTCCCCCTCTCCTCTCCCTCCTCTGTTACTCTTCTACTGCCCATCATTGTGAACTCAAACAGACCTTTGCCTCGGTTTGTGTGTGGCCTTGTGCACACTTACTTGCATGTATATCGACGCTTCTTATGACAGTATCCCTCTCTCCCTCCCAGCAATCAGTATGTTTTTGTTTACATTCTCTCCCCTCCCCCCCCCTCCCCCCCTCACTCGTCTCTCTCCTCTACTCTCTCCGGGCGAATGTCTTACATCAGATCACTCGAAGCATTTATAGCAAAGCTTTTGAAGCTTAGGACTCCCACTGTGGCCAAATATAGTAAACGTGAATCCAGCAGCTGTGTGTGTGTCTGTAAGAGGGTGGATGAGTGTGTGCGTGCATGTGCTCTCCTGAGTAAATGGCTCTGGGGTAAAAACGTGTTTGTTATTGTTCCCAGCACTTCGCCTGTAGACAACACTGCCAATTAAAGGGGAAGTTTTATGTGTTAAGAGCAGGAAGTGTTGCCGTGTGTGGCTGCACGCTATTGGCTGCACAGCTTCTCCCATGTTCCTTCCCTGGGGACTGAGCAGCCAGGGCTCTTTACTGCCATGGCCAAATGAAAGGTAAACACAACACACCTTTGATCAGGCTTTGCATTTAAAACCCTTACTGGAACTGTGTATATATGTGTGTGCGTGTGTGTGTGTGTGTGTACACAAGGAAGCAGCAAGCAAATTATTGAATGACACAGTGAGCTTTACATGCATGTGCGTGTTTAGCTTAATGAGAGATAAGCTCTCCAGGATGCTACCGCCTCCTCCTCCTCCTCTTGTTGTTGAAGCATGAGTGAAATCATCCCTCCATCCATGCGTCCTTCCCTCCCCCCCACCCCCCATCCACCCAGCATGAAAACAAAACAAGGCGTTGTATGAATGAAAGTGGGAGGGGCCGAGTGGCCTAGAAAGGCAGGCAGGCAGGCAGATAGAGAGATAGATAGTGGTGCAAGGCTGGGTGAGGCTGTGGCGGAGAGGAGGGATAGAGAAGAGGACAGTGGAGTAGGAGGAGGGGATGAATGAATGAGTGAGCTGACTGGAGCATGTTTGGCATAGCAGCTAGCTTGTGTAGCCCAGCACTAGCGTGAGCAGAATGGGGAATAATGCTGCTGCAGTAGTGGTGTTATGCTACTGTAGTACTCCCTGCTGAGACCGCTGTGCTGAAATCAGATTGAAGTAGAAAAGGAAAAGGGGAAATATCCCTCAGGAGAATAAAAAAATAACCATGAGTGATTTTAAAAAAAACAGCAAGGTAGTTCACTTATTTATCACACATTTCTATTAATATAACAGGGGATGTAAACAACTGTTTTTCATGACCCTGTATTGAATGGATTTGATGTAAAGCTGATTTAGTAACTCCACTCATCTCTGTTTTGGCCTTGCTTCAGTCTTAAGCTCGTTCTAATTCACCCAAAGCAGCAGCAGTAGATTCGTCTTCCCTGGCATGCTTGCTCCTTGGCTGCGTCTGCCCCCTGTCTGCCCCAGCAAGGCCAGGGTTAACCCTGGGCGTCTCTCCTCCCCGACATGGAAGAGGCCATTGAATGGCTGCCTCCCCCAGCCAGCAAACACATTGGCTGAAGCTGAGGGTGGATCTAGGGCTAGAGCGGCACTCCGGCATGGATCCTGAGCTGGAGCTGGATTGGAGAGCTCTCTCTCTGCTCTGTTATGTGATGCCGTGGTCACAGTATGTACACACACAGCAGACAGACAAGAGAGGGGAGGGCTGGAAGAAAGCTATGCATTTTTCTCTGTGGGTCAGAGAAGATTGTGCAGTGGTGGGTTTACTACATCACAGTAAAGAAAACGTAGTGGAGCGACCTCTGCATGAACTACTGCAGAAAGTCAAAGATGATGTTTTTTCTATATTAGTCATTTTCCCTCTCTGCGGTTTTGACCCTGTCCCTTTTGTCATTGTTCTTTCCTTTAACCTCATTATCCCAGCCATGTTCTCCCCCTGCCACAACCCTGTCTGTCCTCTGCTTTTACTCAGGCAGCACAATGGGCAGCCCTCCTGTGCAGGAGGGAGGGAGTGGGGAGGGGGGTTCTTAGCTGTATCCTTGGCAGTGAGTGCTCATGTGATATCCTCATAGAGGTGGCATCCCATGAAGGCTGGCATGCAGTGCCCTCATTGCACTTTTCGGCTAATTAACAGTGTGACACACTCCCAAACAATATTTTTTCAATTACTTGTCAGAATACTGTTAGGGAACAGTTACCATGATTCATCTTCCTGAGGTTAGCTGTATTAGGTTTAACTCAAATATCATAGGAGTAAAAAAACAATCAGAAATGTAGACTCTTAATTTTCTTGATGCTATGAATTTTCACCACAAAGGGACCCAAAGCAGGGCAAAATAGTCTTGGAAATGTTTGTAGCTTGTTATTTGACCTAGATCTGCTTCTTGGCCTGACACTCTTTAGTTCAGTTAGCACGTGATATTAAAGCTGACAGTACAGTGAGAGACACAGTGAGAGACAGTGATTAACACACAGGGTCATGCACAGGAAACCCAGTCAGGGTTCAGATATGTGCCCTGTGTATGTTGCTGTTTTCTCCTCTGGATTCCAAATTAAATGAAAGGATTAGATGTTAGAAACACTGATTGATTTTTGGAGTATTTTTAGCACATGTACTGATTGGTGCTGCACTTAACTGAAAATCAAGAGTCTATTCAGAGGAAGAAACTTATGGTGTTGGTTTTGATATTTGAGACTGGACATCTTTGCTACAGTGGATTGTAGAATAAAATGCAGCCTCAGTAAATACTTCCCAACCCTTGATTCACAATGGATCCCTATCTTGTTTGCACCCAGTCAGTATGCGCAGTTGGTAAAAAGGTCAGTGCCTGGTATAAGGTGAGATGTAATGAGTCTCTGCTGGCCCACAGACAAGGCAATAACAGCTAGTTTATTAGATCATTACAGGGCACAGGTCAAACCTGATGGCTAATCCAATCACAAGGACACTCGGGCTCTTTGATCAAATGTTGTTTCCCAATAGGTCAAATGAAACCTGACATGAGCCAATGACATATAATGTTCAACCCATTAGCAATTAAGGTTGTTTCCATGGCACTGCAGACTACCAGTGTTGGGAATAAATTGTGGTCACTCACTCTCTCATGGATGCTAGGTGGGTAACCAGTGGTTGTCCAATTGCATGTTTACATGCAAATTACAGCTAGAACTTGTCTAATTGTGTTCTTGAATGCTAATTACTGTTTCTCTAATCGTTTGCTTTTGTGCAAATTAAGTTTTCATGTTCAGCCAACCTCTTGGGTCAACAGCGATATTTCAGTATAACATATAACCACAGAATACAGAGGTGAAGTCATGCAATTGTGAGTTACATTCAACTTGTTGACACAGAATGATCTAACCCTTTAGCTACATATGTTCATGTTTTGTTAATTCACATGGGCTTTGCCAAGTGTTTATACATTGGTGTGGTGGTTGGGTTGGGTTTTACAATAGGAAATAAAGTTGGTGAATTAAATACTGAAGTCAGCAATCTAACATCCAACAATCACAGATCTTAATGTTTATGTACTGTGTTCTTTGACATTGGTTTGTCCTTTCTGTGAGGGTCAAATGTATTCCTGCTGATGGCAGTATACCATTTCCATTTTCTCTTTGAGTACCCCCAGCAATAACACGTTAAAAAGGCAACACGGAACCACAACACCTGTTCATAGTTCATGCAGCCATGGTCATGTGTGTGTATGTACACACCAAACATGCATGCGGTTCCTTCGTTTCTCCCAGATCAGAGAAAACCACCACTTGGTGGCCATTTTGACCACAGGGTTTTGCTCTCTCCGCTTCTCCTTGTTTTGATTTTTTTTGAGCTGTTAAATGCTAGTTGGAGCAACAGAGACGGAGAGAAATACTCCTGCCTACATTTAGCCATGTGCTGTTATATTTGGTGTTTTGTTTTTTATTTTACTTTGCTTCTGCATGATGTTTGTGAACTTTGGATTCACAAACACTCCCACTCGTCTTTGAATGCCATTTAAACCAGGAGTGGTTAAACACACTATCTTTATGTATATATCATGTTGATATGTGATGTATGTGGGGGCCAAAATAAAAAAATGATTTAATTCAGAGATGTTTACTAGTGTGTAACCTGATATTAACCACTTCTTTCTCTTTTCTCCCCTTTTGCTGTTCTGCAGTGTGTTTGGACAACTGTAAGCATGGCGCGTGTAGCCTCCAGGGCCAGTGCTGCGATGACCAGTGCTTGGGTGGCTGCTCGGAGCCAGGCAACGCTAGTAGCTGTGTGGCCTGCAGGAACCTTCAGCATGGCAACACATGTGTAGAGAAGTGTCCTCCTGGATACTATGTCTTCAAGGGCTGGCGCTGTATCAGTTTCTCCTTCTGTCAGGTTGGTAAAAACTTGGATTCTTAAGGCTAACCCGAATCATTTTAAACACAAATGCAGGTATAGTAAACTCACACACTTAAACATACATGTTTTATATACATTATCCTTGCTTCTCATTTCAGGAACTCCACAACCAATGTAAGCAGACTAAGAAGTTGAACCAGGACCGGGAATCAAGCTGCTCTGAATACGTCATCCACAACGGGGCCTGTATCCCAGAGTGTCCTTCTGGATACACCACTATAAACTCCACTATGTACGTCTGACTCACACTTACATACACACACACACACATACACACACCACTGGTGCCACCATCAACATTGCTGTGTTATTGATGGTGGCCATCATTACATGATCGTAGATGTAACTGTCACCCACAGCAAGTCATCCCTCTGTGACTTCAGCAGACAAGTGTATTGTCACCCAACACACTCAATAACATTTGCGCACAAGAGATGATGGCATTTGGAAGTTGATCAAACAAAAAGGCCGAATTGTTTTTCCACTATGGAAAGTCTGTTCTCCTCTGTAGATAAGCAGCTGGGCTGCTGAGGAGAAAATGATGTAGATGTGTAGTAGTGAAGCAAAGGAAAGGGCAAAACATCACCTGCTTCTTTGTTTGCCTCTTTGTCAACTGTAAGCAGTGCTCTTCAGCTCTTAAAAACATGCAGGTTCATGATTAATTTAGCACTGGCAGTGCAGGCAGTCAATATGATTAATAGTATTAGTGTTACGCTGTATTTTCAACTTTTTAGTCTTTCAGTTTTTATGTAAAAAATGTATCAAGCTCAGTATCAGTTCATAGAACAAATGCTCTTTGAGGCTTTGCCAGTAAGTGTATAAGCCCATGAGAAAGAATACTTTCTTATTTTTTTAAAAAATTCTGTATATTTCTGCTGTCAAATATTGCCAGAGGGAGCTAATTGTCTGCTAAGGGGAAAAAAAAGCATATGCTGTGTGATTATTGGCCAGCCATGACCTGCTCTTGTAAAAACTTTAATACAAACTGCTTTTAATTTGCTTCAATTTTCTCAACCCTCCGATTCTGAAAACTGGGCAACTCTTTCAGATGACAATGTAGTTGTATGAAACACAAAATAAGCAGCACATACCAGATGAACAAACAAACGTTGATAACTCTAATAATGACTCTAATGATAATAAGTTACTAAGCAGAACCAAATACAAAGTTTCCATATAGATATGAGACTTCATAATTTCATATGCAAATAAGTCCTCTAATCTCAATTGCTATAAATGAGTCCCTGGTGTTTTCACAGCCTCTATGACATTCTGTTCTCAGTGATTACACAGCTGCATCAAGTCAAAGCATTACCAAACTGACATAAAACAAATAGCTGTTGACAGCAGTTCATAAAAGTATTGTAAGAGTTTTAGTATGCACATTAAATGTGTATACTTAATTTATTGAAACTGGATGTTGTGTTGCCGAGGAAAAAAACTGTATCAGCATTGAGCAACATTTGTAATCATGCTTAAGTGTTGATTATTTTGGAAGCAGCACATAAGGGTGCACTGGGGTGAAATAATGTGACTGGGTCTTTTACGCAGCCAATAGCCAATTATTTTCCTTTTGAAAGGATTATTCTGTAGGAACCTGAGCTCAACTTTACAGTCTGTCTTGGACTTGTTTACTTAGTCTTGTTGAGTAGTTAACATGAGATTATTTCATGTGAAAATAATAGTAAATTAGTAATAAGTATTATAGATTGATATTGAAGATTTGGTTGATGTATTTAAACACAGTTAGGGTCACAAGCGTGTTGTACACTTCCAGGGAATGGATGTCTGCATCTCCCAGATTTTTTCGCTGTAGTAGCGGTATAGCCTAGTGGTTAAAGTGATTAAAAGAGTATGTCACACAGGTGAAAGATCAAAGGTCCAAATCCCTGTAAGAGACATTTGTCCTTAAGTACACTGAACCTCTTATCTTATTGTAAATGGCCCTGGATAAAAGTGTCGGCCAAGTTTGACCTCTAGAAGCTGTCTGGACCTCACCTGGTCCTGTTTAGCTCAGAGTTTTGTCTGCATGTGCAACATGCAAGGGCATGACCTTATTTAGCGTTCCTCTTGTACTGAAGGGGGGTAGAGGAACATCAGTGGCTTCCTCATTTAGCGTCAGTTGCTGTTGCTAAATGAGGAGGACATGTATTTGTTTTGAGGCCAAGTATGTGTTTTGAAACCACCCCTGTTTGCATGCTTTCAAAACACATGCATAGGTTTAGGCAATAGGCAGTGTCCGAAATTAACTTTTTGACTCACCTGCCAAGGGGACTGGTAGATGAAAACATCCACCGACCGAGCATATTTTTTACCAGCTAAAATAATAAATTGCCTTTTTGTGTCAAATACACATTTGTTTCAATGCATTTCATTGAGATAAAAAGGTATTACGTATGTTGAATACTGTAGCTAGCAGCAGACCCGTACGCCAATTTTTTTTTCATAGGATGGCGAAGTCATGGCCTGCCCTACTCTGCCTCTGATTGGCTAGTACTCGTTTCCCTTGTGGTTGGGTTGGTTAGGTTTACACATGAGGAGTGAGATTGGTTAAGGTTAGGGTAAGAATATAAGGGTAAGCATATCAGAGGCAAAAAAGAAAAAAAGGCGTCCCATACAGTAAACAGTGCCACGAAACTATGAGCAGTCGAGACGGTCTGCGGCTGGTGCTCCTTCGCCTCAGACTGTCTCGAGCGCTCCTACAGTTTCACGGCACTGTTTAGATGTGCGTAAAAACACGTGGTCCATGTATCTAGATGGTATAGGGACAAACATGAGTAATTTCCTACGAGCCATCATACTAGATTTTGACTATTTTGGTACAAACGTTTACCCGCCAGTGTGGCGAATAGCCTTCCAAGATTTACTCACCGAACAGAAAATCTACCTGCATTTGGTGCTTGGCGGGTGTTAATTTCAGACACTGGCAATAGGGATAAGACATTTTCCAGTAAAAACGTGGGGGATAAAATAGTCCTTGGATGGTGGTATAGAGACATTAATGGAGTGTGAAGAAGGAAGACAGATGAAGAATGAATGAAAAAGAAGGACAGAGAGGCGCATTTCTCTGTTTGTTCTAATAAGAGAAGGTTGTGTGCCGAAGATGTCTGCATCGCTTGAAGCCACAGGTGGCTGGATGATTGATGGTGTTTGTGTGTTTCTGGTATACCTGTGTAAATGCATGTGTGTTTGTGCATATATAAATGTGTATGTGTGTGCACGCACAATGCATTTGACTGTTTGTGTGTGCAGAACGTGTTTGTGACTACATTAGCTTGTGTTTGGTCGGGTTTTTCCAGGTGCAGGCCGGGGGAAATGTGCACTGTGTCCAGATACAGAGTGGTGTGTATATATAGATGTATTTATCAGGTAAATAACACAAACTCACATGCACATGAGTTTTTAGCACAGCCAGCGGGAACGGTAAGGACATTTTAACCCAACATGACTTTCTTCAAATGTATCATGTGTGTCTGTGTCGGAGAGAGAGAGAGATTGACTTTCCCTTGCATGCTGCCAGCCTGTGGGGATTATCAGGTGCTTAGACAGAAAAGAACATTGCTTTAAGTCTCATACACCCTGAGGCATAAGGCAGACTGGCATCCTTTGTGTGTGTGTGTGTGTGTGTGTGTTTGTGCGTGCACGTGTGTATTTGTTTTTGTGTGCTTACGTATGGATGTTTGTGTGTGCACATTATGTGATAAACAAGACTTTTCTTTTCCATTAGGATTCTGTTGCAGTTGCAACATCAGGGCCTGTGTGTGTGTGTGTGTGTGTGTGTGTGTGTGTGTGTGTGTGTGTGTGTGTGTGTGTGTGTGTGTGTTTTGCTGCTATGGTCTGGTTAGAGCAAGAACAAGCGTCATCACAGTGGCTTAGCCTGGCAGAAGCTACACCCAGACAGACACACACATCTCCAGACAGTCAGGCAGACGACACACGATGTACAAATGCACACACATACACACACATACACACACACCCCAGTGAGGATTGACGAGGAGGAGGGATATTCCAGAGTAGAAGAAAAGGACACCCAAAGGTTTGCATCATGGTTTTTCTGTGACGCCAATAAACCGTTGGGTAGTAAGATCTTACCTCCCTTGGGTATCTTTCACTATTATTATGCAAATTTGAGTATCTTTAATGTTAGGTTGGATAGTGACTATGTTAAGTTATCACTATGAATACAACAGAAAAAAATACAAACATCACAACAATGTCAAAACGGTCACATAATCCTGTGCGGCTGAGAAACGACACAGTCAGGGAATAGTTTCAGATGCTTTTTTGAACAATCATGATAAAATGTATTTTTAGACACACTTTATGTATGTAGACTGTACCATTAATTTTTATACATCGTCTCTTTATCCCCTTTTTGTCCCAGCTCTTCTCTCCAGGCAGGTAGCTTTTCTCTCTCAACATTTCACATTCACTAACATCTACTGTATGAAGGAGTATGCTCATCTTTCCTGGATGCTGTGAGAGCACAGTAGTACAGCAGTGTGTTTGTGTGTGCTTGCGTGCGTGCGTGCAAACGGTCTGGTTCTGCCAGGCCCGGGCCCGAAACCAAACCCAAGCGTCAGCTGCGGCCGCTGTTCTAGATGGTTCTAGCAGACCCTGGAGCCCGAGTCACAGGGTTCAGCCGGACAGATAAACACTGTCCCTTTAAGAGCTGCTGTTGGACCCAGCCTGTCTGCCTGTGTGTCTGTGTTTTTCAGTACAACGGCCCAAAACATTCTGTCTTTCTACACTGCAACTAGAGCGTTACTTTTGAGAAGCTGAATTTACAATTTTCCATGTGGGAGAAAAAGAGAGAGACACAAAATATCTTTGAGTTTTGCTTCTCACTGTTGTTTCGGGGAGATCATTACAGTTACTTTCCACTCACTCAGAAGTCATAGAGGGGAAACAATGATTTGGCCTCTGATTGATGTAAATTATTAAAAGCTTGATAAGATGGAAACTAGGAGAAGCCAGGTGTGTAATGGTTCATTTGGCTCCCTGAGAGTGGATAGGAAAAACCAGACAAGGACCAAAACTGCACCCCTGGGACTCAGTGTTGCATGTCTCTATGGCAAATGGCTTCTATAGCAAGGCTGTGCTGTTTGGGGGGAAAGTAGGGGCACAATTTGGTTAAGATTGTGTGTGTGTGTGTGTGCGCTTGCTTCCTTTAGAGGGGGATTACAATAAGAGTTGCATAAACATGGAATTAAAACAGGGTGAGCTTACAAATGGCAGTTCATGCAGAGCTTGCGTGGTCCCTGCAGTGAGCGACAGCATCCTTTGTTAGCTGTTCCCAGGGCACAGGGGCTGCCTTAAAAAGGTGCCTGTTAAGGCTGCCGTTTGATGTCATTGTCTCCTCAGCTTTGAGCTCCCAAACCCCGATTGGACTTCAGAATCCACTCCAATGATCCAATGTCATACCCTGCTTTGTAGATATAAGCATATTTTTTCAAGAACACTGAAAATTTTGACCTGACTTTCTCGTTTTTGTTGCACGGCCACCTCACATCAGAGCAGCCCCCTAAAAAGACATCGGTGGGTGGGGGAAGATATCAGTTGTTGGTGTTAAGAGCGAAGTTTCAAGATTTTGTTGTTAACCAACCAAAATACAGCTTTTTAGTTTACGTCTGAGGCAGACCTTTGTGGTAAGGGATGTCAAAGCTGGAAGTGGAATTAAAGAGAGGGATTATGTTCTTTTGAGAGGGCTTAAAAAAAAGTGCTCATTTGTGAATGAAGCGTTGGGTCCCTTTTCTCTGTGTGGTGTGTACCCGGCTGCTCGCTAGACAAGGCCTGCCTTTTGTGAATGAATTTCCTGAAAGGCAGCAACTATCAAGGCCTCATTGCTCAGTGTACGTGTGTGTATGTGATTACGTGCATAAGCACATGTTTGCAGTGAGAGGACGCCACTCATTGAGCTCAGAGAGAGAGAGAAACAGAGGAATGTCTGTTGGGAGCTGCAGCTGGTGTTGCAGTCATGTTGTTTTTGTTGTCTGCGATTGTACTCTGTGTGTGTGCATTCGTGCGTGCGTGTGTGTAGCATGTGCAACAGAATGAATTTGAAGCAAAGGGTGAAAACGCTCTCTCTTCTATCCCCCAGAGCTAATAAAAATGAAGGAGGCTCAGATGTGGATGAGAGATTGCATAATCTAATTCTACTCCTAAAAGCCTATGGATTCATAATAGGACTTATCAAATTAATTGAGAGAATTACAGAGTTTCACCTCTGAATACATCAGCTCATTCATTGAATTGCAAGGTTCTGTTTGTTTCTCATTTGAGTTGATTGGTTTGGGAAACCTTAAACTCACTACTGCTGATGTTTAAGCAGTTTTGTCTGTAGAGTTTGTTGCTCTAATGCATTTTGCTGTCACTACAGCTATTATAAAATCTTTATTTGATATTCAGTCAAATCAAGTAAAAATTGTGTTTTATAACCTTATTTATTACATTTCAATTTGTATAAAATGCAGAGAACAAAAGATAAAAATCGCAAACACCATCACAAACTCAGATATGAGGCTGGATAGCTGCCTGCATGTGTGAGTGGATATGACTTATATGAATAGATTCCAGTCAGTATAACAAGTTTATATCGGTTAAATTCCTCTGAACAGATTCAGCCTTGTTGTTTGAAAATGCAATGTCATCCTCGGTCCCAACCCACGCCACGCCAGTACGTCATTGAGCATTCCTGCCTCATACCATTCAATCCTGCTCCATTCCATTTCTGATATCAACGCACAGAAACATTCATGGTATTTTTTGTGTTTTCCTCTTTCGAAAACCAGTTTGTTGTCTGCTTCCACTTAAGGCATTGCTCTGCCACGTTTCCATGACGTCTCCGATCATGCGTTTAAAAATGATTGTGACATAATGTCTCTCTCGTGAACATTGCAGCCTCAGCTGAGTATTTTGTGTCTGTAAATGACGTAAAGTTTCTGTGCTTTACACAAACGCCCTCACCTCATTCATTAGGATGTTGATGCGTATCTCTCTCTGTGTAGGTTGACCTGTTCGCCGTGTGCAGGCCTGTGTCCTAAACTATGTGTGGGAAATAAGACAATTGACTCAGTAACTTCTGCCCAGGCGTTGAGAGGCTGCACCGTTCTCCACGGCAACATGATCATCAAGATTCGTGGAGGGAGTGAGTACTACTACACCTCACCACCTGCTCAGGCTCAGCCTCACTCACTATCTCCGTCTCCTCTTCCTCCATCTCTGTCTCTCCGTTTCTCTCTTTATCAGAACTTCCAACCATATACTTTCTCTATCGATTTATATTTCCTGCCTGTGTGTCTGTGTCTTTTAACTGTAGCAGATATGCTGTCTGTCTGACCATCTGTCTTCTGCCATCACCTAGTGGCTCACCAACTGTCTGTCTCCTTGCAGATAACATAGCAGCTGAGTTGGAGGCTAGTTTGGGCCAGATTGAGGAGATCACAGGCTACCTGACTGTTCGCAGAGCATACGCCCTGGTCTCTCTCTCCTTCCTCCGCAAACTACGCATCATCAGAGGGGAGCATCTTGAGGGAGAGTAAGTCCTCTCTTCTCCTCTCCTCTCCTCTCCTCTCCTCTCCTCTGCAGGTATATACATTTCAATAAACAGTCTATCCTACATAGTACATTAATTTCTTTATCTGTCTTTCATCTAGTACCCACGCCTTCTTTGCGTTGGACAACCAGAACCTGCGTGAGCTGTGGGATTGGTCCAAACACAACCTGACCATCCTGCGTGGTCGTACCTTCTTCCACTACAACTCTAAACTTTGCATGTCTGAAATCAGAAAGATGGAGGAGATAACAGGAGCCAAAGAGCGCAACCAAAAGAGTGACATCGCTGCTCGCACCAACGGGGACCAAGCCTCCTGTAAGAAAACCAGTCAGACTTGATGTCATTTGATTGTTTATGGGCTTGATGGTACTTCACCATCGAGGTGGTGGTAAAGTACCTTACTGATAAAAATTCTTTTAAAATGTAAATATTTTAGCAATTGCATGGTTAATGCTTGCAATACAACTATAATTAATTTATTTTTCAATCAAATTTAAAAAGATTTCTGTTTCGTTTTGCTTTTACTATCTTAGTGTTGCTCTTTTTAGCTCTTAAGGCTGAGAGTACATGCATTACAGCCTGTTAACTAAATGTATTGTAGTATCCCATGCTGTATGATAATGTTGTAACATGCTCTTAATGCACAGTGTTGTCAGTAAATCAACTGAGAAATAAAAGCAGCCAGGTGCTGAATGAAATTAAATAATGTGTCCATACAGACAGCCAGTGTCAGCGAGCAAAACAAGCAAGCTGCTTCGGGCTGAGATACAGTTTGCAGGTGTACTACAACTAAGTTATGCTGCTGGTTGACAGCTCATTTGAGCTTCTGTAATTTTTCAAGCTGTAGATGAAGAGACAATGTCCCAGCACTACTTCCTACAGGAAAAATATACAAAACATCAAAGGAATATATGCAACACCTAAAGCCTATAGAAAAATGTTTAAAGAAAAGTTTTGACGCAGCTATATTTTTTTAATTCAAAGCATTTCAGCTGTCAAATATATCTTTTTGGTTTTACTGATTTTAATTTGTGCCTTCTTAGGGCTAAATACACATTTTTTTCAAAAAATAGAAGTATTAGATTGGACTTAATATCACAGACACTCAACATTAAAGAACTTCACTTGGATTAAGTACAAAAAAAATCAAAAAAACTCATCAGGACATCCCTACTGTCTGTGATGTTTGTGCAGAAATCCTGTTATTTCTTATATTTGTTTTAACTATTACGTTGTGATTGCCTGGACCTCAAAAGTGGGAAGCGGCAGCATGTTTGATGTTCTACTGTTCATTTGCTCTTTCACCGAAGGCATGTGCTGAGCATCGTCTGTTTCGTTGTTTTTGTCCCTTAGGTGAGACCAAGCTGCTGAAATTCACCGTGATCAAGACCACATCAAATAAGATTATGGTGAAGTGGGAGCCCTTTTGGCCGTTAGACTTCAGAGACTTGCTGGGCTTTATGGTTCTCTACAAAGAGGCGTAAGTATCCAAGAAAAATCACGGGTTTTTTTTCATAACACGGCATAACACACACCAAAGTTAAATAAAATTATAGCAGTTAGTCATAATGAGCAAGCATTATGCTCAAATACGACTGACTTTACCTTGCCCAATAAGCTACAATGATACTTCTATCCTTCTTATAGTTGATGACTTTCTTTCCCTCATCTCCAGGCCATATAAAAACGTGACGGAGTTTGATGGGCAGGACGCGTGCGGCTCTAACAGCTGGGTCATTGCTGATGTTGACCCACCCGCCCGTGTCACAGACAGCAAGGAGCAGCTCGAGCCGGGGCACCTAATCCGACCATTGAAGCCCTGGACGCAGTACGCCATCATGGTTAAAACCCAACTGTCTGCATCTGATGAGCACCAGGTTCACGGAGCCAAGAGCGAGATCATCTACGTCCGCACTAACGCCTCCAGTGAGTTGCTGCGCTGAAAAAAACACGCACACACATCAAAACACAGGTTTTTTTTATAAGAGACTTTGTACATTGCTTTGGAAGTTGGATTTGATGGATACTGTTTAGCTGACTAGAGTATAAAAGGAATGTGAATGGCGTCACCTGCACTCACATGCGTGTAAATGTACAAACAAAACAGGAACCTAATCAAATCGTTGCTCCATAGTGCCACTGGCAGTCAAAACCTCCACAGGTTACCTTTGGGTGATGATAAAAGAAAAGTTCACTATGGCGTCAATGATGAACTGATCATGTGAGGAATTTGTTTAAATTTGAATCAAGTTTTGAGTAAAGCCTTCTGCAGAACTATGAATAATGTTATGATTGTGTTTAACATTTGGAGAACAGTGTTTCAGGAAATACGCTTATGCAGTTGAGATAATCTTTATAACGAAGGTCATATAATATTAACGCAATCCTGACTATTGTCTCTCTGTCTTCCTCTGTCTCCCTCAGAGCCTTCCGTGCCTCTGGACCCCATTTCTTCCTCCAACTCCTCTTCTCAGATCATCCTGAAGTGGAAGCCTCCCACCAACCCCAACGGCAACATCACCCACTACCGGGTCATCTGTCGTAAGCAGCCTGAGGACAGCGACCTCTACAAGTTTGACTACTGTCTACAAGGTGAGTATCCAGAGGACCGTTCACAAACAGATCAGCTAAGCTCACTTTTGTTTGTGTCACTTTTTCACACTCCTGAATTTCCTCGTCCCACTCAGGAATGAAGCTGCCATCTCGTACCCCGACCCACCTGGACAGTGAGGATGAGCAGAAGTGGAACCACACAGACGAACCCACCTTAGGCGGCAAGTGCTGCGCCTGCCCCAAGACAGACATCCAGCTTAAGAAGGAGCAGGAGGAGATAGAGTACCGCAAGACCTTCGAAGACTACCTCCACAATGAAGTCTTTGAGAGCAGGTACGCTGTCTGTGTTATAATACATTTTACTTCTTTTTTTGTTGTCAGTCATTTTAGTTTTAACTTGAAATAACTAGTGATTTTATTGATTCTGGTGGTCCCCCTAAGTTTTTAAAGACTACAAGTTTCTCTTCTAGTCAGGCTGCTGCTTTTGTTTACCTTTGAGGAACGATGACTTCCGTGGGGGGTTATATTTTGAAATGTTTTATTTCACACAGTATTTAAGAGGTCAAAAAATGATCCACTAAAAATTCATCTTTTAAGTAATGAATGTTTAATTCAGACTTGAAAAGGTTGAAGTAATCGAATCATCATTCTTGTTAAAATTCTTGACTGAACAATTTAAACAAGTTCAGGCCAACTTAAAACTTCTTTCTTGTCACACTGACTGCGCTAAAGGTCACCTACACATCTTTAAATAAATGTGTACCTGTTTCAAAAACTTGTACACATTCAAAACTCAGTACATTTTGTTTAGCATCGAGAGGAGCTTCTTGCTTTATTAGTTGCTGTATGTGGCGGTGCAGCAGCAGCAGCGCCGGAGCCCCTTGATCCAGCCAGACAAGACCACTCTTCTTTTGTCTCGGCCACCATGATGTGTGTGTTAAAATGTCTCTGTGCCAGCTCTGTCTCATCCATTCGTGTGTGTGTGGTTTATCTAGACCCTTGTTTTTGTACTGGGCACTACTGTGGGGGGCTTAGGGTGGGAGGTGCTGATTGTCTGGGCCCCGGTGCCCCTACCCTCTCTCCTGACACACACACACACACACACACACACACACACAAACACCCACAGTCAGTCCCTCCGCTTCCCTAGGGGAGTGATTACTGTGCCCATTATCATTCATGCCAGTCAGGGGTGCAGTCATGCAGACTGCCATTTGGACACACACTCACAAACACTCAAACTCACACACACCTCAGCTGGGTTTTGAACCCATGCTGTTGTATTGGCCAAGGTCAGCTTCATAAACTGAAGTACACAAAGAACTTTCTGCTTTCTTTTTCCATCACGCAAAGGGATGCAGGAAGTTTTGTATTTTTCTCTTTACCTGAGCAAGTATCGGTTCAACATTAACTCAGTCCTACAACGTTCCCGCTCAGGGAAGGAGAGGCCTCACTGCAGTAGCATGGGGTGAAGTGCTCAAAGAACTTCTCAAAGATACTTAACAGAGTTAGTTTTTGAAGGAAGGGAGAAGATTTTCCTTTTCATAGACAGTGATTCTACATCATGATCTTACACTGAGATGCCCTCCAGGTTGTCTGTGTCTGAATTGATTTAAGTTCATAGCCTCTGTGGTGGGATTACACTCATTACCACTGTAAGTTAAGTGGACTTTGCTTATTGGCACCACCTAGTGGTCAGTGTTGGTACTTCTTCCAGCAGGGCAGTAGGGGGTATTAGTGGATAAATGTCATGCAGTCAGACTTGCTACACACTGTAAAGGTTAGTGTGAGCAGAGGTCCTTATTGGCCTCCTCTGCACTGCTGCTCTGTCCGCCATCTGCCAGAGTCAAAATCTCTCAAAATGATATTGACTGTTGTGTCAATAATTTATCCCGGCTCATCTTCATCATTCATGTTAGAGAATTTAAGTTTTCTCCAGTTTGTGTTCTTTGTAGCATTTTACCTAACCTTTACTAACAGCTCTATGTGTTGCTCTGTTTCTCTAGACCATCTCGTCGGCGACGCTCAGTGGGAGTTGCCAACGCCACCCAAACCCCTTTCTTCCTTACCACAGCCCCCAACCTGCTATATGGCTCCACCACAGCCGCACCAGACGATGAGGATGAAGAGGGATCCAAGGTCTCAAACACTTAATATGTTGTATACTTTACAAATTATGTTTTTGTATGTCAGATCACTTGTCATTGAGTTTTCTATCCTATATTCCGGGTTAAACACAGTTGCTCAAAATTATTTGAAGCAAAATCTGTCAAAGTGAAAACTTTCCTCTAAAAAATAATTTATTTCCAGTTTTGTGATTTTCTTTCAACTTAAGCATTATCCATGGTATTTAATGCAATTTATTCCATACTGTATGTGTTTAAAGCACATAACATATTTTTGTTTTTGTCTGACCTCATATCATTACAAGAAAAATACAAGGGAAGAGTATCAGTTTAGTCTCAGGCTGGCACAGGAAGATGTGATACTCCATGAAACATTGTTTATATTGGCTTAATGTTATAATAAACTAGTATTTGATATGACTGCAGTACGAGGGAAATTGGTTGTTCAAGTTAGGGGAAAAGTAAATAGTTTTGAATGTGATATGATTTGAGTATAGCCATGAAGTCAGACACTTTTTGGCCAATTAGATCTCTTGTTTTTTTCTGCTCAGGTGGAGCTAAAGGTGTATTCAAAAGAGTCGACCGTCATCTCCAACTTGCACCACTTTACTAGTTATAAGATAGAGATTATGGCCTGCAACCATCCGACGGACCTCAAACGTTGCAGCATGGCTACTTACGTCAGTGCTAGAACTATGCCAGAGGGTAAGACCAAATACAAATCTTACACTTATGTAAATACACACTGTATATGCATGCTTTTGACATACATACACCCAGTCCAGCTAGCATTAACATAGGCCAGAGGTTATCCAATTAAACTCAATTAGATCCCCAAAACAAAAAGTTTCCACACTCAGAACAATGTAGAAGTGGAGTGCTTTGTACTGTACACATGTTATGTGATTTTCTTTGTCTGGTACCTGCAGAGAAAGCAGATGACATCCCAGGCCCTGTGACCCATGAGATAATGAATGGCGAGCCTTCCTCTGTGTTCATTAAATGGAACACACCTCGCTCCCCTAATGGCCTCATCATCCTGTATGAGGTGTTCTACAGGAAGGTTGGAGACACGGAGGTCAGTACCAACCATCACTGAACTTTTTTAGAGAGTGAGGATACAGGAAAAAAAAAAGGAGCAAAGAGGGATCAGATGACTGTTTTTCAAGAAAATGGAGGCAACAGAGGTGAGGGAGGGAGAGAGCCGCTAGCAATAATCTTGATATACTCTGTAGGAAGTAGAAACAGTAGGCTTAAAGGGAGACAGGCACGCAAGAGAACGTGGATGGAGGTGAGAAGAAATGCAGACAGAACAAGAAGTGATCTGGGTAGACTCTGGGGAGTGGAAGCAGGCATGAAAGGAAAGGATTGCTGTATACACTCAAATTTTGTCTGTTCCTTATATGGAGAGAGGAACAAAGGAAATAGTTGTTTACAAACTCCCAATGCTGCCACTGTGTGTGTTGATGTTTTCTGCCTTGTGTGTGTGTGTTTGCATATTATTATTTTTGTGTATCTGTGCGCATAAGTGCTTGTCTGTGACAGTGTGAGTGTGTAAGTGAGTATGTGTGTTGTTGTTGTTGTTTACGTGCAGCAAATGTGTGAATTCATCTCTCATTGCTATTCATTGCTGCACTGCCTGACCCTAGGAGCCAGTAGCAGCTCTGTTACCATAGTGACAGAGGCAGGAAGGAAGACTAGAATGCAGTGGCAGGGATAGACTGGCATCTCAGACGACTTCTCCAGTGCACTGCGCTGAGAACACACTTATTAACACACACTGCAGCCAAAACAAACTGATCTGGTGTTTATTTAAGGATCATGTTTACAGCATGACAGAGATTCAGTTTAATTATTCGGTTACCAGCACAGTGGTGGCATATAGCAAAACGTAACACAAAAGGTGAATAATACTAAATATACATTTTTAATGCAGACCTCTGGCTGACTGGTCTGTTAATTGGCCTGCATACCAAAAGTTGTGAATATTAAAACACAATTTTGTAGTATTTCATCATCTATATCTGCCACCTACAATATGTAAACTCAAAATTATATATAAATAGTACGCTGACAAAAGCCTAACAATTCCTTTTTTCATTCAATGTATATTTTGTAATGACACCATATAAAATGATTTATTAATTCTTGCAGTCTTGTAAGAGTTTTAGAGTTTGACCAAAGTGTTTATTTCTTATTTGGATTAAAGCAAGTCATTGCTGAAGGACACATATTAATAATTCTTATTTGAGTCAACCTAAAATGAATAGCTTGTATGGGTTTATATTCATGCATCCCAAAATAGGTCTTTTACATTGTTTCCTACAGTGTTTCCACTTTTTACACACTTCCATTATTGTTATCTAATGTTTTTGTTAAGAGTAAACCCAGTTAGAATATGCACAATTGGTGACTTGCTCCCAGATGTGAGTGCGTGTAGTGGAGTGACTCGGGTTCAAGAGTGGCCTTCAATCTGAGGTTCTTCTTATTGTCCTTAGTCAGGACACCAAATCTCAAATTGCTCTTGATTAACAGGCCACATCTGGCAAAGAACAGTTAAGTGAAAATACAATTCTGCACTCAGATCTACAAAAGAAGATGATGTGTTGCAGTTTAAACAGATAGTTGGCCCCACTCTGGTAAAATGGCTTGCCATGACTTTAAATTTCAGTTTCAGTTAGATGAATGAATTATTCCTCATGATTCCTTATGTTGAAGTGATTTGTTTTTTTTCCTTCAGGTTCACACAGCTTGTGTGTCTCGTCCCGCCTACCTGAAGTCAGGTGGCACGAAGCTTTCACTTGTGCAACCTGGAAACTACAGCGTGAGGATCCGTGCTACCTCGCTGGCAGGAAATGGCTCTTTCACAGAAACCACTTACTTCTCCATGCCCAACAGTAAGGCTGGAGGCTATAGCTTCGACTTAACTGAACTCACATGTATAACTGTCATACATTATTCACATGCATCTGGAAGTTCATAAACTGCTTACACGCTGTTGCCTTTGACTCGAGGCGAGTTCTAACAAGCCAAACTGTAACTGTAAAACTGAACGCTTTTATGTTTCGCTCAGAACAAAATCTCTAGACGTTTGTTTCATGTTTTATTTTATCGGACAAAAAAGTGAAAAAATGTGCTGAATTTTCTGGAATTTGTTTGTCCCTAAATTTTGATGCGAGATAGACATGCAAGATATTTAATAACCATTATTGTTACATACACATTATTGTTCTTTACTGCTGATCTGTCTTCCATACTCTGCAGTCTTCCAAGTAAACTGACCAATGACTGCTGTGTTTATTGCAGAGGATCCTGGTTTATTTGGTGTTGTGATTGGTCCAGTCATCTGCTTCATCCTGCTGCTGTTCGTGGGAGGTGGAGTCTTTGTGATCTTCAAGAAGAAGTAAGATCTTTGATCAGAATGATCCATCCTGCTGAATACATAATCTGTGCAGATGCCATATGACATCAGAGAGAGTTTTCAGTATCTCAGACGGCTTTCTGTGGTTGTGTTACAGGCAAACAGAAGGCCCGACAGGACCTCTTATCGCCTCCTCAAACCCTGAGTACCTCAGCGCCAATGATGGTAAGAAAGATAACATAACTAAATTACAAAGAATAGCAAGTGCAACACATTTGGATGTGAGCCAGCGTGAAATAATTGAACCTATATTTAAAAAGATTGTGATAAATTACTGAATGAAAATTGTGTCTTTGTTTCGTGTAGTGTATGTTCCTGATGAGTGGGAGGTACCGCGTGAAAAGATCACGGTGCTCAGAGAGCTGGGTCAAGGTTCCTTTGGCATGGTGTACGAAGGAATTGCCAAGGACATCGTCAAAGGAGACCCGGATACGCGTGTAGCAGTCAAGACAGTCAATGAATCGGCCAGCCTGCGAGAGAGGATCGAGTTCCTCAACGAAGCGTCCGTCATGAAGGCTTTCAGCTGTCACCACGTGGTACGAGGCTCAATGACACCTTTCAAACTGTCTCCTCTTACAGCTTCATCACTGAGAGGAAAGCTATCCATACACTTGTGAATTATAGTACATCGCTGCTTTCAGTCACTTTAGAAACCAGCATGAACATGTATGACTCACAGAATCATGACTCGCTTGTTGTGTTGATGCTGCCATATTGACACACAGTTTGACTCCCTAAACAGATATTCACACTTGGTAAGCAATTGTGCTTACCATTACTACTTTATGAAACAACCTGCTAAATATCAATTAAACTACCGTATGTTGTGCTGTCAGCTGTAAAAAAAAAAAAACAAAAAAAAAAAACATGCTGAGGTGTAAGGGAATAATATTAATTATTATAATATTTCAAATTTGGTTGCAACCCTTTTGCTATCAGTTAAATGGTAAAAAAATGGGCTGCATTCATATAGCTCCTTTCTAGTCTTCAGACCACTCAAAGCGCTTTACGCTACATGCCAACATTCACCCATTCTCACACACACATTCATACACTGATGGCAGAGGCTGCCATGCAAGGTGCCAACCTGCTCATCAGAAGGAGTTTCTAATGCTCATTCACACACACGCTCACTCACTGACGGCACAGCCACCGGAAGTAATTTGGGGT
Organism: Thunnus thynnus; assembly: GCF_963924715.1. Classification (NCBI taxonomy): domain Eukaryota; kingdom Metazoa; phylum Chordata; class Actinopteri; order Scombriformes; family Scombridae; genus Thunnus; species Thunnus thynnus. The sequence continues at coordinate 18,827,221 of NC_089524.1, read as the reverse complement.
TCAGTATCTTGCCCAAGAACACCTCGACATGGTGGGGATCAAACCACAGATCTTCCGATTAGTGGGCGACACGCTCTACCTCCTGAGCCACAGCCACCCCAGTTACTAGATTTGAACAAACCATCTGCACAGAATGAATCATTGTTCAAAAGACTGCGCTATAGGTCAGATTTGGAAGTTTATCTGCAGATTTGAATTAAGTTAATTAAAATGTCTTTAATACTTTACCTCCCAACAAGAGATGAGATGCTGGTTCAGGCTGTGTGGTTTCTGGTTATAATGGAAAAGTGTGTGTACTAGTGAGTCAGTTAAAGCGTAAACAGGGTTTGGTAGAGTTTCCCTTGTGCATAACCATGTGTGTTTTTATCATTTCTCTATGTAGGTACGTCTGTTAGGTGTGGTGTCCAAAGGTCAGCCCACCCTGGTAGTGATGGAGCTGATGACCCACGGGGACCTGAAGAGCTACTTGCGGAGTCTCAGGCCAGACTCTGAGGTATGTGTCACTGAGAACCCAAAAGAACGGTTTAGATATACGTCCAAGCATCACATATACATATATATATAATATTTTGACAGACTGTATAACTGTCTTGTGTGTGTGTGTGTGTGTGTTTTTGTAGAACAACCCATCAGGCCGTCCTCCACCTACGCTGAAGGAGATGATCCAGATGGCTGCAGAAATTGCAGACGGCATGGCCTACCTCAACGCCAAGAAGTTTGTCCACAGAGACCTGGCAGCCAGGAACTGCATGGTGGCAGAGGACTTCACCGTCAAGATTGGAGGTATCGCATATCTTGTACTTGTTGTGGTTTCCTCGTTGTTCATATCGCATTTTTCAATTTGTTTAGTTAGATTTGCGTTTTAGTTGAACTGAACTGGTTTCTTGCTTACAGCTGAAGATGTTGCAATATATTTAGATCAGTACCTGCATGTATTGTCACCAACAATCAAAGTCATCACCTTGTACTGAGCTCTTTCTCTCTCTCTCTCAATCTCTCTCTCATAGACTTTGGTATGACACGAGACATCTATGAGACTGACTACTACCGTAAAGGAGGCAAAGGCCTGCTTCCTGTCAGGTGGATGGCTCCAGAGTCTCTGAAAGATGGAGTCTTCACCGCCCACTCTGACTGCTGGTAGGTCACCAGCGGTCACATCTCACACCTCAGGAGTTGTCCTCCAATCCCGATTACATCACTAATGCATTTGATCACATTTTCTTGCGTGTGTGTGTCTGCAGGTCATTTGGCGTTGTACTGTGGGAGATCAGTACACTAGCAGAGCAGCCTTACCAGGGTTTATCCAACGAGCAGGTTCTCAAATTTGTCATGGACGGAGGATACCTGGACCGGCCTGACAACTGCCCTGAGAGGATGTGAGTAAATAAAGCCCAAAACTACTCGTGTGGCAGCTCAAGTTATTACTTTGTTCTGATAATCTCACACAGTATCTCAGATGGAAGGTACCCACTTGATAACTTCTATTTATTGAATTTGGGACACAATAATATTTAAACTGAGCTGTGGAAAATAAGGAAATTTGATCTACAAACTTTTCAATGTAGCTTTTTCTGCTGATAGACATTTTGAAAGTAACCAAATCATATACAATAGTATTAACAGTATCAAATAGTAATTGGGAATAATTGCTTGCTACCTACTGCTGCATGGAAGATTCCCACTGTTCCTTTAGCTGAAGCTGATTCGGTAGAAATCTGCATTATTAACTATCAGAAACTACTTTATACTTTTAGACTCAAAAAGCACATTTGTCTCACTAGGCCCAGCATGTGCCTGATACAGTAAATCTGTCAAAGACGTACTTTACTGTAGAAACAGGTAGCACTCCTGTATTTCTGGATGTGCTCTGTCATACAATTCAGCATGATGATCTGTCACCTTCCAAGCAGCCATTTCTATAGAAATATGATTTTCCTGTGTCAAGCTCTGTCTCCATTTTTCTGCCGTGCCATCCCCTTTCCAGGCACAGCTTAATGCAGATGTGCTGGCAGTACAATCCGAAGATGCGGCCGATGTTCCACGAGATCATCGAGATGCTGCGGGAGGACCTGCACCCGTCTTTCCAGGAGGTCTCCTTCTTCTACAGCGAGGAGAACAAAGTCCCCGAGACAGAGGAGTTTGACTTGGACCTGGACAACATGGAGAGCATCCCCCTGGACCCGTCTTCATACTCCCAGAGAGAGGAGAGCTTAGGCAGGGACAGCGGGCCCTCGGTGGCCCTCAGGGGGAACTATGAGGAGCATGTCCCCTACACACACATGAACGGTGGCAAGAAAAACGGACGAATCTTATCGTTGCCCAGATCCAGCCCTTCCTAACATTTCCTGTTTCCTAAATGAACTCGTTTAACTGCCCCTCCCCTCCCATCCTTCTTTCTCTTCCAGTCTATTTTTTTCTGTATCCTTCATGTTCCTCTCTTTTTATTTTCTAATGATTTTTCTTATTCTTGGAGAAACCCTTCGAAAAAGACACAGATCTCAGGACTTTTTATTTTTCTTCCTCATGGCTGCCAAACACAGGCAAGCAAGGGATGCAAACATGGTGTAACACTTTTTTAACTTCCTCCACAACACATTGGACTTTCTATTACCATATTACCTATCTATTGTTTTTCACTATTGCCACGTTTCCAGGACTCATTGTGATGGAAAAAGAGAAAAAAAAAAAAACTGTGAACACAACAAACCTTAGACAACCACAAGGCTGCTTACGCTGAACCTCTTCAAGACTTGTCCCTCCTTTTCTCCCGCAACCCACCAATCTGCATTTCCACATTTCTGTGCTTTGTTTTTTTTTTTTTTGTTTTGTTTTTTTTTTTTCTCCAAGTGAAATCTTTTTACTCAGATAGTGGCCTTTTTATACGTGGCCTATAAACAAAGAGAAGTGTCTATCAGCGCTTATACTAATTTCCTTTTGAACAATGACTTAATCAGTTTGGAACTGTTTGGAAACGGTGGGATGACTTGCAAAGACTTGATCCTAGAACAAACATCTATTCGTAGAGGAATGTTGTTTTTGTTTTGTTTTCGTTGTTTTTTTTTTTTTTTTGGTTCTGCAGAATTCCAAACTACACACAGATTCATCGGGTGTTTGCTGAATAGTTTTAATTTATTTGCTTTTATTGTTATTTTCTCTATTTCTCTCTTTTCTTTCTCAGTTTTATTTCTGTGTCCTCACTATATGGCTGAAGGATATTTAAACAGTTAAGAATTGGACAAAGGAGTTCCTCAGACTGACCAATAGCTGCTGCTTTGATATATTTTAGTGGGTATAGAAATATATAAATATATATAATATATATAGTATATATGGAATATTGGTATCAATGTACCAATATTTTATATATAATATATGACATATTGATGTTTTTGTAAATAGTTCATATTTGTAATATTTTTCATCAGAAGCTTTGCTAGTATTTAGTTTTTATTTTTGCCAGGTTTTTTCTTTCTGGGTTTTTTAAATTTTCTTATTTTTATAGCCCCAGAAATCACACTAATCTACCATCAGTGCTCTCTGTGTCTTAGGCCTCCAGCCCCCCCTCGAGTAGTCTGACCACATGGATGGGAAAAAGGGGAAAAGCCCTAAAATATTGTCAACTCACTGCATCATTTTTTTATAAACCTCGTTCCCACTGAGAGCTGTCAATATTTGGAGGCAACTTTACTACAACGAAACAAACGAGAAAAAAAAACAACAACAACGGAATAACCAAAAAAAAAAAAAAAAAGCTTTATAAAAGGGGAATGAGGTCTTTCTAGGTCGCAGTGCACCTGATGTGTTTGTCTTCTGTGTCTGCTGTCTTTCTCTGGTCAGATCACGCTGGAGTTTAGGTCCACAGTATGTGTTGTTATCACAGGTTTATCATGTCTTTCACGTGGTTGCATTGAAGTCGGTGTTAACTGTCAGTGAGGTTAGAGAGCGTGTCGAGAGCTCGTCCTGGCCTGGTGATTTTACTCGCTTTCGTTAGCTCAGTAATTACTATTCAGTTCTGTCGGTGCTGCTTGGATCGGGGCAGAATGGGGGGGGGGGGGGATAAACAGCTCTCAGTCAGAAGCAGGTGAAGTGGATGACAGTTTCCTGCCCTGAGGTGGGTTTTAGCCCGCGGTATCTTTTTGTCCCGTTTAGGAGCAGTGCAAAAAGTTCACCACAAAATAGTGAGCAAAAGCATCCCCTTCTGACACAATTCAGGACCTCAGCGTTAGAATGAGGGTTTTATTAAATTCACACATACCCCCCCCCCCCCTCTTATTGTTGTCCTGTTCGGTTTGCTCTGCACTGCACATCTCCTGCACCCTCTCTCTCCCTCCTCCAGTCTTCCTGAGGCTTCCCATTGGCTGCTGAACCCACTGCTCAAAATCAGGCCGGTGGAAATTTCCACGTTTTTGTGGTGGAGGGCTGGGGAGAAACACGGAAAGTTCCAACTGTTTTCCGAGTCCACAGCAGGTAGTGGAGAGAGAGAGAGAGAGAGAGAGAGAGAGAGAGAGAGAGAGAGAGAAAAAAAGAGAGGCAGTCTCTCTCTGTCTTTCAGTGTGTCTGAGAGAGAGGGAGTGATTGTTAATCCTATTATTCTCTCTGCTATCACATGCAGTTAGGCAGCCAGGACACAGTGTGCAGCAGATATTTCACTCAGGTCTGACATTCCAGGATTTAGTCGGAACTGCGCGTTCCCTCGTCCCCTTGTTTTGCCTCCCTGCTGGCAAAGCTGATACCATCACCACACCCCATCAGTACTCACATGAAAGACTTCTTTTTTTTTTTTCTTCTTATTTCTTAATAGTTGATTTGCTAGAAATACAGTGGCAGACAAATTTCTTAAACATTCACTGTTACATTTTCCTGAAGTCAAATCACCTTTGTTTTAGCAACGTGTTTGTCCCTCCTGTCCGGGAATCAGAAACATTCCTGTCAACTGAACCCTTACAATGCGACACAAAGCTACAGATTGCAGAAAAGTCAGGTGTCCTCATCGCTGACCCCTCTTGTTTTGTATTTTATGATCATGATTTCACTACGACTCTCACTCGGAGCCCAAAGGCCGACAGCATTTCACAGCAGATCCTCCGTAAATGCTCTTCGCTCACTTTCTAACCACGTCAGTCGATGAGGTGGGAGGCGATAGTCAGCAGTCGAGTAGAGAGGAACCTTTTTTTTTTTTTTTTTCTGGACACATAGACCAGTGTGGTTGCCAATCTAGCCGAACAGCATTCAGCACTTACAATATAGCCAAAGTGTTGGCAGCTTTCTGTCAACAATGAGAACCCACAGAATTGGAGTCAGAGAAAGCAGAGAAGCTGCCTCCATATTTTACCAGTGCCTTCTCAAACCCAGAGCCACGTCCAGGCTAGTTATATTGGCTAGTGTAAAACACACACACTCACACATGCACGCACACACATACACACACACCCAGGCCTCTGTGCTCTCTTTGTATCAAGAGAGGTTTAGAAATCAAAGCTTACATCTACATTTGCGCTTGTAGGGTTTAAACTATGTTCTTCGGTGGAAGAGAAGAGTCTTTGGGGCAGTTTTTTTTTAATTTTAATTTAAATTTTTTTGTTTCAGTGTAAGGTTTGAACACTAAGTTCACCCAGTGCTTTAGCGGTGACACTGTGGATTGGCCAGAATCTGTGCTGTCAGCACGCAGAGGCGCCCGAGGTTATGATGTTGATTTTAGCTAATTATTCTGAGGAGATACAATCTTGGGCTTTTGTACTTTGTAAATTATCTGTGACATAGTTTGGGAAATAAAAGCAGAAAAAAAGATATATTAAAAAAAAAAAAAAAAAAAAAAAAAATCAGATGCCCATCAGTTGTGTGTACATGACAGAAAAATGGTGGACCATAGCTGTGTCACAATTCCATATTACATACTAATACTACATACAGATAGTATATGAAAACACACTACATACTCCAAATCCGGGTCAGAATTAGTATGTAGGGTGAAAGTGGGACACAGCTCTCGTCTCCACCTCGATCTAGGTTGCTTTTCTTGTGGTGGTTGTTCACACGCATATGCAATTTTTAATTAAGATGGTGCCCATATCTTTGAAATACCAGATATTTATTTTATTATGATCATTGTCATTGTATAAGAAGAACACAGTTAGCTTTTTAGTGGAGCATTTTTAAGGTGTTTTGAGAGTGGAGCGATATAAGAGCCTAATTTGTTATTGTAGGCGGAGTAGCCGGCGGTAAGCAAAGGAGGAGTGCTAGTTAGTTAGTTTAGTTAGTTAGTAATTGTCGTCGTCTTTGTGTTTGGCCAGAGTCTACCTCAGTGCATATGGAGGAATCAGTCTAAAGAGCCGAAATCATCCCCCGTCAGTCACTCAGTATCCCATCATTTCAAATAATATCACTTTTATCATACATTACCAACACTGCTGATGAATTCCTTTCCCCTGTGGTGTATTTAATCCCTCTGCTCCCTTGTTTTGTTTCTGTTTTTTTCTTCTCCTTGTGTCCCAGAGGGAAGCTCTCATCGACCCCTGCAGTATGTAGATATTGTCGGGGGCACAGCCCTTCATATTTTCAATTTTAGATTTTTTTTTAACTTTTAGAGCTCATTTCTGTAGTAATTGCTGCACAGTTTGATAAATATACAAGTATTATCCCTCTCCTTATATATTTTTACTAAATGTGGAACATCCAGCAGGAGAGCAGCATTATAGGTGGTCTGTCCCTTTCATTGTTATTACAGCTTATAGAATTACCCACAAGAGACTTCCCTCGGGCACTGGAAGAAGCTGCGTAGCTTTATTATGTGTATTCCCCTTTTACATACATGCCAATCCTCTGGGACTGTATGTAGTAGCGGCTCTACTGGTTTCTGGGGATGTGACATTAGCACGAGTGAAACAAAATTAAAGTCTCGTGACTCTCAATGCATATCTGTGATCACCTACATGCGGCCAAGGCTAACCAAGCTAAGCCCTGGATACTCATGCTTTTTTTTTTTTTTTTTAAATCACATCAAGACTAAACCTGTTGTCTGGCAGAAAGCCCTACTCCTCTTCTTCAGTCTGTCAATGTCTGTCTCTTTGTGGTCAAAACAGTTAGCGTTCAAATCCAACGTTTTCCTCCAGTCGTTGGTTCATTCATTTGTTTCTCTGTTCTGATTTTTTGTTTTGTATGTATATTTTTTCTACTGTGAATATCAAGAGATAACCTTTATTTTCTGTCAATGCCATGGATTGGGTCTGTTATGGCTAATCAGGACACTGACGTCTGGGCTGGTTAAAAGTTTTAAAGAGGAGGACCCCCCCCAAGCCCCCCACCCCACCCCCTCTGCAAAGGAAAAAAGCTGGACTGGGACAATCCTGTGTGCCATAAGAACTATTAACAGACATGAAATCTAGATTGTAACTTTTCGTCTCAGGGAGGCGGCCTGATGCTTTGTGGTTGGAGGATAAAGAGGATAAGGAGAAAGAAGAGCTACCTACCTACCTTTTATCTACTCTGACTGAAGCGCAAGTTCTCAGCATCCTTACAAAAAGCAAAATGGAGATGATAAGCCCAAGGACACGTTTTCAGCAACAAAAACCCAAACACCCTTTTGACAAATCTGAAATCTTTTCTGCCCCCCCCCCCCCCCTTTTTTTTTTTTTTTTTTTTTTTAAAGATAATCAGGAATCCTCCTCTCACTCTGAAGTGATGCAGTTTGGACTGCCCTCTAGCGGCTGGATGGGAGCGCTGCAGGTCAGGGGTGGCAAAGCAATCGGGGGCTTCCGACCCCGTAGTGCCTTGCTCAGACTAGCGGGCCAAACCTGACCCCCTCCCACGCAGAACTGGCGAGTTTCCACCAATCACTAAAGAGGACCTCCAAACATGAAATGAAAACACATGAATTATGTTTTTATGAATTCTGTTTTCTTTAGTTGTAATTGCAGAGAAAAAAAAACATTCTACCTGCTTGGTGAGAGATATACTGTAATTTGGGATTATATGACTGATGATTTTTACCAAAAAAGAAAAAAAGAAAAACAAACCCAAAAAAGTTGAACTTGTGTCTCTACTCTGCTAAGCTCTGGCTTGCTTTGTGCATGGAAAATGAATTATCTGTACCAGCGGACGGCTTGATAATTTGACGCTTTCTGATTTTTTTTTTTTTTTTTTTTTTTGCTACTCGGCAGCCATCATGAATCTGTTTTTGACAGCGACACCCCAAAGCACATGCAAAAAAAACACCCCACGATTAGCAACAAGTGATCGCATTACAATTGGGGGGGATTTCCATTTGAAGTGCGTCCAGCTCCATGATTTTCACAAAAAAAAGCAAAAGGAAAAAAAAAAACCTGATTAATAAGCTCTTAACTGTAAATAGCAGCAGATTCCCCTCGGCCCCTGAAAAACGAAAGCACTTGATTTAGGGAAGTTTAGGTTTGTTTTGTTGAACTCTGATGACCTGAAAAAAAAAAAAAAAAAAAAAAAAGCGGTTGGACAGAGCATGCTCGTAACGCAGTGCAGGGTGAGAACAAAGCATTGTATGTATTATTGTTTTGTTTTAAAGAAAAGAAAAAAGTATTACATTTTAGAGATGTTGATTTCTATTTTTTTTAGCCAAAGTAGGGAGGGCAAATACAATTACTTTTTCTGACTGTAAACTTTTACTACTCTTGTACATTATGAATTTAACATTGTTATCAATGTGTATATAACTTTTTTCTAAATTTGAAAAGATAGATTTTTTTTTGTTTTCCTCTTTTTTTTTCTTTTTTTTTTTTTTTTGTTCATGACACAACCCACTACACAGAAAAGAGCAGAGTCGAGTCTGTCGATGTATTTTTTTTTAACAGGAGCAGCACAACTCCAGTCTGAGGGTTATAACCCTGTGAAACAAGACGTAATACAGTATATGTATGGCCTGAAACGTTTCCTGCTCTTAATCCGATGCATGCTCCGAATGTCGGCCAATATGACGTCACACATTCGACCCACCACGCCCGTTCGCAGCAGCATGTCGTCACCCATAAAAGCCTTTTTCTCGTGTCACAAAGAAAAAAACAAAACGCGTCACCTGTCACAGATGTTGTCGTGCGAAAATCGTTTCCTGACAAGAGACGTGTGTTTAGTTTGCGAATGTGTGTTTTTTGTTGTTGTTTTTTTTTTTTTTTATGTGAAAAACTGGAAAAGACCACTGCACATCCTTTTGAGGAAGAGGACACACGAGTGATAAAATCCTGAATAAGCTAAAAAAATAAAAAATTTAAAAAAAAAAAAAAAAAAAAAGAAAACTTTACTGTTGGCATCTTTTAAGTTTAGACTGTAAAGCTGAAGGTGTTACAGAGCGAAACACTTTCAGCGATGAATGAATTAAGTACTGTCTGTCAGTTGTGTGATGATGAACTGTTCATATTTGTTTTGTTGATTATGGAGAGAGAGAGAGACGCCACTGTTTAAAGACATACAGGTGTGGTTCAGGGTTACTGTTGGTTAGATGACAAATCCAAAGGAAAGCAGCCTCTTTTTGAAGTCTGAATCATCTGTCTGTCCAGTGGTCTGCTCCAGTTTACACACCAATACCTTTATATTTGTCTCTATCCTGTTCCCTGTGCTGTACGTTGTTTAAATCAATGGAGTTGTGTCTGTGTTGTCCTCGGTTTGAAGTCTTTACCACGGCTTTCTTTGTCTCCGACTGCTGCTCCTCCTCCTCCTCCTCCTCCTCCTCCTCCTCCTCCTCCTCTTTGTCCTTCTTCTCGTCTCCTTTCTCTCCTCGGTGCACATAGGTGGTCCCCAGAATGCTGTGTGTAGTCTCGCAGGATACCTCTTTATTAATGTCATTTATTGCCGATGAATATGCTGATGTATTAATTTTGGGATTTGTTGTGTATACGTTATGTTGAGACATCTGTGCGTATGCAGACAGCAGGTGTATATGTGTGTATGTACAGTCCAAAAAACTCAACTCCCGCAACCCACAGAGATCGCTTCATCCCTCACACTGGATCCAAATGTGCCATTATCTTTATGTATCACATATATCAACATATTGAACACACACACATGCACGCACACACACACATACACACACACACATGAACACAGATTTACATGCATATTGTACAGGATCAAAAATGTGCCATGACTAAATGAACGCTTGACAATTTATTTTTTCTATGTTTTCAAAGGAGAGCCAAGTAGTGACATGTACAGAAAATGTTGCAATGATATGAAAATAAAAATCTTGCTGTGTGTAAATTATTCAACAATTAACTGTTTATATTAAAATTATGAATAAAATTATTGGAGAATATGTGTCTTCTCGCACTTCTTAACAGTGGACTGAGGCATGGAGACAGAATTTTACATGTAAAACACACTTTATAAGTCGTCTGTAGCTTTTCCCACACACAACCACATTTTATCAGGTGACAATATATCACTGAAGAAGACTGAGATGCGGTTGAAAGCTGTGAGAAAAAAGCTTATAAGTGGAACTTCAATTTTTTGTCACCAGTTGTGGAAAGTAGATTAAAGTTCAGTTTTGAGGTACTACTTTTTTTAGTTTTATGCTTCTTTATACGTTAACCCGGCTGCATACAGAGGGAAATATTGGACTTTTTACTTCACTACATTTATTTGACTACATTATGCTGTATATAAATATACTATATGTCACAAGATTTTATTTACAAAATATAACATGATCTTATAAATTTAATGTATTTCTTCCCATAAAAGTACCCTGCAGTATAAAACATTGAAATTATTTCCATCTCGACCAACTACGTTAAAATGCTGCTTTTATGCTGATGTATCAGTGATAACAATCAAATTATATGATATATAAAAATGTAACAATGACATGGACTGTTCATCCTCCATGATGACTACCTTTATTATTATTTTTAATCTATCTTAGAACAACAGTCAGGTGCCCAAACTAACAATGCAACAGGTTTTGCCTGCTGTCATCATTCCTCCTGTTCATACTGACCAGCAGAAGATCTCCTGATTTGAGCAAAAGTGTATTTAAAGGTTTATCTGAAGATATTATGAGGCTTCAGTCTGCTGAACTAATCAAGCCAAGTTGTTGTCTTCCAGAGTTACGGTCTTTTTATTATTTCTCTGATGTGTAGTGACAAAAAGAAGGACATTTGTACAAAAGACAGTAACTTTTAGAAGATATCCACTTGATTTGTCTAATTTGGACAGCTGAAGCCTCATATTAGCTTCAGATAAACTTAACAGAGCAATGACTGTGGATTTTGTCGCCCATCACTTACACAGAAAGTCCATTAAAGAAGGATCTTTCAATGACCAGTATGAACAGGAGGAATGATTACAGCAAGAAAAAGAAAAACTCTTTCAGTGTTAATTTGCGTACCAGACTGTTGTTTTAAGACCGACAAGACAAAATGTGAGCCTGTCCTTTGAGTAAGATTTTGAAAGCAAGACTTTTACTTTCTACTCTGTGTTACTTTCACTTTAAAGTAAACAGTCTCACTAATTCTTCCACCACTGATTGTGTCGCACTTTTAGTTTGTTTATTTTCTTATGTCAGATACTTTTAGATTTGTTTGAGATTCATGTTCTTTTCCAGCACTCACACCTCACCATCCTGCTTCAGCTATAGGTTTTATCAGACGGCATGACTTTGCTCAAGAGCATCTTGACATCATTGAGAGAGAAAGTTAGTTTTTCTTTTCTAAGATTTTAGCAGTCAATGAAAGATTCAAACCTGCAACTTGTCATGGCAAACTTGCCTCTCTTACATTTCACAATGATGCAACTGCAAAGGAAAGAATAAGAAGGAACAGATAGACCTCCATCTTGTGAAATTAATCAGAATGTAATATATACTGGGGTTTTTTTTTGGTATTTTTCAATAAAAAATCAATGCAGAGTCACTCTGAGGCAAAACCAAGAACAGTAACATACTGACCCTAATGTGTTTATATCACACCTTGTAATTTTTCCTTTTTTACTCTCTCTTGTTTGTGAACTGTATTCTGCATCCTGTTTATGTAAGCCCCAGTGTTCATTCACACAATGAGACCTCAAAATAAAAGATGACAAGCAGCAGTCTGCATTGAGGTGTGATCCAGCTATGCTGTGACTCAAACCACCGTGAACCAGTTCCTCCTAACCCCATCTCTCAACGCTGTGGGGGTGTTTAAAGCTGCAAAACAGTAACGTGCAAAACACAAACTTGCAGATTAACACTGCATTTTAGTGATGGTTGCATGTGTGCTCTGGTATCTAATCATTAATGCATTTTCTTTAGTTTGTAGATTGATGAAGTCCATCTGAGTTTTTAAGAGTAGCAAAGGCTGTGAAGTCAGAGGTCAGAGCGAAGCTTTATTGTCAGTTATTAGTCACTCATTCTCAAGAGGAGCTTTCCAGTCAAAACTGTAGTTGCACTTGTGAAAGTGTGCGCTGCCACAACACGTTTAAAAAGCTTTAATGACGTGTGAAACTCTAGTGTGGGCCATTCAGCTGCACAGAATGAGAAAAAGAGGAAGCAGGGTTAAGATCCTGTGGCTGGTTGGCTGGCTCTCCGCACTCTGTGTGAGGACGAACTCAACGTTCACACAGAACAGTCAGATCCGCATCTTTTCTGCTCTCTCTGGCTTGTTTTGGTCCCCTGAAAGGATTTATGAAGCCACCTGGTGCCTAACATTCATAGTAAGTAGAGTTTTATCATAAAGTTTCTGCTCAGTTTTCAAACCCTGCATATTAGGTCCTGGTTCATTACTTGCATTTTTTTGTGTATTGTCTGAAACATGAGGTGTTCCTGTGCAGCAGAATCCTGTTTTTTAATACATTTCTACAGTACTCGTCTTCTCTCAGCCAGTGTTCTTTCATCCCTGTCTGTGGGAAAGTAAGGAGACTTCTCCTCTTGATGTGCAGTGAGCTGAACTTGACAGTCATCCGTGGTTACACTTTTGTGCAAATTAAGAAGCACAATGGTTGCAACAATTGTCAGGCTCTGCATCTAGGCGCTTGTAGCAGTTAGAGAATACATCCTATCCTGTTTGCCGATCGCTATACTGCACGGTTTCTTTTAGCAGTTTAAAAGACTTCCTTTAGTTTGCATTTCAAAGCCTCCGTAGAAGATGTGTGCCTACAGTATGACTCAGAGTAAAAAAAAAAAAAAAAACCAGCATGCATCATTGCCATACTTTTATTGCGTATGTACTTCCTTCTCTTTTTCTGTTTCTGCCTTATTTCTCTAAAACAATTTGTGCTTTAAAGTGATCTGTGACACTAAGATGTTCTAATTTGAGGCATTAAATTCATTTCAAAACTAATTAAAATTCACGTTACCTCCCTTTCACTTCCTTTGTCACCCCACCAACCCACACCCGGTCTTGGTCTCCTTTCATCCAAACAGTCTTAAAATGTCTACAATAAAGATCTTTTTCTGTCATAACTAGAAACTTGGAGATCCATTTTTATTTACTGATTGAAAATGTTGAATGTGTTGAGAGCAAGCCTCTTTTCCTCTTTCTATGTCCTCTATTTTTTTTGCTTTCTTGCTCTATTTCTCTCTCTGTGCTGGAGAGTCTTTAGCGAGGTAATCCCCAACCAGCAGCTCCCTGATCCTATAGCCTTGGACTTTCTCTCTCTCCTTCTCTTTCTCTCTCTCTCCTTCTGTTCCTTGACTCCCCTCCCTCCATCACTCCCCTCTTGCCCTCTCTCTCTCTCTCTCTCTTCCTCTCTCTCTCTCTCTCTCCACCCCGCCTCTTCCTCTCACTGGGTGCCAGAGCTCCAGTGTGAGAGAGCTCTAGTTCCAGCTGGCCTCCCCACTGCGCTGCTCCTATGGCGGACTCTCCTCTTAATAACTCCTGGCCCTCTTTCTCCAAACTCTGGATGAAGAGATGGTCCTTCAAGAGAGGTACGACATCAGGGATCAGGTTTTTACATTCAGGGTGATACTACGGGGCGTTTGTGACTTAATGGAAAGCAAAAACTGGGTCTACAGAGGATGTAGCAGAGGTCACAGACTGGATGTGACCTCCAGTTGTTGGTTCTTTTTGTACATTTATCTTCACCTGAAGTAGTTCAGGTTTTCTTTTTTTTTAATTGGTTGCTAAGTTGTTGTTTAACATTTTGGCCTGATTGAGGTTTGTGGTGAGTGGTGTTTTCACAGTGAGTCATTTTTACCCTTGTGCATCGTATAATACGTGAGAATGCACAGATGTCGCGATGCATTTGTAATTTTTAAAAGAAACCATTGATTATTTATTGGAAAAGTATCGTTTTGAGTTAATAGACTGATTGAAGAGTTTTTTTTAAATGATGCTTGGTGATGCTTTGGTGTAGATTGACTGATGTCTACTGTGAGTAAATCCATTGAGAAAAAAGTCTGAGAAAACTCACTGAAAGACTCACAAGTGGAGTTTTATACATCCCAACTCATATATTTTTTAGTTCATCCTTCTCTCAGAGCTCACTGTATGACACATGAAACCTGAATTATTTCATGCTCTGTGTTTCCACGCTGTTATCTTCAGAGGAATATGACGTTTGCAGACATAAAGAAGCTGTGTAGGACGCTTCCATTTCGCTTCAGCCGTGGCGTCTGCGTAGCTCGGTGCTTTGAAACAGTAGTCAGGCGAATTTCTGATCAAAGAGGATCTGTGAGATGACAGTTGTTTTGATGTGTGCTTCGACCTCAGATCTATCAGCCTCTGTATCCTGCTTTCACCTACACACACCTGTCACACACAACAGACTCACACTTGTACACCAGTCCGCAAAGGAACGGGGCACTGAATGGTCACCTTAGTCCAAACACTTTGTTCCACAGTAATGAATGATATATTTGAAGAACGGGATAATATGTTTATGTTAGATTAGTTGTAAGTGTGATTTTATCTTTATCCATGTGTAGTTTCTATAGTTGGGTATAGGCTCAATGTGTGTGTGTGTGTGTGTGTGTGTGTGTGTGTGTGTGTGTGTGTGTGTGTGTGTGTGTGTGTGTCATCAGAATGATAACCATACCTACTGTAGGAAGTTTATAATTGTACCAGTCGCTCCGTTTACCTTTTCTTTTAAAAAAAATCAATGTGTTTTGTAATAGTTCATCATGTACATTGTAGATGATCAACTGAGCAGATCATATGATGCCCAAGTTCCTCTTGTGATTGTACTTTTGCAAACAAACACTAGGTACAATCAGCTACGTCAGCTGTGGTGAACACATACCCTCATTTCCCCCTTTGTCACATTTCCTCACGTTGTTCTTTTCACGAAACTTCATCTAACACACTCGACACAAACAGTATTATACAGCACAGCAAGTGTTTCATTTCACATCCTGCATAGTGAAAATTGCATTTTTCATGTTGAATTCTGTATGATTGTACTTTAAATATACATATACAAAATACAAGAAAATCCTGCTGCACTACTGTTTAATCACTAGAGAATTTATCAAGATATTTTTTTACATGAGCTACTCTCACAGAGATGATTTGACCTTTTTTAATACTTTCAATAAAACAGAAACATTTGTCATGTCGTGTCAAGTTAAGAACTGACACCAAGGTTATGTACTTAGTATTGTTTTTGTGAATTTAGGGGTTTCACAGCCTGAGGAGGAGTTTCTATTCCACAACTGCACACTTTTTGAATCAATATCTTTAAATTTGACTGCACTTAGGGACATTTTTTATATACTAGAATGATAGTAAAAAGGGGAATTCAATGTTTCTCCACATGAATAATACTACTGGCAGTGTGGAGACAGCTTTGAAATGGTATTTAGACCATCATGTATTGTAGAGAGATAAAACTTACATAAAAATATTTTTTGTGCTCTTTTTCAAACATTTCTCAGGAGTTGTTGGGCTTGGGCTGCTGGTATTTGAACTCATGAGCTCAGTATTTGTAAAATCTTGGCTACAACCCTGGTCAAGTCAAATAAATTTTAGTTATATAACCAAAAAATGACAATACCCTCTATCCCTTGACCCTAGATTGTTGAAATGTTAAACTTGGGGGGAAAAAAAGGCGAAACATCAGAAAGAACAAGACAGGAGGAATCCCTCTTCCAGGATGGAAAGACAATAAATACCACATGTAATCAGAAGTAGCAGTTTGTAAAGTAGAGAAAGTTACAATATCAAATACAAAAACCAGTTGCAATGTTAAATAGATAAAAAGTAAATATATATACAGTATTTAGGTAAATCAAGTATAATATTAAGTTAATAGTCTCAGGCAAAGTGTAAGAGTGATTTGGTGATTTATTATTTGATAATAGTCATTAGTTTTAGTAGCAGATCACCCTTTGTTATGTGGAGCCTAACTGTGGAGAAAACAGCTGACTATGACAGCGCCAAAACAGTTATGAATATACACAACCACACACACACACACGCTGATGTTTCATCCTTGTGTGATGTATTAGCAGATATGAGAGACCAACCATAAAAGGCTATAGCGGCACTACAAGAGTAACGTCTGCACCGAGTGTCTAAGTTTACACTTGACACGAGTGGGATTTGGACGCAAACAAATTCTCCCCTCCAGCGGGGACACTGCCATCCCCTCGGCCTCAGCCAGTGATTTAGTAATATAGAAAGTAGATCTACAGTACGTCTGTCTGTGTGTTTATGTGAGAGCATCTCTGGCTGTCGTGCTGAAGAGGGGAGAGTGGATGCTGCTGGTTTGGCGCAGGAGTGTGGCCTGTCTGCGTTTTATCTCCTGACATCTCACACTATCTCCATTTGAAAGTGATTATTTTGTTAGTAACATCACATTTATATAGACAGGGAGACAGATAAAGCTCATCAACTTGAGTCACAAAAACAATCTTCACACACGTTAAACTCTCATTAAAACAACCACAAATAGTATCCAAATGATCAGCAAGTAAAACTGTAAAGACCCTCAGAGAAACGACTGTTTCTAACTGTAAAAGTTGTGTTGCAGTGCTGCAGCAGTAAGGAAAGAAGTCTTCAGCAGTTCAGAGTTGGCACAAGGAACTTTTAGCTAATCTGTCCTGTGATGTCATGTGTCATGGTCGGCTTTGAACTCAACTAAGGATGTTAAATATCTTGGCACCTTAAGCCTTATAAATGAAAACACAGGTCTGCTGATGCCCTCTAGATGTCAGTGACTGTGGATAATTGTGGTGGATTAATTTTTGTGTGTTTTTAAAGCTGCTCTAATCAATATTTTCATATTAACGATGGATCGAATGATGATTTGTAAGATGAAACGCTGCAGTTCACCTCAGCTCTGCATAGCATTTTAGTGTCTTTTAGCTCATTGTTTTGGTGTTAGGGCCTGCAAATTCACTCTAATCAACCTTTTTTCCATCAGCTTTTGCAGGCAGCTGTTTTTTATTTTTTTTTAAAAGTACTAAAAGCTCACATCCCATCCAGCATCAAATGTCAGACAGACAAGGAAGTGGTGAACATAATGGAGCATTTAACAGCTAAAGATCCAGATCCAGATTTCCAGTTGGTGGACTTAACTAGAGCTAAAATTAGAGTGAATCTTGGACTTAAATTTGTCAGGTGGACAGAAAACACAATTCCAGATGGATGCTAATGTTGCTCCGCATCTGTTTTGATCGACATAACGACTTTATATATATTCATCTCTATCTTCAATTCTGCTCTTTTTGTGCCAGAGCTGAATATATACTCCTGGCATGTTTATGTTTCTGTTTTATAGTCTGGAGAGTGTCTATCCACAATCTACCAGCATCTTTTTCACCATTCCTTCATTACTGAAATCACAGCTATATGATACGAATAATAGTGGCAGAATACCTGTTTACACTGGTCATGTTATATCAGAAATTCAAACAGGCCAAATGTGTTCAAGGAGAATTGAACCTTACACTGTGGAGCCAGGCTGGCTTAGGCTAAGGCTCGGGTTCACAGGAGGCGTCCCTTATGAAATGGGACTTATGTAACCTGTCGTAGCTGCGGCTCTCCCCTCCTCAGATGGGCATAGTGTGGCTGAAACCCTAACAGTCATCATGACATACTCAGACGCCTAAACAGACTTTTCAGACACCACGAGACACTGACAGGTTTATTTTTATTAATGTAAAATATAAGAAATACTACAATTACACACTTTTTTTTACCTCAAATATGTGACATCCATATTTGCCTATGTTATGTGCATCTCCCTCATATAGCATGTACTTACTATAGTATATTACCACAAGCGCACAGCTTTTCAGGCAGCTGAAAGCTCAGTGAAGGAATAATCTCCAGCTCTCCACCACTGACATGGAGACTAATGCTGGCTCACCGAGCAGTTGCCAGTGGTGACGGTGGTTTGTGGCATCATGTGAATCAAGGAATCTGTTTATGCAATGGAAATGTAAAGGAGCTTTCAGCGAGAGGCTGGAGCAGGGGCTGCAACACAGCTTTTCTTCCATCAGACACAAAATCACCCAAATTAATTTTGGTAGGTGTTGAAATCAGCTGCGTCTGTCTTTCTTTAGTACTCGCTTTCTCCTAATGGTATCGTCAAAGCTATTACATTTTTTGGAAAAATGTCACTCACAAACATTTAATCCTTTATTTTTCAGCATCAGAGTGCAAGCCATGTAGTCAGCCCTGTGGTCCTCCCATTGCCCAACTGAGTGTCCAACCTCCTGCTCCCAGTGGGACAGGATCGTCCTCCTCGCTATCGCCTGCCTCTACCGCCGAGGATGTCTTCTTTGGTAACACCACTGAGGACCAGGTAAAACACTTTATCCTACATTTCGATCATTTCCTTACTTTCTTACTCAATGTTTGTATTGTGGCTGATGTTCAACATATCTTTTTTTATCCTCTATCCACTTTCTTGTCTTTCCTCTATCTTTCAAAACATTTCGATGCTCTGTCCTGCCTCCCTTGATGACCTGCAGGATGCGTGTTCAGTAGTCAGTGACTACGACTGTCCCGGTGTGGAGTTGAGCAACAGCGTGGAGGACCTGCTGGCCCTCAACTCCTCTCTCAGAGACTCTGAATACTTCAAAGACCTCGAGGGAGGGGTACCGGCTTCACCGTCAACTGCAACCATAGAAACCACCGTCCCAGAGAGCAAAACCCTCCCTGTTGGCCTACAGGTGTCACAGAACACGGACAGTCCCGTCATCAACCAACCTGTACAGACTTCTCTGACCACACACTCCACTCAGGTCAATGCACCGTCATCCCCCTCCTATATAGAGCCTGCAGAACCTCAGCGTAGCTTTGTGGTCTCTCAGCTTAGTCCTAAATTGTTGCCAGGCTGTATCATTGACAGCGGTGACTCGTCAGGCCCTGCGGTAGGGCTCAGTTTAACAATTAATCTGAATGGACTATTGGGATCAATGGAAAAAGTGGAAGCGATAACAGGGTCAGAGGAGGAAAAGGAGCAAACCACTGTGGATGGCGATGAAGAGCCAGACCTGGACAGCTTTCCTATCCTGGTTAGATCAATGTCAACATCTCGAAGGCACAGCTGGGGTGTCCCTTTGTCCCCCATTAACCTGGGGAGGAGGTAAGATGGATGGATGAATGATGTATGTTTCTTAAATTTCTGCATTATAAGAGGAATTAAAGTTTTTGCTTTTAGAAGTATTACTTATTACTAAGTACTACTACTCATTACTAATTTCAACTCTCAAAAACAAAAACCTGAAGGGTTTTTACCCTTGGTGTGTTATTCAACTGAGGTGAGGGGGGTTTAGTTGGTTGGTTGTTCTTTCAATAGCTTTGAAGCTTTTAAATAAGGCAGGTGAGCCTACTTAGGGGAGTGAACATGAACCGTGTACTAAAATACTTTCTGAAAAACCAAACCCGAAAGCAAGACATAAATAAATTCAGGTTATAGAGCATCTCACTCAAAAGTTTTGCTCAGTTAATAGATCAAATTTCCTGCCTGAATAACCCCCTGCTGTACGTGTTGTTATGCTGTGCTGCCAGACTGAGTCTGGATACCATGGCCATGGACAGTGATGGAGAGAGAGAGGATGATGATGAGGACAGACAGTCCACCCAGCAGCAGAGCTGCAGCCACACAGCCTGTCCTGGGGATGAGCCAGATGGTCCCAGGCAGAGGGTCCCCTGTCCCAGAGCCAGGGTCACCAGCATGGTAATAAAGCCTCATACTTGAAGGATAAGGATTTTATTGTCAATAAATCTCATGAAAAGACCAAAACTAACAATGCGTTAGTCTGTCTCTCAATACTTTCCAACTTCCAATTGTCTATGGCGCTCAGCTCGAAGCCCATTAGGCTTAGTTCAGTTTTATATTTTCAATTTTAAAAAAGGTTAAGTAATATTATAAAACAGCAGGGCACTGTTGTTTTTAGCAACTGTAAGTCAAACAGGATTTGTTGGGGACTAGTGTTTTTGGTGGGGGGAGGGAAAGGGGGAGTTGGTTCAAGGTTGGGGATGTGGGGATGATTCAGTTCCTACACTCTTATTGGCTACCATAGTATTTTGTTCTATTACTATTTTATTATTTTACTAACCTGCCCAGGGACAGGCAGAAAATAGCAATTTGCCAAAACCTGGTACACTACATCTTTCCTTGTTTTACATAAGTTTAATGTTCCTTGTACATTGACCCTGTTCAAATAAAGAAATTCAAATACAATGAATTCAGATACTATTTTCAGCTACTGATTAATACACATTTAGTGCTCTGGTGAGTATTTACAGCAGCAAGCTGGTGTGTGTGGGACACATTTGGCCCATTGCAGTGGCTTTTTTGTGTGTTCTTAATAATTTCTATCTAATATCTATAACATGAGATCTGTTGCTCTTTTCATGGGATTTGTGGATAAGAAGAAAAATACAAAATATAACCAGACATTTCATTATAGGGAATAAGGTTGATGGTTGGCCACAACTTGAACACTGGACACAAAATAACCTCAGAGTTTAAATGTGCATCATTTGCAGTATTTTCACAACCTGCAGAAAAATAACCAAAGTGACAAAAAAACAAACAAACTAAATGTACCAACTAATAAAGGTGAAGTAAAAGTTATCATCATCTGTATTTCAGCTGTATGTTGTAGAAGGGAGTTAACACAAATGTAATGTGCACATGATTCACACTTGTGTTTATTCTGCAATGATTTCAGGCTGCCGGTGTTCCTGTCAGACAACTGTACTCCCGCTCGGAGATCCTTGCCACAGACGAATGTTCACGTGCTGCACACATCTCTCATGTTGTACAGACATCCAAACAGGCTGCGAGGGCAGCGGGAGGTGGGGTTGAGTGTTTGTGCATGTAGAGTACATGTTCGTTGATGTGTTTGACACTCAGCAGGCAGATGTAAAGAGGCTTTTTCATCACAATTGACTTTCTCCTCTTTCTCTCCTGTAGCAGAGGAGTTCGACCCTGAGGAAAACTTACATTCTACTGAAGGACAGAGCCATATGTAAGTCTACACGGTCATCAATTAAGTGTGCTAAAACCTTGAGTTAGGTTACAGAGGTCTTCCTGACTTGGAATACGCAGTGGAATATCCATTTCCTCTCCAGAAGATGCATCAGTCTGACTTGCAGCTCAGGTTTAATGACGCTTGAAAAGAAAAGAAAAGATACTCTTTTGCAGGAGGCAACTAGTGTTGATCACTTGTGCCATGTAAATTATACCTGCGGCAGCTTTTGAATGGTTCAGTACAGTAGTGCACATACTGTTCCGCAGTTGTAAATTGTTATAGTCTGCTATAGCTATCTAACTCCCACATAACAAAGGGGCTTTCCCCGTTCCCTCCTGACATTTCTGCTCCATGTCATACGTCTGCAACCTCCTCCTCCCACAGTCCTCTCTCCTAGCTCCTTAGATGGCCCCTTCATGTGTATGTGTATTGTATACGTGCGCTTGTGTGACTATGTGTGTGTGTGTGTGTGTGTCTCTGGTGATTGTGTGGACGCAGCAGACAAGGGAGGATTCTTCTCTAAATCACAGTTTGACACCCAGCTCCCAGCAGTCTCGCCCTCTCCTCTCCTCTCCTCTCCTCTCCTCTCCCCTCCTCTCCTCTCCTCTCTTCTCACAGCCCCGACTCAGGCTCAGTGTCTTGTTTGTCTTAGGCTGATGGTACAGAAAGTTCTGCAGGAGCTAAAGCTGTACCATGGGTAAGTAAACAGGAGAGGGAGGTCTGCTTGCTCCTACCACTGCTCAAACACCATCACAGTCTTCAGAGCAGCAGCAGGGCGTGCTAGTTTATGACAAGTGTGAAGCACTGTGTACGTGCGGGTGTCACTGTGTGTGTGTGTTTGCGTATGCATGAGTTTGACACGTGTGTTTGCATCTATCCGTTTGTGCACTGACACAGTGTGGCACTGACTCCGGAAAGAGACTGTGAAACACAAGTTGTTATTTTCACATCATTAGTTGATGTTTAATTCACCTGACAATGAAACTCAGCTGATTGAGTTCAACTTATCTATACTCTGTTTTTTTCTCTACATTATTCACTCATTTATTTCAATTTTCCAGCATGGTGTTTTGAATATTTCACAATCTTAGATTTAAGGTTCGGAGTTCATACCGGTTTTCCTCTGAAACTCACTGGCTCACCACAATAACATCGTCTCATTGTCTTCCACAGAGCGAAGCAGAGGAACGACAAATCAGATGCCAAAGGTGTAGCAAATGTCACTTGGTATGAGTTCCTCTCTAATGAGTAAGTACTGACCCCTCAGACATTCTCACATCTATGGACCTTAGGATGACAGTAAAAATTAGTCACAGATGATCAATTAAACAACTTTGAATAAGTGAAAGTAAAAAGTGAGAATGGGCTTATCAGATTCTGGCAGTAAAATGAACAATGTTGGATCTTTCCTTCTTCTTCCGCTTCTACTAGGAATGAGGAAGAGGATGATTCTTCAGAGAAGGTGGAGAAAGGTACCAAGGTAAAGAGAACTCTCAGCTCTCTGAGGAGCAGGGTGGCGGGCTCCTTCAGTAAAGACAAGGTAAACACATACCGCAGACAAATGGTGCATGTCATCACATACCTTGCTGCCTTAACTGTAATGGTTTATATGATCTAAGCAATAAGAGCATTAAAGCTTTAAAATCTTGGGACAAAATGCTCCATCACATTTTAACATAGAATTCAGAAAAGTGATTGCTGTTGCTGTTGTATTGCGGTACAGTACAAAAACCAAATCCTCAAGTGTAAACAGTTCACTGGTGTGCATGTTGCTGTGCACACAGTGTGCTAATCTTCTTACGCAAACCCTGTTATATATCCTGCCTCTGACGCGGTTATGAGGTATCATACCCAGCCATTCAGTATGAGCTGAAAATGAACTCACAAGTTTGCATGTAAACGCAAAGCTCCCTCTCTGTTTTGCTCTTTCTGTTCCTCTGCAGGGTAAGAACCGAGAAAAAGAGCAGCAGAGAGAGAAGGGGAAGGAGAAGGAGGCCAAAGAGAAAGAGAAATCATACAGTTACAAGCATCATTTGGTGCCTGGCTCTTTCTCCAGCTGTGCTACCTGCTCACTGTGCAGCAAGACCCTGCAGAAAAAGCACAGCATGCAGTGCATGAGTGAGTAACGCCACACAGCCACAGGTGCACACGTACCCACGCTCGTTCTTAGGCTGACACACACGTGCACAGGTGCTCTGCTCACACACAAACATGCATCTATTTATACTCATGTGACTGCATGACTGCTAACTCACCCACTTATCGGCGTGCTTGAGCACACAGGCAAACACACACACGTGAATTCATCTGTGACCACCCAAATACTATTTCTGAAGTAGTAGTACATGACTATTTCTGACTTCAGGTTATATTAATATACGTGTTGACATCTTTGTTTTGTAGCAAATTAGAGAACAGAAAAAAGCAAATTCTCACTTCATCTTTGCAACTAACACCATGTCATGACGCTCTAAAAGTGATAATTTCCCTTTCAGTTTCTGATTAGAGCATTTGAACTTGTGAATTATTTACACTGACATTGTCTGCACTTTTTTGCACTGCATCATTGCTGTGGGTCCTATTGTTGTACAAATCAACTCACTTGTTTAGATAGGATGTATCAGCACCTTCTGACAGTTGTTTATGTGATGCTGCAGCACGTCTTAACTTTGTTCCTACAGCTTGTAATATACGTCCTGTCTGTTTTGTGTGTTGGATGAGCTCTTACAATGAGGAGCTAGGCTCTGCTTTGTCTGGAGCTTCTTCAGCTTCTTGTGTCCATTCATGGAGCAGACCTGTGCAGGACATTTCAACACCGTGCCGCTCCTCTTTCTCTCATTCTTATGCCACTCCTCTGTAGCCTGTTAGTCAGCTGATAAGCCCTGCAATACCTCATGAAAGACACGTAAAACTGTGCAGGCAGTGGTGAGCAGAGCTCAGGGGAAAAACTGTGATCCAACAATACAGACTGCATGACATAGCAGGAGGAAAAAAAAAAAAAGGAATTTAGCAGAAACTAGTTATTGTATATTACTATTCTTACCACAGTCTTTGGTAATAGATGTATTGTATGTGGCATTAAATTGCGTTGAAAAAACATGTAAAGTATGAGTGTATATTATCAAGCTAATAATTATGACAGCATCTCTTAAATACAACATAAAACATTATTTCAATTAAGGGTTACTATACTGCTTTGGTGCACTGACTGAAAGAACTGAAAAGCACATGACAAATTTAGAGTTCAGTAAAATTTAGCCATTTTATAGATATTTGCACCAATGGTAGAAGAAGTGCTGAGATATTACTTACTCAAGTAAACTTAAGTACTTAAGTAAAAGTTGCTATACTTCAGTGTAAAAATACTCTATTACAACTAAAAGTCTTGCCTTCAAAATTTTTGTAAAAGCAGAAAAATATACTAAAAGTACCAAAAGTAAAACATACTCAGTATGCAGAATGACATCATTAACATATTTTATTGGAATATTATTACTGGTACAGTAATGTGGAAGCAGCATTTTCATGTGTATGTGGTAGTGGTGGTGGAGCTAATTTTAACTAGACTTTTAGTCATCACAATGCATCATATTTAAGCCTATTACATGCTTAAAATAATCTGAAAGGTAACTACAATCTGTAGCTGACAGATGCGTGGAGTAGAAAGTACAATAGTTAGTTACAATAGTAGTATAAAATGGAAATATTTACATTATGTACCTCATAATTTTACTGTAACTGAGTAAATGTAGTTAGGCACATTCCTCCAGTGGTTGCACATCATTTATTTACCACAAAGACACAGAATCAAGTTCTTAATTTATCTAATTTTCAGATGAAAAAGCATCACACTAAGAAGACTTGTATGTGTATCATTTATTAAAATAAATAGTAATTCTTCTGATATGATACAGCATTTACTGCTGTTAAAGGCAGATTTTCTCCGTACTTTTCTCTTCCAAAAACCCCATACAAGTGGATAAAAGTACTTTTAAAAGTGATACTTTTAAACCCACACAGGGTATTTCCTTTACATCATCATGACACAGTCATGACTAGTCAGCTGCGTCGACTTCTGCCACAGGTCTGTTGACATGATCCGTAATCCAGAGACTGTCTTCTCATAAGCCATGTGGTCTGCTGGTGGAGAATCCTCTTGACAGAGACTGCAGTCTCTAAACAGATGAAACGCTCAGTGTCTGTTTCACATCACCAAATAAAGTTTCCAACAAAGAGGAAGTAAACAGAATCATTCTCAATGTTGATGCTATTTCATTTTCTTTGAATTGCACTATTTCGAGACAGTGCTACTACTTCATTATGTCATGACTGTAGCCTAATAAGTGTCCATGCTCCTTCTGTTCTGCAGGAGACAAAGACCATAATAAGCTCAGGACATTTATAAAGTGCCAGTCTGACAGAGGGGATCTAATGTTGTTTTTAATAGTGTGCTTATTAAACAAAGTTGTTCTGGCATATATCAGAAGACTCAAGGCACCACACATCCAGTGTGATTCAAGCTGCACTACTTCAATTTGACATGAACCAGAAGCCAATAAGACATCTGCCTCTATGTTTGTCTTTCCCGATTAATCAAGAAATGGCTGTAGAGAGTGATATAGAGACAAATCCTACATTTTGACACTTGTGTTGTTGGTGCAAGCGCGCGCACACACACACACACACACACACACACACACACACACACACACACATACACACACGTACAGAGGCGTGAGAAAACAAGTGAGTGTCCCTTTAATTTGAACCCAGCCCTGTGGGGATTCAGCCTGTGGAATGCGTCGTTTGTATGCCAGAGATTGTTCCCAGAGGAGAGTAGGACACAAAACTGGACAAAACCAAGAATGTGGGATACTTGTTGCTGCTGATTTCAAAGCCCTAACTTATTTAGCTTAAGGGCAAACTACTTTTCTGTTTGGATGCAGCTGATTGAGCTCAAACCGGGTTTTGGTGTAACGGTAAGAAGCGGCTAACTTACTGTAGCGATGGTCTCCAGCGGGATCAGGTGGATAGACTCCCGTTTGTTTCGCTCAATGGACTTTTCAGGCATCCTGGCCGCTAGTTAGCCAGCTAAATGCTAATCATAGCCAACCGCTTCTCGCGTTTTCCTGCTAAATGCTTGTTGTTGTGTCGGGTTCAAGTCAGTTTGTTAACCAGGAAACCCTTCTTTTAAAGTTTCCACTACATGTAATTTATCAGAAACCGGCCCAAATTAAATCGCAGTTAGTCCTAACGTAACTACGGCTAGCTAACTAGCCACTTAGCGTGTTAGCCTGCTTACAACCGCTTCTATTTGAAAAATAGCTGGGTGGGCGTCAATTAGCTTAAAGTGATGTATGTTATAAACTAACAGACAACCACGTTAACGTTGTTTTATCGTTGTATCTGCACGTTGCCCTTAACTTCCCTCAGTTTAACTTTTTTTCTTTTAGTGTATTATCTGCAGTTTGCCTGGTCAGACTCTGCATGAAGCTCAACAGGTGATTGCTAACATTAGCACGCAAGATAACTAGTGTTATTTAACGTTTCGGCTATTTAAAATGTGCTCAGATGTAACGTTGAAGGGAATTCAAAGCTTTATAGAAGCAACAGTATTATCATTTACATCTTAGATAGTGCTATCTGTTGTGTAAATCTGGTCTCGTCTCGTCTGCCAGTGTATAACAGTGTCATGTATTCCTCCTTGTATTCCCACCCCATAATAATTGGCTCAGGCAGCTAACTAAATTGGTATTATAATAGTGCATAATCCTCGATGTGTTAAATGATGTTTTCTTGAGTGTCAAATTCTTGTCATTCCTCAGCCGAGCAGGCGATGCCCTCCCTCTACTATAACAGTGCTTTACAGGCATCAGGCAATAGGAATGACCCAGGCTGAGGGGTTACCATTCAGCCTGTCCCTCACTCTGATCTGACTGGGTCACATGGTGCTAATTGTGCTTGGCAGGTCTGCCAGAGCATAACAGCCCACTCCACTGACTCTGGGTCTCACCCATCTCACCCTGTTAGCACACCACTTCTCCATGCATCACTGCTTTGCCTTCCAGCACGCCTGACTCTCTGGATGTCTGCTCTTTTACAAAACCAAGGATCTGACTACCTCCCTGTACCCGCTGAGTAAATCTCAGTTGATTTTCACCTCTCGAGTTGTTTTTATCATCTACTTTTCTTTGTGTCTATTTGCCTGATTAGTCAGGTGACTGGTGTAATTGATCAGAAGAGGCCTAATCAGCAGCGGAGCTATGAGTTGAATGATGAATGAAATAATTGCTCGTATGTGACTTTACCACTTGGAAGTAAGGTAGAGCTTAATGTGAGAGAAATGTGACCGGCAGAGGTGTTTCGCTTCACTGAGTTAAAAAGCTCCCCGAGCCCCAGTTCCTCTTTTTTCACTAGATGATGTCATGGGTTGGCTGGCTGCTTTGCCCTAAGTGTTGATGTTTTTGTCCCATATTGTCTCAAGGAATTAGGAGTAACCTCTTACGCACATGCGCATGCAAGCAGACACAGGAAGCAGGTGATGTCAGGTTTTGGTTGCTGAGTGAAATACATGGGTTTAGTGTTTACCAAGAATAGGAAACCACAGGTATTATTAGCCTAACCTACATATTGAATTCTCCCCCCAAGTTACTTTGACCACAGATGGTGGCATTACACTATCTAAAGGTTGTACTGTGTACATGTGTCCGTATTTATGTTTTCACAGGTCTGAAAATAACCTGAAAACCAAAGTAGAAAGTCTAACAAAAAGAAAACATGGACGTCATGAAAAGGATTATTTGTTTTTGTATGTTTGTTGCATTAAAAGGTTGTTTGCAAGCTTGTCTAAAGGTAAACAGTTTCAACATGATTGACAAAAATGCACAGTTGACCAAATCTGTGATGATTTGACTGTCTCATAAGTTTTAATATTCTTAGTTAACCGAATCAAAACCAGTGGCTGTCTGGAAGGTATGAAATCAATCTGAAAACCTCTTTAGGAAACAGTCATCAGTGATGTTAAGTATACACAATCCCTTATTTAATGTGATAAAACTTGCTAACCCAGCAGCCATGGAAACTGCAATTCCACACACGCACAGTCTTGAACTTGACAGTGCTTGAAGGCAATATGATGAAAACAGTTCTTAAGTGTGCTGGTGCATGATGTAACCTTTTTCCTTGAAGAACCCTCCCTTCATTATCTGGAAGTCTGCTGATTCCAGTTGTGTCCTGAAAGATTACAGAAGGCAACACATTCATTCATTCTGTCCAGTAACAGTAAAATCTTACGTGATTTTAACTTGATTTGACTTTTTTCTGTTGTGTGAGTTAGCGTCTGTCAGTGATTTAGTAGGGCTGTAGTCAACCAAAGAAAGTCTTGGTCGTAATGGGACAGAGTGCACAGTAAACTCGGCAGCCACACATGTCTCTGTTCTCTATTTCTCTGTTTTGTGTCTTCAGGTTAGGCTAACCCATTGTTGCTAACTTTGGAGCTAACCTCCTTCACTTTTCCATCATTTAGGGATACAACAGATGTGACTTTTTAGCATTTATTAACTGACACACTGTAGTATGTACTGTACATTTCCTGCCAGACTGACAACTTACTACTAACCTTTTCCTCTGCCCCACTCGCATCCACCGTCATCTCTCTGCCCCTCGCTCTTTCCCACTCGCTACGCAAACATACTCCTTAACGGAGCCACGCTACCTGTGGTTTCCCAGGCAACGACAGAGGTTGACTCACGTATTGGAACAGCGCTGCACAGAGACTCCCAAACGCTTTCGATATATCAAATATTAAAACATATTTTTTTGGCCTGGCAGGGGTTCTCGTTGTGTCATTATGGAGAAACACAGATTCAGTAAGTGTTCAGTAAACGAGTACAGTCAGACCCAGCAGTCTCCATTAGGTTGGGCGAGTTCAAAGTTGTGAAAACAACAGGAGTGCCAGTGTATATATCCCGCCGCAGGAAATAATTGATTAATCCTGGAAAGCTATTGATGTAGCACTTTTCTCCTTATGAAAATAACACGGAGATTATTCAACCAATGAGAATTTAGTCGGACGAGGGCATATCGACCAACTAATCGACCAGCAGACTACAGCCCTAACTTTTAGGGTACTTTTTTTTTTTTGATGCTCAGGGCAAATGAGAGACAATGACGCACGTCTATCATCAACCTGGGAAGCAACCTAGGCTTGGTTTGCATTTGCATTTCTAGTTCATTGAATGACTCACTGAAGTGTGTACAGCGGGCCACAAGTGTACTTCTTTTGTCATAGTTTAATAGTTACCAGTCAGCAGATGTTGGGTGTGGTGGTGGTTTTGACGGTGGCTGAGTGTCCCGTGGATCAGTTGCAAACCACAGTGCTGTTGACTCGACTGACTGACTGCAACTCATCACGTTGCTCATGAGATGCTTGAATCACACCCAATACTGTCCACTGGACTGTATGAAACACTTTGTACTGGTTTGAGTTGTGTGTACTGTGATCTGTCGGTCCTGGCTTATTTTCGGTTGCAATACTGGTATATTTTCACTGTGGTTATCACACACTGCGCTATTACCAAACGCAGAGGTGGTCTGTAGCTGAAGTCGGTGCTGATAAGTGCTTCAATATCAGTAAACGGCAAACAAAGTGTTCTTGCTTATCTTAGGATAATCTTTTACTTCAGCTGTGCAAGAATTCTTTTGATTACAATTTGCGTATAATAACTTCTACTACGCATTCCTGAAAGGAAATGGCTTACTTTTGGTTTCTTCAGTGATGACTTTAAAAACATTGAAATGACACTGCTTTTTTTTATTCCATCTAGATCTGCTTACCAAACATGGTCCTCTTATCTTATCCTGTTCTTAACAATACTGTCCCGAGCCTTTCCCAGTCTGTGTGTTTGGGCTTTGTTGAAAATGTACTACTGGCCTGGTAGACTTAGACGTTGAGGGCTTGTTGTGCTTTTTGCCTTTTGTCTGAAAGTGCCAGGCTGGCAGAGAGACTGGAATTTTGCATATTAGTCGGAGTGAGGTGGAAAATTATCTTTGGGTCCGGCTGCTCGACTGCTGATGAGTTTGTTGGATTACTGACTTCATTGCCTGTATCCTCCTCTAAAGGTAAAAATAAAACAAAAAAAAAACTTTTCTCTGGTGAAATCTGAAGAGGACTATCTGCTCCAAAGCAGTAAGGTGTTGTTCATATGAGATGTTTTGTGCTTTTTGGCAAACTATGCACTACTCGGTGCCTACAGAGGGATTTATAGGGCTTGCATAAAATGTAGCAGTTCAGTACTACTGGACCCAAGTCAAAGAGGGACACAGAACTGCTGGTGAAGATTATTCAGAAGCCAGTTTCTGTTTTCTTTTCCTTCAGCTCAGCCAGTAATTGTTCATTTATTACCAGAGAGAGGGAGGAAGACGAGGGTAGGTTTTAGATTGTGAATGAAGTCAAATAATAGAGGAAATTGGTGAGGTTATTGGCTAGAACTAAAAGGTAAATGAAGAGAGATTACACTAATACTCACTTAGTATATGCACTTAATCCTTTTATGGCCTTCTTACTTGACCCACACATGCAAAAATGATTATCTCTCTCATGCTTTTACTCTACAGGAAGGAGGGTTTTTTTGATCATTGTCTCCATTGTACTACAGTAGTACACAGAAGAGAAGTAAGCAATAGAAGCCTTTATGGTAGGCTGTACAGCAGTTACTGGAAGTTGCCAGTATAGGTCATGTTTACAATGTGTTGTTCACAGGAGTGCCACCTTTGTCATCACACTGTGTAACCAGATTCAAACAATCCCCTCTCTGCCTCGTGCCTACTCCCATGTAACATGGTAGAGAAGGGATTTTCAAACTAAAATGTTCACTTTGTTACATCCCATGAATAGTAGTTCCTTCCCAGTCAAGTTTGAGTTAGTTTGTCACTCGGATCGCTAACCATTCAGCGAGAATGAAAAAGAAGAAACAAAAAAAGTAACCAGTAAACTAAAAATACTGAAAATATTCCATGTTATCATAAGAATTTAATCTGAGTATTTAAAACAGGTGAATGATTGTAAGGACACACAAACACTGACACTGTGATTTAGATTTTTTTCTCTTGTATTCTCCATCATTGAGTGACCCACGTCATTCAGGCCACTGTTTGTTTAACTCATCAACCCTGTTTCCACTGACCGGCCTCTCTACAGAGGGCTACTTATGTTTGCACTTGTGTACATATGGTTTGCATTGAATACCATGTGCTTCTTGTCATGGTCAACTTGGTTTTACCTGGCTAGGTTGGGATCAGACTTTGCATAGTGATAATTTGGTTGGACGGCCTTGTGAAAGGCTTCTGCTGCTCACCTTATACAGTATGTAGCCAGGCAGCAAGATTGAGTTGCTTTGTTTTGCCAGTGTTTTGTCTTTCTTGTAGTTAAGTGGAATATGAAGGGGAAATCTTACTATGCAGCAGTGTGGTTTTCCAAAACAACTGTGATTTGTACCTGTGCTAATCAGCAGAGATACAATCAGTCATTTCATCTAAACCTGACAGCAGTAGCTCTGTTTTCCCACACATGGAGAAGTAGAAAGTAGACAAAAGAGAAACATATTACTGAGAAAAGGAGGGAGTTTTCCTGACCTGCCGACCATGCAAGTCTGTATCATGTAGGTGTAAACAAACAAGAGCCACCGAATTACTGCCATGCCAGTCTCACATAGCAGGAAGTGATCCTTCCACTTTGTGATGAGAATACTGGTCTGAAAATAAACACTTGGAATCTGCAGGCAGTTGAAAAAGCCATGCCTTCAGGCTTTTGTTTAAGTAACTTTGCTTGAGTCACCACCTCTACTTTGAACATTGCCTTCAGGAGCTGTTGTATTGGTTTTTTTACGTTTCAAACTTGGTTTACCGTTTCATTGTTTTATTGAAAATTTGTACTCTGAAGGCAAGGGAAGGTTATTTGTATAGCACATTTCAACAAGAAGGCAATTCAAAGCGCTTCACATAAAACGTAAAAGGCATCAAGACAATGTAAAAGAAGGACAATGCAATATAAATAGACATTTAAATACAACTAAAGTGTTAAATTGGAAATAAAAATAAGCTAAAATAGAATAAGAATAAGATAAAACAGGAGAATAAGAGTTACAGCAATCAGAAGCCTCAAATCTGATTCAATAAAAGGCAAATAGAAAAGTATACTGTATACAGTGTGTAACTGGTCCAGCGAGACTAATGCAATACTGACTCTGAGTTCCTGTCCTGCTGTTTTTCAGATTGTGCTGTGAACGTTCACAAGAGCTGCAAGTCTCTGCTGGGTGAGTGCACCAGCAGCAAGAATAAGGTAAACACCACACTGGAACATAGAAAAACAAGGGTTGCAGTGGAGTAGCCCCGGTACCTAAACTCCCATTGTGTTCCATTATTTTGCTTATATACACTGTTTATATGCACTTGTACATGGCCCAGAGTTTTTATCAGTAGCACAGACAATACATTTCAGAGTAAAGAAAACACAGCCACAAGATCAAGAAAAACATTGTCAGTATTGTTGTGACACTTCAGTCAGATTTATGCCTCTTTATGGCAGCGTATTGGCAGTCTCATGATAGGCAAGAAGCGCATGGTGCAGAATTAGCTTTCATGTTGCATATTTATAGCAAAGGCGTTAAACCTTTGATTGCTGTAGCACCACTGCTACACTAAATGTATGTTGTGCTTCAGCAAGCTCTGAGGTGCATGTATTATGTACTCAAAGAAATTGGGTTTTACTTACATTCACTTTCATTCACTTTGTATTTGAGTGACCATCATAGCTGTGCTAATCACAATAAATAAAATGTGACTAGCTTTACAGAAAAGGACTAGATTACTGAGCCTTCTTCAACCTGCTCCATGTCGTCTTCACTTTCAATAAACACTTCCTGCACCTGCAAAGTTCTTGCTTTCTCCATGTAGCCCAGGATGTATGCTCTGTAGCTCAATTTTACAGGAGATGCAACAGTCTCCACATTTAAGTACTGCAACACTAATACAGAGAAGCATAAATCCACTTTTGGCAGGAAGGTTTATGCTCTTATTCAATCGAATGAAGATTATATCCCTCTGTCCACTCCTATGAATCTGCCTGAGATGGACTTCGCTTGTTAAAACGGAGTTCTTGACCATGTGAGCACTCTGGTCCTGTAAGGAAAGTACAGTAACAGCGTGCAATTTTTAGACATTTTGTAATCTGTCACTCAGCTGATAAGAGCTTGAGAGAATGGCCTTGAAAATATGCCGCCTTTTTTCATTTTCTCCACACAGAGAGATTCTCTACAGAGGAGAAGCTCATCTGGATCTCCCATCCTCGGTAAGTAGAAATTCCATGATTCACATTTAAGTCTCATGAATCCCACTGACCACAGTATCAATTGATGTATTTGCATTGACGATCGGAAAGGTGGTTTAGTCCCCTGGTGTCAAATTAAAGAGAGCTGGTTGCATCTCTGGTTGTTTGCAGGGGATTAAACAGATTAACCTCATGACACCTGAGCGTAGAATCGTCCTTTTTTTTTCCCCTTCAGTTTGCGAATCTTTGTCTTACTGTTTGTGTGTGTTATGTTGTGTGTGTCTTAGTGCAGAGGGGGTGACACACAAACATATAGTACACCACAAAGATTGGCCTCCAACAGGCTGTAGACAAAGGTGATGATTAGCCTTTGTTGTTTACCTCTTGTCCAAACTCAGGATATAGATTTATTAATATTGTACAACACAATATATTCAGTAGTTGAATTTATATCAATAACAAGAAAAGCATAAGGAAATAAAAATAAGACCATTGCAAATTATTTTTAAAGACTATCCGATTCATCCTTATGTTTTTTTTTTTACTTTACAAAAGGTTAGATTAAAGTTATTTCTACTTGTTAAATTGATTAACCTCAGAATAAATGTCCAGGGTGCTATTATTATTATTATTATTATTATTATTATTATTATTATTATTATTATTATTATTATTATTGTTATTATTGTTATTATGAAGTGGTCCATCCTAGGAATCAGCAGGTATTGTTGCATGTGATTGAACCCACAGGAGACATGAGGGGCAGCTGCAGCTTAAATTAATCTCCTGTAGCGGTTGTTATTCTCTCGAGAACAGCTGGAGTTGTGTCAACCACACACCCGATTTCATCTCATGTCCTGCTCCGGCCAATCAGTAGCCTGTGCAGGGGGTCGGGAAGACGGGGAGCAGGGGGAGGAATCGAAGAAAAGTGAGGAATCAGAAAGTGCGAGAAAGGGTTGGCCTCTTTTCCAGAGGTTACTATGAGAGATTGTATATGAATCATCTGGGCAGGTTGCTTATAAAAACCAGTCTCTCCACTGTCCTCTGCTTCTTGTGGTTCACACCAGTGACGGTGCATCACTTACTACTCTTATAATAGTGACTACAGATACTGCGACGGCTACTATTGAACTTTACCTTGGAGTTTGGAGTAGTATCCTCCTCCCTCTGCCATTCCTCCCAAATAGAAACATTTACAATGGATTTGACGATGACCAAGAGCACTTACCAAACTACAAGGGCTTCCAAAGCTTGCTCCAGGACTGCAAAACCATCCTCCTCTTCCTCACCCTCTTCCTCTGCCTCATCACGGGGTCTGTCCAGACGCGTCGGGGTGCGAGTGTTGATGCACCGCGACCTGATCAGCTGCCGTTTCTTCCGATCCCTGCCTCGATCCTGGCTGAAAAAATACCGGGGTCGACTCGGAAGGGCGTCAAACAAGCGTCCACTCGCCTCTTCATCCCTGTCGTCGTCCTCCTCTCTAAGCTGGTCATCTTCTCCTTTCTCCCTCTCCCTCTCCTCTCCTCGTTTCTCCTCGTGTTCTTCCTCCGTCCCTTCTCATTCACTTGTCTCTCGTTTTCCCTCCCCAGCGCTAAAAGACCGGGACAGAGAGCGGGAGCAGTCAGGCACAGCCTCATCGCAGTTCCTGGATGGCTCCCAAGGTGTTCCCAGCGCCCCAGGCATGACCATTTGTCCGCGGGGACCAAGCACTCAGCCTCCTGCCGCCCATACCACCAACACTACCGCAGCCTCTGCCCACAGCCTTGGCTACAGCCTCCATCACAACAACAGCTCAGGGTCAGTACCTCTGCCATGCAAGTTAGACTTCAGTGAAGACGTTTTTTTGTGCAGAAACGTTGTTTATTTGTCTTTTTCTTCCCTGCTTTTTTCCCTTTTAAAAGACTAGTTCTGAATGACAGGATTTTATATTGTTTGGACTTGAGTTCAAAAACCAGCACAAAAACTAGTAATCTGTTCTCAAATCAATAATGATGTTTGCAGGATCTGCTGTATGTAAATGCTGAATATTTTTAGATTCTTGTCTTTGCTGTTGAAATATAGTTTTTTTTCAATGCCATCGTAAGATGTGTATTTATAGGCGACATATCAAGGCAAGCTGTCTTCTTTAATATAACAGCCTTTTGAAACTGAGTCTAGACAGTTCTCAGTGTGGACTGCTGTTCCACTGCATCGCTAAGAAAAGTGTGTAGGGAGAAGGAGACCGAGACGGATGTAGATGAGGTCTTAACGAGCGCACGAGAGAGTGATTGTCGGGCAAAACTAAGGAAAGCGGGAAAGAAAAATGTAGCTGTCTGTTTTTTATTGTGTCTATTTTTATGTCATTGCTATTGGCGAATGTTGGCTGGAAGTTGGAAGTTTATTTAGGCTACAACCAGCTAGTGGGATTAAGTTGTACTAGTTTCAGCATGTATGCCACCTTGGACCTGTGGTTGTCATCCCTCAGATCCCTCCCTGGGGAGATGGATGAGACCGATGCTCTCCGCTCCAAACGCTGCAATGAAGACGCCGTTTCCCTCGCTCCCTCCACCACCGAGTCTATCATCGTAGAAGGTAGGTTGACTCAACGGGGTGGGGATTGAAAGTCAATTCCACTATTTTTTGGTTGAAATCGTGTACTCAGAGAGAATTACTTACTAGGGGTTGGAGTCGCAGATGTACTCACAATATGATACTATCACAATATTCATCCCATGATAACGATATATCACAATATCTGTAGCTGAAGAAGAAAAAAAATATATTTCAAAGAGCAGGAAATTGTCAGATAATGTACAATGTTCATTAACAGTACATTAGTTTCACAGAAAAGAAATGCCGCCAAGTATAAATATCAGAACACGTTGTGCCTTTCACACAGTTATACAAATAACCCAAAGATTTATTCCTTTCCTGTGGCAGTAAACACAACACATGACTCACCGATAGTGAACTCTGCTATATTCAGAGCTTTATAAGATTACCATTAACATGACAAACAGCAGGGCTATAGCTACGTACTGACTACGGACACTCCCCTACAGACACACACACACACCACAAAACCTCTTGTAGTAGAGCTGTTAGCTCATCTACAACACAGTTACCACACAGACATACAAAGAGCCATGAATGTGCTTCAAGTGACAAAGCTCCAGCGGACTCTCTGTGTTTCCAGCGCAGACATGGAGAGTCTGACAGCAGCTGCTCTCATGGTCACCTACAATTGCTGTTCATCTGACTGTCACCAGTCTGTTCAGCGCCTCCATAAGGAGGCGGAGAGTAGTGGTGCTCTGGTAGTGGGAAGTCAAAGCAGCTGAATCAATTCTGAGCGGTCCTATGTTTAAAAAAAAAAGTATCAATACTTGGCGCCAGTGTATCGATTACATATCACAAGTGGAAATATTGCGATATGTTGCTTTTTTTTTTTTTTTTGTTATGGTGGTGACTGTTTTTCTAACCTTTTCTCAGCCTGTTCAGTACTCTTAAGATCTGTGCATTTTCCTGAGTGCAGAGTGGTAGTTTGTCGTCAGGGAGGAGAGTGTGTGGAGCGTGTTTTGTGGAGTCAGGGGTGACCTCACCCTTTCTCATTAAGCTGGACTGTGTGGGAGAGAAGCAGACTAACTGGGCACTAGCTTGCCACCTACAAAACCATCTTTTTTTTTTTTTTTTTTCCCAGCTGCCATGCTCCAGAGTTTGTTCTGTTATCAGACACACCCTCACCATGAAAAAGCTACTGCACCAGTAGAGCTCTGTCTCTCAAGAGCAGGGTGACTCAGTTTCTTATTTATTATCTCTGTTGTTCTACAGTATATTGGAAAATAACAAAAAGAAAGAAAGAGGAAAAACAAATTTGACAATACTTACATTTTTTTTTACTTTTACCTTTTAGGCATTAATCTAACACTCACAGATAACAACCTACAATCAGCACACCGCAGTATCAGAAATCCTAGCCACAAACACCTTTTTTGAGGAAGTCCCTGCATTTAAAAGTATCATTGGTTAATAAATTATGTAAATCAATACGTATCCGTTTTGAGTAGGGGTGAGTGATATATCGAATAAACTCAATGTATTACTGCTTGTTCTACGTGGGATGTAGTAAATGACTTTATTGCAAACATTGAGTACAAATTGTCACATAATGTTTTTTAAGCCGCCAGCATGAGACTCGTTTTAGTGTTTTACTTTTCTTGCTCTCTCCTCTCACAGACACAAAAAAAAAAAACCTCACCTATATTTCGCACACATTCACCCGCCCATCCAGACCACCCTCCTGGGCGAGTTTGATTCATTTTATTATAATAGTACTTAATTTAACTCTTATTATAATAGTACTTTATTTCACTTTATTATAACAGTAGTTTAGTATTTTTGTAGTTTAGAGTACTTTTAGAAGAGATTCCAAAATACCAAGATTTATACTGTGTATCACAATATAGCCTAAACATATTGCGATATTATTTATAGGCCATATCCCCCAGCCCTAGTATTGAGTTTAGAGTACAGGCTAAGCTACATCGTAGTGGCTATAGAGCTGTCTGTGTTGATCCTCTAAACCACTAGTTCAGTGTTCTGTTGTCAGACTACAACTTTAGATGCACTCAGATTAAAGGAAAAAAAAGACCTCATCTTTTTTCTGTCACCTATGAGATTAATATCCATCCTTAACTCATGTAGTAACACACTTAACCAGATTCATCCCATTTAAAATGCATTTCACTGTCATGACTGGATGACACTTTTTTATGAAATAATTGCTCAAATTAAAGTTATTTTTTAGGTCGAATTTATCTCATGTTTCATTTTTTTCACAAGTTTTGTTTTAACAAAGAAAGTATGGACACTTTCTGTTGTTGAGATAAGATTACTTTAATCAGATTGCAAGTTGGTGTCTATATCGTTTTCAACCCTGCCAAAACACAAAAAGACAGATGAGACATTAAGTCAGCAGAGAAATATTCTTAAACTAATATTTGGTTCCATTTTGGATGCTTCACAATAAGAAATTGGAGGACTTTTCAAAGGAGTAATCCCCTGAAAATCCTTTATTATTTATAAAGGATATAAAACGAAGAGGATTCTTCTATTAAAATTTCTGGGGACTTGAATAACCTGAAGTCCTTTAAAGGAAATAGTCTTTACATTTTTTGTCATCAATCATTTTGAGAATGTTTGATAGGTGCTGTCACCTTAGTGTTGATGAGACAGACCATAGGTTGCATGATCAGTCCCACAACTACAAAATGATTTTGTTATGCTTAACTGACCTTGAGGCAGACTTTGAGTCCTTAACATAGATAGTATTCTTCCAGGGGTGCTGCTCTGCTGACCTTGACCTCTGACCTTCCTGTGAAAACAGAGACCTAATTTTTGGCCTCCAACATGTTTTTCCTTATATGTGCAGTTATATATTAGGAATCATGTTAGATAGAGTTTTGGATTATAACACTAATGTTTCATAGTTTTTAATCCATTGGCTCCTTTCCTCAGATACTCACCATGCATCAGTGCGGTCTGATCTGGAGTCTGATGCCCAGGACCTGGAGGCAGAGTCTTGGAGTTTGGCAGTTGACCAGCAGTATGTTAAGAAGCACTCTAAAGAAACAGTGAAGAGACAGGATGTGATATATGGTAAGTGTGATTTCTTACGTCATGAACCTTTTTAAATGAATGAGTTACCTGTCCTGAGGAGTGATAGATAACTCTTTGATGGGACTGTTTTGGTGACACAACAGCAGGGGTACATCAAAATAACGTTTATGCTGACCCCTGACAATATTTTTTTAAGGAGAAGGATGGCTTGAGACATACATTGCGAACCAGCATTGTACATGTATGTGCTTTCCATGGCAGAACATGAACATGTGACTTTATGCCATTGCACAGAGCTCATGCAGACGGAGATGCACCATGTGCGGACACTGAAGATCATGCTGCACGTTTATGTACGAGAGTTGAAGGAGAACCTCCAGATGGACTCGGCTAAGCTGGACTGTCTGTTCCCCCGCTTGGAAAACCTCCTGGAGCTTCACACACATTTCCTGTCTCGTCTCAAAGAACGCCGGCGAGAAAACCTTGTTACACCCTCCGACAGGAACTATACTATCAACAGAGTGGCAGACATACTGATCACACAGGTAGGGGAGGAGGCAGCCTGTCAAAGAAGAACACACATACATGCAAATTCCCAGCATCTATTTCTGTGAATACATCACATAATAGTCATACATGCACAATATGATACACAAATTACCAGAGGTGGAAGAAGTATTCACATCCTTTACTTAAGTAAAAGTACCAATACAGCAATGTAAAAGTACTCCATTACAAGTAAATTTCCTCCATGAAAAATCGTACTTAGGTAAAGGTACATAAGTATTAGCAGCAAAATGTAGTAAAAGTATTAAAATAAAAGTACTCGGTTTGTCTCTCTGACTGATATATTATTATATATGACGTCATTAGATTATTAATACTGAAGCATTAGTGTTAGAGCAGCATGTTACTGTTGTAGCTGCTGGAGGTGGAGCTAGTTTGAACTCTACTTTATATACAGTTAGCTAGTTTAGTCCAGTGGTTCAAAACCTAGGGGTTTGGCCCCTCCAGGGAGTCACCAGATAAATCTGAGGGATCATGAGATGATTAATGAGAGAGGAAAGATGAAAAAACAAATCTGTTGGCACATGGGCTAGCACATGTACAGACTCACATACTGCAGGTTCTAATACAGAACAGTCAAAGATGACAGTTTCCTTTGTTCTCCAGTTCTCAGGTGAAATAGGAGAGAGGATGAAGGACTGCTATGGAGATTTCTGCAGTCACCACACTGAGGCTGTCAACTATTACAAAGAACAGCTGCAAAACAACAAAAGGTTCCAAATTATCATACGGGTAAGACACATAAGCATTTGTCTTATTTTTCAAATAAGATTTAATCCACAGTGCCTCAGTTATACACTATCATAGATCAGTTTGCAGTCTGATGAATGAAATTAAATTATGCTTCTTCTTTTTCTCAGAAAATCCGCAACCTGTCCATTGTTCGGAGGTTAGGAGTGACTGAGTGCATTCTGTTGGTGACACAGCGCATTACCAAGTATCCAGTACTAGTGGAGCGCATCCTGCACAACACTGAGGGTCTGATGTTTCACATGCATTTTCTGCTATTGAAGTAGAATCAATGTCCAAGAGAGTACACCCATATATTCAGTGAAGAATAACTTAACTTAATGTCATCTATTGTGTAGAGGTTCATTTTTTTTTTTTTTCCTATCTCTAGCGGGTACAGAAGAACACGAGGAGCTGACTCGGGGGCTGGGTCTCATTAAAGACACAATTGTTCAGGTGGATGCACTGGTTAATCTCCATGAGAAGACATCTCGGCTTCGAGACATACACAACAAGATGGAGCCAAAGGCACAGGGAAAAATCAAAGATGGCAGAGTGTTTCGCAGGGAGGACCTGGCACCGGGCAGGAGACGGCTGCTGCATGAGGGCACAGTCAACTGGAGAGCTGCCTCTGGCAGGCTCAAAGGTATGGCATGAATAAAACAAGATACATTACTGATCAACCAGAGCAAATAATTTTGGATATACATATTCCATCTTTCCAGTTTACACTCTGAAGTCTAGTGATTTTTGATTTTTGTCCTTCCAGATATTCTTGCAGTGCTCCTCTCTGATGTGTTACTCTTGCTACAAGAGAAGGACCAGAGATATGTATTTGCTACAGTGGTGAGTGATTTATCTTTCATCTCTCTGTCAGTACAACACTATCTAACAAAAACATAATGTATATTAAAGAAGAATACTTGATGAATGTGCAGTAAGATATGAGTGGGAACAGAATTTTCACTCCCAGGTGTATATTTAATGACTGTTAATTTCATTCATCATTTGTTTTAATACTTTTAAGTATTAGTTATCAGTAATATCTCCCCCTTCATCTTCCTCTCTTTCCTCTTGTTATCCCCCCAGGATAACAAGCCGTCAGTGATCTCTCTCCAGAAGCTGATTGTCAGGGAAGTGGCCCACGAGGAGAAAGCCATGTTTCTTATTTGTGCTTCCTCCAATGAGCCAGAGATGTACGAGATCCACACCACTTCCAAGGAGGAGCGAAACACTTGGATGACACAAATACGGCAAGCTGTAGAGAGGTAGCTACAGTTAACAAAATTGTCGTAATACATGTTTATTGCACACTTTACCCAGATGAAACAGAGAATGCAAAACAACTACAGTCAGTTTGCTTCTTATGTCTCCCCACTTGTAATGGCGTCTGTCTTGTCCCCCTGTTAGCTGTCCTCATACGGAAGAGAGGCTGTTCAGCGAGGAGGAAGAGGCGCAAGCTTCCAGGTTCAAAGAATTTCAAGGTACTAACTTAAGATGAGTAGATTGACAGACCTAAAAAAAATGCCCTGGGAAATCATTATGTAAACAAGCCACTAGGGGGCACTCATGTATCATTTTAACATTCAAATTTTCAGAAGTTGCTTTGATTTCCTTTTCCTTCACATCTTAATGTCAGTGGTTCAAAACTTTTGAGGGCACAAATTAATCTTCTTTTATGCAGCCAAAGCTGTTTAAAATATTTAAAAATCATAGTGTCTTAAAGAGTGAGGGTTGATGTATGGATGCACCAGAAGTTTATGACAAATTGTAAATCCTGATTCATGTTTTGAGCCATTAAGTCTTTTTAATTGTTTTTTTCGTGTTTTCATCTGTAGAACGGCTGAGCCAGAAGGATGCAGTAATCGTCCAGGCTCTTACTGAGAAGCTGCAGCTGTTTGCAGACATGGCAGAGACCGTGGCAGGTTTGGAGGACACAGCTTCTCATTCCAGACTGCTTCTGCGGGGAGATGCCTCAGATCTCCAGCAGGGGGAGGCCCTGCTCAAAGGAGCCATCACTGAGGGTAGGACAGTGCTGCGTGATATGTGTGTCTCCATACTTGACATTGTGTGAATTTAATACACAATTCTGTAGTATTAAATGTTAAAATACTTATAAGGTAGTAGTGTTGAATTTACTACTATTCCCCTGAACTACTCACTGTACAACCTTAATGTGTTGTCTCTGTTCATTTAGTGGAGAACCTCCAGAACCTTCTGCAGTCCGGAGTGAGGGAGGAAGCTCCGACCTCACGGCTGGATGAAGGGAGCGGCTCTGGAGTTCTACCCAGGAGAGCAGACACCTTTGGGGGCTACGACAGCAGCCCCACCATCCTCAGTAAGAGTGAGTCCAGTACACTCGATGCCCTGAAGAAGCCTACCATCTAATGGATCTGCAGTTGTATTTCAGTGGACCGTGTGCCATGAATAAATTTGACTTCCTCTTATCAAAGTTGATTATCTTGATTGGATTTATTTGCTGAATTTGTTTATGGACTAAAAAAAATAATAACTCAAGACAGTTGTAGCCACAGTTTTACATGTATATGCTTGTTGTTTCTGTGCATTATTTATGGTTGTTATCGTGTCTGTTTTCTTGGTTGGTTTGCTTTCATTGTGCTTGTGTGTCACTGTTTGTTTCTGTCGGTGTGCCTGTGCCAGATGGCAGTGTGAAGAAGAACTTTTCTGGCGAGTCGAGAAACAGAGACAGAAGCCAGAGAGCCAGCTCCGACCCTCAGCTCA
Organism: Thunnus thynnus; assembly: GCF_963924715.1. Taxonomy (NCBI): domain Eukaryota; kingdom Metazoa; phylum Chordata; class Actinopteri; order Scombriformes; family Scombridae; genus Thunnus; species Thunnus thynnus. Next base: position 18,783,893 of record NC_089524.1, on the reverse strand, counting down.
AAGACCTCTCTGGCAGCCATGCTCTAGAGCAGACGGTAGGGACTCAAGACACACACACACACACACACACACACACACACACACACTCACACTCCATGCACCTACAGGCATATCTTAGGATGAGTCAGTGTTATTTCCTGTAAATAGTAATAATCGAACCAAGTCATCTGGAAAGTTTCCATGTCCTGATGTTTACTGTAACCCTGTTCTCGCAGGTCATTTCATTTGTTTATAAATAGCTAAAGCCTTGATAAGACCGTGTACTCTGAACATTGATTTAACCTACTGTAAATCCTGGTGCTTGAGAATAATCGGGCAGATAAAATGTAATGACATGCTGCTGACAGTGTTCAGTGTGTGAAGAAGAAAATCAGTCTTGCTCTCTACCACAGAATAAGTTTCAGTGCTGTGAAAAAGTTCATACAGACCTTGCAAAATGTAATTTTTTACGTCAAACCCTGTATGTACAGTGTTATTTTTATCGCTCTTAATGGGCTTGTTGTTGGATTACTGCCAAATGTTTGATCAGTAATTCATATCTTATGCTGCTCAGCTCTCATATTCAGGTTGTAGTTACTGGCCATTCAGATTTATATTAAGTTTATCTTTTCCACCACTATAACTGAGAACTGAGAACTGTGAAGTGTGAAGGATGGATGGAAATTAAGAAAACGTTCATCATGTGAGTTAATTCTGAATGGTGTGTCAGCTGACATAAAGTTTTTGTACACAACCTTTTTCTATATTATCATAAAACATTTTATTTAAGGCTTTTTAGGGGTTTTGCCAAAAACAAACAAACAAAACATTAACAAAAATTAATGGCATCCACATTATGTAGCAGTACTGGGCAGCAGTCAATGTGTTTCTAACAATATTTCCTTAATATGACTTGCTTTGTGTCTCACTGTTATTGCTCAGGTTGATGAAAGCTGCTGCTCTCCTGCCAGATGGAACTGCATTTGGTCCAACGCCTTCCCCGAGGCTGAGGTTAGTTCCTCCGCTCTGATCTGTCACCTTGTGATACACAATATTGCTGGAGCTTAAAGGTGTACCCAAACAGTAGTTTGCTGATCCAGTGAAACGCGGTGTTGTTTTGGGTGACACAAATGGCTTTTTTGATTATGATAACCTTGTCTGTGTCTCCTTTTCAGTTCTTCGACAGAGTGCTGATGCTCTCTCAGAGGCTCTACAGTCTGCAGGTACTGGAATACTGTCTCCTACACTGTTAACGCTCGGTTTGTATGTGCCTACCATAGATTCATATTGGGACAGCCACTTTTACACATTTTGCAGGATTAGATATTCATTAGACATGTAATCTGTCTGCACATAAATCTGTGAGATATTATTAAATTTGAAAAAAACACTGAATGAATAAAAGGTTCCAGTTGTATAGCAGTGATACCTGAGTGCCTACAGAAATATGTAGTTTCTTCTGATCGACATCCACTCAGTGGCCACTGCTTGTTATGCAAATATCTAATCTGCCAATCGTGTGGCAGCAACTTGATGCATAAAAGCACGCAGGCACGGTTAAGAGGTTCAGTTGTTGTTCAGACAAAACATCAGAATGAGGCAGAAATGTGATCTAAATGACTTTGACAGTGGAATGATTGTTGGTGCCAGACAGGGTGGTTTGAGTGTCTCAGAAACTGCTGATCTCTTTGGATTTTCACGCATAACAGTCTCTGGAGTTTACAGAGAACGGTGCAAAAAACATCCAGCTGAGGTTAAAGTTCTCAGGCACCATGCTTGATTTCAGGTATAGAGCAGTTTTAAATTCATATAATACTTAATTCAATACATTGTACACATTTTCTCTTGGACAACTTTTCACAAATCTTTTCTTGCTTTAATCCCTGCATGGCAGGGATGGCAGTTCTGTGGGCAAAAATGCCTTGTTAATGAGAGAGGTCAGAGGAGAACAGCCAGACTGGTTCAAGGCAGGCAACTATCACTCAAATAACCACAACAGTGCTGTGCAGAAGAACATCTCTGAATGCACAGCATATAAGACTTTGAAGTGCATGGGCTTTAGCAGCAGAAGACCACACTGAGGCTGCAGTGGGCAAATATATCCATAAACTTACAGACATAAATTCTTACAGTGATTCAAAAGCATTTTCTTTTTGGGAAAAGTCTTCTGAAAATGAAATAATTAGGTTTTTTTTGCCAGTGTTGTGGGCAAAAAATAATGCAGTACATTATGCAAACCTGCAGCTGTAAACTTTAAAGTATCAAATAATCTGAAATTTTCATCAAAAACAGTCAGTGAAAGAAAGAAGTCCAATTTATGAAGTTCATAACATGCGATATGAACTGTATGTTTGCATTTTTTCCCCCCAATTATTAGTGTTTGTCTTTGTGGCTTGATTTATTAAAAAAATCACAATTTTCATGCCAAAAAAATGTGTAGAATTTGTGAAGATTCAAATATAGCCTTGTGTTATGAACTTATGCTGTTTTCCTCCCGTCACTGTCTCCATCTTCAGGCCATCATATCACAGCAGGACAGCCACATTGAGCTGCAGCGGGCCTCGCTGATAGAGCGGGCTTCCCTGCCTGGACGCCACCGAGGCAACGTGCTCCTGGAGCAGGAGAAACAACGGACTCTGGCCCTGCAGAGAGAGGAGCTAGCCACCTTCCACAAGCTGCAGTCACAGCACCGAAATGAACAGCAGCGCTGGGAGAAGGAGCGGGAGAGGTACCGCCAGCAAATGGAGACCACAGAGAACAGACTCCAACAAAGAGAGGAGGACTGCAAGCGGCTGGAGGTAAAGCGCTTCGTCCTACCTGTGGGCTGTGGTTCATTGTTATATGTGTGATTATTAATGAAATATTCTGGTTTACTATACTCAAACTTTGCAACGTTGTTCATTCTTTCCATGCAGGAGCGTCTGGCAGAAGAGAGGGAGGAGCTGGAGAGGCAGAGGGAGACATACCAGCAGGACCTGGAGAGGCTGCGAGAGTCCACCAGAGCTGTGGAGAAAGAGAAGGAACGCCTGGAACACCAGAAGAAGATCAAGAGGAAAACCATTGAGGTGGGGAACTTGTGATGGTCATAAGCAGGCCGACAACAGTATTACTAAATACAATATTTGATCATGCAGAAATATAACAGCATAGAAGGCTAGCATTAAGAAGCTAGCAGATGCTGAGTTTAATTGTCTCCATTCATCTCAAAAAAGTAATCTAGTTATCTATCTAACACGGGTGCACGATTCAGGAAATCTCACGATTTGATTCGATTCCAATTTTTGGGGTCACGATTCGATTCACAATCAATTTGCGATTCAAAATCAGTTCACAATTCAATACATTCATAGATTTGATTCTAGATTGATGTTTTGAGTTACTCTTTCCGCAGTAGACACTTTTATAGGTCTCAAATAAAAAAGATCACACTGAATCAAACGTAAACATTTGCTACTAAATGTCAACCTGAGTAAGATTTATGTTCCTTTAGTCCACTTAGTCATCAGGAAACCAAAGCAGCCCTGAGACAAAGGTTCAAATGATGTTTAATACAAAAATAAAAATGATTGCAAAGATAAACTGCAAAGTGTAAAACCTCAAATAACTTAGATTTCTACTTCAATTAACAAAGTCAAACAAACAATAGCTGCCTGCTACATTTAGCTGCAAAGTGCATACAAGAAAATTGATCACTATTAGCAGGTGATTATTATAACCAATTTTGTTTCTTTTTCTTAATTTCTCATGCAGATTGCCATCTAATTGATATTTGTATATTTACTACATGAATATAAAGTAATGAAATGGGCACCTTTGCTATTTACTGAATTTTATTGACTGTTTTGAAATACAGAACAGCTGTTTAAACGCTTGTTTCGATGCTGCATCTTGTTGGCTCGTTTTTGACAGTTTGTCATAAGCTTCAAGGAGACTGCGTTTTTCATTTAGAGAAAATTAATTTCTCAATCCCGTCCTCAGATAACCAGCTGGCAGCAGACCTGTTGTGAGTTGTGCGTTTAGGCTGCGGGGGTGGAGGGCTGCAGGGGCCACAGCGAAAAAGTTGAACCAGAATCAACTTTTGGAGAAACGCAACCTGTAACGCTTTACAACCTGCCATGTGACAAAAACATTACTAGGAAGAGGGGAGGACATTTCTCTTCGTTTGATAACGTTAAAAGTAAAGTTAGGCTTTGCTGACGGCTTCCCGACTCATTTCAAAAAGACGAGAGAGAGAGAGAGTAGCAGTGGTCGAGCGAGCTAGAGAGTGAATGAGGAGATGGAGCGCTGGTAATGTTAGTGAGGAAGCTGCTGAATCAGATCAATAAAACGTTATTTTCTGACTGTTTCACAGCGGTTACAAATAAATAAGCCCACAATGGCACAAACCTGTGGAGGTGCGTTGCAGCGCCTGATAATGGCATTAAGCTCCTTCTTCCTTTCGAGATAAGAAAATCCAAAATATATCCAAATGATCGCCTTCATAGTCAATGAACCAGGTTGTATTTGTTTTTCTGTCAGCTACATTCATGGATGTATTATACGTCCATGGCTACATTGCTCGCGGTCTCTGTCTCCACGACACACACTTCACTTCCTCTTCCTTGTTGCCCCTGGAGTTGGGTCCAGACGAAAACCGGTGCGGTGTCATTGCGCCATCTATGGGATTTAGCGAGCTAACTCATGTCAGGAAAAAATGGAAAACAGCGTCGTGGAAAGACTGAAAAATGTGAATCGATTCTTGGAATTTCTGAATGGATTCTGAATCGGCAGAGATATAATCACGGATCTTATGTGAATCGATTTTTTTTGAGCATCCCTACTATCTAATGACTACTATTATAAACATTTGTAATGCCTATAATTTTAATTATCGTGAAGGTGAGTTTTCACAAGATACTTTTGAAAAGAAAATGCTTTTAAAGGTGTGTAAGAAGGAGGAAAAAGAGGACAAGGACAAGGTGCTGGGTAACAGTGAGATAGATAGATGAGGTAATTACGATTACAAGCAGGATAAAGAATAAGAAGAGGATTTCCTGTCTGTCCTTCTTCCTCTTTCACTGTTTTCTTGCTTCAGTTTTCCAAACCTCACCCTACTTTGGCTCTCCTTGTCTCCCTTCTTTCCCTTCCCCTGAGCATGAATCCAGTACCCACCCTTCTAAGGTACGTGAGCATGTGAATCACTGAAGAGCCAAATATATTATATAGTCTCAACAGTGGCCCATTAAATCTGTTTCCCTCCAGCAAGTCTCTCCTTTCTATAATTGTTAAATCTCCATACCCACTGACACATATCTCCTTCCCATCCCGTGTTCATCAGTCAGATTTGCCTGACATTACCAGTTAATGAGATTCGGTGGAAACATGAATGCAGTGAATGAATCTTTAGTTCCTGAGTTCAAGCCCTCTTACTAGTTGAAAAGAGACACTGGCTTCAGCTCCCATAGCCTGTTTCATTGATGGGGGGGTAATGATAAACACATATAAATGAATACATCTCTTAACTGCTCAACCCAGGAATCCACCTACGCAGTGGGCAGCCTTTCCCTTCACCTCTCTTTACCTCTTTCTCTCTTCTTTCCTTCCTGTGTTTGCTTACTTGTATCCCTCTTTCTCTCCTTTCAGTACAATGTGAGCCATTGTTAGTGAGTTTCATGGGAGAGGAGCTATGAGAAAGATTCACTGACTGTAATTTCATGCCTGGTGCTAACAGATCTGTCAAGGAATAACAGTGAAGTTACTTAATATTAGTCTTTGTTGTTTTCAAGGAGCATATCACCAACACAGTTTGGATGATTGGCATTCGTTTATAAACTAAGGAGAGGTTAAGAAAGCTGTGTAGCATTGGAAGTTTTATCTTGATGCAGAGTTTATCTTCTTAACAAGCCAGGAAAGACAGTTTTTGGTATCCTAACATCACCTGTTGTCAAGTCCTGACTGTTTATTTTATTACTTTTTCAATAATCCTTTAGTGTTGCACTTGATTTTCCTGCAAAAGTGCGATGGCTGATGTAGTCATGAACACTGAAGAGAACTCAACTACATGAGTCACACACGTTATGTCATGAGGCGGAGGCCATATTATAAAGCACATCTAATGATGGGATGGTTCATGCTGACTAATGCTCCCATGTGTACTGAGGTCAGTGAGTCAATGTTATTTTATGTTAATAGGTGTGCAGACCAGGTTTCTACTTCCTGAGCAGTGCTGTCAGCGCACTGATAAACATGCTTCCACACAGGTGTGCTTTTTGTTTTGACTGAAGCTGTCTCCAATGATGTCATTAGTACCGCTCTGTTTTCTGACCTTCCTGTATCTGATATCTCTGATTGGCCAGCCCCTCTTCATTCTACATACCGAGCTCAAGCTGAGTAACTGACGGGTGACACAATATCATCCATTCATGTCCTAACTTGTCCCTAAAAAAAAAAAACGCTCTGCCACTTCTTCTTCTTTTTTTTTTATACCAATCGTGCATTCCATCGTGCATTTTTTTTTTGATCCATCTGCTGTAACTTTACTCATAACATCTACAGACGTCTGGCTCCCTATCTACCATGGCATCCAACTCATCTGTTTTTTGTGGCATCCCAAGGATTTCACGGTAACGAGACCTTTCAGTGACATCCAGTTAACTGGAGCCTTAATTCAAGACGTAAACAAACACAACCAGCTGACATGAATTATTACACTCGTCGTCTCATTACTGCAACAGGCAGTCCTTTGACTGTGAGTTATACCTAGAATACTACACAGTGACTCCTGGAAAACCACAATTGAGGAGAAAAGGAGCCTGCTGAATTGACCTAATCTGCTATGATGAGTAATGCATGGACCCTGGTAATTAGAGGCCTTCACTGAAACGGCAATGTGAATAAGATTGCTGTGCGGTTTTGTTTGTTTTTGTTTGTTAAACGGACTGCAAGATAAGACCTGAAACCAGTGAGATCTGGACCATATCAGCACTCAGCACTCCATTAAATCATACCCATAATATTTGTTATAGACCAGCTACGTAGCGTGTTTGTGTGTTTTGTACGCATGCAGATGTAAGGATATATATGTACTATTTTGTTGGCTAGGCTACGGGACTTTTTTGGCTGCGGTGATGGGAGATTTGGAAGTGGCTTGTTCCCCCTCTATGTCAAACACATCAAACAACCTTTTCATCAGCTGCAACCTCAGGATCTGTTCCAGGCTCCAGGCCAGCTTGATATCAACAGACATTTAATCACCACCACCTAACATTAAGACTCATCAGCAAACCCATAGAGCTATGATTAGACCTCATAAAAAAGTGGTGCCTCTGTGTATGTTTTTGTGTGTGTGTGTGTGTTACTGAACATGTGTGGATGTTTAAGCAAGGAGGGTGCTAGTTGCAGCATGTCCTGACTTCAGCGGGACTTTCTTTCATGCGTTATCTCATCTGATCTCAGTTGGCCCCTTGATAAGAAAGACATTGGGCTCATGCTTTTTTTTTTATTGGCTACTGGCCCAGGACAGACAGAGCCTTGGATTTCATTGCTCAATAGCCCCGTGGATGTGAAGTTATAATGCATGTAAAGCAAGGTCAGAGCTGCAATCTTCGTGATTTGAGTGACAGCTTAGAAGAGAGTTGGCACAATGCAGCGAGATTTAAAGTAAAAAGAGAAACATAAACTTGACATTTGTATATTTTAATGGAAAGAAACCTACTGTAAATAGTATAAAATTCTTATGACAAGAAGGTCAAAGATTCAATCCCCAGATTAACTGGGAAAGTCTTGAAGGGGAAATGCATCAATAAATAAGCATTGCCTTTAAGCAAAGTGCTCAACCTTCCTCTGCTTTTTTGCTCAAGAACAGAAAACTGTAAAACTGTATTGCTACTTAGGTGAGTAATTACATGAACATGACGGGGAACGTTTCTAAAACATGAGAAGGTTTGCAAAAAGTCAAGAAAAACATGAAAAAGGTCAGTCGTAAAACGTTGACCTGTATCTGTTGTTTCTACACTTTGAGTTATCTTTTCCCCTCTACAGCCTCAGTCTCCAGGCTGATTTACGATGCTGTTTTCTAAATGTGTTCCCATGCTTTGACAAAAACCCCTTCAGTAACTGTTTACCCATTAACACTCTGACCATGTACACACACCTAGATGCCTGTGACTCGCTTCTTCTAATATCAGCCAGTTGCGGTGCTGAGCTGAGATAGAACATCGAGCTCCAGGGCAGATATTTTTCTCTCAGCCGCCGCCATCTGTCACTGTAGCCAGTTCCCACCTGTTCGCTGTACGCTGCGTGCAGCATCACGTTGTAGCGTTATTCTACTAGAATATTGTCTATTTACTGAGAGTTTTTACTCATAGTTGAAGTTAATCATTCGCTCTGTGAGAGAACAACATAGTTACTTTTCTATACATCTTGTTTGTCAGATATGTTTAATTTGATGAAGGGCTGCAGCTTTTATTTTCATGATTGATTAATCTACTAATTTTCTCAATTATTTGATTTTTAGTCTATAAAAAGACAAAAATTGTGACGTTTTTTTAAATTAAAAAAACCCAAAGATATTTAGTTTACAATGATAAAAAAGAAAAGCAAATAATCATCACGTCAGAAGCTTAAATGGGTAATTGATTATTAAAATAGTTACTGAATAATTTTATGTTAATTGACTTATCTTTTATCTTAGCTCTAATGTGATTGTTCAGCCCCAAGAGACCTGATACCGAATCGTTCCAACCAAACTTCATACGAAACAGTATTTACTCTGAGTAATCTTCACATTTAAATTCCTTAGACACAATTTGATTTTGGATTAGACAGATTTAAGCATACAGTGTTCGCTGATCTCAATAATTCATCAGGATCAAAGCTGCACATGGTTGATTTGACTCTTAAAGTCAAGTCATCTCTAATGTTGCTGATCGTCTTGTCCAGGGGCGGTTCATCAGCCAGTATCTAATTCTCAGTGGTGTCCGTCGTGCACAAGGCAGCACATTGTGCAGTGTTAGCCGAGATGCTTGGCTGGGTATGTATGATTTGGGAGTATCCAGGCAGTTTTCAGGATGAGAGGAACCTGGCTGTATAATTAGCTAGTCCAAGCCTGTCATTAACAGAAGCTTCTGGAAGGAAGCCAGTGCTAATTGTTTATGTGCTGTCAGTCAGGGCTGTTTGTGCTCTGCAGCCTCCACACGGTTTACTGCCCTGGAAACCTGCTGTTTATGCTGCTTAATGCCAATCACTTTGTTCTGGGAACAATGGAACATCTGTGTGCCAAGACGAGTGAGTGTTGAAGAAGGAGAAATGATAGAGGGGGAAAGAAGAAAAAGGAGATTTAGGGAAGGAGGTATGGAGACTTGCCCCTCTGTAGGGCCCCCTCTCTGCCTCGGGTCGTCCCGTCATGCTCTCCTGTTACAGCTGGGGGAAGCTACAGTCTTCAGACACGCCGTCACAGTTAGATGAGTTTGCCCTTCATGCCTTGTAAAACACAGGCATCATGCATTCCCCATCGCCACAGGAAGTATTCTGCATCATCATCAATCATGGAGCTTGTGGACTGCATACCAAACACAGCAGTTTCTCACTGATGTCAGAGTTTAAGTTAAAGGCATTACAGTTAAAACAGGTGTTAGACTGATACATTGGTTTGGTGATACACTGTGTACTGTACAGATACAGCATAGTGTGCGTCATTCGCTCTGTGCTGTTGGTAAATATTTATAATTTAACTAATCAGTGTTGCATAGTAATTGATTAATTGCTTTTAATTAATCAGTGTCATGATTTCATATTAATTATTGGTTTAATTGAAATGAATTATCAGATTCCTCATATGTGAATGAATGTTATTCTTTATTCTCAAGTACTTTCAGTAGATGTTTCAGAGGCTTTTCAACACTGCTGGTAGTCAAATTTGAGAGAAACAAAGAACAACTTTGTGAAATGGTGCTAAATTGTGTGATTACAAAAATGCATAGACATTAAATATTAGCTAAGTTAAAAAAAAATACCAAGCTTCTTGGCCTTCAAACATAGACACTGACCAAACCATCCAAACTGAGTAAAACTACAAAGCTCTGATGTCTTTTCAGATAATAACTAACCTGCAGTTAGATCATTAACAAAGAGACTCCTTGAACTTTTTACATATTTTCATGTTTTCTTCATCTTCTTCTTACCCCTAACTTAAACTTGCTATTTCCAGGCCTGGTTTTAGGAACATTGACTGGTTGTATTTTCAATACTTAAAGAAATCATCAATTAAAAATCAATAAAGCCAAGCAAAAGATGTAATTATACTATACAACAAACAGACACACATATACAACAATACTTCCATGTGAGTATACACAGAATGTCTGAAATAGTAGCCAGATTGTATTTTATGTTTATATAATTCATATAATATGTGATAAATATCCTTCTGCAACACTTTGGGTCACAGTGTTGTAGATCAGTTTAAAGTTTGGTCTTTGGTATAAAGATGCTTTTTTATAGCTCATGTAATGCAACACATTACTAACAGATACAAACACCGCACCACACCATTGTTACAGAAATCCTTCCGGGGAATCTGATTGAATGCAGATTAGATGATGATCTTGACTCGATTTCTAGATCATCTTTCCTTCACTCTGGTAATTAAGTGGACAATGCACTCAGTGTCTTTTATCCACTGATGTCATGAGAGACATTTTCTTGTTCCCCTGCTTGTCTAACAGCCGTGCCTGTTTTGTTAGACACGCCTTTATGTGCACAGGGACTATTAAGGGTTTTATGTTTCTCATTTTGTGTGTGTGTGTGTGTGTGCGCACATTGTCCTTGAGCCTCTTAGAACACATCAAAAGCTTGCACCAAACTTACCAAACTGTGTGCTCAGCAGAAAGTAGTAGCATGTGTTTCTGATTCCCTCTTAGCCCATAAATACCCTTCTTCTCAACAGATTGTGTTTCTGTAATGGCACGGCGTCACACAGGCGATTTACAGTATGTGTGTGTGTATGTGTGAGTGTTTGTGCCCTCTGTAGTCTTAAGAAGCTGTTTTAAGTTGTTTTTTTTTTTCTTCATATTCCCATACATAACCCACAGTGCAGGCTGTTTCCACACACTCAACATGCAAACATGATGCTCCGTGGCTCCGATTCCAAACTGAAAGCAACCACAAATATGAATAATTGCAGTTTGGAGACGGGAAGCCGTCCTTTTGTTAACTTGAGTCTTACATGATGTTTGCAAAGCTGAAGAAGACTTCAGTCACTTCCAGCAACTAACACACAGTCCTCTATGTCTTTCTCCTTCCTTCCCTCCTCCAGGTGGCTCCTCTGTCTGGCAGCCTGAACGGGGAGCCCCTCATGTCCTCCGGGCTCACCGGTTCCACCAGCGTCTCTGACTTGCCCCTGCCCCCGAAGCCCCTGGTGCGTAGCAGCTTATCTGTCTCACCAGCTGATTACCCAGAGCGCCCTGAGCTGATGTCGCGGCGGGAGGCGGGCTCTTCCACCCTGCCACTGAAGACAGAGGTGCCGCTCCATCTCTTCAGCGCCACCAACCAGCAGCACAAGCTGGTCGGGGTGCAGCAGCAGATCCCCACCAAGCTGGCGGCCTTCAGCAGCGGCAAAGGGAAAGGAGGCAAGAGCGGCAAAGCCTCACATCGCACTGACAGCACTGGTAAGGAGCTAGAAACCTGAGTTTTATGTTGTCAGTAGGAGGCAGGGCTGTCCAAAGGTTACGAAAAGGCCACAAGTCAAACCCATTTATGTGTGTCAGGGTGGCTCTAAAGAAACAGCAGAACACTGACATGCTCACTGATTTAGAGTTGCTCTTTAAAATGGCACAAAATATGTGATACAGTGTGATATAAGAGAGTACGAGTCTGTACTTGTTCTGGGGCACACTCGTCTACTTGTGATATTTCCACGTGAAACTATTTCATGATGAAATGAATCAGCAATAACTACACACACTTCTGTATCTGGAGTTATTGATGCATAAAAAAAACAATGTATTCAAAGTGTGCATTCTTTCCTAATTTCATCTACACCTATAAAATGTGTCACGGTGAAATAGAGAGGGTGTGGTTTGTGACTTATTTGTTACTGATAATTCATTTCCACCAGCATACACCTTGCCTGGAAGACATTATATTATGTTTTTTGACATTTTAAGCTTTTTTACCCCCTAAAAACTGCAGTCTACAGAGCATCAGATGCCAACTCCTGCTAACATAAAATATACATACATTTACACATTGATACATAAAGTATCAGTAAGTATACACTACCGGAAAAATCTGTTAACAAGTGCTGCATTGAGGCTCATGTTTTTTTTCTGACTCTTTTAGGTGTTGTATAACATTACAGCACTCTGTTCTTCTGGCTCACTGTCAGCGAAATCCAAACTATCTGTGTCTGACACGGGCTTGACCTGATCAGCATCATTTAAGTGGCTCATTAGGATCACATTAGCTATCTAAATTGGGTCAGTCTTCTGATATATCAAATAATGGCCTGAGAGCTGCTAGGCTGCTCTAGTTTAGCGTTACAATCTAATTTTACAATTAAATCACATCCTGTCATGTCTGTTTCTTGTTTTCTCTTCCCTTCCCTCCTCCTCCTCGTCCTCCTCCTCCTCCTCCTCCTCCTCTCAGCCTCAGTGGATATGAAGCAGATGCTGCCGCTGAAGCTGTCCGCCCGAGACGACAACACCCTCAAGGCCAAGCGCTCTATCAGCCCCCACCAGCAGCTCCCGCTGTCAACCCCTCCTCAGCCTCACTCCCTCCATCACCACACGGGTACCTTTCCACACACATATACTGTTCATGAACATGCACACACACACACACACGTGCTTCCACCTTCACTCCCTCAGGACAAACCCAGACACTATCTCTTCTCGTCTGTCGTTGCCTACTGCATTATTAAAATGGTTCTCACAGACACACACATTCTCCACCTGGGCAAACCTGACCCCACCCGATCATGTTGCTCTCCAAAGCCTGCCTTCATGCCAGCCTCACCCTGTGTAAACACCTATCAATTTCACATGCTTCACTGTGATTAACGGCAGGCTGTACTGCTGACACACATGCTTTAACACTTTAATCCTGTTCTCTCACAATTACCATAGACATAAAACATTGGCAGGATTTCACATGATAGATTTCAGTGCGGCTGAGTAAACTAGAACAAATCTACCTCTAGTTTTTGTTCTAAATTTGGAGTAATCCCTTGTTTTCTCACGGCCTTTCCTGTACGCCTTTTAACAGATCAACTAAGTCCTCCAGACAACGCTGGACCAGACGGCCAATCTACTTCCACCATCAGCACCTCCCACCCTCCAAATGTTCAGAAGCCCCCCATGCCTCCCGCACAGCCCCATCCACAGCCTGCCATGCAGCCTCCCAGCATGCCTCTCCACTCGCAGAGCGCCGGATCTCTCCAATTCCAGCCCCATCTGCCGCCTCAGGGCCTCAGTCCGAACGCCCAGGCCCATGTCCAGGTGAATGTTCACGGGCTCACACACAGCCACAGCATGCCGCCGCCCTACAAGATCAACACCGAAGACCTCAAGGAGGACGTCATCTTCTTCTAAACTTCAGTCTGCTGCCCCTTTAGATCAGCCGCTGTACGCAAAAAAAAAAAAAAAAAAAGCTGGAATGGTTGCTGGTTCTCGTTTCATGCGATAATGTGACGTCGATAGTTTGGTTTAGCGTGTGTTGTGTCTGAGGGTTGATAAGGTAAGGTTATGTGTTGCAGCAGTTTATTGCAGAGAGCAGAGCCTTTGTTTGAGCTGCAGTGGCTCACGGAAAGAAAAATTCCCATTTTATTCAAAAAAAAAAGAGGAAATTTCTGTTTGAACACTGCTACACCATCCTTGCTTTTAAACTGCCACAGTTTCTTTTTTATTTAATTCTTAGTTTTATTTCTAAACTCAAGAGGACCACAAGTGTGAAGTGGGAACCTTTGGTGAAACAAAGGCATCTTTTATCGTGCGCATAAAAGGTTTAAATGAAGTTATAGCGATCCAAAGACATTAGCTGTGAGAGCTGAAGGGGATTTGACTTTGAGGGACAAAGTGAAAGAGAAAATGTCAGGTGCATTTCAGGAGACTTTGTCAGGCTGGTTAGTGAAGTATGAAGAGTGAGCGGTGCTGCGTCGGCACCCCGGCCTCACAGTCTGCTCCTACTGGACCTTGAACCACAAGAAATGATTCAGCAGGAACTCAGAAGTGTTTCAGCTCTTAATACGTGAACACGCTCTGCTTGATGTTTCATTTGCACAGTGTAAATACTCCATTCCAGACTAATGAATGAACTCTTATGGACTAAAGGTGTAGTGCTTGGATGTACAGTTGTCAAAATTGTGAAAATTCATTTCATTTTGTGATTTTTTTTTTTTTTTTTCGTTTGTTTTCTAGTGTTTGGTCAGCAGATTAGAAACCAGGCTGTTGTGTAAGAATGGTCCTGATCATTTAAGGAAGAGTTCAGTTTTTTCAGTTATGTCGTACAGTTTTTCCAGCTCATACAGAGTGAGACAAACTCAAGGAGGCCTTTCTTACGTCTGTGCACTTAGAAAGAATGTGAGATTAATCTACTTAAGCTCTGTTCTCATATTTCTTGGCAGCAGTTTGTCTCAAAAAACACTGAACATTTCATTCTCTGTACTCCTTTTCTTAGCATTAACAGTATTTTTAAACAGCATTTTCACAAGTGCATACAGTTGTATTTTTGTTTCTACCACTATGGCCGTGGGCTCTTTTCACAGCAGGTGCATCAGCTGTTTGACAAAAGATCATTTCTTTAATACAAAATTAGCAACAGAGAAATATGTTAATTTGTATTTCAATCTTAGAGCGTTGTTGGCTGGTTTAATTAAAGATCTATTTCCTGAATTTGAAGCTGAGCTGCTAATATTCCCACTTGACACCATTCAGCATAAGTTTCAGACGTCAAAAAGGTCACAATGGGTTTGTCTCACTCTGGGTAACATTTCCAAAATCTTTCCCTTTAAGAAACATATCTGTGGTCATTTTAGTGGATCTGTAGTGTACTTTACTATTCATGCTGTATGTTAGTTTAAGGGTAAAATGAACTTTTAACTGCTTCAATTTTCTGAACAGTGACCTCCCTGGAAAATTTGCAGCCTAATTGGTGAACAAGAATACATGAGTCATAATCACAGCGGACTATTTTGAAGATATGCACTGAAATTATTCAAATCCATAACAATACTACTAATAAAAAAGTAGAATTTTATTAATTTGCACTTATTGGTCCTGTATAAGTTCTAGAAATACCCAAAAGCTACCTGAGGTTAAATTAGGAGTATAAACAATCATAAATGCACCATAATCTCTCTCCCACTCATTCAGACACAATATAAACATTTACAAAAATCTTCTGACGACTCATAGGACAGACATGGAGGCCGAGGTTGTGCAGAAAATTTGAGCAATTTGAAGTTTTATGGATTCCCAGTTCAATCCACTTTGGTCTTAGTTTTTCACTCAAACACACTTATGTGTTCGACGAGTCTCATTTCCGAAAACTCGTGTCTCTGGATTTCATTTTGCTGCATTGACAGTTTGTAAATTTTCCAGAATGGGTTCATTTTAGCCAGCCGGTATATCTTTGAGATATACATGAAGGTGTCAGTTTTAATTGAGGCCCTGAGGTCTCATTGACAGTGTGTTTTATTGATTGCTGATGACATTTCATTAGCTAGGTCTTAAATCTCTGTGCCTGACAGAAAAGCAGTACTGTGATGGGTGCAGTGGTCCTGCAGCAAGAGCGACTATCAGCTGTTCTCTAACATTTCAGTCTTTATCTTTCTTCAAAGAAGAAATATGGAGGCACGTTGTTTTTGTGTATGTGTACCTTTTAAATCATGAAGTAGTCGGTACATGAATGTGTTTTGTGTCTCTGGAGGGAAAAAAAAAATATCAGAAGAGCTTTTTGTCTTTGTCCAAATAAGCTTGTCTCTGAAGCTGTGATCACAAGCTGGAGTTTGATTTAATGTATATTATGTAGATTTTTGTACATACTGTATGTGATCTTTCCTGCACCGTCTGCCCTCTTACACATGCTTGTATTAGGAACAGAGATATTTGACGTGAATCAAGATGCAAAAGTCAGCCAAAAGTCTGTCTGTTCATACGTGTATATACACTTAAAATACACACACGGGTGTGTATGTACAAAACGGTACGCCTTTCTCGAATAGACTAATACCAGGAAAAGAAACCACAACCGCTCAAATTCTGTTGTACAAATGAACCGAAAATGAAGGTGTGCATATTTAATCTCTTGATGTGTGTCGATGTTGTAGCATTGAAGTCGAGGTGCACTGTCTGCCGTCTTTGTCCTGCAATTCATGAGTGATGTTTCATCAAGATTATGTAGCAGCAAAAAAAAAAAAAAAAAGAAAGAAAAATCATCTGCTTGTTTCAGTCGGTTAAACCAAAGAGACATTCGGCTGACTGGGTTCCTTTCTGCACTCGTATATGAAAGATGAATGACACTGTGCTGGTCGTGTGGTTGTCCGCAAAGTGTTATTACTTGTGAAAACATCCTCCAGGGAGTGTCCATAACAAGTATGTTGACGGCACATTATTGTCCAGCTCATATCCTGCTTCAGGATATGGATTTGTTGTGTCCAGATCACAAATATCTCTTTATACACAGGTGAACATCATATTCTGAAAAAGAAGATGTTACACAAACAGTAAAGCCCAATAATTAGTCAAATGGGGGCGTTGACGTATTCTCTCTATAGTGACACATCCAACATCTGATATATTATTATTATTATCAGTATATGAGCTCATGTAACTCTGGACATTGGACTGTTAATGTGCATGTGAACATACTTTGTGGTTTTCAGTGGGTGGAACTCTACAAAAACTTATACTTTTAAAAGTCTTTGACAAAACAATCCCAACTCAAGGTCCACTTACGAGCTTTTTCACTTACTTTCAACCTCATCACACTGTCTTCAACAGCTAAGTCAAGCATCACCTTAACTTAAAAGCCAACACAGATGGGAAATCTTAAGTTTGATATCATTCCAGCTTCTTGTCTGTCATGGCAGCTGTAAATATGCTGATGAAGACCATGTGATGCGGTTGAAAGCTCCAGAAAAAAAGCCCTCACCTTTAGTTGTGATTTCTGTGTCAAACTATCTCCAAGCTCAAGAACGAACTTTAATGCTTAACACTTCAAGATATTTCCGTATGTGTCCATTTTCCTGTGTTTGCAAGTGTCTCTAACTCTGAATGAGAGATGTACGATAGCAGGAAAACTGGTGTAAGAGCACTTTAGTTCTGCTCCAGGTACGAGACTTTTAGCGAGTAGTGGACGCCGTCTGTTGGTGCCGCTGTTTGGATCAACTCAAGTCTTAAATGCTCTTTTTCTTTACTGACCCGCTTAACCTTTTTACTGTTTTTAAACTCGGAAGCCAGTCAGTCACATCACTGTGTGTGTCTGTGCGTGTGTGTGCGCTCGCCTCCAAAAACACAACAGAAACATTTCTAACAGTTGTTTCCGGTTGTGTTTTTTTTTTTTTTTTTTAAATACACACACACACATTCATACACACACGTTGGACCTGTAATGTGTAAATAATCCTGAACATACTTTATTTCCTCGGCCAATTTTACACTAGTCACTTTGGATAGTAGCATACTTGAAGGGGAAAATGAATGTTTATAATGCTTATTATTATTTTTGTCTGTGAACTTTTCTTTACCAAGAGCTGTCAAATGACGTTTGTAGCACACAGCGAAACTGATTTTTGTACCGTTTTATTTTATTCACTGCGAGATGTTAGAACAACCTGTGGACACAAACAGCTGCCTTAGAGAAAGTTTAGTAATAAAAAAAAAGTCTTGAAATGATTTCATCGGTGTCTTTGTTGTCCTTTTAAGTGTTTTTTGGTTTTTTTTTTTAGTCTCATTTATGTTTTGGTAAAACTCAAACATGCAATGAATGATTCACATATGAGTAAATCTGTATTTACAAGGATTTGTTCTCCTTTTTCCCCTCAACAACCACCACATGTAAGTGCAACATATAATTCTGCCTCATTATTTAGATTTCTGTTCACTGCTCGTCAAAATAATCCTGACCACCCAATTAGCTCGCACCCTAGCCATTCCTCAGTGTCTAGGACGTGCTGTAACAGTGTTATTGACCCTGTGTTTAGACCGACTAATAACAGTATTCCCAGACAAAGCTCTATTTTCAGGTACTGTGGTTGTGGCTGTTCAATCCCTCTGTAGTCCTCTCTAACAGCAGGGCTGACGCTCCTGCGTTATTGTCATTCTGGGCTGGGAAGACGCTACAGTAGTGGCCAGTTTTTTTATTGTCTGCTGTCATTAGTGGCTTTCCTCTGTCTCCTCTCAACAATTATTTTTCCAGGCTGCTTCCCCTGTGGAGAGAAGCTGCATTTTTATTCGGTCTTTGTTTCTGTCTCGTTCCTTCTACTGCTCTGCCCGTTTCATGTCTCCCCATCTCTTCCTCCCCCCCCACCCCACCCCCTCTCCAATGTCTCCAATCCTCCTCAGCTCAACCGCCTCGGAGCTCGGAGGCGTTTTATTTAATGCAGTTTTCAGGAAGTCGGGAATCTTGGCTGTTGTTGTTCTGTGTCAGAGGCGCTTCTCGCCACAAAGTTAAACAAATACATGTTCCACAGAGACAGACGTGCAGACGAAACCTCCCTACAGGCTCATAAAACACAGACAAATTTTTAGTTTGATAGACTCTGTGTCAGCAGTTGGTTTCTGTTGTTTTTGCACTTCTATTCAGCTTCTCTGAGCTTTGGCACCATGCAGGTTAGAAAGAGCCATTAGGCCATTAAAACAGTTGAGCTTGGCTACTGAGCGACACCAGAATTCAAATCCAGCCAGTTAGAGGACATGTGATAGTCCTGGTTTGTGATCCTTCAAAACAAAGCAATGTCTAGTTGCGACCCTTGTTACTGGTTGCATATGCATAGATGATAGCTACAGTACATACTGCACATGCATGTCTATTGATATGGATGTATAATGAGACAATGAGCCCTTGAACACATTAAGGGCGCTGCCTCATACTTACAGAGCAGCCATCCTCACCCTCCTGCTTCATTCCCATCATCATCATTTAGCATCTTTTTCTCTGGTATTTTGCAGGTTGACCTTAACTAACCTTGTGCTTTTGGTTGAAAACAGATGCTGAACTTGAGTGTTTTGTTCATACTGAGGATGAAGAGAGGCCGTCTAAATCCTGTCCAAAGCTTCCTGCCTCAGCTGATCTACACTGACACTCCTCTCCACAAATATTATACAAAATACTACAGTATACTATTACAAGATATTATAGAAAACTGTCAGAGGAAACCTTGGACATATTTTCTTAAAGCAGAGCTATTCAAGATAAGTGTAAATGCAGCTGTATTAAATATAATAAAGCATTTAAGAAAGCATTTTTTACCCTTGTTAATCATTGCGATGCCCCTCAAATTATTTTGGGGCTCCTTGCGTGGATCCCAAACTCAGCACAGTAACCTATATCTAAACCAGACGACGTTCCCAGCAACTTCCAGGTCGCTGTTTTTGCAAGTGATGTTATGAAGGAATGTGCTTGATGGCTGCTTATCTGAGGGTCGTTTCATCATTCCTGGCTGACACAAAGATCTTCTTGTTGAAAAGACACAAAGCGGACTCTATCTGTCCTTTTGCTAACACCCAAGGTGATTACAGGAAGATAGCTGGCAGTAAAACACGTCTCTCAGCCAAGGCTGCTTCAAACTCTGCTTACATAACCTTTCTTGGCAGGCTGAGGTATATTCTGGAAAGGAGAAGTTTGTCCAAGATAAGGAATTTTTTTTTTTTGAATTTTTCAGGTTGTAGCTGTTATCAGTAACAGATAAAAAGTGGGAGAGTTAAGGTCTTGGCCCTGCAACAACTGTGTGCAGTTATAGATTTACATCAGTTTCATGATTTCGTGCTGTCTTGTTCATAGTTCTGCTTCGGATGAATAAGATTCATTGTTCCTTCAACCTGCACACCTGATCTTCCATCTTGCATCAACAAAGGCAACCCCTGTGCGGGGGCAACAGTGAAAAAGGCCTCCACAGAGAAAGGTTATGCCAGCTAGAAATCAGATCAGGTGGAAGGCTATTGTTCTGCCAGAAGAGACGCCTCAGGTGAATTGAAAGGGGGGAGGTAAATAATAAAGGAAGTGTGCTCTTTGCTGACTCGCCCTTTGTACTCACAGGATTTACATTTTGCAGTCAGCTGTAACCTGGTGACTATCTTGTTGGGCCAGTTTTATTCCCGTGTGCCTGTGTGCTGATTACACTGTATCAGGAAATGATGAATGCCACCATTGTGATAAATCGGTCTGTTTCAGAGAACTGTAAACAAGTTATATTCTCATGTAGTCACGTCCTTTTGAGTTTCATGGAGACAAATCTTTGCATCTTTACAAAACATTTAGCCTTTGACCAAAGGAATAGTTTGACATTTTGGGAAATACAATTATTTGCTTCCTTGCAGAGGATTAGATGAGAAGATCAATAATATTCTCATATCTGTTCATTCAATTTGAAGCTTTAGAGCCAGCCAATTTGGAGCCAGGAGATGATCAGCTTAGCTTAGCATTAAAGGAAACAGAGGGAAACAGCTAGCCTGGCTCTCTCTAAATGTAACAAAATCCACATACTAATGCATCTAAAGATCACTAATTAATATGTTATATATCCTTAGTTTAATCCGTACAAATACCAACGTGCAAACCACAATTTGTAGAATTTTTGGGGACTATTTCCTGTTTGGGCGCAGTGACTTCCTGGAGTTTCTGCTAGACAGAGCCAGGCTAGCTATTTCCCCCTATTTCCAGTCTTTATGCTAAGCTATGCTAACAGCTGCCGGCTGTAGCTTCATATTAAACGTACAGACATGAGAATGGTATCGACTTTCTCATCTAACTCCCGGCAAGAAAGTGATTAAGTAAATTTCCTAAAATGTCTCTATTTTCCTCTCAAGATATACTTTAAAAATGAAGAATACACAGTTAATGACCTCACAGGAAAGCACATTTGCATGTATCTGAAGCCTGTAGTCACGGTGGCAGCCAACAAGGACCCCTTCAACATTTTATGAGGTGATTCTCTGTCTTTACAATGTTAGACTGGAAGGCCTGTTCACAGTTTTAAGCATTTTCCATCTGTGTTTCAGGATGCAGCATTGTTCAAGGCTGATGCAGTGTGGGAGGTCTCTGTGGCGTTTTCAAACAAGTAGAAAGAACTTCCCTCACACACACACACACACAGATGCACACACTCTCACATTTTTGGTACCTAAAGTCAAACGCTAGTCATGCCAAGACAAATAGCCTCCTGGCAGTGAACATGGAAAACACTTTCCATCTCAGAATGTGAAGATGTGGGCAATTTAAGTTGCTAAGTTTCTCCCTGGAAAGACCCAGTAGGAGCTTTATGTAAAGTTTCTTGCCATTATCAAAGTTGTTTCGGAAAGTCTGGGGAATACGTGCGCTGCTTTCAAGAAAACGAGAATAAGAAGTGGAAAAATGTTCAGATACATGTGTATCTAGAGTAAAAGAGAAGAGCAGGCCTGCAGGGAGCCTTCACATCTAGATAGCATTGTGAAATGACTCTGAAGTGAATAAAAGGAAGCTGTAGGCTCTTACTATCAGGTAAAGCAGATGCACTTTTGTTGATGGTGCACTTAAACCTCCCTGTATTATCTTGAGGAGCTCGCTGTGAGGATTTGTTGTCCCTTTCGAAGAATGTAGCCCGAGGTGGTGCACTTCACTCCAGCACGATCCTTTCAGCATCATCAAAAGCAGAGGAAAGTTGCTTTCACTAGCTAAATAAAACGGCTTTGTGTCCTATATCTGTATGTGTATTCTTTGATATTTTCCCCGAGTGCTTCTGCAACTGAAAAGCCACCACAACATTTTTCTCCCTGACAGTCTTTTTAGAAATGTGATATTAGCTGATGAAGGAGAAACATGATGCCAAACCAGAAAGATCCAAATCCAGCTCTAAAATGGAGAAACAGGGGCGAGAGTAACTGAGTGCAGCGTCCTGTGCGCTTCCTTCTTTCATCTCAGAATGGAAGAGCGGAGAGCAGCAGAGCTCATCGCAAGTGTGGTGCTGCTCTACAGGAGGGATCTAAACACAGCCTCTCTGATTTAGGAGCTGGAACGAAGCAGTCGCCAGCCTCCCACCAGAGCTGGCAGGGTTGGATGGCTGTCTGGCCGCTGTTGATGGGGGGAAGAGGAGGGAAGGAAAGGGGGAGTGGAGACAGAAAGACGCTGCCAAAAGACCAAAAGGCCACTAACTGCTGAAACACCAAACACCAGAATAAGACAAAGCTGGGTGGATTGTGCGCCAGCATGCAGAAAGAAAGAAAGAAAGAAAGAAAGAAAGAAAGAAAGTGCCTTTATTTAACTACTCAAAGGTACCATTATTAAACAGACTTGTATCTGTTAGTCACTCAAAAAAACCCTAACACAAATGCAAAAAAGAAAAACAAGACAGGACAGAAACGCTTATCAGAAGCATAAAACCATTTAGTGCTAGATATCCTCATACTGTTCGATAATATGCATAATTTAGCTGTGAGATGAACTGCCACCATCCCCTGCAGGGCCTGTAATGGATATGTGGAGCCTACACTCTGAATTCTAATCCTAAAGACCAATTTAGCCGTCCCAGACAGGACATTTGCCTGAGCTGGCACTCGTACATCCTTCTTCTTGACCAAAAATAAATGAAAGAAAAGATGTTCCCCTAAACCCTGAAACTGTGACTTCAATAGTGAAAACAAGTTCTGTGATCTAACACAATACAAAAATACATGTGCCAAAGTCTCATCTTGGGTGCAAAAAGGATACCGTACCATGTGAATTGGTTTCAGGTGTGCTGTCTGTCTGTGCAGTAGCTGTTGTATCAAGTATCCAACCTGTTTCGTAGAAGTTACACTTATATATTACTCATTTGTTTTGCTAAATATGTTCTGTAAGAAATGTATTTGCTGTATGGATTATGTCAACCAGCAGCGTTTTCACCAGTGAAGGAAGTGGTATGTTTTTGTACTGCACACAGGTCAAAGGGGTGGCGGTTGGGGTGGATGGTCGGCGTATAACGTGCAGGATTTTGACACAGGAGGGTGAGGTTTACATCCTGAGTCCTGCTTGTGGTTCAGTTTTAGCAACAAAAGCGCTCGGGTTAAAGAAAAGATTATAGTTTCAGGTAAATGTTAATAAAGTAAACATGACCTGTGTTGTGCTTCAAGTCACTGTTGTATCCTTTAATGTTTAACCAGGGCCACAATCTTTTTCCATATCATTAAACAAGCGTTTAGAGTGCCTTAACATAACCATAACATACTTTAAAACAAATGACATATCTTTTCACCGAAGGTTTTTGCAGATACGTTCAATTAAAACACCTCCTTATGCTGATAAAATACATAATTTAGGTGGCATTATGCCTCATTCTAAATGTATTTGCTGTTGCAATTTAGTGTTATATAAGGTCAGCTGAAAGAAAGAAAGAAAGAAAGAAAGAAAGACAGAAAGAAAGAAAGAAAGAAAGAAAGAAAGAAAGAAAGAATAACAGCAGCTTGTTGTAATGTTCAGTTGTAAGACCAGAGCAAGATTTATTGTGGTTTAGTTCTCTCTTGCTCAATAACACTGAGCTCCAACATTATAGACAAAGATACTAAACACACACAGACACGGATCACCTCTGACTCACTTTTGACTCCACTCACAGTTTAAAACCCTTCAGTCACCTGCTGAGGTTCTCAACACCTCTGAGGAAGAAACTTAGTTTATGCAACAGAGAGGAAACTATTTGTGAAATCCCTCTCAGGCGTGCACACACACGCACAGCATACTGTAAACACACCTACCCAAACACATATACAGCATGTTTTTCTTTTTTTATCCACGGGTCTTATTTCAGACTATTAACATGTCAACGATTCTTGGCATAGTGTTGAAGTGCATTAAGTAGGATGCTATGATAATGTGTTGCAAAGCTCCACTGAAAGCACCATCATCTACTGAAACTTGCACAAGAACCTGTTCCACCACAAACAAAGGAAGACTGCATTATTGTTCCAAGTCCAGCTAATCTCTTCCTGCCTGCCTCCTTCTCCTCTCCTCCTCCATCTATATATTCTTTATAACTGTTATCCCTTCTCTCTGTATCTTTTAATTAACCCTCTCAAGGCCCTCTGGGAAACGGCTTCTTCCAGCCAATGGGAGAGCAGCAGTTAGGCATCGCCTTCAGTGAAAATAACAAACTCCACTTCAGTTACAGACCTAAACAATACACTCAGCAACAATTAGCTAAAGTCTTATCAGAATCATTCAGTGTTGTGCTCTTACTGGTAAGTATTTGCAGTAATCCACCTTTCTTCTTGACTCAGATCTCTTTTTTTTTTTGAGTATCAAAAGCAGATTGAGGCTCTCGGGGGAATTTGAGGAATCTGAGATGAGATGCTGGTCACGGTGCGACCACATGGCACCCCCTCAATCAGAGCTACACTTGTTGTCTGTCCCTATATGTGTGCGTGCACGCATGAGAGGGTGTGTGTGTGTGTGTTAATACAGCATGTGTCTGCTTCATTAGTTTCATATAAGCCTCTGCGCTCTGCTCTGAATGAGGAGGGAGGACGACACACGTCAGCCCCAGACAGAGACAGATGCTGCTGACACGTCCGAGTATCTCTCTATTGTATTATTCATCCTCAGTGTCACATCTCATCCGAAGTGGTCAGCCGGACACGATGCAACAGAAGGGGACGTCTCGATCACACGCACACACACACACACACTCACACACACACACAGGCATGCATGTGGCTTACATTCATAATTCTGTTTGGTGCGTCTTTCTCTAAGTGTGTGTATGTGCCAGAGGGGCGGGTGTACATCTGCCACCATCCAGCTCGGAGGGCTTCTCATCAGGCTGTGGATGATGCTTTTGAAGTTTTTTTTTTCCTCCATGGAGAAGGGTGCTTTTGATTGAAGAAGCAAAGGGGATTTTGGTAGTGTGTGTTTGTGCATAAATATGTCACCTCAGGCAACATATCAAAACCCCTGCCGTGCCATCCCAACCTTCATCAACCCCCTCGTTCAGCCTCACTCCAACCCAACTGGGAATTCATCTCTGTTTTATTAATGAGAATAAGAGGAAGTGTCAATTATGTTAAAAAAAAATCTCAGTTCCTGCAAAAAAACAAAGGGCTTTGTGGTGGCTTTGTGTTGAAGAGGAGGAGAAATGTATCTATTTGTACCACATGAATCCAAATATGTCAGGCTTGCCTGGAATGTCCGCTGGCTCGTCTCTGTTTTGCCCACAGTGCTGCTCATCGGCTCGGTCAGCGGACGAAGCTTTTGTGTGCTTTTCCTGTGAATGAAGCTGTCCTCGTGTTGGGTGATCACAATGGCTCTTCTGTCAAACAAAATATTTCAGATAGTCCCTCCCACCTCTGTTTGCGAGAGGGAGAACACATGGGAGGGAATTTAAAAATGCCATTTGTGGGAGAGGTATGTGACTACACATTCACAAAATCGTTGGCTGCTTACATCAACAGGAAGAGCTTTTCTTGTTGTTAAATCGCAAGGCAAATAGCTGTAAAATAGCTCGATGTGTGGTTGCATGTTTGTGCCTGAGTGTGAGTACAAAGCAGATAACACACACAGAACTGACTGAACAGTGGCTCATCAAAGGCCTGAACGCTGAACAATCAACTCTCTGACTGTCAGATCCATTGTACGCCTGCCAGACCCAAATACTAAGTCTCCTCTCTTCTGTTCTTCCCCCTGCAATTTACTGGGTAATTATTCCATTGTGTAAACAGCTATTACTGCGGCTGAATCCTGGCAAGTCTGAGAGCACTCTCCTGTCACAATGCTCATGTTTCTCACTCTCTCTCTTTTCTTTGTACAAAGCCACAGGTCTTCACTGCACAGACACTCGAAAATGAAGCCGTGAAATTAATCTGGTGAAGAGAGAGAGAGAGTCTGTGTCAAGTTATAATGGTAAAACGCTATATTTTATAATAAGCCTGCTTGAAAGAATGGGGCTGTATTTTTAGAGGTAGCAGCTAATAACTTAAAGATACCTATCCACCATCTGTTTGCTATTCTGTTATGTTGTCTGCCAAAGCAGGATCGATGCATGTCCTTAATTTAGGATCATGGTATCAAACTGTATGATCAACAGGAAAAATCCAATACAAAATCAAATCCCAGCTTTGCGAGGACAGACAGTGTCAACTGGACTAAGCATGCAGCATCTGTAGTCATATGAAGCTTAAAAGTTAAATTCATTGTACAAATACCGTTGAGGGTATAGATACTACAATAGATATTTGGCTATAATACCACACAGAACTAGCATAGTTACTCTGTCATGTGTAGAGGGTGCAATTAAATGTCACCTGATGAAGATTTAAATTAAAAGGCTGCATCAAACTTTAATCAACATATTCATGGTCTTAAAAGGTGGAAAGTGTGAGTGCAGATTCAATATGGACACTTCAGGTCTCCTTTTTCTTCTTGGTGCTCCCCCTCCCCCCCACAAACACACACACACACACCTCCTGCTTAGACAGCAGAGACAAGACAAACTCTGCATTCGCTCCAATGGTTAGGCTGTCTGACTGGCTGTCTCTCTGTCTCACACTCTGTTTACTCCTCATTTGCTTACCCAGTCAGCTCTGAAACCTCAGAGTTGCTGCCAGCAGAGATGCCCACAGTCGGAGAGAAAGAGGAGAGAGATGCCACAACCAGCATAGACACAAAGGAGGGCAACAACATTGTTCAATAAGGCTTGCAGTGTCTTTCTTAGTATTCACACCAATAAAGCAAGAGACAGAGAGAAGATTGATGTTTGCTGACAAGAGCTTTGCAACACGGGAGACTAATGTAACATTGAGAGTCCACTCTCAGACAGTCTACTGTTTTTTCAGATATGGCTCCTGGTATTTCAATCCTAACACACAAAAAACTCAAATTTCAGAATTGAATTGCTCATCTCATCTTTCTATTTGTGATCACAATCCCACATATTCTATGTTTGTAGTTACAGTGGTAAAACCAAACATAATATTTCAAGATTTTGTTGGTTTATTTCTCCTTGCATAGTGTTTTAAGTTCAGACTCAATAGCAGTTTTTTGCTGTCTGGACTGATCTGATTTGACCAGAAGGTGCATATTGATCTTCCCCTTTGCTGTGAGGTTTCCTGGCCTGAAGGGGAGTCCTCCAGGCCCCCCGGGGAAGGTGAGAGGAGGTCGATTCTGGCCTCATCCAGGAGTCTTTGTCCCCGTCCAGAGCAGGCGGAGGCCCCAGCTGGGGGTCTCAGGCCAGCAGACACACGCCTATATTTGGGTAGAGAGGCAGCGTGCATCGTCCCTGTCCCTGTTCCACCTCGCTGCCTCCTTTCTTATGGGTTAACAAGAAGCCTTACTGCCCCCCCACCCCCGAGACACACACACACACAAACACACAACCGCACCACCACAGACACACATGCACATCAAGCATAAATTCACATGGGCGCAGAAACCACACACACACACACAACCGCACCACCACAGACACACATGCACATCAAGCATAAATTCATATGTATACAGAAACCACACAAACACACACACACACACATGCGTGCACGCACACACACACAAACATGCACAGAGACCCCACATATCCTTCAATCCAGGATCCAGATTGTTATGGCGGTTTGTCCTCTTTCGCTCCCTTTATTCTCCTCCCTCCCTCCTTTTTTTTTTGTTTTGGCGGCCTCTGAAGTTCTTTTGTCTCCAGCCGACTTTCAAATGACTATTTATTCGCTGTGGTTTAATTGTGTTGTCGGCAAGATCTGTTTGAAATTACTCGGTTTGCACATTTTGCATTACAATAGGAGCCATTGACCAGCCTGCTCATCCCGCTGTCCAGTGCCAGGTCCCCTTTCAGAGAGGCGTGTTTCATCTTTTTATGCACTTCTGCATTGTATTTAAAAATCCATAAATTAACCTTTGATGAATCTCTGTACTCATACAGGCACAAACATGTCCACATGCTTGACTGGACATAGCCTGTTACAGGCATGATGTCATGGCTGCAGAAGGGGATTTTTGGAGCCGCGTCTTGTTTACATCCAATTAACGGCATCCTTTGAAGTTTTTTTGCGGTTGGATTTGAAAAGATTCAATAACGCCGTCGCATTATGTCACTCAAGTGTTTGTTTTAGGGCATCTCTCTCAAGATTTTTATGTAATTTGTTTCACAAATCCTGTAATTTATAGACAAATCAGTTTGTGTGTGTGAGGCACTTTTGAGTGGGATATTTTCTGTTTATCAAACATGTAGATGTTTAGATCATTGTACCCCATGTTTAAATATTGAGAACATGATGTTACAGCTGCCAACTGAAATGTTAATTTGATATTCAGATCACTCAGAGCACAACTTGCAAACAGCTTGCAAAACATTCAGCAGGCTGTTTCCCTCGAGTCACTCAGTCTACATTTTATTTAGCTCCCTCCTTCTTGCCATCACACACACACACACACACACACACACACACACATACACACTGATGTAGGTAACTCATCTTCTTCTTCATCTTTTCCGACCAAAGCACAGTGGTGAGTGGAGATGGAGATGAGTGGTGAGGAAAAACTGAACAAGAGGTTCAAAATGTTAGTGATGGCCTAAAAGGACAGTTAGTACGCACACAGTAACCTTTAGTAAAGGTTAAACTTTATTTTTAATCCTGTAATAAAAAACAAGTGTAGGTCTACCAGAGCAGATGTTTCAGTGTTTTTCATGAGCGTTCAGTCATATTGTCAGATTCCTCCTCCTCTTCCCTCATCTTTTTTTAAACCACACTTTGCCCAAAGTCACTCAAAACAGCCACATAACATGTTTTCAAATCAACCATTTAAGGTCCACTTACTAGCTTTTTTTGGAGCTCTCAACTGAGCTTTTAAACTTTCTCAATCTGCTGAGGAAAGATTGCCGAAAAGAAAGTAAACGGACCCTGAGTTAAGATGTTTTTGTTGTTTTTTGGTCAATTTAATGTTTCCAAGGTCAAGAATGAAAATCCAAACTGAAAGAACAGTCTGTATTTCATCAAACCATGACAGTAAACGATGTTACATTACATTTACTGGGCAGACGCTTTTGTCCAAAGCGACTTACAATAAGTGGTTACAGTGTAATATATTCAAACTCAAAAGGCACAAGAACCTTAAAACTTGAAGTGCAAACCTCCTAAATAAACAGTTAAAAGTACATTAGAGAGCTACAACTTACTGTTCAAACACCAAAATAGATTTATAACATGTGCAGGGCCTCCATTAACATAAGAGGACTGGTGATGGACTTGTTTTAGTAATAATTATTTGGCACTTTATATCCATGTGGATTTCTCTTTTGATTAGTAAAACAATAATTTCACTTATACCCACTTCACCAGACCTTTAAAGATTCCTCTACTTTAAATAATCTGTTGCCAGATCCTCTGAGGGACAAATGCTCTGACCAAAACAGCAGTTTGCTTTGCTTTCCAGAAATTCAAATTTAATGAAAAGTGAGAGAAAGAGCCGTCAAGTGATGCCCGATTTCAGACTGGAAGTGGCTTGTTTAAACACTGCAAGCAAAGATGGCTCAGTAGCAGCTCAGACGTCACAAACATCTCCCAAACTATGAGCCTGCAGGCAGCACATCCAGAACCACCTCCCTGAACCTGAGTGTGGGTACATTCCTCTCTGGGCTCTCCTCCCTGCCAGTCTGTACAAATACGCCAACCAGACTTCTTCCCATCCAACGCCCAGTCTGGACTTCAGCGGTTTCTCACGTAAACCTGCAGCTGTGGAGTGAGAGGTATGAAGGCGCATCACCTGACTTAACACTGTGTGGCATTATCACATTCTTCAAGCTTTGAGGGTTATAATGTGTGTGCACATCTTAAAATGGTGAGCAGCAGAGGCTTGCACTTCACATACCACATAACCATGATGTGTGATATTGCTACGACAAGGGGGTATTATAAGATAGAGCGTGGACTGTTCATCTGACTGAGTCCTCAGCTCACAGACAGACAGGAGGAAAGAGACGGGTGTTCCTGGTAAAAAACCACTCCTAACCTGCGTTTGGAAACTATTCAGGGCACGTTAAGAGTACCTGTGATTATATGGCTGCCCACGCTGTTTTAATGACACAGCTGCCAAATTCCAATCATTCCCTGGAAAACAGAGGAAAAACAACGGAGTACGTTTTCAACAAGATGCCATTTATTGACACGATGAACTGTGGAAACATGGACAAGACGTGAACTAACAGATGGTCTATCAGTAATAGCTTAATATATCAGAATGTTTGATACATCGGAGACTTGCACACAGAGCAAATGAAGTCTGTTGAAAGAGAAATAACTCAATTATTTGCTACAAAAAGGCTTTGATTATTCACACTACCCGAGCTGGGCTAAGACAAAGATACAAAATTAAGACCATTAAGAGATTTCTTTGTACAAATTGTGCAAATCAAAGGCTTCTAGAAATTAATTACAAAGCAAATATACAAACTACACACAAGAGACTTCTATATAAAAAAAAAAAAGGTACTCAAATATGAAATGAAGCTACAAATTATTTTTTAACTACTTTGGGCACACTTAACTTGTGTTATTTCAGTCCAGAATAACACTAAGGTTAGCTATTCAGCTTTTGGCAATATTTGTGTTTTAAATATGACCGCTGCAGTGAAGCGCAATCATACAACGTACGGATGTCTTCTAAAATAAGAGTTCTCAAAAATAGTATATTCACAAAAACATTTAAAAACAGAAAACTAAGAGATTACCCTTCCTTGAACAAATACAGGCAATGCCCATCTATACAGAAAACAAACTATACATAACCCTGAGACACAAAACACAGAAAGAAAAAATGACACGACTGGCAAAAATCATCTCTTGAAATAACATCTTGAAACAGAAAAGTAACTTCTTCAGCCGTAATCGGCCACATTCTCTCTCTTGCGAGCGTGTATTTTAAGTGGAGGAGGAAGATACAAATTTAGCTCACCAAAATTGAGGGAAGCCCAAGTCCAAAAGTTTAAAAATACAGACAGGAAGATTGTTTCTGTGCACAAAATCATACACTTCCCCAAATGTCTTCTCTCCTTCCTCGTACGCCTGGCAGAGCAAAGGTCTAATTCAGTCTATCAGCAGTCCAAATAAATTACACCTGAGTACACGCCCTGTGTCGGGAGGCCAGCTGACTTTCCTTTTTAGTTAACTGTAAAACATCGTGTCGTTAAACTGCTAATCTAGTGGCGGGATGATGTTTGATGTTGGGAGTGAGTCAGTTGAGCAGTACAGGGCTGACATACAGTCACAGTAGCTTATTCGCCCCAGGAAGTGGAAAAAGAGAAAGTTTCTGTGCAGAGATCACTCCAAGGCAGACCAAACATTCCTAATGCCCAGAGCACACATCTCTGCTATCGCTGTGTCTCCCGGCTGTGCTTGGCATGTTATACAGAGACGACCGTGAAGGCCCCGCAGTGGCTACATGGGAAAGTTACACAAGAAGTATGAGTAAACAGATCAGGTGGAAAGAGGCCGGGGGCGGGCAGGCGAGGAGACTTCCAGTCTCTGGGCTGTTTCCAGGAATCAAGCCTTCAGTCCACTGAAGATACTGTGAATCAGGCTGGATGGACCCACAGCAGGAACACACAGACCCTTCCTCTTCTTCCTCCTCCTCCTCGCTGCAGCCAGTGTAGGGAGACACATGCCTGCATACCAGACACCACGGCTGATCTAGGAAAAGAGACAGGGTGACAGAGATAGATTAATGCTCCAGTCCTTAATGTTCAAGTCCTGTGAACTGCTGTATGAGGACCCTGTGAAGGCCGATCACATGACCAGAGGGGCGGCCTGGATATTCTCAGGGAACAGAAAAAGGAATGCAGAGACTTCTGTCCTCCGGGCTACACATCAGCTTATCACCATGCCATTTTATCAGGCTTACCCACATAGCGTTAATAATGCCCCAGGACGGCCCGTTATTTAACCAAAGTCCTCCTGGCATGTGGGATTAAGCTGCTCAAGCCATTTATGTCGCTTGGTAATAAATATCTGAGGGTGGCAGTGGAGAGGACTCCTCTCTGTAGAAATAAGCTTCTCTGGATTCAGAAGAGGCGGTGATAAAAAACACAGACATTCCTAAACCATCTGCTTCATCCGGATATAATTCATACAGAATGAGGCCTTCTTATGGTTCAATTTTCAAATTCCTGCATGTGTTAAGCACCTTTTTTTTTTTTTTTTTTTCATGCTACAAACACTCCTGAATTCTTTGGAATCTCTCGTCTCCGGCTTTCTCTGCAACCTCAGATACTTCGGTGTCTAATTTGGTGGATATTTGGAAAGAAATGTGAATGTGATGTTTATCTCTGATTTGCATGTTTTTGATGATAACTAAGGGTGTGTGTGGGTGTGTGTGTGTGTGTGTGTGTGTGTGTGTGTGTGTGTGTGTGTGTGTGTAGAGCAGAGGGGAAGAGAGTTGACAGTTACAGGCAGCCTCTGCTCGGGGCTTGTTTGGATAACCTAATGAGCTCTAATTTCCATGGCTGACAAAGCCGGCCGATACTACAGAAGCCTTCACTGATCCATATGCATCTGCTGCTGTTGTGAATACACCGCCCGAGGCTTAACAGTAGGACACAGCCAGAGCACCGCACTACAGGAACCACAACAGGGAGGCAACAAACAAGCTTCATATTGAGCAGCAGAAGTGAAATATTGTCATATAGGTTGAATTAAATATAGGATCTTGCATTAAACCAGCTTGCTAAGCTTTGCATGACTTGTTTGTACATTGTAAATGCAAAGAAGGTTGCACATTTTCAGTTGAAAGGCCTTACGGCAGAAACAGACTAGGGCTGGATATAATCTGTAGTTTTTTGAACTAGGGCCCGATGCATTACTCCAGTTTTGGTACTAATACTAAAAGTTTTCATGACAAAATCCCATCATTTACCTCCTTGAACTCCCCAACCCAATCCCATTCCTTTAACAAAAGAGTCCAAGTCCCAAATTGTCTTAACAAAAGCAGATGCACAAGAACTTCGCCTAAATTCAATCGTCTAAATTTGGCAACATTTTTATTTAAAGCAGGAACTGGCTGATGAAGGTAAACAAAACAAATAAACTAACTTCTAACTTAAATCTGACCATTCAGTGTCATATTTCAGTACTTAACATTTCAGAAAAGGTATTCGAGTTTGAAACTCGGCCCTAAAAGCGACCGGTTAGCATACATTCACTGCAAGACAAACTCTGCTCACCCTTTCTGATCAAAGCCCGAGTGAGGCAGCAGCACTTATCACGTGCAACTGCAAGCCTGATGGAAGTTTCCACTGCTGCTCTGTGTGTACATAAGCATGGGTCACTGCCTGCTCTTCTCCAGTTCTGCTGCTGCTGCTGCTGCTGGTCTAATCTCTCTGAAGTGCAGATAATGAGGAGCATGCCTCTGAATCTTAAATACTCTCTGCTGAGCTCCAACCATCGCAATATCACTCATAAGAGTTGCAGCTTTACCTTTCAGTCGTCTTTCTCTGTCTACATCTATGCCGTCGAGCCAGCTGCATGATCTGAACTCAGGTCAACGATGTGAAGAAGGTGCAGAGTTTATTACAGTCAGTATCGCACAGATTAAAAAGACTTCTTCTGTAATTTCTTGTGCATTACTGAACTTCTTCAACATGAATGGCAGTCCAGAGAGGAACAAAAAGTCGGACTGTCAAAAAGTATTCCACAGAGATACACTATGACCTACAAAGGTTATATGTCTGTCATCACTAGTGCATCCATCAAACAACACCATCCCTGTCTAACATCATCATACTTCAGCTCTGTCAGCCACAACAAGGCTCCTGTTGTCACCAGAAATGATCTCCGGCCCGTCTCACCGTTCCTTCATTACTACCCGTCATGTCAACATCACTTATACACTGGACACACTGTTCACCTTTCACCCATATTAGTAACGACGGCGGTTTGTATAGACGTCTCATCCTGATTCACATTGAAACTTTGTGTTTTTACATTCTCGCTGTAGCAAAGTAAGTAAACTGACCTTCACAAATTAAATGTTTTGAGTGAATAAGAGTTGGATGTGAACAGGTGGCGGGGTTAATAACTGTCACCCAGATGCCCTGTGTGCTTCTTCGGTCTGGCCCGCTGCAGGAACCACAGTGTGCTGCTGGGAGGGACGGAGGGAGTCCATGTGTCCTTCAGCAGACTGAACAGATGGTCTGGGAATGAAGTGATTGGATCTGGTTCTCTGAGATTTAACCTGACTCACTCTTGTCTGCTCCCATCATATATCTTTCTCCTCAAATATTAAGCTTTTGTAAGACTTAAAAATTACACACCGTCCAGCTGAGACGGCACACAGACCATGACATTAGATCACATTTATCAAATGAATGACACGTGCATCGCGCCATTCATCTCCATTTTCTTTCAGCTCGGTCGCGGCGTGGAACTGCATCTGCGTCTTCCAGAGACCCAATTACCCACGATACACAGAACCAAAGCTAACTCCCCTTTTCTTAATCTGTCCCTTGTGTCCAACATGGCCTGTGCCATGTTTACTAATGACCACCTAGAATTCCACTGTATTGATTCATGTGTGAATAACAGTCACTTCATTTACATGAGCTTGTATTATTTTCAGGGACAAATAAAAGACACACAAGCGTCTTGGTACAGCTGCAAAGCCTAATGAGCCACGTCTTGATGAATTCTCGCAGAAACGTTAGTCTCCGGTTTTAAGACTGGAACAAAGAGGGCCTCTGTAACTGAATACGCGCCACTTCAGTACTACTTCAGAGGCGCAAATATTACGTAATTCAGATTAATTACCAGGCAGACACACTCTGTCCCATCCCAGCTGGCTTCCTGAAGAGGCCCCTGTAACTGTATGACAGCTCGTCTCTTTTTGAGAGTGTAATCAAATTAGTCTGGGTGATTATTCAGCCATTTTAAGCATCTTTCCCCCTTTTCCTTTTTGTTACTCGCAGCATGGAGAAAAGACCAATAAAAACTCCATTAAGTTTATGCATATTCAAGGAGTCGCGCCGAGGGCTGTAATGTGGCAGATTGATTACTCGAGGGACTGGAGACGAAGTGTGTGTGTGCACGTGCTACCTCTAACGGTGTATGTGTGTGTGTGTCGTTGTTGTACACAGATGCCACAATAAAAGCTTCATTCAGCTTGTGTTCCTGGTGGCCCTCACAGTGAGGCATTAATAAAACATTAGTATTGAGTGACTGGGGCCTCTGCACTCCTCCTCCATGATCCCACCGTGACCTTTTCATTTTACAGCAGCTGTCTGGGGATGCAGAGAGCCCGCCAAGGACTCCCTCGGTGACCCATGCCCTCTCCAGGTGTACCCTATCACACAGAGCCGTGCCCACCTCGTGAGGGCTTCGGTTGAAGCCGTTAAAAAAAAAGGAGAATGCTGCTTATGTCTGTGAGTGGAGAGAGGTGACGAGGAGGGAGGGATGGAGAAGGAGAAGGGAGGAGGAGGAGGAGGGGGCGCTGAGAAAACAAAGGCTCAAGCATATATAATAGTCATTTCTGGGGCCGCCACAGTTCAGTGGTTTAAAGAGAGAGACTGTGCTGAACTTTGTGCAGGGATCTCCGGTTACATCCTGGTACCAACAACTGACCAGATTACACCCTGACGCTACTCTGCCAACTACCTCCAAAACACACACTGAAATATAATTTGAAGCCTTGCTGGCAACTGTCAAGACTGTAAAGGAAAAAGTCAAAATATGGAAATTAAATCCGCATGTTTTTAGTGCGTTTGAGAATGTTAAAAGTTTATTTGCCTCTCCCCTCCTGACCATAACAAATACGAACCATAATGCTTTTACTTTTACAAATACTTTTCCATCAACAGCGGGTTCTGGCTTGGCCCTGGAGTCTGTGGTTAGTCACATCTGGTGGAATAGCACAGCAGGGCTACAAACTACAGTAGGTGGTGACAAAAAGACCAGAAAGGCTGGTAATCCCATACAGGATTGAAATGCCTCAACCGCAAGGCAACATTAACAAATCTTTACTAATGGGAATGCAGGCCACACCTTCATTCCTCCCAAATTAGAGTAAGGATGGCTGGCTGTTTAAAGGACAAGCAATGCCAGCAATGCAACTGCCTGTGTGTGAGTGTGTGTGAGAGAGACTAAATAGTATGCGTGGAAAACGAGTGGTTTCACAACTGTGTAAAAACTCAAAACACTACTAGTGAATACTTGAACAGCTGACTGGTGGTTTTCGGCCCTGTACACGTAAAAGGAGTGCATGCACACACATAAACACACACACACACACACACACTCGCAATTATTTTTCCTCTCTGACCCCAGCTGAAAGTTGACAGCCTCAGGAGCAAAGTATTTTTAGGCAGGCGTTAGTCTCGGCTGCCAAATGGTGCAAAATATAGCTTAGCTTCTTCTGGTCTTACTCGCCCTCCACTTCTTCTCCTTCTCTCTCTCTCTCTCTCTCTTTCTGTGTGTGGGTGTGTGCGCACGTCTTGTTGTTCCCTAGATTTTTGCCACTTCAGCCCTCCTCTCAAGTCCCACTGTTGCGGGCGAGAGAGAAACAAGCAGCGTCAGGGTAGGACGCCTGCTTAACAAGCGAGACTTGTGGAAATCTGAGCTTTTTCCATCTCTGCTGTAATTAAACATAAAGGCAGTCGGCAGTGGGATGGGAGCTACGGTAACTGCAAGCGTTCATAGGGATGCAGCGCCTTGATCTTTCATAGCCAGCCTGTCTGTCTCCATCCCAGCCCCAAAAACCTTGGCTACCATGGAGACAGTGGTCCATACCAGCAGCCTCGTAACACTAAGTCCCCAGCTCCATCAGATCCAGCTGTTTACTGTAGACACAAGTCACACATAAGCCCTCAGCTTCTCACTTGCTTCCGCTCAGCTTCAGAGTTCTTGGCAGCATAACAAAGAGCTCATTTGGAGACACTTTCCTGTTTGCCAGACAGAAAAAGCAGTTGTTTTGCAATATAGAGGACAGTGATCTATTCAAATCTCAGTCACGGACGCTGACCAATCTACCAAACTAAGTATGGATCAATATAGAAAGGTATTTAATTTACTTCTATATTCATATTTACATCAGCGTCACTGATGGAGTTTATTTCTTGATAACTAAAAAGCCTTTGAAAGTCAACTGTTAAGGGGGCACTGAAATAAATGCAAACACCACAAGTTTTTATAATATGATCATGAATTTGCAAGCCAGATGTTTTCATGAGTGTTTGGTTCACATTCATGA
Source organism: Thunnus thynnus (assembly GCF_963924715.1). Lineage (NCBI taxonomy): Eukaryota > Metazoa > Chordata > Actinopteri > Scombriformes > Scombridae > Thunnus > Thunnus thynnus. Next base: position 18,746,537 of record NC_089524.1, on the reverse strand, counting down.
TTTGTATTCATGTTGTTGAGAACATTTGCTAACAAAGGTTGTTCCAGTCTAGTTTAAAGCAACACTTTGACATTTTGGGAAATTCACTTCTTTGCTTTCTTGGTGAGTTATTGATACTCTAAACTTCTCAACTCTCAGTAGAAAAGTGAACAGACTGGAGCTTTATGTCAAATAGACTGCATTAGACCAGTGACCCTATTAGACAAAATAATAGGACAGACGTGCATTGTGAAAGCTCAGTGAATATAGTCGGTGTAATAAAACCCTGCCCTGTTCTTTCTTTGAAATTTCATTGCTCTAATAAAGATAAAACCATAAACCAACAATAAAGATGCAACAGAGTCTGAGCTTTTAAAAGCAAATCCAATGACTGGCGCAGCAATGAATTATTTTCCATTGATTGCATCAGGGCTATAAGATAATATATAAATATGATCAAAGGACGGGCTTTGTGCCATGAAACTTAAAACTTCCTCTAACACCATCGGGCTCACTTAAAAACAACCAGCAAATCTTCAAAATATCAGTGAATTTCCAGTTCCTTTTTAATCTCCTAGCCCCTCCGTCCCTCTGGCCGAGCTCACCCTGTGAAAACACCTCAGGAAAAATGTATCATCTCTTATCTAACAAGAAGCTGTGAAAACTGCCACCTGTCGTTCCTTCAGGCAGATTAGGCCGAGCATTTATTCACTGTTATGGCATGTTACATTTCAGTCAATCATGTTTTCATACCCTTGAGATGGACCCCCCCCCCTAAAATTCTTGATAAGATCTGATCTAACTTTTTTTTACTTCAAGCAGGACAGATTACTCTTCCATCTGAACATATGGTACTGAAATAAGTTTTTATTATCCTGTAAAGCACTGTGTAAACATAATTTAAGAACAGGTGCTCTTAGTGTAAAAGTATATTATTTTTATTGATATAAAAAGCCAATTAAACATATTTTTAGGTTCTTTTTTTCTCACCAAAACCTCCTCGCCCTCCTCTGGCTCCAAGCTCCTTCATATGTCAAACACCATGTGTCACATCCCCTTATATACCTTGCAACTGTTTCAAGGTACTGACTGACTCATTACAGTTAACCCTGTGGAGCGTCCTTCCCTCTTGCCTTCCCCGTGCTACAAGCACAGACCTGATCCCCGCCTCTCCACCTCGCTCCCCTCAGTGACAGAGGTCTTATGTTGTAGCTCTCGCTCTGTAATTACCAGCACCGCTGACATTCCTCTTGTGCTCTAAACCAGGACTCCACCATGTTTATCCAACACCCAGCCGTCACAGCAGCTAGATAATGTGTAACTGTAACCACTAGCAACGCTGAAAACAGTCGGGGGTTTCAAACTGGCCTCGTCCAGTTTGGATTGACCTTCGTCTGGGTCTGTTAACTAACTGACAGCCTGGTTTGAATTAATTGAAAATATTCTGTTGTTTTTCAATAAGTGAGCTCCCATATATAGTATTATCTGAAAATAGGAGGGACACTATGAATAGCACGTATAATTGACATCTTGTTTGTTTGCGTCAGTTTAAAGAAACTGAAATTACTCACCGATGAAGCCTTGAAGAGTCAGTGTCTCTCTAGGCTGGGAGGTACTTCCATGTGCTGACGAATGCGGTGGGAATGAGTGAGTAGGGCACACTGGTCACACTGTCCCAAGAGTCCGATGATGGATCATAACAGTCTAATGTCTTACACCTCTGAGCCCCAAAGTAACCTCCGACCACATATAGTCTGTTTCCTGACGCCACTGCATGACAGCTGATCCGTTTGGCCGTTACGTCACCAAACTTTGACCACTGGTATGTCTCGCTGTTGAACCGGTACGCAGAGCTGGCTGAGAACTCTGTGTCACCCCCGATCACAACAACATGATTGCCGACCACGGCCGCTGCTGTGTAGCGCCACAGCTGTGGACAGGCAGCCGGTACTGACCACCGGTTCTGGCAAGGGTCAAAGCACTGGACCTTGGGATATTTGTCTCTGTTTACGCTGGTCCCTCCAAAGGCAAAGAGTTTGTTTTTCGCACCAACGACGGCAGCGTTGCTCACGCCTTCTCTGAGCGGAGCCACTAGGGTCCATTTATTTGTCTGAGGGTCGTACTGCTCCACCTGTTTGAGAGACACAGATGGAGAGGCAGGGAAGGATCCTGCAAGAGAAGTGTGTCCTCCCACAACAAACAGCATGTGGTCGAGCTCCGCGGACCCATGACCGAACCTGGCTACTAACATGGGTGCAGCTTTGGACCACTCATCGTGTAACGTGTCATAGACCCAGACATCTTTGGAGGCCCCATTCTCTGAGCCACGCCCTCCAGTAACATATACCTGAGACACAGGGAGAAAAAAAAAATCACATTATAAGTACAACTGTAATATATATTTTTTAATTTTCATATAATCATTTTCATATCCAGATCACATGCGTACCTTGCAGCCAATGGCACAGGCGCTGCATTCTTTTCTGGGGCTGGGGATGTCTGTTTTGGGGGTGATCTCCTTGGTCTTGTTGTCGATCACGTAGACTTTGTCACACATGAACGTCTGTCCTCCCAGCAGCAGCAGGGCCTGGCTGACCTTTCTCGGTCGGGCACAGAACCCTGTTACGATACCGTCGTTCTGGAGGATCCTCATCTTACACCGCACAGCATCTTCAACGATCTCCCGGCCCACTTTGTGACACATGACCAGCTCCTCTGAAGCAACGTTCTTCAGCAGGTACGTCTCGGGGAGCAGCGCCAGACGGACACAGCGCAGCAGCTCAGGCAGCTCGCTGTGCCTCTGCTCCATGTCTGCCTTGACCCAATCGATAACCGCCTCGTACACCAGGCTCTCATCCTCCACCTCCAGTTCCTCACTGAGGATCAGCTCCTGGACTTTATCTCTGGGCAGGTTCAGGAAGTCCTCTGTCTTGTAGAGGGTAGCAAAGTTTGCCAGGCACATTCGCCACGACAGCTCATACAGTCTCTGGCACTGGTGGGCATCTGACAGCAGCATCATCCCCAGACAGTTGGACTGGTGGAGGTTCTTTTCTAGAAAGTCTGCCGCTGCGTCCCTGATGTCGTGGAACTGAAGCATGTCACCGGCCTCGAGGAGTGACTCTGCGTTTTCCTCGTTAATGATGATTCGTGCTGAGTAGGCATAGTCAAGCAAGAGCTCCAGCACCTCCGGATGGAGAGAGTCGTGGAAGTTGACTTCAGCATCACGGCTCTCCCTGAGTCCGCCACTGAACATGGCCTCAAAATATCGACTACAGGAGGCCAGGACGGCCCGGTGGCAAGGGAAAGCCCGGTTCCCGGCTTTCAGCAAAACATCCGTGAAGACTTTTCGTTTGCGCAGCAGGTTGAGTTGGGTCAACAGGCTGTCAGCGTGGGACGTCTTGTGGAAGAGATGGATATTCATGGAGCCGGAGCTAGAGCGAGACTTTCGGTTTTCGTGGTTACTGACGGACATCTTGACTTTGACCTGGGGAAGGTAATACAAAAGAATATATTTAAGAACAAGTGGGAAGAGCCACCACTGCTTCATATTTGTTTTATGATGGCTGAACCTGAGGAAGACATTTTATGAACGTCACACACCCTTCTTTTGATGTGAACACTCAAACAACACATTAGCAACATAGTATGCCAACAGCTGGCGAATGGTCTGCTCACAAATAAAACACTCATATCAGTCCGCTGTTTTACAACGGAAATGATCTTCGGACTTTCGGGAGATGAAAGGAGATCAGATGAGGAGCACACCCACAGAAAGCCACTGGGTGCACACTGTGTGACACAGCCATTTCGAACTATAAAACATACATCAATGTCAGTCAGTATTCAAGCATGTGAGAACAAATCAGCTACATTCATACAAGCTCACTGTTATTAATGACAGGCGAAGAAGCAACACCTGGGTGTGTTGCCCCATATCACATCTTTCCACCCCTATAAACATTTCAGGGTTGTGAGTCACCTCCAACCACAGCGAGAGCCAATAAATTCTTGCCAGCTTGTTCTGTTCCCTTGCTGGATCTCATACAAGATGGTGCCAAAGGCAAAGCTTTCAAGCCCACATAAGATCTGACACCTCAGACCATCTCCTTAAGGATAAAAATTATGTAACCACTGTGCAACAGATTAAAAAAAAAATCTTTCTTTTGATCATCTGCAGTGGGGTTTGACAGGCTGTGTGGGATGCTAATCTGGGGGTAGAAACATTCATGCTACATTTACAATGAGATTAACTTTATTGCATCTTGAAGATAAATACTGTGCACAACTTGAAAACGACCAAATAAATATATTCGCTTAAAGGCTTCCATTGTTTCATAGCAGATAAATGTAAGTCGGCTATTCAATCCCACTGAAAAGGGGGGGTTGGGGTTTAGGGGGGGACTTCCGTGGAGGGACTCAGCGTGAAATCCAATTCGTTTTGTGCAGTAAATGTGAAACTACGGTCAGCACTTCAGCATGCGCTCAGCTTTCCTCCCAAGTTAGCAGCAGCCTGCAAACATCATCCAGGCTGCTACAACACACACACACACACACACACACACACACACACACACACACACACACACACACACACACACACACACACACACACACACACACACACAACATCAAAGGATCCCGTGTTTCAGTCTGTAACCAAACTTCTCACATTTCGGGAAGTTGCACAAATGTCAAACAAGCGTCGTTGATCGATGCTTCAGCAGGATTAATTAACATGTAATTAATTAATCAGCGCTTACCTTGATAGGAGCAAAGCCGATCCGGATTCTTTATCTCGGCTTCAACTTGTTCAGCCGTTGGTTTTTGTTTGAAGTTGTGGCACAATTTAGACCAAATCCGCCTCCCGAGTTCAAAACTGTCCTAACCTAAACCGCTGGAAAACCGACGAGCCATTTGTCTCCGTGGCGAGTTTTGAGTTTACGCGATCAAAACAATGTAACAAAAGGAAAAAAAAGTTGGTGAGCTGTGTTTGCTCTCTGGAAGCCACGCAGCCTGCAGCAGAGCAACGAGCTGAGCAGAGCGCATAGAGAGAGAGAGAGAGAGAGAGAGAGAGAGAGAAAGAGAGAGAGAGAGAGAGAGAGAGCACAGAGCTCAGTGTGGCTCCTCCTACTCCTGCTGCTGCTGCCCAATGAGCTCAAACACATAAACATTGCTTTATTCTTTATCCCACTGCAGAGCCAGTAGTGTCACATATTACTGCCATAAAAACACAAAAACACCTGTCACCATGTTTCACCTGTTTCTCTTTTGAAAGAGCTCACAGAAGAAATTGTCTCATTTGTCACCATGGTGTCAAGGCAACAGGAAGGTAATTTACAGAGCCTTGACATTAAAAAGACTACATATAAAGGAAAAGAAATGTATATAAAGGCACATATAAATAGAATTAGTATGTATAATAGAAAATAAGCTAAATGGTAATGAGATAAAATAGAAAGAATAAAAAAGTCCAGTGGGAGATATGAATGAAAAGCCCCGAATGTCAGCTTCTCTGTCATCAGAAACAGAATATATTTCCTTATATTCAGAATACATAACATTGTCACAACCTTGTCTCGGGTTCGAGCCCCCACAACGCAGGCGAGCATCTACTGTGTCGAACACTGATTGAATCTCTAACGGTCTGCTCTGTAGCTGTGTGCAGGGTCGTGGTCAGGATTTTAGAAATACAGAGGTCATGGGTCCCTCCAACAAAGTGATCAGCATCTCTGCTCTGCCAAGCACCAGGATCAGCGCTGCCCCTGCTCAGCTCAGGGTGCCAGCTCCACATAACAAACAGTCTTAATGATCATATGATGGCAGGTTAAAGTCCATCTGAGGGACCATGAGATTGTTTCTTCAGCTGAATTCTTCACATTTTCTGTAGGATTTATGTACTCGTGAGGTTTACAGGAATTTATCAAGAATGCTCCTCGCTTCAGAATAAGAATCAGCCAAGTCAGCCTGCACAAACAATGAACTTCATGGGCTGCTTAAAAAGGTATAACACAGAAGATATGAACAGCAGGATAACAATAGTGAAGTAGAAATTTGAGAAAATAGTTGTGTATGTAACTTTTATCTAAGTAATAGATAAAAGTTAGTAATGAAAGTAGAATTTAAAGAAGTAGAGACTCAAGAAATAAATGTCTTCTCTGTGAAAGATACAGCAAAGAGTTCTTTGTTGAGACATGTCCCAACATGTCAACATGTCTTGCAGGGATAATTAATAACATTAATGATGGCTGTATTCCATTTAGATGTGCCAATTGCACAAAACCAGTTTCTGGTAATGTCTGTGCAGGCTGCTTTTTGGGGTACTAGGACACTTAAATGGAGGAGAGCAATGGTTAATGTTATTGGTTGCACCTGTGCTTTTCCTGCTGTGACAAGTCAAAGTGTCTCTGTTGTTAAAAAGCAAACAAGAAAGAATTGTAGTCAGAAAAGTCACAGATCTACTTATATAATTTAATGGATCACAGATATTTGTAATGTTGTACGTCTCATTTTTATTCAAACAATAGAGACTCTGAGGACATTTGGGGGTGGCAGGGTTTGATGGGGTCATGAACAGCTGCTTTTGAAGATTAAAAGGTGCTGCTGTGTGTGTGTTTGAGAGCAAAAGAGACAGTCAGGCTTCCTTTTTATCTACTATTTGCTCTTTTTTTCTTAAAAGAGATTTAAATCTGAGAGCTTCTTATATCTCAAGTTATCAAATGTCTTTTCTTACACTTGAACTAACCACTCAACTCAACCAACCTCCAAATTTGACACCGATAAACACACTCATGGGTAATTCACCTTCTCGTAACCATTGTTGCCGGTGCTCATTTAAGCCTCCCATGAAGCTGATGGGGCCAAATGCTTTCATACACACAAGTGTGCCTAAAGGAGATTAAGAATTTAAGAAGATTAGATTAATGAACTCATGATTGTAATCTAGGGTTAATTCATTTTACTGCACTTTAACCCAACCCCTCCCCTCCCTCCTTTCAAGCCCTGTGGCTTGAAGCCAAACTGGTCAAAGGACTTATGTGTATGTGTGTGTGTTTGCATGTGAGTGGGTGCGAGCATTGTGTAACCGGTCATTAATTACTCTTAGGCCGGCACGCCACTAATCAGACCCCCCACAATTATTCCTCAGTGCCCCCCTGCATCGCAACAAGCCACTCACAGTGTCTGTTTAGATGACGGTAACCGTCACTCCATTGTTGCCTGCAGACTCACTGTACCACATATTTTTTTTACTCAAGGCAGGTGGTCTTCTCAGTGAGGTCATCCTATCTGAAACATAAGGAGAGGGGTCCTCAGAGGGGGTCATCCTCATGCCTCCTCATGGCCTCATGACTAAAAACAATGCAGAGGTTCTTATGTCTTTCTATTTCTGTAGTCAACTCCTGCTCTTCCTGTTATGTTAGTTTGAGGTAAATGTTTTATTTATTTACCCTTTCACCCAGAGCTAGTAGACAAGTTTAGTCTCTACTGAAATTTTAACTAATTCATCCATTTAAACAGAGCAATCGTACAATAACAAACTTGGAATGACTGACTATGTAAGTATACATTTAAAATGAATTAAAGAAAATATGTCATATTTTAAATTATGTACTGTCTCTGCATGTATTATTTAATTTATCTTCAAATCTTCAAATTCTCCTGCCATGGAGAATCAGAATATAATACATGCTTGCTGCGGATTTATTTGTTAATTTTATTATAACAAAAATTCAGCCAAAATAAACAAGACACAAAAAGATGGGTCAAAAACATAAAAATTTGAAAGGCTAACCTCTGGCTGTAAAGAATGTATTAGAGGTAACTTATCACAAATGCAATTAGCTTGCTCAATTCCTAGAGACTCAATCTTAATCTGTAATCCTAATCTCTCTTTTTTAAAAAAAATATAATTTGTATATTGTATTTTATTACTGTACTTGGAGTATTCATACTGTCAGTGTTGTTCTGTGGTTGTTCTGTTTTCCACTTTTGTGGACAATCAAGTCTATTCTATTCTATTGGAAGACAGAAAACAAACAAAATAGTCTATCCAGTAATTTCACTAAAATAATACAATCTAATTTTAAAGGGTAATTGAATAATAAGTGCTGGACATAACCAAATGCTATTGTTGCTACAATGAAATGACTGAATATGCTATAGACTACTTGTTGAAACTGTTAATGGAAGATGGATGAATGATGGATGGATGATCATATGTAGTGAAAATATACTTTCATCATTTGTTATATGTATCTGTTGGTTGCACATTTCAAGAAAAGTCTCCATTAGAAAACTTGATAGAGTGATTAAGTAGAGCATATCGCCACCTTGTGGCAAAACGTGTACACGCAGGTTTTTGTAAAGGAGGGTGTGTGTGTGTGTGTGTTTGTGTGTGCTGACCATAAATGCTGACAAGCCATATATGTCTCTTAAAGTCCCCTTCCACTCAAATATCTGTTTCTCTTCACGTTCCTACAGTTGGAGGGTTGAGCTTCACTGTGCAGAATGATGTATGTGCAGAGTTTGACCCATGAAGTCTGTTTCCACATTCATCTACTGAAAGTGGAAATTTTCTCTGTACTCATTGGAAATCAGATTTTTAGGGGTGGGCCTACAAGCAAGATGTGTGACATCACAACTAGTTTGGAGCCAATCCTGGTCCAATATTCAGCTTGGAAACCTGAGGCCTCTAGTGCACATACACTGAGAATGGACATCACAGTGAAATATGAGACCTCTTGGGTCCAGCAGTTAAACTTTACAAATGAACAAAATTAACATATTCATAGTTTCTGGAATTGTTAATGAGGAGATGCCGTTTTCAGGATTTTAACATTTTAGTATTTTTTTGTGGAAAAAGCATATCAGACAAACATTATTGTTCCAAGAAGAGTATTTTTATATGTATCAATATATGTCTGGAGGGGATCTTTAAGTATTATAAACACATGAGTTCAAAAAATATATATCCCAGAAAGTGTTTTTGGCTGTAGTATATTGACTGCACTGTATCCACTCACCAAAAAAACTACATTTCCCATGTCGGGATCCTGCATACGGAAATGACGTATGCACCCTTCCGCCGCTCTCAAGGGCACAGACCACTAACGTAACGTTAGCTAAAGCTAGCAGCGGCGCACCACACGTGTGTTTACAGAGGATCGTCTAATCTTAAGAGTTTAGTTAACGACTCCGGTAGAAATGGACGGATTTGGTTCTGACTTCTCAGCAGGAGGATCGGGAGGCAAAATGGACACCGGCACGATTATGGAGCAGGTCAAGGTCCAGATCGCGGTAGCTAACGCTCAGGAGCTGCTGCAGGTAAATCAATGGACACGGCTGCTAAACTAGCAGCACTAACCTGACACTCAGCCCATGTAAGAGTTAACTGGAGTGGCGTTTATTAGGGATGATATGACCTTTGTTAATCCTGTCATAGCGTTACACGCAGATATGGTTATTGATTTGTTCTCACATTTATGAAACGTGACTTATACAAACACAACATTAGTCACTGAAGTGCTGTTGATACTAAACCTTGACTTTTCAAACAGCTGCAACTTGGTGTTTTGAGTTTTTCTTACTCGCAAATTGTCATATAAATGTGCACACGGTGATGTTGTGAACTTGTGGTTGTAACTAGAAATTAGCTGTCAGTTATAAGTTAGTTATACTGAATATAATAATCTCTCCATTCATGTTCCAGAGGATGACAGATAAATGCTTCAAGAAGTGCATAGGTAAACCTGGAAGCACGCTGGACAACTCAGAGCAGGTATGTGTTGGGCCGTAGAAAATGACAAGTTTGCTTTCAGATGCAAAATTTACAGCAGAAACAATTAGTCCGCCTTAATGACTGCTTATATGTTTGTCATTTTTAAGCAAAAATTACAATAATCCACTAGTTACAGTATCTACCAAATGTTAGGCTTTGCTGTTTTTCTTAGTAAACTGAACATATTTGGGGTTTGGACTATTGTTCAGACTAAACAAAGCAATATGAATATTTCAACTTTTGTTATGGGCATTTTGCATGAATTTTAAGGTATTTTGTAGAGCAAATAATGAATGGCAGCACTGAAAAAGACACTTTTACTCAGTTTCAGGGTTAAAACTTCACCTCACTGCTTTTATCCACACAGAAATGCATTGCCATGTGTATGGACCGGTATATGGATGCCTGGAACACTGTTTCCCGAACATACAACTCTAGACTACAGAGAGAAAGAGCTCGCATGTGAGCATCGGTCTCTTCGCCCTTTCCCTCCTCGGGCCACCGCTTACCCACAGAGGAGCACAGTGCACCACCAGAGGTCATGAGGTGTGCACGGGTGTGTCACGGCAGCAGCACACCATCAACTTTTGTCATTTTACCTCACAGACAGGCTAGCAGAGCCTGTGGACTCTAGCCATAACAGTGTCTCTGTGTGGACGTTTTCTTTTTGCTCTGAGGAAAAGTTCAGTAACAAAGATTAACTATTTGTGTTTTTATGGTATATATATATATAATTAATCTTCTGGTTAACCATTAAACATGCCATGATAAAAGCTGCGGGATGGACCTGCATGTAGGTCAGGAGAATTGGAAACTCTAAATTGCTTAATGGAGTGAATGAAAGTGTGACTGTGTTTGCGTGTGTGTGTTAGCCCTGTGATTGACAAATTGTTCTGGCTGTATCCCAATATTTGATATAGTCAATGGGGCTGTCATTGATTAGTCAACAGCAGAACTATGGCCTTTGTTGTTTGGAGTAATTATAAGAGTTTATTAATGTGACTTCAATAGAAACACTGTATTTAACCTGACATCTTCCTGCCAACAGACTAAGCTTTAGTCTGTATAATTAGGACACATGATACTGATAAGGGTTAATGGGACTTGAGTCTCTCAGTTACTAAAATTGCTCCTTAAAATACTGTGTCAGCAGTGTTCTCATTCTTTCCTAATGTGTACATACAGAATATTTGTGCCTACCAAACATGCAGCACAACCGGAGCCCTGAAGGGGAAACGCAACACAGCTTTCCTTAACACGCCGTGTGAGGTGAACCTGCTCTGTAGACCTACTTAAAACCAACAGAAAGAATTGAGGAGCAACTTTGTGTTTTCACAACCGTGAACCTGACATTCACAAGCCTCCAAACAGTCCTATATCAAAGTACGCCTGGAGAACAAAACTGTTTTGTCTGACCTGTTTTCTAGTTGTCACACTATCTGCCGCCCTCCACAGTAGTGGGCTTGTTTCAGCAGGGTCTGCCATGCTGTAGATGTGGTATTGAATCTTTCTCAGCTTTGTGTGTGCGGTTTGTCAGATGTCTGGGAACCAAATTTCTTTTTAAAAAAAAAAAAAATCTTGCTGAGGTTTTGTGGGGAAGTACAAGCCAAATAAGCCTGCGAACATTATTTGCAGTTTGATTGGAGGTGTGCATGTGAGCAAGTGAAATGGTTTTCCTGAAAAATAAATAAATCATGTCAATCAGTTTTTTCCTCTTGTGTTGGTTTTAAATTTCTCATCAAAAAGAGTGAAAATTTGTCAATGAAGCAACCTGTTGTGTTGCCTTCATGGAACTCAGGCAAAAGGTGAATTCCTTTATATATTTTCTCCAGAAAATCCTCCTTTCAGTGACCATTACTACATTGCACCCTAGTCTTACTATTTTTCTAAAACACAAAAACAGACAAGGAAATGTGCCCATAAATGAACCACATATATTCAGAACCCCACACAAAATGACAAAAAATACACTGCACCATGTATGTTTACCAGTCAGGAAAATAAATAACTGAAATAAATACTTTCAATCATGCATTTGCTTGCGAAATGTCCACTCGCCAAAGATCAGAATTCTCCATATTTCTTCAGCACATGTTGAAAGAGGATGGTCCCAGTTGAGATGATTGCACAGTATTACAAACAGCACCCGTGACCCAATAGGTCACACAGGTCAATACAACAGTAAGTGTGAGTGTATTGACTGTGTTAGCATGACTTCAGTCCTTGTAAAGTATAATTTTGTGGAGAAAAGGAAAATCCGCTGTCCATTTGGTGTATCATCTCTCTGGGCACAGCTGCTTTTTTTGCTTCTTATCAAACTTCAGAAAGGCAGGTATGTAGATATCCATTTCCTTACAGATGTCACTCGAGTGTAAACCCCTGGAAAACCTATTCGCCCGCATCCATGTCCCCAGCTGGTCACTCCAGCAATAAACCATTGGCCAGAGAGCTGGCGACAGGTCAGTGGCCCTCCAGAGTCTCCCTGAATGATGGAGAAGAGAGGCAAGAAACACCAACAGATCTGCAGTTATTATTTTGCTAAAGGTAATAATTTCTTCTATGTTCTTAAGTGGGTACAAAGAGAATGTCACTTGGATAGCTGCTGAGATGCCAGGTGCTTTGACCGAGACAGGAATGCATGTGGGTTTCCTTACATAAGAAGATTACAGAGAGGGAGCAGGTGAGAAGGGGAGCTCTGTATTTTTAGGAAAGAAACTCCACTCTTTCCCATTAGAGAGATTTGCATCTCTCACATACAGTAAGTGTAATAATGTTTTTGAATTAGCAACACTTGTTTTCTCCGTCATGTTAGCATTATAATTGTAATACCCAAAGTATTCTTAAACCACAATTTATTTGTATGCTTTTACTTTTTCAGAGACAAGTCCTAGAATTCTCTAAGGAGGAAAAGGGCAACACTTACTTTGCTCTGACCTGGTTAACCAGCCACTGTAAAAAGAATTATCAAAGCCATGGCCCTATTTCCCAGAGTCTTTGAGCACTTGTTTAATCTCGGCCCACAATCTTACTGCTCAGACGCTGCCAAGACTGTACCACCCAGATGTCTGGCCCATTCCCAGGCTTTTAAAAAAGTTTTTGTGTCACACAGTATACTGTACTACATCTTACCAAACAAGTGTCTCTGCCTCCCTCCATGTATCCAGCACACATCATGTTAGGACTCAGTATGTCTCCATATGACTGCTGGCAGTCTGCCTGGTCGATGATGTTCACTGCAGCTTTCTGCAGCAGGTTGGTCAATGAACCTATGGGAAGGAGAATGACATCTATATTAGTGGCTTATGCATTTTCACTAAGATAAAGCCTGATTACAAAACTGTTTCTGTTACATTTTTAACATTGTCATTTTTAACTACTCTGAGCACTAAAAACCTAATTTCATTCATCTCCATCCTGCTGGTCAAGCAGTAGAAGTTTCAGTGGGAAGATAATTCAGAAGAGAGTGAAACTATCTGCATGGCTGCAGAGTTAAATGAGAAAATATCATATGTACTGTAATCTAAGTGCCCATTCATAGTTCATGTAATATTCATTCATAAGAGGATAAGTGGATGGCCTTACAGCCCAGGGATAATTTGCTGAGCGCAAGAACTCTTGTAAATGTAAAATAAGAAGGATTCTTTAAAGTTAAGTCTGTTTTCCTGTTTTTATTGTAATAATAATGTTGGAACTTTTGCTCCACTGATGTTTTCTTGCCTCTACCCATATTTCTCAACCAAGACGCTCCTCATAATTTCTTTTTTTTTTTTTTTTTTTGCGTGACCATAGAATTCCATATGGAGGATGATTTCTAAATGGTCAGTTTGTTTTAACATGTTAATATCATTAATGCACTTGTGCAATGCTTTCTGGAAAATTATATATCATCAGTGTGAAGCAACACTACATTTCTCACCTCCTTCCCTCATGGATCCCCAGCCTGTGATGTAGCACTCTGCATTCTTCAGGAAGCGGTGCACTGGTGAGGGGAGACAGACAGACTGGATGGTGTAGGACGTCGGGGCTGGGACTGCTAGCTCCAGCAGAGCCACATCATGGTCCATGCTGGTGCCATTAAAAGCTGGGTGGATGATGACCCTCTGGATGGGTATGACCAGTGCTCCTACCCCTGAGCGCAGCACAGATCCCAGGCTCACAGCCCAGTTAGTAGGGCTCGAGTCACTGTGGGTGTAGGTTATAACAGGGTCAGGACCACTCTGGATCTAATAGAAGAGTTATTGAGTATATAACTGTGTGTGCTAGTGGTGTGATTTTTAATTTTGCTGCTGTGCTAAATCACATAGCCTCTGGTTGTGTGAAGTGACTCCATGTTTTAAAAAGTAACTCTTAAAATTTAGCTAATACAGAGGAACCTTTTGAAGCAGTGTGCTGCACTCAGCAACCATTTGCTGTGAATGAGTGTGGCGCCACAACGGTGAAGTCTCTGGTACTGGAGACTGCCAATCCAAGGCCACTCCCCCCTACGAGCTGTTACTCCACCCACAATCCTCTGGGAACCCAACGCAGGGCGCACACCGCAGTCTGAAATAAAAACACATGTCAGAAACATTTCTTTTAAAGCAAGTCACGTTCTCTGCTTTACGCATATAAACTAACCACAGTTTCTTTCGTCAGCCTGGTTGGGGCAGTCAGGGACTCCATCACACTCTGGATTGACCTTGCCGATGCAGGAAGAGGCACTACACTGGAAGTTCCCACTGCAGTTCAAGACTAAAAGACATGATGAAGAGAGGAGCATGGGTATTAGGCTACTAACTGGTGAATGAGCAACTCATTTATAAATTATTTTAGCAGTGAAGTTGCTTTCATTAGGACAATACCAGGAAGTGTTGGTGCAGGCGACACATCCATGGCTATTGTCCTGGGTGCCGGTGGGTTATTAAAGGTCTCTCCTGGAACAGTACCTGGCACAGTAGGAACATACTGGGAGTAATCGTGGACCAAGCTGGGATCTGTGTGGCTTAGAATCCAGTTGCGGAGCCTGGTGATCCGAGAATAAACCCCAGGCCTGTTGATCTGGGCGCAGCCCACACCCCAGCTCACCACTCCAGCCAGGAAGAACCTCCCCGGGGCCCCCTCACACACCAGAGGCCCTCCAGAATCACCCTGCAAGAAAAACACAACACCTCTGATTATCTGTACTCAGGGCAGTGCTGTTGTTCTGCAGAAAGCTTGTGTCATTTTGCTGATTTTCAACTCTGTGTGTCAGTTTAGAAAATGAATTGACGTGTCTATGATGGTCAAACTGAAAACAAATGGGACAAAGCTTCAAGTTCCCACATATGATATAATATTCACTAGGGAGCAATGCCTTGTTTTCCTCTTGTCATATTAACAGCACACATCATCATGTTAAGCTGGACTGAAAATAACAGCAACAGCCTACAGGCCTCTATTTTTAGGGTGGGACCAGTTTTATCACACAGTTTCAACACCAAGTATAGTTTCAAAATAGCAAAAGAAAACCAGATCATCATTGTACGTACACAAACTTTGCCCCAAGTCAAGAATCTATTGTAAGAAGATGTAAGTTGATAGCTCATACTATTGTAGCTACATTATGTGAACCACATAAAAACAGCACTGACCTGACAAGAGTCCACCTTGCCCTGCAGGAATCCAGCACACATCATGTTTTGAGAAACTGCTCCTCTGTACACAGACGATTTATTGCAAACCTTGGAGTCAATGATTTTCACCACCGCCTTCTGCAGTGTGGGAGGCACTTCAGCTGAATGACAGAAGAGCACAAGACAACTGAATTATTCATTATTGATCATGTTTGAGCTTGAAGTCCAGCTGCACAGCAGTAGAAATTTTTAATATGATATTATAATTATATACAGTATACACACAAAAGCTATTTCATGTACTTTTCAATGACAAGGGACAACAGCTTTCAAGAACATTAGGGTGTACTGTAAGTCTAGAATAACTGCATATAGAGCTGGATAATACAATTCTGAAATATGAGAGAGGATGTTATGTAGGACTTTAGCTGTCATGATGTAGCTTAAATATGTGTCTAAAAGCCTGCATTACTGTTAATGGATACAATTTTCCCATACGACTGACTGTTGTAGCTGAGCCATGAAATAAACATCGAATGCCTTAATTATCCTGTTTGTTCCTTGTCTCTGCACTATGAATGATTTATTTTTCATTATTATCTTATGGGAAAATATCATCTAAAAACTTCAACAGACAATGTTGGCACTCAATTGACATCATAGTGGGTCAAGAAAAAAAAAGGATGAGAACTCTGTAAATGAGCTCCTTTTCAGTCTAAATCCCTCATCTGTTGTTCTGAGGTGAATTCCTGCAGGCAGACTCACAATTAAACATGTTTAGTGCGCCCCACCCCGACACCACACAGCTGTGGCCGGGAGCAAAGACGTGAGATGTGGAGGGCAGGCACACAGGCTGGATGTAAGGGCTGAAGGTGAGAGGGGTCTCCAGCTCCAGTACAGTCACATCATTGTCGGTGGTCATGGGGTTATAGTCTGGAGACACAACCAGCGACTTGATGTTAATCGTTTTGGACTCTGACTCCTCGCCGCTCACCAGGCTGGCCCCTACAAGGGCCGTCCACTCTTTGGGGTCGTCATCCCTAAAAACAGAGAGGTAGACAAATCGTGGTTTCAATTTATTATATGTAATTCCATGAATTTCACAATTTAGTGTCTAATGAAATCGTCCTTAAACTTCTGATTACTAATGTAGCAGGTTGTTAGTAATCACCACTTAGGAAATACAACTTGCTCACTGGTTGACAATTGCGACATACCTCTCAAAGCAGTGTGCTGCGCTGACCAGCCACCGTTCGCTGATGATGGAGGCTCCACAAGTGTGGCGTCCATGGTGCCTCAGACTGACCTGCCATGGCAGCTCCCCTTGCCGAGCATCTTCACCACCCACAACCCGACTCCCCATGGCAGGACGTGTACCGCAGACTGAGAGGGAGAGTGTGATGAGTGGATAACATGGAGGGTGGGAGAGAAAGAGGGATTTAGGTAATAATTTATAGTTTGAAGAGTCACTCACCGCAACGAGCTTCATCAGATCCATCTGCGCAGTCTGGTATGAAGTCACACCCTGGATTTAATTTGGTGACGCATTCTCCATTGTCACAAGTGAAGGTGTTGTCAGGACATCTGGCTGGAGAGTCCAGATGTTAAATGGAGATGAGAGTTAGAGAAAGGATGATGTAAACAAGTCATAAATAACTCAGAGAAATAAACAAAGAATTAGAACAACCTTTTGAAAGGAAACTTAAGATATGTATTAAACAATATATAGGTAATATTCCTTTAAGATGTAATTGTTTAAGGTGTTTAGGTGCAAGAAGGATGGCTGTGCTTATTAAATATTTTCAAATACCATTGGATGTGGGTCAAAAAACATACACTCACCTATCATATCATCTCCAATCGCATAAAATGACTTCCCGCTGGCCCCTGGGAATAGAGAGAAAGCATTATTAGATCCTGTGAAGACTGTTGCAGCTTTGAGACAATGCACTGCTGTGGCCTATTTTCATAACTCACACTACACACATCCACTTGTAAGGCCACAGACAGTCAACTGATGACAGTATTGTTTTACTACCCAGTAAGATGATAGCGCTGATCTGTCCAAACTCAGGCACCTCTAGTGGTTTCCCGTGCATGACTGAACTGAGCCCTGCTCTCAGCAAGTCCTGAACAAAGTTGTCTGAATACTGCTGGACCCTGGAGACCCTGAAGACCAGTCTGAATGTCGCCATCACGTCACCATTAATGTTACTGGAAAAAACAGGGGAAAAAACACAATGTGGTTGTTTCAAAGACCTCAGATGTGATTTTTTTTAAATTTGTGGTTCAACTCTCACTCACCCATAGGCAACAATACTACAGTCAATGTAGTGATGTGATACTGATGAGGCAGTGAAGACGTTTTTAATCTGTAAGAAAGTGAAAATGAACAATTTAGCACATTTTAAAGGAAATATTAAGCTCTCATCACAGTGACTGTCAGGACCAACCTTTGATTTTAAAACTGAAGACAGTACTATGGAGAAGCCAGAGTTCTCATCCTGCAGAACAGGGTCATACTTCAGACCCTTCAGCTCCACTGTCTCCATGAAATAATGCTGCTCCTGCACCAGGTATGCTGGCAGCGACAGAGGAGAAATAACACAGATGGCAACAAAAATGGATCAACTTAAGAAACTGTTAAGTGGCCTAAAGAGCTTAGAACATGTTACTTTGTGCTTTTATGGTACGTTAAATATCTCAAATTATTGTTATGTGATTGTGTTGTGAATGTGACATTAACTGTCTGCAAACCCACCAATAAGCAGGCCTACAAAGACTCCTATAACAAGGAAGAAGAGGAGGAAAGCCACGAGGGTACTCCTGTAGCAGGCAGGGTTGGAGGGAGCAGAAGAAGGTCCTGGAGAGGACCACGACCCTCCTCCATCCTTCTTCACCTCCATGTTGGATTCACAGCACCAACCTCACAACTCACATTCCACTGTCTCCAGTATCATATTGCCCAATAGACAAAATTATCCAAGCCTGGGAAAAAATACAATAGCAGTTGTTCTGTAATTCACCGTATTCAGTATGACCTAAAATGTTTGATGACACACTGGGATATAATATGAGATGTAGATGGTGACACCTTATAAATAAGAATATGTTTATGACATTGATATAAATATATCACAAAATGGAATATTTATGTCAAATCACATTTACAGTATGTGTTCATTTGCATGGCCTTATGCCAGACAAGTGTTTACACATGTAAACCAAAACCTTAGATAGCTATTTTTTTTAAAAAATGTAAATTTGACCAACAGAAATATGTGAAATGATTACACTATGTTCCTATCATCAGGTAGGAATCCACTGAAAGTCAATAATATTTAATAATTATTTTTCCCCAGTCCTTGTTATAGGTAGTATAAACTCCATTTGACGATTCACACACATAACCCTGCATAAATTCATGATACAATATTCACCAATGATGGGTATTCAATAGGATAAGAAGGTTATAAAATGTTCCAAACCAATGGAAGGTAGCCTGCTGTTGTTTTGAGGAATATTAACTCGTCAAGTCTACATAAAAACATCAAGCTCCTGGATCGTGCAGGCGTGCTTAAAGCCATGTTACTTCGTGATCACAAATCAGATGTGGAATAAGGTCACAGCACAAAACAAGAAAACTTTCCAAAAGTTTTACAGATAACAAGAATTAATTGAATTAATAGACTCGATGAGAATTTTCCCCGCAGCAGCCATTTACGCACCGTGACTCCAGGTGCACCTGTGCGGAGCATTAAACAATACAGGCTTTATGTTCTGAGGTAAACTCACTCACCTCTTTCTTCTCTCATTCCCCTGAACACTGACATTTACGATATCCTGCCGCTCTTAGTGCATGACTTGACGCGCACAAGAATACATACATGGATTGAAGACAAGGGACAAGACCGAGAGGTCCGCTATTTGTTCCACCTGCCAAAGGGGCGTGCCGCCTCCGTCCCGCGAAAGTAACTCCCCTTTTCAGTTTACTTTAGGAAGTCGACTCGGCCTCAGAAATCCCCTTCCGACCCTCCTCCCTTCGGTCTTGATCCCTCTGAGCGCAAAAAAACGCTTTTAGGTTACGCCTCGATATGCACAAGCGTTTCTGCTGTCACCTCAGAGCTTCCATTATATCCAGGTAAACATCCGGTGCTCCTTGACGCAACTCACATTAAAGCAAATTTAGTAACGCTGGAAAAAACAGGGAATAAAAAAATCTACCTGCTCTTCAGTGCAGCCCAGTACTCCCTCAAGTTGCTGCCCGTCTGTGCTCCACTGACACAGTGACTGAGCAGCAGAGGAGGGGCGAGGACTCCTGGAAATTTATTTTACTTTTGGCTGCAAGTTCCGGACTCACACCTGGCAAACCTTTTAACCTCCAATCAGTTCAGTTCAGGTGCCTTTACTGTGAATTTATTAGCCTATGGCACTTAAATTTAGAGGGAAGAAGTGACATTATATAAAACTCCATTTTAGGGAGATTTTTCAAAATTCACAATATATATTATACAAAAATATATTTTATATTCAAGAATCTATTAAGTGAAATTTGGAACATAATTCAGGACACAATGTTGACAAGAAAAATACCAATACAAAGTTCACAGGTGAGATGTAAACCCCTCATTTTACATTACTTGGGACTAAGAAAACAATACATTTCCTTGTCTTACTTCCCTTTAAAAAAGGTACAATCCTACCTAAAGTGAATGTAGTTTACTTAAATGATTCCCCCACCCTGTTAAAAGCGCTCCTGACTTAAAGCAGTTAATACCACAATGTGTCTTTGTCAGTGTGCCGACAGGCTTGAATGGCTTATCATCACACACAACACACACTCCCTTTATCCCTATGAACACTTGAGGGTGACAAATACCTTTGTTACTGTTTGAAAAAGAGGATGGAGCTGTAGCCAGTTTTCCGCAGATTAGGTGGACAGGTGGCCTGTGATACATGACATAATCTATTAATGTGTGTGATTGTAAAAGGACCATTGGTGCAAATTAGCTGTGACTAAGCCAGGTGAAAGTTAGATTTGAGCTTTTATTTAACCAGATGATTGTTTTTTTTCCTGGCCATATTAGGCAGCAATGACTGAATAACTATATCATACACCAGGGGCCACTGCGCACTGCTGAATAGGTTATAATCCAGCTGGAAAAGTCTTGAATCAAGACGTTCAGGGTTCCCTCAATTACATTTAAAATAAGTGTAGTTTCTGCAACTCAGTCCTCAATTTGTCCATCCAAAATGTACAAGTGCAAAGAAGACAAACATTTACAAGACCCAACATACGTTTTCATTTTATTTTCTTATCAAAAACAAAGAGGAGTAAAAAGTTCAGTTATTCTGGATAAAAAGAAAACGGTACTGTTAACACTTTCCAAACTTGTGGGCTCTTTACAACTCAAATCTTTGCAAATTTGCACACCACAGATAGAAACAAAAGTGCTTTCAAATGTCCTTTTGCTGATCAACTTATGATTTTTAACAACAGAAATTTGCTTTGTTTTATACATCACTACTGTTACAATTTAAAAAATTAAAATAAGAAAAAAAAACCTTGCAAAATATTCAAGTGTGTGCATGTTTGTATTTGTGTGTGTGTGTGTGTGTGTCTGTGGCTCAGAGAGTGACAGACTGTGTGTTAGCCATCCTGCTGCTGTATGAATGGATTTGGTATAGCCTCCATGCCATCCTGAGGACAGATAAGCACTACGGAGGTCCCTCTGCAGACCACCAGTCCCAGCTGCCTGGTGTCTTCTGTCAGCTTTAGCTGGTCATCTGGATCTGGATGGACAAGGATTGCAGACAACAACAGTTAAAGTTCCAAGTCGAACAATTATTCAAATCAATCAATTGTCATTGAATTGCTCCTAAACCAAGCCAGACACATCTCCTACTGTACCATGTGTTCAAAAGGAGACAATCTGAAGGCAAACTTTGGGTTAATTACCAAACGTGGCTTTTTCTGCATGATTAAAGGTTTTTTTTTTTACGCATTTTAAGCATCAGAGTCTGATTACAGGTCTTGATGAGTACCACTGTATGTGTGTAAAAAGTTGTATAAAGCATTTTGTGGCTCCAGAGGGAGCAGCTCGAAATTAGAGTCAGCGTCAGTTGGGGCTGTAGACAACAAATTTGGAAGGGAAAAAAAAGTGGGACCATGATGTTAGTGAGGCATGAGGTTACCAGACCTCTGAAGACCACTCCTAATCTCTGCTTAAGGCTAGCGGCTTGAAGCTTTTGTTCTTGATGATTGTTACGTCTACACAGCAGAGCTGCAGTGTATTATCAATCATCAGATAAAATCAATCTAGTCTCAGAATGCTGCTGATTCACAAATTCAGCATTTATACACATTGAGCTTTTAGCCGCAGACTATAAAGTTCAATAAAATCTCTCAACTTTGCTTGCTTTTGCTACTATTGTTGTTCATCTTTCCATCAGATGAGGACACTTTTTTAAAGATATAACTTGATTAATTTCAGTCAGAAACATTTTTAACTAAATCACTTTATTTGTAGATTTCTATTTTATTTATATATATTATATTTTGATTGTTATGCACCACAACACTAAGGCAATGTATGTGTAAACCTACTTGACAATAAACCTGTTTCTGATTCATGTAGAGCAGTAGGTGGTAACAATTTCATGTTTTTTTATCTGACAAGCTGTCGAAATGAATGAACCCTCGCGGTGTTTAGTGTATTTCTATTCTCATTTTAAACAGACACATTCATGCCGTTTCTCACCCCGCATGTACTCGATGGTGCCGTCCAGTACCAGGTTCAGCAGAGGGTCGAAACCTTTCAGGACACCGCTGGCTAGATGGGAAAAATACACAGTGTAAAGGTTCATTTAGGAAACTTTCACCCCAAACAAACAGTCGCTGGTGTTTGTACCGTTTCATCTGGTTAAGCCATCACAATAGATGCACCTACCCTCTCGTCCTCCTTGAAACTTCACACGAATCGGCTTGTCGATGTATTTTGACAAGTCGAAGATACTCTCCTTTTTCTTCTTTTCTTTATCCTAAAAACATGTAAAGCGACATTGTTTTTAAGTCACATGCAAGCTAGCCGCACACAAACATTAACTTAGCATTACGTTAGCTTTGATGGCTAAACAGCGAATTACAGAACAGCCGCGTGTTAATTACACACAAGCATTTATGGTACATATCAACTTATGTTCAGAGTAAACACTTGCCAGTAAAGAATATAACTGGGTATGTTAATAAGTACTGTGGTAATGTGATGTTTGAATGAAAGCGAACACCATACGAACTCACCGCCATGTTAGCTGCGTGACACGGAAGTTAAACTTTGACCTCAGAAATGTTCCACCAATCAAATCGTTGAGCGCCTATCGCCGTGAGAATGACGTGATTAGTTTGTAGTTTATTAGTTTGTTGCCCCCACGACAAAAGTAAAATGATCTTAGTTTATTTGATAAGACAATGTGTGCTCATTTTGAATCCCTGCCCAGCAGATGCTCTCTGTGTTATAATTAGCATCTGTTTTCAAACTGACGACCTTTCCCTGCATTGCATCCAGCCAGCAGGCAGCCGGGGGCAAATCTATTAATAACACTAGTTGGTGTGCTGTAAACCAGAAAGAGGTGCAGTTTGTTGTGACATGGCCTGCAGAGCAGACACCGAGCTGAAACCTCAAAGCTTTAAATTTACAGTTCCCTTAGAGCAGGAGGATGAATCTGCTTTACTCGAGGAAGACTCTGAGCCTGAGGTAATCCCTGATGCCGTGCTACAGGTAGAGGGAGAGTCTTTTTATGTCAACCGTCAACAGCTTGCTCTCCAGAGTCCTTACTTCAGGGCTCTGTTCTTTGGCTGTGGCGTAGAGAGCAACAAAAGGCATGTTGAGCTCAAAGGTGTGGGCCTGCAGCATTTCCGGGTCCTGATGGAATACAGCAAGACATCCAGTCTAGCTTTGGACAGAGAAAACGTTCTGGGGATCCTTGAGACTGCAGACTTCCTCCAACTAGAGCGAGCCAGACTGCTGTGCTGCAAGTTTCTCGAGCGTGAGCTGCACCTCAGTAACTGTTTGGGAATGATGGCGTATGCCTGGCAGCTGGGCTGCACTCAGCTCTACGCCGCAGCACGACAGGTGGTGCTCACACACTTCTCTGCTATTGTCGCTGAAGAGGACTTTGTGTACCTGTCTAAGGAGACGGTGGCACACCTTCTTGCCAGTGATGACCTGGCCATCCATAAAGATGATCTGGCTGTTGAGGCGACCCTACGCTGGGTATCATTTGACCCTAAACGAGAGGAGCACTTTCTGGAGCTCATTGAGCTGGTGAGGCCTGAGTCACTGTCTTTACCGTTTATCACTGTACTTTTGACCAGAATGAAAAGCTCTGATCCCAGAGCCAAGCTCATCTGCAAGATGAATGAACATTTTCCAGCTTCTTGGTCAGTAGGCAGGTCAATACCAAGAACCAGGGCCAGAGAAACACTCTTTGTCCTGGGTGGACCTCACGATCAGGAGCAACAGGCACTGTACCAGTTTCATCCAGTCAGTGGTAGATGGCAGAGCTGTGCACCTCTGCAGAGGAAGAACCTCACACAGTACTCTGTAGCTGCAGTAGGTAATGGTTGGATATTGCTAATTATGATGTTCATGATAATGAAAATTAAGATGATGATGAGTTAGGGGCTGAATGGACATTAGAATTTTGATGTGGTTGTTTTATTACCATTAACTTTTCTTTTTTCTCATCATTTAGGAGACTGTGTGGTTGTGACAGGTGGCTACTTCCGTGATGTGTTGTGGTTCAGTGTGGACTGGGTCAGGATGTATGAATGTGGGAACCAGCGGTGGGTGGATGGGCCGGCCCTGCAGAAGTCCAGGCACAGCCACTGCTCCATAGGACTGGATTCAGTACTGTATGTCTTTGGGGGCAGTATGGATGAAGGGCTTGTGGATGATGTAGAAAGGCTGGTCTTGGGGTCAGAGGAGGGTTGGGAGGGGGTCAGCCCCATGATTATGGCTGTGGAGAGGGCAGCCACTGCCACTCTGGGGTCGTGTATCTATGTAGCGTGCGGTCTGGATGAAAACGGGGAGGTGTACGGTGGAATTCAGAAGTACGCAGTGAAGGAGGATCAGTGGGATGTGGTCTCCTATTCTCCATTTCCACGGTGAGTGTGTCTCAGCACCAGATCTTTATGAGTAGCTCTCAGCTTCACTGTAAACCTGACATTTAATTATTTAGATATCAATGTCTGGAAAACATTCATCTTTCAGCCTCAGTTTGCAGGGAAATTATGTGAAAATGTAATCTTTTTATTAACCCCTTCCCTAGATATGACCTGGTTGCTACTGAACTCAACGGTGCCCTCTACCTGTTTGGAGACCAAGCTTTGCGTTTTGATGAGGAGACAGATGAGTGGACTGCGCTGGAGGAGGAATGTCTAAGAAGAAAATTCTTCTGTGGCTGCACCACAGTCAGCGGACAGATATACCTGGTCAGTGAGAAAAAGAGTAACAAAGCATTCCCAAATATGGTGTTGCTGGACCCTTACATAGACACTTGCATTGAGGTGGATGATGCCATACCCTGTCCAGTGCCCCTCAGAGGGTGTGTCACCATGAGGATGGTCACATGATGGTGTGTGATGTAACTGAATGAAAAGTAATGTAATGATGAAATATAAACATATAAACAGATGAGACAAATTGAATGAACACATATTCAAGACTAGTTTATCTTCCACTTTAAATAAGACAACATTGTTGTGTTATTTAATGGATTTCATTTATTAAAACTTTTCAGCTGACCACACAATCAACAAAGCATCCATGTGCACTCTTGAGAGAACAGTCAAGTGTTACTTCAATGGAAACATCACATTTTTCCTGCTATGAGTTTTATATCTCTTTTTGATTAAAAAAACTATTCTACTGTGAGTCTAAGTGTGTTATTCTGTGGATCAGCCCTTTGAGTGCTCTATAACTTTGTTGTTTTAAATCCTACCTTGTATTGTGGGCCTGTTCAGACAAAACAGTGTTTCTACTCCTATCACATTTGTCTGTCTATAAAAGATGAATAGATGCAGTATGTGGACATAGCAACCAATTATCTTAAAGAGAACCTATGAAAATGTAACACTAGTTTCTGGTAGTGAATGACATGAGTGTAGTGTGTTTTATGATTGTTTTTGAAAAATATCTCTGTGCTGTACTGTTGACAATCACAAACGTATGGTGATCCACCTGAAAACAACAGTTTACAGACACTAACCAGTACACTTTGTTGGGTAAATACATATTAAATCTGAGTAAAATACAAGTATTTCACTAATTACCTCCTGTTCCTAATAAAGTAGTAGAGTCTAGTTTATTCATATGAAAATATGCCATCAACCTTTATGAAAATGTTACATCTTTACATTTCAATAAGACTTTTCTTCATCTGAGCCATAAAGCATTTGACCTTAAAATTTAAAATATCTCACATTTCACTAATGCCCGTCTGCAGATATGTGCATAATTTTCATGGCTTACCTGGGCACTACCCAATTCACCAAATGTTTCAGCAAAACATTAAATCCACTCACAGTAAGGCCTGGCCCATGTGTTTGTTAAGTAAAGTTAATCCTACTTGCACACAGAGCTTGATATCAAAGTCACAGAGTAGTGTAGAAAACAGCAGCCAAGGCACAAAACAAAAGTCCAGTAGAGCAAACCTCACCAAAAACCTCGTGGAGAAATAATGCTGCCTGTCCAAATGATATTCAAAGTAGAAAAAAAAGAAACAAACAAACACACAGACATATTTCTAGGAGCAACACATTTTCTGCAAAGGCATCACTTTTATCAGACACAGGGAGGGCCTTCTCTACAAGGACAAGTTCTTCTTTGTGCACCAGGGGGCACCATATCTCTTCTAAGAGGTGAGCTTAACTGACAAAACCAGCTCCTGTCAATGGAAAAATATAACTTCTATCATCCCTAAGGGGTTTCTGCAGTAGAAGTTTGTATTCTGTCACAGATAATAACATAAAAATTGTCTGTTGACTAAATGGTTCATAAAAAATAGTCTATAAAGTGGTTTATCAACAGATTTCCTACAATCAAGGTTATTAATAGTCTATGTACAGTCAATCATACAGTGTATGTGGATACAAAGCTGGGGGAGTGAATTACTATTTAATTCTAGCTTTAGTTTCCTTTGTTTAACACATATTATACAATATATTAGATGATAGTTTTGTGATTCTGTATAAAAAACATTCAGTTTTTCTTGTTGACCTAAGAAAGCATAAATGTATTATAGCACAGTCCGGCTACTTGTATCCTTATGTATTTACAAACAACTTATTATAATACAATGAAAAGAAACAGCATAAATACAAAATCAAAAAAACAAAACAAAACATGATTTTATGTAATGGGATTTTCACTGTCTCCATGTTTTGCCAAATTTATTTTTACAATACACAGTAGAGTTGGTGACAGTAGTGATAGCGTTGCTTCCTAAGCTCACACTAAGTGTGTGGATTTACAATCATTTGTGCTTCTTCACCCTCTTTTTTTTTTTTTTTTTTTTTTTTAAAGAAAAGCAGAATGCAAACTTACCCTGATCTGAAATCATCAATGGACCGTGTTGGATGTACACAAGCCATACTGTATGTATGTATCATATGTCAGAAATTAGTTCATCTTCGATAGGCAGAAGGGAAAACAACTTTTTTTCTTCCAGTGAGGCTTGGTAGATGTGGAAGAGGGTTTCTCCACTATCTGGCTTTGGGTAGTCTGCTGTTTATATTCCTCTGGTTGGTCAGGTTGTTCAGGACACAGTTGTTAGCCAGCGATGCCAGTTTGGAGTTGATTGCACCCTTCCTTTGCTCCCAGCTACACTCATCCTCTTCTTCCTCAGGCTCCTCCTCTTCCTCATCCACCTCACTCTCCTCATCACTGCGCTCATCACGCTCCACCTATAAAGAAATTAAAAAAACATTAAATGAAAATGTTTGATTCCCTGCTCCCCTTCATTTGCTGGTTTAACAATGCACTCCTCTCACCTTGCCCAAGAACATGAACTTGTAGACCATGCGCAGGATCAGGTAAGCCCAGAAGACATGCAGTGCTTGCAGCACTAACAGCAGTGTGTTGAAGAAGTAATAACCAAAGAAGGGCTGGAAGAATTCTAGAGACACCACCAGGGTTGTATGGACCACTCTGGAAAACAAACACAGTAATACAGTTTTCACGCAGGTCAGGCGTTAGTTGAACGCTCTGGACTCTTGAAAGATTTAGGTCATTTTGAGGTAATACAAGACATGGACACAGTTGGGTGATCCGACACAAAGGATCCTTGACAGGTCGAACAAAACATTAGCACAGACTAAATGGACAACAAAAACAACTTTCAAAACGTGGCACTGGATATATAACAAAAAACAGAGTGTATTTTGAATCAAACAATTGGTGACTCCTAAATTTGAGCCTATGTGGAATTTACTGGATTTGTTGCTGGGAAGTTCCAACATCTGGTAGCACAACATCAATTCCAAATAGGGGAATACCGGGCATAAATCTGAAAACCCCCTCCACAGATTAAGTACCACATTTCCCACAATGCCTTACCTGCCAGGAAACACCACCAGCCTTGTGACCAAAAAGACCAAAGCAAAGATGACAAACAGTGAGTCACACGTCCTCGTCCACTCAGCATAGTGAAACATCTTAGCAGACTTTTGAAAGAAAAAGGAACAAAAAGTCCTTGTTAGTTATCATTAATGAATATT
This sequence comes from Thunnus thynnus, assembly GCF_963924715.1. Taxonomy (NCBI): domain Eukaryota; kingdom Metazoa; phylum Chordata; class Actinopteri; order Scombriformes; family Scombridae; genus Thunnus; species Thunnus thynnus. Next base: position 18,718,414 of record NC_089524.1, on the reverse strand, counting down.
AGTGACAAACACTCCTCAAGCTTACATCTATAATTAACTATTTTCAAGCACCACACATGATAATCTCTACATATGACAAATAATAGTTAAACAAGACCTGTAGTTGGTGCTGTTTTCAGAGCAACTAACAGTGAGTAATAAAGAGAGTGTTCTGTTAAACGATGCTTTGAGAGAAGTCAATGGATAGGACAGCTTTTTAGGGGCTGGATAGTCTCCTTAACAGTTGAGGTATGATGACTGTATTTAATCAATTTTGATTTGTGGTAATATAGAAAATGTCTGGCAATAACTCAACTACGTAAATGTTCAAATGTTCAAAGGAAAAATGTAAGGACTGAGACCATTTTATTCTAAATATAAAATATACTTCAAACATGCCTGCCGAAATCTATGTAGCCCCTCAAAGGTCACGGCGAGATTTCTTTTTTGCGTTCCCTCGCAATATGTTTTGCGTTCCCTCGCAATATGTTTTGCGTTCTCTTGCAACACTTTTCTTTTACCATTCTTTCTGAGCCATATGTCTATTTACGCTCAGTTTCTCTCAGCACAATGCCATAGTGTGGATCAACTCATTGAATTTTACTTTGAACAGAAAGAGGCGGAATTACTTCTCAAAGGGCACAAATTTCATCTGCTATATTGACTCTTATGATCTTGATCTTATCTCTGGAGACATCTCCTTTTCCTCCGTGAAACCCCTCTGGGATCCAGCATAATCAGGTGGACATCCTCTTTTCTTACTTGAAGGCCATATTCTCTACATTTAGAATATATCCATCTGTATCCGTGCAGTTGTCCTGAGGACAGTAACTGGTCACATATGAAACCGAAAGCATCCTGCAGATTACTGTGCTGCTTTCTTCTGGAGAGACCTCTTGATCTAAGAATTCGTTTAAGTTTACTTTCACTTATTACATAACCATGCCTATTGAGCAGTAGTACTATATCAGCATATCATTGCCCAGTTCAAAGTAAAATTCAGTGAGCTGATCCATACTGGGGCGTTGCGAGTGGAAATAGTAGACATATGGCTCAGAAGGAATGGAAGAAGAAAAGTATTGCGCGGTAACACAAAAGTATTGTGAGAGAACGCAAAACATATTGCAAGGGAATGCAAAAAAAATCTTGCCTTGACCCCTGGGGGGCTCCGTAGAAATCAGAGTAGCAGTGTTAACAAAAAAAGGAAATTGAAAAATCTTTGTTCAAAATTAGACGTCCATTGTTTGAATGTGATTATAAAATTAATGCCAAGACAGAGATTAATTAATTTAGACAACTGGTTTCAGAATTGACTTTCAAAGGCCAAATGTGATAAATAATCAGTAACTATTAAATATATTAAGGTTACTAATTTATCATCTACCAAACAGTACTCTTCACAGAAACACATGCCTGGCTGTGATGAGTTACTGGCTGAATACGAATGATTAATGTTCATTTTATGTCTTTTTTGATGTGCAGCACTTGGTGCATGTAATTGCTTTTGTTGTAAAGCACTTTGAGCTGCATTTTTTTGTATGAAAGGTGCTATACAAATAGTTATTCTTATTATTATTACGCCAGCCGACACCCAGTCACGCCTGAGGTCACATGACTGGCTCGACATATTTCCTCTAACTCTGAGATGACAGTGACAAGATTGATTTTCAGCCTTTATCAGTGAAACATGACACCAAGGAAAATCAGCCTGAAAAACAAGGACAATGGACCTATTGTCTCACTGTTGGACTTGCAGGTAAGAATTTTAGCCACAATGGGCAGGTTTTATGTTTACTGTGGACCATAATGCTTTTCTATGTGCAGCTTAGTTCCCTGAGTGAGGGGTTATAAAGTGTTAGAGTAAGAATGGGAATACTTCCGCAATAAATACACAATGCCTGTATTCAAGTCAGGTTCCCTGTGACCTTTGTGCAAAATGACTATCAGGAGAGTTGAAGAAGAATCAGACTATAGAACAGCAAGTGCAATGTTTTTTCATTCAACTTTGAATACATATTCTGCTTTTGTTTTCTTTTTTTTGTATTTCCTCCTTCCTTTTTCCCAAACCTGAAATGTACACATGATTTGTGAAATTCCGCCCTGCTGCCCTTATTCTTCCTTGAACTCATTCATAGCAATGGAATGAGGAGGTGTACGGTGGAAAAGAGGCGGCTTGGGTAAATCCATTAAATATTACTCAACATCGTTGAAAGAATCAATTCACACATATTTAATTTCAGGTGTTGTGTTTTACCTCAAGGAGGAAGTCAGAGGAGTCATGCAGCAGCATCACAAGTGTGCCAACCCTCACATAGTTGGAACAGTAGGAGAAACCGATGAGGAATATGGTGGCAATGTGATGAATTACCTGCTCCTTGAAATCCTGAAACACACATGAGTACACACACACACACACACAGACCACACAGTATGAGAAACATGTTCAGTAGCATAACCCAAACTTCAGCAGCTCTCCATCTGTGGTCCTGTAAATCAGTTTTGTGCAAGGATTTTAATGACAGATTTGTCTGGACATGCTGTCTGGAGTAATTTGTTGTTACGTTCGAAGCTCAAATATCATTAATCAGGAGTTTGGAGCAAATCAGTGAATCAGTCCCCAGCTGCGTAAAACATTTTTTTTTTTTTTGGGATAAAATTTAGGAAATAGAGCCTAAAAAAGCTGCAGGATCAAGCATGAAACATGGAACACAGGTGAATTACAGTGCTAATTTATTGTAATTTATTTGTAAAAATACAGTTTAGCAATACAGTAAAGTCCAACTGGTCCGTTTAGAGCACATAAAAGTTTGTTGGATATATGTGTATAGAACTAATGCAAATAGTGAATTTTGCACAAAGTGCTAACATGTATTAAATATTCTAAATCCTGCAACGTTCAGTTTTAAAATGAGAGCAAATGCAAAGTACACAAAGTTATGATGTAACAGGAGATAATCCAGTGCATAATCTGTTTGAGTTTAATCGTGCAAGAGAAAAACAACATTTGGATTACACTAGCGGGGGGGAACAAAAAAACAAGACTGAGTGGTTGAGTGATGACATTTAGCTTTTGGTTTTGACCATTTGGCTTTCAAATCTAAGTCCCAAGATAAGGGGAAATGCAGAGGAAACCATGTGAAAAGCCTCCATTCTGAAAAGCATGTGTGTGTGTGTGTTTGGGGTGGGGGTGAGGGTTGGGGGGGGGCTCACACTCACTTTTCGCTTGACATCCACAGAGACACACAGCAGCAGCGACAAATAAAAGCCCATTTCCAAGATGTAATACCAGTGATGAACCTCGGCCACAGGCTAAAAGGTAAGAGGAAGAGAGAAACAAGGAGTCAAAATTTACTGCAGATACATACAGTGGTATGTGACTGCAAGAGAAGCATTTCCATCATGCTGCTTATCTGAAGTAGCCTCAGGAAAACATACTGTAGACATATGCTGAAGCATTAGATAACAAAGAAAAACACACATTTTTGCCAGGCGCCTTAACAGTAAATTACTGTGATAAAATATTTATTTTGCAAAAACATATGTTGTTCAGCTGCATACGGTTCCAGAGCTTAACATGTAGAGTGGACTGATATTGCAGACTGACTGTCCCCTGCTGCATGTGTGTGCTAAGAAAGATCTGAAGATTTGGGGCCTTGGAGTTAATGGGACCCCCAAAAGAGCCTCTTTGTCCTCAAACTATTCCACACGGCTGAGCATTTACAGTCTCACGCTGTCTGAGGACATGTTTGTGTTTCCTAAGCTCTGGATGGCCACTTACTGTAAAAACTCCTGTACATTCCCATATAGTAAATATATCAATAAACTGTCAATCTGCTCTCAAAAGGAGGAAGCTAGAGAAAGTGGTGGTGTACTATCTGGAATCAAAACACACAAACAATACAAAGTCTCCAGCAACACAATGAAAGGAAGTTGACTGAAGAATTTCAACTCTAAAAACACATCCTTTCTCTCTGACAGAGGCCACATGACCCCAGAAAAGGGAAAAGGTCAGCTGCAATATTGCCTGCAGGAGCTGTAATCAGTCAAACTGCAGATACAGAGAGACGGAGCTTTGCATTTTTTCTAGTGTTTTCCGTTTGAGGCCGAGACCCTGCGAGCAAAGGATGGCTTCCCCGGAGGAATGCCGACCTGCAGGCATACCTAACTGTCATCAACACAGCAGAGTTATTAGCTTGCCAAACTCAGGGGAAAAAAAAAAAAGAAACACAGAAGTGTGCAGCCAAACTCTGCTGTAAAGGAAGTGAAGGAGATGAAAGTTAGCAAGTGGGTGGAGTGTACTGACCAATCTGTGTTAGAAAGCCAAAATCTGCAGAGGACAAATTCTTCTACATGGACTAAAGGCTTTGTTTTGTTCTCCCCTTGCAGCTATTGTTTTTTTTGTTTTTTTACTCACTGCTTCATAAAGGGTGTTGTCCCAGAATGCTAGATAGCAGAGACCATGTAGAATCTATTTTGTATTAGGCGTGCATATAAAAATATTTCTATAATCATATATCTGTAGTTTCTTTTTTGATTAATCAACAAATGATTTATAAATTGTCAGGAAATAGTGAAAAATGCCCATCACAAGTTCAAAGAGACCAAGGTGATTTTTGTTTGTTTGTTTTGTTTGACCAACAATCCAAAGCCAAAGATCTTTAACTTACAATGATATAAAACAAAGAAAAAGAGCATATCCTCACATTTGAGAAGCTGGGAACAGCAAATACTTGGTATTTGTGTTTGATAAATAACCTGAAGGATTAATCAAGTATCAAAATAGTTGTCAGTTGGCTGACTAACTTAATCAATGAGTCATTTCAGCACAATTTTGTATAACTACGTAATTTTGTATCTCACCCTATTCTGTTGAATCTACATAAAAAAAGTTTCAACAACAAATAATCAAGCATTTGAAATGACTGACGCCTCTTAATGGAATTTTTTGGAAAAGCATTTTTGAGGTTAGATTGTTCCTTGAACAAGACATGGCAGTTTTTTTTAATCAATGACAAAAACTTACTGTTTCTTCCTCACCTGTTTGGGATAACCCCTCCAGCACTCTCTGTGATCCCAGAACCATGGCGTCTAGAAGATCAAAAGAAAAACTGAAGCAGAGTCTTAGCAAATAGAAATAATACAGTGTGTGTCAATGATATCACACAGGACTATGAAATAAATACTCATTATCTTCACATCTTACAAGAATCTATCACATTCACACCCAATCACACACTGTATAAATTGTTTGGCCTGTTTAAAATAAAATATAATAAAGTGATTAACAGACTTACATTGATTAAAGAGCCGAGCCCTGCTGTGAACGCTACAAGGTAGAAGACAAAACGCCAGCTGCATAGATAAAAATAAACCATCATTTGTTAGTGGCAACAGTATAAATTAACTTAACACATGAAGAAATATTAAAGATGCATGTTGTACATTACATCTGTACTATATTCACATGAACATGAAAGGTTTCATTCCAACATGTTGAACTTTCACTGATGTAATTCCCTTTTGGAAATAAAGTACTTCCTGAAAATCTTTAAACAATAGAAAATCATCAAACAATAGATGGCTCAAACTTCAAACAGAAATTTGTGTACTTTGCTTTTATTAAAACAGTCACTCTGTAAAAGTAAACCTCATACTTTGAAATAGAGCCTCTAACATCAGAATGTGACTTTATAAATCATTGTTTGTTCAATTTGTTAAATCAAGTTCCAAGTTTAGTAAAAACATAACTATACACCATCCACTGTGTAAAATGAATGAAAGAGACATTAAACCTCCGATAACAGATTTTTTTGACCACTTTGGGGCAACGAAACAAGTTATGGAAACAACACTTAAGTATATTATCACCTTTGAAGTTGAAATGACAAACTTGTTAGCAAACAGCTGCCTATTCACACATCAAGCAGATACAGAGCAACATTTGCATTTATTTGGAATTATGTTTGTGTCTTCCTGATGAATTTAAGTCCCATATTTACTGTTTTGCTCTCTAACAACACCTGAGGGAAATATCTGTAAATCTTCAGCCATTAACTGCTTTGCTATCTTCACCAGCTAGCGACTAACTTTGTTTGTCTGCTGTTTGGGGTTGGACACGTACGGTACAGTTGATTTTTAGAGCTAAAAACCGCTGCCTGCTGCAGCCAAAAACAATAATTTAAGAGTGGTGAGAGTAAACCAAAACAGTTGTGGGGCAGAAAACCCAAAACAATGAGCTGAAAGTCGCTAAAAGGGTCTGTAGGGCTGAGGGAAGGTGCAGAATTGGGTGATAATTCTGTAGGATTTCTCACTATGAGTGACCCCTTTCATATACCAACCGTCAAATATAATGATTATTGCTGCTTTAAGCAGTGTGTGATGTGAAATGTGCAGTAGGCTGTTTGCACATTGGTGGCAAACTAGGTAGCAGCATGAGTTTAAAACTGAAGAGAGACATCATGTAACAGGAAAGCACAAAGTTTCCATTGCACAAAGCTCTCACTTCAAGCTGTTTAGTTTTATGGCATTTTGCCAAACAGTGCAAATCTACACCATCTCAAACTGAATGGTTGGGCACTCTGCTCTGCTACAGCTCCAGTTAATGTTGCCTAGAAATATGAACTCTTCCGAAACATTTAGCCTACTGCAGCTTTTATTCACGTGCAAAACAACGTTTGAGGAAAAAGAACAAAGAAAACAACTCACGAGGCCTCGCAGAACTTTTTGGTGTTGCTGGGTCGGTCCTGGTTTCGTCTGTGCCTGAACCAGGTCTGGATCTTTCTCTGGGAGAGTCCACACTGCTTCCCCAAACTCACCACCTCACTCTGAATACACACAAACACAAAGACATATTTACACAAACGCAGGGTTCAAATGAATTTCACACTTGAGAATATTTTTATGATTAAGTTAACAACACTTCATTTCTTGGCAAAGTAGTTTTTTTACAGCCTGCTGCTGGCTGCACTCTCACTGTCTGAGATACAATATTTCAGATTTGATATATTACAAGCCCAAACTACTTGCTGATCTCTCTGACAGTTATGTTGCTTCTTCATTAGAGGAAAATGCAGATTGTACCAGGTTCCACCTGTCAAATGGAAGACTCCTGCAATGTTAAATGTGCTTAATCCAACCAATTGTTCTGCACCAATGAGTCTGTAACAATAATACAGTTTGTCTGATGTTCCCTGCTCTCTCTTTCTCCACCCTGATACTTTATACAGGGTTGTGTTTCTCTTGAAGAGATCCTTGTGCTGGTAGAAACTTAATTACTTAAGAGTGTGTCAATCTGAGTCAGAGCTAAACAACATTCTTTCTTGTAGCTATGCTGGCTTATTGTATTAAAAAATTAGGTGGTGGTTATTTTAGCACAATCAATTCTTAGAGGATCAATCATTTGGAAGACTGTGACCTGGTATTTGGCCTTTTGCTACTGCTGCAGGTTGTTCAGGCCACAAAGAAATTTGCAAATAAAGTAAGTCAGGACACAGCGACAAACATGGTGGTATGTATACATGCACACATGCATGAAACATACACAGACACATGACATAGATAAGTGCAAATGGATTAGTGCATTCTCATTTGATATGCCAAGTCATGTCTTGTCCTGACAGGCAAGTCCTGCTTGTCTGCATAAGAACATCAATGTCGTAACATCAGACAAAAACCAAAAGGAGGGTGAGAATTTCCATGTGAACCTGAACTTCTCTGTTACATGTCTGCACCTGCTCACTGACGAGGGACAAGAGCAAAACTATCTCTGCACAAAGGAACAATTGCAATTATATAGTAATTGCTGTACATTGTTGTGCTATTTTTTGAAGCAGACGTTATCTAGCATTTCTGATTATTAGTTTCATTAAAGGAGGCAATGAAATGTGAAATGTGATGATAAAAACTGAGAATAGACTTTTAAAGGAAGAAATATTTTCTCAACCCTGTAGAGCAAACAAACCTTCCAAAAAACATTTTAATTTCCTGTATCCAGCACTTTATCTCTCTGGGACCTTTATACAGACTTTTTTAAACAGTTCCTTGTTCCAAGAAAGTTGACAACTCATCCAAATAAAACTCCCAATCAATCATGGTCTTTGCAAATTTATGCAAACTTCCACATGCATTCGCCCTTCTTCCGTCAGTGTTCTCATATATTACAAAAACACTTGGCACATGAGTGTGAGGCTCAAGAGTTCTACAGGTGAGAACTCCCTTCGGGCTTTGCCTGTCTGTTCTACAAAGTTAAACAGTATATCTGTCAAAACATGTGCTAGTTTCACACATAGAACTGTTATGAAGGGCGTAGATTTGGTTTCAGAAGTGGTGAGACACATTGATGTCAAGGTTGTGACTTCATTGTCAAAAAAAGATGCTTGCAATCAACTGAACCTAGATATTTTTGATATAAGAGAGGACAGAACGGAAATACAAACTTGTGATGGCTGCCGACTTTTCTGTTTGTAGAAGGTCTCCAGCTTTGGGACAGAAGCAGCTCGAATCCGAATCCGGTCCTTCACACCTAAACGTTTGCTTAATGGGACAGCGATGAGCCTGAGAGGACACAGAACACAAGAGACAAGGAAGAAAAACTTTTATTCTTGATAATATGATAAATTCCAAAGGGATTCAAGTGTGATGACTTCAACAACTGTCCAATGTGATCCTACAGAGTACAGTACAGAACAGTGGCAACAAGATAACTCATTATACTGCTCCTGACAGCCTGTAGACCTGCTCCCATGGGTGCATTGTGACATTTGGCCACGCAGCCTTTGTCTTTAGCTGATACGGCATCAAGAGACACTTGATCTGTGTGTGTGTGTGTTACAGAGAGATGGAGTCAGACAGAGTGACAGAGAAGAAGAAGGACAATGTGAGTATGAGCACAGGAGAGATGCTTTGATAGATGTGTGTGTCTGTGTGTGTGTGTGTGTGTATGCACGTGCATAAACACATGTGTGTAACTCTATCTCAGAGATAATCATCCTGAAACGGGCAGGGAGGGACAGATCAGAGAGAATGAGAAGGTCAGTACAGCTTTACTCAGAGACACAAACAGTCTCTGGTTACAGGAACCATAAAAACACATACACACCCCCACCACCACTTCAACATAGGAAACAGCTGCGGCCCGAGACGATCAAATGAAGACACACCTTTTCACCTTCCAGCTGACTGAGAGCCACTCAGACGTGAGCAACACCTTCAAACTCAACTTTGCACATCCACAACAACAACTAACAGTAATACTACAGAATACACAGACACACACACACACACACACACACATGCAGGTGCATGCTGGTATTCAGATTCCTCCTCTGCTACTAATACATCTCATGTTAAACTTACTACTCTGCTAATGAATAGCTGATGAAGGTTCAAACAAAGCTTGAGCATAACAATCGTACCGATCTTAGACAGGTCTTGTCAAACAAGCTCACAAAACTTGTGAGCATAAGGACAGATAATATAGTAGCTGATAAGGAAAAGCATGCAAAAACAGGACTCCTATCAGTTCATCCATCACATGTCTTTACATCCTGCCTCCGTCATCCTCGACTCTTGTCCTGCTACCAGCGATCAACCAGCAGAACTAGTCAAGTGTCCAGGCGAGTTTCCCTGTTAAGCTGCCTTGCTTGAACTTTTTTCTGAACTTCTGAACCTTGAGAAACAGAGAAGAGAGCATTAACTCATTTGTTTTCTGCCAATTTAGAATCTATGTGAATTCCAAAGCCACTTGGTCCTGTTTTCAACACTTGCTGCTACTTATAAGAAAAGCGAGCAGCTGAGTATGTGATGAATAATTTAAATGACATGACAAATGTTGCATTATTTCCTGTGTTACATATTATATGACAGCACCTTCTATCAGTTAAATGGTGCAGAAATGTGGCATGGCCTGAGCAGAAAGTGTCTTGAAACCAAATGATCACATATTTGATTGCTGTGATTTTGTCTTAACATGTGTGAGCAGGACAATGAACCTGTACATGCTTACCCATTTTAAGTAGCTCTGGATTAGGGAAACAAACCATTGTTTTCATTATTGACTAATCTGATGATTATTTTCTAAATAATCAATTCAAATCAATTTATGGTTTGGTCTATGAAATGTCAGAAAGAAATGAAAATTGGCCTTCTCAATTTCATAAAACCAAAGGTGCAATATTCAGTTTACTATCATATAAAAGAGAGAAAAGGGTCTAATTCTCATAATTAAGAAGCTGGAACTATGACAAATCTATTATCAAATAGTTGCTGATTGATTTTCTCTCAATTAACACATCGACTTATTGTTTCATCTCTACTCTGGATATGAGCATAACTTTAAAAGGCTTTTAAGTGCCTCATAAAATGAATAAAATCCACCTCCTGTCGCTCGAATATTCAAAAACCAAACAAACACACTTTTATCAGGTATGCCTGTCATGTCATTATCTCTTCCAGAGGACAAGATTCAATTCCCTCTTGCCGTCACCACAGACATGTTTTGACCTTTCTAAGCAGTCTCTAGATGGTTCACCAGAATCTTTATAATAAGCACAACTGGGAATATACATTAAACCTTCCCATCACTTGTTTTTTTCTCTAGTCAGCACTCAGTGGCTGGTGTCTCTCTATAAGAGCTTGCAGAGGCCATCAGTTTTTCTGGCAATTAGTAAAGTGAATCCGCACAGCATCAGTAACACATTAGAGCAACATCTGAAAGTTCAGTTAAGTCTACTAACTAGAGTTTGCTATAGCCCTTCATCCACTATAAAGAAACTACCACCATCATTGCCATATCACTGTTATTATCCTCTTTTTCCTCAAAAACACAAACACATCACATTTTTATAAGGTTGGACCCAGTCCATCTAGGAGGAGAAACAGCTTTCACACATTCAGCAGCTAAAACTGCCTACTCGTAATGCCTGCCTGCCACTGCATGTCTGATCTACACCCTCCATCTACTAGGAACACTAATTAAGCCATTATCCTGAGCTACGCAGGCAGCATAGCAGGCAGCAAACCAGACAGCATGACCAGTGAAAGTCAACAAGGAAACGAGACACAATATTTCTAAACATTTGCTCTGACCCAACAAAAGACTCCAACCATATAATTTAACATCATACTTGCAGGTCTGCTGTGAATATATTGAAAACGTATTGCTCCAGCGAGTCAAGCACAGCAGTAGTTGTCAAAGTTAATGGCAACAATGAAAAAGCAGATCTTGCATCTGTGATTTCACGGTCCAACTGTGATGGAGTCTGGGTTATATCTCCTCTCACCTCTCAAAGACATATCTGAAGGCTATGAAGGCGAAGGCCAGCGGCAAGGTGTAGATGAGATCTCTCGGCAGAGGAAAGCGGCCCTCGTCCTCCTTCATCTCAATGTCCTGCCAGCTGATGCCAGGAGGAAGCCAGTACTCCTCCTGCCACAACCACTCATTCAACAGGGCTTCCATCCTGAGGAGAGGAGAACAGTGTTTCATGTGGGTTTTTGTCAGGAGCAGACCTGACCTGTTAAATCATTGATGCCTTATTCATATTAATGCCAAACAGCAGTTGAGACCCTCAAGATTAGAAATGAAAACAGACAAATGAGGCAGCATATTGAATGTTAATATTTAACAATCATCTAAATGACTTGTGGAAATCCAACAAGAATTATGGGCTCTGATCTAAGCGGGATTGTTTTGTGTGTATCCCAACAAAACCTGAACCACACAGCCACACACACACACACACACACATACACACACACACACACACACATGCATCCATAAACACACATACACATTAACACACACTTCTTTCCTCAATTATGAAATCACATGCTCAAAGCTGATCGGTTTGAGTTTAAAAGCTGCTTCCTATAGCGTCACACTGATTGACATATTGATTATAGCGGTGCAGCATGATAGCGTATGTCAAAGCCTCCATGCAGCCTCTGGCAAGATAAACCAAAACACCCTGGGTGCAGCCAGAAACACAGTGGAAACACTACCTCTCTACAGACAGAAATAATGACGTTATCAATTAACAACACGCAACATATTAGTAATAATAATCACATGAAGTCTGGCAGCGCGCAGCACCTCTCACATCCCGCTACAGCCGAACAGCCTCGGACTGGACAGCTCCATCAACAAACAGCCTACCTTTTTAATCAAATGTATCTATTGTATACTCCGGAAATCCAGTAGAAACGCTTCATTGTTGTGTTATACGAGAATATAAGTGCGACATTGCGGTTACCTGTCCGCGCTCCAGTGATGGGGATGGGAACCGCACAGCGACAAATGGGAGAGGAGGAGCGTTTTGACGCAACCTGCTCCTGCTGAGGGCGGAGAGAGGGACGCGCTGTCATCATCATCATCATCATCATCATCATCTGATTAGATTTTATGGCACCCTGCGTGAGATAAGAATGAATGGCTTTATTTCCTCCCCGCCAAAACATAATCTGTGAGCCGATCGTCATGATAATGACAATAGGCAAAGTTTAATAGTTAGAGCGTAAAATGTGACAATGTGCTGGTGTTTACAGCAAAAAAAAAAATCCCCGAATAGTTTGTTATAAACAAAAAATCACAGTCTTCTGAAAAAAAGAAAAAAAAAGTGTTTGGCTCATTAATGCAGTTGCACAATTCTTCTTGTCATTTTCCAGAGAACATTTGAATGTAGGCCTGATAAAAATCTCCTGAAGCTGCTTTGGTTGGGAGCAGTGAAGTAAGGCTTCTCACACCACTTGCAGATTTTCCGCCTCTTTAAAGACACTTTTATCCGTGTTAGGTGAATCACTAATTTGTGTTTTAACCTGCTGAAACTGCATGAGCTGCAAAGCCCCCCCCCCCCCCCCCCCCCACCCTTCCCTTTAAAAAAAAAGTTATTTCAATTACGTATTTTTGATTATTTGCAATACCTTGGGAATTTTCTTGAGAAAATCACAGAAACCCGAATTATGTCCTGCTTTCTTCTTGCTCGACTTCCTAAGGTGAGCAGACGGAGATGAACAGAGAAATTGGAGTGCAAGAATATAAAGGAAACAGTAAAGATCAACATATGTTTGCCCATCCTCAAAGCTTCTCCTTACTGTATGGTGCACCGACAGATGTAGGAAAACTCTTAATAACTCTGAATATCTTTCACCCTTCAAAGAGTGGACACAGTGTATTAGGGTTTTGCAGAACCAACATACAAGTAACAGAGAGGAACATAATAGGACATAGAGCTTTTAGCTGTGCAGTAGATAGATTGTACACTTACAATAGACATATTTATGACAATAGGAAATATTACCTGAACATTTACAAGGACATGGAACTTTTAACAACCATGCTTGTCATAGCCAGCTAATTTATTGTTATTCATGGCCGTAGGGAACACTGGCACACACTTCAACAAGTAAAGTTAAGTTTGTTCAAAGTATTTATCACCATAGAGGAAACATATTTTCACAGTACTGGGTGGTTTCCAAAAACAAGCCCAAAGTTGGGGCAGAAAGAAATACTATATGGGGATATTTCCTGTCACTGATGTCATTCATTACGTTGAGAAAGCTGATAAGATTTAGAGTCGTGCTCACATGACACTGCCTTTCATACCAGTCATACTCTAACAACACCAACACATGACACACACATACACACACACACACACACACACACACACACACACACACACACACACACACACACACAACCACATACACATGAAGAAGGAAGGAGGAAAATTTACACCCAGCAGTTGTTTATGTAGATAAAATACATACATAGATACATAGATGATATACTCTCCTGTTTGCCAGGTATAGTCCTGGCTTGCTAGAGTCACATATTGTTCAATCCATTCACTTGAATGTCTATATGAATGTGTAGATGTAATGATCTTACGAAATAAAGCCCTATGTCACATAATGTTTGACCCCTTTTTGACCCCTTGATACAGTTCTCCCGTTAGTTATCCCGGGGATCAGTCAGTTAAACTGCTATAAATCTCTTTACAGGCAACATTAGGTTGCTGCGTCTCTGCCCGATTTGCTACTTTGTATAGAACCTGGAGGGCAAAGCCTGAAGGAAGTAGAGTCAAGAATATGCCCTGTAACCCAAGATGTGTGATTACAGAGAGATCCTGTAACCACTACTTACCCAAGTTATTCACCTCAAACTTCAGAGAAATGCCCCACAGGGGTGAATGGGCAACTCTGAAGTAGACTCATAGACCTATGGTTGCAATGTCTAACATTTGCTTTAATTAGAATGCATGGCTCCCTATTTGTGATCTCTCTAAACCCTCACATGTCTTTCTTTTTTTCCCCCTCAAGTATGCTGTTGCGTTTGCAGGACTTGTTCACATTTAAACATGTGATGGGGTTGAGTATGATGCAGACAGAACATGTGACTGAAGAGGCAGCTATGATGGAGAGATGGAGAGATTTTTCTGTCTGCCGTGGTGGAATTCTTGAGATAAGTGTGACAGATCCTGCAAGAAATCGATAATATACTGTAATGTTGGCGCCAACCAGTGAGCGTACACTCTATACACACAAATACACACAGCTCATCTGGCCTCAGAGAGTGATTTACAGTCAGAGATTTACAGTCAGGAAAATGATTAATTCAATGTGTGTTGTTTTTGCACCACGGAAACCCTGATAAGTACTCTGGCTGACAGGTGTAACTATGTTGCCATGACGATATCATCAAGTGAGGGTAAGGACATTCCCCCTCGCCACCTCCTCCAGCTGGGTGTGTTCTGTTATCACTGCATGTTTGTTGTGTTGGCCAGCTTGACTCACATGCTAGAGCTAGTGCTTTTTTATGTTTTTATACTTGAGGGACAACATGCTTTCCTACATGCTCGCACAAGCACACGTGCAGGCCTGTAACATGTTTTGATTGTATAAATGTGTATGCGCACGCAAACACACATATGGAGTCATGCATGTATATGCATAAATGCAACACATTTTTACATCCTTGTCATATACGTCCTTCGGTTTACCTTTTTTCACTGTGTGCACTGCCACCACAAGATAATGAATTTCATTAAAGTTCAGTATCAGCAAGTCAGTGAGATGTAATTTTGTTATTAACACCAGAGATGAAATGTGGGCTGTCTTGAGTAAGAGCAGGTTACTGCATTTAGACGAGCACAACATAGAACAGACACCCTTTGAATTTAATGAATATTGCAAAGTAATGCAAAAAAAAAGTGAACCCAGTGTTGGTTTTGAAATGACATCATATGATTTTATAGGGCTGTTTTCTCATGGAGGTTGGTGTCAGTATGTGTGTGTGTGTGTTTGTGTGTGTGTGTGCGTGTGTGTGTGTGTATGTGTTGGATAACTGCAATATAACTGTTGTAATGAGTGGAACATTGGTGTCCAAACCAACAAGTATGACAAGCAATGAGTTCATTTCTTGTTTTACAGCCAATCACAAAAACAAATGCACAAACACTGCACAGCAGGTAACGTGCTAAATATTAATCAACACTGGACATACAGAACAACCCTTTGAATTCGTTCAAAGTGTTTATAAAAGTTGCCTAGTCTGCATGGGTAAAGTATTTGTGTACATGTTCAGAAACACTGAATTCCTTCTGCTTTTTCTTGTTCCCTACGGAGTCCTTAACAACTTTATTTTGTGCCTGTGTTCAATTCTGGCCTTGGCTCACCTCTGCTTTATACACTGTGTGTACGCAGTTTGTTCTTGGCGTGACCAGCAGCAACAAGGGAGCTACAACATGCAAAAACAATGTGTTTAAAAATACAGCAAGACAGAGTGATCCCTGGTAAATAAAGTGAAACAAGACTGAGACAGATGTGAGAGGATAAGATAAATGCTAACATCAGCATGATAGTACTAACAAGCCGACGTTTAGCAGATACAATGTTTACTATGATCACCACCTTAGTTCAGTGTGTTAGTCATGAGTATTGGACACATTGTCATTTTGACCCGATAATGGATAAAAAGTCAGGGGATCACATCCTATGGGGAACATGAATGTCTCAAACAAAATGTTTATGAAAATCCATCTAAAATAAGTGAAAGTTTTCACTCAATGCCACAAATGTCAAGAGAAAAGGAGGAAAAGAGGAAAAGTCAAGAGATCACCAAGTCAGTAAGGATCATCTGGAGAACATGAATGTCTGAACACATTTTCATGGCAATCCATCGAACATCTGTTTAGATATTTCAGTCTGTACCAAAGCGGCAGACAGACCGACTGACCGACATTGACATTAATAGAGCATAATGGCTACAAACACGACAGAAGATCCACCACGCACACTCAGCCGTGTCTCTCTGGGCGCTTCAGGCCTTGAGGAGTAAGGACAGCGAAGGCCTCTGCAAGGCCCCTGGTTCGTAGCTGTGTACCCCTCTGTTTGGGCCAAAAATAACACAGCCGGGGAGGTGGGGAATGTGCACAGGAAACCAGTGCTTCACAGCAGCAGTGGTGGTGGCTGTGAGCCTGGCTGAGCTGAGCTGAGCCGAGCTGAGCTGCTGAGGACCTGGCTGGAGTGCAGTCACGTTTCAGTCAGGGCCAGGGGGGCTCCTCCAGGAAACACACACACAGAGCTTTCCCACGGGACCCTGACTGAGGATTACAGTGTGCACACAAGCACACGTGTACTGTACCTATACTCATGTCTCACATATATGACACACAAATTAAATAGGTTATATTTATAGGTTACACACATGCTGATTTTCTTATTCTATTTCTCTCTTTTATTAGCACACACGCACACTCTCCTAATCCTTCTTTTTGTCCAATGTCCCCATGGTCTCTCTGAGCTCTGACACTCCCTGTCATCCCCTACTCCTTCTCTCTGCCAGGTGTTTTGTTGGCACCCTGTGACTGTCCACACAACAGGGCCTCTGTTCTCAGCTCCCTGTGGAACACTGCTGGGAAGCTCTCACATGCACTCTCTCTCTCTCTCTGTTTCCCTGGTTTCTCCATCTCTTTCTGTCTCTCCTTCTATTAATTTCTCTCTCTCTAAGCGTTCCTCTGGTGCTCTGCTGTTGTTTCTCATTCTTTTGTGTGTTGTTTTTGGCGTCAGTTCTCACACGGACCCCCAGAATGAAGCGGGTTACTCTCCAGCTCTAAGCTCTAAAGACAACAGTGTAAGGCCTCAACCTCTTAAGACACACTCTATCTGAGACCAGTTTAATACAATAACTGGAGGCGTACAGTAAAAATGTTACTCCTGAGGTAATTGGAAGTCTCCCTCATGGACAACGTTTGACCTCATTCCTGCACTGGTCTAAAAAGAGATACCCATTTCTTACAGCAGAGGGCGCCAGATATTGTAGCATGTTCAGATGCCAAACAGTCTACATAAGGTGTCTAATAATTTCTGCTGCGCAGGTTGAGGTCACTTATATAGTCCCATATACTTTCACCTCCAAATGTCATTTAAACTTTGAAATGGTCAGCATAAAGGACATTTGTGCATATTTTACTCAAAGACTTTACCCAAAAAAATGTTTTGCTTATTATACTTTACTTGGATATTTGAGCTTCACTGTGCAGAATGATGTATGTGCAGAGTTTGACACTGGAAGACTGTTTTCACATTTCATCTGCTGGAGGGGGGAAAGTTTCTCTGTGCTCACAGGAATTCTGAGTTTAAGGTGTGTACCTTTGAACATGATTTGTGACATCACAACTAGTTTGGACCCAGTCGTGGTCCAGTATACAACTTACACAAGTATGATGTGAAAACCTGAAGCCTCCAGTGCACAAATACTGAGAATGGACTTCACAGTGAAGTAGGAGACATCTTGCGTCTAGCAGTTAAACTTAAGAAATGAAAAATATTTGCATATTCATAGATTCAGGATTTTCCAATGAGGGAGAAGTAGTAGATGTAAGTTTAATGATTTTAATAAGGCAATTGGACTTTCTTGAGAAAAAAAACTGTGTCAGGCACAAGTCATTATTCAGAGTATTTTCTTAAACTGGAGTTGTTGTTCTCAGTTCCAAGAGTATTAACTGTTCAACCACATAAAAATGTTTCCACGAGTATCTTCTCTCTTACAATGTAAAACCTGCAGTTACAGTTACAGTTTTGGAGCTCTAACCTTTAATTGATGAAGAGATCACTGTCAAAGTCTGAGACTAAAGCCTGAATCCATTTTAACTTGAGAATCCTCCCTTATGTATCAACATATTCAGCCTCAGTTCAGTTTCTTCTACTGAAATTATTTATTTTTGATGATGACTAAATAAAAACTGGGATACGATAAGCTGTGAAATTTTCTCTCAGACTAAGAAATAGTGTAATACTGTGGCCAACTCATTACAAAAACTACAACTTAACTTGTTTTGTCTTCTTGTTTTTGTTTCTCTTGTGGTTGCCTTCTAACTATGCATGAGGCAATAGTTATTTTCAGGTGTAATATGCGTGCCAAGTGAATAATGGAAGTATTTTATTCAATGAATCTCTGCTGTGGGAGCAACAAAAGAGTAGGAACACTTGATCTCAGCACTTGAGCATGGGTATTCCTCACATTGTGTGTGTGTGTGTGTGTGTGTGTGTGTGTGTGTGTGTGTGTGTGTGCGTACGGACGTATGTTTGTGTGTTTGTGAGTTTGGTGAAAAGTGCATTTCCATCCTTCAAGGGGACCTTAAGAAGTAAACATCATTAAACTTCAAGTGAGGAAGTTTGATTGTCAAGTATAAAGTCAGCTACAAAGCCTCTCTCACCCACCTGTTTACAGCCTTAATTAACAGGCAAACTTCAAGTCAGATGGAGACTATGTCATCTGTCGTGTCAAGCTGGGGGTCAGTCTCTTATGGCTTCACTCTGGAAGTATTTAAGAGGCCCTGGGGTCATAAGACATAACCTCCCAGAGAACCAACCAACACTGAGTATTGGCATCACACTTCGACAATAATGGGACACAGACAGTTTCAAAAGTAATAGTTCTAATAAACAGAGAAATGTAGGAGATAAAAACAAAGAAACACAGCGCACATGTCTGATTTTGCTTAAAACAATTAAAATTTTTATAAAGGTTAAATTGTTTTTTTTAATTGTATTTGCAGGTGTGCCCTTCATGCCAGAGTAAATAGAAACAATGTCAACCGCTGAAATAATCAACAGCAATAGAATAGAAAAGTAAAGTTGAGAAAAACAAGCCTCAAGAGAGAAAAAAAACAGAGAACAACAAAAGGCTATTCCAATTAATAATACTTTCCTAAACTGTATAATTTGAAACAGATTTTAAAAAGGACAAGAATAGAACACAAAAAGACATGGACATTTCTTGAAAGTATAAATATATTTAAACAGAAATGCACAAATATGAGTCATATTTTGCACTTCTAAACATGGAACGCATATGGCTTGGGTTTTAGTACATCAGGACAATAATCAGAAAAGTTGAAAAACCCAGAGGACTGTAGAGTTAATACAATTCTAATATAATTTTATAAACATTTTGTCATTTCATGTTGTTTTCCTTGTGGCAAAGTTCACTCCCCCAGGATCAATGTGTGCTCAAACAAATATTATTATTTAATCAGGTTTGTATTTTTGATTATTGGACACTGGATAACCTCTCTGAGGGGAAAACAAAAGAGCCCTGAATCTCACCTTCATACTTAAAGGACCAGTGTGTAGGATTTAATGGCATCTAGTGGTGAGTTTGGAGATTACAACCAACTGAATACCTCTCCGCTCACCTTTCCCTTTCAAGCTTAGGAGAACCTATGGTGTCCTCAAACTCACGAAAAACATAAAAGCCCCTCTCTAGAGCCATTGTTTGGTTTGTCTGTTCTGGGCTACTGTAGAAACATGGCAGTGCAACATGGCGGCCTCCGTGGAAGAGGACCTGTTCCTATGTAGATATAAAGGGCTCATTCTAAGGTAACAAAAACAAAACGATTCTTATTTTAAGGTGATTACACTAATTAAAGCATACTTATGAATACTATATTCCATTTCTGCCAAGTCTGTTCCACTAGATGCCGCTAAATTCAACACACTGCACCTTTAACTTTTACCTGGACTGCAACCATCAGCTCTAAAACTTCTAGAAAGAGAAACCAGGTGAAACAGAGCAGTAAAATTATTGCTATCAGCCATTGCTTCTTTTCCCAGCTAACGGTACACCTGTCTAATGACCTACTATTACGTACAGCTGGTGTTCAGCTACTCTTGTTCAGAGTAAAGGTCACAGGTATTCACAGGCATAGGTCTCTTTCATGGCATTCCTTAGCAATGAAAGCTGTCCTATTTCTTCAGCTACTAAGTTCTGTCCTATTTTCTTGTAAAAAATCTCAAACTCAGCATATTTCGAGATCTAACTATTCATTCCCTTCTCATCTTTTAGTGAGAGATTGATTTAGAAAACCTGTCATATTCAACCAAATCATCATGGTGAAAAGCCATGACTGAAAGACTGAGAACATGATATTTGTACTTTCCATAACAGAGTGGGCCATCAAGCTTCATTTTCACATTTCCACAGATTTGATTAAAAACAGGGATGGTAAATAGACGCAAAACCTGAGACCTCTGCCGAAGGGAATAATGGGTATTGATCTATAGACAGGAAAGGAGTGTTTCTGACTACAAATAATTAAAGTGCACTGAAATATGTCCACAAATTTATAAGTGAGTTGTGATCTCACTCACTCTGTATCTGCAGATCTTTCTATGGACCTTAGCTTGATCATCACATAATTTAAAGGATAAGTCTGGTGTTATTCTATATTTTTCCCATTTCCCATTAAAAGACCAAAACCAACACTGCATTCGTCAGTCTCTCATTTCTTTCTGACTACCCTATCCTGTCTGTGGCACTTAAATCTTTAAAAACGGATCACAGATGTATAGTTTCATTTTCTTAAAGGGCTCTGTAATCTCCTAAGAGGGCTGGCCATTGTAATTTTTAGCAAATGTTACTCAAGAGGAGTAAATGTTGAATTTGTTGGGGACTATTTTCAGCCGTTGACACGCGACAGTGATTAAAAATAATCTACAGTGCCCATGTTCATGGTAATGAAGGAACACCAGTGCAATTGTGTCTTAATAGTTTTTGTACAACAATGGAGGTCTATGTTGCCCAGCTTTTGATACACAGAAAATATTTAGTAAGATCAGTTTGTTGTTGATTTTGGTCGGTGACAATAAAACAAAAGAGAATATTGCCAGTGTTTTCCTTGAAGAATTCTTGTGTGATCATGTGTATTGTAAGGCAATCAAACAAATAGTTGGAATGATTTTCTAAATCTAAAAAAAAACAGAGAACTAAGACTCCAGATTCAAATGCAAACCATCACAGCTTGCCATGTCTGATTTGCACACATTGATCCTTTTAGCTTAATTCCCAGATGGGTCTCATTTTGTTTAAGTTTTGTCAGTATTTATTATTAAAATGTACCTTCATCTCCAGAAAATTTCCCCTGCTTTCCCAGCTACCCTCTACCTTTTTACCCAGTCGTTCTGTTGTTCTTCAACAACTGGCAAGGCTGCAGACTTTGTACTAATTACATCAGTGTCTGGATAAATATTTAAAAGCCGGGCGTAGATATTCCCCTTTAACGTATTCCTCTGTAGCTCTTCTTGCTCTGTCTTGCGAATCCTTCGTCCCAGCTGCCCTCAGTCTTGTCCTTTTGCTTTACAGGCTGGGACGTGCACAGCTGCCTCTCAGACCTCAGCTTCTCATTGTCTTCCAGTGACATCATCGAATTACTCACAGCAACACATCTTTCATCATCATTTCAGTAATGATTATCATTATCATACCACCGTAAGGTCTTTCCGACTGCATCATATTTTGGCTGACTTCCTCCCTCTTCCTGAGAAAAAAAAGGAGGATAGGAGGAAAAGCTGGGTGGGGTCGATGCATGTGGAGGGCGGAGGAGGATGGAGCTGTGGTGGGGTTGGGGGTGCCAGTGGAAAAGTTTGGTAGCCTACTGCTACTCAACTCAAGTCCTCTGGGGAAAGGTTTTGTCTGAATCTGCCACCTGAATGACAGACTGTGAACAGCTATTACACTTGGCATTGTCTTATCATTATCACTTAATAATCATCTCCATCATCATCAGTCTTACTCATGCCAGACATATCGCCTCTGTGACCTGCTGCTTATCACCAGCTGTTGCTTTGATTCTCCCCTCCACTGCCCCACTTATTTGCCCTTTTGCTTTTTGAAGTGGTTTGAGGCAATTACATTCCACGCCTTTTGCATTATCTCACATGTTACAAGCCCAGGTCTTTGTTTGAGTAGGTAATGACTGTATTGTTTTTACCGTGGGCTGTGCTGACCACTCACAATGATAGGAACGGTCACTCCACAGCAGCGCCCTGGCATCAACAATGACAGCCGGGAATGTGTTGTAGCTGTTACAAACCTATTACATTGTTTTCATGGCCTTGCTATGTCTTATATATGTTAGCAAGAGGGTGGGGCTGCCTTGGCTTTCTGGCAGCTATGGCCGTGGACTTGTTCATTGTTTTTCTGCTTGAGCACATGTTAATAATACAGATAATGTATTTGTATGGATAATCTGCAGTTCACTATACAATTTATTAGGGTTTATAGTCAAGTGCTGTCTGTGTAACAATAAATCTATCTAGTGAGTGGGGTTGGCATTGATATTACTTCCTATGGTTAAAAAAATTCCACTGTAAGGTATTTAGGATAAAAGCCAAACTGCACACATGAATGGCATATGTTATATTTCAGTCTGATCACCACCACACTATACATCTCATAGCATAGGTGCTCAGCAGGCTACTTCCCTGAACTAGGCTGCGATCTGCTGAGGTCTTATGTCAACAAGACTTTGGGGATTTTAAACATTGTAAAACCTCACACCTCTCAGAGAAAACCCCTAGACTTGGAAATGACTCTTGCTTGGTTTGGTTTTTCCCTCACTCTGTCTCACTCTTGTTAACCTTCCCTCAGTCTTTCTTCTTCCTCAGTAATGTCTTAAAGTCTACATACCAGCTGTTGTCGGAAATCATCAATTAATCAGCCCCTTATTAAGATAAACCCCTTTAACAGTCTGCCTCATGCTACTAGAGCTATGCCAAGATTCATCCATATATGCAGTAGGTATTTCCTTTCCTTTTCTTTCCTTGTGCCTCACTTTTGTCAAGTCCTACATTCTAACTAACGACTATTCTTCCTTGTAACTTTGTTTGCACCAATTCGAGCTTCTTATCTCCTCATCTCCTCTCCCCTTTCCTTGTTCCATCCCTCCTCTCTTCTAGGCTCCTGACCCCTGCTGTGTGTATGAAACTTGACTGATCCCGGTCAGGAATTTGCCCTATATCACCAGAGTTGGGGCCCGTAGCTGTAAATCACATGACCAGTATGTGGGAATGGCCATAATGAAGATGGACGGGCTGGAGAGAGAACTGACAGTGGGAGTCGCATTCCTCAGGCTAGTCCTCCGATTACAGCAATCATACACACACATCCATACACACTTATATCGCTATACTATATTATCCCTAACCTGAACATAACCTTGTATGTCCTAAATCCTGACTGAACTTTAAACCAAATCCTAAGTCTGTTGTAATTTGTGCACCAAATGCAAGTCCAACCTTTCCCCTTCCACATATTCAAAAGGACACACACGCACACTTGAGTATGCGGGGTGTGTGCTCATCGTGAACATGTGTAAGCCTAGGAAATGGGCAAAGAGAGAGCTCTTAGTCTTTTCTCACTGTATTGACAAATTGTGTTAGAAAGCCCAAAACCCCTACTGTTGACAAATGTCTGCTACATAGCTCTACAATCTCTGAGCGAGATCTACATGTGGAATCTATATTTTATTTGGTGACGCAAAATGGAGAAAAATATGCTAATCAAGTCAAACGCTGCACTGATGCGGTGGAGGCGCACAAACTACGCAGAGCACAATCAAACCACCAGCCTTCAACAAGTACCAGATGCCGGAGACCGCGTTATAGAAAAGCTTAAACACACTTCCTCAGTGAGACCACACACACCTCTACAGTCACATCTCAGCTCTTTTCACTTCCAAGCAAGATTACAGGAAGTCTCGGGAAACTGATGGCCAAGTTTACGCTGTATTAAGGGTCTGTATTAAGTGTTTTTCATAGCTCTTGAGAAGCAAGAATTCAAAGAACCACAAAAATGATGAACTGGCAGCTCTGAAACTCACAGGCTCTTTCAGGAGTTCACAGAGTCTATGACTGACTCAACCAGACTCACAAAACAACAAATATTGACTCTTCCAGAGCTTGTGTCTTTCAGTGGTGCTGGGTTGGCAGAGCAAACAGCTGGACTGCTACAGCACCGCCTTTCATCCTGACAAACCCCCCTCCACCCCCAGGCCTCTGTCTGCTCATACAGCTACATACTGCTTTCTCCATGTGGGGGGCCCTCGACACTTCAAAGCACCCCGTGTGGGAGCTTCAGTGGGAGCTCCAGTGGGGTGACAAGCAGTCACAGCCCAGCTGAGCAGGATCGCACTTGTCAATGCCAAGTGAACACATGTTGGAGACTGGGTGTGAGCGACCTCTGGTTTGGACTGAGTGAGTGAATGAGTGAATTTTCATACTCACAAAAAGCAGATTACTGTGAGTGTCATTAAAGGCAGGAAATGTGTTGTGTGTTGTGTTTATCAACTCCACCAAAAAATCGTCTGATATCATCAGCCTTTGGCACATTTTTGTAAACAAAGATGGCTCACAAAAACAGATTGCAAAGTTATATCCTCCTACATGTTGTTTACTCTCTGTATAATTTATTATTGCCAACATGAGATGCTTTCCCTAAATGTAACGTTACTTCCCCTGTTTGGAGTTTTTTTTTTCATGCACATTTTCACATTTAAATAAGCATGGCCAAATAATCTGGTTTTGCCAGCAGAAATCCAGCTGTGAGTTATTCTCAATGCCAGCTTGAAAAAGGAAACCAGATTTCTGAATCTTAATATCTGAAGAAAATAAAGTGGAGATTGCAAATGACTTCAATCTTCTTGAAACATTCTTGTAGGAACAATTCAACATTTTGGCAAGCATCCCTATTCCCTTTTTTGCTGAGTTAGCGGAGAAGATTGATACCAATCTCATAGTTACAGCAAGAACACAGTTAGCTTAGCTTTGCAGACTGGAAGCAGGCCAAGAAATAAATAAGAACATAAACCCCCCTACTTTTTTACACTTACACAAACCAGATACAACATGTTAACTGGTGAGCTTTAGAGGGGATGGTAGGTGGATTTTGATACCTTTGTACAGAGCAAAGCTAGCTGTTTGCCCTTGTTTCAAGTGTTTATGCTAAGCTAAGCTAATTGGCTGCTAGCTGTCACTTCATATCTAACATATAATAATGAGAGTGGTATTGATCGTCTCATCTAACTCTTGGCATGAAAGCGATTGATTGTGTCATCTAACTCTTGGCAAGAAAGTAAATGGTATATTTCCCAAAATGTCGAGCTAACGTTATTTTTTTTAAGACATAGTAATTAATCACAGTAATTAGTAAAACTGACTGCACACTGTTCTCAGGAGAAACAACAGTTGATAAAATGACTGTTAACAGTCATAAAGCAGCATGAAAACCAACATAGCTTTTAAATAAAAGTGGCTGTAGACAGATGAATTTGTCCATCAAAGCAACAAGATGACCCAGATTGACTAAATTAGGTAAATGAGCTCAAAATAATGTGAGTGAGGGACGGAGGGAGAGAGCAAGAGACAGACAGAAAAGGGTGATGGTGTCAACATGTAGCAAACACAGCTGGCCACCTGATGCTTTCAACCCAAACTGACCTTCAGAAAAAACACTATAGTAGTGACCATGTAGCCTTGTATTGTGTGTGGTTTGTGTGTGTGTGTCTGCATGCAAACATATGTGATGAGACTGTTTGTATATATTAGCAGTTCAGAGCGTGAAAATTGACTCATAATCTCTTCAGATCCTCCCTCTTGTCACTACATATGCCCTGCTCTGTGTTTCTAGACTAAACGCCTCCCCCTCCACCTTTTTTTTTTTTTGCTTTGTGTAAAACTCCTGGGTGGTCCATTGATACGCAGCTTTAATAGGCGTCAGAGCATATGCGTGTCTTACAGCAATAGATGTTTGACCCTAAACAAATGTGTCACAGACAGTCGCAGGGAACAACAGGATCTGTTTGTGTTGATAGAGGGACATGACTTCAGTTTCCCATAATGAGGATAAGCGAGGCATTTTCTTGATTTATTTTCTTAGAACTCATACAGTGTATGTTTTTTTTGTTTTATTGCTGTACAAAGTGACAATTTCTTCGAAAAACTATCTCTTCTTGTCAGTTACTCTTGTCAGAGTACATGAACCCATTTCTCCCATGTTTCACCCTCTCCTCACTCTTATTTGGTTGTCTCTTTCTCCACACACACAAACACACACACACACACACACACACACACACAACATAGGCAATACAATACTACAGTTTTGCTTTCATCTTCACCTCTGTGATTCGAGGTTCCCGTGAAAACAGCTGCAGCTGAACAAGAGGCGAGCATGAGACAACGGCAGGAAGGACTGGCGGGATGGATGAAAGATTGAAGGAATGCCGATAGGCAGGTTGGTTAAGAGGATGTTCCAAGTATCTTAGCATCTGTTATCCAAACCTTTAATGATCACAGTGCAGCAGCAGCAGAGTGGGCCTGGCAGCAGGTTGGCTGCTAGCTGGACATCCTGTTCTCCCATTTGTCCCAAGTACACCTGCTTTACTAGAGTTTCACACTCATAAAATGGCTTTTTGTGGCTTTTCCAACCCACACACTGACAACAAGCACACACACTTATCCAAATGCAAGTACTGTATGCATACACATGCTAACGCATACATGTGGATGCACAGATGCCGAGTTGTTATTGCGGTCAGGCAAAGTGAGGTGAAGCAGGGCTTTCATGTTATAAAGCCTGATTATAAATTATAAATTGGCTTGGTAGGTTGGAATGATGCTAAAAACGTGGTTCATATTGCTTGAATGAAATCATATTATGTTCAATCCCTTGGCTTTGATGATCAGATTTTCTGCAACTATCTTCATCTGTTCTGTGGAAGGTGGGCTAGCTTTTACGGATAAACATTTATTCTTAGCTGACAGAGATCGAAACATGTTTGTAATGGGAGACGCCCAGTCTCCAGATGGAGCAAATTGGTCAATCTCATCTGCACTTGCTATACGAGTGATGTGTTTGTACTGAAATTTTACTATGATAGGGTATTTTCACTTTTTAGGTTGAGCTGCAGTTCCACTTTTAATGGTGCTTATCCAATCCCACATAGTTTACTGACATACCTGTATCAAAGCTGTAAGTTACAGGTAAAGTGAATCTCTTGGTGCACCACATGTAGTATTATTTCATGATATAGGTTTTTGATTGGTTCTTTTGTATTCACAGCTTTTATGAACAAAAAGCTTGTAATGGCATTGAAACTAATTGAAATTCTCTCTTTCTATATATTTCCTACCATGGCAAACAAGTACAGATTGTACAGAGGGAGACAGAAAGACAGAGTAAGAGGGAGAAAGAGCAGAGAAAAACAACCTGTTATTGAAACGTGTGTCCAGGTCACAGTGAAACAACGGTATCTTTGATAATTATGACTGAGACAGATGTTCATAAGTGTCTACTTCCTGTTCACTGCTTATACATGATTTCATCACTTTTAAAAGACAGCACATTAGACAATATAGAGCCTATGAAATCATGCAAGCAAGGATTTAAGAGTCTGTCTCTTATGTCCTTGAATGTCTTTAATTAAACAGCCGCCAGGTAATAATTTCTCTCATGCTTCACTGTCTCCATTGAGATCTAAAGATTTGATTAAAGGACCTTAAATGGGCATGAAATAATGAATGTTGACTGCTTCATGGAAAAAAAGTAGTTACAGTGATAGCAAACTGCTGAATCTACACTCAATCATGTGATCCAATGTAAGTTCAGTCGGTGAAACATGGATGCAGGTCAAATGTGTTTATGTAAGCAATTGACGAAAAACTCCAAAACATCTGTCTGAATTTATGTATAAAATGTTGATACAGCTACAGTCCACAAGTTGCTCTGGGGTCTCTTACAGTACCACACCCAATGCAATACAGCCACTTGACATGCTGCATTTTGACAGTGAGGCATGACATCACTTTTTCTTGACTGGAAAATCTTGCAAATTTTATCTATCATTATCGCAAAATTATTACTATGTGGTCTTACACATAGTAATAATCTGCAGTTGAATGGAACAAGTTTAGTAATGTTCTCATTGGAGTGTCTAAAGGCATTCTGGAAAGTGTAGGAAATAAGTCATTGAAGAAATGAACTAGGAAAAAAGGGGTAGAGTGTATTGCACAAAGAGGTTAATTACAACATTTCATCACAAAATAACATCATAGATTGAGGATATTTTATTAGTGTGTATGTGGGTGGTTCATTTATGTTCTTGTGCAAGACAGGCCCCAAGGAATAGCAGAGCATAACCCTAAGCCAGCAGTGTGAGGAACCAATGCTCAGGGGTAGAGGATGTGGGAAAAAAACTTCAGCTAAAAGGCCCAGTGAGAAATGCAATATCTCATCACAGACAAGGTGACTGGACAAGCCAGAGACCATACTCCTGGACTAAAAAAAAAATAAAAATCTTGACCTTTTAAATTTTAACATAAATTTAAGTCTATTAAAACATGAGACTACAGTAAATTTTAACCCATACAGATATATATGCACTTCAGCAATGGGCAAATTACTGCTCCACTGAAATGGAGATGACAAGTTTATGGCATGCTAAAGTGCAAACATTTTAGGAGGAGGGAAGGACGGACATATCAAAGTTGTTCTGCTTGACAGATTTTTCCAAAATCCAGATACCATTTCCTTTGGCGCTGCTGCCCATCCCCCCCTTCTGTGAGCCAACGAGAGGGGAAAAAGAGCATTAGGCTTCATTTTTCACCCTTTTCCTTTTTAACTCAGTTTCATAATTCATTTTGGAGGACCACACCTCAGTATGGGTGGCCTCAAATTCACCACAGAGGCTGGACTTGGAGAAAATGCTTGGAGCATTTAAAATAAAAAAATATTAGTTGAAAGTACATGTAGTTATTGAATAGCATAACAGTACGACATGCTACACACTGTCCTGTTTGAATACGAATTCTTAAAATTGATTGATTTTAAATTGATTTAATTTAATTTTGGAACAATAAGTGATGATGAACGTCTAGATTTTGCTCGCCAAGCATCACTGAATAGGCCTGGTAGAGAGGTGAAGTGGGTAAGGAGACAGGAATTAGATATTTATGTTGAAAGCAACCATGTGTGTGAGTAAAAATGTCAAAAAATTTTCAGGATTAAATGAGACCAGGTGAGTCTTCATAAAATGGTCTTTTAATGGAAGGTGACAGAGCCTTACTGTACTTATGTATGTCCGTTTAACCTGATATACTGCATACTAGTCTGTCACAGGGCAGACATGATGTGCATGTGGCTTAGAGTGAACAGAGAAACTCTACAGCTCTCCACTGTCTCCCCCCCGCAGTCAACTTTACAGTTGGAGCGAGAAATGACCTCACCTCGTCCAAGTCCAGCTCCCCCAAGGTTTGAGCAGGAAATAGGGAGAACGCCGCCCCCGCCCAGCCCTTTGCACCCAGTTCCCAAAGAGAAAACATCAACATCAGAGAAAAGTATGAAACCAAAAAAGAATTAAAGGTGATTTAAAAAACAATACAGGCCTGGGTGTTGATGTAAAACACATAATACTGGTAACATGAGCAAACTTGAGATAAACATTTAGTTCTAACCGCTGTTGTGAATTTTCAGTCTGTGAATTCCAGCCGTTGTTTGGATTCCTCTGAGAGGGAATGTTTTATGCTCCTTTGAAAATACAAAAGATGTCGCGCACATCTGAAAGCCATTAGCCCCTCAAACTGTTAGCAAGCACTCTGAGGATTCTTTCCGCTCTCTTGGAATCTTGCTACATTTCTCTCTTTGCCTCTTTTCTCTTTTCATTTTTTTCTTTCTTTTTTTCTGAGGGGCTCCAACCTCTGTCTTTTGCAGTTACAAGGGTTATGGAATTTCAAAACCCTCATCCAGAAAGTTTTCTTCCA
This sequence comes from Thunnus thynnus, assembly GCF_963924715.1. Classification (NCBI taxonomy): domain Eukaryota; kingdom Metazoa; phylum Chordata; class Actinopteri; order Scombriformes; family Scombridae; genus Thunnus; species Thunnus thynnus. Next base: position 18,688,342 of record NC_089524.1, on the reverse strand, counting down.
TGGGCCACTAAAACCAACATCTCCCAAAGTTCAGCCCTATCAGACATATGAGCCTCTCTCCATCCCTCTCCCTGCTGTATGTTTTAACAGTCACTTAACCATGGCCAAGCGAGCTGTGCAGTGTTACAGTGTGCTCGATCACTGGGGAACAACATCACGTGTATACCCGCCTCTTCCTCCTCTGGTTCCCACAAAGCAGGCAGGGGACATGTGAGGCAGGTCTTCCCTCCTCCTCCTCATCCTCTGTAGCCTAACCTCGCATAAATGGACCAATGTGTTTGTGTGCTGTTTTATGAGATCACATATTCTCATCTCCCCTGAACACTGCCATTCTTTGTCTCCACTCTTGTTATACTTTGAAGTTCTACATTCCTCTCCCACTGCATCACTGGGGCAGCACAGCTGCACAAGGCCAGGTCTTTACAGAGCCAAGCAGAGCAGCGATGCAGGTAAGGTGAGGCAAGAAGTGCTTGCCTTGTAAACAAATGATGGAAAGAAAGATGGAAGAAGAAGTAGGAGGGGGGAAAAGCATGAGAGAGAGAGAAAGCAGAAGGAGTTGAACAGAGGAAAATTGGAGCAGGAGGCTGGGAAGGAAGTCATGAGTTCTGCATGTGAGAATATGTTGAGGTCTGTCTGTCTATGTATTTATCTATCTATCTAATGGTTGCAGTTTACCAATTTAATTGACTTTGTGTGTGTTTGTTTGTGTGTCTTTATGTCTATGCGTGTGGTGTGGCGATCATATTTTCATTCACCGAGGGAAAAACCGCCAGCGGACCACAGGATTCCCAGCTGGGATCATCTCTAGACATAGCCACACTCCACCCTGACCCGACAGGCTCCAACCACAAACCCTAAAACCATGATGACACTTTGAAACCAACCTCTAATCCCTCAGCCCCACCTTACTGCACACACACATACACACAGTGCACGCACACACAAAATCACACACCTCGGCACTCTCATGACCTTAAGGTTAACCTCTGCCAAAACATACTACGAGTTAGAGAGACTCAGAGTGAATAAATTTAGTGTGGAAAATGGGAACTGTGACAGTCAGTGATGTTTCTGGTTTTCTTCCATTATTTGAGGGCTTTGAAGCTCCAGTGAGCCCCAGCATTGCCTCATTTGACTTGCTTAGCATACACAGAATGAAATAAAATCCTCAAAACAATCCCCTACTTTTCCCCCAATGTCTCCTTATTTAACCCTCTAGATTCAACACACCGTTATGTCTGTTATTTTTGTCATTGTATTAATTCACTGCAAAGATGCATAAGGTTTATTGACAACTGATTCCCCAGGTAACTATGCTGTAGGACAATGATAACACTAGTTAGCTAGTTGAAGCTTTGTTTCCTTGGTGGGTATCCAGCTTCACCACCTGCACAAAGACATGTGATTTCCAAAAGGTTTATATGGAATATCTTGCATCAGACCTGAGGCACGACATTTTAGCGTTACTGCACATTTGAACACCTCATAAAAGCACAAGTATTATGCACATTCATATCACCTTAACTCTTGAGTGGCCAAAATGTATTTTTATGTGCTTGTAGGAACCTCTATACAGATTGAATAATGACCTCTTGCAGTGTTATATGTTATATCATGGAGGGGATTATGGTAATATGCATGTAGGCTAAGTCATGTTTGTTGCCCCCTTAGGGACAAACAGAAGTATAATACATAGCCATATAAAAATCAATGCTGTAATAGTTCCTTATGGAAACAAATTTAAATCCTTTAATGTAAACTTCTCTGCCCCTGTTCCTGCCTCCAATGACCCACATTTGCACCGGTTCACCCCATTGGGCAGCAGTACAGTATGACTAATCCTGGCCATTAATCTCTCCCTGCTGAGAGGCTGTCATGGAAGTGATTTGGCTCAGTGATGACTCTCCTGGCTGGGCTAAAGACAGACTGAAAGCCCCCATCAAGCTCTGGTGGTTCTTTTCCCTCAGCGCTGGGAGAGATCAGGCATCACTTCAAGAATTCAACTAATACACAAGTAAAAGGGTTGACAAAAGGACGGATTGTCTTAGTTTGCACACAGTGGCATGCAAAGACAAGGAAACACATTACATCGCAACATATCTATCAAGGAACGATTCTGAGCATCAAAACAGACACAAATGGAATCCTTCACATGATGGGTGGGATCTAAACGGGAGGCAGGCTTTACTGTATGTGTGCGTGTGTGTAAATGTAAAACTGTAATTGTGTGTTCATGTGGGGACAATGCAACCCTCATCTGGTTTCTGTACTAGCTTGTCATCTGTGACACACAGCGACGACTGAGCCCCCACATTCCTGCTCCTACTGGGCTGGGCACAAGTAATAATAATGCAGTCTGCTCTATGTACAACAAATATCTTGATTTTGTCAACGTGAGCCCATGTAGTCACTGCAGCGCCCACCACAAGTCTCACCAGGACTATTTTTCTTCAATGAAATAACACTATCAAACCTAACAACACAACTGTATCTTGCTTGCGTATGTTCATGTTGCAAGTTTATACAGTTGAGTGCCCCAAGAGCCAAACTTCTAAACATGAATCCAGTCTCTCTTCTGCTTTACTGTGATGACCATGATCGGAAAAATTGGTGACGTAATGAGAACACACACTGCTCTTTGGTCGTTTAGGCAGCCTCTTCCTCACGCCATATGTCAACATATGGTGTGTCTGTGTGTGTGAGTGTTTACATACGTGTATACAAATGTAAAAAGAGATGGGAGACAAGTGAGAGAGAGAGAGAGTGCAAAGAGAAAGAGGGGAAGGGGGGGGCTAGTAAATTTTTATTTCCCTGGACTATGAAAGTACAATACACACAGACAGTGGTGTGTTTTCACTGTAGCCAGATCACTGCTTGGTGAAATGTGGTTCTGTTTAGAGGGGAGAGGGAGGGACTGCTGGGAGAGCGAGGGAGAGGAAAGAGAGAGAAAGGGGACACACATAAATGAGCTCGAATCTCCTTAAGGGTCTTATTCTTTGTTCCCATCCATCCTGGTCTTTCATGGTGTCAGAGTGAGACTGTGAGACTCCCTGAGAGCTTCTGCAGCACACCACAAATCATCCTGCATGATCCTACCAGCATGCTGCATGTTCTCCATTAGGATGAATTGCCATGTTCAATAGCATGAAGTGAGAAGGGGTAGGAATGTGAAGTCAGTTGTGTTTTGATGTGTGTGTGTGTGTGTGTCCGCGTCCAAGAGAGAATGTAGCAATGCTAAAATCTGATTTAATGGGAATTTTCCTGCTTGTTTCAATGTTGTTTAAATCATGTGGTGGCAACAAAACTGAACACTCATTTACCCAATCAGTTCAGTTCAGTTTTATTAGTCATATGTAGGTTAACACAGGATCAACGGTACAATGAAATGTGTTGGACGAGGAAACAGGTCGGCTCAGCAATAAGAACACTAGTCATAAATTTAGAATATAAGATTAATATAAGAGGATTTATGTGTAAATGTAAAGGTGACAAGTGTATACAACAGTGTTGCACATTGGGTATGTAGCAGTCCTATTTCAATAGCAGCAGTCATGGTTCATAGTGCATTTTTTATGTAAGCAAGTCAAGTCAATTTTATTTATATAGTGCCAAATCACAACAGAAGTTTTCTCAGGTCACTCTTCACATAGGGCAGGTCTAGACCATACTCTTTATTTTACAGAGACCCAACATTCCCCCATGAGCAAGCACTTGGCGACAGCGGCAAGGAAAAACTCCCCTTTAATGGGAAGAAATCTAGAGCAGAACCAAGCTGTAGCTGGGCGGCCATCTGCCTTGATCGGTTGGATTGAAAAAGAAAGGAGTTGAGTAAACAGTGCAGTAAACAATAAACAATAGACAGTGCAGACAAGCAGGTAAGGAAATATGAAATATTTAGATATATGAGTTGAGAAGCCTGATGGCCTGGTGGTAGAAACTGTCCACAAGTCTGGTGGTACGTACAGCCATGTTCTTGTATCGTCTGCCAGACGGTAACAAGGAGAACAGTCTGTGTGCTGGGTGTCTGTGTGGTCCTTGATGATGCTGTGTGCCAGGCACCGCTGGTGGAAGATATCCTGAAAGGCTGGGATATCTTCCACAATGTGGAAATGTTCATGTTTTCAAGTAAAATTTAAATACATCCTCTGATAATAAAAAGTGGTTTACATCATCTCTTCTACGGAAATCCCTTTTGCCCCACATTGAGTTTGGTCAGTTTAGATCATGGCAAAGTCCTGCAGAGACTAAAAGCTTTATGCACATGGTTGTAATTACCAAACTTTGTTAATCTTGAAAACTGGTCAAAGACGTTCCAACAAAACATCTTGGCCCTTCTAGGCTTATCAGAGGAATAAATAGTAGCCTTCAAGTCTACATAATGCCCCATTGTCTAAAAAAAGTATTTATGACCCTTACGAAACCTGTGTGTTTGTGAAAAGACAGAGGAGACGATTTGAGTGTCCCTGTCCACAGCAAACACTGCTCCGCTTGTTGCTCCTCAAAGAGGTTTCCAGTAACAAACAAGGTTTTTCCACACTTTGATAAACAGTGGATCTTCAGAGATCCTTGGGCTTAATGGTGCTCATCATTAACTGAAGAAACACTTGAACATCAAAAAGCTTCTTTCCTTCATTGAAGAATTGATTGTCATTATGGTTCCATACAACAAGTATGTGATTCCTTTTGTAAAGAAATTGTGGATTTGTGGTGGCTTAGAGCAAGCACACCAAAGAAATTGTGACAGTCTTTGATGGACTGTCAAGGAGTGCTTGCAAGAAAGGTGCTCAATCTGTAGCCATGCAAGCATTTCTTCCACATTACTACCAGGAGGGCAACCATGCCAGAACGAGAAAATATTTAAATGGACAGCCAGATAGTATGATTTAAACTGGGGGAGATCAAGTCCACCTTCACTCCAACCTTTACTTAGATGTTTCCTAGTAATTCTGGGTACTTTACCAGGCCAAATGAAAGATGAAACAACAGAGTCTAGCTTCTTGAAGTAAAATTGAGGGATGCTCACTGGAATTGACTAAAAAATGTATGAAAACCTTGGAAACGCTACCATTTTTATGGCATTGATGTGTCCCACCTTTGAGTAAACCTTTGAAGGTGTTCAAAAAAACTTCTGTTTTTCTCCAACTGTTTCATTTTCTTATCCCAATGATGCTCCAACAGCTGGCTCAGTTTTCTTGTAACTATAATTCCCAAACTGGTGAATTTATCTAGGACAATCTTAAATGGGGTGGTCTTCAGGAATGCCTTGACTACCAGTTGTGTTAAAGGCATTAGTTCCCTCTTTATCCAATTTATGGTTAAGTGCTTCTTGTAATAGATTCTTCAAGTCAGTGTTGAGATCTGGTGACCGTGAAGGCCAAAGCAAATGACTGCTTGTTGAAGCATTCAGTGATCCCTTGTGGCTTGGAAGTATCTGTATTCACAATGTTCCTCCACTCATTTATTCAGGTTTTTTCTTTAATTTGTCACCCAACTGTATATGAGGCTGTGTACCAAAAAGATAGCACTAAAATGGCTTTGGTAATAAGATATTTCAAAGATCTCAGAGTGAAGGTTGAAGCCGAAAGCCCTCCTAGAGATGCACTAGACCGTTTTTGTCGAGAGTGGTGAAATCAGCGCAGTGGGTAGCAACATTTGAGATGTGCTCAGCTGTCCTCACCAATATACCACCCAGATGGCCACTCTCACAATGTTAACTTCCTATCAGCACTTGTGGCAACAAAGCACAAGGATGTGTCAATCACAATCCCCAGTGGGCCGAGGCAGTAAATAGCAGGACTATTTGAATAGCAAGCGTAAATTTGACACACTGTGACAGAGAAACATGCTCTTCATGCTTTGCTGTTAATTTAATTTATTAATTGACTGTGATCTGTTGGAGTGTGCCGGGTTACATGTGAATCTTCATGAGAGGTTGTGAATTTGGAGTTTGAACTTACTTTCTGCTAAATAACCCCCAAGTATGGCAACTAGTTATAATCTATCTAATACTTTTATTATTTGTTTTGTTTCAATCTGATCATGACCCATCATGACCTCTTCACCTTTTTAGTTTTCCTCTTCATAAGTGTCATTGTTGGCTCCTTTTCCACAACCTTATGTTAATGCAAATGCATCCTAACAATCACCAAAGATAATTTCCTTTAGTGAGGCTCTTGTCACGTCATCCGGGTAGCCTGAAGGAGTGTTTTTTTTGAAGAGTGATGATAGTGAAGCCATGTTATCCACAGTGTGAGGGTTTAGCTGCTTGGCCTCTGTTATAACAACTCTAGGAGTCTTGAGGAATGTGGGTTTGTCCTGCAGTCCGTTACTACCCCCTCTCTCTCTTTCTCTCTCTCTTTTTCTCTGTCCCCTCCCCTCTCCCAAACAGGGCAATTCCCTAACTTTTCTCTTTTTCTCACAAGGCTATAGTTCAATATTCCATTCTGGGGCACATATCCTGTCTCAAATTCCGACTGTAGGCTCCTCGACGCCAAGGCACTCCAATTGTTGCAAGGTATTGTGCATTAGTGATCTCTTGACAACAATACAATCAAGTTATCAATGGCTTTGATAGTGACTATTGTTCCAGAGGTCCGTTGTTTCACGGGTGATTATCTCTCATGCATGTGTGCTAAATAGATGCGGATCAAATCTCAAAGTTAAGATGCTGAAAGGTGGATAAAAAGTTTAGTTGATGTTGCAAAGCGGGTGAGGCGCGGGAGTTGCAACTTTTTTTTTTTTTTTACCGGCTTTCTAAGAAAGTGCATGGAAAGAAGAAGAAGAAGAAGAAGAGGAAAAACGACAGCCTAGTCACGTTATACAGTTTGATTGCTTGTGAAGTTTTCATCCGTATGGAGAAGCTTTCCTGGCGAGCAAAGTTGAATTAAAAAAGCGCAAAAACCCACTGTATTTTTCCCCATCTGGGATTAAGTCGTGTTTCAGCGAGTAGGAGCTGATGTTGCGTTTTTCTCCATTCATAAAGTTGCGGTGACATGCAGAGCTCGTTTTCAGGGCTGCTGCAGTATAGTGGAAAAAAACAAACATGTCTCTCTGTCAACTTGCAACAAACGGCTTTTGTGATTGTTTTTTTTATAATGTAGATGAAACCAGGACTCTTTACATGAATGTTTATCTCCTTTATGGATTTTAAGTGTGCCAGATGGTACTCATCAGTGAATTTACAGTAAATCTATCTCACTGCATTTTGCATCTAATAGGCGAACATTCCTGGAGATAATTTTTTCCTGTGATGTGTTTTGCTTCTAAAATGTTTTGTGCGTTTATAAAAAATATATGTAGGGTTAAATTTAAAGCAAATATGTCTCTCAACTGATTAAATGATTAATTGATAATGCAGACTGAAGGCTTTACCTGCTTCGTTTTGACAGCAGGTTTATAGAAGCGCTCAGCAAATCGCTGCTCTGGCTGCCACTCTTTAATTGATCAGGCATTTCTTTTGTTCTGCATTGATCCCGCCTCCAGTCAGTTCTCTTACTGCAAGCAGCTACGGCTATAACTTTTTCTGTGTGTGTGTGTGTGTATGTGTGTGTGTGTGTGTGTGTGTGTGTGTGTGTGTGTTTGAGTGGAAAATCTTTGTTTTTTTATATTACTCAGGCCTTAAGAAGGTTAATATGCTTGCCAATGGAGCATCATACTAATAGTCTACCTTTGGAAAATTGACCTCCTTAAAGTAGTTTTGTCAGACACACAAAAGTCACACAGTGGCAGACATATTTCAGTGTATATTGTGCATGAGCAATGTGAAAATGTGAATAATTATTGGCAATTATGTTTAACTATATCTCCTCCTGTCTAGTCCCTGACTTGCAAACTACTGTCTGTATTTTCCTCTGTGTGTCTGCATGCCTGAGTGAGTTCACTGCTCGTCTATCTCTCATCTTCCATTAAAATGAATTTGAGTCAGTGGGATGTGCATGGGGCCATATTTCTTCTCCTTTTCTTTGTCCACCCTAATATATTTACGGTTGGACCCACGGCTACAGGGCTGGAGGCTGGGTCTGCTAAGGTTATATATCACCAGGGGCCCACAGTTCACTCTTAAACCTGTGGTCTGTAATGAGGTGGAGAAGAGAAAATAAACCCCACGGCTGTCCAATCCAGTCGGACTCTGGATGTTTTTCAATTTAATATACTCTAATGCAGTTAAGACAGGCTTATAAGACTATATAGGCAACGTATGGGGTTAGCAAATCTGAAATAATTTGATTTAGAGATCCAGGCCCTATAAACCACATAATAAGGAATGATTGGAGTAATTTAATTTTGTGTCTGTATATGGTTGAGTAAATGGTCTTTGTTAATAATTAAATGATCCCACTTTTCTCTCTGATTGTGGAATGTGTGATGGAGCGAGAGAACATTTTGAGGTTATTGATCATCTTTACCTCACCATTTAACTCTTACTTAGCTCTCCGTCCCTGTCCTTTTTACTAACTTCCCTCTAGTCTGTCTCTCTGGCTCCCTCTAGGCTCATGGCTATAATTTATGACAGTGGTTCCGAACCCTTTTGGCTTGTGACCCATTAAATCGAAGTAATGTCTACTCATGACCCCTTGTCACAGGTTGCATATATATGACTATGAGCTGCGACGGAGTGATGTTCCCGTCTTATATTTTTTCTTATTTGAATGCTTTACAGGCCTGATGATGTATAACTAGGCAGCTTTCCCTCAATAAAGAGCAAATATCTCAGACAAATAAAGATGATTTGTACAACAGATACATATCTTTTTAATGATATGTATTTAACCTCCAGATTTATCTTGCAACCTTTTGGGGGTTCCTAATCCCCAGGTTGGGAACCACTGATATAGAAAAATAGTAGGATAGATAATAGCCATTATGCCTAAGACATTGCAGTTGTGTTACAGTATAAAAGTGTAGAGGCTTATAAGTGGACTATTGAGACATGTTTCAATTTATATCGGCTTTGTCCTTTATAACGTCCCTTGTAATAACAATAAATATTCAATATTTATCAGTGCTCAATCTTTGACACTGAGCTTGTATCTCTCATCAATTTATGACTTTCCCTGCTGTAGTCTGTAGTCAGTACATACAGTATTTGGTGTCAGTGGAGTGATAAACCACTTATGAGACTGCTTTGAACTGCAGTATACTGAAAACAGATTGCTGGCGGTCAGGATTAAAGTGTCTCTTTCATTTCCTTGCATGTTCTTCTTTGTTCACCCCCAACTCATATGTTTTCTCTTCTCTCAATATGACCACTAAGCATGTCACAAAAAAAAAAAAAATTCCAATCAGTGGATGATTCCATTGCAAACCATTTTACAGGAGAAGTGTATGGTGTCCTGTTGGTCGCTTTGGGCTACATCACCTTATATAATTGTTTTGGCCTGTTGGATTAGCTGAACCCTCATTCTCAGTGTAAGTTTGATAGGTGTCTCTCTGTGTTGAATGTGTTTCTGAGCTTTCATCCCCTTTCTTCCTCTTTCCAGCCCCAACTCTGGAGTGCACACCAGGACTTGGTCCGGATCCAGGTGTAGATCCCTGTGCTTAGCCTGGGTCCATACGGTGAACAGAAAGTCAGAAAGAGTGAGCGGTAACACAGGGGCTATTCGGTTGGAGGGATAGCCAGACTGACCAATGGGAGCAAGGAATCTGGCTCAGGTGTTGCTGGGATGGGTGGCGGTGTGTCTTGCGGCGGTCCATGTGGCATGTGCTCAAAATGGGAATGGACCGTACCAAGCTAGCCGCTTCACCGGCACTGTGGACCAGAGAGAGGTGCAGCGGGTTCGACGCCGTGGCCAGGAGACACTGAGAGGGTAGGGATAAGAGCTCTCTGCGTGTGAATCCAATGTTTTTAACTGCTATAAAATGGAAAATACCAAATGAGCAGCAATGCATAATACAGTGTGGTATTACCTTTATTCACATTATATTGTAGCATTACTGTATGAATACAGCTGCATTAAGTTTGGTTTTGCATACACAATTCAGAACATTTGTAGCTGTATCTGGAGAGGGTTTAAAATATAAATGACTTTCCTCTCTCTGCTTTCCTGGCAGCTCTCTTTCAACTGCTGTGCTTTCTGGGCTGAGGCCAAGCTCGCCTTATACCAAATTATGCTGCTGAATACTACCACATTGTTTTCTCGAAAACAGCACATGTTCGACCTTAACAGGCTGCTTGCCACACTGAAATCTCCCAGTGTACTTACAGCAAATTGACATTTTCATGGGAAAGGGAGGAAAAAGCAGCTTTCTATACATCTCATAAGGAGATGATGAGTGAAAAGCATGACCCAAATTCCCCTGAGTGTATAAGTTAAGCTGGAGACTGCTGTGGGGAGTTTGCTGGCCCTGGTGTTTTAAGTTGAGGCGGCCAATGGGGAAATTGATGTGTGTGTGTATGGGGGGATACATATGAACATACATGTATGCATGTGCATGTTTTTAAAGGTGTTGTTTGTTTGAGTGTCTGTATGTGGGGAGTATCCAGTGAAATTAACTACAGAGATCACATCACCTCTCACCAGCTGCAACCCCCCTTACTACTCCTCCTCCTCCTCCTCCCACTCCTCCTCTCTCTCCTGCAGTCCAACTTTTTCACTTTGTTACCTAAACAACATGAATCTGGGTGTGGGGATGTTTGTCAGTGTAGCAAAGAGTTTTCACTGTATATTTCGCCACTTCTTGAAAAACAAAGGATGTTTTGTTGGGGCCCGTTTTCAGTGTCTGCATCAGTTATTCCAATCAGACTCCCATCTGTCCCAGCTTACGGTTCTCCCCAGTGCCAAGCCACAGGAAATGAGGTATTCGTATCACCCGAGGGGGGTATGAAAAGGGGCATTTGTTTCACTGCTGTAGGTGACAAAGCAGCAAAAGAAATAACAGAGGGCAGGAAAAGTAGAAAGACAGATAAGAAAGAAGAAACTGGGGGAGACGATGAGAGAGATAGTAAGAAATATCTAAACTCCATGCAGAATTTCAGTGATCTGTGATGAGTTGTGGCCTAGTAACAGTGTAGGGTAATGCTCATAGAGTTGGTGTTTTCTCTGAAAACACGTTCATTGAGGGCTCATGCTGAATAATAGAAATAGATTTGTCTGCCCTGTCATTCATTTTGGTTAATATGGAAGGCAATGTTCCACGTTAAATAAAGGAAATTATCCTCTCTGTCCATATAGTAAAGCCAGATATATTTTTAAAGGAGACGTTTTATACGAAAGACTGACTGATAATTTTAGTCCTTTGACATTTCCACTTTTATGCATTTGGCACACTTCTCAGCCGTTATGGCAGGGTTGTCCTTTTTGACACATCTCAAGTAGTCATTAAAACACAACTGAGACGATTGGCATTAATTTCAAAACATTAACCGAACAATAATTCACATTCACAGTTTGTCTAACAGACAGTGAGTAGCCAGAAGAGAAAGCACAGACCTTGCACAATCGCATATTATTCTCATTGAATAGTGTGCGGTTTCATGAGAACAAGTAACAAAAGCCTGCAGACTTTTTCCATTACATTGTTAAGCTCTGGAAGCACTATTGTGTTAGGAATGAAATGCTCATGCAATGATAGTTTTGTGTAGTGAAATAAATAGGTGATGAGATTACACAGTATCTTTGAAACTCAGGGTATGTTAAAGCTAAAAAGCTCTGTTTGCACGCTGGGCTTCAGGCCAGCATCGGTACCGCAAACCAGAGTTATTTGATGAAAGGTTTGACATCTTTTTGATTTTTTTTTTTATTGGATATCTAGGTGTTGCCTGGTAACTGTCATTTGCATTATTCCCAAACCTTGAAAACGCTTCTTATGTGCTGCGGCAAGCTCTCCAAAGCAAATAAGCCTGATGTGTGGAATATATTTTCAGTTACTGTTTGAGTGTTATTGGCTGAAAACAATCACAGTTAATCTGAAATCGGGTAAAATTAGTCATCTCCATATGTGCATGTTTCATTAAACCAGTTCTGGAAGGAAGTCACATTTTTAATGAGTAAAGTTCTGGCTGTTGATAAGCCTTTGTGTAGTGTCGGCCTAAATTGTCTTGCACAAGAGCTGTTGAAATTTACTACAACCCAATATAATACATGCAAACCCTGTCCTGTGTCTAAATGCTTTCATCTAAGAGTTGTACCAGTCACAGTGGGCTGTCAGTAACTCTGTATGGGGTTCACAAATTCTCTGTGTGGGAGATGGAGGGAGGTTAGTTTAATGATGGTCATTACGCTGGCCTTGGGCTGGGGTGCAGTGTTTATTTGCTGGCTAGAGCTCCATATCCCCTGGTCTGTCTCTGGTATCGCTGGGTCTGATGCTGACTGATTGATTTATTGGCTCCCATTGCACACTGCATCCTGGCATCAGTCCTCTCAAGGGCGGTATCTGATCAGACCTAAGGCTTGCTGGCTGGCTGGCTGGCTGGCTGGCTGGCTGGCTTGCCTGCGTTACTTGATGGGTGATTGACCGTCTGGCTGGGAAAGGGAGAGAGGGAATGTGTGAGACTGAGACAGAAAGTTTTTGCTTCTTGCTTTCAAATGCTCTAACAACTAAAAGAATCGAATATTTATAGTTTAATAAAATCTCTAGTATGTTAGACTTGAAGAATCCAGCCAGGTTCTTTTTTTTTGCCGCCACGCACTTTATTAACTTAGTCCAGCTTGGCCCAGCTTTACCCAGCCCTGCTGAGGAGAGACGCCTTGGATACTGGTTAACTTGGCAGACAGTCAGCCCCAAAGCAGAGAATTAGGATAATGTCAATACCACTCCAATAGCCTTGATGGGGTCCTCTATATGCAGTCCCATGAGGGTCTGCCTTGGCATATTCCTATTTGAATGATAATAAAAGAATTTCCTTGTCTTGGATGTCACAGGGCAAACCTTTTTACCTCAGAGCTACAGTATCCGAGTGTTTTAAGGACAGGAAAAAAGACCCACAAAAGTTTCAGAAGAATTTATATTTGAGATGAGTGAACGATTGCCAGTTTCCTTTTCTGTTTTATGCGCAGTAGGTTCCATTTTAGGTTTTTATTTGTCTGCATTTCATGCTTATGTGCACGCTAAGACTGTGCAATAAAGAGGATTATTTGGGACAGCTGATAGGCATGTGGTCTCTAAATAAAGCGGTGTTTAATGTCAAACAGTATGAAAAGATTTAGCCATCAGTTTACTCCCCACATTTGACATCGCTGCACATATTCACAAACACACTATTATACCCTCACACTTAAAGACATGGCACTGGCTCATTGCAGAGCTGTATTTGATTTACAATTATAACTGTGAAATGACTCATAGTTTAATCACAAACATTAGCTTTGCCACAAATAATCCGAATTAACAAGTATCTTGGATGATAAAATTTATTTTTATGAAAACAGAACAATAATTAAATCTCTGGGGTTTGTGTGGTAGACCACAGTTTAAGTCGTTGTGCTATATAACTTAATCTTCTCTCGTCTGTCAGCCAGAGAGGTCATCACAACACACACACACACACATCACCACCACAGCATTTAGTGATTTACTTACTTAGATTTTGTAAGTGCCCTTTTTTTGTTACAACCCCTCACTCTTTTTATTCTCTCTTTTAATTATCGTCATAAGTTTCATCCGCTGTTCCAACTTCTTTTCATCTTCACTTTCTTCTTATACATTTTGTCCTTCTTTTGTTTGTTTGTCTTTGCTTCCTTAATTCTTTCAATAATGACCGTTTTGATAATGACTTTCCGATATACCGATTGCTTGTTTACTTCTACTTAAGCTCAAATTAAATGCAGAACTTTAAAGAATTTTTCCATAGTGGTTCTGTTACTAGTTTAGAGTACCTCTTCCACCAACGTCTCCCTTATCACCATCTGGTTTTGGATCATTTTCTATACACTACATTCCTCTATCATCCCCACTCTTAGATCTGATAGGAGAGCAACAGGCCCAGGTGTTGCTAGAGGCAGCAATATGTAAGAGTTTTAGCCCCGAGGGGGGTCAGATACCAGACAGGAGACCTTTGACCTATGACCATCACACTGACACACACATACATGGACACAGACACCTGACCTGGAGCCCTGGCAACTGTGAACTTTTGGTCTTTGTCTTTATGGAAACAAACTGTCTATAGTCATTTTCCATGCCTGTCCAGCGCTGCCCTTCCTTGTAGGTCAGTGGAGGCCGGCTGCTCTGGACTGCCTTAACCTCTGACCCTGTGGATTCCTGCATGTGGAGTAGACCCTCAGGCTACAGCTCTTAACATGTTGATTTGGCACTTTCTAATTTTGTAACTCTCTTTGCTAAAAACCTAGATGAACCACAAAAAACTCAATGCTTTTCAAAAGTAGAAGAAAATTCATCCTAAAGGTTTAATACTGTATGTAGTTTTATATATATGTTTACTTGGCCCTCTCCATGTCCAAAAATCCCAATCAGACTGCTTCTTCCTTCGACTTTGAACTCTGGCCACTGTATCATTTTTTCTTCTATTCTTCATATTTCCCCTTGGATGAGGTGGCAGCCATTTTCCTTTTATTACAATTAATGGCAGTTAATGAGCAATCCACGGGCCGGGAGGCAACTTCAAAGGCTGAGACATGGCCACAGAAGAGTTAATCTCCTTTAGATTGAGCCCTGAGAACAGTAGGACATTTCAATATTGAGGAAAACCCCCGGGGCTTAAACTCCATTTTTTTATGCCTGTCTTTCATTCTGTTTTACTTCAGTTCGCCCTCTAAAGCCTCTTCTCTGTGAGAGACCAGGCACTGACCTGGAGGAAAGACAGAGAGAGAGAGAGAGAGAGAGAGAGAAGAGAGAGAGAGAGAGAGAGAGAGAGAGAGAGAGAGAGAGAGAGAGAGAGAGAGAGGAAGAACAACAAACTAGAACACCTCAGGGTCAGGCCCATATAATCCTTCATATATTAACATCCCCCAGGTCTGTAACAGTGAAAAATCTTAAATGCTTTGTGGAGAAATAGATCAGGGAAGTCGGATTCACTGCTCATTAAGTGATGGAATGCTGATGTCTCGCTCTTTGCATTACTGAAGTTTTTTCGAGTCCTTGTTCGGTTTGTGTGTTTGCCCCAGATATTCAACCCCCACCAAGGGTCTTATGCTGCTCTCTCCTTCGTTTCCATATCTGTTTTCCGCTCCCACTCCTCCTCCTGCTTCCTCTACTTCTCAACATAAACTTGTTTTGCTTTCCCTCCCACTGATCCCCTGTTCCTTTCCCACCGTCCTGTCTTCCCTCCTCCTAACCGCCATTCCTCTCACTTTCTTCACACTTTCTCTCTAATACCAACCCTTTGTTTGTGCAAATGTCCAAAAGAATCTGCCTTTCTCTCCTTCCTTATTTTTATCTTCCCTCTTTGTCTCACCACTAATTTTACCTACATAAATATCTCTCGTCTGCCTGTCCACCTGTTTGTCTGTCTCTCTGTTCCCTGTGCCATCTGGTAATGTGGTTGGAGGTGTGCTCTGCTCTCCGTCCATCAGAGATTCAAACCCCAGCTGTCATCTCCCTGGTGACAGCCAGGGGATACTTACGGATACTGTCTGGTGAGGAAGAGAGGGAGGTCATCTGTTTCACACAGGAGGAACATGAGAAGTTCATCAGAGCTAACACTTATTTTTTAATTTTAGATGTGGACTTTTAATTTACTGGTTTAATCAACTGAAAGCTTTACATTTCTGTTGCAGTTTGTTGGCTAACAAAACTGCTTTTACAAAACAGCTTTGAGTGTCATATTGAGTTTTACTGCTGCTTTTGATTTCACTACAGCACTAAAATGATAAGTAGATTAATCAGTTAGCCAATCAACAGAAAATTATTTAACAACAGTTTTGGTGATTGGTTAATCATTTAAATTGTTCATCAAACCAAAAATGTAGAACAGTCGCTGGTTCTCAAACCTATTGTTGGGCTGCTTTTCTCAATTTACATCAACGTAAATGGATTACCTTCAGGCGCTGGACTGTTGGTTGGACAAAATAAGCAGTTTAAATCACTGACTGACTGACTCACTGAGTGATGAAGTTACACCATTGGTCGGTCGGCTCAGTGTTTGAATTTCCCCATTGGCTGTTGCTCTTTCAAAATGAATCGGTGTGAACAGTTTCTCTTGCGTCCTCAGGGGGTGTTTACAGTGGAGCCCTGAGTGCAGCTCACTTTCACTGGAGAATGAGCGCAGCCGCAATATAAGTTTTAAAAACACATATTTACTATCACATTTACTCTCCTCTAAATGGAGGCAGGAGCGCCAACCCCTGGATACAAAGAGATGCGACAGATCCATTTTTACCAGCCTGCATGGCGGCTCGCAGCTAGTTAGTATGGCTAGCATCATTAGTATAGCTTTGCCGTGCTGTGTGTAGCCTACAGACTGTATAAAATAAGGTGTAGCTGCGGTGTTTCCAGTTTAACAGCACCATGCTGGGCAGGTGACAGGTATGTTTACAGTGTTTGTGTGCTCTGAAAGACATCACAAAGTCACACAGCTGACAGACTGTAAGCCTAGCATGCTAATTCTACGTAAACATATGGATGAGACCGTATGTTTACAAACATCCGCAGATAGAAACGGATGAGAGAGCAGGGGGAGTTCACAGATAATAAGAATAGTTATAATTAAAATTAAAATAAGTTCTATTTCAAATCAAACATCCAAAGATATGAGTGGAAAGTACTGTTTTTGCAACTGCATTTAGACCCTTTTTTTTGACTCAAATGTTGCTCAACCATATCACGTGATGTGCTACTTCAGTACACTTTTAACAACAAATATTACTGGGACCACTACAGAAAATTGCAGATGAACATTTAATATCCAGGAATTCACATTATAGACACTACCACTGACTTGTAACAAATTGGCCACAATTTTGCACATTCACCATACACGATCCAGCCATATACTAGGTTTTGACCGAGTCCTGTTAAATCTGTCTCTTGCATGTCCCACAAATTTATGGAAGTGCAATAGTATTTACCTTGAGTATACTATTAAAGGCTTTATGAGTTGTTGTCTAATTTTACTAGTCCTTGGTTAGCATCTCAAAACACTGGGTAATCTAGCGTTACTTTAAACAGTCATAAATTATGTCCTGGGGACAGAAATTGTCTAAAGTGATGTGATCCCTGTCGCAAATGACTTTACCATGAGCATCTGGATCAGGCTTTATCCCAATATACCAAGCTGCGGTCCCTCAATTCTTAGTCATGCCAACAGCAAATGCAAACAACTAACCACCAACACAGATGACCACAGATATACCCGTCATTATACGCTTTGAAAGGTCACTAAGGATATCATTAGTACAACCACACAGTTGGAGTCCCTTCAGCTTGTTTAACAGCTTTATGCAGTGATTTCAGTCAAGTGCACACACTGACTCATGCACACTTCCTTATAGAACATGGATTTTGGGTCTTAAGATTGATGCATGTTTGGAATTTTAGTCTGTTTTTAAATAAACTGAGTTATAAGTGGG
Source organism: Thunnus thynnus (assembly GCF_963924715.1). Classification (NCBI taxonomy): domain Eukaryota; kingdom Metazoa; phylum Chordata; class Actinopteri; order Scombriformes; family Scombridae; genus Thunnus; species Thunnus thynnus. The sequence continues at coordinate 18,670,877 of NC_089524.1, read as the reverse complement.
TGTGTAATTATTCATGAATGATAAAATCTGAAGTGTTCTTCCCATTAGCTTGTAAGGCAGCTGCAGACCTCTGTCCCACTGCATGTTTATGCGTGTGTTTGTGCGTGTGTGAGCAGAGCCAGTCATCTCTAGATGTGGTTTAGCCATTTCCTCAGAGGAAAGCTTTGTGGCTAACCTGCCAGGCCAATCAAGCACTCCACAAGCTGTGATGACTCTTACATCTGTCAGACAGGGTCAAAGTTCGCTGTAGGCTCACCACTAGTAAGATTTAGAGCTGACTGAGGGGTGGGCAGTGACAGGGAGCAGCATTGGATATTTGCCAGAGAACAGGGCAGCCAGGCATGGAATCTGGGAGAAAGGAGGACTTTATACATCCTGTTTAAACTCAGCCTTAGATGAAAACAAAATGCTACTCCTCATGTTGTAGGCTCCTCGCATTTCCTTCCCCCACCTCCCCTCTCTGAGAATACCTTCATCCATCACTCGAGAAGGCTTTGTATCAAAGTTTGTTTTGTTTGTAGGCCATGGAGGTCTTGGGCAGCTCAGAAAATAACTCATAACTCTGTGTATTTATTTTAGGGATTTTACTTAAAATATGTTTGGGAGGTCTGGGTGAGTAGTGAGTTTGTTTATTCTTCTCTTTGTCTTCGTCAGGCCCAATGTGTGTGGCTCTCGCTTCCATTCATATTGCTGTCCAGGCTGGAAGACTCTGCCAGGAGGGAACCAGTGTATTGTTCGTAAGTTCCTCCATCCTTAAATCCTCTTTAATACAATATAATAAAGCCCATAATAATTCTGTTGATGTCATTATCGTTGGCTGAAGGCCTGAAAAATGAACAAACCAATTGAATTCCCTCTCCTCTTCTCTCCTCTCCTCTCCACTCCTCTCCCTCTCTTCAGCAATTTGCAGGAATTCATGTGGCGATGGCTTCTGCTCCAGACCCAACATGTGTACCTGTTCAAACGGTCAGCTTTCTCCCAGCTGTGGAGCAGGAGCAGGAGGTCAGTAACAGTCACACTCATCACACACACATACAGTAAACCACCAACCTTGCTAGTGCCGAAACAATTAGTCGATTAATCAATCAATGGAAAAACAATCAGCAACTATTTTTTCTTGAAGCAAAAATACCAAACATTCCTCAGTTCTGGCTTTTAAAATTGTACGGATTTGCTGCTTTTCTATGTCTTCTGTGATAGTACATTGGATGTTTTCAGTTTCTAGCCAAAAAAGACATTTGATGATGTAACCTTAGGCTTTACTCAAGTTATGATTGGCATTTTCCACTATTTTCTAACATTTTATGGACCTAATGTTGAAAATAATTGCAGATTAATTGATAATGAAAACTATCCATAGCTGCTGCCCCAAACAAATAATGTATTTATCTGTTTTCTGAAGCTACAGCTAGTTATCTTAGCTTAGCACAAAGAATGGAAACAAGGGGAAACAGCTAGCCTTACTCTATCCAATGGTAACTAAAAACACTCTAAATGGAGATGGGACAAGGTGATCTCATGGGATGGTATATAAATAGCATGCCACTTTTAAGGACATTTCGCATTTCATGTCTAAGCATTTTTAGCTTTTCGTGTGTCATTTAAAAGTTCAATGTGTAAGAATTGGCCACCTGATCCTAACAAATAGGGGGCAGCATATCATTGGTTAGGGTATGGGAAAGACAGGGCTGCTGCTAGCCATTTGGGTGGCCTAAGCATATCAGTAGTGCAATCTTCTTCTATTTTCATTATCAGTGTTACCAGTAAGAAAACCAGGACTATACAGAGACCAGAACTTTACAATTACAGTATATATTGCACTATAAAACTACCAATAGAACTGGCAAAAAAACCCCACTCACAAATATGTGGAGGTGCAATCTTCTTCAATAAAATAAACTGAAGAATTATATTTATTATATATGTTATATTTATTATATTATATTATATTTTCATCATCAATGTTACCATTATTGTTAAAATAAATAAATACAGATATTAGTCACACGTAATTTTGTGATTTTAAGTGATTTTGGGGACACTGTACAAGAGTGAAGTTTTGGATATTTAAATTTCCCCAAATTATTCAAAAAACACATTTTTCCAAACTAAGTATTGTATTATAACCAAAAGGGACCATTGATGTGTGAAGTGATTTTGGGGACACTACACTGTGTAAGACTGAAGTTATTGAATATTTCAAATTCAAAGTTCAAATCTGTTAATATATTTCCAACTTTACTGAGGTGCTGTTTGGTGCCTGGTCCGGCACTTGGTGCCCTGTGCACAGTGTGTGATATGTGTTTATGTAGCGGTGACATTGGGCATGATCATGATATGGGTTAAAATGATCAGTAAAATGCGGTAAAAATGTCCTGACATGACTGTAAAAATGTCTAGTTAAACCTGCAGTGCAGAACTTTTACATATAAATTAACATCCGTTACATTTAAGCCCTTGCCAAATGAATTCACACAATGCTTTGATTGATTAAGCCTATCACTGCCAGATAAATCTCTCTGTATTTCACAGTATACCGGAGTGTTTTAATCTGGTGTCGGGTTTGACATTCCCGCGCTAGCAGGATGAATGCATACTGCACATGTTCTATGGGCAGAACATGCACACTAAAGACTTCTGCTGGCTGAGTGGCTAACTTCCAGTTGGCTCTTTGCAACTTGAATGGGGATAAAACAATTTAATAGTGCGGCTCCAAATGTTTCCAAATGTTATCAGACCAAATGGATCAAATTCTGATGAAATGAGTCATTTCACAGGAGTTGTGTGACGCTCAAAACAATTTATCCACTGTTTTACAGCCACAACAGTAGCGGCAAGCATCAACAGTGTTTTTGTAATTACTCTCACTGCCAGAAGGGGGAGACAAAAGTCCCGCACTCTAGCTTTAAAATGTCCTGACATGACAGTAAAAATGTCCGGTTAGTGGTCTTGAACAGTGCTCTCCTGCTGCTTTTGCAACTTTTTGCCAACTATCTAGCCCAACCCGCCTCCTCCTAATAAAGCAAAATCACCTTCTTCTTCCTCTGTTGTTAAATAGCGGTTGGCAAACAGCTTTTATGTGCATTACCACCATCCTCTGGATTGGAGTTTGGATCAGAATGATTTCTATACTATTACATTAAATTCTCCTATTAAGTCCTGTGTTTTCTAAAAATCTGAAAATAGCCCTGTACACTCCTTTGCAACATTTAAAAATCAGCCTATAATAGAAAGTCACATTATATTGACATCATCTGAAATGCATCACTTCCCTGTCACTCAAATGTAACTATAGGTTGTTTTTGGCAACTGAATTTATGACCTAAATGGCGTGAAATTACACACGAAAAACAAAAAATACGTAGTCATAACACACAAAATGACTTCGAAATTGGCTTGTTATTCATAGGCCACTTGGTGATACCAGACGGGGTGGGAGCAATGATTTCCTGGAGTCTCTCCTAGTTGCCTGGCAACTGCTTCCAGCCAAGAAATAGTCTGGCACATAACCCCCCGTAAAATGGTGAACTGTCTTTTTACACTGTGGGTTTGGTTTTATACGGACAAGACAAACAAGAAGTAACATGTTGATTTAGTGAGCTTTAGAAGTGCAGGTAGGTGGGTTTTGTTACTTTTGGACAGAGCCAGTCTAGCTGTTTCCCACTGTTTCCAGTCTTTGTGCTAAGCTAAGCTAAGTGGCTGTTTGCTGAAGCGTTATATTTCACACAGAGACATGAGTGGCATCAATCTTCTCATCTAAGTCTCAGCTAGAAAGCGCATAAGCATATTTTCTAAATTGTCAAAATGTTCATTTAGAAGCCAACTCCCTAAAACCTGAGCTATAGTGTCCATCAGTCTTGTACAATCTATTCAGATAATACTAAATTCCAACACACTGCGCTACTTTTTCTGTGTATACAACTGAGGCAGTAGGGTTGCATAGTTGTATAGCTTTCATTTAGCTTTAGATTGAAGCTTTTTGCTGATAAGCATTAAAGATTTGGCCTACTGGTCTTATCCAATTGCTTACTGTACATATACTAACTGTACATGGATTGGCAAAATAGTTCAGTAGATTGTTATTGTAATGGTATGTCTAGAAATAGTATATTCCTATTATTCTTCCGAATGGCCTTGAGCATTTCTTCACTCTACTGTGTGATTCTATTAAATGGCTCAAACCACTGACAAAATGGTATTGCCTGTTACACTGAGCAGTTTCAATTCCTACTCATGCAATTGCCAAACTATTTCCCAAATTTAATGGGCCCACCCTTCTCATATGGGAGCCAGAATCGTACTGTAGCCAGTGTAATAGTAGTGTGTGGCGTTCCAGGCCTGCGCTAAAGCCTGCAGGTCACAGGGTTTGTCAGGATTAAAGCAGAGAGTCTGGCTGCCCCAGCTCAGTCTGCTGGGCTTAGTTACAGACCACTTAGGATGTGTGTGTGTATGTGGAATGGAGTGAGGTGTTTTACCTCACATGCAGAGTGTGTGAAATTATTCATTAGTGATATAAGTGCACTGTGTACAAGGTTTAAATATGAAGTTAATATGTGCAGGACATGCCGAAAAATATTGTTTTAAGCACCACTTTGGGAACATGCAAAGTATGTGTCAATGTGTGTATTGAGTAGCATGCAATGTGTTCAGCTTCACTGCTTTAGTAGGTCAAAGTCAGCTTGTCAGTCACGCCTGGCCCCTGCCAGACCCTTTACACATGCTCACATTCCATTAAGCCCGCTAACACACACATTTTCACATGCACAACTGCACGCACAGACAGACACACAGACATCCATAGAAACTCATTCAGACAGACATACAGAAATGCCTACATGCGCGCACACACACACACACAGTAAGCATCTGTTGGCTGCGACCCAGAGGTGTAAAACAGGATCTGTTCCAGTCATAAGTAAGGACGACCCTTAGAGGAAGGGCATGGGTGCAGAAAAACAGCCTCTGCCCTGTATGGGAGGATACACACAGATCTCCTGCAGAGTCAGTCCTTTGGCAAAAGCTATGAAGTCATGTTCCTTTGGGGGACGAAATGCGCAGAATGTGAAGTGATAAATTAGAGCGAATGGTTAGCAGAGCTGGACTAAACTGATCGTCACACTCTATGATTCTCAGCTTTCCTCTGTAGGGATTTATGGTGGCTTTTCTACAAGTTTACAGGCAGTGGAGAGGCAGGAGAGGAAGCTACTGAGATGTGATTGGTTTAACCAGAGACAACTTTATTGTTCTATGATTAGTAGATAGGAAAGATGTTTTAATGGTCTGTTAGAGCCGTGTGTTTCACTGCGAAAAACGTTCCCCTGGCCTCTTAGGCAGCTTTAATGAAAGTCAGAGGTCAAACAGCTTTATGACCTGAGATAAACCTTAACCTCCATCAGTTTACTGAATGCTGTGGAGTGACCCCTAAGTAATCATACAGGCCACTGTGTTTGTTAAAGCTTAGCAACCTCCTCTATCAATTATTGATCTCAAACATGAACGTATAATCCCTCCAACCTATCATGTAACCCATGTAACCCATTTGATATTTAGTTATAAAGTTTTGTTTTGTTTCGAATTCCCACAGAACCATACTCATTGGGTTAGTTGTATTTAACAAATTAGAAAAGTTGAAAACTGTTTTCACAACATTATCTGTCTCATAGGTTTTAGGCACATACACCTAATTGTAGATCTTGTCTTTCCAAAAGTCCCACATTTTGCCATTGGAGAGAGTCCACCATTTAACAGGATAATTCAGTGCAGTTGGAAACAAATTGCAGCTCCATGGAGATCTGTTTGGAAACGCCAATTTCCTCTGCCTTAATTATACAGCCTGATTCTAGCACCCTGGTTCGCTGGTTTATAGATAGCATCTTTATGTCTCGCATCTTGCCTGTGGAATGCAGAGGTTTAAATAAATCAGCAACACATTTGCGACTTTCTACATATTATCACATGTCTGCGATTATTGTTGTATCCGGACAGATGGTCGTCTATGATTTTTTTTAATGATTCCTCCTGGAATCTTCACTGGTTGCCAGTTAACAATATAAGCAGGATAGCCTGGTGGGCATTTTTAGAAATGTACACATTTCCAGGAATAGGAAAGTAAAAATCTTTGCAAAAGCCAAGGTGGCTTTGTAACTGCATGAGTCACTTTTACTGATAACCTAGAGATACATGTCAGTTCCCAGGCAACAAGGGTTCACGCTGTAAGTCACCCTTGTAATAAACTCACTAACAGTGTAGGGCAGAGCAGCTGTGCTGAGGATCACATAGGGTCATCTTTATAACCTTGTCTTCCCATAACCATAATTATGAAATCATTACCACTGACATTCTCGCCCTAATGCTGAGAAACAGCTGTCTTTAGACTGAAAGGCCTCCATTGGCTATTGTAAAGGGGCATTAGTGAGCCCTGGGAAAGGAGAGAAGGTCCTTTTTAATTAGAAGCCATGCTGTTAACACAAAGTTCATCTTTGCAGACTGCAAAGTAATGCCCTGTCTTGTTAGGCATGAGGTTTATAGGCAAATAAATTGGTCTAATTTATCCAGAAAATTAATAATAAGTGTGAATTTCAGAGTTAACTCCATTGAAAACACAGGACTGTGAGTTTCCCAGAATGGAAAGAAATCTTCTGACTTTCAACTTGACTTGACAACATCTCAAGCAGCCTTGTATATCACTGCATCAGCCATCCATGCTGAAACTGAGGCTGACTTGTCACTGGTCCTTGTGGTGTGTGTAAATCAGGACAAAACACAACTATAAAACTCCTCAGTTTTCCATCAGACACACATGTGCTTGCACACACACTCACACATTCAGCACACAAACCGGGACTTCCTGTGTTTCGCAGCCTCTCGTAAAAAACACCCAGATGTGAGCAGCTCACCAACGACACTACCAGAATATAGAGGTGCATTGTGGTGCCGCAAAGCTACACCCAGCCTCATTGCTCAAGAGACTCTGAGTGAGACTATGAGTCAAGAGACTCACTCACACATCCCCCAACCCTGTTGCTCTGCACCATACAGTCTTTGCTCTGCACGTGCAGCTTTCCAGGCACAGGTCATTGGGGCAAACCATCTCTCTCCACCTGTGTAGAATGAAGTGCCACGAGGAGGGGGGAGCGAGAGGCGAAGTTAGCCAGTGAGATCATCTCCTTCTGTCTCCAAATGTGCTTGTTTGCTTCCCTTTCCTCCTCCTCCTCCTCCTCCTCCTCCCTCTCCTCCTCCTCTTCCTATCTAGTTCCTGTGACAAAGAAAACACATGACACTAACTGACTCTATGACCGGTACCCGCAATGTTTCTCCATCTCGTTAGTGCCTGTCCCATCTTCCTCTGTTGCTGAGGGCAGAGAGTTCAGAAGCACTTACTGCTGTATCTTCTGTCCCACCAGCCCTAGCCAAAGTCTTTCCCCATGCTTCCTTGACCTATTTAGAAACATTTTTTGTGGGGTGGGGGGAACTGAAAAATGGAGGAGTTTACCGAAGTTGCCCTCAGTTTTGGGGGAGTCTGAGTTGCGGCACGCTGGAACGATTTCCTCCACGGTTTGTTCCACGGCAAGGAAAACTGTAATCATTCACTGCAATCATTATTCATGTTTTCAAGCTGAGGTTGAAACCTGAGAGGAAGACCTGACCCATCTCTTGTGAGACTGAATGAGAGGAAAGGAGAGAAAAAGAGACAGAGCACTAATACACTAACCTAGAAACCCAGCCTACTCCAGAGTCCCAAACTATTTGCTTAATTTATCACCATATGTTGCCATGAGACACAATCCAGACAAAAAGTAGATTCTGCCAGATCTGTACATACAGTCTGCCAAGTGTTGTGCACGAGAAAGTTAACTGGAATTCCTTCAAGACTTTAGAGGCATTAAATACATGGAGCGAATGAAAGTTTTGTTGATGAATTACACCGTAGTCTTAATTACGCATGGTCCCCATCCAAGAGCCGTCCTATCTGACTCATGTAACTGAAGTCTATGCTGCATGAGCTGCCGGTAAGGCAGGCGTGGGTGATTACAATGAAAAGCTACCTAAGAGTATATTCACTCATCATGACTAACACAAGTCATATTTACCGTGTTTGGGTACAGTCAGAAATAAGTGGGTGGATTAAAGTGGCTGAAATGCCTCCTGTTGGCAAGTGTGCAAACTCAGAAAGTCTCATTTGACAAAGTCAGCTACAGGGAAGCTCAGTCATTTCCCCTCTGCTGCTCCGTGCTGCATGCCAGCAATGTTGAAGAGTGAAAGAGACATAAACAGACAGATGGAGAGAGAGAGAGAGATAAAGAGAGAGAGGAAATTAATGTTGACCTTGCGATTAAGATATAGAAAGAAGAGCATGAGAGGCGCAGAGGGAATAGGGAAAAGTGGAGGAAGGAAGAAAAATGAAAGCGCAGGGAGACTAAAGGACAATAAAATATCCTCTTGAGCCTGGATGAAAGTAAAAAGAGGATGCAAGGAAACAGTAAGAGAATACAGTCTGCTGACATCCAGCGCTGTAGGTGTCTTCTCTTCTCTTGTGTTGGGTAAAAGGCTGCCTCAGCTGTGAGTTGCCTGCCTGCCAGGAACACCAATTAGTTTACCTCATGAAAGCTGCTGATACGTTTGAGACTGTCAGATTGGAGCTCTTACACTCTGGCATAGCAGTCTGCCAGCCAGGAGGGTCCTGCTTCATATCATAATAACCATACTACCACAACACTGATGGTCTGTTTACTATTCAACGTTGCTCCTTTCTCTCTCTTACATCGGCCCCTCTGTGCATCCTGTTATGTTTGAATTTTTTTTTTTTTTTTTTATGCAGTTGGACCAAAATTTTCTTTCCCCCTCTCTCTTAGCCCCCTCACCCAGTTTCCCTCTCCTCTCAGCAAATTCCTGACTGACTGACTGTAGCATACAGCTGGCTCGACTTATTGCCTACCCCCAGTCCGCTTGATTAGTTTGGTTTCTTGGCCTGAGGGTCTTTGATCCTTGTCTGTTGATCTAAAGCTGCGAAAGAAACACCAGTGCTGTGCAAACCCAACTGAAGTGGAAAGAGCCTCTTAATGTGTTAAAGTGACCATACTTATTTAACACTCAGTTTGGAAACAACTCTGTATGTGCTTTTAAATTGGGTAATAGCATAATGAAGCAACCAGTCAATTGATTAATAGTCTGTCTCATTTCTTATAGAAGGTTTGGTTGATAATATCATAAAAGCTGTTGTAAATAGTAAAACCTTTTCAATGAAAGAGTAATGATGTTAACTTTCATCGTTTTATTTGTTTTGCAGTAATGTAAGAGCTTGTGTTATTTGATAAAACATGGGATGTTAAGGCCTGTTGTTCATTTTCAAAGTGCCACCTAACCATCACCCTTATTTCTGCCTCTTTTGTTCCTCTCCCCTACAGTTCAGTCCTGTAACGTCAGGTGTATGAATGGAGGCTCCTGCGCAGAGGACTCTTGCTCCTGCCCGAAGGGCTACACAGGCAACCACTGTGGACAGCGTGAGTGCAAGCCGCTGCAGAGTCAGCACACCTGGGTGTGAATGTGTGTGTGGGGGTGATTACACAGTGTCGGTCCTTATAACTATAGTATATACTGTAGTTATGAGGACCAAAGATTCAGGAAAATAGAAAGGTGATGGAAATTCTGCATATTGTCCTCATTTTAATGGAATTCCTGCACCATTCTGTCACTGTTTCTTTATATTTGGACCTCATAAATATGCAGCAACAATATAAATTGTTGGGTTGATGACTTTAAACACTATGGGTCACCATTGGTTCAGCTTGCATGTACAATAAAAAACACAATACACTGGAACATTGCCACATCCATCAAATCTGTCACATGTCATACATTTTTCCATTCCTAGCCCAAATACTGGGAAGGCTGACTATATTTTAAAAAAAGTGGTACTATAGTTGTTTAAAGTTTGGATTAGGGTTAATTTGGGGGTTAGAGAAAATATTAAAGTGAGGCATGAAGTGAAGAGAGTTGATGCTATTGTCTAAAGGATTAATGTCAGCGAAAATCCTCACATATGTTTGCAATACAAAAATACCAAATGTGTGTATGCGTTTGTGATTCAAGTGACTGAAAGGCAAAGTCATTTGAAGCTTAATGAAAGATGTCTGTTTGAGAGAGAGAGAAAGAAAGAATGCAAAGTGTGAGTGGGTGTGAAGAGTGTAATTCTGTGTGATTCACTTTCCTTTTGTCTCCTGTAGCTGTGTGTGAGAATGGCTGCCAGAACGGTGGGCGCTGCATTGGGCCCAACAGATGTGCCTGCGTCTATGGTTTCACTGGCCCGCAGTGTGAGAGAGGTGAGATCTCATTCTCATTCTTATGTTGATACAGTATGTTTTGATGTCTTTTTTTCAGCTCAGTTTGTATTGATATGACATAGTCTTGCTTGGTATTTTAGTGGGGAAACTAGAGGGTGCGGAAACAATGCACGGGGAAATTGCAGTATTTTTAATTTAATCGTTTTGGTTTGTTTTGATCATTGATCCAAAAGAGCATGAAATATAAAGGGTCAGGTGATCAGCAGTATTGTAAACTCAGCTATTTTGCCATACCTTTGTAGGAGAGAAATCAAAGGCAAACAATATAGCTATTAAACTGTCCAGTGTAAGCATCCCTTTGATTTTGCAGATTAGATCAGTTTAAACTGATTATATCATTAACTTGATTTAACTTGAGCTATCATACTTAAGGCAGTTGAGGATGCACACAGTTTTATGTACTGTGCATTGAGGGATTATAACATTTTCAGTAAACTCACTTTTGGTTTCAACTCCAAATGTGTGATTTAGATGTTACTTGCTTAATTTGGCTCAAATGTGGTTTTACAACCTGTGTGACCATCTGCCTGTGTTCTTTGTCCTGTTGGATTCTCAGCATATAACTAGGTATTTAAAATGTTATGTTATGACCCGGCTCTTAGGCCAAAACAAATACGGGACACACCATGATAATATTTAAATAAAAGATATTTTATTGAATCCAAATTAAACCAAATCTAACCAAATTAAAGAACTAAAGGTAAAGCATTGGGTGTGGATATCAGTAACATCAGTGGTTTATGGTATGCATGAGTGTAAGATGTGTGTGTGTGCGTGTGTTGCAGGGTGCAAAACAAAGGCATAAGAATAACTGAAAATAGCATATTCAACCAAACAAACGGATGCCTGAAGGGGAAGGGGAAAGGGAGACAAAGAGAGAGAAATGCTCTGCAGCCAGGCTTAAATAACCTGGAACACCCTGGGGTCCCCAGGTGTTCCAAGTTACCCTAATGATCCACCTGCAGGGCAAACAAATAGACAGGTGAACCACAAAGCAATGCAAAATGACTCAGGACTCATCACACTGCTCCCCACAAAAATAATTTCACAATATACACAATAAACTCAACAGTGAGCAACAGCTACCCATACATGGAACTGGATCCTGGAAGCAAATTAAGACGGAGAGAGAACGCAGAACAGAAACAGGCATTGATAGAAACCCCAAAGTTGGCCTAGAAAATTAACACAAGGGACAAAGCATCTGCCACAATATTATCTGTGCCCTTAATATGTCTGATATCCAACCAATATACCTGGAGCAACAGAGACCAGAGCACCAGCCTCTGGCCACTGGCCTATCCCCTAGGCCAATGTAAACTTCAAAATACTGTAAGGCCCAAATCAGAGCCAGAGCCTCCTTCTCAATCACTGAATAGTTACGCTTGTAGGAACTGAATTTCCTTGAAAAGTAGCAAACAGGTCTATCAATGCCATCTTCACCTTCCTGCAACAAAACTGCGCCAGCAGCCACGTTACTGGCATCCAGCTGGAGCTTGAAAGGATCATTCAGACGTGGTGCAGCCAGAACAGGGGCCAAACACAACAAGGTTTTGACATTCTCAAATGCACTCTGACACTTGGGGGACCACACAAATTTCGCTGTACTTTTATTCAGGTCAGTTAATGGTGAAACCATTGTGGAAAAGTTCCTGCAAAAACCACGATAATAAGCATACCAGATCTTTCTTAGCAGTGGGGGGAGCATACTCCTCCACTGCTTGCACCTTTTTACACACAGGACGCACCTGACCCTGCCCGACCACTCTGCCAAGATACGTCACTGTCGCCTTGAAAAACTGACACTTGGCCAGATTGACAGTGAGATGCGCCTTGGCCAAGCGATCAAACAGAGCTCTAATCCGCTGAACATGTGCATCCCACAAATCGCTGTAAATCATCACATTGTCTAAATAGACCACGCACCCCTCCAACCCCGAGACAGTCATGTTCATCAGACGCTGGAATGTTGCTGGCACATTCCTAAGCCTGAAACTCATGACTGTATACTCATACAGCCCAGACGGAGTAATGAAAACTGAGATTTCACATGCACGCGCAGAGAGTGTGACCTGCCAATACCCTTTCAACAAATCACATTTACTCACAAATTTTGCAGGACCCACTTGATCTATGCAGTCTTCCATGTGCGGCAGCGGAAAAGAATCAGGCTAAGTGATGTTATTTGCTTTGTAGCAGTAATTGCAAAAACGTGGAGTTTTGTCTGATTTTTCCACAAGCAGAGTGGGAGATGCCCAACTACAGGAGGAAGGCACAGCAATGTTATTTATCAAAATAAACTTCACCTCAGCACCTAACGCCTTATGTTTTTCAGATGATACTCTGTAAAAAACACTGCTGAATTGGTTTAGCTTCCCCAACATCAATATCATGTTCCAGTTAATGAGTGCAAGACAGTGTATCCCCAAACAAAGAGGGAGATTCGTTAATCAGGTCAACCAATTCACTACGCCTGGACACGGGCAAATGCCCCAACCACGCATCCAAATTATGCATTGATTCAGAATTTTTTAACCAGCCACACACAATAGGATCATCCAAGCTTCGGGCGTCCTCTCCACCACGCACTGTGTCCAGGGCACCTGACTTGGCTCCCACCAAAAGAGCAGGACTAATCTCCTCTTCAGAACCCCCTATGCACAGTTCAGTAGCCTCAGACACAGTACAGAAGTAATACGGCTTCAACAAACTTACATGACATAGCTGAGTAGCTTTCCTGTAGTCAGGAGTTGCAATGACAATTTTGTTCAGACAATTTTATTCACAATAAATTTTGCCTGAAACAGAGAACTCACAATAGGGAGAAGAGCCAAAACCTGATCTCCAGGGCTAAACACATGATGCTCCGCGGTCATGAAGTTCTTTCATTTTTGATTGTGACTTGCCAATTTCTTATGTGCTAACTCACCCGCTCTGTAAAGGCGCTGCATGAATCCATTCACATAATCCAAAAGATTTACAGGCAGGTCAGCCTCTTTCCAATCTGCCTGTAAAACTGCAAGTGGGCCGTGGACAGTGTGCCCCAACATGAGGTTGTTTGGGCTGAACCCCAGGCCAGCAGACTTAATGTTCTGGTTCAGCTTCCCTGTGAGTTGACAGGTATGGCACGCTCTGATGTAAGCAGCTACATTACGCTTTAACTGAGGCCAAAAAAAGTACTGTAAAATGCAGTTTTACATTTTATACACACCAAGATGTCCCGCTTGGTCATGAGACACCTTCAAAACCACGTCACTGAATTTACTTGGCACGACAACCTGAAAAATTGCGTCACCAAGAAAGTCACCATCACAGGGCACCCACACTCCCTCAAAGCAGACAGAGATGGATCAGTCTTCTGACTCTTGAACCATTCCTCTCTCGAAACAGATGAAGATCAGATAGCGAAACCACATGGTGTAGAGGCACCATAACTTTACTGCACCCTGAAACAGGCAGGTCAGGAGCAGACACTTTATGGCTCTGTACACGCGTCATGGCACAAATTGGAAAACCCCTGGCAATCCCCAGACCACTCTCATCCGGCTCCCCAGATGCTAGCGGCTTGGAAATAACCACAGGAGATGGCGGCACATGGGCCCACACAGCCCCGCCAGCCAGGCCATTGCCCAAAATCATAACCACATCATCAAACAGCATCATGGTGCACACCCCGGCAGGAACAATGCCCTGTACCAGCTCACAATCCAGCAAAATATAATGGTTTGGCACAGGCATTAAGCCCAGCTCCATACCCTTCATCAGTACAAAATTCCCTGTTTCTGTAACAGGTGAAAAAGGCAGCATGAGTGTCTAGCACCTGTGTCATGCAATACTTTAATCGTAACATGTTTGCCACTACCAACCAATGGCACTACAGCATCAGCAATGACCCTTCCCATGACCCTCCCCATGACAGTAATTACACACTCTGGCAACCTCAGGTCTGCAGGCCTACACGAGGGACCAGGCTTCAAAAATTTTGCACCACCGAAGGAATTACCATAGCTGTCATCCCCACCTTTCCAACCCCCCCAGAGCACGTATCTGAAAAACTACCCCTATGCATCAAAATCAGCCAATTCAGCTGCTTTAAGCGCAGTGGAGGGCTTCTGCTCATTCACATAAGTGGCAATGTGTTGAGGGATAGCATTTTTAAACTGTTATGGCACAATCAGCTCACAAAGTCTGTCAAAAGTATCAACTTTGGCAGTTGCACACCAACAGTGATAATGGGACGCCAAATCACAGACAAACTCCACATTTGTTTGCTTTTCGCCCTTTACTCAATCCCTGAATTTCTGGTGATACGCTTCAGGGACCAACTCGTATGCTTTTAATACAGCTGACTTCACCTTACTTATCATAATCCAAATCATCTTCAGCACATACAGCTGAATACGCTTCCTGAGCCAATTTTTCGCATCTGCAACATGTTCAAAAAGAGTGGAAAAAGTATCAGGGTCTTACCCATTAAATTTCGGCACCAAACACAAATTAGCCACAACATCAACACCACCCGGTGCTGAGCCAACAGAAGCAGAATCCTCCATACTAGACCCCCCTGGAGAAAGCTTGCATTCGATTAACTGCAACTTGGACTGCTCTAGCTCCAATTTCATTTTCTCTGTGTTTTGCCCAATTTTCTCCAACTCAAGTTGCTTCTCAAACTCAAATTACTTCTTCCTTTCGTTCTCCTTATTCTCCATGTCCACTTTTAACCATAACTTCTCTTGCTCAAACTAGAGAGCTAACAATTCTTTCTGCTGCTCAAAAGTCAAACCAGCTGTAGGTACAACTGCTGACAGACACTGGCATTGGCACTGGCTCTGCCACGACTAGCACAGATCACTTTTCTTTAACATACCTCATTCAAGATGACAAAACCTCATCTCTAATCACATCCTTACATTTTTTCTCTACAACAATAATGCCATAATGGTCAGTATTTTACTAACTGCTCCTTTTCACAGCCATTTACAAATGCCACTGTAGGTGCATGAAAAAACCCTGACATGGGAGTCATAATTACAAATTACTGATACAGAGAGTAACGTGTTCACTGCCAGACAAGCACTTGGACAGATGACTAACTCCAACAGAGAATTTTCCCCTAACTACCTAACCAAAAACTTAATAAAAACTCACCCCTAGTCTTCGTGTGGCTTGCGACAGGTATTTATGAACTGATAACCAGTGGACTTGTAAAGCGACCTGCAAGCAGACAACCCCACAAAATCATGTGGATGTGCCCCTAAGACAGCTGTCTGAAAACAATTGACACCAACCACATCACCACCACACTACAAAAAAACAAACAAACAAACAAACAAAAAACAAAGGAACGCAGTCCAAAGAGGAAATGCCACTACAGCCTAATGGGTACTACTCTGTATACAGAGTTATCAGGACTTACCTTCTGAACAGCACACAACAATCTGACACCAGGTCAGAAACCAATGCTTCCAGAGAAAAAAAAACACATGTTGAATATTCCAAAAACCAGAAACCAGAGCTTAACCAGAACCACTCTGGCAAACAAAGTACACAGCCAAAACCAGCCCACAGCTGGACCAAATCACCTAATCAGCTGCACAATCACACCATGCACCCAACTGCTACTCAAGGTACAACCTAACTTTCTAACAAAGCAACCTAAATGGACGAGCCCCCAAATTTATTTTGACCCAGCTCTTAGGCCACAACAAGAAGGAGACACACCATGATAACGATTAAACAAAAGATATTTTATTAAATCCAAAGTAAGGAAAATCAAAACCAAATTAAAGACCTAAAGCTAAAGCATGGGGTGTGGATATCAGTAACATCAGTGGTTTATGGTGTGCATGAGTGTAAGATGTGTGTGTGTGTGTGTGTTGTAAGGTGCAAAACAAAGGCATAAGAATAATTGAAAATAGCATACTAAACCAAACAAACGGGTGCCTGAAGGGGAAAGGGAGAGAGAGCTGCAGCAGCCACGTGGCAGAGTTGCAGACAGAGAGAGAGATGCTCTGCAGCCAGGCTTAAATAACCTGGAAACACCCCGGGGCCCCCAGGTGTTCAAGGTTACTCTAATGATCCACCTGCAGGGTAAACAAAGAGACAGGTGAACCACATAGCAATGCAAGATGACTCAGGGGTCATCACAGTTATCATAACTAATAATAATAATAGCCACTACCACTGTTTAAAAATAGCTCAGATTTTTTAAGCCTTCTTTGAATGGAATCTAATTGTACTGTGAATAAAATAGCCTTTATAAAGCTTTGGAGTCAAACCAGCCAGGATCTTATTGGCCAGGAGATGGACACCAAGCACTGAGATGGGAGGGGTGGCAGACCATGGTGGGACCCTGCCCTTTTTTATCAATACACTCCCTGCCCACACATACACAAGTGTTGGGGAAAATATCCAACCAGGAAGGCTTTGATGTTTCCATGTGGTCATGAGCGCTGTTCCTATCAGCTCAGACTTGCTTTGTTAATTCGTTACTTCAGTGCTTGGTGAGCATTCAGGCTCCTCTAATGTGGATGACTTCATACAGTTAGCTCAGGCAGACAGTGGGTGTTGGTCTCCTGAGCCTTGAACAGAAGTCTCTGGTATGTGTGTGGTGGGAAATGATGGCAGGGTGTTGGGAGTAGGTGGTGTAGTCCACTGGCAGAAAAAATGTCTGAATTGATGGCTGCACTTAATTTCTGCTCACCTTAGTTCACCTTTCAGAGTAGGACAGTAATCTTAAACATGTAGTTTCTCTACATTACCTTTCCTTGACCCTCACCTTCCACCTCTTTTCCTCCCCTCCTGCTGTGACCTGCACTGAGGTAGAGGAAAGTGCCTGGCCTGAAATTTTACAACCTCATTCATCTCAGCATTTTTTCTGCATTCCTTTTTCTACCTAGATATATATATCTATGCATGTGTAAAAAATTCTACAAACCCTCCTCCTCATTCTCCTTTATCTTCGTTTCTCCAGTGTTCCTCTGTCCTGCTCTCCTCTTTTCTTCCCTATGACTTTGGCTACAACTTCATCGAATTCTATAACTTTTCTAGTCACCATCCCTCATCCCATTTCTCCATGAAACTCCAGGGTTGTGTTTTCTTGGAAAATACAACATTTAGGGGGTTGAGTCTGTCAGAGGGAGTCTTAAAGACATCTGGCAATAAATGCTCCCCCTCCCCCCACATCCTCACAGGACTGACAGAATAGACTTTCTTTGTCGAGTGGTCGTGGACGTTTTCTGATGAGGAGTGGAGCAAGGAAGGGAAGCAGAGAGAGAGAGAGAGAGAGAGAGAGAGAGGGATGGAGGGGAGGAAGAAGGGAGGGACAGGGTGAAAATGAAAATGACTCCCCAGCTGTGTACACAAAGCCTGGTGGAGGCAAGTACAAACACTCTCCATGCTGGAGAACTGGGGAGACTGCTGGACCTGCAGGTAGTCACAAGGGAAACACTTATAAATCTTTGTTTGTGTGTATGTGTTTTGGTGCCAGATATCTTTCAGAGAGAGGAGGGAGACAGACTAAACTTGTCACATTAACATGCACAATTCACTAATGCTCATAACAGTGACTAGATGTGAAATTGACCCAAGGCAGCATGTGTTGGATGTGAAAATTGGACCTCAACAATTCAATTTTCTTTATTCAGCTACTTTTAGCTACATGCTTACTTGTTTTTACTTTACCTTTTCTGTATCTTTGGTGAAATGGTCACTCTGGAACTTTATACATTTGCCCTCAGTTTGACAAAAAAAACTGTTAACACCCTGCTACCCCAAAAAATCCTCACATTTAGAAACTAAATATCCTCTGAGATATTCAATAATTTTGATAAATGACCAGTACATTTTTTTCAAATATTGGGTTTGGATGGAACACCCCTGGCGTAACCTTTGGTGCTGTTACAGTTCTGTTTTGTATTGTGGTTTGAGTATTTGTGTAAGTGAGGCCATGAGTCAGTAGATTTACTGTGTGATTCAGTGAGAAGAATGCTTAAGAACTGTGATTATGAAGGCAGTGAAAGTCAACCAGTATGGGTGAACTGGGTGTGTGGGATGGAGTCATGGGAAACCCCTGTGTGTGTTAGCGTGTCTGGAGTGTGTGTGCACGTGCCTGAGGTTTACTGACTTTGGTCAGAGTTAGTATTACTGTAGATAGAGTCAGGAAAATTTCCCACAATCCACACCATGATTACTCTTTCATTGTGCAACAGCTGTACGTGTATGTGTGACAGTGCTTGTTTGTGTGCGCATGTGCATGCATTTATACTACTATACCTTTATGTGAATTTGATTTGTACCCACTGTATATGCAACATTGTACATGCATGAACAGTAACAAGAAGTGGTGCTGATGTGTGTCCACAGAGTTTTGGCTCATTAAGCTGGCTCCGCTCCAGCACTGTTCGGTCCATTTTGTCTCAGTGAGCCTACACAGCCTCTGTGGTCGGTCCTGATCCCAGCCTGTGGCCCAGTCCAGCCCAAACAAACCGGCAAACGCAGAGGAGCAATTTTGCCCCCCAGCAGGCGTTGACGTCAAGGGCATTTTGCTGGGAGTGTAGGAAGTTGTGCTATTTCTGCTCTATTGACTCTGGATAAGAGTGGACAGAACACGGCTGGACAGGATGGCTGTGCTGGTGGATGGGCGGGACTCAGGGGCAGGCACAGGTCACTCTGTGGAAAACATTCCCAATGACAATTTAGTATTGAGTCAGCCAGGTCGGAGCCTTGCTAAATTTGCTGTACAGCAAGTCTATAAATTACTAATGCAGGACGTCACCTCATAATGTAGACCCCTTATGTATGTTTTCCATATGCAGAAATTTCTGCTGCAAGACGCACAAAGGAGCAAATATCAACTGCGAGTCATACGAACTGGCTGGCAGGGTTTTAAAACCCAGCAACACTGTGTTTTAATCCACGTCTGGAAATGTGTCTCACTTACTGGACTCTGCTAACCTAATGAGCCCTGTGCTTCATTCACATACTATGTTGATTGTATGTTCTGAATTAAATCATCGTATTATGTATTAAGTGTAATTAGGAACGTCACATTTCACAAGCTGTTTTTAGTGTCTGCTTTTCATGGGAGCACTAAATTTTGATGATCCATCTCATAAACAAAAAGTGGAGGAAATTGTTCAGCAGTACCCAAGCCAAACTTAGAGGCTCTGGTTTGTTCAAAATCAATACTTGACTAGCCTCACGGGATAGTGATGAAGGCCGTCTTTGATCTCACCCTGATGAAAAATGGGCTGATTTACTCTCGCTGGAGTTAAAAAAAGCACTACAAAGACTTCCCCCTCGCTGAGTAAGTAACATGTCCCATGAGTGGTAGTTGTTGATGGAGCCTGAAGCCCACTCGCCCGACTGTGTTTTCGCCTGGCGGTGTCTGCGTCCAATAGAGTCTGCATTATTGTTCCAGTGCTGGACAGTATTGTAATGGGAAGTTTCCCAAAATAGACGAAAATAGCTGTCAAGATTTTATAGTACAATGGGTGAGAGATATAGAGACAATGACAGAAGAGTGACTTGATGCCAGAAGATATGACATCACAGTTTCAACAAGTGTAGATATACAGAAAATTATATGATGTTAATTATTTAAACTATTTTGTGCAAGTTTTTCTATGTAGTCATGCGTGCTCTGTGTAGTTACCCTCACACAGGGCAGTTAGCGAGAGGCTTCAGGCTTTCAGATCTCAGCAGATTGCGGAGGGCTTATCTCTCCCATTGCCATTCTCCCACAGTTGTTATCCCCTGCATGTGTGTGTATGTGTGTTTGTGCTGTGTTAAACATTTAGTCACGTTTGGGTTACTGCTTTTGGTGTGGAAAAAAATGAAAGGAGCAGACTGCTTGAGGAATGATTAGGTCTAAAGGAAAAGAGAGATTTCAAGCCTGTTGATAATGACTTTGATAAGACAAACAGAGACTGCTATGGTTGGCCATGATGAAGATAAACCTCCCAAATACACATACAGACACACACACACACACACACACAAGCGCGCACACGTACACATGTAAACAAACAAGCCCACACATTTGATCATTTATTTATATCTACATCAGCAGAGGGACACACTGACACAAACAACACGATGCAATCAGAAATTCCACAAGACCCACCAGACATGTGCTCAGTCTACACACACACACACACACACACACACACACACACACACACAAACACACACACACACAGACAGCGGATAATTAGAGACTGAACAGGTGAGTAACAGCATTACGTTTAGGCTGAGAGTAAATCTTCCAGCTGTATAAAGTCTAGAGAGGACATCCGGTTTGAAAACACATGCTTACACACACACATGCACACACAGAGGCTGGTGTACATACATATTTCTTCTCTTTATTCATTTGACTTGTTGGCCTCTTGTCATAGGAAAGTATGTATAAATGATAATAGCTTCATTTCCATGTAATCAACTCATATTTCACGTTTCTTATCTTCCCAGACCTCCTGTCCCGGGAGTTTTATAAATACTTCAGCAGTTATTAATGAGTCTGAAATGGGATTTTTCCTCTTCTCTCGTGCAAATTGTCTTCCCATCTTTTTTCCTACTACCGCTCAGGTCAATGCCCCTGTCCCATCTTCCCAATTCCACAGCTGGACAGGGTTGATGGGAAAGTGTTTTCCCAGAAGGCTCCGCGTTCCAGACAGGATTAAATATTTTCTCACCTCAGCCTTTACAGTATTTTATCTTCCTTTAATCCAACTTTCATCAGAGCAAAGAGTAATAGGCTTTGATGATTGATCGTGTTTTTTTCTGCAATATCAGATTCCTATGTGGTTGGCTTTACTACAAAAATACCATTTATATGTGAAAGGGTCAGATCCCATTAACACTGTCTGATGTGACTGGCTGGCTAATCTGTGTAGACTGATCTAGGTGAAAGGTCACAAGTGCATTGGCAGCTTTAAGCAAACTCTGGGCTGGGTTACAACTGGCAGTGATTCCTGGAAACTTTTATTAGAGGCACTGATGTTTATAAAATAAAAGCGTTGTAAACTTGTACAAATGAGGAGAATACATTAAGTCTAACACAAAGTGGACATGTTCTCATTATCAGAGGAAAAGAACTTCATTCATTGTTGTGTATGCTGGATTTCACATAGTGTAGAGGTTATGAATGAAACCAGAGATGTCTGGATGAGAGACAGAGGTTACTGACTGTGGCTTTGGAATGGAGAGAGGATAGGGGAGATGATCTGGTGAGTGTTTTTGATCTATTGAGCAATTTGAACACTAATTAGACAAAATTGCTTCCGAATGTTGTCTGCTGGACCAAGTAAGGATGTTGGATCGCTCTCTTGTCTAACCTGCCCGTGCCCATGCTCGCACGTGTCCTCTGAATTTACATACACATCCAGATGTGAATACCATCGTGCTCTGACACACGTGTCAGACACACCTCTGGACTGAAACCTACACGCATAAAATTTGTCCGTCCACCCCATTACAATCAAACTCATGCACAAGAAAAACAAAAACCTGAACACATGGAGTACACACGTTGACTCACACTGATTGGGAAACAGGCACTGTTTGTTATTTTTCTGCTTTTAAAGAAAGTTCCAGTCTTTTGTTTGGCTCGACGCTGTAGCTCAGACAGATGCTGTGTTTACCTTCAGGCATGTGTATCTACATAGACAAGTATGTGCATTCTTGTATATATACGTGTGTACGAGAGAGAAGAGTGAGGCAGTGTTTGAGAAAACATGTGTATGCATATATATTTAATCAAGTGCACACGCATACACTGCGGCACTTGGCTGCTGTTGCTGGATGATTAGAGCGTGGGAGAGTCCAGTCGCCTCTTAGATTGAACTGTTTTTTTCTTAAAATCCAAGACTGGAGACAGGAAACACCATGAATTTTTTGTCCCTTTGTTTTCCTTCTTATTTTTTTTCCTTTTACTCCGTTACTCTTCTTCTTTCTTTTTTTTCACCATTTTGAGTCAATTTTGTCAGTCAACTTGTCCCAAAATTAGACGAGAAATATGAGAAAAAATGTCTAATAGTCTAGTATATGTAGTATAAGTATGATAGTCTAGTGTAAAGGGTATGGCTGGAAATATTCTTTATTTTTCTTCTTGTTAACAAATCCTATGAAAACACTAAAACTAATAATGCATTGATCTTACTAACAAGTGTTACCTGTGTTGCCAAAGCCTAACATAGCTTATTACTCTGTGCCATAGACCTCCATTATTGTCCCAAAAGTATTAAAAACACATCAGTAAGCTACACCGTTGCACTGGGTGACCTGTTTCTTCATTATAATGAACATGGGCACTGTTTATTTTGAGTCAATCTCACATCGTATTTAGAGGTATTTAGAGTACTGTACCATCCTGGTACTCTAAATACCCTCTAGCGCACCAAATGTGTTCTGAATTAATCCACAGCTGAAAATAGTCTCCATCAGATGCACTGTTTACTCCTGTTGGAGTAACGTTAGCTAAAAACAGTGGCCAGCAATTTTTGGAAATGATTTAGCTTTTTTTTTTTTTTTTAAATTAAAACTAGTTGTGACCTGTTTTTTAAAATTACATTGTGAGGACAAATAGGCTACAGACAAAGTAGTGAAGTTGGAAAATATTGAGAGACAGACTGACACATTGTTGGTTTTGATCTTTTTTGTGGGATTTGCTAACAATAAGAAAAATGTTGTTCCTTATTCGTTAAAGAAGAATGGAGGGATTGCTTTCTGTATTGTGTACAGATGTGTATACTTGTAATTTGTTGTATTAGAGCTTAGAACATGAACAGACATATTTAGCGTATAGGGAGACAGCTCCCATGTGCCAACCACGCCACATGAAGATGAAATGGTGGCTGATAAGCAGGCATGGAGAGAGTGGAAGACAGACAGGCAGGAAGACCCAAAGTGGGCAAAGAGAAATAAAGACAGATGGATGAGAAGGAGAACTGGCGTGAGCCCCAGCTTGCACTCTGCATGCTCAGTTTGACCTACTTTCTTCTCTTTTTCTTTCTTTCTGCGCCTCCTACTCTTTGCCCCATTCTCTGTGATCCCCTTTCATGTAGCACAAGGAACCAATAAGGGCAATAAGTCTAGGGAAGGACTCCCACCAGACACCACCACTGATCCCTATCTTTCCATCTCATTCTGTCCTTCAGACCTTTCTCCTTCTCCACATCTCACTGTCACAGCCTTGGCTAGTCAACCATGCAGTTTGTCTTTCATCTCCACTGCAACAATCTAACAATCTACTTTTAAAATGAAGGCTATGTTAACTTTGGCGCCACCGTAGTGAACTTAATAAGGGTTTCTCCCAGAAGGGAAGCCATCATTAGGCTGTATGTGATTGAAAGGACGAACATCGTATTGCTGAAATGGTTTCAGCATGAGGTCATTGTGTCTGATTTGTGAAGTGCATTAACAAGATTATGCCACGGTTTCACTGGCAAACAGCAGTGCAGCAAGGAGGTCAGGTGATCTAGGACATTTTGTTCTCATAAAGTTACGACATCTGTTTGAATGTTTGTGTCTGTGTGTGTGTGTGTGTGTGTGTGTATTTTCTCACTTTATCCTCACTGTTGTTACCATCCTCTCCTTAAAGAAGTGATATGATCATAATAATACATTTCATTTGTACCACACTTTTCATTCATAGTGAAACTCAAAGTGCTACAGTATTGATAACAGAACACACAACATAAAGAAAATAGTAATAAGACTAAATATGAAAAAGCCTTCCTGAATAGAAAGGCTTTTAAGCCTTTCTTAAAAGAGTCTAGGGTCTGTGCTGCCCTCAGATGGTTAGGAAGGCTGTTCCACAAGCGTGGTGCAGCAGAGCAGAAGGCTCGATCCCCCCATGGTGCGGAGCTCAGTACTGGGGGCCCTGAGGTGCAAGCTGCTGGCAGATCTGAGGGTGTGGATGGAAGTTTGTGGGATGATCAGATCCTGTAGGTAGGGAGGCGCTTGTCTGTTGATGGATTTATATGTGAGTAGCAGGACTTTGTAGTCAGTCCTGAAGACGACAGGGAGCCAGTGCAATGAAAACAGAATTGGTGTCCTATGTTTGTGTTTTCACGCTCTCATCAGGATCTTGGCAACTTTGTTCTGAGTGTTCTGGAGCTTCTGGATGCTCCTGCCAGGGGTCCCTTTGAAGAGTGCGTTGCAGTAGTTCAGTCTTGAGCAGATAAAGGCATGGACAAGTTTCTCTGCATCTGACAGGGTTAGAGAGGGGCAGAGTTTAAAACATCTGTCAGACTTTCAGGAGGCATTTGTGTTGCTTTTGTGTTATTAGCAACATGCGTTGTGTGAGGAAGTGTTGTCATTGCTTTGTATGTTTTTGCAAAGTCACACAAAAGTGCATTGTCCTAAAGATGACATACAGATGCATTAAAATTCGAGCCAATGATTGTCATGAGGTGATTGTTACTGACGACCATGCTGCCATTAACTGGTGATACTGTCATATCTTTGGAAACAGAAACCAGCACTGTTCAACTCTCAGTTAAAGTACTGGAATGTGCTTCAGTACGTCAATCCATCGGTTAACTTATTATCACTGAGACTAAATGCATAGTAGTCATTCCAATCCTATTGCTAAATTCCTGCTGAAAGGAACAATGTGTTTTGCAGTTTAATCCGAGCAGATTTAATAGGCTAATGCTTGAAATCACGTGCACTGACAGGTTGTGCTGCTACTCTCATAACGTTCGTCTTGGTTCTGGTAAGACCTGCTACTTGTAAAGGCTCCTCATTGTTAGTCAACTGTTGATCCAAAGACTAAACACTTAAAGCAGTGAAACTGAAACTGAGGAAGTGTTTAAAGGTGCAGTGAGTCATGTCTCTAAAATCATCTTCTGATGCTGTGCCAAAGATCACTGACTCACTTGGTTAAATAAGAAGACATACCTCATCTACATGCTTAATCTGGTTTCATTTAATGTTGCACCAGATGTGTTCAAGGAAATGAATCATTGTTTTATCGTTTAATCAATCAAATATTAAAGCAGTCAGTAACTAACAAAGGAATTTTGCTTTTCCCTACACAGACTACAGGACTGGGCCATGTTTCACGCAGGTGAACAACCAGATGTGTCAGGGCCAGCTCAGTGGAATCGTCTGCACCAAAACCCTCTGCTGCGCTACCATTGGCCGAGCGTGGGGCCACCCCTGCGAGCAGTGCCCCGCCCAGCCACACCCCTGCAGACGAGGCTTCATCCCCAACATCCGCACTGGAGCCTGCCAAGGTCAGATTGGAGCACATACAGTACTCTCTCTCTCTCTCTCTCTCTCTCTCTCTCTCTCTCTCTCTCTCTCTCTCTCTCTCTCTCTCTCACTCTTTCCCCCCCTTTTTATCTCTTGCATGTACACACACCTGGTGGATCTTCTTTTTAACAGTGATGCAGGAGGATGCACGTACAATAATAACACACACAAACACATATTCGCAACCATACAAACACTGTAACCCTTACTTTATCCGTCATCATCTCAGCTGCAATTCCTGCCCACAACATCTTTGAGCTAGAGTTAACAACACTGAGTGGTGTTTACATGTACATAGTAAGCCGGATACTTGCTTGTATTTTCCTGTTAAGATCTTACTCAGCAGAAGATGTGTACATGCGTCTCCATATCCCTGTATAATCTGCAAACACTATAAACAGTGAACAAGTTTTGGTGTATTTATATGTCAGTATCTCAGTAAGTATCAGCATGTCCCAGCTATCAACATCAGTTCTTCTCAATGTTAAATTGTGAGCTTTGGGTTAACAAAATACGCACTGTACATCCTTTTATTACCAATGCCAAGTGATATCAGAATGATAACAGAATGTTAATGTACATGTACAAGTATTGTTTCATGACTTATTGAAACAGAAAGTTTTCAGAAAGTGTTTTCTGTGATTTCACTGATGCTTAAAGCATCAGTGTTACTAATAATGTCACTCATGCTGTTCACACTCTAACAGATAGACAGTATAGACACAACAGAATCAACCAACTCTGGCTAAATAGATTGGAAAAAGCGAGATATAAACATAATAAGAGAGAAAGAGAATGAGGGAAATATGAACTGAGATTCACCCTCTTTCATCAACATTCTTGCTGCCGGTGTCCCAGAACCCCCTCAGACCAGACCAGACTCTCTCCGCATGCCTCTCTAATAACCTATGGCCCTGACCAGACTAAGCAATAAGGCTGCATCAATATATGACACATGTGGAGGTCATGTCCCCTGTTAAATGAGCCTAGCCAGGCACTTTGTTGCCTCCATCCAGCGCCTCTCTTTTGGACACACCCAGCACCACCCTGGGCAGATTGTGATGGTTGATGTCTAGCTGAAGTCATCACAGAGGGAGACTGTGTTTTTGTCTGAGGGATTGTATGCTCAAAAGCACCTGGCTACACTTCAACAGTATCAGACAGAGCCGTAGCTACTTTTGAGGACATTAAGTTCATTATTTTCTTGTGGGATTTGGGGGATTTTTAGCAAACTCAAGCGTGTACAACAGAAAGTTACACATTGTGGGCTTACATCCATATTTCCATTCTCAGTTGGCTTTCACTTAACAGCACAATCTCAAAGGTCTGCGCAAGTCTCTTGGTCATATACACAAGGACAGGTGTGGCCTTGAATTTTATAACTATTATGTTGACAGGGTACATGAAGAGGCTCTATGTTAGTGCAGGCACATATGTAACAGTGGCTCAACCATTCATTGCACCAAATAACCCTATTTGTGCTAAAATGGGTGGTTTGGCACAGTCGTGTTTGTGCAGATCAAGTGACACAGTCCAATGCTGCTTCTCCTTTTGGCATGAAATCACACAAGCAAGAAATCTTTGTGGCTTTAGTTATGGTGAAGTTTCAGACTGCACCATAACTGGTGCAGACACAGACTTGTTCAAAATCATGTTAACCTTTTCATCAAGTACTCCTGGGTGCATAATTGGGACACTTTTGTACTCTCTGCTGGGAAAGAATGTAAATTGAATTATGTGTAGGTAGACAAAATATCAGAAAAACTTCAATGTAATGTATGTAACCTTTTCAACATGTAAAGAGCTTTTATTGCTATTTGGAAAATGTTTTATAAAGTGAATTTATTCTTAACCTTTGTTCAGTGAAAACAGCTAAATATGCCTGGCAATTATGTTAATAAATCGTATCAATAGGGATGTAACACAATTTTCCACAACATAAAGTAATAATGTAATCCACTCAGCTATTTGTACAAGTCTGTATACATTATTTATGAGTGTAATTCAAAAAGGTAATACATCTGGGATCAGTAACTAGTTTTTATTTAGCTCCACAACTTCCTTTCTTTTGGACATAGCTGCCAGGCTGCTCATATGTTAGAGATATGCCAGTGTAAGCCAATCACTCATCTGCCTGTGACTCACATACTGTATCTCCTCTCTGACTCTCTTTTTCACTGCCTGTCTGTAGTTTTTTCTCTTCTCTGAATCTCTGTTTCTGTCTTTCGCCCTCTCTGTCTCTCACTCTCAGCTCTCTTTCTCTCTCACACACATACACACACACACACACACATACAAACCAAAGACACCTAATCGCCAGAGAGCCTAGAGCAACGTCTTGCTGGCAGCAGTACAAAGCACACATGACCATGAATCCAAATGTAAGGATCGCACTCCAGGCTCCACATCAGGATGTTGGCCGGTTGGTGCTTTCATTCTCTCACTCTCAGCCTTTGGCATAAAGAGTTCCTTGACGCTAGACCGTATTTTCAGCCTGTCTTAAAATGGAGCTGAGACTGAATGTATTCAGATGACTAAAAACAGGTTGTTAATGTGTGTCTGTGTGTGAGTGTGTAGATTTATGACATATGCACATGCATTTTTGGTTTCTGGAACGCACAGCTGCACATTCACAATGCCTGGATTCTGTGTAGTGACTGCTGCTGAGGTGAATATAAAACCGTATTGTGAATGCGTGTGTGGGTGTCTCAGTGCAGACAGGATCAGTGGTGCCCGTAGTCTTAACAGTGATTTCTCCAGAAACCCACCCACTAACATATCCCCAATACTGGTAAAAGTGACTCACATTGAATGCTGGGAAAACGTACATTTAAAAAGTCATTTCCTGTTCAAACAAGAGCTGGAGTAAGTCTTTCTGCGAGTAGACTTTGACATCACAGCCTTTGCCAAACAGCTCATTTAAACATCATTTTTTTTGCAAAACAGTTGAATAAGACAACGAAAACAGTGTTTTAGCAACAGAAAGGCCAGAATCATGCTCTAAAAATGCTTTGAACAGTGAACTGATACAAACCTTGTGTTTTTGTCTGTCTGAGTTTTTGGTGTATTACAAATGTAGGATGCTACCCAAATCTCCCAAACTAATGCTTTGCAGATACCAGTAAGTATTAGAATATCTTATCTGCTCTTGCCTCTTCTGACAAATATCTGTGTCTTTCCTTCCTTCTGTTAGATGTGGATGAGTGCCAGGCAGTGCCAGGTCTTTGTGCTGGAGGTAACTGCATCAACACTGTGGGATCCTACGAGTGTAAATGTCCCGCTGGCCACCGTCAGAGTGAAACCAGCCACAAATGTGAAGGTGAGTTGGGTCGGAAAAGTTGAGTATGCAAGGAAAAGCTCAACTCAAGCTTTCATAATGAGGACCAGTGGCATTACGGTCATATAAAAATACATGACTGTCAGATAAGCATAACCTTGGTCAATAAAGATAAGTCCTAATTGATCTGCCACACTGATTTCCTGCTGGATCCATTGCTACTGCTCTTAAACATAAGCTTAAACAGAGAAATGAGAACTTAATTGAAGGAATATTTTTATTATTATGCAGATGAAACTTTCATACATTTTCTCTAGACCAACCTATAATTTACAAATGTTATGACTGCAACAAATTAATTATCAGTTCGATTAAGTAATTCATTATTTAGTTTATGAAATACTAAAATGCCAATAATGAATGGCCCTCAAGTTTTATTTTAAGATTTCACAGCCTGATTAGCAACCAAAAACCACCACAGAATGCATTTTATGATGAAAGAGTAAGTTAATGTGAGCATATTTGAGGCTCAAAGGCTTTGAGGATGTATGTTCTTAATTTTCTGTCTACAAATAGCCGACCAATCCCTGCATTTGATGAAACAATACAAAGTATATCAAAGTATATCAACTTTACTTTAGGTCCATGTGCCCGAGTATGTGAACATACTGCCAAGTAAAGATTCTGTGGATCTTAAATGACATTGTGTTGAGTTTATGGTGAGACAGTCATGAACCGTGCATTTCATGATAACTGTGGGTTTTCTGGGATCAGTTGACAAATCTCTACGGCCGTTTAAAAGGTGACGACATGTTCAGAGTTAAAGTCGTCTGCACATAAACACACACATCCACACACACACACACACACAGCAGAGTGGATTCACATTACAGTGTGTTGATTGGGTGGAATTTAAACAATGCCCAGGCTAAACAGTCTGATAGTTAGGCAGGCAGGGGTTGTGCCTCTTGGACTCAAGCCGATGTGTTCTTAGTCTTTTGGGAGGATTACAGAAAGCTCTTAACTGTTTCAGCCAGATGACATCCATTCCACTGAACCAGACCAAGGCTAGCCTGGCTATTGTAGTGTATCAGTGTATGAATTATCATCTAAATTCTCCATTTAGTAACTTGTAGCATGTCTAAAAGATACCAGATACAGTACAAATTTGTTGAAAAAACGAGTGTCACCACCCTCAGATTCGTGAGATGCTATTACCATGAGGCACGCAAAAAGAGATTTATGTGTCAGTAAGTTAAGGAGGAAAGGGGGAGGATGACTACACTAAAATCCAAGTTTCAGTTGTGGGATTATGTGAATACCACAGCTCAGGACTTACAGTAAGGAGAGAATGAGCACTGCCAGAGATGCTGAGCTCTATTCGCAGTAATTTGGGTGTGGTTGTGTGGATGTATTGGCCAAATTCCAGCTGGTGACATACAACACCCAGAGGGCTGAGAAATTATATTACATACACCCTAACGACACTGATACAAGGTAGAAATGCATCAAGAGCTCAGGATAAGGAGCTTCAGAAACAGTAATAATGTGTGCCAGCTTAACGAAATGCAACACACATAACACAGGTTTAATTAACAAGGCTATCAGGTCATTTACGGGGTCCTATAACCTTTCTACCTCCATTCCCTGGCCACCAAACCTTTCTGATCATATTACTTTGCTTCAGTGAGTAGAACTGCCTACTGATTATTATGTGTTGAGTGACGAGAGAGAGAGAGAGAGAGAGAGAGAGAGACAGAGAGAGAGAGCTACAACAGCTGCTTCATAGACACCCAGAGGGTTATTTCAGGGCGAGAGATTTGTACCTTAAATTATATACTGTCACACATGCCTGCTGGTGCATCTTTAGACACAGTGTTAGCCTTCTTTTTTTCTGCTGAGGTGGTCACAGTCAAACTGGCACTAGAGCTACAACTGATGATTATCATTGTTGATTAATTGCTTAATCTGTAAAATGTGAAAAATGACCCCCACAATTTCCCAAAACCCAAGGTGACATTTTCAGATGGCTCATTTTGTCTGATCATTAGTCCAAAATTCAAAGATACACAATGTTTAATGATAATGATCTGCAATGAAAGCAGAAGAAAGCAACACAACCTCACATTTGAAGCTAGAACCAAGAAATTATTGGCCTTTTTGATAGATTAATGATTTAAACAATTAATCTATTGTAAAACTTGTTGTCAAAGTAAATTAATGGACTAATTGTTGATCACTTAAAAAGGACAGTACAGCAAAGTCAAACAGAACTGGCTGTTTATAAAGTCTAAATGTCAAAAGTTTAAAATAAATTATTATGGTGATACAAGACATGAGATTTTTCTTTTATGTGGGACAGAGCAGACAATATATATCAGCTCTGAAATTATACAAGCACATTATAATTAACTTATTTCTTTACTGAACTAACAATTCGATGTCAAACAGGACCACTCCACTTCTAACTTACAAAATCTTGCATTTAACAAGTTTACTATATAAGAAAACACTTAAAGATTCTCTGTTGCTCATTTTTAGTTTCAATAATTTGCACTAAATGTGATTCAATGTCCACTCTGGTATTGATTTAGCAATGAGGATCATGGAGTTTCTTCATCTGACCCACTCAGAGTGAGAAGAGAAAGAGTTCAGTGTTTGTAAAACTTGTAAAAACAAAAGAACAGTTGTGGCGTGCATTAGTGCTTTAGTCACAGATCTGCAGGAAGCCCATGTTTTGTGAAATCTCACAAACAATCAGCACAGGTCCTTTGGGAAGGTTTTTATTGAAATGCCCTTCAAGCTTTTGCATAAACAGCCTCACAGAGAGATTTCATGGTGAAATTAGTAAGGTTTTGGAGCAGTTAAGATAAAGTTGAGTTAAGATGTCATGGGTGTCTGATCATTTTGGGCACAACAAGCCACCTGGTTTTATGACCATTTAAGTTCAGACTGTGCTTCACAGTCTCTCCTTTTCCCCCACCTCCTCTTTTCTCTGCTTTTTTCTGCTTCTCCTTCCATTTTCCTTCCATAAATACAGTTGTCTGGCTCAAAACCAGCTGTTAGTGCTGAACAAAGAAACACTTGCAGCATCTGGGAGACTTTCTCATTACACATACAGCCCTCCCTGTCACAGATTCCCACCCTGTGTAAATACACACACAGACGGTTTCACACATCAGAGTTTAGATTAGATGAAACAGTGTAAAAATTACACACATACATTTATTAAAGTTTTTCACATATCGAAGAGAAGTGTCAGAAATGTGTATACACAGATACACACACACAGCAGATTTGACGGCTAGGTTGTAGACATTTATCCAGGTGACACACATTTCCCTCTGCACACACAGTCAGTCCCACAGCGCTGTGTCTGTGTGGAGCGTAATGTCTGGTGTGCTGTGGCCACTGCTGACACAAGGTTTATTTGGCTGGGTTTTTACAGCTTCACCTAGGCCTTCTGCCACTGCTGTCAGACAGGAGTCAGCAGGGGAAGAACAGCCTCTTGAGCTTCCCACAGCAGGCGCTGCTACACACATCCACGCAGACATCCACACAGCAAGGTACACACAGATATAAGTTACATGCTCTTTACTCCTAGAAAGACAAACACTAACACACCCTTCACTTTTCCAACTAAGTGTGTAGGGCACACGCACACACACAGTACCGCATGCACCACGTCTGCACTTGTGCTGTAATTATGCCCCGCAGTGGTGCAGTAATTACGTATGCGTATAAATAAGCGTGACACATCATAAAAACCCAATACCCTCTGGTACTTCACTTAGGGTTCCCCCATCATGGAGCAATGAGGCCCCCCTCTCACTGAATAATACAACTTAATGCCGTCATAAAGAGTACCACACTGAGGTGGGACCTGCCAAGCACTGTGCTCAGGTACTCTCAGAGATTGTAGACATTTCTGGGTCAAACCGTGGCCTATTTAAAGGTCAGAATCATCTAATTCATCCCAATTTTCTGATACTTGTGCCAATATGTCTGCAAAGATTCTCAGTCATCCAGGTGATACAGAGTCTAGAAGTGCTGAGTCAGAAGCATCTGGAAAAAGATTCACTTCTCATTCAGAAGGCTTCTTCACTTCTTTAAAAACTGAACTACTGATGTTTTTTTCTATACTTTACATTGAGGAATATAAACATGTTTTATCTACAACAACCTTTTTAAAAACAACAGATGCCAAACTTTTCAAATGTTAATTGTTGCCTAAACAAAAACTAGCAATACAAGAGCTTTGGCTAAATCTAAATTATGATATAAATCAGTATCTGATTAAAGAATATATAAAGAAGACGACCAAACTGACCAGGCATTTGATACTAGCTTTTGGCACTTGATAGTTTTTGATGCTTTTGGCTACAGATGCATTTCGGCCAAACCTGTCCCTACTCTGTAGCTCTAATGGTTTACCCTCTATTGATTGTTTTATATGTAATTAGATTGGTTATTGTGCTGTGAGATTAATCCCCGGAGGAGTACCATTTCCAAGGGTTAAACAACGCAATTTAACCTGATCATAATAGATGTGAACAATTTTAGCATTGGTTGCCTTTGAAGGAACCCTACGGACTAGAGTCCAACGTAAGAGGTTTACAGTTTATGTTATCGGATTGTTCCTGTCATCTACATGTCACGGTTCACTAAGTTGAATTTTAGCCTGGACAGAACACACCAGAAGTGAAGTCATTCAACTTTGGTAGTCTAGGGGTCCATATGGTTTGCTGAATGTTCCCTCAGGGAGAAAGTGTTGTTCCAGCGCAGTAAAGTTTAACTGCAACTTCCAAACACAAAAATTTTGATTGTTGAAAATCATTTTCTGAGATAGCGTAAGGCGTATTCAACAGATGTGCCCTATGATGTGAACAACTGTGGTATGTATGATTTCACTGTGTGTGCTTCAGATATCGATGAATGCAGCACCATTCCTGGTGTGTGTGATGGAGGAGAATGCACCAACACCGCTGGTAGCTACGTCTGCACCTGTCCACGAGGCTACATCTCCAGCACAGATGGCTCCCGATGTGTGGGTGAGTCTCACACACATAAATACGACATTCCAACATTTCTCTCTCTCTTTCATTCCTTCCTTCCTCACCCCCTGGATGCCTAAAAGCTTCACATCTGGCTGGTAACTTCCCTCCTTCCGTGAGTGCTTCCTGTGAATGGAGTTCTGATAAGTCAAACTGGCCTGCAGATATATGGTCACTATGTGCACAAACACACTTGCACGCACTATTTGGCCTTGACAGCATTAATCTACTCTAATGCCGGTGCCCCTCTGACTCATTCACACACACTCACTGACACATACAGTGCATACCTCACTGACATGTCCCATGAAACACTACCAGGTGTTAATGTATTCCTGCAATTCTCACCCCTCATGGCAACCACAGTGAAACACAACCAGGTGTTAACATTTTATTCCAAGATTTACCCCAAAACGGACAGCTCAGGGTCTGTCTGTTTCATCCCCCAGCATCAGAAGGCTAACCTAATTTTCCTCCAGTAAAAGCTCTTGCAGCAAAGAAAAAACACTGGATTACTGTAATTGAAAATACATGTTTCCTCAGTTCTATTTTGCATTATAAATATTATTTTCTCCCAGTTTAAGTTATTTTCTAGCTTACACGCAATCGTCTGTGGAAAATAATCGACTTCTATGTTGTTGTTTTTGAAAAAGCGTGAGAGGAAATGGGTTGAAAATACCGAAAAAGAGCTCAAACGAACAAACACGTGTGCTCATACATGCACATACATAAAGAGGGTGGGGGCTTATCTCACAGGTAGTGTGTTAGCTTATGTGGTGGATTGTTTAGCTCCAAGGGTAATAGGCATATGGTGATGTTTAAGGGGAAATATAGAGGAAAGAAATAGAGGAGGAAAACAAAAGATGGTACCACTAACCTCAGCAAGATGGAACCAATACACTCTATATGGTATGTGGACACTTGAACATTACACCCATATGTGATTGTAAAACATTTCATTCCAAATCCATGGGTATTAATATACTGCAGAGCAGGCTCCACTCTTCTAGGAAGGCTTTTCACAAAATGATATTTTAATGTGGCCGCAGGGATTTGCTCCCATGCAGCCTCAAGAGCATTAGTGACGTCAGGTACTGATCTTTGGCCTGGCTGCAAGTCAATGATCTAAGTTGTCCAAAAGGTGTTGGATAGCGTTGAGGTCAAGCCTCTGTGCAGGCCAGTCAAGTTCTTCAACACCATACTCAGAAAAACATTTCTATAGGGCTTTTGTTTTGTACAGAGGGGCATTCTCATGTTGAAACAGGAAAGGGTGTATCCACAGTTTGACACAATATTGTTTACAATATTATTGTATTCTGGCAATAACATTTCCCTTAATTGGAAAAGGGGTCTACTGTATCTCAAACCATGAAAAATAGCCCCAAACCAAAAAATACATGGGGATGTCCATATACTTTTAGCCATGTAGTGTACATACATACTGTAGGCTATGTGCAAGAGGAAGAGGAACAGTGAAACCATTTTAAATGGTTGAGACTACAACAAACACTGATGGAGAAGAGGAAAAAATGGATGAGGAAGTGATAGATGATGCAAACTATTAGAAATACTTGGGTTATGTTTTTCTAAACAAGAGGTGCAGTGAGGGAGAGTCAAGAGAAGGATAGTCAGGATCATCAGAAATAAGATACTAGATGGCAGCCTGGTGTGTCTGTACCGGTGTGTGTGTGTGAGTATGACTTGAGCCACTTTCATAGACACAAATCAGATTTAATACCAGTTGATTGGGGACAGCTTGTGGAATTGGTTACAAAAGTCATGTCTACGATTGGTAAAATTTTTGGGCCAGTGTTTAAGGTTAGGGTTAGGTTCAGGCAAGTAGTGGTTATGGTTAGGGTTGGGGTAAGTCTCCAGGAAATGAATGTAAGTCTATGGAATGTCCCCAAAAGTGACTAAGACAAGTGTGTGTGTGTGTTTTGATGTTAGTGTTAGAGAAGTGATCAAATCACCAGAACCCAAAAGTTCTCCATCTGTCTGTCTTTATGTGTGTCCATACTTTTCTTTTTTCTCCCTCTCTACTGTCATCCCTTTCTTCTTCTTTGCCCTGTGGTGATATATCATTCTCTCTCTCTCTCTCTCTCTCGCTCTCTCTCTCTGTATTTCTCATTCTTAGCATGGATCCCACAAAAAGCACCATTTCCTCAGCTCACAGTTTAGTCATTTACAGTAGAAAA
Source organism: Thunnus thynnus (assembly GCF_963924715.1). Taxonomy (NCBI): domain Eukaryota; kingdom Metazoa; phylum Chordata; class Actinopteri; order Scombriformes; family Scombridae; genus Thunnus; species Thunnus thynnus. The sequence continues at coordinate 18,634,747 of NC_089524.1, read as the reverse complement.
TCTCAGTTTACTCTGTAACTGTGCACATTTCCATCTCCGTTTGGACCTTTTCTCTTGTTCTGTCTCCTCTGGCTGTTGTTGTTGTTTTTTTTTTTTTTTTAACTCTTTATCTCCAACATTCGCATCCAACTTATCGTTTCCTCTTGGCACTATGTTTTTTCTCCCGTCCTCTGACATCTGGATCTTGCACCTCGCATCTTTGAGTTGTGGTTTCCAGTTACTCCTCCAGTCTTCAGCCGGCTGAAGGGAAAGAGAAAAAAACAGAAAGCAAATAAAACAGGTGCCAGATACAACCCCCATATATCCTTCCTCTGTCTCTGTCCTACTTCCAAAATGGACAAGACTAGATTGGGAGGAGACAGAGGCAGAGATAAGTAAACCCAAACAAAACCAGACTGCACCGGGTCAGGCCAAAATCATATTTGTTTATTTTAAACCAGTGAGTCACATGCCTGCATGAACAGAAAGAAAGAAAACATAAACTCTTCTTGTTTCCTCTTCATGTGACTGACACGCTTTGATTAAATTTCCCATTCTGTCTGATCTCCTTGCCTTTTTTTGTGGTCCAAACTTAAAGTGAATAAAGGAAATAAATTGTTTTTATGGGGATGGGACGGGATGTAGGCCTACTGTATCGTGACGAAGTGGGCCAGTGGGAGCTGTTTGTGGCCTGACAGTAATCAGAGCCTAATGCCCTGTCACACAGTGGAAGCTTAAAAAAAAAAAGACAAGAAAAAGAAGATCTGTCCAGTCAGTCAGTCTGTAAAAACACCTCACCAAATGAAAGCATATGATTGTGTAGCAACACTAGCGAGCAAACCACGGTCTGGATCCAATTAAAGTCATCATCATCCTCATCAGCAAACCCCCTCTCTCCCTCCTTTCCCTCTCCTCCGCCATGCCTCCAGCTTGGTCATTCCTATGGGATGTTTCCAGTGTTGCATTTGTGTGTTTTTTTGCGCATATTTGTGTATGTTTATGTGTGTATTTGTACATGCATATATGTGTATTTGTGTATGTGTTGTCTATGTGCCTGTGCATAAGTATGGGAGTGCATGTCCGTGTGTGTAAGTGCATGTGGATATGTGTGTGTGGTGTACTGTATGTGTTCCCAGACACAGCACAGCCCCTCATGTTCTATCTAATTGGCAAGAATTGCTCCACATGGAACTGATTAATTCCAGACTGCTGGCTCATTACTGGGTTAATCGACTTGTGCTCCTCCCACCAACCCCCCCTTCTCTCTGCTTTTGCTCCCCCACCCCCCCTTTTTTTTCTGCAGATGCACTTAAAATTCTCTTTCACATATGTTGCTCACTTTCTAAAATAATACACATGTATTCTCTCTCGCTTACTTGGTCTTTTTCTTTCTCTTGGTATTTTCCTTAAATACCTAGAAAGTCCCTGTCTCCCTCTCCATTTACTCCTTACACACGCTGTTTGAACCCCAGCCCCCTTTCCTGCCCCATTGACCCTGACCTGGCAAACTGTAACAAATAAGACCCCTTTTTGGAGGCCCCTCAGATGCCTGCAGTTAGCCGAAACCCCAGGCAACCTTTCCCACTGCCAGCCCATAAAGAAACTTCCTCCACAGCCACCATGGAGAGGACAGGACAGACCCCTGACTTACAGCACTGCTGTATTGAACAGAGCTATTACCTTTAACTTTTTCTCACATTTAATGCAGTGTCAGTGGTGGAAAAAAGCACTTATGCTATTACCTGAAGTCCTACTTGATGCACTTTTTGGTTGCAATTTTCAAATCTGTTGCATCACGGATCAAACCCAGTATCACTAGTAAGGTGAAGTGAGGTGTGCTCTTTTATACCTGTAATGACACCCAGCAGTGAGGTGACAGTGTGCTGATACACTCTGGAGTACACTCCTACATTGCTGCAGCCAAGTGAGAAGTTAAACCACTGGAGGTCAGCAAAAACAGGGTACTCAATAAAGTAACAATAATGCACTGTTGTATCATCATCTATGTGTAGGTTTTGTATTTACTTTATGATGACATTTTGAGCTTAAACTTTTGTTGCTGTCTGTTCACTTGTCTCACTCTGTCCTCGTGTCTCATCCCCCCTCCTCCTTCAGATCAGCGTGTGGGCACCTGTTTCTCTGCTCTGGCTAATGGCCGCTGTGCTGCAGAGCTGAGTGGCCAATACACCAAGATGCAGTGCTGTTGTGACACAGGCCGTTGCTGGGCTTTGGGACAAATCCCTGAGATGTGCCCCGTCAGAGGGTCTGGTGAGTGCACAAAAACAAAACATACAGAAGCCGCACGCAAATGTCATGTTTCATTATTGACAACCACACATGTTCCAGGCAACATCTATGTTAGCTGATTCCAAACAAAGTCATGGGTATGAGCTTGAAATTAGGGCAGAACATCCATCACCTTTTTCTCCCCCGCTGAAAACTGACAGTTTCCGCAGCTGATTTCTCTGTGATTTGGCATGAGGAAATGCTGTAAATAAAGCCATGACAGCATAAATGATTCAAGCCAAAATAATTAATTTAACACAGCAATGTTAAACTAGACAATACGGGCGCTGTTAGAGAGAGGCTGTTTTGAGTTTGCATGTGCCTATGACAGAGAGGCAAGAGCATCCTCTCAAACTGATGAGCATGATGTCATGAGCGCAAACGAAACAGAGAAAGATGGAAAAGATTTGTGTGAAGATAATGACCCTGGAATTCGGAAAAGTCTTCCACTGCGTGAGACTATGATCCATAACTGATCTATTACAGAATGTTCTGCCTCTTTCACTGGCAATGCCAAAATAAGATTAAAGTTAAATCATAACTTCAACAAAAGAACATAAAAATGTATTGCAAAGTGCATTGGCCTTTGTGAAATATGCTTTTCCAGGAAATTGCGAGTACATTTCAAGTACATATACTATAACACTTTGAGTGGTTAGGCTGAGCCAAAGTGTTTTTGAGTTTGAGTTAATAATCCACACAAGCAGTAAACCTTTCAAACACAAAACCACAAAAAGGATTTTCATCTGTTTCATCTAACAGTTACCAAATGAAACATAACCCGACAGTGCTGGGCATCCACTGACTTGTTCCCTGTGATTTCTCTTCATTTTGTAGACGAGTTCAGGCGACTGTGTATTGTGGGTGTTCCTCAGGGCCATGCTTTCCCTCATGGCTACCCCAACGGACAGTTCCCCAGCACCAACGGCAATGGGTACAATTATGGGTACAAGTTTCCCACTGTACCTAATGGTAATGGTAACGGAGGTGGCAACGGCGGGAATGGAAGGGGACTTTCAATCCGTCAACACATAGGTGAGTCGTTTTCTGGGTCTGAATAAGTCTGTTAAATGGCACTAGACTGAAAGGTTCGTTTCTTGAGTTGGAAAGTTGAAGCACTTGCTTTGTTTTGTTAATTTGTCTCTTTGTGTGTTCTCAGGCAATGTTCCTGTGAACGACTCCATCGATGTGTGCAAACATTTCACCAACTTGTGTCTGAATGGACGTTGCATTCCCACAATCTCAAGCTACCGCTGTGAGTGCAACATGGGCTACAGGCAGGATGTTCGTGGGGAGTGTATCGGTAAGAAACATGCTCACACACACACACACTGTATACTGTACACAAGTATACATGAAATGTTATTCAGTTCTCACTAACCTCCCTGTTCCATGTAGGCAGACACATGACTATGTGACAGTGCCACAATTAATTACATGCACTGCACTGCCATCTTCTGCCGATTTAAGGAACTTAACACAAGTGATGTAGTTTCATGCTTACAGGAGTGAAATGTGAATCAGTATTTATATCCATTCAGTTATAGATGCACAGAATAGATCATGTTTCTTGTTTGCTTTATTTTCTCTCTCCAGATGTGGATGAGTGTGTGAGCAATCCATGTATCAATGGAGACTGTGTCAACACACCTGGATCATACCACTGCAAGTGCCATGAGGGCTACCAAGGAACCCCCACCAAACAAGCCTGCATTGGTATGTCTGACTGTGCCTTTCAACTTATATTATTGTAATAATTTCCCTAAGATGTTTTTGAAACACTAATTTAGTACACACAAAAGTATTTCAAAGGCATTCCACTAAAGCTTTGATACATGGTTTAGTATAATTTATTGTTTTAAGGCATTGAACTCAGCCAAATCCCTTTTCCCTCTGTTTGCACTCCTCTGTTTAGATATCGATGAGTGTATTGTGAATGGAGTGATGTGTCGCAACGGCCGCTGTGTCAACACTGAGGGAAGCTTTCAGTGTATCTGCAATGCTGGCTTTGAACTCACTCCAGATGGAAAGAACTGCATTGGTAAGGAGACAAAACAATAACTTGAACTACACATAAATCTTGACCTTTAAAAACTTAGTCTCAATACCTCTTATCTTTCCCCTCCAGACCATGATGAATGCGCCACCACCAATATGTGTCTCAACGGCATGTGTATCAATGAGGACGGCAGCTTTAAGTGTATCTGCAAGCCTGGCTTCGCCTTAGCACCCAATGGACGCTACTGCACCGGTATGATAGATTTATAAAGTACAAACACAGGCCTGAAGTCTTGGGCTAGAGTCAAGTAGGCTGCTTCAAAACAGTGTTGACAGATACGTTTTCTTTGAAATCCTGCAGATCTTTTGAACCCATTTGTGCACGGTTTTGTTTCAGAGGTCAGACTTTTTGAAACTTCCCAATGGTGCTATTATGCTCAATGCATAAAGATAAATAGATTAATTTATGAGTCTCTGTTGAGAGATTTTTTCTGGAAGTGTCAAGAGTAGCTGTCGTTCCATTGCAGTCACACTACAGCACAGACAGCACAGGTGCATATCACAAATGTATCCAATCTAGATAATGCTAACACCCCATGACCCAGTTCCTCCTCAAGCACTGTGATTTTTTATGTCTTATGTTTATTTTAAAAAGAAAAATATAAAATATTTAAAATAAACAAATAAACCAATGCTGACCTGTGCTATATGAATGATCTGCCCTCTCTTCATCAGACATTGATGAATGTCAGACACCTGGCATTTGTATGAATGGACGCTGCATCAACTCTGAGGGCTCCTTCCGCTGCGAGTGCCCACCAGGCCTTGCTATTGATGTAGATGGGAGAGTGTGTGTGGACACACACATGAGGACCACCTGTTACGGTGCCATAAAGATGGGCACATGCTCGCGGCCGTTCCCCGGTGCAGTGACCAAGTCAGAGTGCTGCTGCGCCAATCCTGAACATGGCTTTGGAGAGCCTTGCCAACCCTGCCCCTCCAGAAACTCAGGTAGCATCTTTGATTAGCTTTACACTGATAATTTCAACTCTTGAAATACTTTTTTTGTTAGCTACAAAAAATAGAAAACTGAAAATCCAGCTCGTCAAATTAGTTTTCTTTCTCTTGTCTTTCAGCTGAGTTCCAGGCTGTGTGCAGCAGTGGTATTGGCATTACAGCTGATGGCAGAGGTTAGTATGTTGTTCATGAGAGTTAATGTTTCTATAGTATTGCTGAGAAACACTTATCTTATTAATTGTTAATACCTGTCTTTCTTCTAGACATCAATGAGTGTGCCCTGGACCCAGACATTTGTCAAAACGGCATATGTGAGAACCTGAGAGGAAGCTACCGTTGCATCTGTAACATCGGCTACGAGTCTGACACCAGTGGCAAAAACTGTGTTGGTGAGTCAGAGTGCTGTGGATTATGTTCATATTTTAATGATAGATACTTCTCAAAGTCTCAAAGTGAGACTATGTAACTTTTTTTGAACAGTGGCCACTTTGGCCACAAGTTTACATTATAGGATAAAGTTAAGTGCCAAAACATAGCGCAAAACAGAACTACAAGTAGAGAATAGTCACTGACTCTTCTGTCATATAACAATATCTTTGCAAAGTTTGCTAGCAATAGCAAACATTAGCTACTGTCAGCTAAAGGACATACCAGACCAAATAGCAACACAATTTTGCAAAGCTGATTTATATTGTTTAGAAATTCAACTTTTTTATTTGTGAGAGGAATAAAAATGTTTTCTTACATAGTAAAAATCGAAATAGTTAAGTAACATAGTATCTCTTGAAAGGAGAATATTGGTGCTTTGCTTGTTTAGCCATCTAAGTATGAATTTCAGAAACTCTAGATTACTCCAGACTGATTTTTAAATTGTTACAACAAGTTTTGTATTCTCTTTCACCTCCCTTCAGACATCAATGAGTGTCTGGTGAACCGTCTGCTCTGTGATAACGGTCTGTGCAGAAACACTCCTGGCTCCTACACCTGCTCCTGTCCTAAAGGCTTTGTCTTCAAACCCGACTCAGAGACATGTGAAGGTGAACACTCGCGCGTGCACACACTCACACACAGTCAGTGACACACAAACACACTCACGTGTTTGTGCTGTTTCCCATCCATTCGTTTTCACCAACAATCAAGGTCATTATAAGGTGACATTGTTACCAGATGTGTTGCATTTAGTTTCCAGTAAACATGCAGCTCATGGAAAGAAGACACACACTTTATGTTTGTAACTGCCATATGTTGTTAATGATGACCCATCTGAATTAGCCTCTCAGCCCTGACCTCAGGTGTGTGTTTGCACATGTTTCAGATATCAATGAGTGTGAGTCCAGCCCTTGCATCAATGGAGCGTGTCGCAACGTGGCTGGATCCTTCAACTGCGAGTGCACCCACGGCAGCAAGCTAGACTCCACCAACACCATTTGCGTGGGTAAGACATCCATCCATCCAATTGCTTGAAGCAAATTAGAGCAGCGCTGCAGGGTCCTTGAAACAGTTTGTGTGAGATAATGATTACATATGCTGAGACATGAGTGTCAATGGGAAGTAAGTGGTGCAGGAGTCTTTTTGTCTAATCATTTTAATCGAAGTTTACGCTCCACTTTTTCAAACAAATACTGAGGTTGTTCAGCTTTCCAGGAGCCATCCAGAGACATTATCATCCTCAGATGTTGGGCAAAATGGCACACACAGATGATTTATTAGATAAACACTTGCATGCATGGCCTTGGTTCACATGGAGATTGCTTTACTTCATTGAGATCCACCGCAGATTCAAAATGACATATGGTATGTAAGACGCTCTGCAGAGGATAAAAATTCCACTTGTTTGGAGGTTTGTTTCTTTTGGGAAATCAGTCTGAGAACACTACATACTAATACAGAATACAGATGTTATTGTAACTGGAAGGGAGAATGAGTCATTAAATAAATAGTCATACATATTGCATGAGCTGGCTCTATCAGAGGTCTACAAAATTCCTCTAGTTTGGTCCATTTCTGTTTTACGTTTAGTGCCCATCGCTTAGCGGGGGAAGAAGGGGAATGTAAATTGCGGTTTTGTGTTTGGTTGGCCTTGTAGTTTTTTGAGAAAAGGTGTCGCTATTATGACTTTAAACTCTCTTGGTTCATTAAAAATGCAATAGAAGATTAAAGGATTAAAAGTAATAATGCATGGGCTTTACTCAGCACAGCCTGTGCCCACAGACACAAGTTTTATGCCAGTAAAGAGAGCGGAAGGTGACATGAGATGATTGGTTTTTGAAGTGTGTTGTGTGGCCATAGTTCAAAGTACCCTGCAGAGATTTTGACCATGAGTGATGCTGTGGCGGAATGTTTTGTTTGTATTTTGTTTGCTCAACTAGCTAATAGCATTAGTAAAGTCTCCTCCGCTGTTAATTTGCCTCCACAGATAGCATGAAAAGTACTTGTTGGCTGACCATACAAGACAACCGCTGCGAGGTAAACATCAACGGAGCCACACTGAAGTCTGAGTGCTGCTCCACACTGGGAGCTGCCTGGGGCAGCCCATGTGAACCCTGCGAGATCGGTCAGTTCACAAACACAGATACATTCATATGATATGGGGTTTTCTTTTAAGGCTGATGACAATGTTCCTAATTTAAGCTCTGAAACAACTCTGAAGGAAATTCTTTTAGGAAAGAAGCATGACACATCCAACCTACTCAATGTGATTCAATTCAAGGGGAAAACTATGTGAAAAGATCACTGATTTTAAATAAGCATGTAATTTTTACAATAATTGTCATCAAGTACATTATCAGTGAATCAATGAGCAAGAGAATAAATAAACAAATAAAACATTATTGCAGATTTTCTTTTTTTGGCAGCTTCGGTCAGGAAGAAAGCGCCACCATATTGTATACACTATAACTAGTCCACTTTGAAATATTAACTTAAATAAATAAATATTTCCCTGACATTTTGGCAAACAAATGTATGCATACATACCCTACATAAAATGTTTTTTTTAACATCTCTCAATCTTTTCATGACTCCTAGACACAGCCTGCTCTCGAGGATTTGCTCGTATGAAGGGCCTTGTCTGTGAAGGTAAGAGCATCTGACAACTTATGAGCGGTGACACACCAGCAGTGTTGCTGTCAACTTACATCAACGTCCATGAAGTCATTTTATCTTTTTGTCCTTTAATGCGGACAAAAAGTGCCTTTAATGTTCACTCTGCAGATTTCATTTGTGCATGTTTGTGTGTGTATTTCACCTTGTAATTATGGTTCTCAATATGTCCTGCTCCCTGTAGACATTAATGAGTGTGAGGTGTTCCCTGGAGTGTGTACAAACGGCCGCTGTGTGAACACCCAGGGCTCCTTCCGCTGTGAGTGTGCCGAGGGACTCACTTTGGACAGCACCGGACGCACATGTGTGGGTAAGAGAACAGCAGGACAAAGACATCCAACATTGTATCAGCACTATAATGCCAAAACTTAAAAATAGAGGTGACTTTTTTTGTTCAATTTTATAACCAACTTTTAATTTGTCAACCCCTAGATATGCGTAGTGAGCAGTGCTATATGAAGTGGCACGAAGATGAGTGTGGCGAGCCTCTGCCAGGGAGATACCGTGTGGACATGTGCTGCTGTTCAGTGGGTGCTGCGTGGGGTATCGACTGTGAGGAGTGTCCCAAACCAGGCACAACCGAGTACAGAGCCATCTGTCCCAGAGGGCCTGGCTTTGCCAACAGGGGAGATATTTTGACTGGCAGGCCTTTCTACAAAGGTACCAAGACTCACTCTGATACTCACTGAACATGGACACGTGGACATTTTATCCGAAGTGTGTACATTTGTTTTCTGTCTGTGGTTGAGCCTTGTTCTGGCTTCTGAGCTACAGAATCATTGTGATCAAGATTGAGTGAAGGTTTATACAGTTCATTAGTGGAAAGCTGGTTGATAAATAATGTTTATTTGCATCTGTAATGGTCTTATGTATTTGATTTTAAAATATGCAGTAGATATGATTATTTGATTATAGTGTTAATGGTTAGATTTTGGTGACTTACAAGTATTTTAGTATCTGTGTGACATGAGTTTTAATTGTTTATATTTTTCCTCAGATGTGAACGAGTGTAAGGTGTTCAACAGTCTGTGTACTTATGGAACTTGCCGCAACACCATCGGCAGTTTCAAGTGTCGGTGTAACAGCGGCTTCGCTCTGAATGCCGAGGAGAGGAACTGCACAGGTATGGACAAAAAGAAGAAGATGAAGCTAAACCAGAGGAGCAGTGAAATTAATGTAATTTAAGGGCTGAAGTTATTTAGCTTTTTTTATGTAATGTCTTTGTGTTTCAGACATTGATGAGTGCCGCATCTCTCCGGACTTGTGTGGTCACGGTTCCTGTGTCAACACACCTGGCAGCTTTGAGTGTGAATGCTTTGAGGGCTATGAGAGCGGCTTCATGATGATGAAGAACTGCATGGGTACGCTTGCACACAGAAATACACAAATGATAAACCAGAATGTGAAATCAGTTCAGTCCAAGTTCAATTTTTCCATTCAGGTCCTCTCTTTCCTTAATCTTTTTTTTTTTTTTTTTAAACTTTTTATTCATTTTTCCCTCCACTTCTCTGTTCGTCTCTGCTGACAGACATTGATGAGTGTGAGAGAAACCCACTGTTGTGTCGTGGAGGAACCTGTCTGAACACAGAAGGGAGTTATGAGTGTGAATGTCCCACCGGACACTCGCTCAGCACAGATGGATCTGCCTGTGAAGGTGGGTCATACATCATACATAAGCATTCACACACACATTCACAGGGCGTCATACATCATTCTCAGCACATCCAAAGGTAGTTTAAAAAGCTCGGATCATCAGTCAGATCTTTTCTCTTCTTGTTGAATAGTTGACATTTGACACAATTTGGCTCAACATATTGGCAATACAATATCAAAATCTTGATAAGTAATTATAAAGTTACTTTTAAGTAGAGGAATGTGTGTAATTGTTCATTTTTAGGTAGACTACACTACATTGTATGTAATGCATAATTCTCTGTACTTTCTTGCCGGTACCATCAGATGTGAATGAGTGCCAGCTGAGTGACAACTTGTGCAAGAATGGCCAGTGTGTCAATATGCCGGGAACCTACCAGTGCTCCTGTGACACCGGTTACCAGGCCACACCAGACCGTCAGGGCTGCGTTGGTGAGTGAAGCAGCAAAGTTCTTCCCAAAAATATACATGAAATTTGCAACTTTTTGCATACATGCAACACTGCAAATAATAATGATTATTGTTCCTTTAGTGTTTTGGGCTTACGTACATTCTGTTACTGTCACATGTGCCTAAACTGTAATTATGACCTCTCTTTGTAGATATTGATGAGTGCACCATTATGAATGGAGGCTGTGAGACCCACTGTACCAACTCAGAGGGCAGCTACGAGTGCAGCTGTAGTGAGGGCTACGCTCTCATGCCTGACCTCAGGACCTGTTCAGGTAATGATATGTATGATATGTGCAGTATATCTCTACTTTTCCATAGACATTACATTGAATATATGAATAAATGCATTGATAACTATTTCTGCTGCTTTTTTAGATATTGATGAGTGTGAGGAGACTCCAGACATCTGCGATGGAGGCCAGTGTACCAACATTCCTGGGGAATATCGCTGTCTGTGTTACGATGGGTTCATGGCTTCTATGGACATGAGGACCTGTATCGGTGAGAAAAAAAAAAACATTCTGCAATCCTTCTCCTTTCATACTTGTCTATTCTCTCTATATACTTGTCTTTCTTTAAATCTCATTCTCACCTTCATCTTTTTGTCCAGTGTTTTTTTGTCTACCTCATTCATTTATTCATTCAGTCTCTGTCTCTGTCAGTCTCATTCTCTGTCAGTCTACTCTCTAAGGCCAACGTTCACATAAGCATCTATGTCTGTCCATTCCTCTCTGCCCAGATGTAAATGAGTGTGATTTGAACCCAAACATCTGTCTCCACGGTGACTGTGAGAACACCAAAGGCTCCTTCATCTGCCACTGTCAGCTGGGATACTTTGTCAAGAAGGGATCCACGGGTTGCACAGGTACACACACACACACACACACACACACAAAAAAAAAATCAAGGTCGGAGAGGTCTGGGCCTCTGTGTGTCCATATCTGAGTTGAGCGTAAAGACAGTTTATTCATGCATACAGTAGTTCAAGGTCGACATTTTTTAAGATAATAATTAATTCATAGCATACTGTACCTGGAGACCCAGTCACCAGCCTCACTACTAATAGAATTAAAAAGTTTCTGCTCAGCAAAAAGCAACATTTTCACATCTCTTTGCACGTCATTTAAAAAGGAGCATTTCACTCAAAGAAACTACAGTAGAGCTCTGATATTGTTTATATTCTTGTGTTTTTATTTTGTTCATGTTTTAAGGGAAATAACTGGTTTTAAAAAACAGTGCTACTGTCTATTTATTGGCTAATTGATCTTAAAATCTCTCCAGATATTGATGAGTGTGAGATCGGGGCTCATAACTGCGACATGCATGCTGCCTGCATCAACGTGCCTGGAAGCTTTAAATGTCGCTGTCGAGATGGTTGGATTGGAGATGGCATCAAGTGCGTGGGTGAGTATGTATCCGGATTATCTTAGCTGTGATGTGATTTGAAAACCAGATAGTTTTACACTGAAAGACGAGTTTCAAAGAGAAAAATAAAACAACAAAAACGTCTCTGGTACTCAAGAAAATTGGACTTTTGACTGGCTTGATTGAGTTCTGCCATGAATTTTATCACACTTTTTTCTCTCTATCCCTATAGATCAGGATGAGTGCTCTGGCGAGGACCATAACTGCAACCCGAACGCAGACTGTGTCAACACACCAGGATCCTACAGGTGCACATGTAAGGAGGGCTTTAATGGAGACGGCTTTTCCTGCTCTGGTAAGATTGTTGAAACTTTCCAACTCAATCCTGATTGAACACTAGCTACTGTGTGTGCAGTGAGCTTCATGCCCAGAGAGTTTGTTAACACACTGGTCCGTTCTGTTTCAGATATGGATGAGTGTGCAGACAATGTGAACCTGTGTGAAAATGGCCAGTGTCTGAATGCTCCGGGCGGCTACCGCTGCGAGTGTGAGATGGGATTCACTCCTACAGAAGACAGCAAGGCTTGTCAAGGTTCCTAACTTGTTCTGTCACATTTTACTCTCTTCTTTTTATTGTTCTTTTTTTATACAGGTAGTATAACTAACATTTCCCCTCTCTCTGTCGTCTTTGCCACAGACATCGATGAGTGTAATTTCCAGAACATCTGCGTGTTTGGCACGTGCCAGAACCTTCCAGGGATGTTCCGCTGTGTGTGCGATGATGGTTATGAACTGGACCGCAGCGGAGGAAACTGCACTGGTCAGTGAAGCACTTTTGTAATGTATCTCTAAAATCATTTATTTTAGAGGTTGAACAGACTCAAATAGCTTGGCCGAGTTTCCTTTACAATAATAGCCTTCATTCATGCTTCCTATTTCCGTGCAGAATTATTTGACCAAACCAAATATTCCATTGCAGATAGTATTTCTTTCAATTAGAGTAATAGAAATCACATCTGAACAACTTCTATGCAATAAATAATGTGATCTACTCTAATTTATTTGCACCCTGGCTCAGATTATGGCATAAAAAATATTTAAAATAACAAAAAGTGGAAAAAGTATGTGAGCTTTGTTCTTTTACAGCAGCTTATAAAGTAATGGGTTCATGCAGTTAAGAAGTTATGTGTAACTGAGCTTGTACGTGTCACTGTGTACTGCAGACATCAACGAGTGTGCGGATCCTGTGAACTGCATCAACGGGCTGTGTGTGAACACTCCGGGGAGCTACCTGTGTAACTGCCCACCTGACTTTGAGCTCAACCCCACTGGTGTGGGCTGCGTGGGTGAGTCATACTGAGAGCTTGCAGGTTTGGCAAGGTTGATATGAGCCAAACTGTTTACAAATATGAAGAAGACCATGATTCATGTCATTCATGAGTGAATCAGGGAATCCCTTATGGAGGACTAAATCTGATTCATCAGAAAAAAGATAAGCATTAAGAACATTCAAAAAATGAATGAATACATCAAATGCATAAAGATATTATCTAGTATAGTCTAGAGCAGGTTCTGCATCATTCATACAGTACTTAAACTGTAGGAAGCTATTAATAGTTCCCACTTTACTGTGTACAATACATACAATCAGTTAATAAAATCAATGCATTAGATGAGTATTATTAAGCCTGAGAACTCGGTTACAGGATGCAGAAGATGCAGCTTTTATGCAAACCAAACTATACTTCATTTGTGGACTCACAGTCTCACCATCCTATTACATAAAAGACTTCATGCATTGATGAGTAAATATGCGTCTCTCTCAGATACCCGTGTCGGCAACTGCTTCCTGGATATCAGTACACGTGGTGACGGAGGAATCTCCTGCAGTGTGGAGATCGGAGTGGGTGTGACCAGAGCTTCTTGTTGCTGCTCCCAGAGAGGAGCCTGGGGAAACCCCTGTGAACTGTGCCCTGCCCACAACACCAGTATGTATCACATGGCCTCGACCAAGCAATTCATTTTTATACTTATTTAAAAATGCACATCTACATGCTATAGTTAAATAAGCAGATTTTCTAACAAATATTTCACAGTCACAGTAACAAGCTGTATTTTTGTCTCTGTCTATAGCGGAATATAAGACTCTCTGTCCAGGAGGAGAGGGATTCAAACCCAACCCCATCACTGTCATCCTGGAGGGTAAACCATCCACTTTTCTTTGTTTTATTGAATTCACAATGGCAGCTGCAACTAGAATGTGTTGCAGCAAAACACTGAAACGGTTTTACCCTCTACTTCATAATTTTTTAGATATTATATAAGATGAAATTAGTGTCATATATGGATCTAACCATTTGAATGTTTCTTTAGATATCGATGAGTGCCAGGAGCTGCCAGGTCTCTGCCAGGGTGGAAACTGTGTGAACACCTTTGGCAGTTTCCAGTGTGAATGTCCAGGAGGCTACTATCTCAATGAGGAGACTCGCATCTGTGAAGGTAAAGACTGAAAAAATGTATTTAAACTGAGTGACTTGAATTGACAAACTCATGCTGTATTATCACTATGCCCCTCCTTCATATTTTTTTTTACTATCTGTCATTATTTCTTTATGTGCAGATATTGATGAATGCACAGCCCACATTGGGATCTGTGGGCCTGGTACCTGCTACAACACTCTAGGCAACTACACCTGTGTGTGTCCCCCTGAATACATGCAGGTCAATGGAGGAAACAACTGCATGGGTAAGTGCGTGGGACCTCTCATGGACAACAAGAAAATGTTAATTCTCTGTCTCCTCATTTTACATTCACAGTCATTTCTAAAAGTCAGACCTTTCTGAAGAGCATATCAGCTTTTTGATTTAGACTGAATGTCTTTCTGTTGTTCGGGTAATGCAGACATGAGGAAAAGTGTGTGTTACCGTAACTTCAATGACACATGTGAGAACGAGCTGTCCTTCAACATGACCAAGAAGATGTGCTGCTGTGCCTATAATGTTGGAAAAGCCTGGAACAAGCCATGCGAGGCCTGTCCTACTCCTGCTACCCGTAAGTGTCAAAAAGAAACTGACACAAATCAACTACCGTTCTAAACCAACTAACACTGAAACTACGAGAATACATTTTATTATTGTAATTGAGACAGTCCTGTCCTTTCTGTTTCAGCTGAGTACCAATCACTGTGTGGTAACCAAGCTCCTGGCTTCATCATTGACATCCACACTGGCAAGCCAATTGGTAAGGTCAATCTGGTCAAAACTGGCTGAGTACAGACCTTCAAAACATGATTATCCAAGTTTAAAATGTTACAGGTTAGGTTATAACATCTTCTGGTGTTGTTCTGTGCAGATATTGATGAGTGCAGGGAGATCCCTGGTATCTGTGCAAATGGAGTGTGCATCAACCAAATCGGGAGCTTCCGCTGTGAATGTCCAATGGGCTTCAGCTACAACAATATATTGCTCATTTGTGAAGGTAAAACTCGGGCCTCAGCTAACTCTTTTTTATCTCTCTCACACTTCCTTTCTGTTCTTCATTCTGTGTATCATATTATAGGTGAAGATAACTATCTGTGAATTTAAAAGACATTTTGTAAACACATGTAATTATGAGACAGTCAGTGCATGGTGGTATAACATAGACTTCCTGCTCTTTTGCTTCTTCTGTTTCCTGTCTCTCTCTGACCTTTTCTCTCACACACATAAATGCACACACATACACATCTCTTATCCCTGTCACTACTTTATGTCCTCTTGTGACCCTGCTGCTGAATCATTCTATATTTATGTGTCTCTCATACTGTACAGTATACAGTACACTCATTGCCAGCACAAACACTTACTACACACACACACCTACAAATACAGATACACTGACTCACTGCCTGAGAGCCACTTTTACAAGCAGTCCACTCAGTGGAGTTAATGCTGCCTTTTCCCACATGAATTACGTCCTTGTAAAGACAAGTATAGTGGCTCTGAATGGAAGCACCTGCCAGGACCTTCAATCATCCAGAACCTGCCAGGACTGTCTGAACTGTATCTCAGCCAAAATGGCGCCATTGTGTTTTCTCTCCTGCTGTCCACGAGCTGACAGCCTGCTCCGGCCAGACAGTTATAGAGCGTGTGATTGATGTCCGCTGCTTCTCTCTTTCTTCTTCCCGCTCAGATATTGATGAGTGTAACAGCGGGGACAACCTGTGCCAGCGCAACGCCAACTGTATCAACATTCCAGGCAGCTACCGCTGCGAGTGCTCGCCAGGCTTCAAACTGTCCCCCAGTGGGGCCTGTGTGGGTGAGTCCAGTCTGTCTGACAGACCTTTCTAGGGTTTTCCATCTTAAAATAACAGGGAGGTGGACAGATAGAGTAAATGTGTTGGTGATGGGAGGAAAATGTAAGACAGTGGCATCCCTTGTCGAAGGAAAATCATTAAAATTTATATTTACTGGACAGTGGGAAAGCTGCTGAGATGTTTTATACCAGCCTCTGACTAAATACTAGTTTCAGGACTTCATATAAATTGGAGTTCATGCAATATGTACATAATGTTAGTGCTGAAAAGTCAATTGCTTGATCAACAGAAAATTAATTACTAACAATTTTGGTAATTGAATCAATATGCATTAATCAAGCACAGTTAAAAGCACAATTTGCTGATTTTTGTCTATTGTATATAATTCTTAATCAAATATTTATTGGTTTTTGACAAAAAAAAACAATATGAAAATCATGGGGTCTGATAAATTATTATGGGAATATGTCACAATATTGAAAAAATAGTCAACATATCAATGAATAAAGGAAATTGTTATCAGTTGCAGCTCTATATGATACATTAATCTGCTTTCCACTGCTGTCTCTCTCTCTCTCTCTCTCTCTCTCTCTCTCTCTCTCTCTCTCTTTCTCTCTTTCTCAGACCGTAATGAGTGCCAGGAGATTCCTAATGTGTGTAGTCATGGAGAGTGTATCGACACACAGGGAAGTTACCGCTGTCTCTGCCACAATGGCTTCAAGGCCACTGCTGACCAGACCATGTGCATGGGTAAGAGAGACATCTAAACTTAAACACACAGCACTTTGTTACATGTAATCCTGCACTATTGTAAGTCAATATCAGCCACATAATACACAATTTTTTTACATTTACTTGGTGGTACTGTATCTTTTCAGTGTCACTCTTACATAGCCACTGTGCTGCTGCATGACTCAGTTTCTTGAGATGTTGCTCTCTCTCTCTGTGTATTCCAGATATCGACGAGTGTGACAGACAGCCATGTGGTAACGGTACCTGTAAAAACACAGTGGGATCCTACAACTGTCTCTGCTTCCCTGGCTTCGAGCTCACACACAACAATGACTGCATGGGTATGCATCATGTACTGTTCTGCTCTACAGAGGTCAACAGCAGTTAGTGCTTTATTTTAAAGGTCAAAGTCTTGACAAGAGTTCAGATGTTATATTATTATGATAACCTATAAATTCCAGATAAAAAATAGACTACCCTTTTCTGTAGCAATATTTCATTTGTTGAGACATAAAATTAAACTTAAACATAAAATTTGAAGTATTTTGACTGTCTTTATAGGATAATATATATGACTATAGATGATATCTTTCTGCCTGGAAAAACATTAACTTCTGCTCACGTAAAATCTTTTGCTGTTGGTGGTGTTTGCTGATAGGTATCAAAAATCAGGGGAATGTCTGGAAAGTCCTAATCCTCTCAATGTCTACCTAACAGATATAGATGAGTGCAGCGCCCTCCAGGGCCAAGTGTGCAGGAACGGACAGTGTATCAACGGACTTGGTTCCTTCCAGTGTCTCTGTAATGAGGGTTATGAGAATACGCCTGATGGGAAGAATTGTGTTGGTAGGTGTACAGGAATTGTTTAAGCTGAGAGGGGTTTTATATATAGGTTTTCATACAGACAAATAAACACACATTGCCTAATTTTTTCATTGTCCCATTTTTCACAGATATCAATGAGTGTGTGAGTTACCCCGGCACTTGCTCTCCAGGAACTTGTCAGAATCTTGATGGATCCTTCAGATGTATCTGCCCTCCTGGCTATGAGGTGCAAAATGACCAGTGCATAGGTAAGACACGAACATACACACACACATACAGGGATAGACACACCTCAGTTCAGAATAAAGGCTCCAAACATACTCAAGCTAGCTTGTTCAAATAGCCAGAGTCCTGATAAACAGCTACACTTAAATACCAGGGTGTCTGAGACATCACTGACTGAGCCATCTGGTCAGACACACACACAATCTCTCACACATGCACAGTGATCTGAGACCCCATCCCGTTTTTTACTCTCCCTTCCCAGATATCAATGAGTGTGAGGTGGAACCTAACATCTGCCAGTTTGGCACCTGCACCAACACCCCTGGCAGCTTCCAGTGTTCCTGTCAGCCAGGCTTCGTACTCTCCGACAACAAACGGCGCTGCTATGGTGAGAGAAGCTGTTAATTAACATTGGGGCACAGCAGACAGTGTCGATGAGCAGCTGTGTGAGTTATCTCTCCAATGAATGTTGTGATCTGACATACTTTATTCCCTTCACTGAGGTAGAAGAAGGTTCTTGTCTTTGTGTGTCTCGCGGATGACAGATCAGCTTCTATCAGCTCACATTTGAATTTACTGGATCTTTTTTTTCTTATGACAGATACCAGAGAGAGTTTCTGTTTCACCAAATTCGACGCAGGAAAATGCTCCGTCCCCAAAGCCTTCAACACCACCAAGGCTAAGTGCTGCTGCAGCAAGATGCCTGGAGAGGGCTGGGGACTTCCCTGTGAGCTGTGCCCACGAGAGAATGAAGGTGTGTAACCACACACACACACACACACACACACACACACACACACACACACACACAGCTGTAATTAAGACATACATGTGCACATGATGACATTTGTAAAATAATGAGGTTTACTTTGTGTCTCTCCAGCTGCTTTTAACACTCTGTGTCCATATGGCCATGGAGCCCTGCCTGGACCAGGCGATGCTCGTGAAGGTGAGTGCTGCAACGTACATAGAATCCCTTGAGTCTGAAGAAAAAGTGGGAATATGTTAAAAAACATGCTACTTTTCTCTTTCTTTCTCTAGATATGAATGAGTGTCTGGATAACCCGGGCATCTGCCAGAATGGTATCTGCATCAACACAGATGGCTCGTTCCGCTGTGAATGCCCCTTTGGATACAACTTGGATTACACTGGGGTTAACTGTGTTGGTAAGATAGTTTCTGTAATTTAAGTAACCTTTAAGTAATCTGCAACATTTCTTTTAGTTAATGTTTCAATACCAACTGATGTCATATATCAGTTACTCTAGCCCTGGATACTTAGAAGAAAATTTGAGCAAAATCAGTGTCTTAAGATTAGCAACCTGGGTCTGATATTATTTTCCTACTGTAGCTCCAGAGTCCAGCTTTTTCCTGCATAACAGCCTGGTCTATTTTTGGGCCAACATTTAAGCAGCTAATGACTGCTTTTAAAAATCTATGTTATAAATGTTTCATTGATTTAATTGCCTCCTCTATCTATTCCCCACTCTGTCTTCTCCAGACACTGATGAGTGCTCCATTGGAAACCCATGTGGAAATGGAACCTGCACCAATGTGGTGGGAGGCTTCGAGTGTTCATGCCAGGAGGGCTTCGAACCTGGACCCATGATGACCTGTGAAGGTCAGTCATTCACACAGTAACACTCATGCACATTCGCACGGGTACACTTGTTTTCTGCATCGTTTGACATTAAATTAAACCACCCTGTCTCTTTTCTTGACTGCAGACATCAACGAGTGCTCCCAGAATCCTCTGCTGTGTGCCTTCCGGTGTGTCAACACCTTTGGCTCCTATGAGTGTATGTGCCCTGCTGGCTATGTGCTGCGAGATGACCAACGCATGTGTAGAGGTGAGAAGGCACAGCAGATATCCTGTTTGCAAAGTGTCACTTTTATCTGCTTTACTCCTGTCATCTCTGCTTTTTCACTCCTTTTTCCCCATTGAAACAGGCTTTAATAGTTTTCATTTTAGCTAACTGTTGTAGTTTTACCTACTGATCGTCTCTCATTGTCTCCTGACAGACCAAGACGAGTGTTCGGAGGGTCTGGATGACTGTGATTCCAAGGGTATGACTTGTAAGAACCTGATTGGTACCTTCATGTGTATCTGCCCACCTGGCATGCAGCGCCGACCAGATGGAGAGGGATGTATGGGTGAGTAAAAATCTTTCAGCTAATGTGAGAGGTTCACTTCAGTCCTCACATATTATATGCTGTTGTTACTGGAATTACTTGCCTCTTCACACTCTTCATTCTCTGATCTTTTGCTCTGTACTCCGGCAGACCTGAACGAGTGCCGCGCCAAGCCTGGCATCTGTAAGAACGGGCGCTGCGTCAACACAGTGGGAAGCTACCGCTGCGAGTGCAATGACGGCTTTGAGCCAAGCTCTACTGGAACTGAGTGTATTGGTAAGACAAATTCTGCTGAGGAACATGTTGTTACACACTGTGAAGGTTGGGATGTCATAACTGAAGTTGTGCTGATACGCTACTTTTAAATTTAGCCAAAAAAAGTGCATGCAATCGCTGCTGTGGAAACTCAACATCCATAAGTGAATGAATCGAGTTTCATCTTAATTTCCAAAATAAACAAATAATGATGTGTTTCTCTCTTCAACTCCAAACATCCCCTTCAGACAACCGAAAGGGCTTCTGTTACATCGAGGTTCTGCAGACAATGTGTCAGCAGTCGTCCACCAACAGGAACAGTGTGACCAAATCTGAGTGCTGCTGCAACACGGGCCGAGGCTGGGGGTCCCAGTGTGAGCTCTGCCCGCTACCTGGCACAGTACAGTACAAGAAGATGTGTCCACTTGGACCTGGCTACACCACCGACGGTAGAGGTAAGAAGCTAAGTAATGATACTAAGTGACACTATGCTGTGCTGCTATGCTGTTCAGAGGAGCAGAGTTGCGTGGAGAATGAGAGCACACACACGTCATAAAATGTCTCTCTAC
The DNA here is from genome assembly GCF_963924715.1 of Thunnus thynnus. Classification (NCBI taxonomy): domain Eukaryota; kingdom Metazoa; phylum Chordata; class Actinopteri; order Scombriformes; family Scombridae; genus Thunnus; species Thunnus thynnus. The sequence goes on along the minus strand of NC_089524.1, from coordinate 18,613,860 downwards.
TTCCAGACATCAACGAGTGCCAGGTGATGCCAGATCTGTGCCGGAACGGTCAGTGCATCAATACCATTGGATCCTTCCGCTGCCACTGTAATGTTGGATACAAGACAGACTTCACTGCAACCTCATGTGTTGGTATGGCTGTTCTCTCTCTGTACTGCCTCTATTTCTTTATATTACTATCAGTCAGTTTGGTTTTAAAGGATTTTGGTTTTATAAACACTGACTACTGCCACAGTATTTCAGCAATATATTGATAATACTGGTATCAAACATTTGCTGCATCATCCTCGCTCACATTTCTTATTGTTTGTTTCCTTGTATTCATATTCCAGATACGGATGAGTGTGCTCTTTCTCCCAAGCCCTGTAACTTCCTGTGTAAAAACACAGAGGGCAGCTACCTCTGCTCCTGCCCCAGAGGATACAGCCTGCAGCCAGATGGAAAGACCTGCAAAGGTAAGTGGACTGGGTTATTACTCCATAAAAACCATGAGGTGCTTCTTAATGATCTTTTTAATAGTTAGCTATCTTAGTAATTAACACACCAGCAGTCTGGGTTCTGTTTACTACTCCACTAAAGGGATGAGTATAATCATAATTATCATTTGTATGTTACAATTGAAACATTGCTCTCATACCATTTGTATGAACAAGCTTTATGGCTTTGATGCTTCATTCCTGCATGTTATTTGCTTTTAATGTTCTTTCTTCTCTCCCTTTAAGATCTGGATGAGTGTTCAACCAAGCAGCATAACTGCCAATTCCTCTGTGTCAACACCATTGGAGGCTTCACCTGCAAGTGTCCTCCTGGCTTCACCCAGCACCAGACTGCCTGCATTGGTGAGTACATGACTGGAGAAGAGCAGTGTTATCCTGCATCCAAATAAGGTTTGCATTAAGTGAGGTAGATTGAGGAAATTAGAGGAGAATTACAGGTGATATTTGTCTAAAAAGAACAAAAAAGGTAGTTTTAATGAAAATAAATTCTTAGTGATGTGTTTCTTCTCTCTTTGCAGATAACAACGAGTGTACAGGTCAGAGCAGTGTGTGTGGTTCACAGGCCTCTTGTGTCAACACACCTGGTAGCTTCAACTGTGAATGCTCTAAAGGTTTCTCCTTGGACACCACAGGACTGGAGTGTGAAGGTAAGCAGACCCCCTCAAATTCGGTTAGATGTAGTTAAGAGAGTCACATATCTGTGTCACACTGTAAAATGGAATGTGAATGTGCTGAGAATAAGAAATTGAGCAGTCTGTATGTTCATTTTTCTTAGATGTGGATGAGTGTAGCAGTAACCACCGCTGCCAGCACGGCTGTCAGAACATGCTGGGAGGTTTCCGCTGCGGCTGTCCTCAGGGCTACGTGCAACACTACCAGTGGAACCAGTGTGTGGGTGAGTTACAGTGACTGAGAGTGTGTGAGTTTCTCATCATGACAGTAATGAACATGAAGGCACCAGTGGTGGTAGGACAGAGAGCCTGCAAAGTTCATTAAGGTCATTTTCAAATTATTTTAAGGCTGCAACAATACAGTATGTTTATCTGTAGTGTAAACAGAAGTATGGTAGGAATTGATCCAAGCAAACCTCTGATCATGTTTCTCCTCAAATTGTAAGCATCAAGTGATTGAGGAAACTTCCTTATTACTTTCATCATCGTCATCATCACAATGATAAATAATTTGTATGTGAAAATAAATCAATAGTCCTGAAGTATCAAGTAGGATAAAAGTATAAAGACCAATTGTTTCATAAGTTTAAGAAGCCCTTTCTCCTTAAATAAGATGACACATACAAGATGTGACAGTATTGCTACATGCAAAACAAATGTTACTTACCATGTATCATCTTTTAACACACTCGCCTACTTGTGCTCTGTCTGAACCTTCTTTTCTTTTCCCTGCAGATGAGAATGAGTGTCAGGCAGGAACAATGTGTGGCTCTGCTTCCTGCTACAACACACTGGGCAGCTACAAGTGTGTGTGTCCCTCTGGCTTTGACTTTGAACAGAGTGCTGGTGGCTGCCAAGATGTGAATGAGTGCTCTGTGGGCAACAACCCCTGTATCTACGGCTGTTCCAACACGGACGGAGGCTACCTGTGTGGCTGTCCTGGAGGTTTCTACAGAGCTGGACAGGGGTAAGGGAACACAAATTAGAGTTTCATTTCAGAAACTGGCATGTATCAAGTGAGATAAGGATCTTGCTTGAAAGTTGCTTTCGACCAGAAAAAAAAATTGTTAATTGTTGCCCATGAATTTGAACTTAACTGTCTTCTTTCTAACTCAACACACTGACCTGTCCCACTCTGACTGTTTTTTCTCCATCCAGTCACTGCATAACAGGGTCAGGTTTCCCAGGTCAGTTTGGTGGTGATGGTGAGGATGATGACAGTCTGTCTCCTGAGGCCTGCTACGAGTGTAAGATCAATGGAGGAGGAAAGAAAGGACGACACAAGCGCAATGCTGATGAAAATGACCTCAACCAGGTACATGTGTAAACAAACTGCTTCTCAATGCTTGTCTCAGTTCCTGTCAGTTTCAGGGTCGAGACTGGTTCACTTTTGATCATTGTAGGAAATGTGGTGTGTTCAGATGTAAGAAAACTAGTTGAGGTCTGTGCCTAAATGTGTGAAGTGTCTCATGCTTGACCTCTATTTCGACATCTATTTAGGAACCAGCAGTGAGTATGGCCAGTGTGGACACCCTCACCGCCATCCCCATGAACCTTTCTCTCGCCTCACTGCTCAACAAGGAGCCTCTACTAGAGCTTCTGCCCGCCCTGCAGCCCCTGGAGCACCACGTACGCTACGTCATCACCCACGGCAACGCTAATGAACACTTCCGTTTACTGGAACGACGTGATGGAAAGAGCGTGCTCCGGCTTGGCAAGAAGCCGCCTGCACCGGGATCCTACCGGCTGGATATCGCCAGCCTGCCGCTGTTTGGGCCCCGAAGACTACACCAGATGGAGGAGAAGCATGACAGTGACTACCTACAAGGGGAAATAGGAGACGCCCTGCGCATCAAGCTCCACATCCACCTGCACTGAGCTCCGAGTGCGCTCGCAACCCTGCCCTGGACTGATTCCTAAAGCCTCTGACCCTTGAGTTTTAACCTTCCCTTTTATCCAATAACTCCTCCCCTTCCAGCGCCCCCGGAGGACCATCCCTACCAACAGGGGGTAATCAAGGGCTATGAAAGACTGAGTCAATCAGCCCAACTCTACCACCACTTTGTTACTGTTTATGTTATTATATGTTCATGTTTTGTTTGTTTTTTTACCCTGACTACACATCCTCTTGCGCCCCTCCTCTCCTACCTGAACCAGCACTCATCTCTCTACTGTGAGATCCAGTGGAGGAGGATGGCAGAGAGGTGTCTGGTGCTTGGACCACATCCTCCTCATACATCATATCTCACAATCAAGCAGACAGATGGCACACAAGTCCATGAAGCACTTTTGTAGACAAGCAAAACATGAAATTACACACAACAGGTGTTTTTTTGAAAAAAGAAAAGTGCTGAGAGTGGCCAAAACTGTCTCTATGCATGCACTGTAGTCTTTGAATAATAATACAGAAACCATAATTTTCTTTAGTACTGTAAAGAAGTTATATCACACTTACACACAAGATGCTGTCATGGTGGTCTAAGGACTCTCTCACCTCTCTGTGATCTTAGTAAAAAATCACAACACTGGGGAACAAGGTCTGTCACGTCTGCCCCTCTCAGTATTGTAGTGTGTCATTTAATGTATTCGTGCTGTTTGAGAAATGTTAACACGAAGGACTGCAACATTTACACAGCATTTCAGGTTCTTTAGTCCATAGTGGTCTGTTTTATAGCTGGATGCCAACCAATTTTCAGACAAAAAACAGCAAGCTGTTTTCTGCTCTGATGTGACTGACTTTTGTCCTGCTTGCGGGCAGGGATTAGCGTGTTTGCGTGTGTGTGCTGTCATGTTTGGTTACCTCAGTACTTCTCACCAAGTGTGGACACCATGCTGTGATGCTGACTTAAAAACAAAAGAGGGTGCTATAGTCCCTCAGCATCCATCATGAGCCGGGAATACACCAGGTAGTAGCTCGTAGACTTTAAAGAAGATAAGATCGGGTCACATTTGTATTTATCCTTTAGGGATTAAGACTTCAGGTCCACTGATTCTGGACCTGAGAGCCAGCTTTTCATGAAGCCCAAAGTCTTTTTCTCATGTTGGCTGTCAGAGGCTTTAAACTTTGAACTCCTGGTTCTGCAGTTTTACTCCACACTGCTTAAGATAAATGCTTTAGGAGAATAGAGATATAACCAACAACTGGCATTGGGAGGCCAAACTAGACAATAAGAATAAGCTGACTTTATCTGACTTCTTTGACTTTACCGTGAGCTTGAAGTCTGAGGTATGAGCCTCGTTTACAACACAAAGAGACACATAACTGAATCAAGTAACAGTCTCAAAGGTACATGACATGTTAACGTTAACTAAGCTGTAACTAAAGGTAGTACATCACAGTGTTAAGGCACACACAAGTGAACACGAAACCTCACAAAAAACAAATGTCTGTCAGGTCATCTTTCATTTCTCATGATTTTTTTTTCTCTCAAAGAGAAAAAAGGTGCTAGATAATACCATCTCTTACGCTGTACAAAGAAAGTGCAGTCTTGAATCTGGATTGCAAAAGTGACTTTTTTTTTTTTTTTTTTTTGCTAGGTTTTATTGTTGTTGTGTTTGTCTGTCTTTTGTATTGTCTCAGTGCTGAAAAAACAATATTATCAAACTTGCTTCTTGAAAATTAAATTGTATATTTTTAAGTGAAATGTAGATGTTTTTTTATGTCAAGGCTGCCAAAACAAATACTCACAGTAAAACCAAGATTGAAGGCCTTTAGTGCTGTTGACTTTGTTTTGTTGAGAAAAAAAGAAAGAAAATCAAAAAAGGCATCGTTTTTGTTGATCACTGACTGTACTGTTCGTTTGAAACCACTGTTCACCAGTCAAATCAGCTATTAGTGAAAGAAACGGATCATTAACATTCCCATCGTCTATTATTTCAACATAGGGAAGCTTACACTGTCTGTACAATGCTGCAAGCATTGATGCAAACTTGACTATCTCCAGCTAGATCAATGGTGCTAAACGATAATAATTTTCTCTGAACATTCAAGGTTGCCGTACTGTCTCATAGCCTAGGCAATGTTTATAATACATAACCATTTTTCTAACCTGGGAACCTTTGTATACTTTGTATCTTTATTGTCAGTTTGTAATTTTTCTTTTATTTTCCACTATGTTTTTTTTTTTTTTTAAAAAAAAAAAAAGGTAGTGTGTTGCGTGTGCTTACTGTATCTCAGCTTCAGTGTTAAACTTGAATACTGTCGTCATCATCTGCTTGCATTGAAATATCGTGTGCCATATAACTCAGAAAACAAGGAGCCTGAAGTTTCAGTTAAGATGTTCATCAAAAGAGTCTAACTGAAAACTGAAATGACAATCATCCTGTCACGCCACACCGATTAGCTGAGGATCAATAAATCAATCAGCCGTCATAGAATACCTTTTAATATCCTGAATGATCATCATCGTTGTGCAAAGACAAAAACCAAAGATTTATGACACCAAATGGCAGTTTGTAAAATTAGAGTGATTCACATAGTATTGTAAACTTTTGTCCAGTGACATAAATGGCAATAAAGTATTGTGGGTTATATTTTTAAGTCTTGTGTCCTGCATTTTTCTTTTAGGCTTGTGTGTCTGTGGCTAACAAAACTGACACAAGAGGACTATTAAGTAGTAATCATTTTATTTAATTTCCGACATGAATTACGTGGACCTTCCACACGGTCCAGCTATCAGTGGAAATCAGGAAGAGTAATTAAAGAAGAAGAATTCTTTTTATTGTCACTGATTCAACCCAGTGTATCAAAAACAAAGCAGACAGTCAGAAAAATATGTAATTACAAAACAGGAAAAAGCAAAGCTACCTGCTTTGCCTCCTTCTAAGATGTGGCTGCATGACTACCTAAAAAATCCACAGTCTAAAGATTGATACAGTAAGAGGAAGGACAGAAAGATAGCAAAAAGGAGACTCCCAAACTTGAGTCAAGAATAGAAAAATAAAGCCTTCTTTTGCCTAAAGGTTGCTGTTTGCTTCATCACCACACTTGGCAGGCTGACTAAAGCAAAGGAAACAACCAATTAACATAAACCCTACTTGCAGTAATAAGATATATATATATATACATACATATATATATATATATATATATGTATGTATATATATATATACACACATATATATAGTTTCAATATGGCTTCTCAGTTATAGACACTAACACACAAAACATACACTGACAAGATTTCATGGAGACACAAACTACTTGTTGGGCCTTAGAAAGCATCTGAAACTGCAGTGCTGCTCGAGGATCAGTGTCTGAAATTAGAATCAGCACAAAAAATGTGAGGATTTGTGCTCCTTGATCAGCACTTAACACTTGGATGCTTTATAATGGACCTTAATTCATTAAAGGGGCATCTGCTTAAGCGTAAACTCCACCAGTTTTGCCTGTGTTTTAGTGCTCTCGTTTCAAAAAATGTAGCTTTGAGGTTATAAACTATATTGTGAGTGAAAGTGGTGTTCTCAGCATTAAGCTGTATTGTAATACTGACAAGCCCTAAAGTGAGGTTGTGAGACGTAGTAGCATGTTAGACTAGTACAGTAGGTCAGGTTAAGGCAGCTGTGCAGCTAAATTATTTCTGTCCTTCATGGTCCAACATCTGGGTCTGGATGAGTGTTTGGCTTGCAGCGATTCCAGTGGCATGTGTGCCTCTTGTTGAACCAGACTTGACATGGTAACATTGGGTCGTGTAGCCTCATATTTACACCAGTACACAGTCTGAAATACAGTGATATGAAACCAGGCTTACACCAACATCAGAAAAAAATCCCCTCCTTGAGTGCTTTCACAATATTATGCATTGTAACTGTCCAAGTCCACATCTAAATGAGTCAACACTCTTAAAGATCCTGTCTGTGTGCAATGAAACATCCCCCTTTCCACACCTTCTTGACACGTTACCCTACACCAGTGCATAATCAAACTGACCCCTCTCCAACCCCTCCTTGTGGTCAGTCCAGGATGATGCAGGCATGCGGCTGTAGGGGTCCAGCAGGATCCTGAAGCACCTGACCAGCAGGAAGACCAGGAAGAGCATAAGGAGGCCTACGAAGGCCAAGGCGGTGCGCTGCTCATTGTCCACCCCAACCAAGGCCAGAGGGGGGCTGCTGCTGCCACCACCAGGGCTGCCGGGGAGGGAGGAGCTGGCTGGGGACAGCAGCAACTCGTAGTCAAGTGTGGGCACATCGTTCATCCTCCACGGGGCCCGAAGGCAGGGCTTACACACTGACTGGATGGTTGGTGTGTTGGGAGGAGGTGCGGAGAAGGAAGGGAAGGTGTTCATGAGGGGCGGCGCAGGGGGCAAAACTGGAGATTTGGGGTTTGATTACAAGTTTAATAAGAAGGCGGCTTTAAAGCTTTATATTGTATACCCTGTTTATTGGGTGAAGGACATGAAGCCTAAACAGGAAGTTAGGTAGCAGGTGAGTAACAAGTGGGAACACTGCAGAGCAATCTCCTGTTCTGTATTTGTGTAAGATGTGTGTGTGTTCTGATCACGGCAGAACTTGCGCACACATTTTTGCTCTACTGACCAGTTTCTTTTGTCAAATCTAGGTCAGTCAAAGTGACATGACCCAGACAGCCCTGACCCTAATATGATCTGACAATGTGACAGACACATGCATACGAGCACACACACTTTTCAATTAATATGGACTTCTTTTCTATTTGAGTGACCACCCTCAGGCGGTAATATTTTTAGGGTATATATCAGGGCCACTCTGCCACATCAGCTCTTATTTTCACTCTCAATCAGAGCAGACAGGACGTGACACCGCCTCCTGCTAATGCAAACACACAAACACGGGTCCGATCACAACCAAGGTCAGTGTTATCAATGGGAGTTAATAGTGTACAGATGGACTTACAACACTCAATTGGGTATAGCTGAGCTGCAGGTACCAGCTATGTGTTTGTGTGTGCACTTCTGCCTGGACGTATTCATGTGTGTGTGTTTGCGTGTGGCTCATTAGATCAAGAGGTCAGTGGATCGATGGCCCTGAATATAAAACAGTGCATCACCTTTGCTGACGTTGCCTGCTAGATGCAAAGTTCTCCTTTCATCAGGCTACTTGAGCGTGATAAGTGGGTCAGAGCTGTCAAGAGTTCAAATATGTCCCTTTCACAATTTCCTTTGGGATGATCTCTTCAAAAACTGCCTCTCTTGACAAGCAGTAAAGCAACAAGAGGTAGAGATGGGACGGTTCTGAGAGGGTGAGTCAGATATGTTAAGGTGTCAGTCATAAATGAAAAGTGACTTCATCCAGTGCAGTCTTCAGTCTATGGGGCTGTCCCAACAGTCCTCAGCAGACATGACAGAAGGATGTTAACGGACTTTGTGTCATCAGATGTTCCTGGTCAAGCTGAGCAATCCAATCAACTCTCCATCTGAAAGAAAAAGAGGCACCTGGTTAAAAAAAGCAATGAAATCTAACTAGTAAAGCTGTAATGAGGAAATTTAATTTGCACAATATAACTTCAGTACACAGTCAAACCCCTTAAAATAAAACTACAGGAACTACACACCTTTCCTATTAGGATAACTCTCTCTAATGTGGACCATAAGGAGAAGATTAAGTCACTCCGTCCTCATTTCATCATAAGGCGCGATTATTACAACCCTCTGCTCAATAAGTAACAGTGACAGTGACATTAGCCATCTGTGGAGAGAACACAGCACCAGCATCCCCTGTAATGACACTCAATTAGTAAGCTGATTATGGTGTCATTACAGCCACATTAGCAGTAATGAATGCATGATTATAAACACTGATAGGGCATTACATCACCCTCGTTTGTCAGTGCACTGTTACAGTTCGCCATTTATTATCTTGCTGACCAGCGTCATTCATTCACTCACATGATGGAAGGAAAGACAAAGTGATGTGGAGCCTCATAAATAATCTAAAATCACATCTCCTGTGTCAGACCAGGTTTCAAATCTTTGAGGAAATGTGATACGCAAACCATTTTTACCTCTGAATAGAGTGGTGACTGAGCTATTTGCTTAGACAAACGTGACAGTGTGCGTGTGTGTGTGTGTGTGTGGAGAGAGATGCTTAAAAGAGACAAAGGTAAGAGGATGCCTCAAGAGAGAGGGAGAACAGGAAGAGACATTAATAATACGTGCTTTTAAATTATAGGTTAATGCATTAGGAGGGGAGAGTGTATAGAGGTGCAGAGATTAAATAAGATTTGAATTTATAGTAATTAAACTATAGTGACTTTGTTATTGTTCTCATGGATAGAGGAGCACAGAGTGGCTAGACGTATCAAGATAAAAATAGGAACAGAAAATGGACAAAACAGAGGATGATGAAGATGGAAATTATGAAGATTGATAGAGAAGATAAAGAGGGATGGAAAGAGCAGACGTTCCTGTGGTGAACGGGCAGCGGTACAGAGGAGAGGGGAGAGGTTTGCTGGCACAAACTGCTGTCACTGACTCTCCTCTGCATGACCATGGCAAAATGCCTTTTCCATACACTCTCTGTCCCTCCCTCCCTCTCTCTCTCTGTCGCTTTCAGATCAAAGGTTTTCTATCTCCTACTTCATCAGCCAGTGTCTCCAGGGGGCTGGCAGCAGGATGACACACCTGGGAGGTGGCACTTGCACTGTGAATGAATGTGCACTTCTGTGTGTGTACAAACAGACCTGCTGCTGCTGCTGCTGTGTGTGTGTGTGTGTGTGTGTGTGTGGTCTGTCACAGGCTACTTTCGGGGACAAATTTCAGACTAAAGACCAGTTGATTGTGGACAGTTTGTCCAATTGGGGACAAAAGCTGTGTCCCCAATTTATAAAAAGCTGATTTTTGGGTCAGTGGTTAAGCTTAGGGTTAGGGTTAGGATAAATCTCCAGGAAATGAATGCAAGTCTATGTAATGTCCCCAAAAATGACCTAGGACAATGTGTGTGTGTGTGTGTGTGTGTGTGTGTGTGTGTGTGTGTGTGTGTGTGTGTGTGTGTGTGCGTGCGTGTGTGTGTTCCAGTTTGTCTCTGTGTCTGACCAAAGTGAGTTGCAAAATCCAAAAATAGTTCCAAAAACCTTGAATCTCTTTTCAAGGACACTATTACGACTGACACACATCTGCAGCTCTTAGATCAGAAATGATTTCAGCTGTTATCAACTGATGTGAGCCTTTGATGTTGATACTGTTGATGTTTTGTCACCAAACTTGTTACTAAGACCAGATTTTTGGGCTTATTAGGTATATTTCTTTTTCAGCAGGTACTATATCACTATCCTTTGTTCAAGATAATCAAGGCCTGTTCAGAACTGATCTGAAATGGAAGAGTCAGCTCAGCGCTCAAGCAACCAGACCCCAAGACCCATGACTAGGGCTGGGTATTGATTGGTAATTGTTGATACTGCTGCCAATACAATACAATACAATAACCAATACCCTTTTTTAATTGAACAAAAAGTGCCAAACTTCTCAGTGCATCTGTATGGGCTATGAGTATGGGTTAACGCCAGCAAACATACAAAACATTCAAAACAAATTACAAAACTAAATAAAATGCGGTTAAAGACCCTGCACACTCACACAGGTGTGGCTAATTAGACTGATTAGGCTAATTAAACTTTTGGTCAAGTTGAATTAGGTGGTTTGTCTGGGTTAGAGCTTGGAGGAGTAAACATGCAGGTGTAAATAATAAAAATTAATGGTGGTTGAATTCCATTTAGTTGATTCAGTTTCAGGGTTTTGGTGTTGTTCATGCTGGCTCACTGCCCCGGCTTCGTGGGAGGAACAGAACAGAGCCATCGTTAATGATATTAGCAACACCTGTATTTCATGTCTGCTGTGAAAAAGGCTTATTATATGAGGTCACCAGCCTAAACTGACCAATAAGAATGATAAGGGTCTAACTTCTATCAGCCTGAGAGATGTCAGAGAAAACATCAATGTCAGAGAGATGTCAATCAAACACAGTCTGTACACAGCCACATAGCCCTCAGAAGAGGTCTGATCAGGCAACATAAGTGAAACACCTTTGTTGGTGATAATATCTTGTTTTGTTTGACCAACAATCCTAAACCCAAATACCACTATGATCACCATCACTGCCATGTATGACAACGAAAAGAAACAGATCACATTTTTAGAAGCTGAAACCAGCAAAACAGGACAGATGGTCACTGCACAGGAAAAACTCTGCTGTAACATGTAAACACACAGGGATGCGGACAGCCAGTGTAATGCTGTCAACTACCCACTCACGCAAACACACAGGCATTAAACACACACACACACACACACACACACACACACACACACACACACACACACACACACACACACTGGAAACAGAAGCCCAACATTGCTGACAAAAACCCCCACACTAGGATGATTTCCATTCGAATGTGGGAGGAGCGGCTAAAAGGTACAAACATAACCTGCTCATCTGATCCAATCCACCCTGTAATTATTTAGCGGCAGCTTTTCTCCATTATCTCTCACTAACTCGTCACTTAGAGAGAGGATGATAAATAGAATGAGAGAGAGCAGGGATGGACTTAAAGATGAGAAAGAGAAAGCATTTGTTCCCTGTGAAATAGTCGAATTGATCATATTATACAATAATGAGTGTACTAGTACTATTACATATAGTGTATTGATTAATGCAAGCAATGAACCAGAGTCATGAACAGCTATGAGATTTAAAAAAAACCCTGGGATTTCAAAGATACTGTATTTCCTGCCTTTGCAAAGTTACTGGTCAGACACTTCACTCATGGCCTCCCAGGGTGTGTGTGTGTGTGTGTGTGTGTGTGTGTGTGTGTGTGTGAATAAGTCATTGGGAGGTAGAGGGAGGACAGACAGAGATTGCTCAGCTTATTTTCCTCCTCGTTAAGTCTCGCTCCCACCATCACCCTCCATCATCCTCACACGCACGTACACACACACGCACATTCTGTCGTCCATAAGCCTCGTCTCGCTCGCTAGTTCTCGTCCACTCGTCCACATTTCTCCTCCAGGACACTTCCTCGAAGCACAGACGAGACCCCTGAGATGAAGGGAAGCGAAGCGGACACTCGTCAGTCTTCATCAAAAAGCCCTTAAATGGACACCACTCACACATGCGCACACACACACACACACACACACACACACACACACACACAGAAGTATGCCAATGGTAACTTATTCACATTCAAAAACACAGCACACACAATGGCATGGACACACAGGTAGTCATGTACACACACACACACACACACACACACACACAGCCTCACTGTCATCACTTCACCTCACAGAGCCATTGGTCAAGCTATCGTTGACAGAACTCATCAGGGTAAATGAAATGAAAAGAACTGAAAATAATTTAGTTACCTCTCAGGTGACCAGGGTTTCACCTTTTACCTACTCTATCCACCTCCCGTGATCTCTCTCTCACAGACACCAACACACACACACACACACACACACACACACACACACACACACAAAAACCCACAATCAGCTTCAGCGCATGGTTGAGAGCTCTCTCATGGGGCTCTCAAATGGTGGTGAGAGGCAAATGCTTGAAGCCAAATAAAGGTTTTCTATTTAGGCTAATAGAAGTTCCAACTCATTATACACTTTCCAATATTGATCATATCTGACATCAGAGTTTCATTTTGGCAAAAAGGGCAAATCTGCAGTGCTACATTCAATCAAGGTGCGATGGGAGGCTTTTCTCTTTTGCAGCCCTGTGCTGTGATTTAGAGGCACATTTTTATATAATATTCAGTGCAGATTTCAGAACATTTCCAGAAATGTGACATTGTCTTCACCCCTCTACTTGTTTTGCTAGTTGTTTGGCTCTCTCTCTGTGGGTATTTGAGGGAGAGCATGAGGGACAATCACACAAATTTTTCATCCAAACAGAGCCAAGCATCATCGTTTCAGCGGGAGGACCACAGATCACCTTCAAGCCCACAGATAGCAAACCAAGCCAGCCCCCAAAAGGTTCAGTACAGAGACAGCCTTGATTTGTCCTTATTTATAGCCTGAGTAAAGCCATTCTCTAAAAGTAATTAGACTTTAGAAACAAAGAGAAAGGAGAGAGAAACAGAGAGAGAGAGCAAGTGGCAAGAGAGAGAGAAAGAGAGAGACGGTAAATGTTCCCAGTCTCGGCCGCAGCCTGCTGGGAATTGAATTAAACCTTTCCAATTTGCTGCTTATAAAGATAAAGTGGACCTGAAGAAAAGGCAAAGGGGAGCTGCATGAAGTCCACAAGCTCAGGTGGGTATCCCCCTTTTATATCACTTTAAAGGTAATGCTTTTTGAAATATACAAACATACAGCATACAGATGACCAACAGTGGGAGGCCCCTGTGAGAATGTATTGATACCATCCACCATTAAGCCTCATTGATACATTTGATTTTCTTTTTTGTGCGGTTATTTGTCTGTCTGGGTTCATTCGTCACCTTGCGGAGCTGACACCCGCAGTGTGTCTATTGCTAATGAGGACGATGGGAACCAGGTCACCTTGAGCTGTGTACAACAAAAAAAAAAAACATTCTCCAAACATCAACCTTATCTAACTTAGACATGTGTAGCTTAACCTGCGGGTCACAGCACCTCAGCTATTTTTCTAAGTAGGGATTCACACATTTGTGCATTTGTATGCACGCGCACTCAAATTAACAGACCAAAACATAACCTTCTTACAGGTATTTTTAGCACCTAAGAGAGACAAAGTATCTGTGGAGTCATTTCTCTTTACACTTGGCTAACAGTTTAGCTCACGATCGGCCAGGTCCTCAGACAGCCCCCGTCATAATTAGGCTGGCAGACAGTCAGTAGCTACAGTAATGGTGATAAAGTTGGGCAATTAAATATTCTGCTGTTCCAACACAGCCAGCCATTCACCTCTGCGTACACACTTGGACAAGTACAAAAAGGAGCTTATTTGTGTGTGAGAGACAGATATAAGACACACACACACAGAAGGAGAGCGCCCTGTTCTTTCACTGAGTGTACATGCAAATGAGAAGGCAGTGCTGTGAGAGTAGAAGGCACTCAAGACTGCTGACCTTTTAAAACCAAAAGGTACACAACAGAGAGGGCAATACATTTTGTATTAATGCATTCTCCAGGAATTCGTCCATTATCATAAACACGTGTACTGCTGCCCACTGCTCACTCCTCATCTGTTTGAACTATGGATCTTGCTGCAAGGCATCTGTAAATAGAAAAAGTGTCCGACTGCTGTAGGAAACCTTTCACATCAGCTCACAGAGAAACTTATATTGTAGTGAACCAGGAAAAATTAACAAGGGATGGAAATATAGAGGGAAAGACAAATGGAGTTGTACACAGATGAAGGAGCAAAGGGAAAGAGCAAGCCCTTTGTGATTCTCAACAGCAGCATGCAATTCCATCTTCGAAATTGCCTACAATCTATCATTTTATCACCAACCCAGATGAACACGCAGTCTATTTTCTCTATCAGCATATTTAGGGTTTTTCAAGGTCACTCCTGCATCAATATTCAAAGTATTAAAGATTCTAGATCAGTATTCATTTTGTATGAGACACGCTTTCTGTTTTACCTAAATAAGTCTGATATTAATACAGCTGCTGAGCAGAAAGTCTCCCCTGACAGGGTCATCTGCTGTACGGTGGACTGCACGATTCTCCAAAAAAACGCCAAGCTGGATCAGATCTCCAGACATCAGGGAGGAGGGGGGAGGCTCCCTCCTATTTAGTCTCCAATCTGCTCCATCCTCTCCCCTGGTTGTTTGTGTCACTCTCCCTGACAGCCTGAAGCACCGGAGTGTCTGACCACCACCGGAGGAACGTTCTAAGGGAGTCGAACCTGTATATCAGTGGAGCAATGGGGATGGATTCTGGAGGTCCTGCTGCTGATAAGAACTATTAAAACTTGTAAAAACATTTCCTGCACTGGTCAGGAATACTGCGTGAATAGTGTGATAAACAGTATAGGTGCAGAAAACTAATTTTCTGCAATGCATGACACCAACAGATAGACATAAAGATCTCCAGACTGGCTAAAATTAGGGTGCTCAGGGTTTAAAACTGAATATTTTGTAAATGTCAATGTCTTAAACTACATTCTTTAGGGTGTCAAAATGCTGTATTGTATGCTTTCTGGTGCATATTTGTGATATGCGGAGCTATTAGTGCTTTTAGTAAAATGTGTGTTAATGTGAAAATACAGCACTGTATTTTCATGAAAAATGTGGCTCAAGAACTGCAAAAAGATCCTTGCTAAAAAAGACCTAAACATAGAGGCAATACTGAAATCAATGGGCTCAAATATTAGCCTTGAGTGTTGATTTTCACTGACATTTACCTGCGTTGACATTTGTATTTCAAATTTTTATCAGAAGTTCTATAAATCTGCAGATTTCTCTCATTAGTGCAAATATTTTTTATACATTCACAAACTTAATTTTTCATGCAAATGTATTTAACAGACTCACAAAACATGATATACAAACCATGAGTTTGAAATTATTTCATAAGCTCAAAAGACACTTATTTGAAACCTTATAATATCATATCTACTCCTCACTGGGTCTGCTCTGCCCTGCTCAATAAAGTGGGCATGTCACAGAAAATATGAACAGCCATAAAAATGTAATAAAAAAGACTAAATGCACACAGTCACCTATTTATGAATTTTATTTCACCCAGTCATGACTCTCACAGCTCTAAATCTGATTTTTTTTTTTCCTTGTTATGAAGCGACTCGGGGGCTTGCCTCAAAGGCGAGAGAGTCCTGAAACACATTTGTCGCTTCCAGCCATCTACCTTACTGATGCTGGCATGCTGACAGACAGCAAAAGAAACCACCTTTCTCTCCTCAGGCACCCCTTTCTCTCCTGTTCACCACCACCACAACCACCTCAATCAGCTGTCATTATTTCCATCACTCCCTCATAACACTCACATCCTCCCACTTTCTCTCAAAATCCCCTCTGTCCCACCAGTCAGGGTGAATAACTGTCAGTCCAATTATGTCCACCTACATCCTATATTTAATTCACAAATCATACACATGAAATATTCACACAATGATGAGGATGAAGTGCTAGCAGGTCAGCAGTGAGTGGATACATGTGTGGATGAGTGAGTGAGTAGTATAGCAAATAAGAAAAAGTTTTTTCTTAAAAAAGAGAAGGGTAAGTTTTCTGTAAAGGACAATTCCATGTTAATTCAGGCTATAGAGAGAATAGAGAGACAATATATGAGCCAGAGAGCAGCTGACATGGCCAATCCTATAGTTCACCTTGAAAGACCCCCTGCTGCTGTCAAAGCAACAATCATGGTGGCTAACAGCGCAACACACCACCGGGAAAGAGCTGGTGGTGAGGTGAGAGGTGTTCAGATAAAAGATGAGATAAGACAAGACTAGCAGAAGGGAAGTAGAAGTAGAGAGGGAGGAAAAGTGGAGAGCAGAATGGTAATCCCTATGATTCATGTCTGCATTCAGACAGAGCAGAGGTCTGCGGCTACCCAGGGAGCACAGGAGGTCAAATGGCATCAATCAGATACATCTAGAAGCGGGATGAAGATGAAGAGGGGAGAGAAAGAAAAAAAAAAGATGAGATTCATAGAGGGGGGAAGTGGGAGGTGTGTGTCGGGTGGGAGGGGGTGGAGGGTACAATATGGAGATGTCAGCATTCTTAAAGTCAGAAGACAGCACTTTCCGTCCATCAGGCAGCCATTCTGTCAAGTCCACTGGGACAGAACAGAGCCTGTGCCAGCCAGTCAGCCGGCCCACGATGAAGGCCATATATATTACATGCCCTGCCCACACAACACTTGCTCAAAACTGAGGTGGCAAGGCTGAGAGTCAGCATTAAGAAAAGTCTGAAACTTTGTTGCAGACGGTAAAAGGAAATGACCTGGGACGTCAGAGCAAGTATGAGCCAGGATGTAAAACAATGCTTTTCAGTCAGCGATGCAAAAAACACTTGTAACAGATGGCCAACACCCATGAGTCAGAAAGGACAATATCAGGGTGCAATGCAATGGCTGCAATAAATCTAGTCCTCCTTTTAAGAAAAAGAGGAGCCTTAAATACTCAACAATGGACGAGGATAAAATGCTGATTCTAACAGTGAAGCTGAAATAACTATGCTCAGCAGGGCGCTGCTGTCGGCTCTGATCCCCACTGACAAAAGAAGCCACCAGTTGGACTCCTAAGCACGGATTAAACACAGCAGAAAAGTCACCACAAAGACACGGACATATCACCTTGCTAAAGTGAAGGTAGTCTGTTCAGCTGATTTGATTACTGAGCTTACAGTAGGGTGAAGAGGGGGTGTGGGTCCTAAAGCCTTGCAGACCAGAAAAGGCAAAGCCAAACACATCTACGACAGAAGAAAGGAAAGCTTATCTATCTTTACTTCATGGTCCATCAGCAGATTTCATTCCAATAAGTGAATTGGCCTTACCTCTTTCCTTCTTCTAGTATTTCCAGAGTTAATAGACCCGTGCTGAGAGCTACCGTGGAGTCTATATCTGAGCTGAGATGGAGCAGAGAGACAATAACTCCTGGGCCCTGTGTCAGTTATCAAAGGGCTATAGATTATGGGGAAGATGAATATTTGATGTGCTATGTTCACCAGGAAATCAAAACTGCTACGTCTTGGAGGATCGCCTCAATCTTACTTGTCAAGGTTGAGGACCCGTGATGACTCTGCTACGTCTCCTCTCTACTGAGACACGAGTCATTTTCCTGCTGGTAGTCAGGTTTTGTGTTCTCGTGGTGGCTCTTTATGTTACAGCAAATAGGTTGTTTATGACCCTATGTGTTATGTTGCCACATTATATACAGCCAAAATTGAATCACGCTCAGTGTGACATTGCTATTATTTCAGGGGCAATATACTGTAGTATCACAAAATGTACAGGTGATTTCTCCAGTGCCATATTTGTTCTATGGCTCCACTTGAAAGAGTCATTTCAGAACTGAACTGTACCATAAAACGAAATTTAAATTGTGGCTACCAGAACAACGCAGCAAAGACACTTTACTTCTTCACTCGGCTGCTTTCAAACGAGGCCTGAACAATGTAATAAAGCAGCCACCTTGGTGAGCGATAGAGAATAAATGACATAAGATATCGAAGCTAATAACAGAGATTGGCAGTGACACAGTGAGACAGCTGTGTGGTGGAGAACCTGATTCACTAATGTGCTCCATGTAATACTGTATATCCTGGCAGGGCGTTAGGAGGGCTTTGTGGGTAAACCCACCTGGGTTTTCTCTTTCCTCTCCATCCCTCCTCTCATTACAAGTCATTACATGATGACACTGACTCCTTCCTGCTGATCAGTATTACCATGCGTGCAGTGTATTTATCAGAAGTGGTAAACTGAGAGTGGTCAATAAAACAAAGTAGCTACAGACTACTGCAGTAGTTCCCAGCCTTTTTTGGTCAGACATATCCGAACAGCCCAGTCCGATGAACTCAAGTAACCCTTCATCAACACCACCATTTATGTTCCAAATGTGTTCATTTGAATTAATTTCAAACTGGATGTTATTTAACTATTAATCATATGAAAGTGGATATAATAGTGGATGTTACAATATTTTCATACAATTGACTTGTCAATGTTTAGTGCGGTTTGGTCAAGTTTGCATTCGTACTACAACCACATAGTGTGGCAAAAGCTCAATGTTCCAACCATTTATCCATTATTTTTAGCTAATTATTTCATCTCTTCTGCTGCTAGTTCTCACGCTCTCTTGATTACAATAATACCTAAATTAATTGTTATAGCTGACTCAATATGTGGATGTATTTTTTAAGTCAAATCATTAATTCAATTTTTCAAATTAGTTGAGCTACTCTGCAATCTCTCCATGTATCCCCTGGCAACAGCAGAAGTCCCTCCTGGGGTGCAAGTACCCCTAGTTGGGAATCAGTGGACTACTGTATGTTCTCATTCTCATAACCCCATAAAGTACAGCTTCCCTCGTTTGTTTCACTACTGTCTGACAGTGTCACATATACAGTATGTTGTGTATCGGCTTGTTTCAACTCTTGCTTTTGATTAAAGCATTAAAGCTTTTGATGTTTACACAGAGTAAAAAAATAAAACCCAAGATAATCCCCCAAAATAGAGATATTCAAAATGTTTGAGCATCATTTAAGACACATTTCTCCAAAATTCAGCCTGACATGTTTGGTATCTTTGGAAACTTTAGTTTAGTTTAGAATAAGGTTCTGTAGGTTTGAACAATGTTGCAATGCACAGCATGCATTTGTAATGAGATGGTGACAACCACAGGGTTACTGCTTGTTGTGGGGTTTTACAGTAAGACACCAACATTTCAAAAATGTGGGCAAACCCCCCCCCCCAAAATAAATAAATACTCATGAACATGAGAACAGTGTGCAGCTACTTTACCTCACTGAAATTTTTCCTTCAGTAGAATATTGCATATAATTGGGTGCGTATTCTTATTACTTCTCACTTCAGATTAAAGTGTTGTCCAGCTCTCCGCTGGGGTATCCCTTACATTTTAATCTGCAAGCTCGAACTGGTTCTAGAGAAGCACTGGACCTCTGTCCCCTGATCAATGACCTCCACCAGACTCCAGATACCAAAACTCAGATTACTCATTACTGTTAACAAGACATGGTAAATTATTCAACAGTTGTCACTGTAACATGAGACAATACGGATGGAAGAAGCCAGGAAACGTTGTGGTGCATCCAACGCCTGGCACAGATTTCAGATAGCCTGTGAGAGAAATGTGGTGTAGGATGGGCCAAAGCCCACACCTACCTAGCCAGGAACTGGATCATATTACACAATAACAGATAGGACTCTGATAGGAGTCTATTGGAACAGAGTATAATACAACTACCACACAGTGGTTTAGTCTTTCTTATCATCATCACTTGCAAACCTGAAAGAGCAAATGATATTCAAAATACATTATGAAGGAAAAATGAGATTTTTACTCTGAGTGACAGTTCTAAATTAAATTCACTTGGGTACTGCAAGCTGTTTAGGATGTATGCATCTGTGCTATCCTAATAACCTATGGGGGGGCGGGGGGGTTCAGGTGAAAAGAAAAACACGCTATCTCAGCATGATAATTCAATCCACATCTCCTGAAGGTGCCTTGCTTGGGGCTAAAGGGGGAGACGAATTCTGTCTTGCCACAAAAGCATTGTCATAGTAATTTCATGGCACATGGGTCCATGATGTGGTAACCCAGTGGTTTTGTGGTTTCAAATAAATCAAAGTAATCAAGTTTGGTAAAACACATTTCAATAACCTTGACATATAGTGTTATTCTCGACTGAAATCTGATGTCATCTCCTTAAATGGAGACAAAAATCAACATTTTGTTATTATAGCAATTAAGTCAGTTTTATGTCAAATTGTGTCTTGTTTTGGTAAAAAGATTGACCTGGCATTTTGTGTATTTGGACTTTTAGGTTTGCCTCATTAAACTCTCATCTTTGGAGTCCAAAACAACAGAGGCATTTAATGCTGCTCTTTGGCAGTAGGACTGTTGTGATCAGCTAATAGTGGTTTGGCACTAAGTTAAACCGACAGCAGACTGGTTTGGACCAAGCTGCAGATACATACATCTGTAGCAAGGATAACTTATAAAGTTGAACACAAAGTAAGCCTACCTACATATTAGAATTGACGACGAAGCTTTAAATTTATCAATACAGCATCTTATATAGCACTAAAATACATGCCAAGTCATAGTCTACAGTGTTTCGCATCACAATTTCTTACAGATGATGCCCGATACGGATTTATCTAGCTTTTCTTGTGCTGATTTTTTTAACGCAATAACTATAAGCAGTCTGTTTGAAAATATCACCACAAACCTGATTCCGTATAAGGTTGCCGGTGTGTCCGCTGTGTCCTGAACAGCTTCAGCCTCAAACTTTATGATGCGCTCGGCTCCCCTCTTCCTCCTCTGCTGCTGCTGCTGCTGAGCGTCGCTGTGCGCGCAGACACTATGGAAGCAGGCAGAAACTCTTAAAGCTCCCCACCCACTCCCGCCTCCCCCAGAGCACACAGCCAATCACAATAATAGCCTGACACAATAAAATATACATAACTCATACACAACTCAACTGCTTATATTCATAAAAGAAACACCTGCGCGTTGTTCAGATGGACAGCAACTTCAGGGATCGTTTGGTATATTTTGTAGGATATTTAACTCAATTAACTTCCGGTAGGATTATTACTGCATTTGAATGCTGTCCTGCCTTTAAACTCACTATTGTGCGTCACATACACACCATCAACAGGGTACCATTAGCTGACATTTAATAGACCTAGTAGCATATATTAACTTACATAATAAGCACCCTTTATGTGCCTGAAATGTTTGTGCACACTTCAGCCCAGACCAGACCAGTGTACAATCCAAAAACTGCAGGGATTATTTATGCCTGTGCTGTGGGGAGAATAAAGGTCATTTGTCTGTGCCTCTTGGGAAAATGAATAAAATGTTAAATGTTATGTTTTATGCATTCTTCATACAAATGACCGTTCCGCTTTTCTTTTGTACTCAATCATTTTGTTCTTGACAGCAGCTTGTTTCCTCCTCCTCTGCTGCTTCCTTCAAAGTCCCTCTACTGTGGGACCAATCCGAACAGCATGGAGCACCTTTAAACTGTTGCTCTGTTTGCAGTTTATCAAATGGAAAACTTTTCTCAGACTTCTAAATTAAAATCTGATGCAAGAACAGGCTGAAGCCAACAGCTACATGCAAATTGTTAATTCAATTTAGCCACATGATTTCCAGATTATAGTCATTTTTTAGTGGTGCTAAATGTAGCCAGTGCAGGTCAGTCAAAAGTCAGAATGCCTCCAGCAGGTCAGTGAACTCATTCCTCCTTTATGAACCACTCTGGTTGAGAGCAGATACACAAGAAACTCCTGAAAGTCTCAAATCAAGATGTAAACAGCACTCCTCATCTTCTCAGTTCTGCCACCACATTGGTCCACTCCAGCTCTTCCTTCCATGAACCTCATCCCCTCCTGCCTCTATCTTTTAAAGCCTCCCCAACCGCCCAGCCTGCTCCGTCCTCTTCCCGCTCTTCCAGTCTGAGGCTTCCCATGCGAGGGAACCAGTGGCATCTGTGCAGTCTGTACCACCTGCTGCCACCCATCCATCCCACTACCAGGTTCTACTGGTGCCAGCCTCGGGTACAGCGGGTCAGGGTTTGAGTGTTGCAGCAGGTGGGAGACAAGAGCAAGAAAGCAGTGGCAGACAGGTCCTGCGTGTGGAGAGACCTTAATTAGATTTATTGCTGTAGTTCTTTCAGTCCTCATAGTCTCACCTCCACTGTAGTTATGTAATTGATGTGGGAATTTGCCAACCTGCTTCCTGGAACTATTTTTTGCCAAGAAATAAGAGCTTATTTGATGCTCTGTTTTGGAAACATTTGTTCAGAGCAGATTAACGCCTCTTCTCCTCTTACCTAACTATTACCAAACCACTGCACCTATGACTCTAAAGGCGGAATCTGAAAGTGTGTTATGTAGGAAGCAAAACAAACCCAAGCTGAGGTTTAATGACTTTTTGAGATATTCTTCAACATTCTGTGCGTTCCCCCCATATACATCTCAACATTTTTTGAGCAGACGCCAACAAAATGCAGGAAGGACATGCTACTGAACAATGTCAGATATTCCCTGCTGATTCATCTCATGGTGGTGAGAGTGTGTGGGTTGACACAATGGAGTGTTCAAACCTTTGACAACCCAACTGGACGTACATCTATTATCACTGTGCTAATTTTAATTAAAGCAATTTTCTCTCGGAACAAAATGGCAGCTTCACATTAGGGACTGAAAATATCCATGTATTTTAAAGTGTGTATAAGTGTGTGTGTGTGTGTGTCCATTCCCTGTGGAGTGGCTGTGTGGGTGTGCGCAAGTACATTACGGATGTGGAGTGTGTCACTTTCCCAGGTGTGTTTGTTCAAATGTGTGTGTTTGTGTAGGAGGCTGTGAATGGAGCTAGAGAGGCCAAATCTGGCATGTTGACTAGAATCTCCCCGCTTTGTAACCTGAAAGGGATATGTGTATAAATTTGTCTCCTGTATGCAAGTGAAATTTTTATTTATCCTGGTTTTGTATCTATGATTGTGTGTGTGTGTATCTGGGGTTGTGTGTGTGGGTGGAGGGGCAGGTGGCCATGACCAATCAATAAGCCTGATAATGAGATCTGAGGGGTGTCATTATGGTGGCCCCTCGGGCATGCAACGCCTCCTCTTCCGTAAAGGGCATCGTTGTCTCTTCTCCTCTGAGCGAACACGCACCTCATTAACCTTTTGTGCCAACACAACACCAACCAGACGCCATTTACTTTCCCCCAATATGTTCTGGTGTTTGTTCTCATGATTAAGCAAATAATCCTTTTTTTTCTTCTCACTTTGGAGGATATGCTGTAATTACTTAGATAGTCTCAAAATGTTCATCTGACTGTTACTGAGATGTTTTCTTAGCAGCAGTATGAATATTTGTCATAACGTTGGCTGTTTGTGTGGTATAAAATGTAAATCACTACAAGAGAAACATAATTTAATTTGCATATGCACCGGTTTGTGTGGAAAAAATGCTGTAAAATCTGTTAAAAAAGGGGATGTGTGTCGTGCTGACAGGCGAACATCAGAGCAGCGTGGGGCATAATTTTGACTGACAGCAGTAGAAATTACTTTCTGGAAATATCCCACAATAATGCAAGCATTTTGACCTACCATCTCACAAAAATAAACCTCACATCCTGTTTAGAATTACAGAGGAAACTCAATTAGGCATTACATCATATATAGACATGTTTTTTACAGTAAGTCAACTGGGAGGCTTAGATGACAAAGTATGTTTGAGGAGGGTTTTCATGCCAAGCGTGATTTTTTTTTTTCCCTCCCTAAAGCCAACTGTCCCACATGGCAGTAATCCCTCCCATGTTGAACACCAGCACATGGATTATCACAATAATATGCAGAAAAACCAGTGGCAGCTGTTTTCAAAGTGAAAGTGGGAAAAGTGAACAGGGTGTCTGAAAGTCATTAAAACCTCTGGGAATCAGAGCTGTTTTGTAGCCAATGACCTTCAGAGCCATGTCAGTTCCCCTGTGGTGTTTAGTGTGTGTGTTTGTGCGAGTGTGTGTATGTGTGTGTGTGTGTGTGTGTGTATGTGTGCGCTTCACTGTAGGGGTTTGGCTGATTGAGTAGCACAGAGAAACCTTGCTAAATTGAGTGTATAGAGACTGTCCTGTAACTAGAAGGACGTAGATTTTGTCCCCTTAACTAGTGTCCATTAACAACCACGTGTAGTACTAAAGTGCTGTTGGGCAGGATATTCAGCTGCTTCATGTTCATCAATTACAAGATGCTGAATAAGTGCTGGATCAGCACATTTTGCCCACATGCACAGGCATATATTCCACACAAGGATTAGACATCAAATTACATGTAGCTATTAACATTACTAACGTGTCATTTGCAGAATAGTTCAATTTGCTGTTATTTGTAAATGTTTCATGTTTAAATCAGCAAGGATCAGCAGTTGAAAAAAACGTTGAAATGTGTGTGTGTGTATATGTGTGTGTCTTTGTGTGTCCTCTGCTGTCGGGGCTGGTGAGAGCAGAGGCCATGTCTCCCTTGGTGGTTTCGTACAGGCTGCAAGGGGGGTGGTCGCTGAAAAGGGTTTAATCGTTCCCTCTCAGTCCTGGTTATGGTGCAACATTCATCATACAGTTCCACAACTTCACCCTGGACCGCCCCAGTGCTACCACCATCATGAAAGCTCATACAGGCTCCCGGGCATACATGCACGCACACACCTCCACCACCTTTCAGTCCCAGACCACCTCCTCTTCACTGTTCCATACTTCATGGTCAATTTGATATCCTATTTTTGTTTAATTACTGGCCCAGTAGCTCCAAGATCTTAGCATGTGAAGTGATGGAAACATGACTGTGTGTGTGTATGTGCGTGTGTGGCAACAACAGAATAACCAAGCAACTGACATGTAAACATGACAGTTTGATGGTTTGATTATTGAAAGGAGGTTAGGCACAAAAACAGACCACTGTTAAGATGATATGTACTATGGGGTGTGTGTGTACCAGGTATTCCTCATGTTGTGGACACTTAAATCTGTTTACACAGTAACATGTGGAGACTCATCTCCCATTTGGGGTGAAAAAGCAAGTCCTCATAACATAAATCATCAATTTTGGGGTGAAGACTTGGTTTAAACCTATGGTACGGTTATGGTTAGGGTTTGGGTAAGTCTCCAGGAAATTAATGTAAGTCAATATAATGTCATCTGAAGTGATGGAAACATGACTCTGTGTGTGTGTGTGTGTGTGTGTGAGTGAGTGAGTGTTTCCTGAACCAAGATTGTGATTTTTGTGCACCACATAAAGTCGTTGTTGTTGTCCATTTTCTCAGTTGTTTTACTTTTCAAGAACTGTTGATCAATACCTTGAGGCTGTTTATTGCTCTCCATTTACCCATGATTGCATGATGGGAAAATGAGTTTTTAATGAGGCATTAGCTCAACCCCTGACCTTGGTAAGCGCAGTCTGAGGATTTATTTTCTGTCATGAAGGAGAAAGTGGCATGGTTAAATGCACGGTTATTCATAAGAGCTTTAATTATGCATGGATGTTCAACGGTAGTAAACAATCCCTGTGTTGAGTTAAAAAACTGCTTGATGTGGTTCTTGTTCTCAGCCAGAGGACATTTATTATTCCAAAGCTTAAAGTAAAATGATTGATGACCGTTTAATATCAGCTTCGGAAATTAAGTGTAAAGCTGTAAAGGTCTGATCACGCTGAAGAAGTAGACAGTGATTGGAGGAGTTTGTCAGACCAGGCTGCCAAAAACATTTCGTACCACTACTCACGGTATAATTTTCCCTCTTAGAAAACAAGAGAGAGAGCAAGTGATAGAGATAGAGAGAGAGAGAGAGAGGGATTGCGGGTGGGGGGGACTGAATTAAATTAAAATGAGAGGACACTTGGTTCAGATAACAGAGTCTGATGGAGCCAGTTGACTGATGATGCACCGTTTCAAATTCTCTCCACACGATTAGCATCGCCAGATGATTAATTTTGGCTACATTTAAAGTGATTGATCATTTCTATAAATTAATGAAACAAATAATAAATATATTAATAACAAATGAGGGATAAGTCTTGCCAGAAAGGCAACCGGCCATGTTGCTGCAATGCATCACTTTCAAATTTGTTATTTGCATTTTTTACAAGATATGCTGGTCCAGGGTGTTACACGAACACACACACGTACTTATGACTCTTTTCAACACTCTGTATTTTCACATGAGGACACACTTGGTACATCTGAGTTAATGTGGCCTGTTTAACCCTTCACTACTCCACTTCAAAGCCAATAAATCAATACCATCTCTCTACCTGTGATTAAATAGACAAGGCCAGGGGTCAATCTCTTCTGATCCATGAAACTGCTTGAGGTATTGAAGGTAAAACGTCACCATGAGTTACTCCCATACCAATGAAGATATCAGGTTTTGATCAGCTTAGTGATGGATTCATTGAGTCGTTGAGCCCTTCTGCCAATCGGATGATGGACCTCCACTGGTGTGTAGTGCAGGATTTCCCACATACTGAGAAGAAATCATGTCCTCTCACTAGGTCAGCCTCAGTATCCCATCACTGCCAGCGCTCTGTATCCAGCCTGCATGAAACTTGTCCACTCATCATGCTGACATCACATCAGCACAGTGAAAAGCAATTATTGGACTGAGCCTGTCATGACAGCTAACTAATGAAAATGAAAATTTCCATGTAATCATGACCATTTCCAAAAATGAAGTAATGGTGGAATGGAAAACATTAATAGTGAAGAAAAAAGATGAATGAATTTTAGGTGTTACTGGTAATTATGGAATCGCCAACTTAATCAAGTCATGTTTCTTTCATATCGTTAATGGATTAAGACTTTTATTTTACCCTGAATTCTTTTTTTTTAAATATTGATTTAATTTTATTTTCAGCCAGTTTTGCAGTACTTCGAGTTTGAAACTTTCCAACAAACTTTCCAAGTATATAACTCTGTAATTATAATCTGACTCACCTCTACCTGCAGCGATTCATGTTGGGAGGGAACTCTACCACTCACACAAGATGAGGGAAGCCCATACTTAGTGTTGAAAAGGTCTAGCCGCTACCCAGTGGTATTTTGTTCCAGTGTGACATGTCGTCAAGTGATTTACAGCAAAAGGGGAAAAGAAAAAAGCATAGCATTAATCTTACGCACCTCAAAATTGAGCGTAGACAAAAGTCTAAAGTTCTAAACTAATCTGGATTTAGGAGGAGCTTTTACCATAATATAGATAATAGACATAAAGCTGATACGTGAACCAAGAGAGGCTCAGTGGCTCTGTGTTTGGCCATGTTTGCATTTACTCTTGTTTTACTCCCATACTGTAAACATGCAGCTCAGGTGACTTAGATACTGTAATGAATCTGGCGAGTGGTGAGTCCATTCAAAAGCAGGACTTAGAGGCAGATTAGGTAACGTAAACAGGCTGTTTATTTGGTCTTGATTCAGAAACAGGCTCAGCAACAGGAAAGTAATTAGCGAAATAAAAACAAGTTAAAAAAAAAAGGGAGCAAGAGAGTAATCAAAAACAAAAAAAATAGCTGGTATCATGTAACATATGGTAGCTGATGATCAGGTGATTGAGGGATGACAGGAGGAGCCGAGGACAACTGCTAGGTGGAGAGGGAGAGGCAGAACCAGGAATGACAGGAGATGTTAGAGTGGGCCAGTATGACAGATGGCAGAAAAGTTGCAAAATAAACTAAGATGCAGCTGTCGTTATGACAAAAAAAAGTGGGATACTCAACACATGTGAGAGAACGCTGCATGAACACTTTTTTGACCCAGTCCCAAGAATATACTTTTAATTAAATGTTGCTTGATTTTAAACTTCACAATGGTAGTATGTATTAAAGGGTTACTAAACTGAATTCCAAATTTGACTTATTATTTCTAGATATAATGTGTTCAATCATGACACTTTATAGTTCACATGCATTTACAGCAAGTTTCAAAAAGGCAGGATGGTGTGTAAGCAGTCAAAATCTTTACTTGAATTGTCCATAGTGCATCATGCTACACATGTGTAGCATGATGCACACATGCTACTCCAGTGTGACATAACACCGTCAATCTTCAGTTGCATTGAAGGAATTTCAAAAATAAAGGCAAAGACGACCTAAAAACTTTCCTTAGAAAGCTTTGTTAGTGATAGTAGTTTGAATAGATTTCAGTAGAACCTAACCTGTGCATTGTTATCTGTGTAAAGCTGTGAATGGGAGGCAGATATTCAGAGATTTATGGGTCACGGGTAAAATCTGAATATTGCCTTTAGGGAGCACACCTGAACTTTGTGAAGTGAAGCAAGTGCACAAGAACCTTTCTGCTGAGAGGCATACAAAGACCTGGTGTTGTACTGGGGCCTAAAGGGGACTCATTAATAATTCAAAATTGCCTCTGCTCTCTTCATCAGTCACTAGAAATGGAAGGTAGAGGAGAGAAAGAGAGGAGGGGGGGGGGATCAGTTTTGATATTTTTGTCCAGGATTTAATTTCCTCCCTTTACATATTTTATCAAAAGCCCTCTCCCCCATTTCCTTAATCCACCTCCCCTTTTTCTAACTTCCTTTCTTCCTTTCCTGCTGTCTTCTCCCTGCTATCCATCATGCGATCTGACTTTAATATGCTTTACGGAGGAATATAAGCCATTCATCACACTGTGGCGAGGCCCAGGACACTGCCATGCTGCACATTTCATAGGCCAGTAAGCCTCAGCAGTAGCATGGGCCAGCTGTAGAGCTGCTAATGCCTCTATTTATTCCGCCAGGCAGGCCTGGTACAATCCGTCACTCCAGGCCCGACTCTGTGTCTCGCCTTTTATGGAGCCACGAGCTGCTCCTTAGTAAACATCTCGCTAGTCACCCGATTGGCCTTTTGTATGGATGGATGGATGGGTAGATGGATGCAGAAAGAGAAAAAAAAATGATGCATTAGAGGTGTAACAGAGAGTGGGAGAAAAAGGGAACAAGCAAGACGGAGAATTAAAATGAGAAAGAAGAAGAGAAAGAGATAAAAACAACAAATTAAACTGACTTACTCCTGCACTTTCAGAAGCCAGCAAAGACTTTTTGAACAATATAATGTCAGTGTTCAAATATGCATATTTATATCTCTAAGTTAAATTGTGTTGCCTAAAGATATCCAGAGCAGCAGTGGTCTACATATGTAAGTGTGACAAAAAGAGACAGGATCCCTGTCTCATAAACTTGAACTATCAATCAGCAGACCTCATAGAGTCCTTGCCACTGGCAAAAAAGTAGGGTGAGGAGGATCACTGGGAAATAGGAGTCTGTCGGGAGAATGAACTCATATTATCAAATACCATTCACGCATTGCTTTTAAATGACTGCAATTATTCTTTGAAGCATGATTAGCCTGTGGAGGATTCTCATGAGAACAGCGTGGTGGATTAACTGTGTCAGCCTGACTCTTGTGTAATTTGGCAGGGGATCGCAAGGAAACACTGCAAGCGGAGGAACATGCAAGTTGCAGTATATCAATGTGACTTATGTTGCGAGGTTTTGCGGGCCAACTGGACATCTTCAATCGGGTAAATGAGTGATTAAACTTAATTACAAACGGTCAGGCAATAAAGAAAGTCATATGAAAAAGAACAGACCTTTGGGCTAATTAGCAGTGCTGAACCATGACTTATCACAGGTCATCCAAATCCCAAATCCTCACATAATCTAACATCACTAATCCTTAATGAGGAGACTTGCGCTGTTTAATGACTGCTGATAAATTATGCAAGGTGGACATATTGAAAATACTTGATTAGGTGACTCGTAATCATCCAAACATGTGACCTCTCTCCCTCTCTCCCTGTATGATGAACATCACAAATTTTATGTACACATCTACCATAAACCAAAGTGTTTTGTCTTCTCTAACATCTCCTAGAGCACCGTGAGATGTATAGGTCTCCCTACATTTTTGTCCTCAGGTTAACTTTGCACCGTTTGATCTTTAATGCCCTTCTTCAGGCTTTTTATTCCTCCTTGCTAAAATGCCCTCAGTTTTCCCTACTTTCCCTCCTTGGTGCTCCACCGTCTGCCTCCAGTAATAAATCACCTTACCTGTCTGTCTCTCTGACCTTGATAACTGTTGATGAGAGGATGGAACTCCTTACTCGCAACCTCATCTACTTGTCACGCTGATGGAGAGAGAGGAGCAAACCAACCATAGTGTGTGCCCACTCATGCATACACACACACACACACACACACACACATACACAGAGAAGCATATAAAGAGAGACAGAGAGATACATACATAGACATCACCTATTACTCCTTACCTCACTCCTATGGATTAGATCTCTGTGTCCTGCACTGACCTTTGAGTTCTCTGAGGACAGATCCTCTTTTTTAATGATCAGCAGCCTTTCATCTCCCTTATGCTAATGCAAACCTTTGACAAACTAACGTTCATTTCCCTCCGTGACTGATAGGTCATGGTAAGAGTGTGGAAAGTTAATCTAACCGGGCCTCAATCATCATTAGAGTTATCGATAGGCTGTGGAGAGCAGTGAACAGACTAGTGGGGCAGTACCTGTAGCCCACCCCGTTTGACCTTTGGCCTCAGCCTCATCCTGATTTACTTCTATAGATTAGCCATCACTGTAGGTGAGGCAATGTGCCCACAGGACTCATGAAAAAGAGAGCATATGAAGGAAAAAACATATGAGTCATAGTTAACTGACGTCATTTTATTATGTTGAACTCTAACATGCCTCTTCGCTTCTCTTCTCTACTTGTTGATCTGTCCTTTGCCACTACATGTCACCACAATCCTATGATATAATCTGGTATTGCCCTCAGAGATCTTCTACGCAAACAGGTCATTCTCCAACTTTTGTGGAAGGTGATAAATTTCTTCAGACTGCCCTCTGTGTTGTCTTCACTGTGTGGGCCTAATGTTAATGGCCTTGTTTGACGCTTTTCCAGACAACTTATGAAGCCATGTGCATCTGCTTAGGAGAGCAGCCTGTATTTACAGCCATGCTGCCTTTTGCTCGTCTGCTGAAATTCTTCCCGCAGAGGCTAATATGGGCACTCGGGACGACTAAATCTTATGACATATCAGACCTCTGAACAGGAACAGTAAACACAGCCGGCTGGAGGGAGGACAGAGACACTGGCTGATCAATAGAAACAGCATTTGCTCCCATTG
Source organism: Thunnus thynnus (assembly GCF_963924715.1). Classification (NCBI taxonomy): domain Eukaryota; kingdom Metazoa; phylum Chordata; class Actinopteri; order Scombriformes; family Scombridae; genus Thunnus; species Thunnus thynnus. Next base: position 18,582,388 of record NC_089524.1, on the reverse strand, counting down.
TTTTCCCTCCTCTCAGCAGAATCACCATTCTCATAAAGAATCGGCTCGCTGCAATTAGAGTGGGCTTGCCGATGGTGTCTTGGGTGGACAGAGGATTAGATTTAGAGAAAGAGGGTGAGCCAGAGAGGTGTGATAATCTAATTGAAATTGTTGGAAAATGGCTAATGCATGAGATGGAAAAGCATAAAAAATGATCAAAATAAAAGATTTGGGTATTATTGGATGGGAAACCATCCACTACTGTGAAAAGTAGCAGACCTTACATGAAAAACTACCTAAAGGGATGACATTCAAAGAATGTCAGAACAGTTAAATTGATTTGAATCGAACCTTCACTGAATATTTACAGTGATATACAGTATTCTTGATGATTTTGAGTGCTTTAGCAAGATAGCCTTCAATACTTTGTCAATAAATAGAAGATTAGGTTTTCATCTGAGGTCAGTGCCTAGTGATAAACCCCCTAATCTGTCAAAAATATAACCTTCAACCATTACTCTTTATCTAGATGGAGTCATGATGGCCAGATTTTGGCATCAGCTTCAGAAGCAGCAGGCAGCATGATATAGATTCAGCTAATTCAGTGATTAGCTCATAAGACTTGCATTTTAAATAAGGGAACTGGCAAAATATATGAAGGGATAAGAGCCAAGAAGTAGTTTTACTTATTGAACGGTGGCTAAGCTCCATTTGTTTTCTACAGTTTGTTGCCAAAAAGCAAATTTGAATTTTAAAAGCAAATTGAGGATTAAATTGAAAATATATTATTATTTTGCTATATTTGCTGATTTGGAGATTTATTCATCTGGTTCATTTCATTTAATGCTTTTCAAATGCTATGGTTTGACTTGCCATCCAAATAAATCCTATTTTGATTAAATTTGAAATGTAACTGAAAGTGACAGACAGACAGAGAAAGGATGGCAGAAAGGACAATGGATTGTACATCGAGGGAATTCAAGAGAAGATGTGAGTAAAAGGAGTCTGTTTCTTGACCTGAGGTGTTTGTGTCTATGATGAGAGTGATCCAGCCTGAGCAAGTATTATCAGCACCAATGCATGCACACACACAGACCTATGTCTGACACAGCCCTACAGTAAGAGTCAGATCATCCCACGTTTCTGCTATAATGTTGGGGCTAGGAGTTCCAGCACGTCCACCACGTCCTGCTTGTCTCTGGACATGCATGGTTGGGAGAGGCAGGGGGCTGGTCAGAGCACTCTCACAGCCTATTACACCATAAATTCTCATTTACAATGCTAAACAAATACTGTCTATATGCCTGTCAGGTCTTCTATTCCATCTCCCTTTCTGTCTCTCTTTTGCATTGCCCACATTTCCCTATCTCCTTCCCTCTCATTTTTATTAAAGGTAGAGTCATTTTTTCATAACACATGTCCAAAGTTGGCTCTCACTCTCTATTTGCTATCACTGTCTGATCTTACAGGACTGGAGCGATATATAAAAATGAGATTGACCGCTGACTTTCATAGGAAGACACAAAGCTCCTCAATATTAGATCCTGAACACTGTTAGAGTTGCAATAACAAGGGGAGCTTTATGAAAAGATGAAGAGGATAACCTTTGAAAGAAAAATGTATTTTTAATGTGTGGCAATATCCCCAAACAAAAGCCTCAAAGATCTATTATTGAACTGTTCTTGGCCAAAGATACGTAAGCTAATCCACCTTTTTGTCATATTATGTTTTAAAAATCAAAGGAATTGCAATTTTGGGGGAAACATAAAATATAATAACATTTTTTAATGACAGCATACTGTAGATGATTCAGCAGGTACTAGAGTTGGTTCACCCAAGTTAGAGAAAAACACCTTTTCAAACTTTTGTATAGCTACACAGATGGTTTTGGTTTTATCTGTCTCTCAGAGATACCTGCCTCCATCCCTATACAATGGAGGTCATAGGAATTTTGTGTGTGGGGCTGGCAGAATTAAAAATAATATATCACATTTTAAAAATTCTACAGAAACACTCTTATAGAATCAGTGCCCTTGTCACTCCGAATAATCCACAGACCTCACTGCAAACAGTTCATAGGAACTATATCTTTCAGGAGGGAGCAGTTGCAATGAAAACTGTCTGCAACGACAATTACATTTTTGAAATGCTTTAACAGAGGAGACTGTGGACTCTGAGGGATGGAAAATGTGACTATCATAGTGTTAGAAGCCCACAAGCATGCACAACTGTGCTGCAATCCTCTGGTGGTTAGCAGGTTGCCTGGGCACTGCGATGTTGCTCCTGCTTTTGGGGACAGACACACAGAGATGAACAAAGAAATACAGAGACAGCTTTGGAATAAAAACACATGTGCCTCACAAAGAAAACAGCAGTCAGGTTTTTACAGTAATGAAACCCTCCGGGCCCTCATTGAGAGACTCTATTACGCAGTCACCCAGTGAGAGAGACTCACTCAACTGTCCTGAATAATCCATCTCTCACCGGGACACCATGCTGACCTTTCCCCACACTGTTGTCTGACCGCCTGCATGAATATAAGTGTGTGTTCCCATGAATTGACATGTTGGCACAGTGCCCCAGTGCACCGGTGAATCTGGGTCAGATAGAGCACCCATACATGCACACACACAGACATGCAAACACACCGACATACTTTGGCGACCTTTGTCTAAGCTCTTTCTAGAAGAATTAGAGTTGTTTCAGCAGCCAATGCTCAACTACAGATCTAGTAAGAACAATGTCATGTTGCATTAAGCCTATCTGAAAACATCTGATGCATAAAATTGTCTTTTCTTCTCTACCCAGAACATGAACACAGGTATTCTTGCTCGAATTATATTGCCTCTACTATTTGATATAATCTGATGCAGAAAAATGATGCAGTATGGTAAACCTGTGTAGTTTTACCTCAACAGCACATCTATTAAGATGGATAATAGGATGGAAAGAGGACTAGAGAAAAGGAAGATGCTGGTTAAATCATCCTTAAGGAGACTGGGTGCCAGGGGAGCTCAAGGACAGCATAGTTAATGGGGCATCAGACAGATGACAGGGACGAAAGGAAATGGGGCGGATGTTAAATAAAAGGACGACTGACAGGCAAGAAACACTTGACATGTGTTGGAGAATTTCCATTTGTGATATAAAGATGAATATTTAAGTATATCCGCCACAGAATAAAACGACCTCAACCATAAGTGGTGAAAGCTTTTACAGTCAGTGACATTTGATCTCATGCTGTATTGTTTCTTTTACAGTTTCTTCTTCAGTAATGTTTGCTAAATGCTTGTGAGTTGCTTCCATATTTATCATGTTTTATGACATGTGATTTCTTTTTTGAGCAAGTTTTTTTTATCCTTGAGCTGCTGTCACTCCGCTTGTTAGTCCCGCTGCAGCCGCCAACTTGGATCCCAGGCCACGGCAGGGTGCCAGCACTCACCTGTCAAGTGGGAGAGTCTATGTGACACTTCTGCCCTACTTCCTTGGGACTTGACCCAGTACACAATGTCTGTGTGTGCATGCATCCTCCCGGTTGACCAGCTGCATGGCTGTTACCTTCTTTACTCTTCAGACAGTGACGTGTATGTGTGAGTCTGTGCAAAAATATCCCTGTTAATTTTACTTAACTACATGTGTGTATCCTTGCTACCCATTTCAGCTCTGTGTGTAGTGTGTGAGTGGGTCCTTAGTCAGTAAGATGGGGAAAAACCTTCATAGAGAAAGTATTTCTGTGGGTCCTTTTGAAAACATTTTACATTTTGGCTATTTCTGGGATAAGCTTTAGATCTTTTTAGTGCTGAGGTTAGAGAACGTTTAAAATTACACATACTACAGTATTAAGGTTTAGCGATAAAATGAGCCTGGACGTCAAAGTTAGGTTTAAATCTGGAAATTATTCAGGAGGGTGGAAATTCAAAGGACCATACTAGTTTGTTAGACTCCACTTTTTATTTCATTAACAAACTTTACATCACTACCAACCATTTTCCAACCTGTAACTTCATAAATTGATTTTCTACCTGCTAGGCATCCATTGGTTTCAGTTTACAATTGCAGTTCAAGACTCCATGTTATGAAAATCAACCTGTGAAGACTGTATTACCAAGCAATAAAATACTGTCTCCTTAACAAATACTAAAGGTGATTAGTCACTGTGATGGATTATCTTCAGCGAGCAAATTTAAAGAATTTGCAAGTTCATTATAATAATGCTTGGAAGGTATGTAAATGACTCTAAAATCAAGTCAGTGTGAACAGCTGTGGTACACACAGACACATGTGTGTCAGATCTTCTCTTGGTCAGTAGGTCTCTGAACAGACCCAGCTCACCAGTCTCCTGCAGTGAATTCTCCAGGGTGGCTGCTCTGAATACCTGTGTGTGGAGAGCAGTGTGTTGTGAGTTGTGGGGCTGCATCCTGAGCGATGAGCACCACATTGGGGAGCTGCAACCTCAGCAGAGCTCAGCGACAGAGAGGATCCATCATCCAGGACAGCCTTGTGGATGTGGAGGTGTTGGTCCACATGTACAGACAGACATCCAGTACACATGCAGGCATACATAACATGCAGGCTTGGTTATAAGCCACCCACCACCTTCTCACCCAAGGCCACTGTAATCAATCCTGCCATATGAGAGCAGGCCAGTCCAAATGCATGCAATACTGCATGCTGCTCTGCATCCCCCCATCCACACTGAGCTGTCTGACTGCTGCCACAGACGGGGAACTACTGTCGTGTGACCGCACTCTTTCATCTGCTCCCTGTACCCAATATCATCTCAGTCACATTGTAAGTGAAGCACATGGCCTGAGTGAAAAGCAGAGACTCTCCAAGGGGAATCAAGCCCTGTGTGCCATTTTTGAAGATTTGAAATGACATAACATTTTAAAACAGACCAAAACAAGTGTTCAAAAATACAGTTATCAGGCTGATTGCAATTTAGAAATTTTAATTGGGGTGATGACATCTTACACAGCAGAAAATGGCAAAATGCAAAGACAGAACGTTACTATAGAATTCCCTGTTGGTTTGACAAGAATAAAAGGCTCAATGAGACGCAGCTTTGTTTGCAATCTACATTTTTTGACTTTATATAAATTATTGTCTGCAACAAATAAGAGGTGCGTGGTTCGCTAACACACAGTAAACATGAAAGAAATCTTTACAAAAGATAGCCTTGTACATCAACTTGTGCTTGAAATGTAGCAATTAGGTCTAATTATCCCTGTGTTATGTGTCCAAATTACTTGTCAATGGAAACATTCATTGGAGAGGTCTTTCTTTAAAGACATATAGACATGCTGACAGTGTGCAGAAGTGACCCCTATCTCTATCATCCTGGACATACTGGTGAGATTTGGTGAAATGGTTACCTTTCACAAGGGGGTTTTGGTTGTTGATTGTAGGCCATATGGCCCTGGTGTGTAGGGCAACGACATGGCACATTGCACAAATGTAGTGGTGACTGATATTACCCTCCAAAACACTGAAGGTCAAAGGATACATCATCAGAAAACAGTGAACAGAACAGCTTGATGGCAGAGTTAGGGGTTAGTGTTGATGTCTAGACTAAAAGCTGAAGGCACACTGAGGTTAAATTAAATCTAATTTAAATCCAATTAGGTCTGGGAGACAGAAAATGAAAAAAAAACAAACAAACAGATTTTTGTGTTTCTGTGCATCCCCCAGACTAAAAAAGTGATCGAAGTCCATCAAATAATTTTGTGTGTACCTCACTACAATCAGGTTTGCTGTGCATAGGCAGCTAAAAATCACTCAAAGCAAATGAGTGCTCTAGCTCTGCTCTGGTCATTTCACTGTAAGAAAATCACTCAGAAGTAGCATTTTCCCCAAAGGAAATAATACAGCAAACACTTAAATCCTAGTCGAGGATTTAATCTAAAAAAAATAATTAGGATCTGCCCTAGAAGAAATCACGATAGCCTCAAGATCTAAGGGCAAGCTTAACCATTAGCAGGTTGGAAGTAAAAAATATTTGATAGAAACGTATTTTCAAAAATGCCTACTATTGTGAAAAACAGGGGTCATCTTTATTTTTCATAATAAATATAGACTTTCTCACAGTTTTACAATTACATTTCGTGATTATCATACAAACAAGGATCAAGGAGAGCACTGATGGGCCACAACACCACCAACCACCAGATAACAGTACCTCAGAGGGGAAGAGAGTATGAGGGACTGATTGACAGAGGAAAGAGGCAGAAAAATCTGTGATTCAAAAGAAATTGATGCAAAACTACTCCCTTGATTTCCACATATCTTCTTGTTTCTTTTGATAAAAGAGCTGGACCTACGTTAAATAACTTAATTCATCCCTTAATGCCAACAATGGGTGTCCTGCACCATACAGATTTCACAAAAGGACAACCATGCAGGCTTTGCAAAAAGTACAGGGGATGAGTTGTTGGTAGTCTACTGCCCCCTAGTGTGAACCAGAGGAAGGTCAAAAATAACTAAAATTTAGGACCGTGGTGACTGAACCAAAAGCAAGTGTATTAAAAAAATAAATAAAGACAGTGAGGCACCTAGCATTTAGGCTGCTCTTCAATCTGTAGTGAAGTGAGCCCATGCCCCACTTGTCTGTGCCTCATCTCTGTGTGCTTTCCTCTCCCCCTCTTTCTTCCCGGCCGGCTCCAGGGCCTGTTCGAGTACAGTATGTTCTCTCCCTGGGTGAGTGTGTTTTGTGAGTATCAAAGAGTCTTAGAGGATCTGTTCGGTGCTAGAGGCGGAGATGTCAAGTAGTCTCCAGGCAGCGTATGGGTTAAGCTCCTCCTGGTCTCGACATAGCGCCCACACGTACATCATCCTGAGCACTTTTTCCTAGCAGGGAAAACAGACGGATGCACTTATTCATAAGTGTTCAATTCCTTTTTAATCATTCTTAATCAATGTAAAAAAATGGAGGAGAAATACACACTTAAAATATGATTCTAAGAACACTAAATATAAGCGTGTATGTTGTGGCTATGTTAGCCTGATCAGTTTTGTACTGTCCAAACATGTGGACAAATTGTATTTTGATGCTTTGGCAGTATAGTTTTCTATTGTTTTCATACTTGAATTGAGAATTAACTTTCTGAGACAGTTTACAGGAAATGAACTAGTGAGAATGATTTCTATAAGCCACACAAAGTGACTGCTCACATTCTTTTTGAGTTAGCTGTGCCCAGTTAATGTCTTAACTAAAACCAAGGAACTTTGAAAGGGGGAAATGAAGTAACAGAGAGAAACTAGGCATAGGAGACACAAACTACTCCACAGGGGCAGTGTCTGTCATTTGATCTCCAGACGTTAGGATAGAGCAGATAAAACAGTGAAGAACAGTAGATCAACCATTAATCATCTGGCAGTCTTTTCACATTGAACACAGGGGCAGATGCCAATTGCATGGTACTGAGGGGACACCTTGACCACTTTACCAATCACAGTTGTCCCTGAGTTTCCCTGAGTGGACAATATGGCTAATTTACAACTAATAAACCTTTTTTAGGGCCCTGGATATAAATAATAAGAGTCAATAGAGGCTCCATCGACTCACTGACATCCTCCCACATTTGTGTTTACGACAAGGTGCCACACAAAGACATTCTTTATGTAAAATCATCTGACAAATTCTAAGAAATGAAAGACCGGTTCTCTTGGCGGTATAATGTGTATCTGTTCACATGTGTGTAACTTACAGGATCACCCTCCACCACCTCCCCTTTGGTGTTTCGGATTACCATGACTAACTGAGCCTGGAAGGTAATAATCAGTACGGGACCCTGGTCCATCATCTTCCCCATGGCCAGCTGGAGAAGAGGATACATATATACATTATTGACCCAACAAATCTGATTTTTAAATAGCATTCAAATATTATAGAACCTTGTCATGGCTCAAGAGTATATTTAAAAATTAAACAGGTTATAGTTAATACAGACAAAAATACGGCAAGGAATAACAAGGACTACAGAAAGTTTAAAATGTATGATCACCAGTGACATTTGGCTGTAATTTTGTCATGAAATTTGACAGCGCTGACATTAGCATGCCTTGGTTGTATACAGACTTTTGATTTGGCATATTTGCAAAGTTTGTCACATCAGATTACCATACACACTCTGACCACAAGCACTTCAAATCAAAGCAAAACAATTGCAATGTATTAAAAAAGGCTCCTAACTGGCTGCCTGTTAGTATTGATGTATTCACATATGGGGGAAAAAGCAAGTGTCTAAAACCATTGATTCATGATTTAATTTTTAAATAAAATTCAGTTGTTCATGACAACTTATTTTAATAAATTTGGTTTGTGAAAATTATTGCAACCAGTTAGTGTAATTTAGATTACAAGCTATGGGCATGAGGCTAAAAGCCAACCAACTTAACTTAGTGCACTAATGGGATTTTAACAAAAACTTAGGGGAGGCAATATGCATGGCTTGAATATTAATCTTGCGTAGTGTAGTCCAAAGTACTTACATCAATATTGTCAATGTCCAAGATCTTAGAGTGGAACTGAAGTCCCATGGCCTTGGCTTGCTGAATTGGGTGTGCCAGCTGGCTGTATGTCTACACACCAAAATGGAGAAGAATATAATATTGTGACCAAACATTTAATGAGGAAGGCAATATATGCATTAATATTAATCAAGGTACTACAGCGCTATGTGAGCAGTCTAACTATTGTCTGCACGTCAATATCAAAAGAAGTGTATGGTATCTGTATTTCCACATTCAAAGTGCAGAGTGTCTGTGTGAAGAAGGTCGTACCGCTTCATAACACCAGTCCTTGAGTACTTCCAGCTCCCCTCTGATCATAGCCTGCATGGATACAGAACAAACACCAACTTACAAAAACTTCTTGGATACACTTAAAAGGGTAAATTCAAGACCTACTAACATACGCTATTAACATAACATATATATGTACTTATACGTATGTATTTAGATACAGTACATTTGTAGAGATTTTATTTCAACAGTGTTATAAAAATAAAATCTTTCTTGACAGGAACATGCTCTGTCTATACTTCATCTGTTCCTCTCTCAAATGGACTAAATGTTCAAACTAACACACAGAGGCTGGTATCAGCGTTGTTTGCATTTAAACATACCTCCAGTATATTGGGGATGATATCTCGCTCACACTGCTTGAGAAAAGAGTCTTTGTCAAAGGATGGGTCCACCTTCAAAATCTCTGTTAGTACCTCGGACATCTCAGTCTTAGAAAACAGTCCACCTAAATACATGTGGACAGGAAACACATATATAAAGAAAAGCACACACTGACAACAGGGTTCTTGTATCTTCTCTGTTGTGGCTTGACCTCTCAGTATGAGTAACGCAGACTATTAGACCTGAGCTAACTCACCTATGAGGTCAGTCATCTTATCAGTGACGGCGCGAGACGCTCTGATGAAAGCGTTGTCACTCTCATCGTACTTCATCTTCATTTCAAAGAACCCTGCAACAAACATGAGAATTAGAGTCAGATTTTAGGTTGAAACCTGAAGCCTCCATATCCTCTACAGACCCACTGAGGTTGAGATAAAAATAATAATAATTCTCTCACATAAGCCCTGTCCTTACAAACTCACAGTGAGTACATATACAGAGGTGAGACATCATTTTTCCTGTCAAGAGTATGAATTCCCACAGGGCCTGCTGGTTAGACAACACGAAAAGCCTAAAAACTGAGGCTCAGGCTGCTGTGCATCGCTGCTGGATGAATCATGTTACAGTATATTTCAGATACATGTTCTTATAAATAAATGTTAACGCACACTCACATCTCTTCAGTCCACTCACACAAAAACACTAATACATACAAACTTCTTTAGCTAACACTAATAGAATAGTTAATATCTAATACAAATTTAACTAATAGCCAATGTATTGGTCCTCTTGTCCAACCTTCATATTATGTGTAGAGTAAGTGCTGATTATGCCACAATTATCGTCAAACTTTGCACAGCTGATTTTGCATAATGTCTTAACTATAAAGTCAGTTCTTTTTTTTCCCTGTCCAAACATTATTAATCATTAACATCATTTCCCTAAATAATGTGCATAATATCAACAAAATCAGCACAGAAATGTAAATTTCTAGAGCCTCGTTACAGACTCTCCTCTTCAACCCAACAACCCAAGGTGTTCTCCATCCAGGACCAAGCACAAATTTATCTTACCAGTATAGTCACTTTGTTATAGCTTAATTTATCTCACCAAAACTGTGTAAAACCCTCATCAATACCAGCATCCCAGGACACCCTAAATAAGATGGGTTCCTGCCAGTTTATTTGGCCCACCATGTTGTTTAACTTATTCACCACTCAGCTAATAAATTGAAAGTTTCCCCTTTCTATTTATGACTTTTTTTCCCCACTTTTTTTTATATTTACTAGTTCACTTGGACTTCATATCACTTATATGCTCTGGAAAACTGCTGGTTATCTAAGTTTATGGCTGGATCGCTGCAGTAGCAAAATAAACAAGTATCTGTAAATGAAACTTAAAATGGTTCCTGCATATCATAATAGGTGGATAATATGTGGGAACAGCCATGGACGCAGAGAGACAGAAAGACAGAGAGGTCAGCTGGTCCTTACTGTTGAAGACCACATTGTTGTCTTTGAAGTCTTTCCACTGCTGGTACCACTTTGAGTCCTTGTGGAGCACCATACCCATAGCTTCCCTGAAGAACACACAAAGTACAGCTTCAAACAGAAGGCTGAAGGAAACAGGGTGTCACTGTTGACATGCAGCACTCAAGCTGATCATCATATTTAACAATATTAATCCTGAAAGGAAAACATGGCTGTATTACAGACAGAACCTACTCTTATTCCAAAACACAGGATGACCAGTCAGCAAGGGTTAACATTAGACAACAGTCTAACAGCTTCTCTCTGCAAACTGTGATGTGTTGGGTGGGAGACAATAACACATTTCCTGCTTCCTGGTCCCGAAATAACACTGTGTTAAAAACTTCAAATGGTTTAAGCCAGTGTCTGCTACCTGATGACGGCTCTCACAGTTTTTCAGCTGTGATTTTCATTTACTGTATGTTTAAGTATATTGATTAGACTTTATGGGGCAATATGAGAGGTGCTAGCTATCTCTGAACCTGAGAAGCGTGCCCCTCTCAGTATCAGGGCAAATCAGTGGGCACTCACGTACTCATTGGCTTCGAAGACCTTGTTGTCATCCACTGCCCCCTTGGAGGAGAACTCACTCCTCTTCCTGAGTCTGGCAGGAGGTCTGTATGGGCCAGTGTGGCCCAGGTCATCTATCTCTTTCTTTACACTCTCCATGCCCTGAAAACAGACAAACAGGTAAGAGACAAGAAATTAACAAATAAATTCTAGTGTTCAGATACATCACTTTCAGGATTCCTTACTTTATTTAGAAGAAACAAAAGACTGCAGCTTAAATTTTTGAATACAGAAATGTATTTCAAAAATAGTGAGTGCAGTGACTCCATACCTGTGATATTGCTCTGAACGCACCAGTCTTCCCAAACTTTTCTCCACTCTTTGAAACGCTCTCTGCTGAGGTCTTAGCTGTTCTGGCTGCCTCCTCCATTCCCTCCTTAATTTTCTTCCCAATTTCTGTACGAGTGACCTCCTCTAGCCCCTGTTCACACACACACACACACACACAAATACACTTCGTAAGGGTGGATGCACCAACTTTAACAGCATATCTATCATATGACAATCAAAAGAAAGGCTGCATCTGAATGAGGTACCAATCACATTTACCTCTTTAACCGTCTCTGAGAGGTTACCTAACTTCTTCTTGAGAACCTCGGAGGTCTTCACTGTTTCAGACTCAATTGTTTTCTTGGAAAGAGACAGAAGGGTTATTAGTATTAAAAACGCATCACATCCATTTACCATTTTTTATGACATTGATAGTCATAAATCCTGTGAGTGTGGCCAAATACTAACATATTTTCTTCGAGCTTGTTTCAATGCTTCTGACTCCTCAAGTTTTTTGGCCTCTTCTCGGAACTTCTTGATGTTTTCTTTCATTTCCTTGTTCTTGTTTAGCTCCGTCTTCAAGTTGTCCAGAAACTCCCCCAGGAAACCTTTTCTGCCACCACCTCTCTCCCCTGATAAATACCTCACCTGCAGAAGGGCTGCCTGAGGCACCTTGTTGGTATGAAACAGAAACACCACACAATATGGATTTAGAGCAACCAAGCAACCAACTCTCCTATTGTGTTAGGGTCAGATTTGACCCATTTTCAAGTTCAGATGTGTGAAACATTTTAAACTTTTAATTTTTTCTGATCAAAACACAGCTTCATTACATCCTCTACAATGGCCTACTGAATACAATAAAACACATTTTGATAATTTTTCTTTTTTTTTTTTAAAATGCCTATAAAAAATAAAAAAGTTATATCTGCATGGGTCAAATTTGACATGGTAGTAATTATGGGTTGTTTATGCAGAGAAATATACAGTAAATATTGCCAAATCATCATGAATAACAAACATTACAACAAAACAAAAATAACAGTAATGAAATCCTATAAAAAATATTATAATAATATTGTGTAATAATATTAAAATTATGTTTCATGCCAAGAAAGCATATTGACTTGAATTCAATGGTAGAGTGGCACGCAGCAAATATGATCCCACGCACACCCCTCCACTCTCTTTCTCACTCTCTCTCTCTCTCTCTCTCTCTCTCACACACAGACACACACACACACACACACCTCCTGTCCTCCAGCTGTATAGCAGTATATAGGTTTCAGCTTTCTCGCATTTTATTTCTCACAACTCACCACACGCACACAGACACCCACCCTAAGGCTTACCCTAACCATAACCTTGAACACTGACCCAAAAATCTGCTTTTTCTCAATTGGGGACAACAGCTATGTCCCCAATTAACTGGTCTTTAGTCTAAATTTGTCCCTGAAAGTAGTCTATGACAGACACACACACACACACACACACACACACACACACACACACACACACACACACACACACACACACACACACACACACACACACACAGACACAGACACACATCTCCTATTCCCCAGCTGTATAGCAGTATATAGGCTGGGGCTTTCTCATGATTTATTTCTCACTGCACACCTGCATGCACACATGCATGCACACACAAACACATGCATGCACACACGATGCCAGAGATGAAACTTCTTGTGTGATTGACCAAATTAAATTTTATTTTTAGAAATCAAATTTACTTTTTTCATAACTTTAACTCTCTCTTTTTCAAGCAAGTGAAAGTAGAGCTGCAACAATTAGTTGAATAATCGATTAGTTGCCAACTATTAGATTAATCGCCAACTATTTTGATGATCATTTAATCTTAAATGGTAAAAATTCTCCGATTATAAATTCTCAAATGTGAATATTTTCTGGTTTCTGTAGTCTTCTATGACATCAAACTGAATATCTTTGGCCTTTGGGAAAAGGTGATCATTTAATGGACCAAACAACTAATCAAGATATTAATTGACAGATTAATTGATACTTAAAATAATCGTTAGTTGCAGCCCTAAATAACATGAGGAAACTTCCCCACAGAGGAAGGCTGATACTGACAACTAGCCTCCAAAGAACAGCTTCAGAATATCCAGAGAGAGAGAAAGATATGGCAGTAACGCAGCTTGTGTCAAATGTTCATACCTGTGAAGAGCTTGTGAGGAACCCCCATATCCTGTAGACATTTGGTCTGTTGTGCAGCAGCAGGTAGGAGGAAGGCAATGCCACCAAGCCCCTTCTTACACATTTCTGGAGACAGAAACACAAACTCAAAATTTAATAAACACTCAGGGAATATGCTAGAAACAACTGAAAAGTTGACACTTGAGCATTTCACTGAGAAATAACTACTTAAGGAAGACGTATCGTTGCAGAGAAAATAACATGTCATTGGTGTTGGAAGAGTATTTGCAAGTAAGTGATTGCGTTAAGATCGATATTCAAACGTCTTTCATTATAAGGCATAGTAAAAAGTCAAAACACGTAGCTACCCAAGTTGTCATTTTACTTGGGAAAAGATTTCGTCCTGCGCTTCACAGTCCAAACACCAGCTCCATATCTTACTTAGAGAGCTAGCTTTAACTTAGCTAGCCAAAGCTGCGTAAGCAGCGTGGTCAGAAAGAGGTCCTGCATTTGTCATTAGTAGTAGACCATGCAGTTCAAAAACACCGTTTAAATTTTCCCACTTATTATTCAGTGGTGTTTAAATGTTGATATTTAACAAAAAACGTCCAGAGAACTCACCTGGTAACACTGACACAACGGGGTAGCCATCTTGAATGTAGTGCCTGTGACCTTCTTCCGGTGGTGACCTTCCGTGTGCACGTGGGAGGGTCCTGCGCACCCAATGTGACCATCAGAATAGCATAATTTACCCAAAGTTCTACTTTTGTACATTTATCACATATATTGTTCATAAGTGTGCCTCGCTGCACTGATAAAGTAAAAGGGTCGACATCAAATTTTATGAAACCCTAATTAACTAAGTGCATAAGTCACAAGAAAGCTTAAGTTTACTTTAGTTGCTTCAGAGGCAAATCTTAACTATGCATCAAGAGGCAGCTCAACAAATTTTATTTTTAGATTCAAGAGTTAAATGGACAAAAATAGCTTTTTATATATGGAATAAACTTCCAGTATTGCTGACTCATTGAAGCTGAGAAATTTTAAGATGAAGAAATAGCTCAAATGGTCTCTCAGAATAGGGACCTCGCACAAATTAATTTACGCCACCCTACCCCTACACTCCCTACACCCCCCTTCAGAGGACCACAATGTAAATAAACCAGTGGGCTTTATTGTGCGATTTAATCCTCAGTTTGTAAGTGTATGTGACAATCTTCAAGTGAGGCAGTATTGTGTGTATTACTTATGATTGTCAAATCTAAGTTGATCTCCACCACTCACTGAACAGTCCACTATATTGACATGCAATGCAATAACACACAAACAACCAACAAGAGATTTGTTATTGAGGTTTATTTATCAAAACCTTATAGAACAAAGGCAATGACAGGTGAAGCAAGACAGAAAAAAAAAAAAAAAAAAAAATAATTAAAATTTGGTCTCTAAAAAAATAAAAAGAAAAAAGAAAAAAAGTAAAATTTTAGCAAGAACTAAAACACTTTCACTGTTACAAATTACTAACTAAAAACAACGTTTTCACTGTTACAAATATCTAACAAACCATGTGAAATGTGAATAGAATATCAATATGTTTGAAGGGAAATTTGGATCAGGGACTAAATGAAATATCAAATGCAACACAAACAAATAACTTATGCATTCCTATCAATCCTAACATCAATCTCTCTTCCATTCAGCCGATAGCCATTCATGGTCCGGCAGGCGCGCTCAGCGGTTTCAGGGTTGTCAAAGCGAACCACACCACAGCCTTTGGACTTGCCGTTCTCCATCTTAATATCGGCATACTGAACCATGCCTATGGAACGACATAAGTGCATATGTTAGAAAAGTCATCTTTAAAACAAACCGCCACAAGTCACTTCTGATTTATATTACAGACTATGGTTATCATGATGACTCTTACCACATGTATTGAAGGTATCCTTCAGCATCTTCCAGGTGAAGTCAAAGGGCAGCTGAAAGACAAAAATCCATTTAAAAATCCATTGAAATCATACTGTATGAGTAGATGCTGATCAAACAAATTAAGCCCAACTACACTGTACATGAAACACTTACATTTCTGACAAAGATCTGGCATCCCTTCCTGACATTGCCTCCTCCGGTTCCGGGCCCTCCAGCTCCAGCTCCTCCAAACGAATTGCCACCAAATCCACGATCCAAGTCTGCAGAACGATCAAACTGACCAACACCTCCGGATCCCATCCGGTCCATTCCAGAGCTCATGCGGTCGAGGCCACCGGACGGGAAGCGATCGAGACCTCCAGCGGAGCCCATGCGGTCAAAGCTGCTGGCCATTCTGTCAAGCCCGGTGTTGCCCATGCGATCCATACCCATTGGGGAGCTAAAGTCCAGACCAGCACCCATGCGGTCCAAACCAGACTGGCCCAAGCGGTCAAACCCAGCTGGGCCTAGGCGGTCCATGCTGGAGCTCATACGGTCCAGGCCGGGTCCAAGCCTGTCCATACTGGGCCCCAGCCGGTCCATCCCCGAGCCCATCCGGTCAAACCCAGAACCCAGCCTGTCCAGATCAGACACGCGGTCCATCCTGTCCATTCCCATCCGGTCCATCCCTGCCATGCGATCCATGCTTGCTCCTAGACGATCCATTCCAGAACTCATGCGGTCCATGCCCAGGGAGTTTCCTATTTGAGGGGGAAAAAAAAAAAGGGGGGGGGGGGGGGGAAGAAGGTCACGCCAACAGTCTGATAAGATGTGATACTCATTACAGCTCAGGGGAGTTGGGGGAGAGGGATTGCAGACAAAATCCTGAGAATACTAACCCATTCCTCTTTCAAACGAGTCTCCAAAATTATTGCGAGACATGCCCATTTCATTTCGACCAAACTCCCTGTCAAAAGCACCACCAATCCCACGGTCCATCTCTGACAATGCAAGAGATGAAACCATTAGAAACATCCAGCTAAACAAACGTGAGTGCTCCACGCTTGCTTTGGAATGCTTAACATGCCTCAAAACGTCTCCTTACCGTTCATTCTGCCCATCCCTGAAGAACCATAGCGATCCATGTTGTTCATTCCTCCAAAGTTGTCCATTCCTAGAACAAAGGAGAAGAAAGTCTTAGAGACAACATGGAAATCTGATCCTTTAATGAGTATCAAAAAGTGCTGTTTCAATTAATCTCAGTTGTTAAATGTGATTCTGTCAACTCAGAAAGGGAATGGATATGCTATATAAAAGATCTAACTTTATTAAGTGTTGAGTTTTACTACAACAGTTGAGGTAAATGTATGCCCACAGTCACTTGATAAATTCTGATATATACCTCCTCCCATACGGCCTCCCATATTTCCAAAGCCCATTCCATCCATTCCTACAAGTGAGAAGAGAAGTCAGCCACTGATTTCATTGGCATCTTGTGTTAAGGAGGAAAATAACAAAAACCACTGGAGCTAGTTACCTCCGGGGCCCATGTTGCCCATTCCACCACCTGCACCTCCACCACCTCTGTTGAGTTGGCCAGCATCAATAGGCTGGCCACCGGGCCCTAAGCCCAAACCAACACCGCTCAGGCCACCTGGGCAGAGAAATAGGGTTCAATATTAAAATGTTGTGTACATAGGAAATGTCTTGTGTCCATAGAAATATGTTCAATTTGGAAATCAGAGAGGCCCTTGTGACTCCTGACAAACTGTTCAACTGGCATAGGATAATGTGGTTGTACAGTAAGCAAAGTACAGTGCTGCTTGAAAATTTGTGAACCTTTAGAATTTTCTGTATTCTTGCATAAATTAATAAAAGTTAGACGTAAAACATGATTTTCACACCTAGTCCTAAAACAAAATAAAAAAGGGACCCAATTAAACAAAAACATTACTTATTTATTTGAGAAAAATGATCCATTCTTACATAATTGAGACAAAAGTATGTGAACCCATCACAAACTTTCAAGCACCACTGTATGTGGCTGTGAATAATGACCTAGGACCCATTAAAGTCATCTATATGATCTTAAATACAAAGTACACTTCTGCCATTTTAGTCGATTTATCTATGTTTGGATGTTTTTATACTGATGAAGGTTTATACTTACGAGGAAGAGCAGCAGCTCTGTCAGGTGGTCCAAAATCTTTGGGCAAGGATTTCTCATCCTGAAAAGGGCACATAAAAGGCATTCAGACTCTGCCGAAAACCATAACATGTTATGTTCTGAGGGGACATATACAGTGAGGTTTAGGCAACTTACCAGTTTGACATGCATGACCCTGTTGAACAACAGCTGCCCATTGAACATGGCTGTGAAACCGTTAAGGAAAGTGTACCACAGACATCTTGAAAAAAAATGCAATTATACTAAATCAACATTTTATGCGTGAAAGTATTCCAAACCAACATTTTTTCATAAGGATACAGACAGCTTGGACTGCTTCAAGGGGCATATCGAATGTTACTGTGCCCATGCCTCTGCTCTTTCCGTCCTTGTCCTCAAGAATGTCAGCCCTCACCACCATGCCTGCCATGCTGAACACTTCTTTCAGTTTCTTCCAGCCAACTTTGTAGTCAAGCTGTAGGCACAAGAACAATTTGAGAAAGTTACTTTAAAATCATGAGCAACGCTACAAAGACAAGTCAGACATCAATTTAGTGTGTTGATTTATAAAAAAATTATTCATATGCATTTGCAGCTTTTTCTTTCCATATCAATAGATTTGTTTTTTAGAATAAAAACAATGGGGGATATCTGGAAGTCTCACATTAGCAACAAAGACAGTGCTGCCAATCCTGCCAGCCTGCAGACCATGGATGATCTCATTGGGGATGTTGGGGTTGCTCATCAGGCTGGGAGGGATATTGACCATGGGGCCATTTGGTCCAGGGCCCATCCTATCCATGTTCATGCGATCCATTCCACCCATACCTCCCATTCCTCCATGGCCCCCTGGAGGGCCTCCACCACCTTGCCCCTTGTTGATTTCCCTCTGAGCAATGACACCATCGGGATCCTATCAAAAAGCAAGGAAACTTAGATATTGCACAACTAACATTTCGTGTGTTGGGCAAAATTAGTCATTTTTTGGGGGCCTACCTCTTTCACTTTCAGGGGTCGTCCATTGAGATTGTGCTTGTTGACCTTCTCCACTGCTTTCTTCATTAGCTCTTCAGTCCTAAACTCAACAACACTGATAGAACATATTTCTAGTCAGAATAATCAAAACTCCTATTTCTAGTAAGAACCAATTCTGACAAGCACTGGCAAACTATTGGGATGGATAACAGACAAAAGTTACTTACGCACAACCCTTTGTTGATTGAAGACAACAGAACAGGCCGGACCAAAGGAGTGAAGGATAATTTAAATTAGTAAAAGCCATGGTTATAATAAGATATTTTATTAGAGAAAAAAATATATATAAAAAAATTAGAATTTCATGCACAATCAAAAAGTTCATCACAAGCTTACAAGCCTTGTCCACAACTCTGTGCTTCCCAATAAAATTACAATATTAAGATCTCACATCACTAAACACAATGCAATGTGCTGATTATTAATATTTTCCAACATCCAAAAGGCAGAAAATCCACAGTGAAATAGGATTAGATATTGGAAGTAACTATTCCAGTAAAGACGTCCTGCACAAAGTGTTATATTTAACAACCATCTAACAGTCCTAAAAACAACCTCTTGCAGGCTACACCCCTTTAGTTCATAAGGAGCAAATCCAGCAACCAAAAGGGACATTGTCAGCTACTGCAATCCCACAGGATTGGCTGCACAGAAAACTGAAGTCCTGTTATGAGAGCATCAACCCTTGAATGACCTCAAGTCAGTGCCACAGGCGACACCAAATAGATCACACCTCCGGCATGTCACCATCTCACACACTCCATCAGGTTTCTGAATCTGAACAATTCCCCAACAATGAAAAAAAGAAACCAAAGCTGACAAACACAGGTTTGTCTAGGATTATTCATGTTTTATTTGTATGTATTTGCACTTACCCTCGATTTGCCTTCTGCGTCCATTAAGTGTTCCACGTACGTTACCTCACCCACTACAAATCAGATTCCAGAGACGACACACACCAAGGGGAGAGAAGCCGAGAGAACAATGGGGGTTTAGAGCAGAAACAAGTAGGGCAGCCGGTGACAGTGAGCTCAGACTGCCAGTCCTGAGCCTTCCCCCAGCACCTCAGCAGCAGCACAATATGGTACAGGTCTACAAAAAGCAAGCTTGTCTCTTTTTAAAAAAATAAAGACTTCTTACCCTGTCCTTGTTGGAATTCTCCCGAAGCACCAAAAGCAATAGACTGAGGACAACAACTGTTTAAATGGCCATCAGCCTTTCCATTTGGAAATAATGCAGTAAAAACCACCTTCTACTTGAAGATAATTGACCAAATGATTTCAAGTCGGCAAAGCCCGTTCAATGCCTCAGCCCATTTCATTGCAAACCTGTGCATACTTTGCCATTTTAAACCTCAGGATAATACATCAATCCATAAGCCTATCAGCTGAGCCTTAGAGGAAACCTAGGAAACTAGTCGTAGCCTTAATTACGGTAAAGTTATTGGGGGACAGGAACTTCTCTATCTACAAAAACATGTTCTTAAAAGTGGACCCGTTTCTGAGACGCACAATATCAAAATTTTGATTCAGCGTCGACCACTGCCACGCCTTCTTTCCAGATCACGAATCTGTTCAACGAATGGACATCAGTGACCAAACCTCTAGAGACAAGGACAGTGCATAAGAAGTTGCTTCATTTTGTAGACCTGTACCCCAAAGAAATCCCAACACACATCTCTGTTTGGCACAAAGTGGAGATCTGCTGAGAAAACTTTTGCTTGTCAAGGTCACACCTAAAAAAGAAAATGCAATTTAACTCCACAGTCAGTTGTCATAAAACGAGTACCAGGCACTCCTTCTGAAAAGAGGATTGTACCCTTCTTAACACATGCTTTACCTTAAAGCAAATACCAATTTTGTGCATTGATTCTGATACACCTAGCTTTTCAAATCCCCATGCTAAACAACTATTTTCACAGTAGCAGCATTAAAATCCGTATTGTACATGGGAGAATGAACTTAAGGCTAACCTCTGCTGAAAAAAAAAAAAAATCAAAGTTGCTGCATCACAAATTAGTTTTCACTCGCCTTCAACATTTTTATAATGAAAATCATGAAAGCTCATGTTTTACCTTTAATTGTATATTGCAACAGAGCAAGATGTTCCTTGGTTATGGGCAAAATCATGTCACTACAGTAGTGTACTGTATATTCTTTCATGCGTTTCTTGGGGTGGAAAGCACCTCATTTTGCCGCTCATGATGCCAAGCCATTGGATTTTTCACATTTGTGAACCATGTACAACATCCACTTCACAAAAATAAAAACCACAAAAAGGGTTTTGGTAATCTCAAATATAGTCTAACATCCAGGTTCACAGCACTCTGCAGCAACTCATTAGTTGACCAGACAAATAAGAGGGACCTGTTCCAAACCTTTACTTCCATGTATCTCCCATACAAGATCTCAAGCAACATTGTGCACAATAAGTCCCTGAACAAATTCCCAAAAGCCTTTAAAAGTTGCAAGGGTCAAACAAAATGACCCTGGGTGCTGCATCTTTTTTTGTCCTGTCCAAAGCTGACTGAGTCCCTCTTCTATAGACACCTTACCTCTCTCTTTCATCACCTTACCTTTTTCTTTCATCAGGTCTTTGAGGGCTTGCCATTTCACATCATATGGGATGTTGCTGACAAAAACACGGTATCTTTTGTTCACATTGCCATAGGGTTCATAGCGCCCGCCTCCACCTCTCTTCTGGGGCCTCTCCTTTCTGCTGGAGATGGAATCATGCTTGGCTTTCCCATTCACTTCCCTGTGAAGAGATTAGTTGATCAGTTTGTTTTCTTGTTTTGTTTTTTAGAAAACAACTCATCATTCAAGCATATCAACATGCTTTCACAAGTAATGATTACATGATTAGATTCTGAAAGTCTATTCTAAAGCTAAGATACAGGTAAAGTTACTGATAACCCTTAAAAGATGTGAGTGAAATTCCACATTTGCTAGTACATATAACTACTGAATTCACATTAAAACATTACAGGCCGCCGTTGTTAATCACTTGTCTACCTATTTAAGAGACCTGAATGAGGCCACTGCTGTAACTTAATACCAATAGAAGCGTGAATGGTTCAATTGAATCTGATCATGCTAGAAACCTCTTAAATGTTAAAGTTAAAATCACAACTTAGTGATGCTTCTAAAACCATTACGATATGATTAAAAAATACAGTTAAAAAATAGCGGAAACAGCTTGCAGGCGAGACAATCGCACTAAAGCCGCATGGCAAGGCCGCTCTCCTAAACACAGTGGGCCTAATGTTAAGTAATAACTGCATTGTTTAGTTTACTGTCTATAATAATTTTGCAAACGAAGAGAAAACATAGGTCAGTTAGTTATTTAAAATTATCAGGTAGCTAAGTGAACCGCTAACGTTACACTGCTTTGTTACGTAAAATGAGTGCGATTAACCTATCCGGTAAGTAGTCGGGCCCCAAGACACGCCATCTAACAGTGGGTGAACGCATATTCCCGCGTATACAATGCAATTAATAATATATGTATATATATATGCACACGCAAACATGCACATATAACATATTAAGGTCGTTAATATACGCCTTACAAGGATAGTTAGAACTATTGGACGGTTTACCATCTGGTGCGACATTCCTGTGAATCAGGACCATCACGGCTAACAAGCTAACTAACATTAGCTGGTAAGCGCTAACAAAGGAACCTGGATGAATGGACTTACTGCTGCTGCTGCTGCTGCGGCGGCGGCGGTGGCTGCGTGCCTGCTTTCTCGGAGGTGTTTTCGGCCTGCTCGTTGGACATCTTCTGACACGGTTATTGTCTTGCCCAATGAAATTTCTCTCCGTAGATAATAAAGACTTGAGCGCCTTCAAAATGTACTTAAAACCAACAACTTACTGCTGTCTGTAATGCCTGCACACTGATTAGTAGTGCGACACCAGCGGGTAAAAATGGCGGAGAGAGCAATCTGCTAAGGCGGATGTGATGTGTGACTTTTATAGCCAGCAAGAAAGGTCTACATCCGGTGTTTATATTCAAAAATAAAGGTAATCGCGGTGCAAAAAAAGGATTTTGGGAACATCTGTGCCCGGGATGTAGATATTCAAATAAACAAAATACTTTATTTAAGTGAACCTAATTGAAAGATTGTTTGGTCAAAGATATGATTCAGTCCATTTAAAAATGTCTTATCTTTTGGATATCCAACTAGCCTGATAATAGTCGAAATTCAATTTTAGATATCTAAAACGTAAGACTAAGTAAGTAAGACCTAAAACAACAGTCTGAGGGTGCAGTGGACTTTTGGTCTAACCATGATAGTCAATATCAGTACCCCACAATAAGGAAAGTGGCCTTGCTAATACTGACAATGTTTGGATCCACTTACACTTGTGAGTCTAGCTTTTCTCATATGAATACCATCAAAACAAGGGCAAGTTGTTCCCGTTTTTTTTTTTTTTTTTTTACAGTCTATGGTTGTTCCATGACCAATGAGAAATTGCATGAGTGTCTCAGGATTGCCCTTAGCTACTATCTATGAGCCAAACTGTGTTGAGATAGCAAAATCAAGGCAGTGTAATTTCTCTCACTGACTCAAATAGGCTCTAAATGACAGACGTCTGATATGTATGGTAGTTCTATAGTGATAAATCACCAGATTGAGGCATGTAATGCTATCTTAGTGAAAATGCAAAGACTACAGATCTGTTTTTATGATGATTCAAATAGGCCTACTTATTGTTAGTCTGGATACTGTTTTACTGCTATAAGCACCATATGTCTGCTTGGAATTGTTTTTGATAGTATCACGAACAGGCCAATTTATTGTCATCTGATGGCCACTGTTTTACTATGTTCATCTTGCATTTAGCATTTATGGATATACATATAGGCCATATAGCCTATTTAGTTTCACTCAGATCATCACAGAAGCTAAAGAACATCTACATGTCCATGTCAACCTGGCAACTCCATCTGCTGAGGCTGTGTGCTGTGATCAATGCTTTAGAATAGGCTAGCTGTAAAATGGACCAAATTATGATGACACAATTTTGAGAATAACTGAGAATAACTAGTCAAAACTACAATGTAGTTGTATGTAATAATTAGAGATATGTTACTGTTACTGTTAGTTACTGACAGTCATACACAAAATGCAGATATTAAGCTCCTTTAAGACATATACAAATATTCTTCTTTGAATAACAATTTGTGTCTGATATGGTTTTTCCACAAAAAGTTCACTTACCTAGTTAGAAATTCTTAAGTTATATCTCCTTCTCTCTCTTTAAAAATCCAGAATCTGTGAATATGTAAATATTTTTTCCATTTAAATGGCACATTAAATGCCACAGGATGTCTCCTACCTCACTGAAAAGTTCATTCTCGCTGTAGCTATGTTCACTGGAGGCTTCTAGTTTCCTCATCACACTTGAGTAAGTTGCATATTGGACCGGGATCAGCTTCAAAAATGTTTGTGATGTCACAAATCACTACTACTTTGACTTAGAATTTCAGTGACCACATAGAAACTTTCCACCTTCAGCGGATGAATGTGAAAACAGCCTTTAAGTGTCAAACTCTCATCATTCTGTGAAGCTCAAACACTCAAATACAGGAACAAAAAGAAAAACACCTTTTTGCATGGAGGGGGACTTTAAGAGGATGGAGTGATGAGTTGCGAGCAGGCTCAGCCCACTAGCCGTGATTTCTATCAATGTAGAGGGCGGACCCAAACACAACTAGTTAATACCATACAGTCTATGGTTCATACATAACCCAACTGCCCTGTCTATGCAGCCTGAGAGAAAGCAGTGGCCAACCTAAGGTAAGAAACACAAATCAGCCAGTGTTTGGGGTGCCTTACAGGAATCTGTTCATAAGTTATGTTTAGTGTGATACAATCTGTTGACAATTATTTTAGTTTGTTGTCTTGATATTTTTCTTTTTTTTCTGTTGGTAAAATTGTAGTAAAGAAAAAAGTGTGTAATCATGAAGAAGATGAAGAATGAAATAGCCTAAAGTGTGGATTATTAACAAAACTAAAACTAAACAAAATATGTTATTGGATCCAGTAGATCCCTCTTGAGACCCACCTTGGCCTGAAATTGGTTGAATGAATTCTTATATAGGCCTATAAAATGAATAGTTTGTCCTTTTCTTTGGTTTCATGCAAAAGAGAAATTTGTCTATTTTTCCAAATTTTAAGAAACCAATTGTGTTTAGTATTAAATTTTGTATGCAGCATATTTTGATCCATATACTGAACCAAATCTTGAGAGATGGGATGTTGCGTTCCTACAGTTAATAAAGGGTGAATAAGTACCAGGTGCCTGTAGACAGATCAACATATGCCCAGTGATTTCAGAGGATGACATCTGAAAACATTTCAGTCAGCTTCCAGACCCCCTTTCTATAAAGAGACGTCCTTGGATCACACACCGCAGCAAGGCTAGCTAGGTCTTCTGAGAGCACCAATATATTTCTACACCCTTAAGTTCTTCTGTAATATATTGTAGTTAGAGATGCTCTCCATATCTGTTGTTGTTTTTGTTTTTCTTATAAAGTATGCGGATATGTGATAAACACTAAATATATTATGTAGGTTTATGAATTGAGCATTAGAAAGGGGGCAGGAAGTATTAACTTCCTCCTGCTTCTTCTGAGAGTTTGTTTCTTATGTTAAATTCTATTGATTTTTATTGTTTCTTGTTTGTATTCATGCTTGTTTTTATACATTCTGAGACAAAGTTTATCAAATCAAATCAAATATATCTGTTGAAATGTTTACTTGTCTGCTGGACATTGACCAAAAACTAAATATTTACCTTTTAGGTACCTGATTGGTCAATGACAAATAGCTCCATAAAAACATCAAATATTCAGTGGACTCTTTTGGACTTTGGACTTTCACAAACAAATCCAGGTCTGTTTCAAACTCAAATGACATAGATCCTCTCCTTATTGTGTGTGGATAGATAGAAAATTGCATAAGAATTCTGCAGTTGTGCAATTACATATTCTGCATCTTCTGGTGTTATTGGTTATTCTTTCCTTGAACAAAGAAAAATTAAGTAACAGCATGATACTAGATGTAAATAATTTGTAAATGCAATTGTTTCTTACATTATCCTCCCCTCTGTTATGTGAGACAGAGTAGGTGAACCCAAGTGCAGACACTCAAGGGAAGGAAACAGATATATAATAGAAATAAAGCATTTATTTTCAAGGCTGAGGAAGGGGAATGCAGGAAGCTTGGGCTGGTGACTGGGAGACTGGGGCTGGGGCTTGGGCACCTAGCTAGGAGACAGGCTGAGGTTTGGGCTGGAAACTAGGAACCAGGGGCTCAGGACTGGGCTGGAAGCTGGAAAGAGCAGGGGTCCAAGGCAGGGAAGCAGGGCTGACGAGATGAGATGAGGGGCTGGAGCCAGAGGAAACAGAACTATCGGGAACAGGAGGCAGGGTTAGGTAGGGGAAAGCAGGCAACAACAGGATAAATGCATGAGAAGTGGCTTGACGCATAATAAACGTAGCAGAGTCTACAATCCAGCAGAGTGGAAGTGGCAGGGCTGAGTATTTATAGAGGTCTTCATTATTGAGATGAGGTGCAGCTGTTGTGGCTCTGCTCTGACTCCAGCAGACCTGTCTCCACTCACATATCAGACAGACATATACAGGTAGAGAGAGGAAGAGAGCCACTCAGAGAGTGGCAGCATGTCAGGGAGACACATGAGCATAACACCCTCTGCTGTAATGTGCATATCCATCAGTACCATTCTCATGCATTATTTCAGAGGAAATTTGGATTCTCAATAAAATGTCTATTACTTTGGGACTCATTGTTTTCCCTTTCTTTCCCAGTATTTGCAATCAAAATGAAGAAGGGGGTTATCTTATCACTCTGTGTTCTTTTGCTGAGTGTCAGCCTGTGTGCAGGTGAGTGACTTGTTTGAGCTCTAGTTCCTTCGTACTATTGTGTCACTGTTCCTGATGTTTAAGCAAATGTTAAATTCAAACAACTTCATAGGTAATTACAAGATAACTTTAATGGCATAGTCAACATGACAGCAATTTATTTTTTCCCCCAAAAACTTCACAATTAAACTATTTCTTCATTGTGTCTGTTCACCAAAGTCTTGCAAAACCATGAGACAAAAGGGATTTGATTTGAGTTCAGGTTGGCTTGTTCTGTTACATGGATAAAAAAACATTGCTCACCTTAATGTGAGGCTATTTTAAATTTGGTTTCAGAACCATTTAAGCTAATTTTTATTTTTACTTGAGTAGATTTTTACTCCTCCACCTCAGTATATTTCAGTGTTTATTATAGATACAGTTTTTACTTTTTAACCATTGGTGGCTATTACACTACAGTGTAATCTAACTCGTTGAGATTATGTGAGCCACACAAAATCATAATTTACAACAAAAAAGTTTTATGATATGAAAAGTAAACTTTTGCAAAAGCAGGCTTTACTGAGCTAAATGGTTGTCTGTATATTTTTGTAACAATGATTGGACATGGAGTGACAGAATTTGTTCATTACATCATGTTTGTGTAATTTGTGTTGCATTTCTTCAGGATATAAGGAAGGCGATGTTAAGCTGGTTGATGGTAGTGTTGCCTCTGAGGGCCGTGTGATGATCTATCATGAAGAAGAATGGGGGACTGTGTGTGATGACGGCTGGGGACTTAACGCAGCTAACGTGGTGTGTCGCCAGCTCGGTTTCTCTGCTGCAATAGAAACTGTGAATTCACGTCACTTTGAATAAGGTAATAAAGCTCTGGTAGACTGTGGCGCTTTGAAAATCAAGGCAGAATTGAGCATAAACTATGGTAAATGTGCCAAATAATAACAACGAATGATGTTGACATTACTACTTTATGAGGAAATCCCGTATGATGAGACAATCAGAAGGAATCAAATCATCTTCTTCTGAAGTTGTGATTACAATTCTTATGTTGCTTGCTTTAGAGACTGGTGTTTTAGGCAGAATTTGGATGGATGATTTAGAGTGTGATGGGACTGAGACAAGCCTTGCCCAATGTATGTTCAGCGGATGGGGGAGAAATGACTGTTCTCACAATGAAGATGCTGGTGTTAAATGTAAAACAGGTAAGACTTATTAAAGGTTTAGAAGGAAATCAGATGCATTCTCTCTCTCTCTCTCTCTCTCTCTCTCTCTCTCTCTCTCTCTCTCTCTCTCTCTCTCTCTCTCTCTCTCTCTCTCTCTCTCTCTCTCTACTGGGCTCAGCTATTGAGTTTGGAGGGATTTGGAACGGAGACATGCATTTGTTGGTGTTTTTCTGTGTACATGTAAAATGTATCTGCAGAATTCAGCATGTAAAGATTCTGTTGGATGTTTGTCCCAAAAGGTTAATTTATGATGACTGAGTGGACCCCGTACCAAGGTAGGTATAACTCATACTTTGTTCAGTAATATGATTATTTTTGGCAAACTAGTTTTTTTTTTTTTCTCTTGACATCTGTGGCGTTTTTGAAAAATCATGACATTAGTTTTATTCATATTTACTGCCAGGGCCCAGTTCTAACCAAGCCGGTAGCTCCGGGTCTGAAAAGTGAAGTGCATTCTTTCTAATGGCCAGCAGGGGGCGACTCCACTGGTTGCAAAAAGAAGTCAGATTGTATAGAAGTCTCTGAGAAAATGACCCTACTTCTCACTTGATTTATTATGTCAGTAACCACTTTCCTAATGAGTTTATGGTCTCAATCGCTGGTTTCAAGTCTTCTTCAATACAGCATGATGTTAATATTGTAAATTATGGTCCCCTGCTATTTCACAGGCTACAGTAACATAGACATTTTTTCTTAGGAAGGGTCTTAACTGAGTGAAATGACCCAGAAGTATCTAAGTGGCAGCCATGATAAGAGCTGGTTGAATTCTCTGAATGCTTAGGAAAGGTGCTTCAATGCTTTCTTTTTAATCTCCTTTAGCATAGATTACACTTGACCATCCTTTACAAAAGGAAAGGAGATAATTCTGTCCTACAATTCCTTGTGACAGCAATATTTAGAGCGACCAGGCGACGCACCATTCACAAACCCTCTTGAGAAGAGGGTAGAAAGGCAGTAGTCAAAGATCAAGTCAGATCTAAATAAATCTGTCCAAAAGCATTCTTTTATTTAGAACACCACAGAATAACTGTTTTTGTGTCATTCATTTGACCTGAGAGTTTAAAGAACACATTTCTTTGGTTGTGGTCTGAAAGGGGGAATTGCTGTGATAGTGAATGCACTGATAGTGGAGAGGTCCATGTCAGTGACTGCATAGTCTACTGCACTAGACCTAAGAGCTGAGGAGTATGTGAATCTCCCTAAAGAGTCTCCTCTGAACCTACCGTTAACTATGTACAGGCCTGATGCCCGACAGAAATGCACTACCCCCCCTGCCACTTTGACTTATTTCAGAGTCAAGGTTGTTCCGATAGGTGATGGGTTGTGTGGTAAAAATGGGAGACTGATCAAACACATGTGAGTCGTTGACATCAGGTTCAGTTCCTGTTCATCCTTGGG
This sequence comes from Thunnus thynnus, assembly GCF_963924715.1. Taxonomy (NCBI): domain Eukaryota; kingdom Metazoa; phylum Chordata; class Actinopteri; order Scombriformes; family Scombridae; genus Thunnus; species Thunnus thynnus. Next base: position 18,553,109 of record NC_089524.1, on the reverse strand, counting down.
CCTAGAAATTGGCAATTTCTGAATGGAGATTTTCAAAAATCTTTAAAATAAGGAGAATCTATTGGGGGTATATAAATAGCACAGAGATATAGATTTCTTTCAGTTATGCTCAGGGTTTGATCTAATCTTAACTCTCTCTCTCTCTCTCTCTCTCTCTCTCACACACACACACACACACTCTGTATGTGTGTGTGTGAAAACAATATTGATTTTCACACATGGTATATGGTTACAAAGAAAGCACTGGCCAAGTTAGGTTGAAAATGTGTGAGACAAGAAATACAAGTTACAACAATGGAATAACAATCCAACAATAAGAATACTGGTGTGCAAGTAAAATACTAACCATGTCACTTTACAGACAACACAAACTACACCTGTGGCTGATCAGAGGTATTGTTTGAACCAAAATACTAGCCTCTCATATCAGTTGGGGGAGCTGTTCAACAGTGGACGTGACTGTGACTTGGACATTGCAGTGGTGGTGGACAACAACACTGTGGAGACAATCTGTGCCCACAAGCTCATTCTTTCTCTGAACTCATTCTTTGAAGTCACACAAGCAGAGTCCACACTCAGCATTAATGTCGCTGCTGACTGCAGTCAATACGCCACCATGTTTGTAAGGTGAATGTTACCAATGTGTCTTGAAATTACCACCTCTTTGTTACCAGATAAACCTATGTGATGTTGCAAAATTCTACCAAAACTTGATGTAAATCAAAGCATACTAATAAAAATGTTTAAATTCTAGATACATTTACACACGACAGATCAACATCACACTATCCTCTGCTCAGTGTATTCACAAGATGGCATCTGACTGGGGTCTGAAACAACTTCAGAATGAGACAACAAAACTCTTCAGCTCATTTCTCCCAGAGGATCCCACTTTCCAGGGTCAAAAGAGCTTCTATGAGTATGCACTCCGTACAGGCGATGAGGCATTGCAGCAAAGCTGTCTTCGCTATTTGGCTTGGAACTTTGAGGCACTGATCCACTCCCCAGCCTGGACGAATCTTACGCTGGATATGGTCAAGGCTCTTCTGTCTCGCTCAGATCTTGTTGTGTCCAATGAGACCTACATCCTTAAGGGGCTGGAGGGATGGGCCACAGCCCAAGGAAGCACATCTATTCCTGAGAGCCTTTTAGAACTCATCCGTTTCCCTATGATACCAGCTGAGGACTTGTACAACCCTAATGGCTTACAATACCAGACAAACAAGTTAGCAGGTTTTCATTTTAATGCCCTGCCTTTTGGGATGCTGCATGATGACGTGGCAAGAAATCTGAATGCTTACATGTCTAGGATTTACACTGGTAATCCATGGAGTTTTACTTTTGAAAACAGAGCCATCAAAGCCCACAATGATTATGGATTCTACACTTTTAACAGCCAGAACTTTGTTAGACTTAACAGTGATTTCCAAACCCCTGTGCATAATAGTGCCTATTTTGCCTTACATAGCATAACCTGGAAAGCAAATTTATATTTAACTGAAGCAGACTGCTTAAGAGGAAGTGTCACTTGCCTTTCTCTGCCAGCTGTCAGTTTAAAGATTCAGGATAAGCAAAGTGCATTACCCAGAGAGATGGAGAGTCGTATTCTTTACAGCAACAGGCTCGTTGTTTTGTGTGAAGGCAAGTACGTGTTCCACGTTGAGAATTTCAAAGTTGTTAATGGTGAGAATATGGCATTTGTTCCAACAAACAGCAGTGCAGGACAAGTCTATCCATGCCACTCAAACCGGTTCTCATACCAAGTGGTGGTACGTCCTCAGTACTTTACAGGGTAGTTCTGGTTTCCTCTGGGAACCTCAGAAAGTATGCAGGATAGAGAAATAGCAAATGTGTAATTTCTTTTTAGTTTCATGACACTGTCAACTCTATTAATCTTACAACAATCTTATGACAATTTCAAGTTATCCAGGTTGATCATCCTAACCCTTGCCATATAACATCCCTTCAGATACTGCTTGGATATCATTTGTCACTGTATTCACAGTATTCATGGCTAGAGAAAAGGTGTTACCAAAATGTTGTCTTGTTGTGTCCTTGATGTTATTCTGCATGCCATTAATTATCTGAGAGAAAAAAAACTCTCAGATCATAATAAACCAATTAATCATAAACATGTTAAAGAAAGGACATGTTTGACTGTTTTATGTCAGTATCAGTGTCTGTATCTCTATTTCTCGTCATTCTGTTACTTCTCCAAGACAAAAACATAAAGGACACGTTTGACTGTTTTATGTCTTGTATCAATGTCTGTATCTCTCACTTACTTTCTTTCAATTTTAAAATTAATAATAATAATAAGAAGATTATTTGTAGCTATAGCACATTTCATACAAGGATTGCAGCTCAAAGTGCTTTACATGCAAATGACAAAGTCAGAATATCAGGACGAAATCAAATCACAGATCAATAAAAACAGATAAGAAGACGAAAGAAACAAAAAAAAACAAATAAATAAAACAAACAAAAATGATAAAAGGTTGATAAAACAACAAATGGTAATTAACAACAGAGTATGATTTTTTTTTTTAACTAGCTACAGAGTTGGCCTCTCTGATATGTTTTGATAGAAAATTCCATAATTTTGTGGCATAGTTGTTGTTTTTTTTTTTTTAAAAAACAGCATCCCCAATTTTCTTGTGGGCCTGATTTCCAACTTCTAAAACATAAATATATTGATGATATACTTCCTTGATATATAGCACCATCACACCCAGTAATTTTAATAATTAGTAATAATTTTAAACTTTACCACACTTCATCGTAGTACGGAGATGCTGTTTAGTTTCCTTGATTGAAGCATAATGGAGGAATGAGGACTTTTTTCTTATTAATCTTACTATAATTTGGGTGAAACCTATATGCATTGATGTAAATGTTCAACCTAGTTTCTTGAGAATGAGAGCTGAAACCTGTTCTAAATCAACGTGTATCACTCAGTAAATAAGTTGTTAAAAACACAGTAGTAATTTTGTTTGTTAATATTTATGGTTTGTTTATTATTTTATTCTGCAGTGCGCCGCCAGACCGCACGGTGGCGACGGTCAACTTATCGGTAGATCAGTGCAGAGAGCGATGTCAGTGGAGCAGTTAGGTGGCTAGCTCGGTACCACAACCTGAACAATAGCAAGGGAATACTAATATTCACTGTCTCTACAGCTTTCCTATATTGTAGGAACGTCCACGGTAATATTAAGAAAATAAATCGTACAAAAACGTGTACTTTGCCGTTTGCGGCTCCGTGTAAATTTAACTTAACTTAGAAATGGTAGCGTTAGCATTAGCCTTAAGCTAGGGACGTAAGTTAGCCGTTGGACAGCACAACGCTAATGAACGAGCGCGTGTGCATTAATGAAAGGTGTTTACAGGTTGTGAGAAGCGATAATTAACAACATATTAATCATGGCTACCGGTGCTGATGTGAGGGACATACTGGAGTTGGCCGGAGGGGATAATGATGGCCCCATCAGCAAAAAGGACCTTATCAACTCAGACAAGGTAAATCTGACTTTCTTAATATTTACTATAGGTAAACCTATACAGGTCATGTGACAAAAAAATGATATCCATACCAGTGTCTACAGCTACAGATTGAGAAGATTATTATCACTATTATGTCTTTGAGAGTATTACCAAAATGTTTCAATCAAAATAACCAATTTCTCCATCATGTATTTCAGAAAAAAACCAAGAAGACAACTGAAACGTTGACCTTCAAGAGACCAGAGGGAATGCACCGAGAAGTCTATGCTTTGCTGTATTCAGATAAGAAGTATGGGCTCCTTTGAAATTATGTTGTTTTTTTAAATTGGTGCACTGAATTACCCTTGAGGTTTGGATTCAAGTACTGCTTACTTATTTTTATTGCCTTTCAGTTGCACGAAGAAGTGATCGGGACAAAAGTGAGAGGTGGTCAAGTTTCTTTAATTCATAGAATTTTTCTTTCTTCCTGTTAAAACACAGAGATGCTCCCCCTCTGCTGCCAAGTGATACTACTCAGGGCTACAGGACAGTCAAAGCGAAGCTGGGCTGTAAGAAGGTGCGTCCCTGGAAATGGATGCCCTTCACCAATCCAGCACGCAGAGATGGGGCCATATTCCACCACTGGCGACGTGTGGCTGAGGAGGGCAAAGACTACCCGTTTGCCCGCTTCAATAAGGTGGGCAAGACTGCTATCTCTTTTTATCTCTCCTCATAAGCTGTAGGATCTTATCAGTTTTACTCTGTTCAGGTCAAATACATATTTCAGCTGACAGAAACAATAACAGAATAACTGAGAATGAAGATTTTTTTGTCTCATCACTTTAACTCAATAAATGTAATCTGTCCTGTAGCACCTACACAAAGAATAGACACGGCTACTCATCCTCTGTTGTCTCCTCTTTAGATAGACACACACACACACTCACACTTTTAATTTATGTTTCCTTATTCAGTACATTTTCTCTGTGCTCCCGTCTGTCTGTATAGACAGTGCAGGTGCCAGTGTACTCTGAGCAGGAGTATCAGATGCATCTCCATGACGATGGCTGGACTAAAGCAGAGACAGACCACCTGTTCGACCTGTGCAAGCGCTTTGACCTGCGCTTCATAGTTGTCCATGACCGTTATGACTACCAGCAATACAGAGTAATCACTCACTCATTCACCCACTGACATTCTCTTTGATTGAGGATATATTACAAAAATAAAGGTGTATAATAATCAAAATCAGAATGCAGTAAGTTAAAGGTCATATTTTTAGTAACATTCTTCTATTTATGCTTTCAGAAACGTTCTGTGGAAGACCTGAAAGAACGGTATTATAGTATTTGTGGTAAGCTGACCAAGGTCCGTGCAGCTTCAGGAACAGAGCCTAAGATTTACATCTTTGATGCCGGCCATGAAAGACGCCGCAAAGAACAACTGGGGAAGCTCTTCAATCGCACACCTGAACAAGTTAGTAACATTATAATTTGAATATGAAATGCACACTCATGCAGTTTCTTATGCAGTTGTAAAGCTTTGGTAACTTAGATATTACCCAGCCATGATCAGTGGCATCATGCTAAACAACAAACAGTATTATGAATTACAGGTATAAACTCTGGAAAGGAAGGTGGTTGTTTGAAATAGAGAATGTATAAAAACCCAATTATGCCAGACAGTTAGCAAATACAGTGTTTACAGTGCTTGGTGTACTTAACTCTAAAATAGACTAATTGATGTCAACAAGTAATCTTTTCCAGTTGTTAAGTTAATAGCTTTTGAGCACCAGTGCACCAAAAGAGTGTATTGTTTTTTATTAGCATGATTGCCATCAATATAAGCATGTAAGATGTGTGCCAGCATTTGAATATAAACGTTGCAATTCTTTTGTTTTTCCTGCAGGTGGCAGAAGAGGAATATCTTATTCAAGAGCTAAGAAAGATTGAGACTAGGAAGAAAGAGCGAGAGAAGAAGGCCCAGGATCTGCAGAAACTCATTAAAGCAGCTGACACAACTACAGAGTTGAGGCGAGCTGAAAAGAGAGTTTCCAAGAAGAAGCTCCCACAAAAAAGAGAAACAGAAAAACCGGTAAGCACACACACAAAAAGAGTGATGTAAAGCACAACAAAATCTTCAGAGGAAAAGCATGTTTTTAGTTAAGGTCAACATTTTGACTGTGCTTATTCAATGTAATGAATATTGAATATATTGAAATATTAAGTAAAAAATCTGCCATCAAAAGAAAACAGTCTTGATATTTTTTAATTCATCATTTTACTTTATTTTTGATTGAACTACTGCATCTCAGAGAATATGAAACAGTTCTCACACCTTAATAATATTCATCCCATACATATTTATTTGAATGCTTTGACATCTCAAGTTTATCCGTGTCTCTCATCAGTCATTTCTTCTTCAGGCTGTACCAGAGACAGCAGGCATCAAATTCCCTGATTTTAAATCAGCGGGAGTCACCCTGCGCAGCCAGAGGGTGAGTTTTACCATCCCTGTTGAGATATTGAAAACACTAAAAGGATATTCTTAAAAACGCCTTCAACTTAAAACTTCAACTTGGCTTTGAAATACCAGTGGAGAACCTAGAACACCATTCTGAGTCAGGAATAGTCCCATAGCTTTTGATTAGGGTTCTGTATCAAGAAATTATATTGCTCTGTACTGTGCTGACATTTATCATCGGTATTGATGTAAATACATCAACAGTCAACCTAACTCAACCTTATTTTTGTAGAAATATACACAGAACACAGTTGATCCAGTGGTGTTGTTCTACAACACAGAGAGAAAGCAGAACAAAAGAAAGAGTAAAATATAAGAGAAAACCATCATTTGGTTTGGGGGCAGCTATTGACATAATACTCAGTCCTGATTTGGCGAAGAACAGGAACCTTTGAGGAGCTAGAAATTTTTGTCATTTAAGGAGGCCAACTGAGTTTTGTTTGAACAAGTAGAAATATCAAAGGTAATTTAGCAATACCTGACCCTGCAGTTGATGTATGTGAGCAGCGAGAATGTTTGACTTGAGTGAGCTATCTCTCATTAGCACAGTGATGATTAATTTGGTTAGTGACTAGCTAATATTTGTAAGACCTAGCAAGGGGACTCTTATTCATCTTCAAGACTGATGAGGAGCTGCCGCTCTCTATGGAAAATGCATTAGCACTACTAAAGAGTGGAGTGCCCCTCCAGCTAATCAGTCAGACAGAGTTCAGTGAATAAAGACATTTTGATCTGGCCTGCTGCAGTGCATTTCATACGAATTAAAAGCCTTGAGGTGGAGCAGTTTATCCTTGTATCCTCTACACCTTAAATCACACCCTTGTGTGTGTCTGTGTATTTGTGTATTTGTGTGTGATTCAGATGAAACTACCAAGCTCGGTGGGCCAGAAGAAGATCAAGGCCATTGAGCAGATCCTGATGGAGCAAGGAGTGGGTGAGTGTGAGAAGACATTATCAAGCTGCCAAAATTTCAAAGTTGTACATTTTTAACTCTCTTCTACAACAGACCTGCAATATAAGAATCTTAAACTATGAATTTCTGTTTTTTTGTTTGGTATGTTATTTGGCACTGTGGGGAAAACGAAAAGTTGAATTTCTTTCCCTTTATTTTGAATAAAAAACACTTGAATGAGTACTTGAAATAAGCTAATTTGCTGTCTTGCCAAGAGTTAGCTGAAAAGATCAATATCAATTTTTACCTTAAATAAACAAAGAGTACATTATGGCATAAAAGCAGTAAGCTTGCACATAGGAGCACCAAAATCAGCCGGGTGCATTGGCTGCATACAGCATCTCAGCAGCACCAAACCAAATCAAATGTTAATGATCAGTTTGGGAAGAATACATGCACTGTTACACCTGTATCTTCTGCTTAGTGTAATAAACTCACAAACTGGTTTTGAGGTGTTTTAATCAAAGCGCTGGGTAACTGAAATCTAATTTAAAATTTTCACTGCCTTCATGTCTGTCTGTGGATCCAGATCTCAACCCCATGCCGACAGAAGAGATTGTACAGATGTTCAATGAGCTGCGTAGTGACCTGGTGCTGCTCTACGAGCTGAAGCAGGCCCACAGCAATTGCGAGTATGAACAACAGATGCTGCGTCACCGCTACGAGGCCCTGCTGAAGGCCGGCAGCGGAGGCGGGTGTGGCGGAAGTATAGGATTGGGGCCAGCTGCCACACTGCAGGGTGGGGATACCAATGTCAACAACAGCACCACAGCATCCACACCAGGCGGGGAAGCCCAGACCTGGCCCAGCGCAGATGACATCAAGGTGGAAGCCAAAGAGCAGATCATTGATGTGGTAGGAGCGCCGCTAACCCCCAACTCAGTAAGTCTGCTATATCTCTGCCTGGTCCAAAGTATATCACAGTTAATCAGGTGAAAATATTGCAAATGTTTAAACAGTTTTAATGTATGACAGACATGCAAGTGAAAAAAATTTGAGGACTTTGAAACTGTTTTATAAATGCAAACAATTATTGGGAAAAAGAGGACTAGGCAAACGCCTAATTAAGCTGGACTGCTGATGGAGCATGTCAGAAATATGGTGTTACATGTAAAAAATTATTGTATATCACCAGATTATATAGCCTTGAAACAGAGCTTCCAACTACATGATGTCTTGACAGCAGACATATTCTTTTTATTACCTAATTCTATATTCAAGCGCCCTGTTAAACACAATTGGCATAGATAGTGGCTAGCGAGGGATCAAGTCCTCATCATTGTACTGGCGACTCCTGGTGATTGGGGTGCCTATGCAGAAGACAGTAGGATCTGGGTAGACTGTGTGAGCCACTACTCATAATAAAGATCCTTGCTGAGCTGGTATATAAAAACAAGCAGATGGTGATGCCATGCGTATTGGTTGGAGACACATGGCTGTCTACACCCTCCCCAGGCTAACAGTGGGAGTCAGCAGTGACAGGAACAGCAGTGCACAGAGAACTGGGAGAAAAGGAGGGGAAAAAAACAGAAATTGATGCACTTGTCAAGGGTTAGCTCACTGCACATTTCCCCTCTTGCTGTTTTAACCATGGGGAGTCTGTCATACATTAAACGACATTCACTATTCATGGGCAACTCACTCGGCAGTCTGGCAAGCATGTTGTAGAAATATGAGTGAGTACAGATGCTTCGTCCTCTCATGACATGCAGCAGCACAGAAAGTGGACCCCTGTCAGTCCTTGATGAGATTGTTTTGTGTATGACATTGCAGCGCAAACGTAGAGAATCGGCATCCAGCTCGTCGTCGGTGAAAAAGGTGAAGAAGCCTTGATGAGGACTAAAGCACCAGCTGGTACACGGTGGAGGACAAGGGGCTCAGTGGAGACGCCGATAAGTTTTATTTTTGGACAAGAGAGACACAGGGGGGGGAGCAGGATACCTTATTGCTGTCCATTTATGTAGAAGCACCATGGACAACACACACACAGACACAACTTTGCAGCTACTAACAGGACCTCTCCAACCCCTCCCCATCTGGCTTTCCCACCATCGTAGTGACAAAGGCAACGACTGAGTGACATTTCATTCCATTACTGCTCCTCTCCTTGCTTCCATCAAAGCTCAGCCTTAGATGAGGCAAGATCAACTGTAAATTGCCAGGCCGAGCTAATCGGGACATGGGGAAGAAGGTTGGAATGACTTGGTAATTGAAATGAATTGGAATGAAAGAAGAGACTCTGGGAGTGGGAGGACCTTGAGCCGCAATGCTTATTTGACCCATATGAGGTTTTTTTGTAGCCTAATCATGCCATAGTGTTTACTGGAAATGTGTTTTTGTGTTAGCCTGTAGTACCGGCTCCCTCTCGACCCTGAGTGCGTCTCCCTCTCTCGTGGATACTGCTTCCATCTGTTATGCTTTCTCTGTGTGGACTAGTGGGGCTGATTTGTGTTGTTTGTCCTCAGGTGACCTTGAAGATGCTTTAGTCAATGATTCAATAAACCTCATTGTTTGTTTTTTTTTCTTACCACGTGTTACACATGTTTACTCCACGGTGGTACATTTCACATTTCAAGCATCAGTCGCACTTTCTCAGCTTTCTCTTTCTTAACCCGGAGGAAATTGGTGTTGAATACACATTTGCCAGGGAAATCGTAAGATCATGACATTCTTACCTCACCTGTCATTTAAGTTAAGTGACAACTAATGACTTCATTAATATGATAATTAAGCAGTGATCATTCTTTGGTTGGCACAGCCATGAAAACTTCATTAGGTTCCCTCCCCATAATATTGCTAATTGTGTGTCAATTATGTCGTTTAGCCTACTTAGACATTAATTTCTATGCAAATTTTGAATATGTTTGCACAGAAATGGGTGCACTGTGATGTGAGCATACAATATCTATGTAGAATTTGCAAAAATTCAGGTATATCAGGTAATGCTATCTGCATACAAACTCAAAATTACTTCAGATTGCTTTTGGCTATTTTGATGTACCTCAATACATCTTTTGATCTATAACAAAACAATTTAATGGTTTCATCCAGTGGATTTTTGATTACAAATTAAGGTTTAAATCTATGATTTTAGCTTAAAATCCAAGTATAATTTTGTTGATTTGTTATTTCTGCAAAAGAAACAAATTTGTCAAAAAAAGAAAAATAGCAAGACTTTTTAATAACTATTTTATCTTTGTTTGTCTTGAATCCTCACCAACTTCAGAGGGCTTGTTTCATAATGAACACTACAGCATCCACCAAAGGTTGCATCATCACCACGTCTTCATCTACAGCTCTAATAAGCGCTGCTAAGGTTACAGAAGTAAAGCCATCCACACACTAGGCGGTTTGATTGAGAGAGAAAGAAAAAGAGTGAGAGAAGGCAAGTAAACATGGGTAAAATGGATTCTCGGTGTCTATATTTCATGTTGAAAATTGGCTCATAAATCCAGTGGTTTGATCTATGGAACCCGTCGTTGCTTGAAAAAACCTCCGTAAATGTGTAATTTCTCCCTTGACAGAACACAGCCGAAAGGCTATCTTTCTTTTGCTTCCTCCTCCCCTCTCTCTCCCGTTTTTCTCTGTCTCTCATATTCGCTCCCTCTCTCTACCAGCCTGGCGTTGGATTAATGCTCTGCTCTCTTCCCCTCTCTCCTTTCATGCTCCTCTGATATCTTCTTTTCATCACTGCTCATCCATTTATCAAAACTGGGGCTTCTCTCTCCCTCTCTATCTCTCAATATCTAAACCCATCTTAAGTTATATGGTAGGTATCTTGTAAGATGGGCTTCAAGAAGGTGGAGGTTATTAATAAATACTAGTATAAATTGAAAATAGGTGTGCAGGGATGCATCACCAGCCATGTGTGAATGATAAAGACCCCCAGCAGCCCCCATCTAGCTCCGTCTGCCATGAGCTCCATCCGGGCTACAGTGTAGGTTGTGCAGCACTGATGTGAAAAGCATGAGGCAGAACACCATGGCAGAGTGTCTTATAATGTGTTTGTGATGGCATTGAGATGAGATCTCTTTATCAAGGCCAGACTGAGGCTTTAATCACGGCCTAAGAGGTGCGCTGGCTGTTTATCATAATTGAACTGTATCCAGGCTAATCGCTGGCATACGTCACTGTCGAGGGGTTGCTCGGCCGCACCAGCAGGCGATGCTGGTGGTGGTGATTGAACACACAGTTAAGAGAAAGGATGTGTACTGAGGAACATAAGGCAGGAAGAGACAGGTAATAGCAGATGTGATAGAACCCTGTTCAAATACATCACGCCTTGAGGTAATCGCTGATGTGACAATGATTAGATTGTCGATGCCTCCTTTCTGTGGCACAGTGCTTTATACCTATCATGTCACATACAATTATTGATTACTACTAGGGGAAGATGCAGGAACAGTGCAATAGCAGTGTAAGGACAGTTGCTGGATCATTTCTTTCCTAAACCCAGGATTGAGCACTTACTATATGGGCCATAACAAATGCCCAAAACAGACTTTCACCTCCATGCCCCTCTCTCATCTCCATGTCTCTCACTTTGACTTTCACCTCCTCCAGTATTTAGGTCACCTTGAGGGAGAAAACTTTTAATCATTGTTCCACATCAAATTCACCTGTGCCCTCTGGGACGCTGAGCTACAACAAAGAGGAGGGGAGTTGAAACCGCAGGTTGGGAAATCACAAGTGCCCAAAGGGCTGGACAGTGGAAGTCATTTCCACTGGATTTTTTGCTTGTGGGGGAAGGCCTGCTACAACACAAACCCAATCACTAGCGCTAAACAGTGCTTACAGCAAGGCATTAACCCCACTGTCCACTCTCCACATTAAAGCCCCGGGGAGGCAGAAGAGAGTGGAGTGGAGTAGAGCGGAGAGACTGGGACTAAATCTAGACTTCCTATTCTCCGGTACTGTGCTGCTCTTGGGAACATCTCTGGTCAGGTGTTGTTGTCTTTCAAGGTGTCCTATGTTGCAAGAAAGGAACATAGTGGAGTGGCAATGATATACATTGAGTGAACTAAAGACTAGGACAAATTTGATTAAACTGGTGAATGTAGTTGAAAGATTTGATACATTTTTGATTTGGTATATTCAGAAAACAAATATACTACATAGGCACCATTATTGTAACTCCTATTTGAAAGATGCTTATTATTTTGTTTGAATATGTAAATATAAATTCCTTGCATTGTGTGTCAGTACAACATTTTAAGTTAAAGTCTTGTATTCTAAATTACATATACATGGAAACATACACATCAAGTAGACATGGCGCAACATTAACATTCATTTGGAGTCATGTTTTTGACCGCTCAACAAATGCAAGTCCAATTTCACTCTCCTTTTAGCTCTCTTTTAGTCACCACTAACTTCTAAGAACTCTTTAGCTGTAAAATGCTCCAGTGTTCAGCGTCTTGTGCCATTTCGTGCTGAGCTTGTATCTGTATCCACATATGAAGACCTTTATATTGTCTGTATCGGCGTACATGGTGAAGAGGAGGAGACACATCAGGGTTAGCAGATTGTGGCCTGTTCAGGTCAGTGTTGTGATTGCAGACTGACTATAAACCAGGCAGGACAGACTAGGTTCAGTCTGTTCTACCATCAGTCCTCAGAAACAAACCGGTTTGATTTGTCAGTGAGAGATAGAGAGGCCTCTGAACTATATGTAGCAGAGTTACCTCCGCAAAGCAGTGCAGCGAATGTCTTTCTCCCTCTCTTTACCTGCACAAGCACAATTCTAACAAAGAAAAAAAAAATCCAATTTACCATGCGGATCCGCAGCTGTCACAGCGGGGGAATTGAACATTACCCATAACTCACTGGGGGTGCTGAGCAGGTCAGCGAGTGGTAGGGATAGTAACATCACTCTAGGGTGCAATAACAAAGGATTTTAACCTCTGACTCCTTCACTGGGGCCGCTGGCAGAACATCCTCCTCACTAACAGTAGCTTTCACCAAGCTGGTTAACAATCTCTGGTTGAGTTGACAACTCAACTTACCTGTACACACCTTACTACTCACTGCTTAAAATTCTCCCTAACACAAACAGGAAGACATGGGGAAATGTCAGCGTGAATGCAATATTTTCCACCCCGTTGGGTCTGGAGCAGTTCATCCTGTGATGCTCCATAGGGGGTTGCTGGGATCCTGTAGCTGCTAGCGTCCTGGTGTCATCACCCACACAGGCTGACTGCTTGCCTGGCTGGCCCGCCACCACCAGAGCCTCAATTACCTGACTGACGTTTCATTAGCGCCTGCAGCTGATCCCATGGCTGAGAGGCAGTGGGGCGCAGAGGAGCACGGAGCGAGAGAGAGGGAGACGGGGGGAAGAGAAGGAGGCTTTGACGCATTACATTCTCATGCGCTGTAAGTGTCACAGCTCTGAGTACAGCCGCACAGCCACTCATTACTTTGCAGTCATTTAGTACATGCTCTTATTGAGCTGGACTATGTATACTAAAATAGAGCTAGCTGGGTTTTATCCGGTAGCACCAGTTCTGGGCTGACATTCACATACCTGTCCTGGATTGTTGGAGTGACTGAGAGGCGTGAGAGGTTGTAGGTGTATGTGTGTATGTGATATAAGACATGATATGAGACAAATCAATCCGGTGAAGTGTTCTAATTGTGTGTTTTGTTGCGTGTATGCTTACATGTGTGGAATGATATATGGGTGGTTGTGTGTTGTGTATACCTGAGTCTGTGTGTGATGTGTGTGGCCTCTCCATCCTTGGGGTTAGTGCAGGCCGTGTCAGACATGATCCAGGGCAGAGCTGAGGGGGCTTAGTGAGACCCCCGGCCTGAGCCTCTCCACAGAGCCCACGCTTGGCTGGCCTCTCCTTCCCATTTGTCATCCTGGGCCAGTAAGACCCCCGGAGAGATTAGGGCAGAGCAGAGAGACTGGAGGAGTAGCAGGAATAAGAGGATCAGTTAAGCTATAAACACAGACAAGTTTGTGTCTCTCACCCACTCTGGCACAGTGACAGTGCTGTCAAAAGTTCGCTCTGTGCCGTACATCTTCTTCTAAAGGACACTGCGACGCCTGCATGTGCCATACTTCTTGTGTCAGCAAACACAACAGGTTCAGGAACTTCTACCAGTCTGATCAAATGCTGTGTGTACTGTGGAAAGTGGGCTCAAGTTGGACATTAAACAAAACAGTTAACTGTATCGACCCACATTGACCCAAGCTAATGAACCGTGACCCGATGCAGAACAGAAAATGCAAAGGTTTGCCCATAATTGGAATTCTATGGCACAAAGACCATTAGTCAAATCCTGAGAGCTTCTTCATTTCCATATTTTTGAATATTCTACTTAATTATGCAAAGGGTATAGTGAGGTAGAAGAGAAGTTTTAAGAAAGCCTCATAAAGTCCTTATTAAGAGCAGAGGGGATTAATGACAGTTAATATGAGGGCAATCAAACATTTAATGCAAAGGCCCTCCTGCAGGCAAACAGTATTTAAATGAGTCAATTAGACATTCATTATCTACAAGCCTATAAGTGGAGTCAGATCTGCATAAATGTTAGTGCAGAGAATCACTCTCCTCAAAAAAAGGAACTAATGAAATATTAAAAAAGTTAACAACTTAGACACGGAAAATGTACAAATATTGATTGCTTGAGGGCTGGTTACGTGTTGTCGTCAAATCAGTGGAGAGTGCGAGATATCCACTGGAGATTGTCTCATAAATCATAATTATCGAGTTAGCATGATGTCTCTTCCCAATTAACTATGTAGCATTGTTGGAGTGGAATGAGAGAGGGGAAAGGGGGAAGCCCCTCAATTCTCCAATTAAAAAATCACATCAAATCCTATACATGAATATTTCCAGTTTTCCCGTAACTGCCCCTAAATTATTGTCATGCTAACAAACCACCTTAAAATAAGTAGATATACACAAAAACATACATATTCTGCAGAGGATGACTTGAATAATGTACCAAACTATGCAGATATATCATTGTCAGGACCTCCTCCCTCCTCCTCCTTCTGTCCTCCTTTCTCTCCTTCTCTCCATGTCTGAGCCTCCACTCTTGTCAGTTGCCCCAGCACACAATTACTGTGTGTGATTGCTATCAGGCGGGACGGTCGGGGAGGCTCCCAAATTAGGGCCTAAATAGGATTTCCTACATGGCGAAGGGCACAGGCCTGGACATGGTAATGAAAGCCTATACATCACAATCAGGCCGACAATCCTATTCATACTGCAACACATTACTCTCACTCCTCATAATTATAGAGGGGTGACAGACGGGCCTGTGAGGCATGGTGGAGGAGGCGCAAGAGTGGGGAGGAGGAGGCTAAGGGTGGTGGGGGTGGCTGAGCAGTGCCACAGTTAGTTTCAAGTGGCTTCTTCTCTCCACTTCTGTGATCTCTTGATACCTGGAGTAACTGGATTAGGAGGGGAGTCCGCTGGGTTCAATTCTACATAGTTCCAGTGTGCGGTCCTGCCACCTATAGATCTGTGTAATTACAGAGAAGAGTTCTAATTTGAGCATTTTCTCCCAATGGGAAGATTCTTCCAATGGGACACTGACCACATCTTCCATCAGACTGACTGACACAAGAGCCCACAAACACACTCCCTCACACAGAGCAATGTGATGAGATGTGAGGGGGACAGCTTTGCGATCAATACCATGAGCAGGAATCAGCGATGGGGAGAATAAGACAATGGCCTATCAGATTGAGGTTGACTTCTCCTTGTATGTGTGGCAGGCCTGTGACAATAGATTGGCCCAGAAATCCGATGGCACTCGCCGACAGAGGGGAGGAAGGGGGGGGCAGATGAAAAGAAAGATTGCTAATGCTCTCCAAGCAGGCATTTTAATCTGTGACAGAGGAGGGATTTGGTGAAAGCCATTATCACACAGCAACCCCCCTCTTCCTCCCTCTCCTTTCTTTTCTGATAAGACAACCTTATCAGACTGCTTGGGGGAGAATGTGTGTGCGTGTGTATGCGTCCGCACCTTTGCATGTGTTTGTGTTGAAAAATGGGATATTCCAAATGCGATTCATTGGACCCAAGAAAGCCTTACTCTATCGATGTAAATCACCTTAAGAACTCAGTCAAACGGTAAGCATCGCAAAGTGGATTCAGATCACAATAACCCACTTTGCCAGGCAAAGAAACACCCATCACAACGAGGCAACACGAGGTGTGTTGTTACATCGGTTTGCTGCTTGAGGCCTGAGGGAAGAAGCCACCTTGATTTTGTGTGTGTTTGTGTCTGTCTGTATGTATGTGTGTGTGTTGTCTGCCCTGTGTCTCACCTGCAGCTGCAGAGATACCTCTCCTCTCATGATCACATCACAACCTTCGAGAGAGAAAGATGGGATGATGATGGTGTCTGCTCACTCGGGTCACATACTCACCTCTGGAAACTTTTCTGCTTTGTCTGCTGGACCAGGTGCACGAGGTTGAGAAGTGTGTGTATTTGTGTGTGTATGTGGGCGCATGAGGCAACAGATGTGCTTGAGATGACTCTTCCTGATGTAATGGACTGATAGAGGTTAACTGTACGTGTGTGTGACCATGTAGATAATGTGTTTGTGTTTGTGTTTGTGTTTGTGTGTGTGTAAGCATACTTTTACACTCGTGTGTGTATGCATATGTTTGCATATGCATCTGTGTGTGTGTGTATGTGTTGGACAGCAGCCTATACCCCCACTTAGTGTGTGTGTCTCCCGAACATGGTGTCCCTTCTGTGATCAGGACAATCCATCAGGCCCTGCTACTCATTAATCACCAGACAGACACACATGCACGTACACACAGACAGACAAATACACACACACCTTTGGGATGAGGGCAGGCAGTGATGAACAGTAGGGTTAGTTTAGTTGAGCGCTCACACCTGCACCACAGAGAGCATGTCAGCACCAGGCGACACGACACATCAGTAGACATGACCCTCAGACAGGTCCATGAAGACAACCTTCAGATAACATGCTTCACATTATTTTTAACATTAAATCTACTTTTCACATTTAAGTGTTTCATTGAAGGGGAACTCCACTGATTTTACTCATTTTTACTCTACACTGTTTTCTGTGGTTCTGGAGGAGCTTTGTCAAGTCTGAGAAAATAACCCTTGGTGATGTCATCAGGAGTTATCTTTGCTTGAGCTTGGAGACTACACATTTTTAATGGAAAGCCTGCAAACATTCCAAACTGGGGAAACAGAGTCTGAAAGATGATTACCAGGCAGAGAGTCTAATGAAAAGATTCAATCAAGTTGCATTATGGGAAGTGTAGGATCCAGCATTTTTGGAACTTGACCCTTACTGAGACTAACAGGCATGATATACTGACTTCTGCTGCAGCTATTTTGATCATTCTGTTTAAAATCTTTTGCAAATCTTCTTTCTCTGTCTTTCTAGAGTCTCCCAACTGTGTGGAAGTGCAATTCTAAAACACTGGAGTATTGTTTTAAGGGTCTGAAGTTGTCAGACTTCAACCATGATTACATGCTGCACAAAAAGCTCCTTTGACTTGACTTGAACATACTTCTTACATCGAGCGGATTCCATTACCTTGTTGCAGAGGATTGTTTAGTTTACTAAGACGCAATGCTCTACATACAAAGTTTCTTGGGGAGTCACTTCAATTTGAGTAGGTCACCACAAGGGAGTGGATTCCACCGTTACAACCCAGAGGCCGTTGCCGCCTCTGCACTCGTCTCAAGTCTCCACTCACGGCCTTTTACTATGGATCATCAGATCAGAGCTGAGCAGCCCTCCATAGAACCAGCATACTGGCTAATTCACTATTGATCCTGGCCCATAGACCAATTTCCACTTGTGTTTGGTTTGGGACTACAGTTTCGGTCACGCTCCGTCTCTCCCTTAGGGGCCAGGGAGGAGCCCCTGCCACTCTCTTATCAGTCAGAGAGCACACACACAAAGAGTGTGGGATGGAGAGAGATGGGGAGTGAAAGGCGGGAGGGGAGTGTCACTAGCTTGCAGAGAAAAGGAGAGAGGTCATTAGTGGATGGTGATGAGTCCCAGAGTTTGAGAGAAAGCAGAGCGGCGCTGGCTTTGTGCGAGGTCACAGTGTGTTTTGTAGCCGTGTGACTCTCGAGGTACACAAGGAGAACTGGCCACCATTAATTCCCTCAGTGCAAATCTTTGTGCTAGGAGACTGGGGATGTGTTGAAATTCACAGTGACAGATAGTGACAGAGATGAAATACAGTGCTGTCCATGGTGCTGAAAAGAGGCTACATATTATAACTTCTTTCTTTCCCTCTGTCTTTCTTTATTCCTTCCTTCCTTCCTTCCTTTATGCCCATGTACATGTCACACATCTGTAATTTTTTGTCCCAGACACTGAGGTGGAGTTATTCGAGGAGGTCACCGGCAGTGGCTCTGTTTGTGTGATGGAGGTGATATGACTGGGGAGATTCATTAGGATTGTGTCACTAAGTAAATGTGTGTTGACCTGGGCCACTGACAGGCAGAGACGCTCCCCTGATACAAAGCTACAAGCCAATCTCCTGCGTGCACACACACACACACACACACACACACACACACAGCGAGGGATGCTTCAGAGATCAAATCTGTCCACATCTCACATTCCTCTTTTCCCTTCCTCTATCTACTCACCTCTCACTCTCCATTGCCGCTGTCCCCACATCTTTTCTCACATGCCCCTAACACCCCCAAACACACCTTCTCTTTATCTACCCACCTCTCACTCTCCATCTATACGCCCTTTCCCTCCTTCCCCCCTCTCTGGCTCCTCTCTCTGTCTCCCTTTTTCTTTCTCCCAGTAACAACATTCCCTGGACTAATTGCAATTCTGTCAGCAGGTAAATGCTTTGTGACCAGTCGCTGACAGTCACGCCAGCCAGCCCCCAGGTTGCCACTGACAGTCATTGTGGGGCAGACAGGACAGCCTCGGCAACGTTGGCAGTCAGTTATCAGGCAGTGTATATGGATGTGGCCTCTCAGCTGAATAGTGAGACTCCAACTGTCTGCTAGTGTGTGACGCTCCCATTACCCTGCCACAGAAAAAGGTAGACAGCTACAGAACAGCTGGATAATGCACTGTCTGACTGACGATACACTCTACCTCTCACACACTCTGCTTCTCACCTCGTCTCCGGGCCTATGACAACGCCATCTTGACACTGTCAGGTTAGGAGCCAGCCAGTGTGACATGTCAGCACTCACACAGTTGACGCCTGATGTACAGTATTAAAGCAAAAGCAAAGGAGGTTGGTTGGAGGGAACGGGGATTGATGATGAATGATGGATTAGAGAAGATACAGGGGTAAGGTTCATTTTTACACACAGCTGTGTCGTCTTTCATGCTGAATCATTTCAGTTGCCTCCAATCCAAAGACAAAGTGATATTTTTGTATAAACCTGCACAATATGTGCTTATTAAACAGGACTATATTGTAGAATCGCCTCAGTATAGCTTGTTGATGACCAGGCGCAGCTAATTAAAGCAGGCTGTTGACAGTTGTCAGCGTGACCCTTAGCTCAGCGCTCCCCTGGGGGTCCTGTTAGCATGCTAATGCTAATCCCCAGTGACGGGGGACAGGGCAGGGCTGTCCCCTGCAGCCCCTGCTGTTGTGACCACAGGATGTGTCAGGACAGGCACAGTGATGTGCTAACATGGAGACGTCCCCATGTGCATGTCACACATCTGTAATCAGAAAAGAGGCAGGCATAGGGAGTGCTGGAGGGGACAGTTGTTGTGGGACCACTTGATCTCTGTTCTCGACACGGCTTGGAAAAGAGCAATAGGCGCCTAAAACTGACTTATAAAAGAGCAACTGGTTTCACAGGCTTTAATGCGACGATTTGCCTCATGTATGCTCGGGGTCACGTTTGAGATTTGATGTGAAGATTCACAGGGAGAGGAGCAACACAAGGCTGCAATAAACACAACCACGACCCAGTCAACATTACGACTGGGAGAAAAAAAAGAAAGAGTGCTCCCACACCTGTCTGTCAGTCTGTCTGTCTCACTCTCGCTTCTCCTCTCCAAGGGAAGGTCAAGGACACATGCATATTCATGGAGGAGCCTGGCACAGGATCGATGGCTTTTAATTGTTTTCTCTTGGTTGGTGGAGGGACGTGCCAGTGTCTATTGATCTGTTTGAGCAGAGGCCACTCACAGAGCACGACTATGAGACCTTTACCTGACTGAACACCGATAGACTGTGTGTGTGTGTGTGTATGTGTGTGTGTGCGTGCGTGCGTGTGTGTGCGTGTGTTTGTGTGTGTGTGCGTGTGTATGTAGACGGGCAGGAGACTGTGTGGTGATTAGAAATTTGACACACACAAAACCACAAGCTGCATGAAAGGGCCTCATGGGGCTTAAAGGTAGATAGACACACACAGAGGTGACACACCACAGCAGAGGAGGTAAAGACAAGGGAATCGTAGTAAGGTTTGCTATGTGGGGATTTAAATGATGGCCTGGGAAAAATTCCACTTAAAATTAATGAATGCACACTTTTATTATAAGCGTGCACAGCCAGTGTTGGTTTACATTATGTACAGAGGCAAGTGGGGAAAAAAACAGGCTAACATATGGTGGTTCATACTGTATGTGTAAATCATCATTAAACACATAAAGCATGCAGTGGTGGAAAACACTTTAAAAACATTTACTGAATAACTACATTTACTGCATAGGTACTAAAGATACAAAATACAATGCATTTTTACAGAATAAACTATATAGTGTGGCTACAGTTAGCTGAATCTTGAGTGGCTACAATAGTAAAATGCTAATTACACATTGATGCATCAGTATTAACAATCTAATAATGTGATATATAATAAGATATCACTCACAAGGGCCATTTTACTGCAGAACAAGTACTTTTATTTTAATACATTCTTCTTCACATTTTTCCGATAATACTTTTTACTTAAGTAGGGTTTTAAAGGAAGGGCTTTTACTTGTAATGGAATATATTTTACATTGTTGTATTGGTACTTTCTGAATATTTCTTTCACCACATTGATGATAAGCCTTCAACCAAAACTGAGTGCAGTCAAATGGAAAAATGGAAGATATTTTCAGGTATAGCTCAACTTGAAGATAATGGTGGAACGGAAAGTAGACAATAACGTGTTTCATTATCATCATCATTCAAAACACACGGGGCACTTTCTGTCCTCTTCTGAAACTGAATAAAAGTGTTCAATTTCCGCAGCCAAGGGCAGGAAGCCACATATTAACTGAGCACAAACAGACCACTGTGCTCTGGTCAGGTCAGGGGTGACATGTTGCTCTGAATGGTGAATTTGGTTAATTACACCACTCAATATGTTATGACCATTTTTCCTCAAATTTTCAAATGACACTTTTTACTGCAAAATTACTCTTTGCCTCGATTTTCTTTGACATAGTCTTTATCATATTGAAAAACATTTGCATCTGAATGTTTACATTATGAATAACAGCAAACTCAGATGAATGTGTTCATCTTACTGTCTCCCAGTCAACCAGATCTTTCCCTCTGCAAAGATTATCCCCTTCAGAGGTCTCTTCTCCCTCTTTCATTTATTCTTTTGTAGCTGGTTGAATTTGTCAATTTGAACAGGCAAAGTTGGGGGATTGAGGGAAAGTGGGGAGTGAAAAGGAGGGTGCACGGAGTGGAATCGAGACGGGGGGGGAGAGGAAGAGAGCGAAAGATAAAAAGATTGTGACAGTCATCCATTTGACCCAGGCTGTTGAGTGAGAGCAGTCTGGCTTGTCAAATCTCTGTGCTAACAGTGAATAGCCATATCTGTGCAGAGCATAGAAGGGTGTCATGCACTATGGTTTCATGGTTCAGGATAAGGCTGGATAAAGCCATTGGCTGAATGACACACAGGCAGACACACTTTCACTTTCTCTCTAACTCCCTGTCTCTCGCTCTCTCGCCTGGGAATGAGAAGGGTGGACGCTTATTTCAATCAAGTCTGCCTGTTTATGTGGAAACTGACTATCAATGAAAACCCCAGCTGTATTTTTGAAGAGTTTCAGCAGGCGAGGAAACCGTTTCTTGCTCACAGATTAAACCTTGTACCCTGATTATTGAACAATGAGAACCCTCCACCCCGTCTCTGCCCTCCTCCTCCTCCTCCTCCTCCTGTCTCCACTACACTGTAATATCCTCCCCATCCACACACACAGGACCTATTACCAGCTCATTAGCCTGAATCATACAAGAATTAGACCCCAGCCCGCTGACAATAGCTCAGAGAACAGGCCGTTTTTTGCTCAGGAGTCAGGGGTTAAGTTACCAATCAAAATAGCCAGGCAGATGTATTGAGACATTTTAATATTGGCCATTGTGGGAGCTCTAAAAAATTTTAATCTCTCACTGGCACGGCTGCCCCCCAAGGCAACTCAAATAATGCTCTTGAGGAGGGGGGTTGGTGCTTAAAGAATTGATGTACCCTGTGGCATTTGGATAATTGTGTTGGAATTGCTGCCACCTTGAACAGTTTTCAGGATGAGCGTCCTTTCTATATTTCACCTCTTTGCTTACCTGGAAAGATTTTTCTTTTCTCTTACCCCCAAGTGTTGGATTTAGTATCAGTTTCTCCTCAGTTTCACTCCAGTTCTCGTTCTCCTTTAAACCCTTCCAACCAAGCTGATTGAAATCAGAGGGACACTTCCCACACTATAGGAACCAATATACTGAGACTGCTAACACAGTCTCAGTATATTGGTTCCTGGACAAAGTGGGCCAGGCGCTGCTGCCGCACCACAGATAATATAATGTGAACCACCAGAGGGGGCCAATGATGAAGACTGGGCCAGAAGAATCAGCTGCAACACATCCAGACATGCAAGTTCACAACACTGTTTTACATGTTTTACAACTGCAACACACATTATTCTTATCTCACCTGTCAAGCTTCCCTTCCTCCACTTTATTTCCTCTTTCTACACATGGTATGGTCCTCGTCATCATCCACCACCACCCCTCTCGGTGGTCCTGTCCTCTCCCAGGGTTCAGACTAATGACTAGTGACAGTCCACTGAGGGGAGCGAGCTGTTTGCAGTCAGCAGTGCGTTTGTTGGTAATTATTTTCCAGAGTGTCACATTAGTGTCACCTCGTGGCGGTGAGAGAGGAGAGAGGATGAGGGCCCCGGCTAGCTGGATGGGTGAGGTGGAGAGCGAGGGGAGGGGAAAGGGTGTGATGTTTGGTGGTGGGCAGTGTTGTGTTTTATGTGTGTTTGTGTGTGTAGATTGAAGTGGTGATGGTGGGTTGGGGACACAGGCTGTCACTGCTCTTTACTGTCTGCCTCTTGGTGAACATGTGGCTAAAGATTGAGGATGGAAGTGAGCTGAAGAGAAGGAATTGGTGTACAGTTTTTCAGCTGCTTTTTGGTCCTGTATCTGTCTTGCAAAGACACACTGAATACACATCTTAAAGGATAACGCTGGTGATATTTCATATTTTTGCTGCTGTCAACAAACCTTATGTTAAGAACAAAACCAACAATGTCAAACTGCCAAGTATTGTCTGTGTAGACAAAGCTACACCGTACTGTAGCTTTTTCCTCTGTCATAGAGCTCCATTATTCAAAACTATATATAAACTAAATACTTTATTGATCTCCAGAGTAGAATTTGCATTTTACAGCAGTGCAGGAAACAAGGTGATAGACAAAAACTATGAGTAATAAACACAACAAAAAAATTATAAACACTAATAAGCCACAGCATTATGCTGGGTAACATGTTCCTTTATCATGATGAACATGGGCACTGTAGTTTGAGTCAACAACATTCATAAATACCCAGTAGCACACTAAGAGTGAATTAGTCTCTTGTTGCCTCCATCACTTCCTCCTCTTTGCTGCAGGTATGTCAATGTGCGTAAGCCAGCAAATGGCTTGTTTGTTAGCAAGCAAGCTTATCACTTTCTCTAAAAATTCACTTGATGTTGTGCCAAGCTGCACTTTGTTTTTATTTGTGTCTGTCCTCTAGGATCCCAGGAGCTACAGTGACGACCCTCTCCTCCGTAGACATTCATCCACAGCAGGTCAGGGCTAAACTTTCTAGCCCACCAGTGCATCACTTTTTCATAGTCAGTTTTTATCACTTATCAAAAATCACTTTGGATCCTTCACATAAAAGGAAGAGGGAAGAACTGTGTTGCGCTGTGATCATTTAGTCTTAGTGGTTTTCTAAAAACTACAGTGCCCTGCTGTTTTATGCAGTGTCTTAGCCTTTTAAATTATACAAAATGTATGTCTTCGGTATGAAGCAATAGACTCTATAGACAAGGTTGAGGAGCCTGAAAATACTAAGAAACAGACTAACACATTGATGGTTTTGATCTTTTCATAGGATTTGTTGACAATAAGAGCAGTGGGTTCCCTGCAGCCACACACTCTGCATCACCTTTTTTATCTCCTTATTGAATATTTTCCCTCTTGGAAAACCACTTAAATTCACAAAGTTCTGTTAAATCTGTATACAGTTCAGGGAATTTAACTTCAGCAGTGTAGAGGCAAAGTTGAATACAAGCAAACAGTATCGGCCTGCCAACAGGGGTGTGCTGTGAATGTGAAAACGTACAGGATGTGTGTGTGCGTGCGTGTGTGATGGGGGCAGTCACCAGCCCCCTTGGGAGGAAGCGATCAATGATTGAGACCATAATGCACCTCTCTGTATTCCTCCTCACATTCACGCTCACTGGCTGCTTTGGGGAGCTGTCACACACACATACGCACACGCACACATACTTCCACTTTCACTCACACGCACACACACACATTGTCACATGTTCGACAGCTCATCTCTCACACGTTCCCTTCCACTCCATCTTGTAGCTGTCTGGTCGATGGCCTCTCTCTCTGTCTCACTTCTACTGCTCAGTCTTTGGCAGACTGCTCTGCTCTGGCGCTGTCTCTCCCTATGTTAATATAGTAGCTAACCTCTCTCTCCATAGCACTGCTACCAGACAGTCTCTATGTTGATATACTGAGGAGAGTGTAGCACTCTGCCGCACAACTACTACCCAACTGACTCCAGAGAACTGAGCACTCCTCATCTCCACCGCTTCTACGTGAAGCTCCTGCTGGGAAACTCTGTTGTCTCTACACTTGTTGTTACAACAGCTGAAAATTTAGAATTTGGCGCATCTGTCTGCAGCTTTACCAGCAGGTGAAATCACTTCTTAAAAAAGTATTTGCTTTTTTTTGCTTTTGATTAGGGAACATAGTATGAATTTTGAAGGTAATCTGCAGTAATAGGGGATTGTGAGTTTCATAGCAAACAGCAATTATCACTAATTGGTCTGTGGAAATGATTACAGCAGTAACTTAATTTACTCCACGCCCCAAAAACATAAACTGGGAATGAAGCGGGGTAAAAAATAAAGACATGACTATTTAATGTTCACCAGTCCAATTACACATTGAGAAAGTTAAAAGACTCCACTGATGACCTCTGGCATCCTAATAAAAGAAGTGAGGAAGTCTCATCATGTTGGTTTGATTTCATTTGCTTCGTTTGCTCTCTTCACTGCACTGAAGAGCACAGAAACTAAAATGCAAAACTTGAACGTTTTTTAAATTGCTTGCTTCATGCCTATATGTTTAATGTGACCAAATCAAAGCATAAACAGCATGCATTAAGATGTTATACACTGTGTGTGCATGCATGTGTGTATGGCAGTCAAGACGACAGCCAAGTGACTCACCTCCTGCCAGAAAATGAAGACATACAATTAACATCGCATCCCATCATCCTCAGCTGAGCGGGCAGGCCTGTAATTGGCTGGCTGACCAGCCTGCGTGGCTCCGGGTGGCAATTTATTCTGGGAACCATGGAGTTTACCCAGGGCGGCTAACGGCCCCTGTGCCATAACCTGGCTGAGGCAGCAGGGACATCATTAACACTTCACTGGGCCTGCAGGACACACACCCATCATCCACTACATACACCACCCACAGCCACTAGCACGCGGGGCAAATTGGAGGAACAGTGTAGAAATAATAATAATAATGTCAATGGAGCCACTTGTAGTGGGTCTGTTCACTGATCAGCTGGCCAATTAGGATATTTCTAGCTTTTTTTTGATGAATGAAGAGAATACAAGTGCTGTCAGCCTTAAGATTACCATTGATTATTAATTTGGGAGTCCAGTCCCACGTTTGTTTAGTCATGTCTCACCTTTGACTGTCTTTTTGACAGTGTGTGTGGTGGCATGCAGTTGTCTAACCCCAAAACAATGTGTTAGGGAGAGGGTGCACACTCAGTGGAGTAATGACCTTGCCTTGTCACAAGGGAGACATGTTTTCCGTGTTGCCGTATTGGTCCGAGGGCAAGACTGTTACAGAGTCAGTCTGGACTCTGGTTTATGTGTCCATTTAAAGGTTTGCATCTGCTGTCTGGGCCTCCACCTCTCCACCAACCGGCTGTCTTTAGGTGTGAGAAGAAGTGGCACGCATGGAAAGTTCCATCTCAGGGAACGCTTTAAGGATGTGAGGGGTAGATGAAGTGTCCAGGCTAAATCATGGTTCTCTTCAGTTTTAGGTAATGTGGACAAGAGAGTCAATGTCCATTTTTATATCCCAATGATCCAGTGTGTTCTCAGGCTGAGTTAGTGCGGTGAACCCACTGATTTCCAGCCTCTTTCTCGTGTCTTCTTCTTGGCTATGATATTCCCAATTCACTCATTTCCTATCTCAGGACTCTCTCTTGCTCTCTGATTACACACACACACACACACACACATGCGCACACACAGGCTCACAGCCAAATGGCTGTTCATTAAAGACAGGGACCTGAGGGGAAGCAATCGTCTGAGAGACGGAAATTGCGTGTCACATTAGATTAGCAGTGTAAAGCCTCTGGATTGGCTCGGGGGAATAAGGAATTATTTCAATTACATTATTTCAAAAAGTCTTTAAGCAATACCAATACCGATAAAAACAAATTAAGAGTGATTTGGGCTGATTTGTGGCGCTCTGAGCTGTGCTTTCTGACAATGTGCTTGAAATCAGATATGAATTATGTAGATATTACACCGTCTGTAATGTGTTGGAGTTGAAAGCAGATTATCTGTGACAAATAACGCCATAGGTTTGCATTGTGTCTCATCAAAAGGGAATGTTCCCAAGTGTCAGTCACACAGGCTGGAGACTGTACGGGCTTGGTGAGCTACAGTATGGAGGAGAGGATAACTCCATCACCTGCCATTCACAGTAACAAAGCAGTGACACCAACACACACACACACACACAAAGTGATGGGTTGACTGGGTTAACTTCTATATTGAGACTTTTTATGGTGAAAAGTGTCGATGTAGAGCATGTAAGTCCTTTCTGATCTCTAATATAACTGATGGAGTTGATCTTCCAGATTTGAAGATATTTACAGGTTCAATTCTTATAATTGTTAAAATGTATCATTACAGGCTAATGAGAGTGATCATTTTAAGAAAATAATAGGTTTTTATCAAAAATACAGATTTTTTTTATTCTATATTGATAGTTATGTCATCTGGCATCTCTATGGCACAAAGTTTTCTTGTTTCTTTGTTTTTCCTTTGACTCAGTTTCACTCCAACACATCTTCAGAAAGGGCAAGAAATCGTCCATCACAGGCGGCGTGTCTCAAGGGGAGCGAGCAGGGGAGAGGGGGGAAGAGGCTACAGAGAAAGAGGGCAGGGAAAGAGGGAGAGAGGGGGGGATTGTCACACGAAGCGCATGAAGGAGAGACCAACAGAGGCAGACCGACCCGCAGCCAGTCCACTCACTGATGCCCTGCTCCTGGCCAGAGACGCAGCGACTATACATCTCCAAACTACACACATCACAGCTTTAACTCAACTCTTTAACACTCGCAGCATCTGGAGGAGGACTGGAAAAGCCGGCGCTGCCAACAGCTGCGTGTTGTTGTTTTTTTTTTTTTCATCCACTCTCTCTTTCCTGCGCGACCAGGAGAAAGTGCCGCGTCCTTGAAATTATAAATTGAAAGAGAGGAAGAGAGGGAGAGAGTTGCTTGACGGCAGAATAAATCTCGCTTCGAGTACTTCAACACGGTAGGTACCGGCTGGTGTTGCGTGATAACAGAAGTGATTACAGCTTCATTTGTTTTAATTGGTTTAATTGGTTATTTGATTGCCATGTGTTCTGTCGGGTGTGAGGCTTTGTGGTAGTGTGTTTTTTCCTGAAGTGAGGGAAGTTGTGCTCTCTCGCTGAAAAACTGCTCCCGGTTTTGAAACACATCCTGCATCTACATGTAAA
The DNA here is from genome assembly GCF_963924715.1 of Thunnus thynnus. Taxonomy (NCBI): domain Eukaryota; kingdom Metazoa; phylum Chordata; class Actinopteri; order Scombriformes; family Scombridae; genus Thunnus; species Thunnus thynnus. The sequence goes on along the minus strand of NC_089524.1, from coordinate 18,524,910 downwards.
GACTTTGAGAACATCTTTTTAGCGTTTTTACATGTGCGTAAAAAGTCGTGGCTTCGCTAAATCGTCACTTAATTGCAAAATAGATGTTATATTTTTTTTTTATTTGTTGAGGTAAAGTCTCTCACGAGTGCGCGAACTTTCATTCTCACCCTTGTAAATTTAATAAAAACAGATGTTTTGGTTCATAAAGTGCGAAAAGACTGATTAGGTTCAATAATGTGTAATGACTGGGCCCAAACTTTACTTTCCCATTTAGGCCTTTTTTTAAAGAACTAATATCAGTTAAGAACACAATGAAATCAGTTTTTGGGTGAAATATATATTTTTTCCCAATTGGAATATATAATTATTCAACTTTTAATTCATTTAATTCAGTTAATCCTTTAATGTTTTTGTGCATTGTCGTTTCACAATTTAGGAAAAAAAAATATGTTGAGCAATTTCTTTTATTTTGGTTATTATTATTATATTATTGTACTTGAAAAGACCCACCACCGATTTTATTTTATTGGGAACAATCAGCATGATTTACATTTATTTAGAGATTTACTGAGACAATTAAGAAAAAAAAAGGAGAAATCGTCCTTTTTATGAACGTGTTCGGATGATTTTTTCCCAAATCTATTTGCTTACCTCACTATTCAATTTATCTCTTGCAGACTTTCGGCTACGTGTGTGTTTTATTGGCAATTTATTCCGTCGTAATGATTTACAGGCACAGTAGGCCTCCTCCAACCCTTTTCTACTGAGATTAGTCCAAAAGTGTAATTGCAAAAATGCTTCCAGAGCTGCAACTGAGTGTGTTTTACAAAATGAAGAGATGAACAATGTGAGAATTTTGGCGATAAGGATCATCAAACAATTCCCCTGAAAACTTAACAAAATCAAAGACTTTGCTTTTTCAGCCAAAATCAAACTTATTATTTCAAGGCGGCTCAAAAGAATAATTATAATTCAATAAAGGTGTTAAGAGAGGAATTTCTTTTAAAAGTCACTTTTGAAAGAGAAAAGAAGCCTTCTTTTTAAAAATTCTGTGCTCTTTTCATCTCACTCAACCTAAATGCTGCACATCAACACTCTCCTCTGCCTCTGTTTGTCCTCTCCCTCTCCTCAGCACCACTGACAGGGAGGTGAATGGACCTCCACCGCCCCTTCAAGATGGACAGCCCCTCCTACCTGCCAGCTCCGCTGGCCTCCCCCGCCCTGATGGTCCTCGCTTCCACTGCCGAGGCCGGCCGAGATGCCTCCGTCCCCTGCCAGGCTCCCAGGCCCTTCGGTGTCCCTGCCTCCGTGGAGAAAGACCTCCACCTCCCCTTCCCCTCCGCCTCTTACACCTTCACCTCCATGTATCAGCGACAGGGCCCCATGTCAGGCACCTTCCCCACCCGAGACTTCCCAGCGTCCCTGCTCCACCTGCACCCCCAGTTCACTGCACCAAACCTGGACTGCTCCACCCTGGGCATGCTCAACCACAGCGGGGTGGGTGCCTTCCGACCTTTCTCCTCCCCACAAGAGGAGAGGGAGACGGTTGGTTACCACTCGGCTTTCACCCCTGCCAAGAGACTGAAAAGCTGCTTCTCTGAGGTGGAGGGGAAGGAGTTTGACTTTGGCTCCCCGGGAGGCTCCATCAAAGCTGGGGAGGACTCAGGGAGGAAGCTGTTCTCCATGTCCGGCCTGCTGTCTGACGGAGAAGCTTCATCGAGCCCGGAGGAGCGCAAAGAGCACAGTGAGTACACACTCGAATCACAAGAAACACAGATCTGATGCATGTTCAGCTATGTTAACACACAGTCACTCATCTCACATCTTTAGAGTATGCAGTCAAATATGTCGACTTTAATTGGCACATCAAAGACCTTTCTTGACCTGACATGATAGCTCAGATGAGATTTACATATCCTCAACAGCTGCATCAACTAAAGGTGACAAAATGAAAGGAGCCTTTGTGAATAAAGACGTATCTGGAAGTATTTTCCCTTTTGCACTCTAGTCTTTATCGTCTAGTTGGGCAAAGTGTTTACAGTGACTGGCTGTGACCGACTTTGACACAAATAAATTGAACAGTGTCACTTATTCAGCTTAGTGATCATTAGCCACATATGACCATTAGGCCTATTGGAAGTCAAACTTTTCTTGGCGGCAGAGGAACACAAATACATCGGAGCGTATGGAGGGTTGACATAGGAGGAGTGAGAGTTGGAACGAATGACATCCTGTCAGCGATAACGAGGTGGCAGAGATAGAGAGGAAGGGATGGAGGAGGATGGAGAAAAAGAAAGAGGGAGAAAGAGAGAGAGAGAGAGAGAGAGAGAGAGAGACGCGACGATGCGCCTCAGCCTGAGCTTCCCAACGATAACCCTCAGCTCAATATGGCCGCCCACACCAGCCGTCTGATTTGTTGACAAATGAGTGGGAGAGGTGTCAGTCAGCGCGCCGCGGAGGGAGAGACGCTCCTCATTACTCCCGGGGATAATTGCCCAACGACGCGGGGGCACAACACTCGCCTCCGAGGGAGAGGGAGGGAGAGCGGGAACCGGAGTCAGGGAGGCAATGCTAGGCATGATGGGAAATCAAACCCCCTCAGTGGCGGTCGCCAAGGGGAGCGCCTGACAGATGAAAAGGACCAGAGGAAGACAGAGAGAGAGGAGAGAGAGCACCCAAAGGCTCGGCAGATCAGAGAGGGACACCATCGAAAATAATGACAATGAGAAGGGGGGGGACAGAGATGGAGAGGGGCGAAGGCAGGAGGGGGAGACGCTGATACTCGCTCTCATACATATCACCTAAAGGAAACTTTCATCCCACACATAAAGGGCGGGAGCAGAGACGAGTTGTCTTAAGAAAAGTTTGGATTGTGTGCCTCTATGCATATGTGTGCGTCTTTGTTGAAACTTGCTGATTTTGTCGGCGGTTGGTGGCTGAGTGACAGGGCCAGGGAGGCGGAGTGGCAGGAAGGAATCTCAATATGGAATTTTAATAAGGACAGGAAAGAAGAGATGCCAGCCAGCATGCTGGTGTGAGAGGTGTGTCTGTCTGACAATGTTTGCTCTGTGCACTCGTGCATGCATGCTCCCCTCACCTCCTGATTTTTGGGAATCTCATTTGGGGAATGTTGACAAGGACAAAAGACGGGGTGGAATAGAACATACAATCTCTCCTCCAAAAAAAAAAAAAAAAAAAAAAAAAAAAAAAAAGAGTTTGGGAAAAAAAATGGATTTGTGCACATTGGAAGCTGCTTTTCCAGCTTTATCCAATTATATTGGAGCTCAGGCAAACTAAGAGCTTTAATGCAATTGAGCTCCCAGCACTTTTCTTAGTCTGACATACACTTGTTCCTCTTGACTGGGTAACAGACAGTCACTTCAGGACCAAAAGTCTTAAGTGTTAAGCTTGAAATCTTCTTGGGGTGTGAGAGTGTGTCTACAGTTTGCATACTGCAGCAGCGATGGCAATGCAAATACACGATGAAGTACAAACTACACCATGAAAACATCATTTTATACTTAAGTTTTCTTCATTAGTAAAATTATTATGTGTCTGTGTTGGTTTCCTACTGAGTAGTAAACCTCTGCCACTTCTCTTAAGCAAGGCACTGAGATTATAACTGGAGTCTGTGGGTGCTGTACTGTGGCTGCCCAATACTCCTAAATATTTAGGATGGATCAAATACGGAGGACAAATATTCCCACAAGAATGAATAAAAATGTAACTAAACTTTATACTTTGTTGAAGTATTTATGCATAAAGAGTGAAATGATGACACTTGTGCCTGCTTTCCTCTGAAAATATCAAATCTTTATGGAGAAAACACATTTCATTTGAGTTTTTGATGACACGCCACAACATCGATTTCCTCCAATTTTATAACTTATGACTTGTCTGTCTTGGAGATGTCCCATTGGCCCTTATTTCAAACCTTACTAGTGTTGCCAAGGGTTGGACTTGCAGAGAATGCTCAGCATGAACAGTAAATCCATATTTTTGGCACAGTCTCCACTTCTGAGCACAGGTGACCAAGTGCTGCAGTGCCTCTCGTAGCTCCTTGTCAGCCGACACAACAAGCAGGTAGGGGACCTGTTCCCATCTGCCATGCGTATCATTGCGGGTGGACGTCTCCTTCTGTCCATTTAGTGTCTTTCTTCTGTCAGTTTTCCCTTCTAGACTTGCCTCTGTTTTATCAGGGAAGGTCTGAGACGCACGGTGTGCTCTGACAGCTGTTCAAACAGCCTCGCTCGCTTTCAAAGGGCAGATGTCTTCACTGGAGCGAGTCATGCTTATTTTCCTCAGGGAGATGCTTTCCGCCGCAGGCCTGAGCTGGAACTAAAATGGCCCTTTACCAGAAACATGAGTTGGGAAACCGGAGGAGTGGAGTGGCAAAAGACACCATAGCCAGACACTGAGGGAGTGGTGTGTGTATGTGTGTGTGTGTGTGTGCGTGTGTGTGTGCATCTGTATATGACTGTGCCAAAGCTGGGAGAAAGCTGTGATAACTGAAGCCAGATGTTTGAGCCCCCGTGTTGTGATACTTGTAACATATCAAACTTTAGGATGTGGACAGTAGACAAAGAGATCCATGAAGGCCAACAAACAAACATAAAAGAAGTCAACTGTTGTTCGACTGGCAGTGCAGTCTATCAAATCACTTTCAACTATTTAGTGCTTTTTTGTCATTACCTCATGTTGAAAATGCAGGGCAAACGAAACTTTACAATGTCAGTTACAACTTTTTTATCAGACTTATTCTCAATTCATATTGCGAGCATACCTTACATAAGCCATTACAAAGCTCGTAAATTGTGGTCTAGTTTGTCTGTTTTTCTGGGATGGTTTTTGCATTTCACCTTACGTGACTGGTTTACTCACATGTATGTGTGTGTATTAAAGGAGAGATTCACAATTTTTCAAGTCTGTCTCAAAACAATAGTCAAAAGCCCATTTGAACACTAATAGAGATTTTGCTCACTTCAATCATTCCTCCTGTTCATCCTGGCCATTAAGAGACCGTCTCCTAATATGAAGGGGAACAAACCTTGTTCAATGCAAAAATGTATTTAGAAATGTATCTGAAGTTTAAATGAGGCTTCAGCAGTCTGAAGCCTCATATTAGTTGAGCTGCAGTAGAAGGATAGTAACAAAAAGAGGGAATTGTATTTGACTAATCTGGACAGCTGAAACTTCATATAAACTTCAAGTAAATGTTTAAATAAATTTTTGAACAGAAGGAGGACTGTGGATATTGTCCCCCACTTTGTCATTTACATTGAAAGTGCATTAAGAAGGAATCTTTTATTGCTCAATATGAACAGGAGGAATAATTACAGTGAGCAAAATCTGTTTCAATGGTCATATAGGCATCTGACTGTTGTTTTAAGACCGACTTAAAAAAATGTGAACCTGTCCTTTAAATTAACCTTTTTTCTATGGTAGGTCTTTTTAGGTTGGCTTGGTGTTTCCAGGCTGTTACTTATAAAAATATGCCTGAATATTATGCCCCTGGGCTTTACATGTACACAATGATTGATTTATCTATGTGTGTGTCATCTGTGCAGGTGAAACATGATAGGTAATGCACCTCAAATAGTATCCCCTTCAAATGAGTGTTGAATCTAATTACAATCTGAGTAATGTGTGCATAAGGCTTTTGAATCAGACACAGAGCCTGGAAGATTTCTCTTTCTGGGATGAACGGCCGCTGAGAAACCAAATCGTCACCTGAGTGAAACAAAATTCTGCAGGAAGTTAATAGAGGGGAAACATTTAACACACACTGAGGATTCTCCCCGCCAGATGCGCTCAGTGTGTAAGTGTCCTCCACGGTCGCTTATTCATGGGTTGTTAGCGGACTAGTGTGTGCCTGAACAGAATCAATATTACATAGATTAATTTTAGATTTGGCACATGGATTATCTCTGTGGTGAAGTTTGATAGGTTTAGTTTGTTCCAGGCACAGCTTACAGGGATTGTGTGTGTGTGAGTGTGTTTGAAGGTGGATGTGACTATGCATGTGCATGTTTGGATGGATGTGATTTTGACTTAAGCAGGTGGGAATTCAGACATGAAAATCATCAAATTTACACCATTTCACCCACCAGCAATGAATGAATTTCTCCAACCCTTATTTCTGCATAAAAGTTTGTATGGTATACTGACACACACACCTTAGTGGAGGCCGTATACTCTGGCTGTGCGTGCTGATTTGATAACAAGGAGGGCGTCTGCGCGCTGCATTTTCTGTGTAGCCGCTGTTGACGGCTGCTCGTATTGAGTGGAGCTTCCTGTTGAAAGACACATTGTTTATATCCCACTGGCAGACCACAGGAGATGAATAGCAACCACTCGATGCTCATGCATACACATATAGTATCTGCTGCGCGCTATTATTCCCAGGGTGTACGCTCTACTCCTAGACTTGCATGTGCACTCCATGCATCAACAGTCACGCTCACCATATGCTTATGTCTAGTTTTTTTTACTTTCCTTTTTTTTTGTGTGTATGTTGTGATTTTGTGTTTGTGTGATGTGTCACGAACAAGCTTTAGTAAGAAAACTGAAGTAATGTAGCAATAAGAAGGTGTAAACATGAACAGCACAACTTGGAAATGTTGGTAGATAGAAGCAAAAAAAAAGAAGAAAAAAAAGATGAAATAAATAAACATCACAAGGGAATAAAAAAGTTTTTGGTTATTTGAATACAAACTTAAAGGGAAATTTTCTATTCAATCATGACAGCACAACAAAAAACCCCAACTGAGTGTTTTTGCCTTTAATCAAGTTTAGGACCAAAAAGCATTAAAAATCCTTTCAGACCCTATTTGATAAACTCAAAAAAAAAAAAGAAATGAAATCTGCAAGTTAAAACTCTTGATCCCAAACAAAGCTTGTTTTTAAAGCTACGTCATCCCAGATGAAGTGACATCTGCAACCAGCTCTCTTACTGCCCACACTGGTAGTCTTGCTCTTGATTTCAGGGAGGAAGCATTACAATATTAATGGTGGTTGTGTTTGATGTGAGAGCACGCCGCGGTTGACTGTTCCCCCTCCTGTTGTGATGGTAGTTTGTTCTCCTAATGTTCTCCCAAGTAAAAGAGGCTTTCATCCTGGCAGGAGGGGAAACTCTTCTCTTCTTTTTACCTCCTTCCCTTCATCCTATAAGAGCAGGATCTTCATGTGTTTAGATTTACATGTTGACTGTGTGGTCTTATATGTCAGCGGATCTCAAACTTTTTTGTCAGCCCTGTCAGATGAACTCAAATCCCCCTTCATCGACATCACCTGTCATGTTGATGTGTTCACTGAAATTATTATAAACTGGATATTATTCCCAATTAATTTAAAGTTTGCATTCATACTAGTCCCACCAAAGATAGCAAAGTTTTTAAGTTTCAGCCATTTATTCATCACTTTTAGTTACTTTTAACCATTTAAACCATTTTTCCATCACTTTTAGCATTGTTAACCATTTTTCCTCTAAATATTTTAACCATTTAACTATTTTTTGCTAAGTATTTTAACCATTTCAATACTTTTAACTGTTTCAACTGTTTGCTAACTAGTTTTTATGCACTCTTAATCACAAGTGGTGTTCAGGTGTTAAAGCTATGTGTGGGTATATTTTAAAAATCAAATAGTAATTTCTATTCTTTTTTTTTCCAAACTGAGCTAAACAATCTTTCCATATACCCCTGAGTATGTCCCACTGGTTGGAAATCACCGTTATATGTGTATCTGAGTAGATGTCTGCAAGAGTGCAGTGTGTGTATCTTTGTGCGTGTGTTTTTTGTACAGTTTATATGCAGACCGATGTATCTTCAAAAGTTACAGAGTGTCAGGCTGTGGACCACACGGCTTGTCGGAGACAGACAGGATTTCTATAAGTCTGGCAGTAGGCTTTTACAGTAGCAGGGGGAAATGTGTGTGTGTGGGGGTCTTTTTGCAGTGACCATCAGCACCTGTTAGACGGTCAACAGAATGTTCTGCCGAAACATGAGTCATAACACATCTTGTAGTCGCTGCATCTGCCTCCATCGCCTACTGTGATCGGCCCACACAAACAGCGCTGCTCCTGTGTAGAGACAGAAAGGCTCAAGTATGCTGAGAGACAGAGAGAAAAAGAAAGAGAGAGAGAGGGTCATAATGAGTGCAGGGCCCAGGGGTCGTTAAAACAACAGCCTTGTTTTAACAGAGGCCATCTTTCCTCTCTTCCCCTCTCTCCGTTTTCCCCTCGTTCCCCTGTTTCTACCTCTCTCCGCGCACCTGATCGACCTGCATCACAGCTGCCTCTGATCTCACATCAAAGACCTAGTTTGTGTGTGTAAAAGTGTGTGCGCATAGGAAAAGCTTGGGGTAAAGGCGGAAGGGGTATTTCTGTAGATTGAATCGCGTGTTCCTAAGAAGTGGCATGCACACACACATATACACACACACACACACACATCCTTCGCCCTGTCCCCGGAGCTTAACAAATCAGTCAGGCAGAGAGGGCAGGAAGGCCAAATGCCGGGGTTAAGCACATGCTGTTGAGGAGCAGCGCAGACAGACAGCAAGACCACACCAATCCTGCACGCCTGGATGATAGCCAGGAACGTGTGTGTGTGTGTTACTGTGTGTGCTGTACATGTGTGTTTGCCTAGTGTCACAGACAGACCTCATTACAGCATGTCACTTGTGCTTGTTGCAAGTCTCCCAGCTGTGGAAGAGCTTGACAAAAGCCAATATGTCAAAGGCATGCCAGGCGTGATAGCTTTACCTCCAAAATACACGACATCCAGACATCATTCTGTGGCTTCATAAACAGGATTTTCAGCTCTTGTGTGCACATTTTTGCAATTTTTTTTTTTTTTTTACATATAACAAACAGGAAGACATCTTTAGGGAGCTGCAAAGTGTCAAGTGTTTCTTGGGTTATATAACTACATGAGTTTGACAGTTCAAACACATTAAAGCACAGGACACATTACAGATTACTTACACATGCATCCTAAAGATCTTCTGATCGATTTAGTCACTTCCAGTGCGGCTAGCTGCTCACTAAACTCCCATCAGTGCTGGTGCACCTCTGCCTTAAAGGTCAAAGTTTGCCAGGATTGACCCTTCACCCAGCTGTGTAGGGGTGTAAACACTCCCCCAATTCTCCTCAGAGAATAACACTGAGTCTAGGCCATAAATCACAGGTCTGATAATTGGTAGGAAAACAGCAGTCCAGCAGTATATAACCTTTTACGTGTCGTCTCAACTCTTTATTATGGTGCTAATGAGTGGCCGCGGATCAGGGTTAGAGCCGCAAGCACAGTGGGTGGAGAGGGGGAGTTCACCTCAGTAAAATATGGGCTACTGGCTAGTTACACACACACTGGCAGGCGAGCACACACACACAAATACATAAACACTGGAACTCATTGCGCACTGATTCGCACTTAACACAGACACACACACACCAGAGGGCAGGCAGACGCTCAACTACACACAGGAAGGCACACATACTTACAGAAAAGGATATGCGCGTATGCAAACATTCCCTCACATACACATATATGCATATGCAAACACGCAGGCACACACACACACACATACACACACACACACAGTGGCTGGCAGGCTCAGCAGTGTCCATTACAGGCAGCCATTAGTATGGAGATTGTGCTAATTGTCCCCATAGACCACACAGGCAGCGCTCGGCAGGCCCGCTGTGAGTCTGTGAGGCTGAGTAAGAGCAGGGACTCTGCTTTACACATCCTATTGTCTTGGTCGTGACCCTATTAGTGCAATTACAAATTAATCACTGAATGATTATGGGATACATGCTGTGGATTGTTTCAATGCAAATAACACTATTATAGCACATGAAGTGGCAATGCTACTGTAGCGCAGAGTTTCACATGGGCGAAGTCATAAAGCACTGTAATCTTATATAACACTGTCAAATAGCTTCAGGGCAGTTTTACCTGTTTTGAGGATATTAAGACTTTTAAAACAGGTTGTTTTGCTTTTTGACAGGTGTTATCACTGCACTACAACACATTTTTAAGTCTTTATTAAAAAAATAGTTTGTTCATATGGAAACTGCTTTTAACTGTAGGAGATCAAAGCACATGTTTAGTTCTGTTATGGAGGACACCAGTGTTACGTTCAAAAGTAAAGTTTGACCAGTATAATAGCTCATATGTTCTAATGTTGGTCTTTTTTTTCAACCTCTGGTATCAGCCTCTCACTGTCACACACCTGATATGACAGAAATACAATTTCATGAAATATTGATTGTATAGATGAATAAACTACACTGGCTGTTGAAACCTTTGACCTGAACTGATTCCAACACAATACTTACATCAGAATCCACGTGTGAATATGTTTTGTGATTAAAGAAAACGTCAGTCTGCTAAAAACATTTAATACTTTAATGAGTATTGTCATTTTTGGCATGAAAATCATAAACACCCACTAAAATATCAAATCAAGCTTAAATCAGCCCAGAAAATACATATATCCCTCTCTGCCTTAAAGAAATCTATTTCTGTCAAACCTGTTAAAACATGTTTATATGGTATAATTTTTGCATTTTATCATTATCACAGTGTTCCAGACTTGCTCTTTTTGTTGAGATTAATCTTTTAGTGTAAAATCCACATGAAACACACTGACTCAGTGTCTCTTAACCTTTGATTATAAGAGTCCTTAACCAATGATGTCAGTTAACTTTTGTTGCATTTTATTAGTTTTATCCAGAATTCCAGTTTAAAATAGTGGTTTGGTGTCTGAGTGGACTCCTGGACTCTTGGACTCTGGGTGGGCTGGTTCAGGGTCCTGCAGACTGGAGAGGGTCCAGTCTCATTAGCAGCGGCTCAAAGCTCCTGATCAGTCAAGTAGAGGAGCTTGAACTGTGAGCGTCTCCTGTGTGACCCCACTGAGGGAGAACACAGGGGAGAAGATCTATACCCGCTGGCGCTGTCACGGGCCTCTTTGTTCTCCTGTGTTTGCTGACAGGAGGGATCGGAGGGGCGTATCGACGGGGGCTCACACTGTGCTGCGCTCACCAAGGCTACACGGCGGTGTGTGTAAATGATAAACAAATGAGCACATACACATGGACTCAAGTGTATTTGTAGACACATTGCTACTGTCTCTCTCTCTTTCTCACACACACACACAGACTCGCATAGACACACACTTACAATAAAACTATCAACAGCAGTGATTTCCAGTCTGGAAATGGCTGATCCATCTCCTCAGAGTATTGTATTAAAGTTCGGTATGTCTTTCTCTCAATGAGCCATCAGGGTTGGGTCTGTGCTGGGATACCACACACAGCACGCAGGGATGCTGTGCCATTTATTCTCAAAAGAAAACAACAACTCTAAAGGCATTATTTATTAGTCACCTTTGTTTGCAGTGTTATGCCAAAACCAAACAATAGATTTAAACAGTGAGGCAACATATTTGCAAATCTTAGCAGATTTTAATGCAGAATTTAAAGCATTTCGTCATGTGGAGCGGACACAACATCGGGAATCCAATTCAACAGATCCATATTTTAAAATATTCACAAAGTGAGTCATGTATATATAAATCTTAGATTCCTAATACTCTTAGTAGATGAAAACATTTCCCTAAAATAATAATTAATTTAATTTAATTTATGTTTTTCCAGACATTCCTCCCAGATTTCCTCACCTTTCAATATTTTACATGCAAAGAATTTTTACTTAAAGGGAAACTTTGTCCAGGTTGAAAAATACCAAAGTTTCCCTTTAAGTACGACTCCTCACTTAGTGCTTTAAACCTCCCTGGTTCCTCTTTCCTAATTGTGTGTGTGGGTTACTCAAGATAAGCTGCTCAATATCTGTATCTTTCCACTATTTGAAGATAAAACCATCATCATCTGCCATAATTGTTTGCTCATCCAGGCAGACACAATAACATCCTTTAGGAGGTGTGACTAACCCAAACACAGGTGTATCACAGAGTGCCAGGTGCTTTTGGTCCTCTCGTACCAGCAGCATTGAACACTGTGTTTCTGACAGTATCAGATGTTATCTGGTTCAGCGGTGGGAGGGAGAGATGGCTTATCTGTAATGATGCCCGCTGATGAAGCTCAAGGGAGAAACGCTGTGGGGTGGTGAATAAGACTGACCGAAAATTTTAACAAGTTCTGACTGGAGCCCTGCGCGCATCGTGATCGAAGACCGATGCGGGACCGTTTTTTTGGTCACACACCCGCGATAGCCTAATTGCCTGTGAGAACACAACAGTTTTTATTTGGTTTGAGGTATACTGGCAGCTTTAAGGATCTCTAGGCCTTCCTCTGTGCTGCTGCTTAATACCTAAAATTTCCGCTACTCACCTGCACTGCACACAATGTATGCGGGACAGGTGTGTGAGTGGGAAGCAGGTGGGAGTGTTTTCTTTTGGTAGAGCAAGACAGTGTGTGTATGTGTGTGTGTGTTTTTTTTGGCCAAAAAGCTGGCCAAACTTACCAGCTGACAGGAAAAAACAACTTTAACTTCATTATAGATACACTGTGTTAACTCCACAAAAATGACTTTTCAGTGGTGTGTTTTTCTAATTCTTCTGGGTCACTTGCAAACACACTGACAAACTCAATGTAAGTGCACAAAACTTATAAATTGTCTTAAATCAGTAAAAATACAGATTTTATTGTCTGTTCATCAGAATCACAACAAGAACTTCTCTGTAGATATTTTAATTCATTTTGTGTTGTTGTGTTGACTCCAACTGTGTTCCACTTTCTGATAGATTTCAGAGATTTCCATGTCATAGTCTGTCACTTGTGTGCACACAAGAAAGCATCATATGTCGTTATTTTCTGATTTTGTCACCGACAGATGTGAGGAAATTTGCATTAAATGTGTAAACCTTTCCCCTCCTGCCGTGTTGGATACTTGAAAAGTCTCTCTTCTCTGCTCTCAAAGACATCTGTTTTTTGTTCCTCTTCCTTCTCATTCCTCTCTTTTTTTGTGCCATATGTATTTTTTATTGAAGCTCTGTTAGTATTCACACAGTTGTTTCAGTTTTCCATGAAATAAAACCATTTGTAAAACAGAACTCAGAACATTGTGGACCCACAAGACGACATATTTAAAAATGTATTTAAAGTGAGGGCTGTACAAGCTGAAAAGACAAACAGAAAATTGAACAAATAGTACATAAATTAAAAGACTTTGTTAAAAAGAAAAAAGACAGGTCTTGTAACAGCTATCTGATGAAATAGAACAAAGTTTGTCCTTCAGAGCAAACCAGATTCTTTCAAAGTGAAAGGTATGATGTTTTCCAGTGTTGTAGCTTTTTGTCATTATTTCTTTTGTCCTATTTCTTTTATTTCTTTTTTGTTGTTGTATTTCTCAGCAAATTCTTCTGGAGTCATAACTACAGGACTTATGCTGAGAACACTTTAGTTGAGTACCTTTTTTGTTCAGTGCTGTAACTATGCTAATAACTTTGTCTTAAATCTCTCACCACCATCTGGGAACCTCATCTGATTTTCAGCACACGCCTCATGGACCTGATAGCAGCAGTGAGAACAATTCTCGATTTTTCCTCGCTGAAAAGATATCGTCTGCTTGTGAACGTGTTCACTCACTTTGCTACGATGGAGTCTCACTGTTTGAAATTGCCAAAACTGTAGCATGAGATTCGTTTGGCGTGCTGGGGAGGGGTGAGACAGAGCTCTGGTGCGTTGTGTGTCAAACGCTGCATGTGTCAGAGTTGGCACCGCAGTCACCCACTTGATGAAACAAGTTCAGACATTCTTGCTGTGGGTGTTTTCAAGACATTTTTAGGAAATATAGAAAGTGGAGAATCAGACGAAACACCAAAAGCAGAAAGTCCAAGGTTTCTTGTGTGGATGCTGCTGTAAGAAAATACTTCCAACTGATGAAATATGCAGTTAGAACTCACCTTTGTAGGCTGTATTGTTGTTGTTTTAGTCTTGTTATAATTAAAGTCTGCAGTGACTTCCTCACTGACACACTGTTTGTCTGGGACTGTTTAGAAAAGTTGAGCACTCAATTCAGACACTTCTCATTTTCTCCTTATTAACCACTAATTGAGAGAGCAAGAGGGGAAAATAAAATGAAAGAGAGGTGATGAGAAGACAATGGAATAATAACAGAGGGAGAGTGAGGCAGAGATAGACAGAGAGAGAGAATGAGAGAGAGGAAGAGGGAGAGAGAGAGAGAGAGAGAGAGAGAGTATTAATGTGTATTAATCAGTGGTCCGGGTAATAGTGATCTGTATTTTTGGAGCCAATCTAATTACCCTCTAATGAGAGATTGTGATCTGTCTATTAGCTTCTTTATGTCTCTCTCACTCTCTCTCACACACAGAGTGGTTGAGATAATCATGACAGGAATAATGTATAGATTTGTTTGCATCAGCACACAAGCAAACACACACACAAGAAAACAAAATTTATTGCAGCAATCACAGTGGTACTTAAAATATAAATACGTCACCGCAGATTTACATGTTTTCTATTGTTACAATAAGGAAGGCATTTCTTGAAATCCAACTAACTTGCAGTTTGTTGAGTCACTTTGTTTAAATAACTGCTAACAAACAAGGCATTGCTGTCATTATCTACAAAATGTTGACTTTTTAGGAGCCAACATAAGCACTCTAGGTGGGTTTTTTTAGCTAGTTTTTTTAGTGTAATAGAGTTAAGGATGGTAGATTTTTTAAACATATACAATACCTAAAATAAACAGAAACAGAAAAAGTCTCCAAAACTGACATCAGTAAGAAATGTAATTGAGGAGCACAAGCGAAAAATGACTCCCTGCTGGCTAATATGTACCTTAACTAAAACTAAATATGGCAATTGATTGCCTGAAGTGCACTGAGACAAGTTTAAGTCCTGACAGTGTGATATAGTGTGACAGTTGGATCTCGGTACATTTCATTCTCTTTAGCGAGTGCAGGTTGATGGCATCAGAATGAGTGACGGGCCACCGGTGAATAGCTCTATCGCTGTCCGCTGTCAGTGGCTCCTTGATCCGACACGACTGCACTGGCTTTGACAGACAGCAGTCAGCAAACGGATGTCAAAGTCTGCATTTGGCATTTTGCTGCCCAGAGCTTGATTACAACTGAAGTTTTGGATGGGAAATCATAAATGCTGGGTTTCATTGCTGTAAATGAGCCTCTCTTGAAATTTGTGATAAGTATTTCAGTAATAAAGTATTCAGTGGAGGTCTTCTGTGGAAGAACTCCCTGAAACCAGTTTATGTAGAGAGACCTGTTATCCGAAAGAGACTATCAGAACTGGTGCTAATTTGACCCAAGAATAATTAGAGCCGTTTCTTTTCTTATTCCTCATGTCAGGAAAGAATGCCTCCATTTATCCTCGAACTTCAAAATCCTGTGATAATCATGACACCAAGAGCTAATAGCAAGTTTGCTTTGATCCACTCAGGGTCCCAGATTTGGCACCAAGTGGGCCTGTGAAGACCTCTGGTGTTCTGTAATATTGCTTATTTAACTTAATTGGCATCTGTAAGTGCTGCCCCCATCAGGAATTATCATAATGTTTTTAATAAAACTCTTCAAACAGATCTGCAGATATTTTCCACTGAGATGGCTCGTAAGTAGCCTCATATCACCACAAATACCCAAGGACAGTCCTAACTTTCCCCCCGACTTCCACTCCCTCTCTCCAATCTGTAAGTCGCTATCAAAGATCATTGAGCCATGCATCTCAATGAGGGCCAGATTGATTGGTTGGAGCGGAGCGGAGGCAGGGTTCGATCTTTGCCCCCAGGTCCTGAGAAGGGAAATATGGTCACAGGGACACAGTTGCACAGCTACCCAGTCCACTCTCCATCAACCAGATGATTGGACACATACATGCTGAGCCACACCCGCAACTGATGGAACAATTGTAGTGACTAATGGAGAAGATGAGAGAGAGAAAGAGTGAGAGGGAGAAGGAGAGAAATTGGGGGTTTGTGTGCTGATTGACCTGTGGTCAGAGAGGTTATGTCCATTGATCTGTAGGGCAGAAGAAAAGGGCTTTAGCCTGAGGTGCTTCAGAATGAGTCTATTTGGGGTTTAGAATTCCTGTCCATTCCCACCAGGAGCTTTTTCATCATCTGACTCCCCAGGACTTAGAGCTGCCCATCTCCTATTGCATGTGGCCGCTCCACGTAATGCACAGAGCACTACAGAGGCCAAAGGCCAATCAATGTTCTACAAGAGGTTGATACAGATCTTATTAGTCAATGAATGATCATTAGTGGTCTAACGAGCCATTGATTTGTGCAAGGGCCAAAGGTTGCAGTGGTTGTGGTGAGTGTCTTTAATACATTAAACACAATTGATTGCAGAGTAGGAGGGATATTTTTGAATGATGCTGGAATTAGGTTGGACAGTGAGAGATTTTAGGTCAAGCCAGGAGAGAAAGCGTACCTTCGTCGGCTGTTGAATGTGGTTAGGATTGAACATGGAGTCTGGCAGCACATTTGTCTTTAATGTATTACCGGTGTAGCAATTCTGCAATTAATAAAAAGCAGATATCTACAAGTACTAAGTCAAAAGCAACTGGACTTGCTGTTTCAAAGGCTGGAGCAGCAGCCTTTGAAAGCTGAGGAAATGACTCTGCTCATAGCAGATGTGTTACTACAGGGCCTATTATGTTGCTCATTAAATACCCAACCTCTCAATAGGCCATTATTTCCCCAATAAAAAACAAACGGCGGCCTGCATACTTTCCCCTCTCCCCCCTCCACTTTAGAGGTTAGCTCTACCTCACAGACGGCAAAAAATCCTGACTAATATCCTGCATGTTATGCTTTTAAATAGGAAGCAGGCCGCGCGATAGGGTGGGGTACAGGTGTGGCAGGAGCCAATGGCTTTTATAGCCCTCCATCTCCTCTGAAAGTGTGCCAAGGACCTGCCTCCACAACCCACCACTGCAGTGTTAGCCGCCAAGCGTTAACTTTACTCCCCCCGCCAATCTCTACATGCCTACTGGTTATATAGAGTCTGTGCTTGTTACAGCTTTATAGAGGGATTTCTGATGTGCTTAGAGAATTGTTTGATGATTGGGATAATGATGCCAGTTGGAGTAAGTTGTCTCAGCACTTTATCGCCAACGAACACAGAGAAAAACAGACCCAGCCGATGCACAACAAGCTTCCATGCTTGCTCGCTTGCTTGCATGTCCCCTGCCATTCAAAGCCATCCAGTCCTCCTCATGTCAATCAGAATTATACCACGTCCACAGGTTTGTCACCGGGGGGACGTTTGTCACCACGTCTCCCCTCCAGAACAGCCTTTTCATGCCCCAGCATAATGTCAGCGGGTGACATCCAGGCCTGATGTGATGTGGCATTCACTAAAGGTCACGTTAGGCATCTCCGCTCCGTCTGCATCAGCAGAACTGGCAGCCGTCATATGGGCGCTGGCATCGGCCATTACCCAGGCCCGCAGGGGGACTCGATGCTTTGAGGATTTGTCAGCGGGATTCTGATCTCTCTGTTTCAGGGGGCATGTACTGAACCCTGCACAGTTGCAATCCACGTCTTGATGCTGAGCAACAAAAACTGGATTTGACCATCAGTTATACAAGGGGAGGAGGAGGACGACAATATCTTGTTTTGTTTCAAAGGATGAACTTTACTATCTCACGATGCTCTTGATAGTGGAGATGGGGCAGAGACATATCGCAGTGTTTTGATGGGTTATTCGCCCCAGGGGTGTGTTCACTTCAAATTCACAGAGAGATAAGATAGAGGATGTAGTCAGGCATGTTTGTGTATGCTCATCTGTGTGATTCCTTCCTGACAACAAAAACAGTATATAAAAGTGGATTTAGGGCAATGTAATCTCAGAGTTTTTGAGTAATGTATAAAAAAACATGGTGAAGTGATGAAATAGTTTAATCAGTGACCACAAAATAGAGATAAAAAGGAAATCGTTTCACTCTGTTGTTTTTTTCATAGGAATGAGACTTAAATATAGCCAAATAAGCATCCTCCCAAGTGGGAAGAGAGCAAATGGCAGCTGGATAAAGGCTAGACAGCCAGGAAAGGAGGTCCTGGACTGGCGAGACACAAAGACAGAAAAAGGAAACAATCAGAGACACAGAGACAGTGAATCCATTAGAAGATGGGCCCGTCAAACTCAGCACAGCCCAATGAGAGAGGGCCAATCCATCCAAGCCAGTTGCCGTAGTGAGGGAACAGTTAACAAGCCCCATAGGCAGGTTTTACAGCCCCCTGTTGTGTGTCTGAGACCCCCCACACTGAAGAGGGGCTGAGGCTGACTGATACTGACAGGGTTTATGTGGGCGGGGGAGGAGGGGCAGCGGGGGATGGAGACGTGTAAAAAGGTGGTCATGAACCAACAACTGTCACTTACGAGAGCGCAGCGCAAGTCAGGCCTCAGCAAAAGCATGCAAACACACACTCATCCATACATCCAAACATGCACGCTCTCACACCATTAAATCTGATGTTTGTGTGGAGCAGAGGTGAAGGGTGGGGGGGAGGCTGTAGTCGGAGATGGGGGGGCTTATCCAAAAAGTGGACCAATAAAACACCTGAAAATCAAATCCCATTGCTCTTATCGCGGCGCCATTCAGAGACGTTATCTGTGCAGGTAATGTGGTTATAAATTCAATTTCAGCCCAGAGATTTCATTGTTTACTGATGCCTGCATGTTCCGGGCGGCAGAGCGCAGAAAGCCCGGGAACGCTCGATGCGTGTCGGGAAAAGTCATTTAGGCTTCCGCAAGGGGATGCAAAAAAGGCGAGAGAGAGGGGGGTGAAACCAGGAGAGCTGTCACTCTCCCAAGGACACCCGACTCCACTTTCTATTTTCCACCCATGTTTTATTTACAGGCCATTTTGTCCTATTTGGTTCGTCATTATGGGGGCTCATAGCTCAACTGATATCAAGGGACGGCACTTGTCGACAGACATTGGCATCGGAGCTTGTCATGTCACTGGTCATTTGGAGAGGAGCTGGGGCAAAGTGTTTGTCCGGTGTTTGGAAAATAGGGTCCTTAAGGAAGTTCAGTCCACTATGCTCCACAGCGAGGGGTCAACTGTCAAAAATGCTATCCCGTTAATAGTATTTCATATAAAAAAGAGCTAAATTGTGATAGCCGGCACAGTCATTTGTTTTCCCTTGACTGTACAAAGATGGGAAATTAGGTGCATCTTGCCTACTAGCTCTCTCCGTGTGATTGATGGCTTTCAGGAGTAAATCACCTCATCTACTAGGTAAAATCTTGATATAGTAGAGCTCCTCGGGCTCCCAGCTGGCTGCTTATGGCAGTAATCCATCAGTGGGGCCCAATGGGCCGAGTGGCCCTCCTGGGTAATGTTCCTATTGACAGCCTATGATGTCAACACACTGACAGCAGGAGGCCATAGCAGTGTGTCTGTGTGTTTGTGTGTGTGTGTGTGTGTGTGTGTGTGTGTGTGTGTGTGTGCAGTTAGGTCTACAGAACACACACATGTACAAATACTCACAGGGACATCCTCAACTACCGAAAAATTAACTAATAATACATCTACTTAATTTACTACAATTTTCAGGTATTTCTACTTCACTTTATTTCATGCTACTTTATACTTCATCCCCAATACATTTCAGAGTCAAATATTGTACTTTTTACTCCACATTTTTATCTGATGGCTACAGTTATCTGTTACTTTGCTAATTAAGATTTTATATGCAAAATATACAGTAGGAGAAAAAGATACAGTGGATTGTTAAAGATGAAACTATCCAGCAGTAAGATATACTGTATAACATAGTTCAAAACAGCTCCACAATAAGTTGTTGCAAGCAGATGACATTTGAGGATATATTTAAATGTTTATTAATATACAGTAATAACAAACAATTATAACTTCTCCTATGAAGACATATTTTATATTATTTAATATATTGTTATTCAGTATCTGTTGATACAGCAGCCTCCACTCATGGGTGCACACAAGAGGAGTTTTAGTTGCTGACAAATACATGAATAAACATTTATATCTGCTCACATCTACATCATAGTGTGAGTTAAGTTTTTGACAATTTAAACCTTCAGTAGTTGAGTGAACAAGGGCAGTTAATGGTTATCAGAAAAGAAAACATACTACACCATCTCTCCGTAGTGAAACATGATGTCTTGTGTAGCACAGTTCTTCTCATTGCCTCAAAGACCACATGAAAATCATCAGACTGTGCAGTTTTTCTAACTCTTGTCACCCCTCCTCTATCCAGGCAAGGTGAAGGGTCTCTATGACGCTCAGGCCCCAGTGTGTCCAGTCTGCCAGGCCATTCTGCGACCAGGAGAGCTGCAGGAACACATGGAGCAGGAGTTAACTAAACTCGCCCAGCTACAAATCAGGTATCATGATCCAATCACAAATGATCATCATCTGGTTTTTACGGCGTTCACTCTATAATCCAGTAAATCTTTTCTGTCTTCTTGCATCGTCTCTGTGCCATCAAATGGTTTTATTGCACTACATCTCTCCCTTCTAACCATCCTCTATTTTCCTCCAACTTTCCACTTCCTCCATTTATCTATTTGTCATTTCCTTTCTGTTCTGTTCAGCTTTCAGGTGATAATTAATGTTGACAGATTCTGTAGCTGTAGGGACCCCCTACCCCCCCTTATAGTTCCCCCAGGTGGTATCTCCCGTCTTCTCTGTCACCTGCGTGCAGTGTTTACAAGCTGCCTCATTGTTCCCTACATATTTCATATTACAGCCTCCAGCCTTGAGGCGACAAATCATACATCGGGCGGATAATGTCCTGCTAATGGCTGCTTTGAGCCCTACACACACGCACGCACACTCACAGGCTAAAACACACACACACACACATATACAGACACACACACATTACCTGCTGCTTAGACCAGAAGAATGATTTCTCCAATAAAGACATTATACTCCAAATCTGCTTAACGACCGCTCCGTGGACAGTAATGGTTTCAAATTGAACTTGGCCCACAGGGACACTGTGTATGTGTGTGTGTGTGTGTGTGTGTGTGTGTGTGTGTGTATACAGTATCTGTGAGACAGACAGAAAGCGAGAAAGTCAGTAAAATGAGGTTATGCACAGACTCAAATACAAATTCAGACAAGATAAAAGCAGAGTGTTACTTACATGTTGACATCTACAGGGCAATATTGTGCTTGTATGTGTGTATAGTAAAATAGCATAGTTGATTTGTGTGTGTGTGTGTGTGTGGTGTGGATTTCTATTTGTCTGAAATATGAGTTCATGTATTATTTGCCTCTTTTCTCAACAGTGTCACTCCAGTGCAGCACAACCACCTCATAAGGACACCAAAGGTAAACACAGTTGATATCTTCATGAGTTGCAGTAAAATAGCTGCTGTCATCCTGCCTTTGACTCCTTTTCTTCATTGATTCTCCTTTTTTTTTGGTCCAGTCTCTTTCACTCTCTCTGCATATCAAACGTGAAGGAGGTTCTCCCACCTCACCTCCTCGACCAGCTGAGGACACCCACTCTGACCGATACCAGGTGAGGTTAAAAAAGAACAATGTGTTTGAATTTGTGTGTAAAAATTGATGTTATAAATGAATAATTACCTTGTTTTTCCTTTAAGATGGGCAGAAACTTAAGGTAACAATAGCACATTACTGAAATACAAACATAAATATACAGTAATATATCATTTTGGAAACTTGCTTTATGTTGTTGGCCAAGTGACAGCCTGATTTTTTCTAGTTTTAACTGAATCTTGTAAGTGTCACTAAAGAATGTGAGTGCTGGCTCTGTTCATTAGTGCACTAAAAGAGCACTGGACAGCTAGTAGTTAGCAACATCATAAAAACATTGTTTTTTCTTGATGTGGTGCCAGTGACTCACCGGTTTTATGGTCTGGTGTTGATCAAATGCTGTACTCGACACTCAGCACCTCACTTAAAAGTAATGGGTTCATCAGGAGTCAAGTCAAGCGAATTTTATTTATAGAGCTCAAAAACACACGTTTGTCTCAGAGGGCTTTAAAAACTATATGACATATGACAACCTCTATCCTCAGACCTTTGATCCAGATGAGGAAAAACAAAAAACACTTGTCATCAAATATACAGAGCAGACGGAGTAGCAGTAGTAGAATTAACATATGAAGAAAAAGACAATTTTAATTTAAAAATTCTCTGTAATAAGTTAAAGAGTAAAACTATACACAGGTGATTTTGGTGTCACTTGAACACTTCTGGAAAGCTTTAAATGTGTTTTAAGACAACTGAAGTATTATCTTTGCTTTAGATGTCACTAAAGTAAAAAGTTTTATGATAATCACAATCTACTGTGCTGCTGTTCATTTATTTCAGTAAAAATGGTGATGAGAGAAATCAAGATTTAAATGACAGATGAGAAAAATCTGAAAAATCTGGATGTTCCTCTTTTGTTTGTTGCAGACGTTTCTTCGTGTGCGGGCCAACAGACACACAAGACTAAATGGTACGTTGATGCATGCAGTTTGCCGTTAAGAGATATTTCAATACAGTAGACTGTCAGCTCTGCAGTTTTAAACTGCTATAACATTTTTTTTAAAGAAAGGAGTCAGAGGTTTTTTTTAGCCTTCTAGCTTCCTTTGTTCAAATGCGACCGGTTGTGTGTTTCGTCCCACCCCGCTCCCTCACCAGTCGTTCAGATATCACCCCTTTTCCCACACCATCTCCACCGGCCTAGCGCCCACACGAGCAGAGGAGCTATTAACCTTTCAACTTTGACCTCTTGATATGTTAACAGTCGATGACCTCTGCTGGTGCAGGTGCTACGTCAAATCTGCCCCATTACGCCCCCACAGCGCAGGAGCCCACCTAGACTGCACACAAGCTGGTAAGACACACTGAGAAGCATTTTTTTTATTCCCACACTCATTCTTTTTTAGCAGCCAGGTCCTGGATACATGTTTTATTGGTTTTCTCAAAAATACTATTGTATTTTATATAAATTGATATATACTGTGTAGATATATTTGTATTATCATGAAACCTAGCTATGACACGAAAACATATTGATTAGATTTTTTTCAAAAAAACTCTATTCTAGTGATGGAAAAATAAATTAATTAAATAAATCAGTTTACTGCCAATTTAATGAACAATATTTTATCCGTGCATTGATTGTTTAAATGACTTATCAGAAAAAAAGCAAAACATTTACTGATTAAAGCTTCTCAAAAGGGATGATTTGCATATTTTAAGAGGGAAAATATAATTCATAAATATTTTAAATAATTTATTCCCGAGTGCCACTAACCCACCTTATAGGGCAGAGTTTTTATGTTTCTATGAAAGACATTAATTTATTATTCATTGTGTGATTTGTATATGTCAGAAGATATCATGATGTATTAATATAGAATTAATTTTTCATGTTTTCCGTGATATTCATATCACAGCTCTGCAGTGAGGTAGCATGAGGTGGCCTCTGACAAGTTTTATTACAATTTAAAAAACCTTTAATACCCTTGAAATAACTTGTAACTCATGGTGTTATTAATGGGTATAAATCATTTACAAATGCTGTAAAGATCAGTTATAAGCCATTAATAACTTTCAGGATACCAGGTTGTGAAAAGTTTAGCTGGTGTTTATTTGTTTTCTCCTAGAGCATGACACTTGTTTTTACAAAGTTGCATTTATAAATGTTAGTAAGTCATTTATTAAGAGATCTGAACATAATCTATCAAGTGATGATCTAAACAGCAAGTTGGAGATTGATAAAAACTGGTCAATAGGATTTTCACAACCTGGCAACCCAAAAGATCTTCATATTAGTGGCTTAAAACTGATCTATACAGTATTAGTAAATTACGTAGAAACCATTAATAAAGATTAACAAAGGTGCCTTATTAAAAAGTGGTACTAAAAAGAATAATAAAATTAACTGACTCTCTTAAAGTCCTTGCTTAAAGGGCCAGTGTGTAGAATTGAGTGGCATCTAGTGGAACGGACTTGGCAGAAATGGAATATAATATTCATAAGTATGTTTTAATTAGTGTATAATCACCTGAAAATAAGAATTGTTGTATTTTCGTTACCTTAGAATGAGATCTTTATATTTACAGAGGGAGCAGGTCCTCTTCCACGGAGCCCACCATGTTACACCACCATGTTTCTACAATAGCCCAGAACGGACAAACCAAACACCTGCTCTAGAGAGGACCTTTCATGTTTTTTTTTTTCGTGGCCACCAAACGTCCTACACGCTTTGGGGAGTGGATTCAGGGTATTCCGTTGGTTGCAATCTGCAACCTCACCACTAGATGCCACTAAATCATACACACTGGTCCTTTAATGTACCCTGTAAACTAAATATTTTCTTCAGCTCATTAGACTTGTTCATCTAACCATTTTAAATATCACAGTGCTTTTATACTGATACAGACATGTAGACCTAAGCCACTTTTACACAGCCTGTTCAAGGCGGGAATGTTGCACCGTTATTCTGCCCTTGCCATTTTGTATAAAAGGTATGAACACGAAATGGGGGGGGGCATTGTTGTTCCACCATTAAAGGGACAGCTGGTATGGTGGGACTACACACACTAGACACCGACGCTGTTGTGTTACACGTCACGCCTCTGCATTATGCCGGCTGTGTTTGGTTCAGTGTAAAAAAAGCAAAGCCAGCATAATGAGAGGTCGTCTTTATGGCAATATTGCAGGATCTCTATATAAAAGCTGCAGCTGACACTATTGACGTCTTACTTCTGTTATTATTACTGCTGAGATTCTCCAGCTCTTAGCTGACTCTTCAAACTGCCAGCGCTGTCGAGGTCTGTTAGCCTTTATTGGGCCTTATAACAGGACAGTATAATGAGCTTCTAAATACACGTCAGGGAGGAAAAAGAAGAAGGGGGGTTGAGTGGGGGGGGGGTCTCTTCTCTTGATTAATCAACCTCTCTCTCTTTCCCTCTCTCTCCTCTCTGTTTGATGAGCTCTTCCTCATCTATGACCGTCTCTTTAACCCTCATTATGTTCACTGCAATGGCGGCATTCGGGTCACGGCCACCAGCTCTGCCCCCCTCCCCACGGGGGCCACTGTCATCCAGCGGGAATTAGAGGGCCCTAAAACTTAATGTCCCCTTATGCAATCTGCAGTCAGTCAAGTCACAGTGGGAGAGGAGGTGCAGTTGGTGTTCTGCCATGTTAACTTTTATATCAGAGAGGAAAGCGGGGGGAGGAGGGTGGGATGACAAAAAGGGGATGGGAGGAATGTTTTGTAACCACTATTGAAAAAAACTACAGTTGCTGTTTATATGGAGCCCACATGTATGTCTCCTTGCTCTTAAGTGTAATATTACTTCAGGGTCTGTGTTTGAATGTGGTCGACTTGTTATGCGATTGCGTTACAGGTTGGTCCACACAATAAATATACATTTTTTTGAACAAACAAGAGAACATCAGTGTTTCCCAACCAGATGAGCTCAAGTACCTCTTCATCGACACCAACCATCATCTTCCAAATGTGTTTATTTGAGTGGATTTAAAAGTGGATGATGTGAATATTCTTTTTCATACAAGAAAGTGTAACTGTTAATGTTAAGGCTTTTTCTTTCTTACAGTTTGCTTTAATTTTCATTCATACTATTATCACTTGGAGTAGCAGAAGCTTGAAGTTTCAACAATTTATCCATGACTTTTAGCTACATGTATTTCTATTTGTAATCCAGTAATCCAGCATATTGTTTTTGTAACAAAATAATCATAATTTGTATTTAATCAAACCAAAGTATCCCTGGTTGGGAAAAAATAGTGTACATGTGAAAGTTAATAAACACTTAAATGACAAAAGAAAAGAAATGAGCTGAAACTCTGAAAAAATTACACATTGGTATAAATAACTTGATAACTTGGAGATTATGTTATTTTATGATTTTCACCATCATCACAGAAAAAGATTTGGGAAGTCAAATATTTTGTCAACAATGAATAAAAGAAATTTGAAAATGAAAACAATTCCTTGTGTGATTTGGACATGCTTACTTTTCTCTGTGTGACCCCAAACACAAACTGACGCCTGTTTCTAATCTCCTCAATGTTTTCTTTTTGTTGTTTTTGTACTCATTTCTCTCACATCTTATGTGTTTTGATTTTTTTAATTATAGGAATAGGCTGAAGAAGAAAGTTTGTCTCAAATTTGAAAGTTTAAAAGATTTTTTTTAAAATAACCAGAGCTCAAAACTTGAGAAAAAATCATCAAGAGAGAACAACTAAAGTGACTGTAGCTTGTTTTTAACACTTCATCTGTCTCTTTTCTGTCTGTCCCCAGTCAGGATTGGCAAACTGAAGAGAAGGAAACCAGAGGAGGTATGTTTTATTTTTCATTGAGCTTCCCTTGACATTTTTATTGTAACTGGTGATGAATATATATGTAAAATGTAGCGGGCGGACCTCAAGTTGAGAGAATTTCGGTGGTCCAAACCCTCTGACACTGTTGACTGCCTTTGTTCACGTAGCATCAGGATCACTGTCAGCTCGGTGTGTATCCATGTGAAAACACCACCGGCGTTGCTTCACAGCTATGAAAACACAGAAGCAGATACATAGCTCGAGGCGATGGGAGGCATATGGACATATTCACCAGGACAGTGAAATCGTGTCTTTTATGTGTGTTGTAGGAGGGATCTGCGGACTTGGTGCCATTGGAGGATGAGTGGAATGAGAGGAGAAGGATACAGATGACGTCTATAGTCGGAGGGTTTAAAGGTATGCGTGTGTCCCATCGAGGAACCCATGTGTGTGATCTCGTGCAGTGGTGGGTGAATAATGTGACAGAGTGGCAGTTGAAAAAGCACTGAACTTTTCAGTCCCTATTACAGCGGAACAAGATGCCTTAAAGGTTAGCTCAAAAGTAACGCTTTCCTCTGACCTGCAAACTTGTTATATGCAGAAATAAACAGAGCAGGGCAGAGGGGAGACGGGTAACAAAACATTATGTGACTCCAGATTTGGCCTTAATGTGAGTAGTAGGAAAAAAAATTAACCCACCTCTCTGCTTTGTCCCTCTACAAGCTCTTTCTTACAGTCCTGTACTTGTTAAAGAAGGACTTTATCTATAATAAAAGATAATAAATAATCCATGTTCTTGTGAAAACATCTTATCAGGTGCGATGCTTGTAAGCACGACGTCTAAGGAGTGTCGGGACAGCGATGCAGACCTGGACGTGGATGGAGATGATACTCTGGAGTACGGCAGAGCACAGTATCCTTTATGTTTTATAATAAAGTGAAGAGCGGAGTGAGAGGAATCTGGTCACAAGGTCAGCAAACTTCAGCAGTGATTAAAACAGTGATAGTGTCATTTTCACAGTGAGAGCCGTCCTATCTTGAAAAATCAGTTTGAAAAGAACTTGGAAGCTCTTTTCAAGTAGTTCGAGAGAAATATTTGGAGTATGGCTAATGAATTTATGTTTTTTACACACTCTGTTATTTTTAGACAATCACAATATGTATAATATTATTCATTATTATTTTAAAGGTTAGAAAAATTCCTTTTTTGTTAGGCTTATGTCTGTTTTTCCTGAGCTTTGTTCTCAGATACACAGAGACAGATGTAATCCCCTGTTCAGGAGAAAACTCCAAGGAGACAACAGTGAAGTATGTGTCCCACCTGCTGCTCTGTCATTCACATTGGATATTCAATTACACATGAAAGTTATCTATTTCTTATCATTAATCACATAAACTCTCATTGTTTTTGGCATTAAAATATGTATATATTTTTTGGTTCTTGCATCAGCAGCAGCGGCGGCAGCAGCAGCAGCAGTATGTTGCCTGAATCCAGAGTCAACCTAGAATTTTCCAAATGGTCAAATGAAGGTTAGTCAAACAAGCTGTGAATGAATTAATTGATTAAACAAGAGGAAAACATAGAGGGAATTACTCATGAGGATTGTGCAAGTTTGAGGATAGATTGGTCACTTTTTTTCAATTGGTTCAATTTTTTTAAAATCTGTTTATTTATTTGTTTGGTTCACTTAGGGAGTCCGTCTACCAGCAGTGGAGAGAAACTGGACGGCAGCGTAGCTGGTCTCCCCAAAACCTGCAAAAACACAGAGATAGAGACGTAAGTCTAGACTGTATAACAGCAAACATGTATGTGTCACATCTGTCATTGCCAGAGATTTCCTCACTTCTCTGTTAATAACTTTGTCTCATTACTTGGTTAGTTGTCTGTTAAAGTGAAAAGTCCCTTCGGGTTGTGATTTAGTTTGATTTATAAGTGATAAGGGAGCTGAGTGGGTTCAAAAGAAACAACAAAACAAGTCTAGATTTCTAATTATTTCCTAAGAGTGAGGTCCTTGAGTTCAGAGTTGCTCACTTTGTCGAAGAACATTTTCCTTTTATTGAATTTATCTTTGAGTCTGCTACTTTTCTCATCACACACTCTTCGAGATTATAGCTTTTTGTGATTCTAATAACTTCGATATAAGAAGTTTTGATTGTTGTGTCATGTAACCTTTGAGCCCCAGAATTAACACCAAGTCAAAAATCAACCAAACATCTGCACATCATTTTCACACAAAATTTGAACCACTCAGGAGCAGATGAATGAGGCTAGGATTAGGTGTGTGTAGCCTACCGAATGAAAAGCAGGGCAACATTCACAGGTGTGAATCAGCCAATCAAATCTGAGGAAGGCTCTTCCTGTAAAGAGTATTTTGTTGGACGTCTCTCAGTGTGCCGTATCAGTTCAGACTATCTGGCCCTGCTCCCACCAGCGTGCAAAATATTACTGTAACAATGTGATGATATCATCAATCAAGGTCACAGCAGGCGACGCACGCGTGTACACACATTTCATCACACTTAATGCATTGTAGCCCGTCTGCCTCGCCTGTACAGTATGTTTGCACATACGGTCTATCCTGTAATTGTGTGTGTGCGTCTGTGTGTGTGTCTATCTCTGTGAGGACCCTGACACCTCACCCGGCCCCCACCCCTCCCCTCCGCCTATGATAAATGAGACAGCGAATGCAGGCAATGTGATTGCTGCTAAATTTCATGCTCAGTGTCCATGTTGGCCAGCGAATAATTTAATCTGTCTTCGATTTATAAATGACTCTCCAGTGTCTGCCTAACTCACGCGCCCTCCCATCTCCCCTCCTGTTACTGTCCGTCTGTGTGTGTGTGTGTGTGTGTGCGCAGGCTCTCAGAGGACTCCACGCTGACAACTCTGGATGCACTTAAAGCTCGGATACGGGATTTGGAGAAACAGTTGTCTAAAGGAGACAGATTTAAATGCCTCATCTGCATGGTGAGTATGAAGGCAAATTAAGTTGACAGAGAAGAGACAGAAAGAGAGTGGCGCAGAAACGAATGTGTTTTGGGTCAATATTATTGGTCAAAGTCTTTCAAAGGAATATAAATATGTTGATGTTGATACTGTGATATCTTGATACATGGCTCTAGTTTCTAATTTGATGTCAACAAGCAAATTGTTGGCTTTTAAAAAGATGTGAAAAACTTCTAGAAATGCTTGGTTTTTATTTCACATTTACCGTGCAGCTTAATGTCATCATCCTCAGTATGATAAGTGCAGTTTTGCATGTGATGATTAATATTATAATGTAAAATACTACAATTTTGTAGTAATCAAATATAGATTTTTTACAGAAAAAATTATAATAATTAACATCATATCTGGCTCTGACACATTGTAGAGCTCCACTAATTTGTTTATCATCAATAAAATTCACCAGTAATCAATTATTAGTCACTAAATAGTTTATAAAGCAAAACAGTTGCTCATTCCAACTTCTTAAATGTGAGAACTTGGTGCTTTTATTGAATATTTTTGGGTTTTGGTCTGTTAGCTGGACAAAACAAGTAATTCTAACACATCCCTTATGCTCTGGGCACTTATTATTATTATTATTTTTTAAATATCTAATGTTTTAATTGATGTTGTTATTTAAAGACCCTTCTCAGCCAGGGTCCACCCACACAAGTGTGTTCACTTATTAACCTGATTAGAACTCATCTGAGGACTGTGTGTGTTACACCTTTATCATTCTTATTGGTTAATGAATTTTGGTGACCTCATTTAATTACAACATACTGTAGCTCCACCCAACTTCAACCTAAGGATGTCTATGTTTCAGACAGACAAAACAGTTTGACCAGAGCACTTATTTCCCCTTCTTTAAGACGAAAAAACATCTGCTATGTCCAGGTCGACTTTCTTCCCGAAAACATTCACTAAATCTCACTAAAGCCAAACTTTGTGTTGAAGGATTCAAGTCAATGATGTCCTGGAGTGCTGGACTTTGCTCTCTCTTTGCTCTCTATTTTGGTGATAGATTGAATTGGCAAAACAATATATTTTTTACATCCATTAAAACTAAAACAATATGAGAAAAAAAATCATATTTCCTAGTCGTAAAAGGGCCTTTAAGAAAAGTTGATTTACAATAAAATAAATGTCTCTTAATGCTCTACTTGTGGACTCATGTGGACATCTAGTGGCAGCTTTTTGTGTTACAGGTAAAAAAAAAAAAATCTCATCTGTGTTTTGTCTGTTTCTTTCTACAGGACACGTACACAACCCCGCTCACGTCCATCCAGTGCTGGCATGTTCATTGTGAGGAGTGCTGGCTTCGGACGCTGGTAAAACATCAAATTTGTTTTGATTAATATAGAGCTGCAATGAGTAACAGAAAATTAATCTTTTCTCTCATTTTTCAAGCAAAAAGTCCATATATTCTCTGATTTCAGCTTTTCAAATATGAGGATTTGCTGCTTTTGTTTGTCATATGTGATGGTAGATTAAAAAAAACTTAAGATTTTATACTGTTGGTCAGATAAGACATTCATCAAAGGCTCTGACAAATTGTGAATACATTTTTTTTCACAATTTCTGAACATTTTATAAACAAAATGATTAATCCATTAACCAAGAAAATAATCATTAGTTGCAGCCATATTCATAACCAGATTCATATAAACATGAAAATGAAGTAAAACATGTTTGATAAAAGTGTGATTTCTTTTTTCTTTAGGGAGCAAAAAAGTTGTGTCCTCAATGCAACACCATCACCTCACCTGGAGACCTGAGGCGGGTCTACCTGTGACGCTGCCACTCACAAGATCAGGGGAGGGGCTTCTTCTGTTTTAGCCAATCAGGGATGGACTTGTGGGCAGCTGGCCTGTCATAGACTCCCACCCTCCTCCTCCTCCTCCTCCTCCTCTTCACACCTTCCTGATCCCACATTTTCAGTCAGTGTGCTCCTAACATCCACTAACCCCCGACAATTTTAAAGAGCAGCAAGTGTGACCTTTGACCTTCCTTTAGAGCCCTGTACTATACCCATGTTCCTACTGCAACATCAGCCAGATTGGAGGAAACATCTGAAACCAACTGAGAGCTCAGGCACTGAAAAACAAATGGAGAAAAAAAAAAACAATATTGGGACAATATTTATGAATTTTGTAATCCTTTTGTCTGTTTTGTGAGAAAAAAAAAATCCCATGCAAAGCACATGTACATAGTTTTGTGTATGTTTGGATTGGGGTGCGTATAATGACGTCGACTAGCAGAACAACACGACTGTATTAACTGTACAGAGTTTGTCTTTGCTTAGATCATTTATTATTTGTTTAGCTCCTCCTGTAGGTTGGAAACATTTACAGTAATCTCATCACATTCAGGCTCATTTTGTCTTCAGTCATTGATGTTTCTTTGTATAGAATCATTAAATCTAATTTTATCAGTGTTACTACAATAAAACGTGTGTCCAAAAAGTTGTCGAATGTGAGTGTAACTTTGAGGATAAATCTTCACCTGTTGATTGTGCACATTTGAGGCACGACTGGACAGGAAGCACCTGGTGCTGGTTGGGCCTGTTGACAGCCTTGTTATGATGACTCTATGCGGCGTATTCGTCCTTTAAGAAGTGGGTCGAAACAGGATTAGCCAGGCAGAGCCCAGCGCAGCTCATCTGGAGTCGAGGGACACTAAACCCTGCTATTCTGAGCTTCTACTGCGTTAGGGCAGAAAACCCCTCAGGCCCTGACACTGAAAGGACCAATCTCAAAGCAGAAAGAGCAAAAAACTGTAAAAAAGGGGGAAATTGTTATTGTTAGTAGCAAGATCATTTTGTTTTCTTAGTTTCTTATCTTAGTTTTTAAAGTGTAGTGGGGAAAGTGAGCAGCACATGTCCTTCCCTCATTACCACCACTTGAGGAAGGATTTTAACCCTGACGTCTCAAGTGGAGCTGCTCAATAGACTGTGGTTGTACTGGGCAGCTTACAGGTGTGAAAATGTGTAAAAACATCGCCCTTAATAAAACTATCTGAGATAAATCAAGGTAAAAATGCTTCTTCCAGAACCACTCTTCATCCTACTAAATACTGTTTCACAATTATACAAGGAAATTGTGGTGGTAATGACCACCCTTAATACCACATTCAGTGAACTGTCTGGTGCTTCATCAACAAGTCTCTGGAGGCTCCGCAGAAACAAATACATATACACAAAGCTTCTGCTGCAGCTCATTATACTAGACAAACAGCGACACAATTATTTGTTTATGAAAATCTTCTTCCTGGACCTCTCAGTCTTGTCACCTGTGTGGACAGTGTGTGGATAAAAACAAGCCAGCATGCACACATGTGATTGGTCACTGAGCTGAAGGGAGGTGGTGGTAATTCAGACTGACAGTGAGATCAGAGTGACACACACAAATGCTCGTTGTACACAGCCCATTAAGAAGCCTGGCTGAACAATCACCTGCTATTCAACGTCTCTACGACACCGACACTGTGAGGAAAGGTAAGAGGACATTTTTGATCTGTTAAACCTGAAAATGCAAAAAAAAAAAAAGTTTTCTAATTTACTAAATGTATTTGCAAAGTGCTAAAACAAACAACAATGCTTTTAAACGTGCTAATAAAGAGAAAGATATTCAATTACTGAACAATAACTTTGTGCAGGTGGGAGAACAAGCTTAGTTGAAGTTGAATTCAGGTGCAAACCTCAACTAAAACCTGAACGTACAGCTTGTCATGCTGCACATTCATTATAAAGCAGTTCTTTTTTGTTCAGTATTTATGTGCTGCTTAAATATTTTTTATATTTAATTTTTATTTCTATGCACCATTGAATTAATTGTTTGCAGTAAATGTGAAGTCACTCAAGAAATGAAGTCAACATTTAACAAAGGACAAAATAGTTGTTTGTTGTTGAGTATGAATATTTGAGTGTCTGGGATGTTATTGATCTCTTAAACTGTTCTAAACTGATACCAAAGGTCAAGACAATGAATGAAATCCAGCTTTGAGAGACAGGTTGATTGTTTTGACTGTGACAGAATCCTGTTTTATAAAGTAATTGTGTTAATGGGGGATCCTAAATGAATTGATTCAACAGTGTCTCTGAGACATCATCCCTCTCTTAGCACAGCAGACAAATGGGTCACCTAGTCCTGAACCCTTTGTGCCACCTGGCCCAGATCCAATTAATCCCACTGACTGACCTGCCATGATTTCATTAACAGGCATTCTTAATATTAACCTCAGGGCTTCTTGCTGTCTAACGAGCTCGCAATTAGGGCACGGACACATTTTCATATTTTAATTAATAATTAATAGGAAGTGGAATTTCCTAAGTGACCACATGTCACATGACCACAATAACGTAAGAGCAAAGGTCTACTTTTAACCCTCTGCTGTATGTGCGTGATGGGATGTTTCCTCCTGCCAGTGTTGTGGGTTAAGAGAAGCTCGGATCAAAGGATTAACCTCACTGCTCCTTGGATCAGTTAACAGGATAGTTGGCGAGTTTTACCTAGAAATGCAAAGGTGGAAGAGGAGTGATGTAAAATACTTGATAGGAAAAGTGCTTTTATAAAAGGGTCACAAATCATTAGTTCCAAACCTGAATAACCTGCATCTTACTCTAGCTGGATTTTACACTTTACTTTAATCTGGTCATGGCACAAACCTGAGCTCACTCTGTTCCTGTCCGTCCATCCATCCATCTGTCTCAGAACAATGTCAGGACCGAGGCCCGTGGTGCTGAGCGGCCCCTCCGGAGCAGGGAAGAGCACTCTGATGAAGAGGCTGATGAAGGAACACGAAGGCGTCTTTGGATTCAGCGTGTCACGTATGTTTGTGTGCCAGACTGTTATCGGCTTCCACCGCAACATCCTGTCTGAGGAGGAAGTAGGGCAGGAGGCGCAGCGTCTAATTCCATACTGATCAGTAGACTTTGTGCCACACCATTAAATCTTACAACATCTTAGCATTTCACTTTCATTTCTATCAAAAGGAACATTAATCATGATGTATTACCTTATTCCTGGGTGAGTTTTTAATGGTGAAATCTCTCCTCTCCTCACAGACACAACGAGAAACCCTCGACCAGGAGAGGAAGATGGCAAAGGTACAGCAATTTTCAGCACTGAAGACCTGTTGGTGGCACTTTTTTAATTTCTTAATCTAATACAACACAAGCATCACAAGCACCACAAGGTGGTTGATGTTTTAGCACCTTCACACAGTTCTGGGACCATCTTGATACACCCAAAGCGGCCCTGGATTTGGATTTGAATCTACGGAACTGTGATAAAAGTGTCTTTTTTCCCCAAAACCTGCACCACATTTCCCAGCATCCCCTATACGGCATGGGCTAAAATAATGCCTGCAATACTTCTTACTCCCAAGTGAAGTGCACAGATGGTTTTGTCCCTTGTATAGCTCCCTTGATATAAAGGGATAAACCTCTTTCTGTGCCTGTTTTGTTTTCTCCATAGGGCTGAACAGGCTCCCCATGCTTCTGGGGGCTACTTTACTTCCCGTAGCAGACGTCTTTTCCTCTGAAGACTTAGAAATGTCAACCTCATTTTCGTGTCCAAACGAATCAGAAACCACAGATAAAGGTGACCTAAGTGTGATTCCAGATCACAGTTTTTTTTAAGGCAGAGGGATGGGGGTTACTTTCATCATCCTGGCACACTATCACTGGATTTGTTGGAACTGGTCTTGTGACAAACAAAAAGAGAAAAATGAAATGATATCAGGAATCAGGATCAGACCTACACTTTGGAGTAAAAAGCTTTTGAAAATAGCCCCCTGTGATGCCTCAGTAGTGATTCCCATTTCCAGTCCCATGAGGTTTATGTTCAATAAACTGCTCCATTTCCTACTGTGGTTGATAGAGCATTGATGATCCGCATCCAACCATTAGCAACACAGGAGAATGATTTAACAAGTGCATCTTTTTTTTTTTTTTTTTTTTTTTTGATTTTCAGGGTCCATCTGAGTTTTTCTCACATTGCTGTCACGTCAGTTAAGGGTGTTAAAACTTTGTGAAAATACTGAGACAGTCTTCATGTTTTATTTCTGACAATACTGGACATTAAATAGATTTTTATCGATCAAAAATATGTCCCATCATTAAAGTACCACATTGGCTGCGGTCAGAACAAGGTTTTGATATTGCACAGAAATCTTCCATGTCCTCTACTGTTGTCAGGAGTGCTGCTTAAAATAAATTCTGTTTTTAGAGTTTTGTTTGTTTATAGCAGTGTCTCTTTCTATCCAGCGTTTCCCTTCAGATTATTACTTCAGCCTGAGCAGACTCCCTCATGTCGTCATGCTAATGATTGCGTGCTACTGCAGTGCCCATTAGTGGTAGTAGTATACTGTATGTGTTTGTTTCTCCGCTGTTTTAGATCCCCAGAGGTTTTGATGTTGTGAAGATTTAGGCCTATGGATTTGGTATGGGCATTATAATGTATTCTGTAACAGCTATACTAATGGCATCTTTATAAAACATGAAACAAAGAAACCTGTTTCTAATCTTTGCATGTACTTCCCATAAAGATAATAATTCTTTTTCTTTTTTGTTTTAACAATTTAAACACACAGTTTCAAATTTGGCTCAGAAGAGAACATCATATACTTGAACACATACTATCAGATACTGTGTTCAGGAAAATGCTGACCGATAAACATAAAAATCATCTAGATTTTCTTTCATTTTGCCTGTGATCACTGTGAAGTTCACTGTTTATTGTGAGGAAACTGGGGTCATCTTTCACCAAAACAGTCAATCACTTCCATCTACAATCATTTGTTTCCATTGTGCAAGTTTTCATGGCAGAACCATGTGGATGACTCGACGATTCATTATTAATGTTGCATCTTGCAGACTACCACTTTACAACGAGAGAGGCCATGCAGGAGGGCATTGAAAAGGGTGACTTCATTGAGAATGCTGAGTTTTCCGGCAACTTGTATGGAACAAGGTAAATATTTGCATCTCTTCATTAAGGTCACCATATTTTTCCACAAGATCAATGGCAACCTCAGAAAAACATATGATTTAGATGCATAATTCAGGCATTGATCTGTGCTTTTTGTACACATTTTATTCTTGATTGTGTTTCTTTTTTCTTAAACATTAGTTAAAAGCATCCCACTTCCATTAACCTTTTAACTAGCAGTGCTTTAGCAAGATTGCAAATCTGCCAAAGAAAACTCTATCTGTATGATTTCAGTGATTTTTTTAATGGTCAAAATGCAGTTTCAGAAGCTTTTCCATCCATCCTACAGTAAAAATCTGAATTTTTTTTCAGAGCTGTTCCCTTGTATAAGAGAATAGCTTTAGGCTGGGCCACAGGGCTAAAGAGGATAAAGTGGGTATATAATACCTTTGGGACAGATGGAGCTTTAACCCCCAATGGTCAAAAAGAGCAACACTGTAGCTCAGTGCCTTGTGTGTCACATTTAATCTCGATAACACACTCACTACAGAAAGAGTCTGAGCAGCTTGGATCAATGCAGCGATCCTCTTACCTTAGTCGCTACATGCAAGAAGCACAAAATTAGATTATTAAACTCTCAATACCTGTTTGGACATTGTCAACCCTGTTCAGATGTTTAGTCCTGGTGGTTTAAAAAGTCTTTTTTTATATATAGTTTTACATCACAACTATGCTTTGGTTCTCCAGTAAAGCTGCCATAGAAGATGTGCAGGCCCAGAACCTCATCTGCATCCTAGATGTGGACATCCAGGGGGTGAACAGGATTAAAGAGACTGACTTGAACCCCATCTACATCTCCATCCAGCCTCCCTCTATGGAGATCCTGGTAAATGTCCACTTTTATATATTTATTTAATAATAGATTTATTCAAGTTTTTTGTTGTATACTTTGATCCACCTTAAATGTAGACTCAGATTTCTTTTGAAAAATCATCCTAAATAGGGAGTGAAAGGATGAGAGATTAAGGTTGAAACTGGTCAAACATAATGTCTTGCTTTGTTGTCCTTCTCAGGAAAAGCGTCTGAGGGACAGGCAGACAGAGACAGAGGAGAGCTTACAGAAACGCCTGGAGGCAGCACGCATTGATATGGAGCTCAGTGAGTTTCTCAGTATTTCTGCTACAACATAATGCTGGATTAAAAAAAACCATTACAGCTGATTCAATTCCCTTTTTTAGGTAAGGAGCCAGGAGTGTTTGATGTCATTATCATCAACGA
Source organism: Thunnus thynnus (assembly GCF_963924715.1). Lineage (NCBI taxonomy): Eukaryota > Metazoa > Chordata > Actinopteri > Scombriformes > Scombridae > Thunnus > Thunnus thynnus. The sequence goes on along the minus strand of NC_089524.1, from coordinate 18,487,409 downwards.
TGACTTAGAGCGCGCCTACGAGGAGCTGAAAGACATCCTCAGTGAAGTGAGTGAAATATCCACGCTCATATTTATTCAACAAATACTTTGCCTGTATTCATCATGTCAACTAATTCCTTTTAATTCTGACTTTCTATGTTTCTTGCACCTACAGTATAATATCATACTTTATTCTGAGCAATACTATTAGTTAATCGCCCAAAATGTAAAAGAATTCCTAATCTCTCTTTCTATAGGAAATCCAAAAAGTTCAGGAGGCCAAATCATAAGAAGGAAAAGAATCAACACTTGTGACTCTAGCCTGAATAACTCCATCTTCATTGACAATGAACACACCTGAAATAAAGTCTCCTGGAGAAAAGTTTGTTGTTCTTTTACTCTCAAAGGTTTGCTCAGTACAATTTCATGTTCAATGATGCTCAGATGGAAAAGAGGGACTCTGAAGTCAAAGATGGTTGTTCTTTCTAAGAGAAAGGAGGTTTGTGTTAGATTTAGTGAAAATCAATGGTCGATATCTAGATAAAACAATCCCAACCCAAATATTTCTGCCAGCTGGCATGGAAAAGAAAAACACTATAGGCACAACTGCCAAAACATGTGCTACATTTAATTTTTATAATTCAGAAGCTTGGCGGCACTGGCCTACCCACCAATGTGGAGTAATACCACCAGTCAATGCACACACTGCTAATCAGTTAGCAATTGTTCCGAAAATTTCAGTTTTGTTGAATTCTTATATAGTAGAAATAAATTCACTCTTAGTTAAAATTACACTGATCTATGACTATGTAATTTTTAAAAAATGGCTCACATGCTGCATATTATTCAAAGATCACATGAAAGAAGTCTGTGCATCTGAGATAAAACCACTGCATGTACTGTATGTATGTTTTCGTGTTTGTTTATAAATGAGACTGAATAAAGAATGTCAATGAGGACAAAGGACAATGAGTCATCACTTTTGTGCCATTTAATTCACCTTTCACTCACTAACTCATTCAGGTGGGTGGTTGACCCAAAATATAAGCATCATGAAACTTCGAAGCATCCAATAAAACCTGTAAATTTAATTCATTTCCCATTTATACATTGAAACCTTAAGGCAGAACATGTAAATCTTTAAATAAAACACTGTATATCACTCAAAAATATATCTGCGTTCTGTTTGAAGAATAGCACAGAAAACATTTTTTCATTTATCATAAACAGCATAAAGCCAAACATGTGCATCTGCCTGATACTGTAGCAAAGGATCAAAACAACAGATTCTCATGTCGCCAAGTCAAAAACTCCTTCAACAGTGTGCACTCTTTGCATAGACTAAACCTTATCCCTGATATGTTTCAATATAAACCAAAGCAAAACAAATGCAGCACACTCACATATACAGTCTAATGGATGAGTACACTTTGAAAAATCATTAAGACGCATCACATTTTCATAATCAGAGGACGCTACAATGATTGATATCTGATTTGGCTCCAGCGCGCCAGAAATGAGCCACACAGGAAACATTCAGCTAAAATGAAATGTGCTGGTTCTAAGGCTGCATAATTTTTAGGAAAAACTGCCAGTAAAAGAAAATAATACTTTTTTGTCGTCGTTGTCTTACTGGAAGAACGGACTCTTAAGCTTGGTGCGGACCTGGTCTCGTTTCTCCTCCTTCTGTTCAAGGTAAGCTTTAAGCTTGTCTGTGGAGAAGCACACCTTGGAGCATCGTGCTTTGTGTGGGGCACGATGGGCGCGTAGCCAGGGGTTCTGGAGACACTCGGCTGCAGTGGGCCTCCCCCTGAAAATTGGATTTTATTGTTTTTTATCAGTTTCTAATCCACTAGTACAACTTTTCATTGGAACAATCAATGGTTTGGTTAGGAATACAGTATGGATACAGCATGCATGAGTTGTATGTTTGGTTAAATTAACTAACACAAACTACATTTTAAGAGAGACCCTCACCAGGATTTGTTATTCAGGCTGCTCTTCATGAAGTTTAAGGCTCCCTCTGACAGACCAGGGTAACAGTGTCCAAACTGGATCTTCCCTTTCTTGATGTTTTTGTCTTGCTCCCCGCTGTGTTCTGCTTGAAATGGGCTGTCGGCACTCAACCTAGAGAAGGAAAAAAACAAAATACATATTGTATATCATGCAAAAAAACCCAAACAGATGCAAAACTCTTACATAAATCAGCATCTCAGAACTACAGCAGATTCCACCAGTATTTATGTTATCACCTAATAATCTAAGGACTTCAACTACTTAAAACTAATCAGTCTACATACCTAAACTTAGATAATGAAAAACAATATCATCTAAAGAAAGAAAACTTGGATGATTCAATATGTATTAGGCAGTGATGCCTAATATTCTTCAGAAAATGTTTGTTCTGATATTGTGATAACTGTTTTGCAAAAGTGGGAGCCACCTTTATCAAATCTGAAATCTTATTATCATCATCTCATTTTGAAATTAAATTGCTTCCAAATAGTCTTATTTTAATCCAACATGACTTGGTATATGCAAATGTTTCAGCTGTATTTTTACTTACATGATGAATGACAGAACTCCAATAGCCCAAATATCAGTCTCAGGCCCGACACCCTGACCCTCTAGGATTTCCGGAGCTTTAGGAAGGACAATATAGACTGACAAAACAGACAGACATAGAGTATCGTTCATAAAGAGTTGTGCTGTTACCATGCCATTTTCACTCACATGCTGAATTTGTTTGTATTAGCAAAATTAATCAGAAAAAAGTGGATAAAAATGATAAGAAAGTGGACTTGGGTTCATTAGGCTATAGTAGCTAGCATCAGCTGAAGTGGATGAATTTAGTTATTTCCCTCAGGGCTGAGCCGTCCTCTCTTAAAGAATGTGTACCTTTGCTGCGGTCTGTTGAAAAGCCATGACAGTCAAAATTTTAGTACATTAGAGAAATCTACAGCTACGCAAGGTTCAAAATCAAACACAATGTCTATCCTATGAAATCAAACAAGATACCCATCATTACCTTTGCACTCTGACAGACCCTGGATGTGCTCTATGATGAGAGGCTGACCGGGTGTGAAGAACTGAGCCGAGCCAAAGTCTACGATCTTCAGGTGGTTACCATCGTCCACCAGCATGTTGTCAGACTTCAGGTCCAGGTGGATGACTCGACGGCTGTGAAGGTAGTCAACTGCGCTCAGAATCTGAACCAGCAGCTCTGCGACCTGAGCCTCTGAATAGAGATCTCTGAGGGGGAAAAACACAGACAGACATGCTAGTGAGGCTCAACTCCAGTATATCAGGGAGTTGCCTCAAATGGCTACAGGTTCACAAACATCACTTTCTTGACATAGGTCTGAAACATGATTTTTTGCAATCAGCATTCAAGTTACCTATTAAAATCACCCCAAAAGTGTGTTTAAATGACATTAAACAGTCCATTTGATGACATTAAATAATTCTCTGAAACAATAAAATATTTTTTTTGCCTGTGGGCCCTTATTAAAGTGGCAGTCCTCATAGAAAATCTGTAGCTCATTTCATCTTTTTCACCTCTTTTCTCAGACTAAATGGACTTCTTATTTTGGAATCACGTAGTGATGAGTTCTGCCTGGATTATTTTTCCTGAAGACCCCTATGGAGAAACTAGAAGACTTAATATGAAGGCTTTCTTGTTACAAGTGGACATTTTGAGCTTATAATGGCACCAGACCAATGGACTGGGGTTCACCACAGTCATTAGAAAATCATCCTCATTATAACACAAACATCCTGATAAACTTTATGACAATATTGCCAGTAGTTGCTGAAATAAGTTGCTGTGTTAGGGGGACAGACCCACTCACATTACCATCTGGCAGTGTGGCAAAAAACATGCATATATGTTTTTTTCTTTCAAAACAGATGCAAACTATTGGGTCCTTTGCTTGTGCATCTCCAGCCTTTTTTTACCTTCCAGCCAGACTGTAGAGCAGCTCTTTGCCAGGGCAGAGTTCCTCCACTAACACCAGGTAGCAGGAGGTGATGTAGGCAGTGTGCAGCTGGACCAGGTGGGTATGATGAAGCTTTTTCAACAGCTGGTATTCCCTCAGCACCAACTGTCTCTGCTCTGCTTGGTAAGGGGTGATCTTGGCAGCAAACACTTGGCTGGTCTCAGCATCCCTACACAAGGTTACTACGCTGAAACGACCCCTGAGAGAGAAGACAACACAGGATGAGAGGAAGAAGAAGAAATGCTGAGTGGTAAATGACCCTGAGTGAAAGCAGGAGGTACAAGAATATCCTTCACTTAATGCATGCTGGAACTGACTCCAGTCCTCTGTGACCCTGAGTAAGCAGATACAGAAAATGGATGGATGATTGTTTACATGCTACTTAAGTGTTGTTCTGCCTTACCAAAAATGAAATGAGAATAATGTTTTTTAAGATGAAAGAAGACAAAAATAAATATATTAAATTTTAGCACAAAATATTCAATTCAGTTTAGAAATATTAGAATCTGTGTCAGACTTGAAAAACCTGAAAAGTTATACCAAAAGTTCAAAATACAGCCTAAAATAAGGAAAATATTATCTGGTGCAAACCAACAGAAGTAAATACTACAGTAGATAAAAAAACATTCACACTCTTGTTATGATGATTCTGGTGAAAAAATAAGCTGTTATCTTGCTCAAAAATTGCAGCTTCTAATTGAAAATTGCACCTGTTGATCTCAGAGAGGAAGTTGTAGTTCTTCTGTGTTGTCTGTTGTTCTGACCGAACGACCTTTGACCCCAGGGACTCAGTCTGGATGAGAGGAATGTGAGTCTCTGTACAACAGTAAAGTAAAAAAAAAGGTGAAACACTATAACCCTCCATGCAGTGACTCCCTGCATCATTTTTGTAAAATAACAATATATGAAAAATGAGTGGATGAAATCACACATGTGCCACAGTGTATTTAAGAGCATTTTTCTTGCCTTCAGGGTGAGTGGCCATGACAACAGGTGACGAAGTATCACTAAAAGGTCCTGCTCCTTTCTTGGTGACACAGCCCACCCTGAACACATAAGAAGCTCCTCTGGGTAAGTCCTTCACCACATAGCAGCTATCTGTCACCTCCTCTGACAGGACCGTCCACTCCCCACCTGAGGAGGAACACAACACTGTGAAATCTACACTTACTGCACATTTTAATGCTCATGTAGTAGATTCAAGCATCAGTCATATCAGTGATATTGTAATAGTTTGAGGCCAGTTCAAAGAAGAGGAAGGATACGGCCCTGGCTTGAGACTTATTGATCAAGACTTATAAAGTATACGGAAACTGTTTTGTCTTCAAATAAACTGTGTTACTAAAAGAACAACATTCATCACTGTGTGTTGCAGGCACTCTTGTTTTGTTTTGTTTTTTAACTCCAACTGTCCCACTACGGCACCTTAACTGACACACAGCTCCACTAAATCAAATGATGTAAAATGGTGACTGAAAGATTTCTTTTGTCAGTTAAAATGCCCACATGCCTGATGGGAAGTATTTTGGTGTTTTAAGTGAGGAAAATAAATCTAAACTATAGTCGGTATTGACTGAAATTAGGTCAAAAATGGCTGTGCATAAGCTTGGATTTTTAAAAATGCAAAATCTGTAAATTATATTGTTATCATCATCATCATCATGAAACATTTAAACCATATATGTAGATTACATTTTATATTTCTGTAATAAAGTATATGTATTATGTATTATATATTAACAGAAACAAACATTTTAAGAAAAAAATGTAATTTCCCACCATCTGTACAGTATTGCACACAATAGGTGACAGGGTCACTAGACTGGACTGGCCTCCACACCAGCAGGACTCCACCTCCGTCTAACTGGAGTACATCAGGCTTGTTGGGACGGACTGGCACATCTGGAAATTGGGCCAAAAGTAGCTTAAATATGGAGAAGCAGTCTTACAGTATTACAAATAATACTGGCAGGATTTCAGGTCATTTTGGAGTGAAAATGCATAATCCACAGAATTAATCTGCTACCTTTTGTCTTTTTGAATGATGGTATTTTTAAAGAAGGCAAGAGTTTGCCACGCCTCCTTTCAGGTGGGGTGGGAGCTGATCCTTTGACTATTGGCCCTATTATAAAGGACAAACAACATAAAAAGGAAAACAAGCATTACATTTGATAAGATTAAATGTGCAATATAGAATATATACTAATTATTGTTCAGTATGTATTTAGTATTACAATACCACAACTGAGACTAAGGATAGATCCAGTAAAAATAAAGGAATAATGCTCTTATCCTGATATCTGCATTATATTTTTAGTTTTTTTTTTTATTGCTATGGATGCTACATGAAAGAATTTCCTGTGTAATGATAATGATTGCAATATCTTACCTCCTTTACTCACATCCTCCTTACTGGAAGACCTTGAAAACAGCTTGGTCAGGCTGGAGGCTGAAGCTCTCATTTTCTTCCTCAGAGACATGGTGGGAGTATCTGGCTTCATTATCTCTCCTAGCGTAGGTCCTAACTCAGTGTTCTCCAGTTGTGCGTAGGAATGGCCAGTCCAGGACTGCCTGCGGAAGATCTTCAGCAGTCCCAGCTTGGGTGATTTTCCTGTAGGTAGCTGGACTTCAAGGGCAGGAGCAGATGCATGCCTCTGGAGGCCCTGGCCTTCCTTCTTGTCTTTGGCCCTGGGAGGCCTCTCTGGAGCCTGGAGAGACGAAAGGCTGGGACTGGGACTGGGCGTTAGTGATATATCCACGAAACCTCTGCTGTTTGCACGTAAGTTGGGGTTGGAGCGTGTGCGGTTCCTCGGTGGTGCCTGGGGAAATGAGCTTCTGGGTTTAACTTCTTGGAATGAGGAGCGAGGTGATGGTGAAGTCAGAGGCTCCCCCTGATCGTCATACCCTTCACTCCCTCCTGATCTGTATCTTTCTCTCAGATGACCATGACTCAGCTCCTCATAAGAGCCAAGTCTACTTGAGGACTCTGAGCCACCATGCTCCTGAATAGACGACTCAGTCAGGGAACCCTGGGAGCCAGCAAAAGTGTCTCCTTCTGTCTGCTCCTGATCCAGCCTTAGGCTCCGTCTGTCTCCAGCAAAGAGGCTTAAGGGACCAGAAGTACCACCAAGTGTGCGAGTTCCTTGTATGGGTGCGACAGAGCCCCTTCTTCTTGCGGGTCGCCGAGGGACTGGAATGGCCAACAAGTTTTTCCCACCCACTTCATCATCTGTGAAATCTTCCTTCAGACTCTGAGTGCCTTCTTCGTCACCTGGCTTTGTGTGCTTGGGTGAGCTGGGAGATCGTCGAGAATACTCATCAAGAGACCTGCTCCTCCTTTGAGGTGATATCATGGTGTGGGCGAGGCCGACTCCACTGTCAAAGGAACAGGACTTCTGTATTGTGGGCTGGATAGATGCCCGTCTCTGGCCACGGTTGGTCTCTGTCTCATCCTCCACATATTCAATAAGAGGTTCATTTAGGCGTCCTGACAAGCTTCTCCGGAGTGGCTTGCGACCTCTTTCCTGCTTTTTGGCCTGGAATTTGTCCCGTAATGTCATGTGTCTGGCAGACATGGGGGAAAGCTGATGGGAGGTGCTATAGAAAGTGCTTCGGATGACGCTGCCCCGAGGGATTCGACCTCCATCACTCCCTGATCCCTCATCTCCGTCAGACAGATAGAGGGATGGACTACTGTCCTTGCTGAACCTACGCTCCCTCTGAGGTGTGTGTTGGTACGACACCTCTGATGATGCAACTGACTGCCTACTTATACTCCGCTCTAGTACACTCCTCCTTCCTAGCATCTCCCCATCCTCTTCCTCCCCTAATGTCACATCGTCTTCCTCCTCTCCATCTAGGTTGAGTTTGGCAAAAGGCTCAGGGATCTGTGCTCTCTCCATCAGAGGGTCAATGTCCTCCTCTGTTTCTTCCTCCTCCTCAGTTTGGCTGCAGTGTTGGAAAAAGTCCCAAGAGTCAGCCTCATCATACTCAGACGATGAGCCACTGCTCACAGAGGTGCTGCTGTGTTCCTGGGGCTCACGGGGCAAAGTCACTGCAGTCTCTCTGAGAGGAGCATCCAGCAGCTCAGGGATGGGCCTCAATGTGAGCACTGAACCAACACAAGTCAAAGAACGCTGGGGAGATGGGAAAGATTCAGGTGAAGACAGGTTTAGATAATAGATTTTCTTTTAAGGCAATTACAGGATCCACTGTGAATTCAACAAGATAATCATATTAAACTCCTCAATCATCAGCATTACAAGAAACCAATTAGTGCCTTTTCCCTCAGAGATTGTGGTTTCAATGAAAGATGATGTGCCAGAGAGGTAACTCACCTGCCATTTTCTTTTTTGGATGAAGGCTTTCAAACTCTTTGTGTTGATTTCATCAGTATCTTCGCCTGCATGTTCATCCTGAATGTAGTTACAATGATTTGTGGGTTTAATTTTGTTCATAGGTTGTATACAACAAAGCTTGAATAAAACAACAATTGTGCTGTTTTTTGTCTCACCTGGAACCATTCGTGGCTCAAGCACTCAAAGGCAGATGGACGCTTCCTACAGTAGGTGGAGGAACATTGGGAGTGGTCAAACGTGTACTATATTGCACCTTTTGCCACACCTAAGAGTGAGGTTAAGCTGTACTCAGCACTTTGAGAACACCTCTACATAACAGTAGCAATGTAAGAATTTCAACCACTGAAGATTAGAAAAACATTTTCAGCTAATCTTTCAACATTGAATCAGATGACTAGTACAGCCATCAAGAATCAGCAGCACAGTCTATGCAGCTTTATGCAGCTTTCAGCCACTTTTGGGCACATTATTTTATTTAGCCAGTTGGTTGAGCCCCTCTACAGTAGATCTTACTTTTGACTGAGTATTTCTTTAAATAATAAATCTAGACAATGTTTTTTAGTGGAATCAGAATAGGCATTTATATAACTGTAACTGATGCTCATCATGCTATGACATTTGCACAAACTTTGCAAGGAAACAACTGTGATGATTTTACAATTTGGTGTGTGACTTGATGTTTGGATAAGTGACAGTGTAAGGAATGCTGGAACAGGTTTCCTACTCTGGATCTGGTTGAAGGAGCATGTGGAGAAAGTCCTGGGCCTCGGGGCTCCTGTACATGACATCAGGGGCATCCCAGTTCAGTGTCCCTTCGCCTACCCTCAGCAGTGTAGCACGATCCGTCTCACCCACAAAAGGGCATCGGCACACCAGACTATCATGAGAAAGAATGACATGCATAGCTAAAAGAGACTTGCATACAACCTTTTGATATAATGTATACTGAAATGTTTGAGGCCATTATCAAAAGTGCAGTGATACATACCATAGATAGGTTATAACACCCACAGACCTGACAAAGAGAATAGTAAATATTTCTGTTATGTCATCTCATTTTACTGAACAATTTACAATAGAATACAGTTTATAATTTTTAGGTTTAAATTCATTTCAAATTATAAGTATTCTTTATTATCTGCTTGTTGCACTAGATGGTCTACCTATGTACATACATACATACTTAAAGCATCAGCAAATTTGTCACAGAAAAACATTATTTTACAAAATAAATATAGAAAACTGATAATGTATAAAACTTTTGGCACTGATTGTGATTTCCTGGGTGGTAAACCTTATCTACCAGCTAGCCACATCGCTAGTTAAACTCACCAAATATCTGTGGCCACAGTAACTGGTTCTTGGTGAATAATCTCAGGTGCAACAAACTCTGGTGTACCAAACATGCTGTATTGGTGCCTGGATGTGTCTATTTCCTGGCAGAAGCCAAAGTCACATATCTTGATCTCATCTCTCGGTGGGTACACCATTAGGATATTCTCAGGCTGAAGGGAGTATAAATAGAAATTAAATTAGGAGTTGCATGTAAAATAGTGCCACTGACAATAATGCAATGTTGTTTGGACCCAAAATCTCACTTTAATGTCCAGATGCAAAATGTTCAAGCTGTGAATGTGACCAACTCCCTCAAGGATTTGCTGGATGTATGATTGAACCTGAAATGAAAATATAAGATATTTGTCAAGAGTCATACAACATATTTACAAGAAAAAATGATTTTGTGGGGGAAAAATGTAATCTTTTACCTCTCTCTCTGAGACTGATCCTCTCAGTAAAAGATGATCCACAAGTCCATGAGAACAACAGCTAGAAATTGTGTTAAGGAACAAACTAAACACACTGTGAGGAAAAAGTGGTGATTATATCATGACATTTAGAAGGAAGGATACATTTCTGTGATTAGCACCAGCGTGCGTCTGGTGCAAAAGAAATCCAGCAGACAGGCCACTCTGGGATGAGCCAGACGGGAGAGCAAGTCCCTCTCCTGGAAGGACCTGGTCCGAGTGCTGCTCCGCAGAGGCAGGAACTTGGCAGCAAAGACTTCACCTGTCCTTCTGTGGATTACACGTTTTACTACCCCAAATGTTCCCCTAAAACACAGAGAGAGATGAAGATGGTTATATCAAATCTGGGAGATCATGGGCAGCTTGGATTATGTCAATATGAAGCATGGCTTCACCTTCCAATTTCCTCATGGACATCATAGACAGAGAATAGCTTCCTTCTCTTCCCCAGTTCCACCTCTCTCTCCTGAGACTCCAGTGGACCTACAGAGAGACCATATAATTTGAAAAACTGCCTGTCTTCCTTACAACAACATAATTATGTAACATGCTTTACACCTAAGTTACACTGATCATTAATCTAAATAAGGTTTTGCAGTTAGAACTTATTATTTTATCAACGTACTGATGAGTAGCAGTGCATGCTGTTGTCTCACCTTCCTCCACTGTGAGCTGAGCCTGGCATGAGGCACGCCCAGAGTCATTGTAGGAGAAGCAGGTGTATATGCCACTGTCTTCACCCTCAGGGCACACTATGGTCACTGAGCAGCGGGCACCATGCTGTACTATTTCCACATTCTCATTGGCTGTGAGTTCCTCTCCATCCTCCAATCACAGAAGAGAGAGTTATAATCAGGATAGATGTACCAATCCCTTTGGTTTACAAACTTTGGTCAAATATTTTACATTGTGACCATTTAAAAGGATGTGATGACCTTCTGCGTATCGAGTGGAGGTTTATTAATTCTCAGAGCAGGCAGTGTGGCTGAAATCTATTTAGTATTATACAAGAAAAAATATAAACTAAAAAGAAATCAACAAATATATGAACAAAGAAATGTGTTTTTTTTTGTGAATTTCATAGTATGAGTTTGTAAATTGTGTTTCCATATTGAAAGAGGGTTTTGCTCTCAACTGGCCTTTCCTTAGTTAATTATAAGTAAATGGAAATCATATTAGTAACTTTCATGGTAGGACTAAGAGTTTTCTATCCCCTATATCATGTTTCACCCCTATCCCAAAGTATCAGGTGACCAACTCCCTCGGGTGGGAACAGTGCTCTTACCTTGTACCACTGTATTTTAGGGGTAGGCCTTCCTGTGATGATGGCAGTAAATGTAGCTGGTTGGCCAGGCTCTACACACAGGTCCTCAGTAGGTACCTGGATGGAGGGAGGCGCTGAACAGGAAATGAGAGCACTTAGTGATCATACAAAGTTTGATAATAATCACACTCTTATGTTAAAGAGACAAGAATACCATCTGTAATATCCTGCATTGGCTCTGCGATGTAGATCTCCTCTTCCTCTTCCTCTAGATAATACAGAGGCTGCTGTACAGCCCGATCCATGGATGTAGAAGCAGGAACAGTCTCTTCAGTGCTACACTCAGTTCTGGAGACAAAGAAAAGATAAAAAGGAAAAGGTGGTTATTAAATACAACTGATCAAGTCAGTAAATAACATTTTTTTAAATATATATTCACAAAACAACTTCACTGATTCTAAAATTTACTTTTTGTACTTCTCAGTTTTAATGTCACAAATGTAGAAATTACTATTACTCTATATAATAGAGACTTTTATTAACCACTGACAAAATTTGCCAGGTTGTTAGTGTAGTGCATTGACTTTAGAGGAAGGAAAGGAAGGTCAATACAACAATGTTAGTACTGAACTCACTGTTCACTGTATCCAGGAGGGAAGATCGTCTTAGCAACAGTGGTGGGGTTGAAGTCTGTTTGTAACCATTTCTTCACAAAGGCAGTGGACCAGCCCTCTGAGTCTGCATCTATGACAAACAAAATACCACTCAGCAGGAATTTAAGAGTTAGAGGCTAAAAATAAGTATATATTTAAAAATATATATCTTAAAGAATTATCACTTTGCCTTGACTGTTCTGTATGTATACTATATCATTGAAAAAGTACATTACCTTACAGACCAGGAGCAGTAATAATGCATTTCTTACCTCTGGACTTCAGGGTTTAACTCAACTAACCCACCACATCAACAGGACATGGGCACATGCCCACTCCTGCAGGGACCACCTGCCCAGCACATGACCATCTTGTATTTGTCGGAGTGAAGAGTTAGCTGGGCATGCGTTGGCAAGAGGAAAAAGTGGAATGTTGAGCGATTATTTGTTATCATGACAATGATGACTTACATGGAATGGTCCATGTGAGGAACTTCCTGCTTTAGGAATAGTAGAGGGAAGATGGAAAATCATGTAGGTTATAGACAATGGAAGGGCAAACATGGTGAACCGGTGTCCAAAAGCCAGAAATAATATATATGTGATTGAGACAACTTTGTAGTGCATGTGAAGTAAATCATACTGTATTTCAAACTTACAATAAGTTTTCATCAGCAACAGTGAATTTGGTTGAATTCTATACTACTCTATGTTACTACTTCTATTGATTTCCGTTTGTGATAATAACAGTGGTAAATTAATAGAACAGTTGGAAAATCACTTTATAATTTAGGACAATAATATCAGTGATTTCTATCTCTTTATCTAAATCACAGCTGTTAGTTGTGGCACCTCAGTGGTTCGGCTGACTTTTGGATCCTAAAGTCAGTTTAATGGAGGAAGAAATGATCTAGTCTGTTTCAATCCATGCCTTCTGTGGAAAGTGGAAACATGATGAAAAACACAAAAACATTCCATACAATGAATGTATCAATGTCTTTTCATGGGTGAGGATGCTAGGAAGTACAGTATGGTGTCTATGTTGAACGGTAGCCACTAGATCCCACTGGGTTATGGCAACGGAAGGTTGTTTAGACATAGTTATGGTTAAGTTTGAGGGTTGTTTCTCACATGACTGCCATGTGACCTTAACAACTCTTGAGGCTTGAATTACAAACAAACTCACATGCACTAACATGCTCACGCGGTCGGACCGGCTATCAGAACCAAGAACAGAGAAGCTCGGATAACAACACACTCAGAGGGAGTGTGACTTCATTCACTGCTCAGGTCGCCATTACTCCACTATATCTTTACATAGCAAATAGTTTTTTGCTGACATCAAGTGAGGCTCAATGTCATTTGCACCTTTAATCTTAGTTCAGAGATGAGTTCAGAATGGTGGTCTGGGAGATTGGTTAGTCACTGATATTTGCATTCAACAGAGACACAGACAGTGTGCAGTTATGAATTTTACTGTGTATTTCTCATCAAATGCTTACTTTTAAGTTGAATGAGTAAGACAATTACTCATCTCAAATTACAATATTAGTGATGGAAAAGTGAGAAATGGATGCAAAGTGTGTTTTATCTCATGCATACCACCATATAATGCAGTTAATAGTTGTGAGACCACATTCACTGTACTGTACAGCTCCTTTTTCTGTTTCATCTTTTTGGCATTCACTCCATGCCCAAATCCCTGGGGATCTAGTGACAACTGGTATGGTAGTTGACATGAGTGTGTGTGAAATGGGAAGAAGGAAAACATGAGTAAAGTCTCAAAATGGTATAAACTTGATAAAATGGATGAATGGTAGTGGTTGAAAGTGGAAGTTGATGCAAACTGTTGCAGCATGTTGTAAAGTGAAGACATGTCACATGATGTGATGCAAAAATGGGTGACGGGATAAGGAGTGAAGTGGACTGAGGTGAAACCCGGACCATGGCATGTGCTTACACCCTTCTCAAACAGAGCTGAACTAGTGAAAGTGTGGAGCATCCGCATGAAAACCCTTTCATGGTTTTCCATGCTCTGTGGAGGATATTTACCTTCAGCAGCTCTGGCTGTCATACCTTTAGGAGGTAAATCCTGTGGTTGGTCGTTCTCAATGTCAATCGGTGGTACATAAGCGGGGCACAGTCCTGCCTTGCACTTCACGCAGCCAAACTCATTCCAAAGCTAAACACAACAAAATATTTGATACACTGTATCATAAAAGAAGATCTCTGACTTTAATTAAGCCAATAATTATGATACACTGTAGATTATATAGATACGGGTATCATACCTCACACTCATACTGTCCAATATCTGCCTCTGTTGCACTGATGACCGTTAGAGACAAGATTCCACTCCGAGCGTCGTTCAGGACCAAATATTTTTGCTTGTCAGTCAGCTCTCTGCCATCTTTCAACCACCTGCCAAGCCAAAAGATGAGTGCGTTTGGCACATAAAATGACCAAAAAAAAATTACATTACAATTACTGTGTTGCCATACTGTACCTGATTCGTGGTAGAGGAGCGGTGAGGGTGGAACAAGTGAACTGGATATCCTCTCTCTCTATCAGACAAGCACTCTCCAGCCGACTCACAAATCTGGGGGGAGCTGGAGAGAAGAACAAATTCAGTAAAATGTCATTAGTGCCCCTAGGAAAGTTTAGATAGACCAGAAAACAAGAAGTAGTGGAGTGGTGCACGTGTTTGTAGTAGTATTATTGATAGCACATAGTGGTAGTATAGCAGTTGTAATCGTAATAATACTACTAGTAGTAAAAATATGAGTGATAGTGTGAAATTTCATTCATCTTACTCAACTCAACTCCACTTAACAAGCTTTTTCTGGAGCTTTCAACTGCATCTCATGGTATTCCTCAGCAAAAATGGTAGTAGATTGTACTCAAACCACACAATGAAGCATCAATTTGTATGGCTGCACGAATGCAAACCATGGTGCTGCTAAAAAGCAACATACATGCTCAGCAGTGGTAGTAGCAAATTTGTTGTAGAAGCAGTATTGTCGGTAGCATAGCAGCAGTAATTCAGTAGTAGTCGTAATATGAAGAAGTACTAGTAGTAATATTATGGGATCCCATAGCTGTCATGTGTTTCTCTGTGTCGGTGCAGTTACAAAGAAACACCTCTGGAGTAACACACCAGTTTGTGCACAGGTACATCCACAGACTCACCTTGCACCACAACCTTAGCCAGAGTGCCTGTACTGCCCATGCTGCTGGTAGCATAGCACGCGTACTGTCCAGAGTCTTCTGCAGTAAGGCTGTCCAGGATAAGGCAGCAGGTACCTGTCCGGTCTGCTGTAATGATGTGACGGGGGTCGTCCTCCAAAGGAAGGCCATCTAAGGAGTATACATTAGATTCTTACTGTGAAACATTATTGTTGTTATTATTATTATTATTATTATTATTATTATTATTATTATTATTATTGTTATTATTATCATCATTATCATTATCATTATCATTATCATTATCATTATCATTATTATTAATCTGATAAGAATTATTTTCATTTACTCCCAGACAACACGCACAACAACACACCTTCACTTTCAGGCCATAAACTGCACAGAACCTACTGATAATATGTAAATACATATTTAAAAAACCCTTTTCTGACCTTTGAGCCAGCTGACTTCTGGTTTGGGCGATCCTGTGACCTTGCAGCTCAGTTTGATTGTCTGTCCTATCTTTGTTGTGCAATCAGACAGCTGTGATTCAAACACTGGCGGGCCTGTTAATCAACACAAAAACAAATACAGAAATCACACACCAAACATTTGGTGAAAATGTTTGACATATCACAACTTTAAAAATATTTCACCCCTCAACAATCGTGAGAATACAGGACAAGACCAGTGGGTTCAAAATGTCAGAAGTCAAGGTAATCCTCTATCAGCTATTGTATTTTGAACAATACTGACTGGAAATAGGAAGAGAAAGATTTAATAATCTTATAATAATTGTCAAACTTGACGTGGTGTTGACTTCCCTTCACACTTACTGTTAGTAGGCAGGCTAGAACGTTGTTGTAGCTCCTTCAGATCTTTGAGCCAGGAGAGTTTAACCAGTGTGGAGCGGCCCTGCAGTGTATACCTCCGCATTGAGCCCCTGTGCTCATGCCACAACCCCCAAGACTTTTCATCTCCACCCAAACTCTCCTTTATTTCCACATCATTCAGCTGGGTAGATCGCAAAAGAAAGAATGACAAAGACGGGAGAGTGGGAATGTGAGGTCAAAAGGTGGAAAAAGCTGTGAGAGTACACAGATGTACAGTAATTGTCATCATGTGTGTCTTTTTAGTATTGGTTCACACTGGAAAGTAGAACAAGTCAGAAAAGTTAGATGTTACCTTCATTTTATTCTTGAAGGTGTAGGTATCACAGTTCATGCCGGTGTCTTTTTTCAGCTTACAAAGTACAATACATTCCTTGAAGAGAAAGACTTGTCTCTGATGCCCTCTAGAGGTTGTTTTCATTTCAGGAGATTCTTCCCACACTGTGAAGACTCCCTGGAAGGAAAACAGCAAGCAAGAACCATATTTTTATCATGTCAGGTGTCATGACTTGAGGCTGATAATTCTTGAAGTAATTTTTGTATTTTTAGATATAGAAGTGTTAGGTAATATTGTGGAACAAAGTTATGAACTTGGTAATAGAAAAGAGGGCCTTATATGATATGAAAACATCTGTACTGACCTGTCGCACAGGCTCGCCCAGGGCAATGAGAGGTGCTGGGTAGTTCTCAATGAGGGAGACCTGGTGCAGGTTGTCAGACCTCCAGGGTAGACAGGACACCAGAGAGAAGGCATCCTCCAACAGACAACAGCTCTGGCCACTCTTTGCTTTGTTCTTGATGAACTCCTGCCAATAAAATTTCCATTTACAGTCCAGGCATTCAGCTGACACTCTCAAGAAAGAACTTCAATGTGTGCAACAACAAAATAAGCGTAAATGCTTAGAGTTAAGTTGAGACAAATATCTGATATGCAAATATTGAGAGGGTTGCAAAGAAATACTTCTTAATGTATGAATAATACATCTTTAGGCAATGCTAATATCATGCTGACGTTAAAGAGGTTTCACACACATATTTGTACTGACTTTCAGTAAAGCCTGGTACGTCTGAATCCTCTCTACTGGTCTCTGAAGGAAGGTAATGACGTCCATGACAGGAGCCTCAGGCTTATCAGAATCTGTTAACTCCTGAAATGTAATGAGCAACATATTAAAGAAATTACATTAGATAAGTGTCATAATGTTGCTATTCAGCACCTTAGTTTCCACAATCTGAGTGTTAATATTTATTTTAAATCCTGGTGGGACATACTTTGAAATACTGTTGGATAGCCTTGTCAGAGATGCAGGCCTCTGCTTGTGCTTGTCCCACCATGTAGTGAAGATACTTTTCAAAGTCTTCAGTGCGCTTGATGAGATGCATAGCAATATCATCATCTGTGGCACAATCTTTCAGTTTGGGAAGAATGGACCTGAGACAGCATAAAATAATACTAAGTTCAAAAGAAGATTAGACAGACAGCTACTGTACATTCATTGTTGTTCTTCTTAAAATTATATTAAAGAGGAAAGAAAGGTGAATACACTGTAGGAAAAAAACACACTACAAACATCTATGGATTGAGTATAGACATACAATTAATTTCTGACTGAATGATGATTTTTTGGTAACAGAGTTTGATAGTACAACATGCAAATAAATAATACATAATAACATATTCAAAAGAGCATATATTAATTATGAACAATACAGTACAAGTACAATACACATGAATGTGTGTATTACCCCTCATGTAGAGACACAATGTCCTTGATATTCCTGAAGATGATCTCTTTCTGGTTGAGGATGTTAATGGGGACATGGCGACTAGAGTCCAAATAATTTAGCTGGTGAGAGGTGAACACCTTCATCTCCTTCACAAACTCCTCCTCTCCATCAATCAGGCCTTGGATCAGTTGGCTAAAGAAAGCATTATTTGTTTTATTGTGAGATTTGTCAAATAAATGTATCTATTGCTCTGTTACATTCTTTCCAGTTTATTTAACTTCAGTATATATATCAGTATATAATGGTAGAATGACTGACCTCAGCGTTCTCCTGTACTCTTCTCCGGTGGATCCAATTCCATCAAGATCCTCTTGAGGTGCTCTCAATTGTGGGAAGGTCTCCTGTTTAAAACAGCAATTATTACTAAAAGATTATTTTTCATTACCTGGTTAATCTTTGAGTTGAATTTGATGTTTCTATTGACAGTATTACACCACAAATTAACATGATTATTGTTTCAGAATATGGCATATTTGCTCAATACTGGAATTGACATCTGAATTTTCAAATTCTACCTTTCTCTTCTTCTCCAGGTAGGCTGGACACACCCACCCCTGTCGTGCAGGGTTGGTTTTGGTGGGTTTGGTCCTCACCAGCCATCTGTCAGGATGAACAGAGTCCAGGACCTCTACATACTGGCCCTCCTTCAGAATAAAACTATCCTTATTTCCACTGATAGGACTGCAGTCAGCTCGAGCCACATACATTTCAAATGTCTAAAGGAATTAAAAAGCAAAAACATTACATCATTTAGGGCTCATACAATCAAATGTGCACTGTTAATTCACATTTATTACAATAATGATTATAGAGCACACAGATTAGGTCCATAAATACAGTACTGTTCATCCTGTACATCCAAGAAAAAATACCTCTAGTCTATCCTCTTCCCCTTCAGACTCTGATCCAGAAACAGTACTAACTAAGGGGGTGTGGGCACGATGGTGCTTAGGAGATGGTGTCCTCATTTTGCCCTCTTGGGCTCCTATAAATTACAGACAAAGATCGTTTTAGTATACCTGATAGGAACCTGGGAAGAAGTAGTGGAAAGGTGATAAATAGTTAAAAACAATAACGAAAGAAATCAACATTGCTGACCTTTGACCTTCAATAGGCTCTTAGGAGGTTGTGGAGCAGCTATCTGCTCTTTACTGTCTTTTGGAGGCACTTGGTCTGCTGCTTTTGGTTCGTCCCTGTGACAATATTTGTACATATTTTGGCCATCTTCATGAGCACAAGATTTTTAAAAAATTGTAATAAAATTCAGACAACAATACAAATCTTTCCCATGCTCTCTGACCTTGGTATAGTTGGACTGATTTCAACAGGTTCCATTATATCTGGAGCAGTGTCATAATCAGAGGGACTCGACACTGTTGAAAGCAGGGTTTAAAACATGAAAATCATAAGCACAAAACCATTTGTTTAATTATTACAGCTCAGGTATAAATGTGTTACTCACTGGAGCTGGCAGCAATGAGTGAGGATCCTCTCCTCTGTTGGAGGTTCATCTGAGTATCCTGCTCCATCAGATTGTAGGCCTCCCACAGAGAGACGTTCAAACTTTCTACATAGTTCGCAGCATCTGTAGTTGAAGTGGGTACCTGGGCTTGAGTCTGAGGCAGATTCTGAGTCTGTGTTGTGACCTGTGCCTCAGGCTTCAGCGGGGCAAGTTGCAGAGGTGTAATGGCTGCAAGAGGTGGGTGTACAGGCTTCTGGACAACTGTTATGTTTCCATTGTAAGAGGTCACACCAAACTTATTCATCACCTCACATGTATAGATGCCACTGTCATTGTTGGTCAGTTTAGTGATCACTAGAGTGCATACACCATTCTCTGTTGTCTCAATGCGGTATTGCTTATCATTAGTGATTTGTTGGCCGTTTTTCAGCCAACGCACTGTGCTGGGTTTTCCTTCTACAACACACACTAGAGTGACTGTACTGTTAAGATCTGCACTCTGGTTTTTAAAGACCTCTTTAAAGGCCGGTCGCATGTCTTTGCGGGTTTTGTAGCCTTTAAAGGCAGCCTGGATCTTAACTGCAGCCTCTTGCATTTGTGGTTCATCTTCAGGGCTGATGTCAATCTCAGGGGCGGCCTCCTCAGATGGGAGGGTCCTCTGGAGTACATTAACTGGAGGAAGGGTTGACGGTTGAGTTGACCTTTCAGCAAAAGAGTCAATGGGTCGGACATCGCTGTGGATCGCTGGTATCTCAGTCAAAGCTTCTGAGAAAGTTTCATCTTCAGAAATATAAAGAAGAGGAACGTTTTCTGTCGTCTTTGTTGTTTGTCGTTCTTCCTCCCTTCTCATCGGCTCGACTGCCAGTATCATTTCCCGGTCCACTTCAGGTTCTTTTCTCATGGGTTTTACTGGTTGTTTGATCGGCTGTTTAGTGATAGCATCCTTCTCTGCAGCTTTCCCATGTTGCCTCAGTTTCTCAGGTATTTCAATGTCTGTTGTTACTGGCTGGTTTCTCTCAAAGCTCGGTTTCTCTACAACCTCTTGTTTCAAAGGCCATATTGCCTGTTTTATTGGCTCATCTTCAGTTGTTTTCACCATACTTCTTGTCAGCTGTTGTTCATCTTGATCTGTTTCGGTGTCCCTCGATGATTGTTTTTCCATTCTACCCTTTGCTTTGCTTTTTGTCCTCACGGGTGGTTTCGGAGGGACAAATTCAGCCTCTTTATCTACAGGCTTTTCTGGGAGTTTTACTGCACATTTGTCCAGCTGATTTATAGAAGGCACTTGTTTCACTGGCATTTTCTCTCTCTCTGCCTCTGTGGACACTTGTAGTTTAATGCTGTCTCTCTGTCTAAGGTCTTCTTCAGAATCATTTACTGTAGTGTTTAATGATTGGGGAATGATCTCCTCAGTTTCCTTTTGAACATATTTAAGTGGTTCCCTTCCCCCTGATACCTTTACTTTAGATCTTACTGGTGGTTTCAAAGGCTCTTCTTCTGTCTTGTTTATTTCACATTCCTGAACTGTAGACTTCACTTCTTGTTTCTTCATTGTTTCCTCCCCAATTAGCTTTTCTAGTGGTTTCACAAGCTGTCTTTCATCCTCACTGTTCTTCCACAGGACTGTTCCTGGCTGGCTCACCTTCTTCTCCACTTCCCCTTTTTTCTCTAAAGGTTTTCCTGGTTGTTTTGAGCTCTGTTCAACTTCAGGTTTCTTTTGTTCACCCACAGTGAACACCCTGTCTGACTGACTTACTTCATGGTCAAGCTTGACTAATTTCTCCAGGTTTCTTTCTGGTTGTCTCTTCTCTATGAAAACTTCACTTTCCACATCCGAAGGCCGAGCTGGCTTTTCCACTTTCCCGCCATCCTTCTCAAGTAATGTCACTGGTTTGTCAGCTTTCTTGTACACATCACTGTCTTTGTCCTCATTCCTCTCCAGCTGTTTTTCATTCTGTGCAACATCAAAGTCTTTCTCCATAGACCTTGCAGGTTGGATCCCGTTTTGGTCTTGGTTACTCTCTCTCTGAATAGACTGTATAGGCTGTTTTAGGTCAAACATGGGTTCCGTATCTTTTTCTGAAATTGTGATAGATGCTTTTCGCATCGCCCTCTTCTTGGGCACTGGAGGAACGGGTTTGGCGTCTGAGAGGCCAGGCTGCTCGTTCTCTGGAGTAGGAGTTGGTTCAGAAACAGTGCCCTTTGCCTGCGGCAGTATTGTGGGAGGCTCTGCCTTTGGTGGAGCAGGTTGTAGTGCTAGGCAAGAGAATGAAAAAAATTTAGAACTGATTTATGCATGGTGGAAGTTGGAAAAAAGAAAATGAATAAACTCATCTTGCCCTGTAAAATTTCCAATCAGGTATCTAAATGCACACACCTTTTACTGACACAGTTGCAGTGGTCTCTGCACTTCCTGCTTGACATGTATAGCTGGCACTGTCCTCTGGACTGAGATCTTTGATGTGGAGCTGGAGGAGGCAGCCATCCTGCTTCATCTCATACTTCCTGTTTGCTCTCAGTGGCAGTCTGTTCTTCTTCCATTGAACTGACACCCCGGGTTTAGACAGCTCACAGTACAGGGAGGCTGTACCTCCTTCCTCAGCCTCTACGCTTTGTAAGTCTTCCGTGAATAAAGGTGGGAGCTCTGCAAAATAGGAAAGGATTGGAAAAAACTGGATTATTCAGTTTTTAGTATAGTAGGAAAATGCTTGAGACCTAACCAGAAGGAGACAAAATTAAGACCTTAGAGGCAACTTACATTTGTAGACATTCAAATTGCAATTTAAGTAACAAAATACAAACCAATAACTTTAGACAAATAGGAAAGTACTTAAAATTTTGTTGTGTAGATACAAGAGAATAAAAAAAAAATTTAGAACTGATTTATGCATGGTGGAAGTTTGAAAAAAGAAAATGAATAAACCCATCTTGCCTTTTAAAATTTCCAATCAGTTATCTAAATACACACACCTTTCACTGTCACAGTCACAGTGGTCTCTGCACTTCCTGCTTGACACGTATAGCTACCACTGTCTTCAGGTTTGAGATCCTTGATGTGGAGCTGGAGGAGGCAACCATCTTCTGTCATCTCATACTTTCTGCTGGCTCTCAGTGGAAGCCTGTTCTTCTTCCATTGCACCGGCACTCCAGGTTTGGACAGTTCACAGTGCAGGGAGGCCTCACCTCCCTCCTCAGCCTCCACACTTTGTAATTTTTCCTTGAAGAATAACGGGAACTCTGGGAAAGTGGGAAAGATTGAACATAATTATACAAATTTGGTGAATTGCAAAAATGTTTGCGATCTAACCAGAACAAAACAAAATTGTATTTTTTTAATACATACAATATCAGGACGTTTTCGCCCTCGTATAGTGTAGATGGTGGGTTTGCAATACAAGCAACATAAAAGAGAGTTTATTACTATCACTGAACTGTTCATTGCAATGCAAACTAGCAAATGGAAATACCTTTTACAGACACACTTGCAGTGGTCTCTGCATTTCCTGCTTCACATGTGTATCTCCCGCTGTCCTCAGGTTTGAGATCCTTGATGTAGAGCTGGAGGATGCAGCCATCCTGCTTCATTTCATACTTCCTGCTGGCTCTTAGTGGCAGCTTGTTCTTCTTCCATTGCACTGACAACCCAGGCTTAGATACCTCACAGTACAGGGAGGCTGTACCTCCCTCCTCAGCCTCTACGCTTTGTAAGTCCTCCGTGAATAAAGGTGGGAGCTCTGGTAAAAATGGTTAAGGATTGGAAAAATATTATTTTACATCTTTAGCATCGTGGTAAAGGGGAAAACAACATTATTTTACTTAATGCATAGAGTACCGAGACTTTTTTTAGCCAATTCACACTGTAGATTACATTGAATTGCTCTCTGCCAAATGCACACACCTTTCACTGACACGGTAGCAGTGGTCTCTTCACTTCCTGCTTGACATGTGTAGCTGCCACTGTCCTCAGGTTTGAGATCCTTGATGTTGAGCTGAATGAGGCAGCCATCTTGCTTCATCTCATACTTTCTGCTGGCTCTCAGTGGCAGCTTGTTCTTCTTCCATTGCACCGGCACTCCAGGTTTGGACAGTTCACAGTACAGGGAGGCCTCACCTCCCTCCTCAGCCTCCACACTTTGTAAGTCTTCCTTGAAGAGTGGAGGGAGCTCTGAAAAAATAAGTGCAGAATAGAAAATCATTGTACACCTTTAGCGAAATGGGACATACTTGAAGCCTAACAAAAATTTAACAAAATTGTATATGATAGTAGAGAAATTATCAAGACTTTTCAGCCAACTTAGGATGTAGATGGTGGGATTGCAATATTGGCAACTTAGCACATACCAGAAACTTCAGAAAACATCAGGAAAATGCTTGTATGCAGTACTAACACTGAATTGCTCACTGCCAAATACACACACCTTTCACTGTCACAGTCACAGTGGTCTCTGCACTTCCTGCTTGACACGTATAGCTACCACTGTCCTCAAGTTTGAGATCCTTGATGTGGAGCTGGAGGAGGCAACCATCTTCTGTCATCTCATACTTTCTGCTGGCTCTCAGTGGAAGCCTGTTCTTCTTCCATTGCACTGGCACTCCAGCTTTGGACAGTTCACAGTGCAGGGAGGCCTCACCTCCCTCCTCAGCCTCCACACTTTGTAATTTTTCCTTGAAGAATAACGGGAACTCTGGGATAATGGGAAAGATTGAACATAATTATATAAATTTGGTGAATTACAAAAATGTCTGCGATCTAACCAGAACAAAACAAAATTGTATTTTTTTAATATATACAATATCAGGACTTTTTAGCCATCGTATAGTGTAGATGGTGGGTTTGCAATACAAGCAACACAAAAAATGTTTATTGCTATCACTGAACTGTTCATTGCAATGTAAACTAGTAAATGGAAATACCTTTTACAGACACACTTGCAGTGGTCTCTGCATTTCCTGCTTCACATGTGTATCTCCCGCTGTCCTCAGGTTTGAGATCCTTGATGTAGAGCTGGAGGATGCAGCCATCCTGCTTCATTTCATACTTCCTGCTGGCTCTTAGTGGCAGCTTGTTCTTCTTCCATTGCACTGACAACCCAGGCTTAGATACCTCACAGTACAGGGAGGCTGTACCTCCCTCCTCAGCCTCTACGCTTTGTAAGTCTTCCGTGAATAAAGGTGGGAGCTCTGGTAAAAATGGTTAAGGATTGGAAAAATATTATTATACATCTTAAGTGTCATGGGAAAAGATGAAAACAATATTATTTTAATTAATGCATAGAGTACCAATACTTTTTTTAGCCAATTCACACTGTAGATTACATTGAATTGCTCTCTGCCAAATGCACACACCTTTCACTGACACGGTAGCAGTGGTCTCTTCACTTCCTGCTTGACATGTGTAGCTGCCACTGTCCTCAGGTTTGAGATCCTTGATGTTGAGCTGAATGAGGCAGCCATCTTGCTTCATCTCATACTTTATGCTGGCTCTCAGTGGCAGCTTGTTCTTCTTCCATTGCACCGGCACTCCAGGTTTGGACAGTTCACAGTACAGGGAGGCCTCACCTCCCTCCTCAGCCTCCACACTTTGTAAGTCTTCCTTGAAGAGTGGAGGGAGCTCTGAAAAAATAAGTGCAGAATAGAAAATCATTGTACACCTTTAGCGAAATGGGACATACTTGAGGCCTAACAAAAATTTAACAAAATTGTATATGATAGTAGAGAAATTATCAAGACTTTTCAGCCAACTTAGGATGTAGATGGTGGGATTGCAATATTGGCAACTTAGCACATACTAGAAACTTCAGAAAACATCAGGAAAATGCCTGTATGCAGTGCTAACACTGAATTGCTCACTGCCAAATACACACACCTTTCACTGTCACAGTCACAGTGGTCTCTGCACTTCCTGCTTGACATGTATAGCTACCACTGTCCTCAAGTTTGAGATCCTTGATGTGGAGCTGGAGGAGGCAACCATCTTCTGTCATCTCATACTTTCTGCTGGCTCTCAGTGGAAGCCTGTTCTTCTTCCATTGCACCGGCACTCCAGCTTTGGACAGTTCACAGTGCAGGGAGGCCTCACCTCCCTCCTCAGCCTCCACACTTTGTAATTTTTCCTTGAAGAATAACGGGAACTCTGGGAAAATGGGAAAGATTGAACATATTTATACAAGTTTGGTGAATTGCAAAAATGTTTGCGATCTAACCAGAACAAGACAAAATTGTAATTTTTTAATACATACAATATCAGGACTTTTTCGCCCTCATATAGTGTAGATGGTGGGTTTGCAATACAAGCAACACAAAAGAGAGTTTATTACTATCACTGAACTGTTCATTGCAATGCAAACTAGCAAATGGAAATACCTTTTACAGACACACTTGCAGTGGTCTCTGCATTTCCTGCTTCACATGTGTATCTCCCGCTGTCCTCAGGTTTGAGATCCTTGATGTAGAGCTGGAGGACACAGCCATCCTGCTTCATTTCATACTTCCTGCTGGCTCTTAGTGGCAGCTTGTTCTTCTTCCATTGCACTGACAACCCAGGCTTAGATACCTCACAGTACAGGGAGGCTGTACCTCCTTCCTCAGCCTCTACGCTTTGTAAGTCTTCCGTGAATAAAGGTGGGAGCTCTGGTAAAAATGGTTAAGGATTGGAAAAATATTATTTTAAATCTTTAGCATCGTGGGAAAAGAGGAAAACAACATTATTTTAATTAATGCATAGAGTACCGAGACTTTTTTTAGCCAATTCACACTGTAGATTACATTGAATTGCTCTCTGCCAAATGCACACACCTTTCACTGACATGGTAGCAGTGGTCTCTTCACTTCCTGCTTGACATGTGTAGCTGCCACTGTCCTCAGGTTTGAGATCCTTGATGTTGAGCTGAATGAGGCAGCCATCTTGCTTCATCTCATACTTTCTGCTGGCTCTCAATGGCAGCCTGTTCTTCTTCCATTGCACCGGCACTCCAGGTTTGGACAGTTCACAGTACAGGGAGGCCTCACCTCCCTCCTCAGCCTCCACACTTTGTAAGTCTTCCTTGAAGAGTGGAGGGAGCTCTGAAAAAATAAGTGCAGAATAGGAAATCATTATACGTCTTTAATGAAACAGGAAATACTTGAGGCCCAACAAAAATTTAACAAAATTGTATATGATAGTAGAGAAATTATCAAGACTTTTCAACCAACTTAGGATGTAGATGGTGGGATTGCAATATTGGAAACTTAGCACATACCAGAAACTTCAGAAAACATCAGGAAAATGCTTATATGCAGTACTAATACTGAATTGCTCACTGCCAAATACACACACCTTTCACTGTCACAGTCACAGTGGTCTCTGCACTTCCTGCTTGACACGTATAGCTACCACTGTCCTCAAGTTTGAGATCCTTGATGTGGAGCTGGAGGAGGCAACCATCTTGTGTCATCTCATACTTTCTGCTGGCTCTCAGTGGAAGCCTGTTCTTCTTCCATTGCACCGGCACTCCAGGTTTGGACAGTTCACAGTGCAGGGAGGCCTCACCTCCCTCCTCAGCCTCCACACTCTGTAAGTCTTTCTTGAAGAATGGAGGGAGCTCTGTAAAAAAGATCATTTTAACCAACTTTTACAAATTTTACACATATAATGCTTAACAAATACTCACCAGACATGTATTTGTAAATATTTTCTAAGTTTGTTCAGACAATCCACTATATATTCTACATTAAGTAGGTGGGCTCACAAAATTAGTGTTGGATTACACAAAGACTACAAACAAACTACACACATCTGTAAATGCACACACCTTTTACTAACACAGTTGAGGTGGTCTCTGCACTTCCTGCTTGACATGTGTAGCTCCCACTGTCCTCAGGTTTGAGATCCTTGATGTGTAGCTGGAGGACGCAGCCATCCTGCTTCATCTCATACTTTCTACTAGCTCTCAGTGGCAGCTTGTTCTTCTTCCATTGTACTGCTACCTCTGGCTTAGATACTTCACAGCACAGGAAGGCTGTACCTCCCTCCTCAACCTTCATGTTCTGCAATTCTTCTTTGAAAAATGGTGGGAGCTCTGGGAAAGATAAGAAACAGAAATTATGTTTAATAATGTTAAAGATATTACAAAGTAATAAAAATATATAAAAATTGAGATATAAGTTGTAGAAAGATGTCAAATAATATAATTAGGTTAATGTTGTATCTCTCGTATGTAATTGGTGAGTGCTTGCTCCATTAGGAAATACAGACTTTCAAGAAGTTTAGATGATCACAAGCAATTATTTGAAAATCACTTAGGTACAGCTGTCTATGTTTTAGAGCTTGTTGACACTGTTAAATTTCTAAGTGCCCACACCTTTCACTTTCACAGTTGCAGTTGTCTCTGCACTTCCTGCTTGACATGAGTAGCTGCCACTGTCTTCAGGTTTGAGATCCTTGATGTGGAGCTGGAGGAGGCAGCCATCCTGCTTTATCTCGTACTTCCTGATGGCTCTCAGTGGCAGCCTGTTCTTCTTCCACTGTACCGACACTCCGGGTTTAGACAGCTCACAGTACAGGGAGACTGTACTTTCCTCCTCAGCCTCCACACTTCGCAATTCTTTCTTGAAGAATGGAGGGAGCTCTGGGGGAAAGGGTTTGGAAAGAAAAAAATGTAAAACTTTTGTAGAAGAGAAACGATATGTGGAGATGTCACCACAGAAGACAAGACGGTAATCTAGTTTAGCATAAAACTAAAGTATTGGTGGTGTTGTGATATAGGACAACACAATAAGTAGCAGACATTCAGACAATGTATGTGTGCTTGACTGCATTCAGTATTGACATTTAAATGTGATGATAAAGTTACATTTGTCATACACATAATAAAACTCCACACACCTTTCACTAACACAGCTGCAGTGGTCTCTGCACTTCCTGCTTGACATGAGTAGCTGCCACTGTCCTCAAGTTTGAGATCCTTGATGTGGAGCTGGAGGAAGCAGCCATCTTGTTTCATCTCATGCTTCCTGCTAGCTCTTAGTGGCAGCCCGTTCTTCTTCCATTGTATCGGCACTCCAAGTTTAGACAGCTCGCAGTACAGAGAGGCTGAATCTCCCTCCTCAGCCTCTACACTCTGCAATTCCTCCTGGAAGAATGGAGGGAGCTCTGGGAAAAAATGTGAGGGAAAAGACAAGATTGGAGACATTCAAGTCGATTCATAGTAACATTTTTTAAAATTGAACTTCTTTTCAAAGAAAGCAGGTCTTCCAACACCCTGTTCATTAGAATGTGTATCATCAATTGACCTTCTTCAAGCAGCATTACTTCATTTTTTACCTGTTACAGTAAGCTTGGCACTGCTCTGCACGTCTCCAGTATCGCAGGAGTATATTCCAGTATCCAGCGGCTCCACATCATGGATCAGCAGTAGGTTGACTTTTCCTTCCTTACGTATCTCGTATTTATCACCATTTTGGAGGGGGATATGGTTTCGTCTCCAGGTTACAGGGGTGGTGAAGTCAGACGTTGTGCAAGACAAAGTAGCTATCTCCCCTTCCATGATCACAGTATCTTCAGGCTTCTCCTCAAATAAAACTAGAATCACATGCCACTTTAGAATGTCAAAGGATAATACAGTGACATAAAATAAAGTAAAGGACTGTACTTCATAAATGTTAGATATGTTGTTCAGTGGGAGCAGTGGAAGGTGATCAAAAGTTATTTAAAAAAAGACATTGCCACCTTGTATCGCTCATGTTTCTACTCACCTTTGGCCTTAGGAACAACTAGCAAACTTGCAGAGGTCCTCTCCTCTCCAACCACAAATGCTACGGTGCCCGTCTCCTCAGGCGTTGTCATGGTGAGGACCAGTCGGTGTTGGCGACCCTGGCGTGTCATCTGGTTCATCTCGTTCTTCTGCAATGGACTGGAACCAAGCCACCACACACCCTCACTCACATCAGCGTGGCTCAGCTCACACACAAACACTGCGTCCTCTCCCGCTGTCACTGTAATGTCTTTCAGCTCTGTAACAATCCGCACACGCTCTGTGGAGGAAGAAGGAGCTAGATACAGCTGGCTTTTTAGAAATGGAATCTCATATATTTACAAAAATGTAGATGAAAACAGACTGTTGGATTTATTCATGCCGCCGTTCTTGTAAAGTAAAGGATTTAGTCAAATATATCAGTAAATAAGGGATGGGTTTCTTCTGTAGTATCCACCTACCCCTCACAATCAGCTTGGCAGTGGTCTTCTTGCCCCTGGTGATACAGCAGTATTCACCAGCATCATCCAGATGCAATTTCTTGATCTCCAGGGTGTGCGTAGAGCCCTTCTTCTTTAAAATGTATTTTCCTCCTTCTTCCACCACAGTGTTGTCCTTCTTCCAAGTGACGGGGACATTAGGACTGGAAATTTCACAAGACATCAGCACAGATTTCCCCTCCATCACTGCTTGGTTCTCCAGCTCTTTCTCAAAGAACACTGATGCTGCCGCTGGTATGAGGAAAAGGGGACAATATGTTACTAAAGTTGGATTTCCACCTAAAATAATGAATACTGACTACTGAGTGAGGGAACACGTGTAGAACGGGTTTGTTACGATGTAAAAACAGGGTTTATATTTAGTGTGGAATTGAGATCACTTCCTTCAAGTATAAACAAAGCTCTGCAGAGAGGAGAATGGGGAGTGACAAATTCCTATTAAGAGGTGGATGTTGGAGTGGAGGTGGGAGTTATGTTATAATAGTGTAGAGTGTAGCAGCAGAGTCATTAGCCTGAACTACCTCACAGGCTTTGTTCCTCTACTATTAAGTTGGAGAGGGTGCTATTCAACCTATGACGGCTTTGCAAGTGGATTAAGATGCACAGCTACTACTTTCACTATGGATGTCTAGGTGTCAACTGTGGAGCAGAAGCATGTCAATCAAATACCTCTGACATTCACTTCAGCTGTCGTCTTCTGGTCTCCGAAGGCGCAGCTGTACTCTCCAACATCCTCTGGTTGGATGTTTCGGATGTGCATCTCAGCTATCATGCCCTTCAGTGACATCTGATATCTTCCTCCATGATAGAGCTGGTCCTCCCCTTTCCACCACTGTACAGGCACCCCGGCCCTGGACAGTTCACACCGGAGGGTAACATTGCCTCCTTCAGGGGCCTCCTGGTTCTTCAGACCCATCTTAAAGGTGAGGGGGATAGCTGTGGATGTGAGGTGAAAAATCAGACAGTATGACCACAACAATTTCTTCAGATAAGATAAGGTGGTTTAACATTTTGCTGCTTTCCCTGAAAGATAATATTGTCCTTGGATTACACCCTTCTAAATCATACTACCTACTTTCAAAAAGGCGTGATCACAAATTCATGTCAGTTCTTCTTAATTTCGCAAAGGTTTAACAATCAAAACATACAAACATGCTCACATTTACAGTCTTGTCTTACATGTAATGGTGACGTTGGCTGTGGTCTTGACATCACCGTAGATACAGCTGTAGAGTCCACTGTCCTCCAGCTGTGCGTTTTTAATGGTTAGCTCCAAGGTGCTATTTCGATTTCTAATCTGGTACTTGAAATTATTCTTCAGCAGTTCATCTCCTTTCCTCCACTCCACCACAAGGCCGGGCTTAGACAGCTCGCAACTCAACGTCACACTGTTCTCCTCCTCCACTTGCTGGTTCCTTAACTTGGCTTTGAATGTGATGGGAGGAGCTGCAAAAAAAAGTATAGTGGTGATCAGCTCATATCTTTGAAAACGCTCAAGGAAGTAGTAGCAATTATGATTTCATAATAATATAATACTATGTGAATTATTGCTTCAAATACATGTTAAAACCTGGTAAAAAGGACAAAGCAGAATGTTTGGATGTCCTTTAATCAGGTTTTCGGTGTGAGATCTCTTTCTTACCTTTGACAGTGAGCTCAGCAGTTGATTGGCTGTCTTGAGTTTTGCAGGTGTATTTCCCAGCATCGCTCTCCTCCACGTTGTTAATAAACAGTTTTGCGAGATGTCCCTCCTGTTTCATCTCATATTTGTAACCAGGCTTAAGGATAACTCTGCCTTTCCTCCAGTCCACTGAAACTCCAGGTTTGGAGAGCTCACAACAGAAAACTCCACTGTCCCCTTCCTTCACCTCCAAATTTGTGACCTCTTGCTTAAATGTTACAGGAAGTGCTGAGAAAAACAAACAAATGAAAATTAAACAGAGTCCGAAGTAAGATATATACTCCCAGTCTCAGCTTTTAATCCATGACACACGTTCCTTCTTGGACTTCTTTATACATCCACCATATTTACTGTGTGGAAATTAACAGGTCTGTCTTATTGTTGTTAATACACAAAATCACCATCATCAAGTAAACCATCTCTTTGCTTGCCACCGAAAAGCGTAAAGCATACCTCTTACTTTGATGTCAGCTGAAGTCACAACAGTGCCAACATAACAGCTGTACTCCCCGCTGTCTGTGAGAGTTAAATTTCTGATCATCAATTCAGACACCCTGCCCTCTTGCTTCATCTGACATTTATCTCCCTCCTTCAGGAGTTGAGCGTCTCTCCTCCACTCAACTGGGACTCCTGGTTTAGAGAGCTCACAGCGCAGTGTCACACAGCCCTCTTCCACAGCTTCCTGGTTCTTCAGCTTCTGCTTAAAAGTCACTGGAATCGCTGAGGAGTGAAAACCCAAATAGACATCCAAGAATAGATGATAGAAAAAAAAAGAATTTGCAGATTACAAAAGCATGATTATGTTTTCTGTTTCCATAACGTTTGATGCCTCTTACCAGTAATTATAACGGTGGCGGTAGTTTTTATGTCATCACAAACACAGCTGTAAATGCCACTGTTCTCAGGCTGGCTTTTCCTGATGAGAAGCTCCAGAATGGAGCCACTCTGCTTCATCTGGTATTTCTCTCCATTGGTCAACACATCGTCTCCCTTCCTCCACTGTACTGGGACTCCAGGTTTGGAGAGCTCACAGCTGAGCATCACCCCATTGCCCTCCTGCACCTGAATATTCTTCAGTTCTTGGAGGAATCTGATGGGCTGTTCTACAGAAGACCACAAGAGAAACATTAAAATTATTGAAAACATAAATATCTGTTTTGCTACTCTGTATTCCAGACTGATTAGTCAAGTTAGCAGACACAGACAAACAGGTTATGAAAGTTTTTACAATTAACTTCATTAAGAGGAATTGTAACAACAAAACATCAAAAATGTTAAAAAAAAAATAAAACAACTTTTACTTTTTTGATTTGCTGAGTATTCATGAGGTATAATGTAATCTCAAAAGCACTAGTATGCAGTACTAACCATTCACTATGACCCTAGCTGTTGTCTTTTGTTCTCCACATATGCAGGTATAATCTCCGGTGTCATCCAGACCGATGTCCGCAATCTTCATCTCCACCTGCAGGTCCTTCTTCCTCATCTGGTACTTGTCTCCATTCTTCAGTATCTCCCCTCTTCTCCTCCATTCCACCGCTGGGGCAGGTTTGTTAAGCTCACAGCGCAGAACCGCACTGTTGCCCTCCATCACCTCCTGGTTAGCTAGCAGCAACTTGAAACTCGGTGGCAAACCTGTCAGAGAAAATGTTACAGTACATGACACACGAAAAGGCTGAAAAAAATAAATAAATAAAGGGGAAAACCACCAAAAGGAATAAAAGCCAAAAAAGTATATCCTACACTTAGAATTGATAATCACATTAGAATAAACCACAGCTTGCACAAGAATAAAATTTAGGGCCGAATAGATAGAATAGAAAGATGTTTGGAGAACTAAGCTAATCTTTGAACAAATATAACTAATGAGGAAAATATGATTCAACATACCTAATTATTAGAAAATTAGATTTACTGAATTCTCTGGATTCAATGGAAACATTTTTTAAAATTATTCTTCATAATAAAAAATAACATAATAAATATACCATGGATGTTACATTACAGCAGTGATGTATGCAACATGGTAGGTCATGCTCATAATCAATTTAATCTAACTATTCCATTTAAATTGAACAGTGGAATGGATCCACTTATAATGGATGATAATCCATTATATTATCATAATGGATGATAATCCATTATAAGTGGTTAAATCTTCTACCAATGTGTCACACCAAAATGTAAGTATTTTTTTCTGGCACAAACTATTTGACATGTTTGGCCTATATCGGTTACATGAAAAACACTGAAGCTAATGGTAATGCTAGGGTTTAGTTACAGAACTGCTGGGGATGTTTCTAATCACAAACTGTCTAAACATCCCACATGATGTGATTCTTTCAACATTCCTATTACTACTTTTCACCCGTACTGTACATTAATGAGAAGTAATGCACAGTACACACAAACTACATTATACTGTGACATGGCAGGATGACATCAAAAATGGATAATTAAATAGGACACAGTTGTCTCTGAGTGAAGCTACATGTGGAGCTCACACAGTGCTAATACCCACTGGGTCTATTTTAATTTTACTATTATGGAGCTGACCTCTTTCACGTCTGCGCTCAGGTGATTCTGTTGAATACAATTCATGATTAGTAGTTTATCTTTAATTCATCTGAAATGTGCTGTGCAGACAAATAACATATATCTGCAGCAATGTCTGACTTAAAATTGTCTCACCTTGGACAGTGAGCTCAGCAGTTGATTGGCTGTCTTTGCTCTTGCAGGTGTATTTCCCAGCATCACTCTCCTCTATGTCGTTGATGATCAGTTTAGTGAGACGTCCCTCTTGCTTCATTTCATATTTGTCTCCAGGCTTCAGGACGACTCTGCCCTTCCTCCACTCCACTGGAGCCCCAGGTTTGGAGAGCTCACAGCAGAAGACTCCACCTTCCCCTTCCATTACCACCAGATGCTGGATCTCCCGTTTGAATGTAACAGGAAGTGCTGTTGCGGGCATATTAGAAATTCCTTTATTCAGTGATTGCTTAGATTTTTCTTCTTTTTTGTAATACAAGGAGCAGCCATTTGCATTTTTCTGTACCTCCTCTCCTTAAAGCCATAAAAAAATCTTAAACTTTTTTACCCTTACTGTTATTTTACACCACACCAAATTAACATATAACATATAACATACATATTTGTATATTAACATATACAAATTTGACATGTAATTATATCCCCAGTAATGTATTGCTAAGTCACAGGAACATAAAGTTTTGAAAAGGAGATGCTGTTGGACAACATGAGATATACTGAGACAGCTGAGTCATGGACTGTCCAACTCATAATAGCAGCTTTTTAACCCCGTCATCAAAATGAGGGGGTTATAACCTCAATTCTTTATTTTAAATGTAATCAAAGGCTAATATCAGCAATAGGTTATAAAATACCTCTTTGTGATCATAGACTAATGTGTTCTCATCCGTCTTCAAACTTACGTTTCACTTTGACCTCAGCAGTGGTTTTCTCATCTCCTGTGATGCAGCTGTACTTCCCTGCATCCTCTGGTTGAACACTGAGAATGGTCATCTGAGCTATCTTTCCTTCTATCTTAATCTGATATTTTCCTGGAGGTACCTCCTCAGACAGCAGCTGACCCTCTCTCTGCCACTGCACTGGGACTCCTTTTTTTGACAGTTCACAGCGTAATGTCACACTGTTCCCCTCTTCAGCCACTTGGCTTTTCAGGCTCACTTTAAATGTGGCAGGAACCGCTGAAAAAACAAAAGGAGATATTGAGTACAAAAGTAAAGCAGAACACAGGCACTGAATAATAAAAAGTACAAATTACAATAAAAATACTTAAATATTTAGCTGTGGTATGCCTTTCAGACAACAAAAACACTCATGAAGTGCTATAATGCTCATGAGGTTTGTTCTATTTATTACTGAGATTATAAATTCTCAATACTTTACATGTAGCTCAATACATTTCCAACAAAAAGTTTCAGTGAACAATAAAAGAAACAAGAGATTATGCAGCATATTGGCCTCATCACATACATCCCACATATTGAACATACCGATAACTTTAACAGTCGCCTTTGTCTTCTGCTCTCTACAGACACAGGTGTAGACTCCGCTGTCCTCTGGTACAGCATCTCTGATGATCAACTCTAGGATCGAGTCCCTCTGCTTAATCTGGTACTTCTCTCCATTCTCCAACAGATCTCCTTTGAGCCTCCACTCCCCCAGGACACCAGGTTTAGAGATCTCACAATGCAGTGTGATGTTGTGTCCTTCCTCAACTTGAAGGTTCTTCAGCTTTTGCTTGAAGGTGATGGGAAGAGCTAAAAGACGACATTACAGTAAGGTAATGGAAAGGAAGTGAATAATTTAAACCCATGAAAACAAGTAACTGTAAAAGGTAACATAATTATGCTATTTTCTTTCAAATGACTGTGCTCTTTGCATCAGTCTGAGACAGTGATTCCTTAACATTTTTGGACTGTGATCCCTTAAAATAAAGCAAAATCCACCTAGGAACCCTCGTCACACGTTGCATTGTCTATCAGTTAAGTGAAAGAGGACTTATTTTGTTTTATTTGAATATCGTTTAGATGCTTGAGAAGACAAAATACAGCAATTCACAAGAAATAAAGCAAATATTAGAGTGAAGCTTGAAAAAAAACTATTTTGTATGTCAGAAGTATGTTTTATTCTGTATGATATCCTGTCCTATCATCTTGTGACCCCTTAGATTAATCCAGTGATCCTCAGGTTGGAACCACTGGTCTAAGAAATACAAATGAAACTTTGCAGCTTTCTAAATAACAGCGAATTAATGATCATATTTTCACTTCTTTAATGCTGAAGCCAAATCAATATTTTTGGAATCCCTACATAGTTCAAGCATACTGTCAGATAGGCTTTATGCACAATCACCTTTATAAAAGTAATCTTATTTCTCATTTTCAAAAAGTGCATATTGCTTTCATATTTTTATTTTGTGTGTCACATATGTCACTTGTTGCTGTATGTGGAACATTTATTAATATGACTTCCGATTCCAGTTAAGTAAACAGAAAAACAAAACATAATTAAATACTTTAAATAACAGACCATTCACAGTCAGAGTTGCAGTGGTCTCTATGTTTCCACAGGTGCACGTGTAGATGTCGCTGTCCTCAGGTGTCACATCAGAGATCCTCAGTTCAATCAACATGTCTCTCTGCCGCATATGATATTTCTCTCCATTCCTGATGAGCTCATCTCCACTCTTCCACCACTCCACAGAGTGACCCGGTTTAGACAGCTCACAGCGTAAAGTCGCAGTGTTGCCCTCCTCGATCAGCACATTCCTCAGCTTCTGCTTAAAGGTGACCGGGAGAGCTGAGGAGTCATGGGTGACGTCAGAAATAATTAGTAACACTTAAATGATACTTAAGGATGATAATTATTGACTTTTTCTTGCCACACCTGATATAAAACTTATAATCTTATTGATTGTGTGATATAATTCTTCAATTTCTAAAACAAAAGGCCCTGCTCAATTCAACAAATACTGAACAGAACAAAAAGACACAAAGAACAAAAAAAAACTTCCTACCAGTGATTTTGATAGTGGCAGATGTCATCTGATCGGCACACACGCAGCTGTAGACCCCACTGTCTTCAGGCACAGGCTTCCATATGAGAAGCTCTAGTGTGGTCTCCCTTTTCCTTATCTGGTACTTCACCCCATTCTTCAAAACTTCATGTTCCTTCCTCCATTCCACTGGTATTCCAGGTTTGGAGAGTTCACAGCGCAAAATGACATTGCTGCCCTCCTCTGCTTGCATGTTCTTCAGCTGCTGTACGAATGTAATAGGGATAGCTGGAAAGCAAACAGTGACAATATATAAATAAGTACAGATGAGAACCAGGTGAAAATGTCTAAGTAAAAGATTTCATGGCATTTATTCATAATACACATAGGTCTGAAAGGAGAATCAAGCATATTCAGTACACTGAAGATACATTGGAAGGTTAATGTGCAAATGTTCATTTGCTGCTGTTCATTTTTGTCTAACTGGTATATTTCAGACCATAATCCATAGACTGAGTTAATGTGCATGTGTCGATTTTACTGCAAGTAAGCAGAACCTTACTTCACAAAACCTGCACTGTCCCTTTAAGAAAATGTCAGTCAGTTAAGAATCACAGAAAATGTGTAATTGACTTTTAAATACACTCCTGTGAAAGTGTGCATGTACCAAAATTTTACATCAGTCTAAAAAAGAAAATGAAAGAATACTTGCAAGATCAACCTTTGTAAATTCTACAAGAAAGTAAGAAAAATTAAATAACTTACCATATACTTTAAGGCTTGCTGTAGTGCGGTGGTCTCGGCACTGACACGTGTACTCTCCTGAGTCCTCAGGCTTCAGGACTTTGATGGTGAGAGAAATGATCGTCTTCCTCTGTTTCATCACGTACTTGTCTCCAGGTCTGATGCTCTCCAGACCTCTCCTCCAGTGGAACTGAACTCCAGGCAGAGAGTATTCACAGGTCAGAGTAACAGTCTCGCCTTCTTTGGCCTCCAAAGTCTTTAGAGGCTGAGTGAACTCAGCTGGGATGGCTAAAAAAGACAACAAAGTCGGGACACCATTGTGCAAAAACAAAAAAAAAAAACATTTTTACACAATAATAAGCAGGCAAGACAATGTTTTTAACATTGCCCAATTTAATTCCATATAATTCCTCACATCATTCTGTCATTTAATGTTGGCAACAGTAAACAAAAACAGTCTTCTACTAACAGTCTAATGTTATTCATACCTTTCACAGTCACAACGGCCCTAGTTGTAACAGATCCAGCACTGCACTCATACACCCCGGCATCACCATTGCAGACCTCCCGAATGGTCAGCCGAGCCTCGCAGCCGGAACGACTGGCAAAATACCTTGAAGAGTTCCACATCAGGCAGCCATCTTTGTACCACAGGATGTGACATGGCTTGGAGGTCACACAGGACAAAACCAAACCACCTCCTTCAATAGCCTCACAGTCTTCCAATGCTTTACAGATGGTGGGACGCCTCTCTGGCAACATGAAGAGATGAAGCCAAATCAAGTCCAAATGAAATGTAACAAATAACAACACATGAAATGCAGATCAAAGCCTCACCTCTAACCAACAGTGAGGCATACGATCGTTTGTCCCCTGCTGCAAACGAGATAGTTCCAGTGTCTTTGCGGGCAAGTTGTCTAAATGTGAGGGTGTGGTAGCCTCCCGGCACCATTTGGATCTCATTAAGATTATTGGTGTACAGTAGAGTCTCGTCCAGATACCACTTGACCCCGGTATAGTCGCTGGGACAGATTTGACACCTGAATGTGACTGTGTCGCCCTCTAGACACTCAACATCCTCTAGTTCATCCAGGATCAATACCTTCTGGCCTGAGAGAAACGTGGAAAGATCAGAAATTCCATAAATCTCAAAAACGGACTAGATCCCTCAATCAACATTATCAACAATTAATGCAATTAATGCACATTTAATGTGCATTAATAAAATTAATTGGTCTGATAGTTATATAATAGGCCTTTTCCTGCCATGAAGAGCTGCTAAATCAAATTTCACCAGTTCAGATATCATTGGAGATTTTGATTCTTTAACATTTAAGCTCAACTATTACCTGGCCCCACTTGAGTCTAACTGAACAACCCTGAACCACAGTGATGTAGTGCCCAGTGTTCCCCTCACCTTGTACAGTCAGCTGTGCCCGGCTCTGCATGGTACCAACGTCACATGTGTAAATATCCGTGTCTGATTTCTCCAGACAGGTGATGGTCAAGGAAAGCACCACACCCTTCTGCCTCAAGACATACTTCCTACCAGACCGCAGCTCCACCATGCCCTTCTGCCAGGTCACACGTTTGGCTGGCCGCCTGGTCTCACACTCCAGGGTCACTTTACCCTTTTCCTCTGCTTGGGTGTCCCTTAACTCTCTTGCAAATGTGTGCTGGAGTTCTGGAAGGGAGAGTGAAATTCAGAAAATTAAGTCAAGCTTCACAATTGCAGTTGAGGTCACCGATCCACATTGAATAATAAGGTATAACGTTGAGAGTGTGACATACAGATTTCCATAATGTTAAAGTTAAGAACACTACATTATATTGTTAGCTATTTTTGGCTGAGATCAAGGTAGAATTTCTAACACAACACAGAACAGCTAATTGGACATCATAGAATATCACAATGTTTTATTTTGAAGCACACATGATCAAATCTTTAGTCTAGAGAGCCTTTAGAAAGCCCTCACCTACCTCTGATCTCCACCTTGGCACGGGAGGCAACCCCCTCCGCCTCACAGCAGTACTCCCCAGAGTCTCTGATGGTGGCATTTTTGATTATCAGCCTTGCCAGGTTCTTCTCCACACTTATCTCATATTTTGGGCTCCGCCTGATTAAATGTCCATTTTTCATCCAACGGATAGTGACTTCAGGTTTGGTGATCTCACAGCTAAGCTCTGCGTCCTCGCCCGGCACAGCCTTGACATTCAGCAGCTCCCTAAAAATGTGCACTGGCTTCTCTGAAGGAGGGGACAAGCATTCATGCACATTCAGGCATTTTTGTATAAATGCACCTACCAAATGGTATATCAAAATGCATGACATACATTTTATCAGAAGCAGCCAGGTATTCACCTTTCACAAAGAGCATGGTCCTACAGCTTAGGTCTTTAATTGCAAAGACCACATCTCCAGCATCAGACAGTACTGCATCTCTAATGGTCAACCTATACCTGCGGCCATTGTTGACAACCTGGATTCGGCTATTGGTGACCACCACCTCGCCGTTGATGGTCCAGGAAGGCTCATCACTGAGATCATGAGAGAGCTGACACTCAAAAGTGCAGTTTTCGCCCTCCAGAATAGAGGACGTCTTCATACGTTGAGTAATGGTGATGTGTAAGTCTGTAGATAAATATAATAATAAAGAAGCTTTATTACTGTAGATATATCTCAGCAGATGTTAAAGCATTTCACATCGAGTTGTACCATCTGTGTATCTAATCCAAAAGCAAGAGAGTCATTTAATACCATCTTTGAAACAGAATGAGATCAATTTGTCTCTATATTTTAATTCCTAAGTGTCTTTGTGTCATTTAAAAAGACTTTATTAACTGAAGTTCATGAATAAAAAAATAAAAGAATCAAAGATACTTGCTATACTTGTACTGAAATTTAATTTCAACTTGGTTCTATCACTGTGGTGAAAAGGCAGATAGCTTAATTTGAACACAACACTTGATTTTCATAATTTTGAGCTCATGCCAATTAACCAAACAAATGTTATATTTCCTACTACCCACCATGTACATAAACTTTAGCTTTGGTCTGGCTGGTGCCCAGGTCACAGGTGTATAGGCCAGCGTCATCCTTACTCAGGGAATGAACAATCAATGCCATGGACTTCCCAGACTGAAGCAGCTCATGTTTGTCATCAGCTGTCAGGACTATACCATCCTTCATCCACACAGGGGTCACTGTCTCTTTAGAAATTTCACACTGCAAGCAGACCTCCCCTTGCTCTTCTCCTACTGCATCCTCCAGAGACCTCAGGAACACTGCTGGGCGCTCTGGAGGCAGGATGCCACATGATTTCATTACCAGGTTCAGGTTTCTCAGAAATTAGCAATTAGAAAGTACCAACAAGACAATTAAGTATCAGACAAACTCATTATCATATGCTTGACAGCTGACCTTTGACCTTTAAGGTTGTTGTCTCAGAAAGAAGGCCCACTTTGAAGGTAACCCTGCTCTCCTGTGGCCGCAGCTTCTTGATTGTGAGGCTGTGCATAGTGCCCATGTGCTGTATCCTGCTGATGGCGTTGGAATAGAGACGGACATTGTTGAGGAGCCACTCCACGTTGGCAACCACATAGTTGAGCTCACATGAGAATGTGGCGGTGCCATCTTCCTCAATTTCCACTGGTTCAAGGTGTTTCACTAACTTCAATGTTCGCACTAAAATAAAAAGAGGCAACTAATTATTACAAGTCATAAACTTAACTACAGATACAGTGCGGTACAAATTTTAAAATACTGAATGTCCATACAGAAAGTGTTAGTACTTCACCACGTTTAACCTACCTTCTACCTTCACATGTGCTTGGCTCTGTGAACCCCCGGCCATGCAGCGGTACTGTCCTGCATCCATCCCTGTCAAGCCATGAATGGTCAACTCTGCTCGTTTCCCCTCTCGCTTCATGCTGTACTTGTTTGAGGTCTTCAGAGCTGTACGACCTTTAAACCACCGCACCACCCTGGGAGAGGGGGCAAACTCGCAGCTCAGGGTCACAGAGCTGTTCTCTTTTGCCTCTGCATCGTCCAAATGGTGCACAACCTGGAGAGGTCGCTCTAGAGGACAGAGATGTAAAGCCAGCTAAAAGACATGCTCCTAAGAAAATTTGTTCACTTTACTCATTTCATCCTTTTAAGGATCACGCAGAGGATGTAGAGCTTCTTAGTATACATAATACATAAAGCAGGACAAAACTCTGGAAAGGTTGCAAGTCCATTGCAGGGCTAACACAGAAAGCAGGCACTCAAAGTTCAGAGCCTGCTGTGAGA
Organism: Thunnus thynnus; assembly: GCF_963924715.1. NCBI lineage: Eukaryota > Metazoa > Chordata > Actinopteri > Scombriformes > Scombridae > Thunnus > Thunnus thynnus. The sequence goes on along the minus strand of NC_089524.1, from coordinate 18,445,538 downwards.
TATGTTATTTTAAGACAAAAATTTAGTCTCACTGCAAAATTACTTTTAAAAGTTGAAGAGAGTGTATTGTAAATGGAGAAACCTAAAGGAAAATCAGCTTTTACATTATTACAGTACAAAAAAATGACATTTTACCATGCTATTTTTTTCAGTTGTCCTGAATACTAACACCATACAAAAAGCATGTAATTAGTACCATTATAAATAAATAAACACATGCATAAACATGTACCTGATATGTTGCAAATAATACCCCAAAGTCTAATAACTGAGAAACAAATATCCACAGGGTACATACAGATAGGATAGAGCCACAGCAGGTAAGTGAGCTTTCATCAAGAAACGTTAACATGATGGCCTTTAAATACGTTTTCTAAATCAGCGCAAAGATATGCGATGGATGTGGTTGTGATAGGCTAGCTGTCAGGTGATACAGTATAGTGTAACACTGTTGGGAACATTAACAAATGCAGTACAAACTGCACTGCAGTGTGGTTCCTACTGACTTTTACATTGGCACTGTACAATAATAACATTAAAAGAGTAATTAAAACAATATATTCTACGTTGTACGGAGATATTTCATTTGAAACCACAATTTTCTTATGATTAACATGAAGAAAAACTTTACATTGTTTTCCTTGTGGTTGATACTCAGAGGAGTTCTGGTTTACTCACCTTTCACAGTAAGCTGAGCAGAGGAACGACTCTTGCCAGCTACAAAAAGCACAGGCCCAGACATGGAGCTGTCTGTGGAGATGAGACAGAGGCTGTGGACGGTTCCCTCCCTGTTGATGTTCACCGCTGCGTTGTGCTCCAGCACATCACCGTTCAGGGTCCATTTGGGCGGCCTCCCTGACTTCAGGCTGGTCTCCACTTGGAACTGTGCAGGCTCTGGCTCCATCACCTCTACTGAGCTCATCCCCTGGACTATACTGATAGCCTGCTCTGCATAGACAGCCATAATACAAATTACTGCTACTGACACAAGTCCTTACTCATAACTTTAGAAAAAACACTGCTGGTTGTATTGGGATTAGAAACAAGTGCAGATCAACAATTGTGACTGATATATTTCATCTTATATCATCTCACCTTCCACCAGAAGTTGACAAGAGGTTGTGTCATCTCCAGCATCACATGTGTAGGTGTCCTCATCTGAGGAGCAGACGTTATCGATGGTCAGCTGCCTGTAGACATCTTGGCTGATCAGTTGGTACTTCTTACTGGGCAGGAGCTCCTTCCTGTTCTTGTACCACCTGACCTGAGCATTAGGCCGTGACACCTGGCACTCCAGCAGACCTCGGTGGTGATACATGGCTATCTTGACCCTCAGAGGACGCACTATTTGGACTGGGAGCTCTGAAGAATGGAGGGACATGCTTAAACATGAATTGTGTCAGATATTAATTTATCGTTATCTTAAAGGAAATCTTATCTTAACCTTTAAATACTGTTTAACTTTTTGAATTCACCTCCATCCCTCCATCAGATCCATGTAATATTGTTTTAGAAAAACATCTGGTGGCTCACCTTCTACTGTGAGAGTTGCATAGGATGAGACACGCTCTGCGGTGAATCTGATCTCTCCAGCATGTTCTGGCCTGACTGACTTAAAGGACAGGGTGTGCGTTTTACCTGAAATCAGATTAAAAAATATATAATTTTTATCTTATTCAACCAGGGTTTATATTTTCTTCAGCTTAGTACTTCTTGAAACTGGCCATTACGGCCTGGTACAGCTAGAAAGATGTGTGTGCAATGAACAACTACCAAATTATTGAGGTTACATCATATGCAATTACAATAACAAGACTGGCATCAATTAGAAAAACTGATGCTAAACTGGTTTTACCCTGATGTCTGATCTTGATGTTGTCCCCAGGTCGGATCCTGCAGTCATCTCTATACCACCGACCATCCACATCCACCTGGTTAACCTCACACAGGAAGGTGACGGGTTGACGCTCCATCGTATCAACATCTTCCAGCTCCTTTACTATTTGGATGTCCCTAGCTGGCAAAAATAACCAAACCATGACTGTAAACTTAGTGAACTTTGACTTTTAACTTTTTGAGACCTTTTTTTTCTAAGGCTCTGATCTGGCTCCTTGAACTGTGCAGGTATTGCTTGGATGTTTTTCACACACAAACTAGCAACACATTTAAGCATAAATTTTCTTTACTGAATGGTCTAAGATCCCAAAATGCATATGGGGACTGTCTCTCTGTCTTACATATTAATTATTATTACTTATTTAATGGTATTTAATGCATATTACTCATTACTTATTGCACAAAGTAAACAATAACTTTCCTCCATAGAATGTATTAGACTGGACCTGAGTGGAGTCATATTATGAATAAGCTATCCTTGGTCTTGACCTGATATAGTCATGGTCTTGGATACATGGACACAACTGTAGCCATGGAAGTAGCTAAGTCTATTGAACCACCTTACCTCTAACACTGAGTCTGCCTGAGGTCTGAATGCCGCTGGCCTGAAAAGAGAACAAGCCGGCGTCTCCCAAAGCCACCCTCTTCAGTATGAGGGAGTGTTTCTTCCCGTGCATGCTGATGCGACAGTTGGGCTTAGACTTGAGCTGCATCCCATCCCTGCTCCACACACCCTCGATGTAGGCCAAGTTGAGGGTCACCTCAAGGGAGCAGCTCTCACACTCAGACACCTCCACATCCTCCAAACCTTTCACCACCTGCAGACGGTTTTCTGGCACATGAAGACACACACAGCATTGGAGACTCAAAAACTTAAAACAAAATTGTAATTTGTAAAGCTGTATGTGAAAGAGGAACTTACTTGCAGCTGCTACTATTCCTCCAGGTTTATTGTCTCCCATGCCTCCTGCTCTTCTCTTGGTGTGATCAGGGAATCTTTGCTTTCTACCACAGTTATCACAGAAGGGCTACAACTATAATGTGATAAGAATATATATATATATATATTAGGTAATGTCTCTGGCTGAGAAGATAACTAATAATCTGTTTAATCACTCTTTTAAACCACCAGCATCCACCAACTCATTTACACTTCATTTTCACTTATTGGCATTCAACTGCAGAATTGCTTCAGGTACTCTGCAGATACTGTTTTGTAGATGAACTGTTGTAATATATGTACTGTATCTTTTCTGGGCACAAATACTTTTATTTTGCAAAACAGATTAATCTCAGGATAACAGTGATAGAAACTACCACTTCCAAAATGCTAACATGGGAACTAATAAAGCTTTTGGCCTATAAAAACTGATACACATGGCATCACTCTTATATGGTGGATCTCTATGATGGCATGCAAGTCCTCCTCACTAATGAAGAGCACAGTAATCTCTGTCACCTCACTTGGCTGAGCTCACCACCACCAATATAGACTCAGCTGTGATGCCACCTCCATCGGGCTGCATGCACTGAACTCAGAAAAAAAGGGAAGCTTTAAACAAAACAAACAAGAGTCCAAATGAGAACTGCCAATCACTGAACTGATTGATATGATATCTGAGATCATGAAACACCTTTCAGAGCCTGGCATCTTCCACTACTATTAGGACCATGAGGTTTTTATATGTACTCCCAAACAGGGTCATTCTATCACGTTACCAACCAGTTGATATTGTATATCATTGTGCGTCATAGTTCAACGCTGAATTTGCAAACAATTATCTAGATAACCTCTAAAGGCCTAATGTGTTATAAGACCAATGACATATTTTCCAAGAGAGTCTTTAGAGTTATTATTATTATTTCCATAATGTAATGGAAATCACACAAAAAAACCTTTGCAAGGAGTTGTGTTAACTCAAGAAACTTAGAGTGAAATACAGTTCACAACCATTATGACTTTTATAAAACTTACAAATCTTAATACAACTGTAAAGTATGATTTAACTGGTTTTCCATTAAAATTCAATACCATCCCTGTTTTGTTCTATCAAAGTATGCAAACAAATAAAACAATGACTAGAAATGTTACACAGGAACATACCAGATCACCTGCAGTGATGTACCTACCTTCAACTTCGACAGATGTTTTCTAAAAAGAATCCTGCATCCTTGCATACTCTTGTGTTGCACTGATGACAAAAAACAAACACCTTCACCTGGAAAAAGAGCCAGATGACACATCCACCATGGCAACAGATCCAAGTCTTGTCTTGTTTCTTACAAAGCCTTAAAGATTAACAACAAATGTTTAGCCACAGGAAAGCATGCCCAGGTTTGCAAGCTGCGTCCCAGTCCCCAAAGCAGACAGCCTATAGCACTTTCTCTTTTTTTCCTGCTTTGATGGAGAGTACTGCTGAACAGCTGACATATCTCTCCCCACATACTAACCTCCAAAATAGCCTTCTGTCAGTATGAGGGCAAAGATAGCTCTGGCTTCAACGGTGTGAGGCAACTCATGTCCAGCATCAGTGGAACCATTAAAATCAATCAAAATGTATACAACATGCTTAGTTTTAATGATTTTCCAGTGTGTATGAATGAGTGAAAGTTTAAGTTACCTTCATGTGGCATGAGTGCATAACTTTTTGTGTCTACTCATAAATGTATTGTTTTAGACTTACTGTCATTAAGCTCTCACAAAATCAAGTTTCCTACTGTTTTTACCAGGCTGCTTGCGCTTAGACCTAATATTTCTTCCGCCAAAATGACTGGTCCAAGACAGTAGTAGAGCAATCCGCACAGTATAGGGCTGACACTCACATGCTCTTTACAATACTGACCCATATCCGTCAGTGTCCTAAACCTCAGGTTTGAGAGATCAAAGTCAGTGGAACTCCGCGGGGGGTTTCCACCACTGCCATAGTTGAAAGGTTAAAAAAGATTAAGCAATAATAAGCTCCCATTTCACTGGGACATCATTAGGGAGTCCACACGTGAACTTACACATGGTCCTGTCCTTACACATGCAACTGCACATAGACACACATATTCTCTCTCAAATAACACCTGATCTGCATTTATTTGTGAGGTCATTTACCCATATTTGAGTAAGTGATAAGGTGGTGTTATCACTGTATGATGTCCAAGCTCTCCAAGCTAATAGGAGCTCAAAGGATATCAGACTAAAAAACTCAGAAAACATCCAAAGTAACCAATGCAGCAATGCAATCTAGATTTTAAATGCACATAGATGGTTAATAGCTGCTCCAACTCCTCTATACATACAGGTGTTTGATAGCACTGCAACTAGGTTTAAATTTGTGGGGTTCCCTCATCTAGACCTACAGACAGAACAAAACCAGCACAACGCGGCATTGTGTTCGCCTCTGCTTGATGGACAGTTCCATGTGGTACTGAGCGCTCCTAAGTCCAGTGAAACTCTATCGACAGGATAATCTCTGTGCAGTCCTGTTGTGGCACAAAAAACAACTTGTCGTCACTGAGAGAGGAATGGTGGCCTACACTAGCAAACCAATCTGCCAGTTTTCAGAGTCCCACTAGCCCATTTATCACAAAGCTTTAAATATTTTTTCTTGTAAATGTCAGTGAGAAGTGGATAGGGTAAGGGGTTAGGGGTCTTTTTGGTATCTTCAACATAACATTTTGTATTTGGATTGTATTGGATTCAGTTTGGGGTATTCGTGATGCTAGTTTCTAAACAGAGTGTTAAATCCCATGACAGTTGAATTCATTCATATCTAAGAAAAGGCCCAAAATCATGTTCCAGGATAGAGTACTTGGTCAAAAGATCAACCTGACATCTTGAAATGTGGGCCTTAACGTGTGTAGCATCGTAGTGATGGTGCACATAGGCTAAAAATAGCGTAATGCTAAAGGAACCAAGGCAATGTGAGGATGTGATGAGTGAATTTAGAACTTGACAAAACAGCTGAACACTCCACCTAAGCCTCTGTATCCCTCTTTGGAAACACTCCCCCTGTGTGTCACATTTCCTCTGGTCCAGACTCTCCAGACCTGCAAGTGGTCATAATAAAGTATAGGAATATCCAACACACACATGTATATTCAATCCAAAAACATGTGCTTAATCAAGTCTGATGTAGTTTCACTATGAGTCCAGACCAGTTGACTGGAAAAGTAATTTCATCCAGGTCATAGTTCACAACCATGTGTCATACCCAGGCAGCCATAATCATACCTACAGTTTGATTATGGTGTCCTGGGAAGGACATTATGTGCCCTTGACTGAAGCAAATGAAACAGACAGTCTTGGCATGTCTAATTACAGCATGGCCTTGAGCATGATAACTATAGCCATAGTAGTAGTATATCTACCAGAGCCAGGCCACTGAATTCATTGCATATTTATATATATATATATATATATGTGTGTGTGTGTGTGTGTGTTTGGCTGGCTGCATACAAGTGACCGTAATTGTTATAGAGGCAAATATTTCAACAAGGATTAGACACCTAATAGTTTGACCCTTAACAGACACAAGCAGGTTTAAATCATCACATAAGGCATAACATGGAAATTGAACACAATTCCAGCACTTGACTAGTGATTAGTGATAAGAGCAGAAATAGAACGACTATTTATGTTGTATCTTTTGAAAAAATGATCTCATGCCCTACTTTGAAAAACTGTTAATATGATGGTCACAAGACAGAAGTTAGCACCCTCTCTTATAGATTGTCCAAAGTCCTCTTAGCATTGTGGGAACTGTGATATTCTGTCTCCTTCAACCAACATTTACCAACAAGACCAAGAAGCTTTCATCATATTCTTTATCTATATCATCTACCATCATAACACTACAGCGGGCATTTCATTGCATCCTCAAATAAGTACACCCCTGCTCTCTTGTGGTTTGAAAAATGCAAAACCTACTACAGTAACTGGAAGCCCCAATTAACTAGCAGCAAAACAACACAATAAAAACAATATGAGAACTTTTTTTTATTTTTATTTTGTAAGAACAAAAAATGACTGTTAACAGGCAAATTTACATACAAGCTTCAATAAATGTTTAACTACATTCAGTTGTGATAACAAGATGACTAATTCATTTTTTCCCTTTCTTCTTTGCATCTTTGTCTTTAACTGCTGCCTCCTCCTCTTCCTTTCCTGTGGCAGCCTTAATCCGCTTTTTTCCCAAGGGGGTCTTTGCATACCAATTCTGGTGACAAAAAATACAAAATCAACAATCAAAGCATACTGTATAAAAAATATGATCATAATATTAAGGCAAATTCACAATAAATTAGCCACAATCATGAAAATGTACTGAAAACTTAAATAAGACATATCCACTGTACTTTAAGGGCCTCTTCCTCTTCCTGAAACACAGGGTCGATCTTGGCTAATGGGACAACAAACTCAGCAGCCGTCAGTGGTCTGTTTGCCTGCTGCAGGATGCGACGCTTGGTAATAACACTCTGGATGACCTTGACCATGTGACCTGGGGTGTAGCCATCTGAGATTTTTGCCAGGGAGCTGAGGTCCAAGGCCCTGGTTACCTCACCTCCCTGCTTTTTTATTAGCTGCTTCCACAAGACTGAAAGCAAACACAGTCGAAGGTCATTTTTCATACCAACTTGATATAGGTATCATAATCATAATATTAAAAACTAAAATTAGTTTCACAATGTGTCTAATCTTACTGTATCTTGAGCCGTAGTCAGGTCTCGGGATGAGGATGATTTTGCTGTACATTTTACACAGTGACTTGATGTCAGCACTTAGGGGGTCTTTAGTTGTTCCTATTATAAGAACGCGGTCCTCCCCTTTGATCAACTTGAGAGACTTGGGTAAATCTTTCTTCAAGCGTTTGGGATCTAACTGTGTACAAATGTAAAATGTTTTCACTTGAACAATGTGAACAGATGAATTCAAATTCTTTACATTTATACAACATGATAATGAAGCTCAGTTTTTATCTTGCTCAGGAATACCTCTTTCTCTTCCTTGGGAACCTTCTTGTAGAACATTTTCTCTGCGTCTTCAATCCATATTACTGAAGGTTGCAGCAGTCTTGCAATCTGTTCAAAGATGATTACGAAAGTACTCCATTTTTACTTTCTGGCCAAAATACCTGTCAGAGGTACTTCCAAGAAACTGTGATGATGCGTCAATAACAAGATAAATTAAACTTAATCAGTAGTGCTATAAAGTTACGAAATGGCAACATAATGTACACTGCCCTATAGACCACATACCACAGGGCAAGAATATGCACTCTTTGCATTTTTGGGGGTATTTGACTTACAGTATGTAGTCATAAGATCTCTAATGAGGTTTAACGTTGTGCTTATAGGATGGATTTTGTAGATTAAGACTTCAAAGCAAAAAAGTGACTCCTATATGGTTATATATGAATATGGTTTGACACAAGTTATTCAAAGAACTTTAGAAAAACAACTATGACTATTATGGTATCTTTTAAATACCAATGTTTTACCTTAAAGACCATGTGAAGCATCATCGCAAGGCCACTCTTGCCTGGATACTTTCCAGCCGTGTTCAGAGGAGACAGATCAAACAGGTTGGCGCCTATCTCCTGGCAGATTGCATGGATCAACATCTTCTTACCTACACCCGCCGGCCCCACCAGCAGGATGGCCTTTATCAGGGGAGCCTTCTCATGTAGCACTTGAGAGCCTTCAAACAACACACATCTTACTATATATTAAAACAACAAAGAATTTGTTTTAGTTGTGTTTTGAATGTTATGAATTGGATCACTTTCATACCTAATGGTAAAACTGCGTACAGAGATAAGACCTGCCGCACATCTGACAATGATGGCATCGGTTCGATGTCATTTTGCCTGAGTGTGGTCCCAAGGTAGCTAAAGTCACCTAGGAATAGGAGGAAAGAGCCGTTAGACCAGTAGTTAGTATTTTTCACTGCAAATATTTGGGAAAACTGCAACACAGGACTTTAAAATCTGTATCCTGCCCACGTTGATTATTACTGTATATTGCACCTATAAGAAATTGTTCATGATGATCATCGTGCTTTGGCAATCATTAACCAGAAGAGGGCAGCACATCACCAGTAAATCATTACTAGATGCCTTGACAGCTACAAAGTGCTCAATTCTCAAGTTCTGTTATATGTCTACACTTCAACTGCAATCAAAACAAAAGCTTACATACAGTCATGATAATAATAAGACAAAAAGTTCTGAAGGATGGCACACCAGTCTGCAAAAATAAAATTAAATATCTTACCCAAGTAATCCTGCAGCCTAACATTATTTGCCTGTTTCAACAAGCCCTGTTCCACCAGCTCCTGACACAGAGACTCAAGAGTCCTAGTAGACATGAATAAATGATGAAATTGTGTTCTCTTCATACAATTCAATTCTGTACTGAAAAAAATCCACTTCATAAGTACAGATTCTGTGACCTCACCTATCAGCTGTCAAATCTTTCTCCTTTTTCTTCTTCTTCCCACTCTTAGATCCTTTCTTTTTCTGTCAAGTAAAAGGACACAGTTCAAGGTAATTAATGCAAACTGTGACCAAAACCCCCAGGCATTATATATGAACATGTGTGTATTTTTTACTTGTCTTTTACTTTAATACCTTGGCATTTCCTTTGGTTTTACCACCCTTGTCTTTATCCACAGCTAGCTTCCATTCGGCCAGCTCTTGTCTCATCTGCTCATCCACCTGAGAAAGGCAAAACAGACCAGCGACTTCAACTGCAGGTGGTGCTGTCAGCAGCACTAGTGACATTGAATTAAGACATTGAACTGTTAAAATTGCAGCATCACTGTCCACTTTTCTGTTAGTTTGGTTGTTAAATTAATAATGTGAGTTGTAAATATGCAATGCTTATAAAATGTTTTCTATTCTGTAGCAATCACCTGTACTCGAATCTCTGCCTCAATGACGCTCCTCTTTTCTTCCTTGATCAGCTCCACCTCATGCCTCTGACAGAAATTTCTGGACTCATTGCGGTTTTGCCAAAAATCTGAGGATGACAAACATTCAGATCATGCTTTACTGTGAAGGAGTAAATACTGTTTTACTATTTTGAACTGAATACAAATGTTTACTGTATTCCTTATTTTCAGCCTGTCAGGATGTTACAGGTGTTGTTTTGTATAAATCAGTTCTACTATAAACTGACTGTTAACCACTGAATACTTTGACCGTTTTAAATTTAAACGTACCTCGAAAGATTTTGTTTCCCACTTCCAAGTCTGACAGAAAAGCCGAAGGCAGCATCTTCAGCCCTGCCTCCTCTTCCTGTGGTCCAGAACACATTTATAGTGGTTTATTTAATGTATAGCTGACAAGGATTGGTTTGAATAAGTGCAATTCAATTTATTCTATTATATGTTCATCCATTTAAAATAGGCTGATATGACCAAAATTTACTGAATGTAATATTAAATTAAAATTTAATACAGCTGTGAGCCCTTACCTCCTCATCATCCTTCCCCTTGTCCTGCTTCCCCTTTTCTTTCTTCTCCTCCTTCCCTTTTGGTTTGTTGTTGGCATCCTCCTCTTCCTTTGCAGCTATTTCTTCCATTAACTACAAAAAATGCATTCTGAACTTAATTCGCACTTTATGAACCACTATAAAAGTATCCAATGAATCATGATTTTTATTGAGGGTGTATTTTACCTGCTGAGGGCTCTTTTCAGCAAAAATAAGAGCTGAGCCTCCATCCTCATCATCTGGGTAGTCTGGGAATGACCCGGTAGTATCACTATAAAACAAAAAAAAACAAAAGAGGAAAAAGGTGGACACTTGACTGATTTTACTAAATGTGTAAATGTTCCACTGATACAACAAAAATCTTAACAAACCCCTCTGTGCCATCTTACCGGCATTCAATGAACCACTGTCGGATTTGTTCTTTCATGGTCTTGCTCATGTCATGACCCTCCACATCTCGTAGTTGGTTTGTGACTGCAACTACAGACTTTAGGTAGTCTTCTTCATGCTCTTCCTGTTTAGTTCGTGTGCAAGCTTCAATGCCTTGGGTGGTGATTTCTGCAGGACATGGCACTCGGTATTTTGGATCCATGGCCTGACATGGAAGATACCAAAATATACTGTGTAGGTTAAAAAGCTCTGTCTTTTGCAGGGTCTCAGAAAGAAAGAACAATGAAGAAATCGGAAATCAAAGGTTTAAAGGAAAAAAGTCACTTGAGCAACTGGTTTTCTACTTCATATTGAAGTGGAATAAGGAAACATCGCAATACAGTGATATAGTTGATCATTTTTTTTAAAAGTTTAAAAAATACCAGTACATCTGTCTTGACTCAAGCTAGACAAAGGATGACATAATGTCTTGAAGTATACACAATATTCAGCTTTCAGACTGTTTTCATTAGAAGTACTGGTTGCTTTGTAAAATGTTATGAATATTTTTTTTTACAGTTTAAGACAATGAGCATTTCACTCACCATTCCAAGAAAAATCATCTCTTCAGCTCGAGCAATCTTTGCTCTCTTCCTCTGTATGTAGCCCCTCCACACCTGCAAATCACATTCCACCAAAATTTTCAGCATGAAAGAAGAAGATGAAGAGGTGTGTATTATGTTAATAACAGAGCACCTTCTGAATGCAGACTGCAGCCAACTCAATGCCAGCTGTCCCTGGGTCCTTGGTCCTATACATCCTGTTCATATTTCTGCTCTCTTCATTCAACTTTGCCCTCAGGCGTCCTTGGCGGGCCCTCTCCACCACTTGTATGATCTTAATGGCCTGCTCTTGACTCATATTATTGACCATTACAGGCTGTAGGGGCCAGAATAAAGAGGTAAAACTGTTAGGCTATTTCATTTTCCCAATTAAAGCCCATATGTGTATAAATTTTATTCTGATGACATTGTAAAAAAAAAAAAAAAGAAAAGAAAAAGAAACCATACACAAAATGAAAAAATGAAGAAAGAAAATTTGAAGTCCTACACATAAGGGATTTAACTAAGCTTTAACTAGTTTTCAACTCACCTCTCTTTCAGTAACCTCCTCCATTTGAAGGATATTTGTCAGCATTGTCTTTCGTTCTTGGAGTTCTTTGTTGCGTTCACTGATAAAATAGCGAGGGATCGGGATCTCAAGGTCTGCCTAGAGTGACAACAAAGAAAACAGCTGTTGAGTTTGGCTATGTTATCATGAAGAGCCATCTCTGATTAAGCCAATGCCTGGCATAGATAAATTAATGTAAGTTTGTTCAGGTAATCTCACAAATCCAATTTAATCACACTTGCTCTTATAAATGAAACTAACAGGTGTGAGCTTCAAGTCTTGAAGGACATCATCCATGTAGTGATACTCTGAAAACTCTTTTTCCACCATTTCATTCTTCAGCTCTAACACCCTCCCTATCACAGCATCCAGAATCGCCCGAATGACTCGTCTCTTCTGAGGGTGGACCACCTGGTCATAGATCTTCTCCAGCTGTCGGAAGATTTGGATGTAGCGCACATAAAGCATAGCCAGACGCTGGAAGAACACTACCCTGTCCTTCTCTGGGCGTGGTGGCTCAGGAGGCAGTTCTTCAGTTAGTAGACGACTCAGCTCTAACTGGGCATCTGCCCACAGCTGGTTGTATGTCCTGGAACAGTGTAAAAATCTGATGAGGTGAGGGCAAGGCTGGGAAAAAATGTCATAGTTTATTAAGCCATACCTTATTTAAGGAACAATTTATCAAAGACAAGGACAAGATGAAAATACAATTGTTTTGTTCCTCCGTGTTTTTTTTGGTGTAGTAGCCTAATTGGAAAGTTTGTTTCATAAAAGATCATCTGTTACAAAGGCTAAGAGTAACAAAGATAGGAATTTGAAGGGCAAACACAACACTAATTTAGCCAGCAGGAGTCTCATTTGCAAACAGTCATTGGAGAGCCTTTGTCAACCTTGCAGAAGCAGCAATAAGGGAGTTGATAACACTTGCTTTAAGCTTTACTTTAATATTGCCAGGGTTGTCTGTAGACAACTCTACAGAACTGTCTGCTCGATTAAATTTGACAAGCTAACGTTAAACTAATGAAGTTAAGCTAACGTTAGCTGCTGGCTAAACAGCACTAAGGAAGGAAGTTTACCTTTGCGACATGTCTGTCCGGCAGAGAGAAACAAAAGTGTTTTAAGCGCTTCTTATCCAAACAAGTCACATATTCTCAAGTTAAACTATCGTTGGTTAAAGTGTATCTAACGTGAGGTGAGCTCTCCCAAGTTGACATAGAGGTTGACCCGTCTCCATAGTAACAGTCATTCCGGAAGTTACTCACCTACTTTTAAATTCACTTTCCTGAAATAATAATAATACATAACGTTTTGGTTTTTAATTATTTAGGCCTATACTTTTCAATAGAAATCAGTAATGCACCTGAAAATGTGCACTATTGGTAATAATAGGCCTAGAGCTTTTTTAAACCACATCACCGTTTTGCGCAACAAGTGAGACACCGCTAGATGACGTCATTCATTTGGACTCACTTTAGACACTTTTAACTATGAAGATGGTCGGTAAAGATGCTTTTTTTTCTTTTAATATATATACATACAAAGTGCAAAATGCAGTTTATAGCTCCCAGTGCCCGTCTACATCTCGACAGATATAAAGGGGGCGTGGCCAATTAAATTCCCACTAAGGGAAAGATGAAAATATGAACCAATCTTGAATCAGACTTATTGCGTAACTAATTATGACACTCATTTACATTACACTGCAACTACTGTTTGTGTGACTTCATATGGGGGCTCATATTTAAAACAGTGCGCCAGCAGTCCACTAACTTTTTCCACTCTTTTTCAAATACATTTTCAAAGATACCCTCGAATTTCCTAAGTTTTAAAAGCTGGATCAGAATTATAGACTTTTATTCAATAAGGCTGGAACACAGCCGGATGGCTGCTCCTGGAGGCGCATTCTCTGCAGCGCTTAGGCGGTCACAAGACTTGGACATCGGTGAACAAAAACATCGACACGCTGACAGGTCAGCTAGAAGCTTACAGGCCCACAGATTCGTCTCTTCTCTGCATCCAACATCCAACAAGTTGCTCCATTTGGGAAAACTGCTGTTTGCGCGCTGCCGCGCCACGGTCTTGGTCGTTCATTTCTTCAATGGAAATTTCAGTGGGTCTCTTTTTTAGATGTTAAACAGTTACTCTGTCTTGAAAAGGGAGATTTTTCTTTGGTGTTGACTTGTCCTGTAAAACTACAACTAATGATGTTTTGGTGCGTAAAGGAGGGGCGCGTGCCAAAGTGAGCGAATGCCACTGGAAGAAATTGCACCAAAGATGTCAACATTGCTTTACCACCCACTCGAAATCGATTGTATTACCTTCAAGAAGGTGGCTCCTCGTATAAATAGGGACGCATTATTTCAAGAAAGACGGTGGTGAGCACAATCTGCTGGCTGTTCTCTCTCTCCTATCGGAACGCAGACAACGCCTGGAAGAATTTGCTGAAGACAACTGTGTCCACTCTACGGGACATAAGCATCTTTAACTCCTTAACTAGTAAGTGTAAAGTTTGATTAACTACATTTGTTTTCCTTTGTGATTCACTAGGAAACATGCGCGTTTGCTTAAAGTGGACCGCACCACAACATTTCTGGTAATTTATTCCTCTGTTAGAGTCTATGTATGTTACCCCTGACATGGATTTTGTTGAGTAATTTTAAGGGATGTGAATAATTTCTAATGGCAAGCAATGCTGATATATCTGTCGAGTTTAGGTATAATGCAAAGTGCACAGCTGTCTTTCTTTCTTAGAAATAATTGATTGACTTAATATAAAACATGTAACCTCTGTGTAACACAATTTATTTGCTTATGTTTTCAGACAAGTGAAGTCATGCAGGTGGAGAGGAAATGGCACATACTGTTGACTATCTTCTTTCTGCTCATCACCTCGGGCCAGTGCATGGACAGCAAGGAGGTCAAGCAGAAAGAGAGAAGGACCCTGTTGGATCTAATCTTACAGGTTATCAAAGACAGCCAGCAACAGGACAAACCCGTTTCCAGGCGCTGTAGCAGTGGACTCTTCACTTCAGCACAAGACATGAAGTTCTCCTCCCGTGAAAAGCCTTTCTATGTTCCTAGGCTGGATAACAGTAGACTCATAGGTAAGCTGATAAGATTTATTTTTAGGTCCTGATGATGAAAGCATAATCCCCATTTTACCATGGGAGACAGCTGTCATAGGTCTGGTCTGTGCTGTACAACTTATTTAGGAGCTTTATTCAGTTGGACTGAATGGAAGTTAATTTATGCATCTTGTTAATTCAAAAAATATGGAGAGTAAAATGCTCATCCATAATGATATTTGGCAAGTATACGCTTAAAACACTCAGCGTCCAGATTTCTATGTCCAACTCCATTTAAAGTGGTTACATAATGGATGTAATGCAGATATGCTCATGTAGGACAAAGAGGTTGTGTTTACCACACTTGGTTTTCTCTCATCGCTAAGATACCAGTTTCTCCCAGTTTGCCCACTTTGCACCACTTGTCACTGACATATCACTTCCTCATTCAAACTGTGATTGACTGACGGACGGAGAGGTGGATAGGTGCTATGAATTCATGTAGGAGGAGCATCGTCGGGCCAAACTTGTGAATGATTCATTCAGGATGAGTCATTGTGGAATCTTAAACATGAATGATGACCACCTCACTCACACAAAAACACACTATGACGTCCCAGAAAGCATCTCTGTAAGAAAAATCCGACGCAGCAGAGAAACTGCTTGTCTTTTGTCATATTCATGTAACAAACAGCGCTGCATCACAGTCACTGTTACTCAAACATTCCTTTTGACTTTATTATGAAATGATGAGACTATATTAGGAGACTCCATACAGATAATGCACTTACTTTATCTGTACAGCCCTAGGCATATTGCCAATTTTAGATTCTAAATCTTTTATAAAGAAATCAACATTCAATGAAGTAAATTGTTGTTTTGAGATATCTGAGGTCTCTGACAAGTGAGAATGTGCTTGGTTCTGCTTTGCCTTTATTGACTTAAATAAAGTAATATGTGCAAACTGGAATTTAGCCATTTAAGAAAATCTTTGACACATATCTCTTCAATTATCTGAAGATCCAAGCCATAATGTTTGCCTAAGTCAGAGTAAAATGAAGAAAACGTATCAAGAAAATCCTTTTTATCTATGGTAACTGTTTTTATTGCTGCAATAGACAAAGTTAACATTGACCATAGTCTAGGATTATGCCTTTATTGGTATGTACAATGGGAGTTTATTAAGTGCCGAGTGAACATAATGTGTTGTTTATTTTCAGATTCTCTCTCCCATCACTATCAATTAGATCATGTTTCAAAGATGTTGCACAGACATCACACAGCTCAGAGTCTCAGCCCCAGCTTATGCAATTGGAAAAGTACCTTTCTCAGACCACTGACTGGATGGAATTTATCTTTTGAGGTTATTAAAAGCAGCATATTAGCAACTGGTGCGTGTGACACTACCAAAGATCCATGGTCACGCAAGGATAGACGTTTTTAACACAACGAGGAGGAAGGAGAAACATCTGTAAACCCCAGTGATGTATTCACCCTATAGTTGTCCCTGTGTGTTTCCTCAAAAGCCACGGCTGTGTCATCAAAATGACAGCTATGGTAAGACAGACGTAATGTAAAGGAACACATTTATTGTATAACTGGCTTTATCTGTTATGGTTTCTCTTTTTTTATGTATGGCCCAAGAAATAAGCTTTACACTGGCAGCTATTTTATCCTTGTTGACATGCATTTATTAATACCCAGGGAATTCACAGGCCTCAAACCACAGTGGCTTTGTGTAATCCTTGATGTCATTTTCAATCTTCACATCTGCGTTTTGTCTTGATGGCACAGTTGGCTCTTATGTTCCATAACTCTCTTTATTATCCTAAAATATAGAGGTGTGCTTATTCTTGTAATTAGTGTCAATCAAGCTGTTTTAATTCAATTTTAATTTTGTATGTTTGGACTTTAAAAGGCTTCCTGCACTAGCATACAAATTTACTAAATGGTTTTTCATTCTGCTACTACAATTACGTGCTTTTACAGCATTACATGTTCCTGGGTCTGGGGGCTAACATAATGTTACCCCAGTGATTACTGGCATGGACTTATTCTGATGAGCATTAAACTACCATACAATAATCTCTTTATCTTGTTAGCTTGGCCAGTGTGTTAAAAGACACCTGTCTGTTTGAACACTGAGTAGAAAGGGGGGTTCTTGTCTCCACAATATTCTGACACCAGATCTCCTTAAAGAATAATGTGAAGGTGTGGAAACATCATAGAAATACTAGATTTGCTGCACAGTTGTTAATGAGATTCAATGGATAATGTTAATTTAGAATAGTGTTAGCAGAAATTATGTTTGTATAAAATGAATGCAACAAATGCAGTAGAATTATCTTGATCCCTATAATCATGTATGATCTGAACTATGTGGATGGCTCTATGTCAGTCTGTTGGTCGATCCAACACTTTGGCCCAGTCTGAAATATTTCAACAAGTCTCAGATGAATTGCCATTAAATTTTGCACATATATTCATGAATCCTAATTACTTTGGTGATCCTCTGACCTTTCATCTAGTGCCACCATGAGGTTGACATTTGTGGTTTAGAGAAAATGTGAAACTATTGAATGAGTTGCCATGAAATTTGTAACAGACATTTGTGTTCCCTCATCTCAGAATGAATTATAATCACTTTGGTGCTCCTCTAGCACCATTTTTAATTTGTGCAATACTTTGGTTTATGACCAAATACCAGCAAAACTAATCATATTCCCATCAGCCTCAGCTGTGCCTTTTTAGCTGATTTTAGCCTGTTAACATGCTAAACTAAGATGGTGAAAATGGTAAACATCATACCTGCTTTGCATCAGCATGTTAGCTTTGCCATTGTGGGCATGTTACCATGCTGACATTAGCATTTAGCTCAAAGCACTTCTTTGCCTAAGTACAGCCTCACAGAGCTGCTAGCATGGCTGTAGAGTGTTGTTAAAGTGGAGAAGTTTGGTTATTTCTGCAACACAAAGTTTGATGCATGATAGATGCAGGGGAGGGTGACTGACGGCCATTTTCATCATCATTACTGTATAACTGTTACTGTTGGCAAGTTTCATGCTTGACAAGCTAACAGTGATTTTCTTTTGCAGAAATTGTCCCTCGAGATGTAAACATGAAAGGCAAATTCATTCAGCATTTCACAGGTAAGAAAATTGCCATCAAAGACAACATCCTGAGTGCAAAGTTGCAGCCTTGATTACAGCTCACTGCTGTCTTTCCAGACATTGCAAAACTATTTGATCTGGCAAACAGATCTTTTCTAGCATAGTTGGCACTTTTCCCACTTTTGACTGTAAATTTATTGTCTTACCCCGTTGAGAAAATCGTTTTCATCCCTGTAACATACAGTATGGTTAACTCATAGAAAGCTTCATGAACGCTGGCGTTGTTGTGGGTCAGGAGAGGGTTGTCTGGCTTAGCTGTAGAGCGATAGTGCAGAGAAACAGCACATGGTCTGAAGCCGACAGAATTAAGTTGAAGGCAGTGCGAGGTTAAGCTGATTATTTGTCTCAGAACCTATGAGTAGACTTCATTATTGGTGTGAAAATCTGGAAGCTTAAATGTTAGTGCAGAAACTCTTAGTGAGGTGATTATAATTGAAGACTCCATTCCACTGTTCACTAAGTCCAGTTGAACCCTGACTCCTAACCATGACTGTGGTAGTGCACTGTTCACTTTCACTTTGTGATGTGCCTCCTTTCTGACGATTACTTACAAAAACTCACTGTGGGCTTAGGCATTACTATACTACCTTATTGGATAAAGAGGAAATAATGAAGCTCATGAAATACTTGTCATTTTGCCTGATGAGACCTTTTCTATTAAGCAGGACCAGTCAAGTTCTCGTCGGAATGCAGAACACATTTTCATAGACTTTATCACAACACAAGGGACTGCTCAAGACCAGCATGTATGTATGCATTTCTCCTGTCATTTTTCTCTTTTTATAATGTGCTCAATGTCTGATTCATTAGCCTCTTACTATGACTGATGTGCTCTTACACGGGGAAAAAAAGTGCAAAAAAAAATCCAAGAATTTAGATTATTTCAATTGAAAGATTTCTCTGTGCTGTTTTTATTTTTCGTTTGTTTTATTTTTTGTGCTCTCCTTGAAGTGGGCATCGAATAGTTAAAAAAAGGTTGACGTCGCATTCTTCACTACCAATCAGGATTTAGCAATACTTAAATCAAAATCTGATGGCAGTTGGCGAGTTGTTTGTCATTGCTGTCTACAAAATCTGATCAAACCACAGCCACACTGTCCTTATGAAACAGATTAGAGCTTTGAGTGTTAATATCTTAATAAATGATAACTACTATGTTTTTGCCCTCATCTTTAACTTTGAATGTAGAATATTTAGTCATTAGTATTCAAGGTTATAGAGAAATACTTCAAACCTAGTTTTTAGGGGCTTCAAACTACCCTTATATCAAGGAAAATGCCTTTGATTTGCCGTTTAATGTTCTATACTATAAAATTTGTACATGGGCTGGTTTTAATGCTGTTCAGGATTTGACAGGCTGAAAACCTCTTCTAAATGGATCATCTCTGATTGTTCATTATATAGAACAATGGTTCCCAACCTTTTTGGCATATAACTCTTTAAAGTGAAGCAATGTGCACTTGACTCCTTGGCCTTGTAACATGTTACATATGTCTATGGTTTGCAAGCAGTTCAACCGAAGAGGAATATTTCCTTCTCAGAACAGTTTTTAGAATCACAAAGGTGTAAACCTATCTAGTATTTCAATAAAAAAAAAGATTAAAGAAAAGTCTGAAAAGATAAACATAATTTGTGCAGCAGAATCCTTTTTAAAAAGGTTTGTTAATTAAATCATGACCCCCCAGATTTATCCTGCGACTCCTTGAAGGGCCCAGGTTGGGAACCACTGATAAAGAGGCAACTAGAGCCGTAACTTCACTTTGCAAATGGAGGGATCAATCCTTTCTTCTTGGATGTTTGCATTTGAGACTCAAGAAGATGACGTCAAGCAGGCATCAGAGAATAATTTCACTCATTACAGATGGATATCTGTTCAGCTACTTTTCCCATAATTGTACACAGAGTAAATCAGACAATGAAGCTCCTCTTTTTTTTGCGTTGCTTTTTGCATCTGATATGCAGTCTAGTAAGCATCAAGACAGACTTAAAGCACTGAATAGATGACATGTTGTGATATACAGTTGTTAGTTTAGGCCAGACATGGAGACATATAGATGGCAACTGAGTCACAAACAGGAATCATTTGTCTGTCTGTTGGACTGAGATGACGCAGAGTATTGTTGAATGCAACATCTATGGTTCATTTCTCATGCTAATTTTACTGGTGGTGATATTGGAAAACATGATTGATTGAGTACTATAAATGCTATTTTGTTAAAGGAACATTACAACTTTAAATGGCCTGTCAGGAATTAACATATTGCAACACCTCTGACGTCAATACTGCCTCTTATGTCTTTTTTATTGGTATGAAAATAATTTTATTTGTTTTGTTTTTACTATGATTGATTGCATTATGTAAGGAGTAATATTTACTACATTCTGTGGTTAAAAGAGTGTCAGTACATGACTATTTTGAAAACACTGTTACATTTGCATGATTTTTAATGCATCAGAGTTCAAAACACCTGACCTGTATTAGAGTTTATAGCAGAATTTGAAACTTTTTTTTTTTATTTCATTGTTATGTTTCATTTGTTTTTAATTTCATTTGCTTCCAATTTTTAAGAATCCAGCTGTTTAGTGAGAGTCATTATGTTTTAGGGTTTTAATTGCAAAAACTGGAGGGTGGTATGATATCATCATATTAATGGCTATTTTTCTGTTGTCTTCTTTTTCCAGATTACAAAAGATGTGCAAGATTGCTAACAAGATTAGCAATGAGTCCACTCTGCATGCAATCGTAGATATTGCGTGTGAGTAGAAGGGATTTTGTCTTCGTGGGTGGGGTTCAGTCTGCTTTCCAAACATGATTACACTGATTCCATGTCACCATATGTCCAAGTAAAATGGTTAATTAAGATAGACATAGTAATTTTAAATGCATACATTTCTTTTTTACATTTTGTGTCTTAAGCGTGGTGCGGAGGAATTTTTTTGTTGCTCTTGGTTAGGTTTATTCTAATTTGTGTCTGATGTGCAACTGAAGAAAACTGATGTTCACATAATGAGAAACGTATCTGTAGTGCATCTGTCCAACATTTGTATGCTTCAAGAACATAGTATTTCTTGGTCTTAGACACACTGAAACACTTTCCTGTCAGAGGGAGGTTCTTATGTATTTAACTTTAATATTTTAAGGTCAGTCCTGGGTGGCTGAAGTTGCACACAATTACATTTCACCACAGGTGAGCAACAATGATAAAGAGAGAAACAGATTTCACACACTCATTTTCTGACATCATGATAACAACAATTATATTACAACATTTAACTTATTAAGTAAAGGAGACTGTGATGTGTGTTTTCAGCATTCTGCTTCAAGAACCATAAAGGGTAGGTTTAACAATTTTTCTAGTCTGTCTTAAAACAATATTCAAGTGCCCAAATGGGGCCAGTAAAAGATCCCTTCCTTATGCGCTTTCAATGTAAGTGATGGAAGACTAAATCCGCAGCCCTCCTTCTGTGCAACAATATATCTAAAAGTTTATCTTAAGCAAACATAAGGCTTCAGCTGTCCAAATTAGTCAATTCAAGTACACATTTTTTGACATCCAGTTTTTTTAGTGCCAAATTTCATCTATTTGTTGCTATCCTTCCACCACACAAAGAGAGAATTTTATGCAAAAAAGACTGTAAATGTGACAGATATCCACTAACTCAGACTACTGAAGCCTCATATAAGCTTCAGATCATTTTTTACACTTTTAAATACATTCTTCCGCAAAACAAGGACTGTGAATTTTGTCTTCCATCACTTATGATACAAGTATCTTTGCGGTATCTTCTAATGGTAAGTATGAACAGAATGAATCATTACAGCAAGCTTTCTGTGTTCATATGGGAACCTGACATGAAAAATTGTAAACCTATCCTTTAAAGGAGAACATCACAGATTCTTTAAGCACTGGGAAGAACTTTAAATTGATAGGACTTACATATCCCTCCTGATGAATATGTTTCTTTTTTTTTTACAAAAACTCTTATTTACTACTTGAGTAACCAGACAGATAACAGATAACAGAAGTACACTGAGTTTCAAATGAGGCTTGAAGTAATTACCAAACAGACGAACAGAGAAAGAAAAAAAACAGAGCACCAGTGTGAGAAAGTTAACAAAACAAAGAAAAGGAAAAAAAGAAAGAAAAGAAAAATATAACAAACAAGCAAAACAAACAGATTTGGTAACTTATGAGAAGTAAGAAATTATACTTTTACATGGTGAATGTAAAAGTAGACATCTAAGTGTGTGTACACATACACTTACACATATGTGGAGTACGCAACAATAAAACACAAAGTGAATCATTTCAATAAATCAGGAAGGAATGTTGAGAATGGAGACTTTTTCAGTCTGGGATGGTAGTAAATGATAGTTTATCAGCATATCCAAAAAATGGTCCCCATGCCTTCTTTAAACTAGCGGACGATCCTCTCAGTGTACACCTAATTTTTTCCATATTAACAAAGTAGAGGATATTTCTAATCCATAGTGATGGGTAGGTGGAGCGGGGGATTTCCACTTGACAAGAATCAGGCATCTGGTCAAAAGAGTTACAAAAGCTATAAAGTTCTTCATATGATTGTATATTGCAGGCGTGTATAAGGCAGAGACTGCAGGTGGTTTGACAGAGACAGAAGTGAGATTGTATTGAATATTTCCAACCAAAAGTTATGCAGAGAGGGGCATGTCCAAAACATATGGATATGGGTAGCTGGAGATTGATGACCAGCTACCCCTGATCTATCACAGACAGGATCAACATAAACATCATACATTCTTGACTTTCTAACCTTAGTTAAGCAATAGCAGCGAAGAACTTTACATTGAAGCAACCCGTGCCTAGCGGAGATGGCGGTGGAGTGAACCCACCGCAAACGTTCAACCCATACATCATCTGCAATTTAAATCATCCTCCCATAGCATTCTAATAGTGTGCAGTGAGAAAGGATTTATAGATAGATGAGACTATACAAAACAGAGATTATGCCCATCATAGTGGGTTGTGGGTTCAAAAAGGGATCGACACTAGTACCTGCTGGTAAATTAGGGAAAACTAGAAAAGCATTTCTAACAAAACTATGAATATGTTTCTTTTTATATTGTACACTAAGTAAGCTCAGTTTTCAGTCATTCACTGAAAATATGCCATATTAGAAATAGTTTGCATGGTGTCATAGTATCACTTTAAACACCATTTCAACTGTTATTGTATCTGCAAATTAAATTAGCTGCTGGCCTACTGTTATGCTATTGGTTGACTTGTAGTTGTTATTCATGAATGGGTGCACGTGCAATGTTAAGCCAGATGTGATGATCAGTTTTAATACAGCTCATATTCCTGGGACAGTCATAGATCAAAAGATACATTTGTTCTTTAATGATTTCATTATGTAAGTTTGTAAAAAACTACATTCCCTTGCAAAACTGCTCCAGGTTTAGAAAAAAAACCCACTCCCATTGCCATGTCATCCAACCGATTATTTTGTTCTTTCCCCATGAACAACAATCCTACAGAATTTTATAAACGTTATACATATCTTTAGGTGGATCTGAAATGAGAACACTTCATAATAAGTAATGCACAGTTTGAGGGCAAAATGAGAGAACTAGAACGCGATGGACAGGGTTGTTTTCTTATGAATCAGTTGTAATTGTCAGACACACTTTTAGATGCTTCTTACGCTAACCTTAAACACACCAAATCCAAACATAGCTACTTCCAAGACAAAGGAAAAAGTCAGACTATCGTCATTTGAGTAATTTTGGACATAGTCATAGTCAGCCCTTTGTTAAGGTGATCTTTGATGACAGCAGGTCTGATGCGTTCACTGCAGTCTAGTCCTAAAGCCTGTGCTCTCAGTGGATGCAATTACTGTAGGTCTAGCTGGTGAGTGATTGCTCCAAAGGAGTTCATCCACACAAGTGGCTATTTCAGTTCATTTTAGTTTTTCGTGGTATAGGAATTCTTGTGATTAGAAAATTGAAGAGGCTGACACATTCTCGGGTATTCAGTTTCTCAAGTGAATCAGATAATAAGATCCTGTCTGCACTGTTCTGAGAAATCTGACAAACGTATATCACAATTGGGGGGCTTTTGAAGGCGTATTAAGTGATTCATTATTTAATCATCCTAATAATTTCTGAATGAGCTTAGACATAACATCGAGGAATGCCAGTAATGGCAGGCCAGTAATGACCCTCTTTAGCTGACAACACGACTTCCTCAGAAAGGCTGAGATGTCAAGATGTGTCTTTGCAAATACTGGACAGAAGAAATGCAGCTTTTAGAGTGAACTGAACATGTTTAACTCTAATCAAGTTTTTTTTAAATTTCATTTCAGGTCCCAAAATAATGGAAGAGGGATCAATGTGTTGCCAAGGAAGTGCCTTCAAATCCACAGCAGTCATATGAACATTGTTGTGTTTATAGTGTTTCTATTTTTGTTGTTCTTGTTGTCATTACTGAAAATGCTGATGGACATTGTTGGTTGTTTTGAATGGATTTGCTTTTTATTTCAATGTACCTGTATATGTTTTTAAGGAGACATTAATTTAATATTAAATACACCTATTTATTGAAAGGGTATGTATATAATGTGTCACAATCATTCAAAATCTGATTATTTTGTTTATAAAAGTTCTATCTAATGGAGAGGAAGCTTTTTTTTCTTTCCCCTCCTTATATATGAATTCCTCTTCCACTAATATGCTGATATTATATTCTGAAACCGGCCCACCTTGGCCCAAGATTTGTCACCGTCCGTCATTGTCTTCATTTCATTTTATTTGGCACTTGAGTGATTGCTGACAATGAGAACATATGGAATGACAACAGTTGTGATAATGCACTGCAGTATTGAACAATAAAGAATATTGAAGCAGAGCACATTTTGCTATTATTGGAGATGAGTGGAATGAGGGCGAATGTAAAGACAGCTGGATCAGCCCTGTAGAGGCAGGTGATGTCATGGGTGTGACTGCAAATGAAGCTCATGGGAGTGGACTACTTATTATTGAAAAAATGTTAAGTGTGTGAGGTCTTTTGATGGCAACCCAACACTCATTTCAGTCTTTACAGTCTTTGGAGAAAAATGCACAGTTCTGTCTCAATTAAATTTGCAAAATAACAGTGAACAAAACTGGATTTGATTATGAACCTGCTGTAGTGGGAAAACTTTTTTCTTCCCTTTCTGGCTTGAACATTTCTATTTCAGTTTCAGCACCTTAATGCAGCAGACTGTTCGGTCCTTGCCAGCTCTGAGCAGGTGTTACCAGCAATGAATTCCCCTCTCGAACTAGAGTTCATTGCAAAATTTCTGGCAGATTTTTGTGTTTGTCTCTGGCAATCACACACTCAATCATAGCTGTCAGATATCTTGGACTCTTGGACTCGACATGATGTTGAGCAATTCAAGCTCAAAAGAACCAAATATACTTTGGATAAGACCAGCAAAAGCTTAGCAGACTCCCTAAGTAATCACATGTGCAAGGCCTTTTTAATGTTTGTAGTTTTCTATGGAGGTTATCTAAATTGTGCAGTTATATTTTAATATAAGCGTATAATCTTAGTGTTATGTCCTTCTTGAAAGCGTTTATTTGCCTTTTGAAAGGCTTGGAAAATTGCTTTGGCAGGAGTTTCTTGTACAGCTGACTAATGCATTTGAAGAAGCGTAACTATTTCTTGTTCCTGATCATCATCATAATCCACTGATGAAGTGTGCCTGCACCTTACAGACCTCAACCCTCAAACCACTTGTTACACGGTTGAGTAAACTGGCAGAAATCTGATACACGGTGAACATATTGTCCAACTTGACTTGTCTTCCTGCTAGACAAAAAAAAAGTGTTTATTTTCTCTCAAAAGATCCTGCTTGTTTGCGTTTAAGGCTTCATAAATGGAAAATAGCAAACACTACGTACGAGAATTTAAAACAAGCAAAGCTGTCAGTTCCTCACAGTGACTTTTTAATGGTAGATGAAGGTCATTGATCATTGTGTATTTCTGCAGGAAGTTTAAATTACCTACCCCTACAGTAACAGAACGCTACAAAGTCCTGACAAAACAAACATCTTCTTCTTGTAATGTTGTATCATCTTGTACTGAGATATGTGCCCGGGGAATAGTTACGGTGATTGTCTGCTGTTATTATTTGGGTAGTGAAATAAATATTGAGCCACGCACACATAGGGATGCTGATAGAGTAGGATCTGAGGAAAACATACGCTAAGCCAAAGATTACAACAGCTCAGTTCTCACGCCAGCGTGTCTCTACAGACTCAGCAGGAACGGTTTGTTACATTGGGTCATGCATTATTCAACAAAGTTTGGCTTGCTGCGTGATCATTAAAAAGTCATCCACAGAAACTGTCTGTTCAAAACGTTGTGAACTGAAGTTGCATTCAAAAAATGTGTTTTCTTTAGGTGTGCAGATCCCGTCAGTGTGATTGTGATTTCAATCCATGAAGTGTTTCCAGCATGATATGAGATAGCCTTGTTCTGAAAGGGCCATAAAATGTGTGATTTCCTCTCTTCCACAAATCACAGCTTCCTCAGGATCAGAAGAGTCCAGCTTTGAAATGTATGCTCCATCAAAGTCCTGAATACTGTCAAACCTGCTAAACCAAATAATAATTTTAAACACCAAAGATAAACTGAGGTGCCTCTTCTCTGGCATATTGAATCATGATTACCTGCAATTAACGGAAAGTGGGTGATGTTTTCTGTTCGAGCTATAAAAGGATTAGACAGCTAAAAATACAGCTTGCACCTCATGGGGATGCACTAGGGATCCCTTTCCCTCCGGGTGGGCAGGGCAGCGACACTGGATCGTAATCTGAGGAGGATATCACTTATCTGGAGACAAACAGCGCAGATTAGGAGAGGAGACAGAAGATGCACTGGGGACAGCATGTGGGAGGGCTCTAACACAATTACACACAAGCACCAAATCCCTCCTCTGGTACCTCTGAGAAATGCTGGCGCAATAAATAGTAAATAGAGACCAAAGCCGCACCATTTCCTGCCTGTCAGACTGCACCCTGCTGCACTAAAACTCAGAAGAGACATCTTAATGTTTTAACCAGGAGCCACTTTTTGTATTCTTTGAAACAGATTGAAGAGACAGATAATTACAGATTAGCTTTATTACCCTTTATTCTGTATGAGGGGGCTGTAATTTGGATTTAGCGTGACACCAGGCTCGCAGCAGACTTTGGACCATTTAAGTAAGTCCCAGTTCTGAGTTCATACCAAGTGAATGGATTGTCCTGATGCTCGTCTTTAATCAGCTTTGAAATTATACACACATTTGTAATTTGGTCACCCCTTTAGCACTTACTAAAATAGTTCTCACGACAACTTTTCAAGGAAGATTATGACTAGAATATAACCTAAAACCTAAACATGGTTCTTTATGACGTACATATCAAACTCCACCCCCATGCGCAGAAGAATTTTGTGGCAAAAGTAAACACTTTAATCCAATTTCTTAGGCCCCAAGGCCTCATTCAAGCAAACCACCTTATTTATAGTGACTGCAGTAGCCTTGATGGCTGTAAAATTGTTGTAAAGGGCTCATTGATTCACTTCATGATTAATTCATGGCTCTTCGTATGTCTTTTGTAGAAAGCATAAATCCCTACATGAGTCACCAATAATATACATTCAAACAATACAGCCGCCATTAGGAATTTGACAGTTGAAAGATGAATGAATAGTCATCATCACAGACAGTAAGCTCTTCTCCAGCATTTCCTTCGTTCCAAAATGGAAATATCATGGATCTGAGTGACTTTGACAGATTTAATCGAGAAAGCAGCTTCTATTCTTCCATTGCCAAGATGGTTTGGATTATTTGACCCATCCGCTGCACCTCCCGCGATATAATACTAACTGTTGTCCATGTTGCACAAGACAGTTTGATGGAAAGTGAATTGCTGCATCTCTATTTGTGCGCCAGCTGCAGTGTCTTTGATCCCATGTGCTGGAGGTGTTGGCACAGGTCTCCCTGCCACCCCCTCTGCACGCCCCACACTGTGTTTGCTCTGACGCCTGCCACAGCTAATACTAAACACACTGATTAACTGCAAGGCATCTTTCAGCTGAGTCTGTTTATTCACCCTGATATGTGACATAGTTAAGAGTTAATTCATCATTAGCTTCAAGTTTGTTTTATTTGGAAAAATCTGTAAAAAATTACATGTTGTTTTATCAAATGCACAGTGCAGTAAATTAAGTATTTTTTATGAAAATACTTAACTTTTTTTACTATCCATACCATCAGGTACAGTGATGTTTTTTTAGTAATGTATAAATGTATCTGTTGTATTCATCATTCAGTAATGTATGTTTTAAATAAGTTAACAAACAGCAACTGGTAACTGGTGCTTCATTTACATTCAGCTGACAGTTTAACAGCTTTAAAACAAAGGTTTGCTAAAGATAAAATATAGATAAAGTTAATTTAGCTGCAATGTAACACCATCCTCAGTGACTGTAATCAGTTGTAAGAAAACATTGTTTTCTAAAGAAAATTGCATTCATTTATTTAGGATTTAGTTAGCTTTTAATTTTTATAAAGATTTTTGTCTCTGCAAACTAAAAAAGATGGTTGCAGAAGCACTTCTATTTTCAAGTGAAACATCCTGGCAGAGTATGCTCTGTTGTTTACAACAGAAGTGTTTCTGGAGCCACAGCAATGAAGAGATGCAAAACAATCATCATTGTGTGAGACAGTTGAGGTATTGAATTATTTTATTATCTGTTCCAGATGAGAGGTCTGTCAATAGTGAAAATTCATCAAGACAATTATAAGCAATCGAGTGTACTACTGAGTGTCACACATACAGTATCTGGGCCTTTTATCATCACGTCTCTCTTTGACGCACACAAACACACACCAGCCGAAATGTATTCAATCCAATCTCCCAACAATGTATCTGAATTATAATTGGAGCAATGAAAACAAAAACAGTACAACTTAACAGATCAACTCATTTGAAGAGTGCACATGTAATAAAAGGCTGTTTGATTTTTGGCTATTTCAAAATTAAACTGTTAAACAAGATTATAAGTAACATGTAAAAATCTGTTAAGACATGGTGTGAAAATATTTATGGACGCACATTTATCTTTCTTTAGCCGTTTTCAATGGTTTCCATGATTCAAATATCACATCTTAATTTTAATCTCATTTCTAATAAGCAGGGAAATCATATTAATTTACTGTAAAATGTAGACAACAATCTGTGATATATATCTATATGTATAAAGTACAGGTAAAGTAGAAAAAGGCCACTGTGGTCAATACAACGATTTACATTTCACCAGCAACAAATTTAAGAGTTTCCATTCAAACCTGTTCATGTTCACACACACTTCAAGAAAAACTTACCTTTTGCTTATTGCTAAACCGTATCATTTTGTATGTGACAGCATTAGGCTTTATGGCAGACACAATATGTCACATTCCAGTTTCCAGCTGCATGTTTTAATCAAAGTAATGATCAGGTCATGTAAATTAAAGGCAGAACAAAATTAACTTTGTCCAACACTGTCTCACTAATACTGCTGAACTATACGGATAAATTAGAATTTAATATAATGTGAAGAAAACAAAAAACATGAGTAACATGTACATATGTAAAAAAAAATATCTGCATTGGTGATGCAAAATGTCTATTGTCAGTTAATGGTCCTAACAAATATCATGAAACCATCCCGTTATTCAGAGAATAGGCTCTGTGTCATTCCAATTCACAAATGCATCTTTCCACCTGAAAGAAAAACAAACAAACAAACAGTTTAAGGCATTTAGTGCTCACCTAGTTAAATACTATATGATCCTTTGCAACTTTAATCTATCTTCATAGTATGAAAACAGCTATCAATGCATTTTTTGGCTCTTTTCAGAATTGGCAGACATTACTGTGCATGTCTGTGTGTGTAAATCGGTGGGTGCCTTGGAAATGCCAAGAGATACTTACCTTGTTCGGATGCAGTGATCCACAGGAGGAATGAGATCAGTGTCGACATCTTGACAACTCACCACGGATTTGCCAACAGCTTAAAATACAAACACTTCATTTCATTTTAGGCATTTAACAGACATTCATATTCAGAGGAAAGTACAATTTGTGCAAAAGCAAAGTTACTAAACATTCATAAAACAAGGAGCCAGGAGCCATAATTCAGACTGACACGAAAACAAGAAAT
Organism: Thunnus thynnus; assembly: GCF_963924715.1. Lineage (NCBI taxonomy): Eukaryota > Metazoa > Chordata > Actinopteri > Scombriformes > Scombridae > Thunnus > Thunnus thynnus. The sequence goes on along the minus strand of NC_089524.1, from coordinate 18,415,166 downwards.
GAATAAAAACATCATGTTATATCAGCAGCTAATATAGATATTTCATGTCTTATCAGAGTGGAATCTGGAAATTTTCTGGGCAGTCATTCACAGCAGGAGGGGATTATAAGGAACATAATGATCAAAGAAAGGACTTGCGCAATGTGACTGCAGCTCAAAACAAAGATGACCAGATCAAGTGATGTTACATACAGACAGTGAGGCGGATCTCCTCCTGTTGGTTGGCCAGTCCGTCGTAATAGTAGAGGTCAAACTCCAGACCCTTGTCCTGATTGGTCAACAGCTCCCTCTGCAGGCCAAACAGCACGCTGAAGTGGCTTTCACTGCACACCACCCAAATGGGGTAAAGGGGAGTCTTCAGGTAAGCCCCTACCTTATATAGAAGAAAATAGAACACGACAGAGCAAAGTAGTCTGTTACCCTGTAAGCTACAATCATACAAACACTTTGTTATATCAGTCTAATAGCTTCATTAAGTCACAGAGTACACGTTTGCTGGAGTAAGTCTGTATTTCAGTGTGATAAAGGATACTAGGAGACATAATCCGCGATTAATCACTATTTCCTGGAGGCAAGAGTCTTAGATATTCTTTAACACGCCATGTTCCTCATTAAAACATATTCACATGTCAAAAAAAATTTATGTAAATATGAGGTCATCCATATATATCATCTGGCCAAAAACAAACTATAATGACCTTGGTTATCACACTTTCATTAATAATAATAATAATAATAATAATAATAATAATAATAATAATAATAATAATAATAATAATAATAATAATAATAATAATAATAATACACAAAAGAAAAATGCTACATAAGTTGCTGCATTATTAACGTGTAACACCTATAATCACTAATAATTTCTTTAGACCAGATATTGTATGAAATAATGTTATAAAACAGTTGACAAAAAATTCAAACTACAATTTCTGATGTCAAACTCAATAAATAATTGTCGTATTTCCGTCTTTAAAAGCACAGACTTTACTAAATTATCTTCAATTGATGATCAGTTCTGGTATTTTTTGGGGAGAATTATCTGTAAATAAACACAGGCTAAATTATTGTTTTACCCAAAAATGCAATGATGGCAGGACTTTTTGTGGGTTCTGGATAAGTGTCTGCAGTCTTTCTCTCAGGCTGCATACAGCCCCAACAACTTCTACCAAGAAGGTAGAGCAGGCTGTATGTTGCCTGAGAAGTGAAATCAAGGGCAAAAAGAATCAGTAAATCACTCATTGCTGTTTGAAAAGCTCAACTGCTGTGACCCAACAATAATACTGAGCAATATTAACATTGTAATCATCTCAGAGCTCCTCCAAACTGGATTTTGTCAGCTGGACAGTAAGAGGACAATGTTTAGAGACTGAAACTGAATCAAGTGGGGGGAACAAAAATAAGATTATAAAAAGGTAAAGGGAACACTACCCCCCGCCCCCCGTCACTAGTGGAAATTACACCTTTGATGGTGTGACCCTCTAATTACATTTCACTTCACCTGGTCAATTTAATGTGTTACTATGCTACTGCTTGAGATAACCAAGGAGCCGCATGTTTCTCGTGTGGTTGTGTGAACCACTTCAAAGTTAACATTTTCAGGCAGTGTATGTGTTGTTAACTATCATATAAATTCCATAATAGTCTTAAGAGCATTATTTGCTTTGATTATGAGCACATCTGCTGCTGATGGCACAGCATCTCTGCCCATATTTACAGTAAAGAACGCCCTCTTAGGTCTTTATGTTTTCACTTGAATCTGACTAGTATCTGGTTTGTCAGTGGCAGGGTGACCACAGAGTCAGCCAGCGATGCCGCTCACCTTACAGATGTTATAATGTTCAAACAAGGACAGCAGGCCAACGTCACAGTGACCTTTGATTCCCTTGAGCAGGGTTGTGTTGCCATTGCCTGAATCCAACTCCATGTCATCGTCAAAGACATTAGAAACTGCTCGGCCACAGAGCAACAGGTTGACCAGCTCCTGGTCAACACAATCACAGAAAGTCAGTGTTAGTACCAGAATATATTTAGTCCTTACAGTAGTAACAATAAATAGTATTGCAATGCTTACTGTCCATTTTGTGTTTGTTGTACCATACACATATTCTTAAGTCCCACATGCAATTGTGTTACTTGTTTACAGTGTATTTTTAAGTGTTTGGTTGTTTTTTTCTGTGACAATTATTTGCAGTTCTTGACTAGAGAGTTGTTTGTTCACTCATGAAGCTGACATGTGTGAGGTAGCTGTTAAACACTATTACTAAAAACAGAGAAATACGAGCAGACTGATGGCTTTTACATAACCACAGACTATTTTAACGTGCTGAATGTTAATCTCGTCCAGAGAAATTCCTGTACCTTTATTATTCGTATCAAATTTGTCACTGTGAATCGCAAGTCAATACTCAGCCTTCATAAAACCATTTGATGTCAAACCTGAGTGCAGTAGCCATGGGCTCCGATGAGCGTGGTGGTGGGCACGTCCATGTCCTCTTTTACTCTAAGGAAGGAAGAATGAAAAGAAATCACAATAAAGGTAATGTTTCTTCTTCTCGTTAATAGTGATTTTTCTCCATCTTGTTCAGTCATAGTCCTAAAAAAGGCTCTACATACTTTTCAACAGATCGAGAGAGAACAGCAGATATGGTCAGCAATAGGCATCCTAACACCCCAGTCTCAAACTGTGGAAACAATACAGATCATTTAGAGTGGATTTGACAGGCAAAATGACAAGTGAGGAAGTTGACACTTAAATCTCTCACCTGCTCAATATGCTGCTCCAGAAGCAACTGTAGGTCCTTCCTGTTATCCACAGTGAAACATGTTATCTAAAACAAAAGGAGTTCATTAAAATTCCTTAGCAGTGCAAATAACTTATTGTAAATTAGGAATCAATCTAAGTATCAATACTGATAAGTTAAATATTTAAAGTAAAAGGTTAATTTTGTAAATATTTGAAACAGCCACACTTTATTATACAATTATTTAATTAATTCCAAATAAGAACAATGGATATATACAGATGATATTTACCAATGTGCAATGTGATTCTGCACATCCAAATATGGCTACAAATATTCTACAATACCATTTTTTCCACAAATTTAACCCAATAAAAATGTCTCATTAAAGAAAAGCTGCAACAATTAGTCAATTAATCAATTGGTCGACTGACAGAAAATGAATCAATTTTTCACCATTTTCTGACATTTTATAGATCAAACAACTCATTGATTAATTAAGAAAATAATTGACAGTTTCATTGATAATGAAAATAATCATTAGTTGCAACTAAGCATTGTTGAGGAATGTTTGTTGGACGTAGTTAGAATATGCTGATGATAATTTAGATATGCACCTAATTACCAATATGCTGCTGCATCCAATATATTTACAAATTCTACTCAGTTGACTTTTCTTTGACTTCACTATGTAGATTCAGCAGGTATGTACACAGTAGCATGTCTATACCTTTTCAAAGACTCCTTCCGATTTGTAGTTTCCAGTTGGGGTGAAATGATTTCGTCCTGAACTTCTGTTTTAAAAATAGATGTGACAAAAAAAACAACCCACAATTGTTAAAATCAATGATCCTTGGTGACAGCAGATTTACCAGACATTAGACATAGACTGGGATGGTGGTGGGACATCTGAATTGAACTTTTGACTTCTGGAGTTGATGTGAGCCCAGTTTACCAAATCAGTTATGATGGAGGTTGCTCATATGACATTGACATGCTCCACCACCCCGACATCTGAGCCACATATTCACATGCATACGACCTAGTTAAACACCAGTAATGAGGTTCTGCGTTGAAGAGGATTAAGTGGATAAAAGTACAATCTTACACTGCAATTGTGGCTTGTTTTTCCTCCCCAGCCCTCCACAGGATTTCAGCTACAGCTGAAACAAGACACTTTCTCCTGGTGGTGTTGGAAGGTCTTAACCTCCTGAGAACAAAGTGGTGTTTGAGTGAAAAACAGGTCGCCTGGGGTAATAATACAGTAAATACCAAAACGCAGATGTCAATACTTAACAGTGGCTACAAAGCATTCCTTGATGTGACTTAATGGCTGTAAAAAGCATGCAAGTGATTGCAAGAGGGCACACAGAGATTAATATTATGGAGGAAAGCTCTGAACTGAAAGGTAACGTACAGAAGGCCTGTATTACTACTTTCAATGTTTTCAAACAGCAGTTTCTTTAGAACAAAAGCTTGAACGGATGCCAAAACTCCACAAGGACCACCCTAGAAAATAAATACACAAAGAAGAATATATAAGAACATAAAGCATTATACCACAGTTCAATAAATTGTGACAATCAGTGTTCCACATTACTGAATTTTAGCACAGTGGCCCAGTTAAGACAACCTTTTTCTGCACAATTCCATATCTCAACTCATGCGTTTCTGAGAATGTGAAACCCTGATTCCTCCACTCAACACTGAAACAATTTAGGCAAGAACCGAGGAGAACCGCTTTCAATTCCTGGAGAAAAACAAAAACAGAAAGCAAACAGAAAATCAAAGGCAACCACAGAAACAGTGCCCAACATTTAGAAAGAAACTGTGGGGTATATCACCAACCATGGCAGTGTGTTGGTCCATCAGACGGCCTGCATAACTCTGCTCTGTGACAGTTCTCTGAAAGGACACTTTGGAGAATTCTCGCAAATCGTCATCGTCGTCAATGTCATCTAGGAATCGGTTAACACACCATCAGCTTTGACAAATCAAGCCAGTGTCAAAAAAGGCAAGGTCCCTTTTGCTATTCCTGCAGCACTACACACACACACACACACTTACCTAACACCATCTCAGACACATCCAAATCAGCTACACTTGGCCAGGTCAAAGTCTTTACTCTTAGAAAAAGGACACAGCATGAATAAAATTATCAACAAAACTCTGAAATCAGTGAGAAAATTGTTTCAACAGTATTAAAACATGACATTGCGACAGACACATTACTATTGGCAGCTTAAAGCTATTTACTTTCTTGTCTTCAGCATGTCTTGTCCCACTTTTTCAAAGCTGTTTTCACTCTGCACTCCCTCTGGTGCACTCCATGTCTCCCGTCTCCCTCCTACGTGGTCTGTTGAGCTCATTTCAGTTAGGCAGCTTTCTGAGCTTTTTGTACAGTTTACAGCTTTTTGCTGTAGGCCAGTCACTAAAAGTCCATCCTTCAACTGCCTGTATTCTTCTTCTTTTCTGAGCAGCGGCTGAGGTACTTCTACCCTTCGACTCTGCCTTTTTTTGTTTGTCTCCTAAAAGGAAAAACATCAGTAAAGGAAGAAGAGAATAATATGAGGTGGGCTTATTAAGTGCATCAGAATTAAATACAACTATATTTAATTGATTGCTACCTGGGATGTGCTGGCTATTGGTCCAGCCATCATGCCACGTGTAATTCGATTGCTTCTGCTCCTTTGGATGCTCTCAGTGATGGAAGTTTTTTTTTCTGGTTCTCTCCTGATTAAGCTGTCATTGTCCTGGAGGGAAGCCCTCAGAGATTGGCCTTTTTGGTCCCGTGAGTCACAAATCCAGATATCTTTTTGAGTATGGGCGGAGAGTCCATCCGACTCAGGAAATACTAATGTACCTGTAGGTACATTAGGGCGAGGTCCCTTGATGTGTGACCTATGAGAGAGATAATCCCATATAAACTCAAACCTGTTTTCTAACACTCAAACAGCATAAATTAAAGTCAAAAAGTTGCTTTTGAAATACCTTAATTTGATGGGATTGCTAGTAACAAAGAATTCTGTGCTATGTTCTGTCTTTGTGTCATCCATCTCTGATGGCGTTATTGCAGGTGAATTAGCAGTCGAGTTGACAATTAAGGCAGACTGCAGGGGATCACCTTTGTTGCAGGTCATCTTGTCATCTTTAAGGCCTTCAACGTGATGCTTTACAATAATCTCCAGTAATGTTTTCAGGGGCGAATTCTGAACCTGCAATGACAGAGAAGTCAGCTAAACTTTAGATGTTGTTATCTGCTTGCACAGCAGCCAACTTTCAGCTGCAAGACTTACCTTATTCTTTCTATAGAGACCCTCCATGTGTAGAATCTGCCTCAAGTGTGATCTGTTGTTAATACTGGAAACTGTGCGGGGATGCTCCTCATCCATACAGGCAATCGTCCTCTTGAGTCCCTGCACATCAATATCAACAGGACCAGTGTTGCACCTTATTCTGTGACATGCAAGAGTCTGTGGTAAGAAAGTTAACCCATAATGCAACGGCAAAAGCTTTTACCATGGTCACACACTTTGATTGATAGTATGAATGATGGTAACGGCTGTAACAATATGTGTCCCTCACCCTACCTAAGTTAAAGCCTATTATAATTAGATAGTGTAACACACTTTGGCATTTGTGTCTGCAAAAACTGGTTTTATAGTTGATTCTGTTGTGGCACAGAATCTGACGAGTCACAGATTTTGGTGAAACACCAGAATAAACTCTTTAGCATAGCTGGACGGAGGCTAACGTAGCTTCGTAGCTTTGTTAGCGGTTTGCAGTCCACAGCCATAGGACCAATGTGTCCTGCACTGAGCCCGTTCACTACCTGGCGTTTGGTAACTTACCTTTCTACTCAGATATTCCCGTACAAGGGACGCAGAAACCTCTTCAACTGAAACGGCCATGATGTTGGCTGCCTCTATGGCTTTCCTCTGACATAGATAACCAACACGAAGCTCTTTTTTGCGAATTGTCTAGCTAACACAAAACTGAGGGATGTGCTGCGCCACAGATTGCACAGATTTACATTGAGCTGACAGTCCGTGGGACCTGTCAGAGGCCGTCCATATGTGCTACAGATTAGTGAAACGGCGTTTCTCTCAGAGTTGTTGTTCGGCAACGCGTGTTTCCATGGTGACAGCAGTCGCTCCGCTGTTACAAATATGGCGGCCTGTTCTTTCCAATAAACGCTCACTCGCGTTATTTCTTCCCACCCGCATTCTGCGAAGGCCCGCCCCTACTCTGCTTCTGATTGGCTTTAACCTTGATATTCTTACCTAACCCAACCAATCTAAGCAACGGAAGCAACGAGTACTAGCCAATCAGAGGCAGAGTAAGGCGGGTCTTCCCGGAACGTGGGTGGTATAAAATGAGGGCTGCCAAACGCATGCGCAATAGCGCTTGTTCCGGGCGATTAACAAAATAGAAAAAACATGTCTGCAAAAGGAAATTATGTTTTTGTTTTTTTTGTTTTCTTTTAGATAGAGCTATAATATTTGCTTTTTACTTGTGTGTGAATTTCACCTCAAGAATAATATACAATGTTTTTCCACAAAAATATTTGTCTTGTTAAAATCCTTCAAATGGAATCTCTTCTTTGTCATTCAAAATTCCGGAATATATAAATATGCAAATATTTTTTCATTCCATAAGTTTAACTTCTGAACACAAATTGTCTTCTACTTCAATGTAAAGTCTATTTTCAGTGTTTGTGCACTTGACGCTTCAAGATTCCACATCACACTTGTGTAAATTGCATACTGGACCAGGTTGGCTTCCAAACTATTTGTGATGTCACAAATTATGGTCATAGGCTTAAAGCCATAGCCACTTAAAATATGATTTTCAATGAGCACAGAGAAACCTTTTACTTGCAGCAGATGAATGTGAAAACAGTCTTCTAGTGTCAAACTCTGTACATACATCATTCTGCACAGTGAAGCTGTAGGAACAAGAAGAAAAACATATTTTTGAGTGGAGGGGGACTTTAAATCTCAAGGAAAGATCACTCTTTGGTTAAACTGGTCACAACTGGTACACGTACAGTATGCAACATATAAGGACGGCTCAGACATTACTTTGTTTTTAGGGGTCACAGGTCGAAATGGTTGGGATCCTCCAATTATGTGCTATCACACAGGAGTCAAACAAGATATTATCTTGATAGGTGGTTTAAATTTATGTGATAGATTTTCTTTATGGTTTTACAGAAATTTAGTTTTTAATAGATGTATATGTCCCAGTTAATCACGTAATATGCAGTTCCTACTTTGGCCTCTATCAAATCTCCCAGCACAATCAAAGGATGAAGCTCTGGGTCCTTGGCACCAAAGCACTGATACCACCATACCTGCCATCCATGGAGCTCGTCTCCCACGGCCACTCACCAGTTTAATAGCATTCAGGTTTGTGGGAATGCTGATAATTATGTATCTCTTGGTCACACTCACGTTAAACCTTAAAAGGACAGTTTAGCCAAAAGCAAAGCAAGTAAAATGTACAACATATCAGGCAGTTGGTAGCAGTAACTCAAATCTTCTCCATGTAAAAATAAAAGACATCACAAAAACACTGCTATTTTTGTTCATTTTATTAAAACATTTTAATTTATAATATATGACAAATATTTAGGCTAGCCTATGTTTTTTTGTTTCATTATCAAACCATAAAACGGTTACCTACTGTCCAGCACAACTGAATTACAACAACTGTATCAAGAGTATTACATTTAACTCAAAACAAAAAAGGGGGGTTGGTACATGAAAAATCAACATTAATTTTTTTAGATGCTGCAATTAAAAAAACACTTTATCTGGACTTGAATAGTTTCATTAAAAATCAGGATGTACATGTGATTTTAGATGGTTTTGCTCCTAAAATATGCCACAGGCATTTCAGTGTCAACAGACCCATCACTGTGGTTTTCCAATTAAGTGATGACTAACTCAATATAATACCAGTCAAGTATCACAATACCATTTACTAGTATGGTGAAGAGTACACACAACTACATGCTGATTAATACTGATGCAGTTGTTGAGCAGTAGTATTTAAGATGTTTTACTGATATTCTGTATTATGTTCTTTAAAATTAGTACACAAGGAGATTTTATTTTTTACATTTCAATAGCTCAAGCATGTTTGCCATGTGTGGACCATAAAGTGTGATATATACAATACAGTACTATGATACTTAAAATTGCTGGTATTACAAATATTGTTGGGGTCTTACGACAAAGATAGTTTTGAAGTTTTGTGCAACCCTTGGCATGGGAACAAGAATCATGTTTGTATTTTGGCACAGGTAATATCCTACTCTAACAGGGAGTGCAGCTTTACAATCAAGCAATACGTAAACAACATGTTGCATTTTTTTTTCCTGTGTGTGTGTTGTGTATCCCTCCCTTAGGAATGCCAAGCATACTGCTATTTTCTTCCCTCTGTTGACCATACTGTGAGGGATGAAGATTTACAAAAGGAGTGAGGGACAACGGGGAAAGTTTCCAGAACATGGAAGGGCATCAGTAGTCATAAGCTGCAAGAAAGAAACAAAAGAGCTGTTATCCACATCTACCACTCAGCCTGAGGTCACAAGGAAGAGGAGCATGCGATCCACTTCATAGAGAGAGGTTGAAATCCAGATAGGAGGTATCATGCAGGCATGCAGTCACACCAAGGTGGTCTTACTTTCTATTGTGAGGATGCAGGTACTTGCTGCTGTGCCTCTGCTGTTCACAGCCTTGCACATGTACTCTCCTTCATCCTCTGGGAAGGTCTCCGGCAGGTAGAGGCAGTACGTCTCTCCTCTCTCTATATACTGATAGTCCTCACAGTCCTGGAGCATCTCTCCCTCAAACCACCAGGTCACCTCCGGCTTGGGCTCCCCAGTGATCTTAACGGTGAACCGAACTGGCTCCGTGTCTACCACTGATTGATTTTTAAGAGGTTTTTTAAACCATGGAGCACCCGATCTGGCATGATCCTCCTCATCCTCATAGGCCGCAGAGCCGTTGATGATGCTTCCCTCCTCCTCACCATCATCTTCCTTTTTCTGCAAACAGATGACAAAAAGAATCGCCCAATGTTGCAACCCGCGCTGAGCTGTCATGCATAAGAACGCATATATGGTCATGAGCACGGAAGATTTACTTTTTGCAGTGCAGCATCAATCTCTTGCTGTTCAAACTGCATTCTCTGCAGCTTCTGCTCCTCTATCCTCCTCCTCTCCTCCTCCTCTCGGGCTTTGGCCATTTGTTCAAATCGGGCTCTCATATCAACCTTCTGTTTGAATGGTGACTCCTCAGCCCTCACTGGTGTCGTTTCACCTTCCTCATCCTCCTGAAAAGCAAATCTCAATATGTGACACTTAGATAATACTCCAATGGACAAAAAAGGAAGAGGGAGACGAGGCTGTTACAAAATGTGCTTCATGAGCCATATTTCTCTGAAATGTATTCACACATGTAATTTAGTTTAAGTAAAATGCAATCAACTTAATTGGAGTGATATTATGGAGATAATGCATCTCGAGAAGCTTATAAATTAAGTTTGTAGGTTCCCACAGAAGGTGTTAGTTAATTCATGTCCACACATGAGGGTATTCTTACCCCCTGGCACCGCTCAGCTTCTCTCTCTTTAATTTCATCATCAATGGCCTTTCTCCGTGCTCTCTCCATCTCAATCTTTTTCTGAATTTCCTCTTCAGTCAGCTGCTTGATTTTCTCAAACTTGGACTTGAGGTCCTTGGCCTGGATGGAGCCAGTCCTCTTGAGTTTAGTCAGCTCTTCATACTCTGCGCTCACAACATCCGAGCTTTCATTCACTTCATCCTGTGAAATAGAGGGCAATTATGCTTGTTATAGCTGTAAGTACTCCGGAGATGATGTGCAATGTAAAGAATGCAAAAAGCGTGTTTGCAGACACTCAAGTAAAACAAGAACTGAATCACTGCTTGAAGAAATTATACTGAATCAAAGCCTTATGTTTGTGATATGTGTCCACATGCAGTATATTCTTGATACTATGTTTGAGACCGACCTCGCCCATCTCTTGTCTGAGTTGTTCAAACTCCTGCTTCTCCTGCTCCATTTTCATTTTGCGCTCCTCCGCCTTGCGTCTCCTTTCAGCCTCCTCCTTCTGTTTCAGCAGCTCCTCAAAGTTGATCTCCAGTTTTCCCGGGTTCAGTGCTTCCTGAGATTCAGTCTTCACCAACTCTCCCTCCTCATCTAGTGCCTACACACACAAATATACACAATAGCAGAGTGAACTAACTGGCTGCATCAAGTAATACATCAGTGTTGTATTACAATTTAAATCTGGCTGAACAAAACAATCCAAGGCCAACTACTTACCTGACATTTAACAACCTCATAAAACCAGCACAAAAATAAGCAGGAGCAATTCTTATTGTTGCCCACAGCATTTTAAGACAGCATGCCACACCGTTATCCTCATACCTTTGTGTTTACAGTAAATACATTCATAGTAACAACTGTTGTTTCCTCTTATTATACTGTAAATAATATACATTTGAAATTGAAAATATCTTACTGTTTCATCTCCATATGCAGAGTTTTCCTGATCCAGACCAGGGCTCTTAAAGAAATAATTTGGACAAGGGAACAGCAATGCAGGTGTACCATTTAAGCCAATCAGAATGATATACAATACATCAACAATCCTCATCCAATTAGAATCCAATTATTGATAACATTCAGATACAATCAGTGTGAAAAGTGGAGAACAGGCGTTTAGTTTGATGTAGCCAAAATTATTTCGGTCACGACTGATATTTATTAGAATGATTTTATCATAGCCATAATGTTAAAAAATATAAATAAAGAGTACATATTTATTCTTTGTATGTGTCTATGTGTGTTTGGGCAATTTAAACATTTTCTTAAAAAGCGGGTTTCTCTCTGTTTTTTACAAGAGAAAGCTCAGCAGCAGCAAATTAAGTCAAAGCCTGAAAACAACAATAATAGCACAGTCTTAGTGTGTTAGTGATCAGCCAAAAGCATCAACCATGTATAGTTTTTGGTCGCTGAGTCATGTAGACATACCATGCTCTTGCGGGCCTCAGCAAAGAGCCTCTTCTCCTCTTCCAGTCTCTTCTTGGCCTCCTCCTCTGCCTTCTTCTGCTCCTCCTCTCTTCTCTGGCGTTCCAGCTCCTCAAAACTGGCACACAGCTTTCCAGGCTTACTGCCCTCCAAGTTCAGCAAGGCCATCAGAGCCTCGTCATCCTCTTCCACAAGCTGGGCAAGAACACATCAAGGTAGGCTTTGAATACTGCAGATAAGAGGTGTGATCATCTATTGACAGTTTTAAATGAGACTCCACTTATTTGTGGGACACAGTTTGTAGGACAAGGAATTCTAGTTCAGGTGAAAGCTACGCTAAAGAAGTAGTTTTGAACATTTTTGGAAAAATGTTTGTTAGCTTTCTGGTGAGTTAAATTAAAAGACAGATACCAATCTCATATCTGTCTAGTAATCATGAGCTGAGCTCAGCACAAAGACTGAAAACAGGGAAACAGCTAGCCTGGCTCCATCCAAAAGTCATAAAATCCTACCAGCACCTAATAAACTCACTAATTGACGTCATCTCATTTGTTTGATCCAAAAAAAAACAAAGTGTAAAAAAACAATTTTTTTAATGCCATTTTACGAGGTGCTGTGAGCTAAATTTTTCTTGGCTCCAGTGTTGCCAGATGGGACTGACAAAAAGTCTTCCAATCACAACGAGCCCAATCATCATAAAAGTAGCCGAATATTTAATGAAAAATTTATGACTCAAAAAGTAGTTCAAATTATCGAAACCCACCGAAAAACATTTTTACCCACCAAATTAAATATAAAGTAGCACCATTGGGCAGAAAACTGGCAACACCACTTGGCTCTGAGCAGTTGTGAGGCAACCAGCAACAACTTCAGGAAGTTACTGCTCCCAGCCAAGAAATGGTCTGACACATAACCCACTATAAAAGAGCAAATTGTCATTTTTACACTGTGGTTTTTGTACGAATAAAACAAAACAAGATATGTGTTAATTGGTGAGGTTTAGAGGTGGCGATAGGTAGATTCTGTTATCTTCAAACAGAGCCAGACATGGCTCTTTCCCCATATCCAGTTTTTGTGCTAAGCTAAGCTAACCAGCTGCTGGCTGAAGTGTTATATTTGACGGGCAGATATAAGAATGATAGCAATCACATATCAGATCAAAGACATGAAAACTACAATGATATTACCGTAAAATATTTTTGCAAACTAAGATGTTTACATTACAAGAGAATTTTCATAATCTAAGAGGGCTTTGTAAGATCTGTTGAATTTTGTAATTATTTATGGGATGCATATTGACCATGCTCTTCCTGGCTTCAGCAAAAGCTCTTCTCTCCTCCTGCATCCGTCTCTTGGCCTCCCCCTCTGCTTTCTTGCGCTCGTCTTCTACCCTTTGCCTCTCCAGCTCTTCAAAACTCAACCTCAGTTTTCCAGGTCGGAACTCCTCCTTGTCTTCCTGAGCCGGCTGAATGTCTTCCTCATCATCTCCCTGACAAAACACAAACATACCATTCTGTCAGCTCAAACATCAAACTTCACTACACAGCAATTGTATATTTGGAAGTTTATGAAGTATAAATGGGATCAAAGACATTCTTGAGGATGGAGATGCCTACCAAACTGCTACACAGCACTTGTTGGAAAATAATTAATTGAAAACTTTCCATAAAGTTTTTGAAATAAATTGTTTGTTTTGAAGCTTTTTATTACCATTCCCAGCCTGGCCTCCTCAAAAGCTTTCTTCTCGTCTAACAGGCGACGTTTGGCTTCCTCCTCAGCCTGCTTCTTTTTCTGCTCCTGCCTTTCCTTCTCCAGCTCCTCAAATGTCATCTTCAGCTTTCCAGGAGTTACCTGCACCTTCTCTGACACCTTCTCGTCTTCATCCTAAAGACGAATGAATGTGAGAATGCAGGAGACATCTTTAGTCTGGGATCCACAAACACTAAAGTGGTTGTAAAAGACAATCCCAGAACAACATCATTCATCACTTATTTATGCTGAAGTGAACAAAAATGTATTGATATTTATTTCTCTATATTCCTACCTCTGGAACAATAGAGCGTCGCTTGGACTCCCTGAAGGAGCGTCTGTTTTCATCGTATCGTCTCTTCTTTTCCTCCTCAGCCTTCTTCTGCAATTCCTCCTCTCGATTCTTCTCCATGTCCTCAAAGTTCATCTTGATTTTGCCCGGAGGTCGAGATGACTTTGCTGGAACCACCCGTACCAGGATTGTGTCATCTCCTTCCTTTAAGGTAATTGAAAGATAAAGTTAAAGATCCCCTCTAGACGTGTTTTAAGATGTATATTAAATACTCTACTGTGAATAATAATTTATGTCTAATACGTTTTTTTCCCACAAAAAAAGTTTGATTATCTCGTTAAAAACCTTAAAATGACACCTACTCCTATCCCTCATTAAAAATTCAACAATACGCTGAAAACACAAATATTTCAAAAGTTTAACTGCTGGTTACAAGATGTCTCCTGCTTCACTGTAAAGTCCATTCACAGTGTTTGAGTGCTGGATGTTTCAAGTTTCTATGTCACACTTGTGTAAGTTGAATACTGGCTTATAATTGGCTCCAAACTAGTTGTGATGTCACAAATCCTGTTTGAAGGAACACGCCTTAAACTCAAGACTTTTGGTGAGCGCAGTGAAACTTTCCTTCTTCTATTGTCAAACTCTGCACATACATCATACAGCATAGTGAAGCTCAAACATTTAAATAGCAGTAAGCAAAACACATTTTTGAGTGGAGGGGGCCTTTAAATTATCCAAGGCAACACATAAGGCACAGGATAAGAAATTCCTAGACTTAAAGACTAGATACTTAAAATTAATTCTTGTTTCTAAGTTTTGTGCAAGAGCTCTTATAGACAAACTGTTCAGCATTGAAAACAAATTTAGGTCACTCGCAGTGCTTACCCACATACACACACACACACACACACACACACACACACACACACACACTGGGGATAAGAGTGTGTGGGTGGGTAGGGGGCAACTCTATTGGCATAGTGTCACCATTTGCAGTAGGTCAGTATGGGTGTCAGTCTGAGATAGCGGAGTCTAATTCGGTCACAGTAAGGGGGTTTAGAGCTAATTTAGTCACTGGGAGGTGTGGGAAACAGTTGCCAGTCATATGCTGTCTACACCTGGCAGCTCTGTAAGAGTGCTGTTCCAGTTGTTTCTAGATCACCAAGTCAGTGCTTCCATACATTTAAACAGGACATAAAGAAAACAGTGATAGGGAAAGCTAAAAAAAAACAACAACAGGTGTTTGTCCCACTGCACATAACAGTAATAACATAAATATACATAAAAGCACTCCAGTTACTGTGTCATCTGATTTTGGGCACCGTTCAGAAGAAATTAGGTTGTGAGGTAATGGTGTTACTGATCCCCCCCAAAAATACAGAGGACATGGCAGCAGTGTCCTTAATGGTAGCTACTGCCCCAATGATGACTGATGATGATAAAGGCAGAGTTGTAAAGAAGAAAAAAGCGAAAAAAGGAGAAGGCTGAATAAAATCAGTACCCTTATAACAGTGTCTTGTTAAAGATTTCCATACGGTTGTTGAACAGTTACACCACTGTCAATGACAATCATGACTGCTCTCTCTTAACAAGAGCAGAATTAGGGCAAAGACGTAGCAGGTAATTGCCTGTAATCGCCTATCTGGCACAGGAATACTTACGTAACCATTCCCAAGTACAACACTGACGGTATAATAAGCCTAAAACCTCTGTTCACGTTGTTCTATCTATACTGTACTGATGACTCTTTGGAAATATTTATTTGCTTTACATTACATCATTTTCCAAACTACCATAAGTCTTACACAGTAAGATGAAATGGAAGCGATCCATTTACCATGAGTTCACAAACTGATCATGTCAACAATGCTACTGGTGGATTCAGACATAATCAGGCCTCTAACAACTGTTTGGATCTCAAACGCCACTTAAAATAACTCATCTGAGTGGCAGCTGAGGATTACCTGAATGATTACAGATACATGTAAGCCATTGTCATCAGAAAGGCAGAGCGATGAGACCCTGTGCAAAGGAATTCACCCCATGTTTACTTACCTCAGCTGCTTTCTTAGCCAATTCTTTCTTAATTTTGTCTTTTTCCATCTTGTCCTGGGCCTCCCTCTTCTTCCTCTCACTTTCCATCCTCTTCCTTTCCACCTCTTGTCTTTGTTTTTCCATTTCTGCAAACTTCCCCTTCACACTACCTGAGGATTCCACAGAACACAGAATGAGCCGTCAGCACTGGTTGTGTTCCTCGTCCTCCCATATCCCTTGTTGAATATCCATCCTATCCTTAGCAACCGAGTGTGTCTTACCTGTGATTTTGGGGACGTAGGATTTTTCTACTTTCGCTGGCTTCACATCTTCTTCCTCATCACTGGAAGCGAGAAGTTCTTTTATCTGTTGCGGATCAGATGAAGAGTATGGTGAGGTTACGGTTTAGCTGGGATCATCTCCTCTACCACTCAGGAGCCATGCTGGTCCCAGCAAGAACAAGTGCTTAATCCCTGCTAATAGCTGGGTCATGTGACCTGCAGGTAGGTTTCTGATTGGGCCATGGTGTTATCGCACACACAGGAGATGAGCGTAGGTGACCGAGCCTGGGCCAGCTATATGGCACGCCTGTACACTTGGAGGTTGTTCTGTCTGAGTATCACTGATAATCCACTCACATATTACCGTATCACTGCATTTGTTTCACCACAGCTGATCTCGAAGCAGAGCTTGTCTTAACCCTTGAATTCTTGATCTCTGACATTCATCTTTAACTTCAGATTCAAGTCAGAAATATTTCTTCCACACTGTATGTCAGTATTATACTGTATATGTATATTCTCTATCTGTTTCTTCTAGTGCTTCAGTGATGCTATGATGAAATATTAACATCCAAGACTCCATTTTTTCTTGGTAACCATTAGATAAAGTTTAAAAAATGTAGAAGTAATTTGTCTCATTTTTATATGTTTTTATAATTAGTTGACTAAACAATTAGTCCAGAAAATGGCAGAAAATGGTAAGAAATTTCCCAAGATAACGTGTTCACATGTCTTAATCTGTTCTAGTAGAGTCCAAAACACAAAGGTTCAGTTTACTATGATATGAAATAGAAAAGAGCAGCAAACCTATTTTGAGAAACATTGTTAAAGATTAATTTTCTGTCAGTCAATTAATTGATTAATTGGCTACTTTTGTCCTTGTAAATTTTGGCGTGGCATCGGAAAAATTAGGGATCTGCATTACAATTAAAAATAAAGTTCAGTAAGCTGCACAATGCCTGCACAACATGCATTTGGATTGATTGATCCACTAAAGGGCCGGTGGGATTTGAAGAAATCAGCTGCACAGCAGTCCTAAGGAGTTCCTTGCGTATATCAGTGAGGTTAGAATTACCATCTTTTAAAAAATGACCATCTTTTTACATCAAGCACAAACCAAAGTTGGCATGAAATAATAAAAATTAATAAGTTAATTGTGTGGTGGATGTTGCACTGCGGTGTATAGAAGACAGTGAATTCTCACTCAAACTGGCAGCTTCGTCACCCCGTCATGCCTCATCATGCCATGCAGGTCACGGTTGGAGGTTAGTGGGGTTAGCTGTCTTTGACCTGCTGCTTCCTGCGATTCCACTCTCTCTCCTTGATGTATTGCTCCCTCCTCTTTTCCTGCTCCTCCTTGTTCCTCTGCCGGCTGCGCTCATCCCTGGCCCTCTGCATGGCCTCAAACTTGCCCGTCACGTCCCCCTTCCCTTTGTTCACACTGGGCACATAGCTTCTGGCCACCGGCTTTCTTGATCTGAGGAGTTTCTGTGGTTAAACAAGCAAAAGAATGTTAAGAGAAAGTTATTTTATGTAGCAAAGGGAAGCTGTGGGGGGCATTATTAAAAATATAAAGATAAAAGAAATATTGTTTGATTGTATTATTCTTGTCTCACCTCTTTTTTAAGCTCCAATTCAGAAATACTCGGGTCATCATTTGTGTCAGGTTCTGCATTCTCCTTGTCCTCTGTGTCCTTTCCTACACCATTAACAGCTGCTGATTTTTCATTTTCATCATCATTGGCTGTGTCATCTTCTTTGTGTTCCACACCGTTCATGTATGTCTTGTCAGCCTCGTTGCTTGCTTCATCAGTCTTCTGGCAAGGCTTTTTGTCTTCTGTGTGTGATGTCTTCTCACTTTCCTCCTCAGCTGCAACCTTTTCATTGTCTGCCACATCCTCTTTCTCATGTGTCACATCAACGTCCTTGTTTTCTGTGTCACTCATGTTGTGTTCATTTTCATTTTCTACCTCATCCACGTCGTGGGCGACTGCAGCCACAACCTGCGCCACCTCAGTCATGTTTGTACCACAATGACAAGTTGACAAACAGGCTCTGTTTAAATGTTACCTGCAAAGCAAAGGGGGAAGGTTTGAATGTTGTTGTCTTGTTACATTATGCTCTGCTCTACACTACAATTGACCATATTACATAATTTGTCACTTTCATTGAATTGAATTGTCAGATATATTCCTTTTTAAATACAGCATCTACAATCTTGCAAATGGCTATCAAGCAATTCATGGATTCACATTGCAAAAAACAAAATGAAAAGATGTTGCAAATGAATATATTTGTAAAATAAATTGACTAATACAGTATATAGAAAGATGTGTTTATTACAGTACTCCTGCTTGTGTGTTTGTGCACTCTTGAAATAATCAAGATGGCAGACAAGATTAATTTCTTTCAGCAATATTTTGAACAATTTATCAATTAAATTGTTCAATTATAAGGTCTTTTGATGATCCATGTCAAATACAAATTATTTGCTCATTATTATTTATATATTTATTTGCTTTAAAAATTGAGTGTTATATTTTTCTGTCCAATGAAATATACAAAAACAGTTTGCTGCCATTTGATAGTCTCATTTTTTTCTTTCAGCTCTACATTTTCCTCATCTGGAAGTGAGATTTATATGTGTGACAGACACTTCTTGACTACAAAGTTAGGGCAAAGAGAGCTGCTCCATTTCAAAGTATGTTGAGAAAGAGTGCAATGGTAGCTTGCTATTTATAGCCCACTTGTGGGTCTAGGACATGTGATCATGGCTATTTCTGATGAGTGATAGGCAGTTGGACAGAGCTCAAGTTGGCAGCCGCATGTCGCCCCACAGACCCTTGACAAAATGGCCAGACTGGGAGCGAGACAACTGGATGAATGAGGGCTGTTTGGATTGTTAGTCATCCAACACTAAAACTGTTGCTGTTTATCATTGTCCTCAAATACCTTTTCAGTTCAGGTATGAAAATCCTAGTGTGACGTGATGCTGCTAATCAGGAGCTTGGCCATTTCACTATGGAAATGTTGAATTACGTCCAACAGCCAACAGTCGCTTGTATTATTGCCAAAAAACATCCATAATCACAGTGAAGTGTGACCACTGTAGGCTTCGCCGGTGTGGTCATCTTAAAATCTTCACTCCTTTGAGATTCAAAAGTGTTCTCAACAGCTTTACAACACGTTTAAGTTGTTTTATATTCTAATTTAGTACAGTTTGAGGGAGTCCATGTGCGCAGTAATGTAAATACACATGACTTGCAGTTTTTGGAAGCAGAATAAAATAATAATAAATAAATAAAACTGCTCATTTGTAAGTAAAGTAAGCCTGATTGAATCTGATAATCATGATTCTGCTTGATATTCAACTACAAAGGCTTGTTTATTGGTAAAGATCATTTTGATTCCCCTCATCTCTCATCCTCAAATAACTGGGATGTCAGGAGATTTACAGCTCCATTTTAATTAAGTGACACTGCTACTTCTTTTGTGCATTGATAAACCCGATATTCTGACTCAAAATATACAACTAAATGATCTTTAATAATAAGGTTTTAGTGCTTTGAAGGATATTAACTTCATATTTGGACTGATAATGAAAACAGTAACTACTATATCAAAAAATATCTTAGTTTGTTAGTTATAATGAGAATCAACATCTCTCTTAAACATCTTCTAAAGTTTGAATCAGGTGAAGGTTAACACTGAATTAACACTGAAAAAAGCTTTTCCAGTTACAGGGAACATTTTAGGTTGGTGATGTCCTATTTCTGTACACAGCTGGCACAATATATCATGACAGTGTGTGTCAGAAAAACTAAGAGTTTGGCACATGTAGCCTACAGATAATTAATGAGCTAATTCATCATTATAACGTCTACAGAATATACTAACCGATTGAAATTATATTGTTTCTGTTTCTTTAAGCTTGCACATACTGTGGACCAGTGACAATAAATTGTAACTAATAACTTGACAAGCACTTTGAGACAGCCTACCTGATGTACACTTCTGTCTAAATTAATAAATATGATGTTTAAGGCAACTTTTGAATAAAGTCAAGTATCTTTGACCTTGCTACATAATGGTGAACAGACTACTTTACGGTTTTACAGACCTATTTTTGCTAAATAATCAATAAAATAGAAGTTTTACCTTTTTAGTGTGCTGTCGTCCTCCTGGTTTTGATTTTTTTTTTAAATCCTTTGGGTAGATATAAACCAGAAGGAGTGAAAATCAAGTGAAGTGGGACAATCCAAGATGCGACCACTCGGTGCACTAGTCGACTGGTTGCTGGTTATGTGCCGGTGTGCCGTTTCCTTAAAAGTACCGTTACTTTCTAGCGGATACTGCATTCCGCGCGCGCCTGCCACAGGTTCAGCTGTTGCCTCGCACGCGTGCGCGCGCACCCACACACTCTCATCCTGATCATCTGCAGTCGCAGCTGCAAAAATAAATGTTAGGAAATTATCCAGACAAATATGTTGTATTATTGTGTTGTCAGTGGTCAGTTTCTATTTGATAGTGATTTTTTATCCTACACATTCACCCTATTTATTTCTCAGGTAATTGACCAATGAGGTTATAATGACCTTAGTGCATATTTTCATATTCTATGGCACCATTTTACTGTATAATGTCCTCAACAGTCATGATGCAGAGTCTGAGGGTGTGTCTGCAGCTGTGAAGTTTAAGTTTAGATTAATAATCTATGGATGTGGATATATATGTGTGTATATACTGTATATTCATTGGTGAGTTTACAGTGTGACCATGATCTCTCCCATGGTATCACTGTGAAATACCTATAAGAACATGTGTGTGTTTATGCATATTCTCTATAATTTAGGGCAATAGTTTTGTACAGAAACAGGTGTCATTAAAATAAGCTACCTAATGATTGATAAGATAAGATGGACTCTTTACATATCTAACTTTTGTGTCTGTTTTCCTATCTTAAACATATCTGCTCTTGCCTCTTTGTTCTAGTTTTGGTCCCTCATCTAAAATTTTGTTTAATGAATGATGTTTGATAGCATAATCCCTTATCCACCATTTTACTCTTTCAATTTCACAGAGGATAGAGGATAAAAGTAAACAAATTGTCCATCACAAGATAGACTTTGTGAGAAGTTCTGTTTAGGAGGACAGCAAGCTTCTGGAAAACCTTTGAATGCAGACAGACATTATCTGCTTGTTGGCCTGTTAGAGCCAGAATTCCTGACTTATCAGTTAAGAGGGACACCAGCTTGTCCTTTGTTTTTCCCGCCTGACCTAGATATTACTGTATTTCTGCTATGCGATGACGGTTGGACCTCATATCGTCATGCCAAGAGCCTCAAAAAAAGAAAGAAAGAAAAAATAAAAGAAAGCATTTGGTTACATCTAGTCAGAATCCATATTTCAGACATTGAACATTTGACACATATAAGCCTACAGTAACATACCTATCATAGTGTGGATACACTATCCAATGGGTGAGTCTTCCTTTAAACTCAAATGAGAAAGTGGTTCTCTCACTGTGGATGGATGTAAATAGAAACCCTGACAAATTTTGTCTGCTCCAATGGCTCCATGCACAGCTGCTGACTCAGTGACCAAGCAGGCCTCTGGCAGACAATCTAGCCAGTAAAATCCCCATTTAAGTATTCTAGGAATTTTTGAGAGGTGGCACATAAAACCCTTAATTGATCTTACTGTTTGATATTTTTTGGCACTGCTTAAATTATCACATCATACAAACCTTGGTTGGCACACTGTAATACAAGAATCACATAAAAATGACCGTATGGAATGACAAGAGTAAATGCCAGGGTAAACAGTAAAAATTACATAATTTCAGCAATCACTCATTGTGATAACTCATTGAGTTAGAGGCGTTGAGGCTTGGGGAAACCCCCGACAAAGGGCCAAAGCTGTAGCTAATACTGTACTTAGAAGTGAAATCTGAGTCAGGATACACATCAGTGGGAGGAAAAGAAATTCCTCTTGATGAAGCACCATAAAGGAACAACTGGAAGGTCGTTGCTTCCTAAAAGAGGGCAGTTTTATTAAACCATAGAGTAGAAACTGAACATAAGTGTTGTTGAAATGTAATATATAGACTAATAGTCAATGTACCTCAAGTTCAGTGCACTGCCTCCAAGCAAGCAAGGAGTTTTCTCTCACCTTTATGTTTTTGTCCCTGGGCTTTGTATTCCCAATGTATCTGACACAGATAATTAGATTTTTTTGGTGACAAATTGTATCTAAATGTGGGCAAACATAAATTCAGCCTTTTCAAAGTCACATTTGAACATTACAAAAAAATTAACATTGCAAGAAATAGCACAACCTTTGTCATTACAGATAATTTGTAGTTGCTCTTTTCACCCTGCCATTTATTCACTTCCTGCTCAGATTAAGGGGTGTGTTGGGTGGGGATCTGTTCTGTGAACTCTCAGGGCAGAGGGGCACCATCCTCCTCTGTTCTGAGTCCTGCAGGGCATCAGGGACAACAAGGGGGCTGCTTTAAATAGCACCACAGCTGTGGAAACTTATCAAGACTGTAAGGACAGCTAACCTGAGTCAGACTGGGCCCTAGCCTCAGCTGCTGCAGTGCAGCCCTGACACCCCTGTGAATATATTTGTAGTGGTACAGCCCATACCCCCACTGCTGAAGCCCCTGTAAACTGGCTCAGCAGGTCATACTGTGTGTGTTGGTGAATGGACACACCAGCGCTAGCTTTTCACACCTCTACTGAACCAGTTCCAGTTCATATCAATAGATATATAGACAGCAAAAGCTCAGCAAACACTGTTTAGTCCTTAGCAATGTAATAAACTTAAACAGACCTTAATCTTATCTTGAAATCTGGAGATGCAACGTTTTGACTGGACATCAGCAATAGAGTCCTTATGTACTTCTGTGGGTCACAGATTCACATAGTCTGCTTTTTGTAAGATTCAGTGCCTCACAAATTATTGTATACTGTTTTTTGCCTGTGTAACGTATTGTGGTTCAAGTACTGATGACCTGAGCTCACTCGCCTTTTTCAAATTAAAACAAATTCTGCCACTGTTGGTCATGCAACCATTAAAATGACTATAAGTAAAGTGAATCATCTGATAAATAGTGTCTAACTATAATGATGCTAACACATACAGTATAATTCATCCTGCATAAGAAGGATACATGCAAAAAATGCATGAACTTATGACACTGTATGGCACTTTGGGTGAAAAAAGTCTCTATCAAAAGGCAAAGCTATTGTTCATCTTACTAAAAGTGCAATGTCTGCATTGCATTTCCTAGAAAATAGAAGAATGCCACTGAGATGCAGAATGGTGTGCTATTCCTGGACAGCAGTCAGTTTGGACAGACAACAGCACTGGCATGTAAGATGATCTGAAGTCTGAAGAGTTTTCAAGACTCTCTGTTGTGTTCTTGCTGAAGGCTCAAATGTGCTAACCAGACTAGCAGCCTAAAGGTGATGAACTCAAACAGCCATTGTCTTTTGCCTTAGCATCTGCCCAGTTATACAGGTTAACCAAGGTGAAATGTGGTGCTGCTGAAGGGACATAGCAGCCACATGTTTGTGCTTTTTGAGAAGATAAGCAAATTATCTTTTAGCTCTGATTTATTCTATGTCTCTGAAATCTGAATAAAAACTACCCTTCCTTGTGAACAAATTAATGCAGAGATACTGTAGTATTTATTCTTTTGAGGTTCACTTTTTAGCTGTTTCTGTCTTGAACTACACAAGTAGTAAGTAATGTCATAATTTACCAGCTGTGACTGCTGAGTGCTCAGCTGTCATGAGAAGGAAAAGCAGCTCCACCACAGAACAGGTGTCGCCTGCAGACAGAGCAGGCCGAACTCTTAAAGGCACACTGTAAGCCTTTTGAGACAAAAGACAGAGAGGAGCTTTTGTACAGTACATAAAAGTAATTTAATTCTGTATTGTCTGGAAAATTACAAAATTGGATGAATATGATTAAAAAACATTTGGCTACCATGGTCACAGAACTCTTTTTAAACATAAATATTTGGTCCATAGATGTGGTCCAATAGCCCAAAGTCAAAATGTGCTGTTTCCTTCCGCTGTGTTGTTTTTGTTATTCAAAAACCTAGAGGCAGCCTGTCAGCTGATAGACATTTTTGACAACCCACAGAAAGACAGTAAACAGTGTGTTTGTCTATGACTGACCACAGTCCCTTAACAACACCAACTACTGTGGTATCAATGATTCCTGTATAATTTGCACCAGTAAACAGTTGATGCTCTGGCTTTGCAAATATAGACATTCATTACACCTTAATCTGCAGAAGCCATGACGGAAGATGGGTTTTGTGTCCTCAACTAAAAAACAATTAAACCATGATGTTCATTTTTCTTTTGAGACACACCATGACCATCCAGGTTCCTGCCTGTTATAGCTTCTGAAGTTTACAGTGAGTGCTTGTGCAGAATTCAAGGATCTCTCACTGCCCCCTAGTGAAAACAGCTAGACAAATGCAGCCAACACAAATCTCAGTTTTGCTACTATAGTTTCTAAATGTAAATGTCTTTACTAACAACAACATGTGAGACAGTAAATGTACCATTAGTACTTTCCACATTCTAAATAGTGCTCAAGTATAGTATCAAGTATTCATCATACAAACACCCATGTTTCCACCTACATTTTTATGCATATTTACAGTGTAAATGTCAGTTCTGCATGCCAGAGCCAATGATGAAGTCATGCAATATGAATTAAGATCAGATGACTGATCTCTTCTGTTGCTTATGCAGACGCATGTAAAATTTAGCATATATAGTGTTGGGGCAACATGAAGCAAGAGCTGGATGGGCCTTTTGTAGGAGGCTTTTCGGATTAGGAAACTGCACTTGGCTCAGTACCAGATTGTATAGGTTCCTGCACCTGGAACAATTTATAGAAGAACTTGAAATTGTCAGAGTTGATTACTGTTGGTGAATTCAGTTTTAAAGCATCTGGAAATATACTTGTGGACAATGTGTTTGCTTCTAAGTTTATTGTCCTCTTACATTACTTTAGATAGTTTTGGAAACTCATGCCTGTTTGTTGCATCCTAACTGAATATTTTATATACTTCTGTAGCACATGACAGTTGTTTTTTAGCCTGTTTATGTTGTTTGTATGTATAATATTTATGGTACCCTTTTGGCCATGTCTCTCTTGAAAATGAGGTTTTGATCTCAATGAGACCTTTAATGTACTTGGTTAAATAAAAAGAAATTAAATGAGTTGTGTCCCTTTTCTCAGCTGAATATTGTTTATGTTGTACCCTCCCGATAATTCAATGTTGAATGTGTAGTGAGTGAAATAGTTTCTCATTAATGATGTTTTCTAGTGTCTTTTGGGGGTAGGCCTACTAACAATACATAACATTCTTAGTTTAATGGTAAAGGTATGAAAAGATTTAAGGGTGTCAGTTGTTTGGATCACTCAGTATTCATTATATGAACAAATGAATGAATGAATGAATCCACTTACATGTCCACTTACATGACCCATCCCTCATGGAATAATGAAGGTTTTGAGGAGTAATTTTAAGGATGAAAGGATAAAAACTGAATGGACTTCTTTTTAAAAAATGTATTAAAAGAACAATAACATAACAAGAGAAACAACTGTACATGGAGTATAGAAAAAGTCAATCCGAGAATTAAAAAAGAAAAAACACACACAAACATAAATCTAAATGAATAAATGCATTTAGACCTGAAAAAATGATGCAGAGAATCTATTTACGAAACTATACAGTATAAATACAAATAATCTGAGAATCTTGTCCACAATGTGTCGTAAAAGAAGGGATGTCTTCAAAGGTTTTTTGTTTTCATAGATTTTACAGACATGATTATAGACATTTCTATAATTTGGATTTCAATCCAAAGTTCAACACAAAATGTAGCCTATGTGTAGGTTGAGTGTGGAAACTGAACAAACCTGATTTGTGAGTGTGATGTTTGCTCAACAAACACATTCATTTTATTGAGTTTGTTCTTCAAAAATAAGGCCACACTTTCTATAATAAGGACCAAAATATTAACCAAATGTACTTCTTTCTCACAAACTAGCCAAACAAGCACTTAGGAAAGGAAACACAGACATCCATATTAAACTGTAAAAATCAGAAAGAAAGGGCATTGTGTTGGAAAATATCAATAAAGAGTGGCAACAGCAGTGGGATCAGGAGATAAGGGGATGACAGGGGAGGAAACAGAAAAGAGGAAGTCATAATAACAAGATTAAGAATAGGACACAGCAATCTATACAGCCCACTTAATATTATAGGAAAACATCCAACTGTCTTTATGAACATTGTTAAATAGCAGAAAATGTGGATAATGAGATCATCAGCCGCAATAAATATAGAAAAGAGAAAAGACATCATGGAGGAAATGGAAAGATTATGGATAACAGGAGCAGGATTAAAGAACATACTGGAGTGTGGTGCTCGTGGACGGGATTAAATTTGCATCATAATAATTGCACAAACTCTCCTGAGAATCAAATCAAAAAATAAATTGAAAGTGAAAAAAGTTACCCCAAATGCAAAAATTTACAATAAAACTATACAAAAGTGAAACAAAATATTCCATATTCTACACTTTTCTTTCACTGATCTGGATTTCTCTTTTTGCCGTCATTTTTTTCTGCTTAATTTTTCAGTTTCACTTTTGAACTTTTCAGTTTCAGTTCAGTGGTCTAGAAGTGCAACAAGTAGTACGCCTTATTTGACTTGTCCCTCCAAAAGTAACTGACTAATGGGGATGCAGCCCTGTAACATCTGCCCACATGAGAGCTGAAACTGAAGTATTCAGAACTGAAACTGAAAAATTAAGCAGTGAAACTGAAAAAAGTGACCTTGAAAGTTTGGAAATTTGCCTTTGATGTAATTTTTTTTTTTGCTTTTGCTTTTTTTTTAATGCTTGAGAGATTTTGTTCAATTATTATGACACAAATTTAACCTCATAGCAGTGGACAGGCCTTAGGGAAACAAGTGACAATCCGGACATTGTGGGAGTTAATTAACTCCAGATGATGGCAGTACTGAGACAATATGAATGACAGTTGCTGTCAAACATCAGAGAAGAAGAAGAAGATACTCTTCCCCACAACTTTCTTTATTTACAACGAAGAGGTATAAACAAAAGTTGTCTTCCAAAAACAATAAAAAGCAACTTTGTACAAGCCAGAGGAGCCCTAAGTCCATTAATTTTGAGTCCTTCTAGAGTTCAAATAATATGTACTTCCTTTAAAATATTCAAAGTCTTTGTAGCTTTTTTGTTCTTCACAATTACGATTAAAGTGCCATAATGTTTGAGTTCAACAACAAACCAATGAAAGCAGGTTTGGAGCCAGATCATTTCAATTTGTGGATGTGGAATTTACCAAGAATGATCAGCAGCTGAATTATATAGACAATGTTACTATCCAACCCACTGAACACAAAATATAACATCAAATCAAATACATTAAGCCATTAGTACTCATTTTTATGTTTATAAAGTTTTGCATATCTGTCCAAAATAAATTCGAATGATCACAGTGAATGTATACACATATCATAATATAACAATAATATAACAATATAGACATACTGTTTCTCTCTCTGAATTGGAAAAACACAGGTATTTATTCAGCTTAAATCTTTCCAACACTTCTTTAACAGGGTAAATTCTTTCACTTTATTATTAACACAATATTTATTAAGAATACAACAAGCCTTTTTCCACTGTAAATCACCCATGACAGAATACTAAGAGGATTTTGTTGCAGGACGTGTACACAGTTCAATGTCTGTCAATGTGTGTCTGTTACTGCGCGGTTTATCATCGTATCATCAACATCTCTAATAAAAAATGTGCTTAGAGCTGATCATGTTAATTTCTGTGAGATAACAGTTCCTTAAAGGCTGAAGATAACCTGTGGGAACTGCATCGACAGCGATATGAAGATCATTAGAGGGGCACGGCGTGCACACATGCGCACTATTGACAGTGTCGATGCCGTCGATTTGAACAGCTTCCTGGTCCGGGAAAATCTGACATTATCGCGATAAACAGCCTGCCCGTTTGCAGCCCAGCGGCCTGACGGAACTACAAGTTATACAGCCAAATCAAATAACTGGCAAACCCCGGCGCACCATTTCAGAGACATCACAGCTCTCCGCTATGGTCCGAGACATGAGGGAGACTCATAACATACGGTAAGTTTTATCAGGCCGCTCGCTGACGTTAGCTTTGGTCGCTAATCCATCAACACCCGAGCTGGTGACAGCTGACCAAGCTACGGTTAGCTGTTAGCAAAGTTAGCTGGCAGTCAGGTGACGAATTGGAGTTAATCTTATTTAAACATGAAGGCTTGTTTAGAAGGAATGTGTTGCTGAATTGATTGTGTCGGGCAACCTCTCAGTAATGGTGATGCTGTTTCCTGTTGCAGCCGCCCTGCACGCCGGCGTGGTTGTTTTGTTTGTTTGAGTGATGCACGGAGGCTAGCTGATGCTGACAAACTAGCCTGCTAAAGCTAGCGATGGTATGTCGTCGTTGCTGGGTGCAACAGTGCGGCTAAACAAACAACAACACACTGACATGCACCTTGCTAGCACCAGTGTGCTAATTGAAGGACTGCCAGCGACGCTGGCGTGTTTTCTTGGCGTCTGTCTGACAGATTTAGTCTGTTTCATCCCTCTGGGATGCATAAGTCGTGCTCTTTTTGAAAACTCTGGTTCATATGTCTCTCATAGAGTATATAATCATGTTCTCTGCAATTACTGCTGACACATAGGGTGGATGAGAGACTTTTGGCAGGCCAGCAGTGCTAATAAGATTATTGCAAGACATTTGAGGTCTGTTTTCAGTTATGTCTGTCATCTCTTCACCTTCAGGGGATGAGACGAGAGCGGGTATTTCAGCGTTTGCAGCTCCGGGCTCGTTGACTCTCTGTGTGCGCTCAGGATGGCGCAGGGAGGCTCTCAGCTCGACTACCACATCCTGCAGGACCTCAAGCAGCGTTTCCCGGAGATCCCAGATGCGGTAGTGTCACAGTGCCTTCTGCAGGTATGCACACAACTCCTGCATATGCTTTAAACAGCTGTTTGGAGATTATTTGACGATTGTGTTAATGTGATATTCACAGAAGCATTTTTTATTTTACATCACGTTGCAAAGTTTATACTACCTGGTTTAGTATGATCCTTCAGTAGCGAGATGAGCACTCCCACTGATCCAAACTGCATAACTGAAACTGTTTTCTGTTGCTGTCTCAGAACAACAATAACCTGGATCTCTGCTGCCACCTGCTGGCTCAGGAGAGTAACAGATACCTGTATGGAGAGTTCCATCACAGTCCAGAGGAGGGGAGACTGAGTCGAAACCACATGCTACACATTAGCCTGGGATACCCGGGCTCAGAGGCAAGCAAGGCAAATGGAGGAGCAGCAGGAGTCGGACGCTCCCTAGTGCACAGCACCAGTGACAGTCACATCGAACCCCAGCGGCCCAGCTACCCCGAGCCACTGTCAGCCCCCGCCACCATGGCCCCCTCCCCAGGCTACAATCCTTTTTTCATGAACGATCAAAGCCGCTCGGCCAGCACTCCCACACCTCCACCCACAATGCAAGGCATGTCTCCCACATACTCACCCGTCCCACGCTACACTATGAACCCTATAACCGTCACACTTTCGCAAAGTATACCCAATGTCCCGCAGGCTCTGCAGATCCCCCCTGGGCACTACGCTAACAGCAGCAACACCACCCTGTATATTCGACCCTCACCCTCGCAGAGCCCACAGCCAGCACCCTGGTCCTCCTCAGGGACGCCTGTATATCAGCATCAGCAGTCCCCCTACAGTACTCCCACATATGGCTCACCTTACAGCTCCCCGCAGCATCAGGCCCAGCCGCAACCCCAACACCAGCAATATGTCTTCCTTCCTATTAGCTCCCCAACCCTTCCCAGCATGTCCTACCACCACCAGCAACAACCCCAGCAACCTGCTGTTTATAGGCCCTTCCACACAAAAGCCTCCCTCAAGAACCAGATAGAGATTACGCTGGAGGGACCACGACCTCGCAGCAACTCTCCTGTACACACCGCCCACCCCCAGGCCCTTTATATGGCAACCAGTCCCTCGCCCAGTTCCCCTTCAAGGGGTATCACTATGAGTGGAACGCCAGGCCCAGCAGCCTTCCACCCCGGGATGTACCTGCAGCACCAGGGCCCTGCAAGGCCTCGGCCTGCTTCCTCTCCTCAACCAGGCCAGTCGGCCTACACCTTCAAAATCAAAGTGTCCCCAGGAGGCCAGGCCCAGAGGCCACCCAGCTCACCTCCTGTTGCTGAGGCGGAGTCTCTTCTCAATATAGTAGACCAAGGGGAGCACAACGCTGCCCCTCCACCGATCCTGCCCATCTCCGCTCTACCAGGGAATATTGCCAGTCAGTTTCAGCATATGCCCCGACGTTCAAGCTCAGGCTCTGATGACTATGCCTACACACAAGGTAAGGGATTTTTTTTCCTAAATCTAATACTCTGCATGTGCGTGACTCTATGCTCGTGTTTTCCTGTTTGACACTGGGTGTCCTGAACTGTCTAAAAACGACAGCTGCCTTTAGCCTTTGAATAGCTGACTTACAAGACATTTGACTTCTTGCTGGTGCTCATGAAACCACTGTTGAGCATAGTTTGTAAGTATGTGCATATCATTTAAGAGTTTTGAGCATGATGAGTAGAGCTGCAATGATCAGTCGATTAGTTGATTGACAGAAAATTAATTGGCAACTGTTTTGGTAAGCGATTGTCATTTTTAGAAAATGCCAAATATTTCCCAGTTTCAGCTTGTCATTTGTGAGGATTTGCTGCTATTCTTGATCTCTGTGGACATCTTGATTTTGGACAGTTTGTTGAACAAAACAGGCAATTTAATGATGTTAGCTTTAAGAAACACTGACATTTTTCACTGTTTTCAGGCATTTTATAGACCAAACGATTAATTGAGAAAATAATTGAAAGATTAATCAATAATGAAAATAATCATTAGTTGTAGCCCTAATGGTGAGGTAACAGTGATCGCACAATAGATCACATGAGAGAGTAAAAAACCGAAGACGTTATTTTGATATTGATGTATGTCCTGATATCTGTTTAGCTATGGATGATCACCTGTTAAAGAACGCCCGGTTGGCATGCATCACTTTGTGCTTTGTGATAATAGGAAAGAAAGCTCATTTAAATATTGATACTGAACTATAATAGCAACTGGTGATTGCAGCTTGTCCTGTGAAGACGGTCTAATATCCCTTGACTGTGTATTGACTATGCAGAGATCTGATGTAATAACTGCTCAGATCAGATACCATGAAGTACTCCTTACTTCAAGATATATTCTGCATCTTTGAATGCTGGCAGTGCACACATAATGTTCCCACTATAAAGTTCAGAACTACAACTAACCAAATTTGTTATGGTCAAAATGTTTATCTGCCTTTTACATATATTTTTTTTCATGAGGCTTTTTTTTTTAGTTTGTCCGTCACCTGTACCTGTGTCATTGTCGCCCGGTAGTCAGTAATGACAAAGCACTTCTAACTTGAGAAAAGGTTTTTTCGTTCATATTTTTTGTATTGCTTGCATTTTCAGTATTTTGTGTGATGGTGTTTCTCTCCAGCTCTCCTGCTCCACCAGCGGGCCAGGATGGAGCGTCTAATGAAGGAACTGCTGCTAGAGAAGCAGAAACTAGAGCAGCTGAAGGCCGATGTCAACAACATGGAATATGACGCCCTTCAAAGGCGCTTTCGACGAGTCAACTCCACCAGTCTTATCCCAAGAGTGAGTAATAATAAGTTATAAGACATATTGTATTACTGTATTATACAAAGTAATATTTAAGAGTTTCTAACTAGTAGGAGGCCTTAAAAAAAGAGAGATGTGGAATATGCTGTTGCCTATTTTTGTCTAATTTAACTGGGTTGTGTATTTGCACCCGTCACAGCCTGAAGAGATGACCCGATTGCGGAGTCTGAACAGACAGCTTCAGATTGATATCGACTGTACCCTGAAGGAGACAGATCTACTGCAGTCTAGAGGTATACAAACACACACACACACACCACACGCACACACTTAAATGCACATTCCTACACATAAACCTTTTGAAGTGTGTCTCTTGATTTATTTGGAAGCATTGATCTTGAAAGAGTCAGGCCCAGAAGCAGACAGAGTTGGGTCTAAAGTGATGAATGAGGCTCCATCTCACTGCATCAGGACTCGAGACTAATAGCGTCCCGTCGTCCTGGGGACGGTAGAAAATGTGTTTGGGACGAACAGAGATTTTCCCCGGGACGCCTCTGGGACGAAAGGGATTTTATATATAATTTTTTTTACTTATTTATTTTAACCTATCGCTTAGCAAATAAAAACTGAACCAAGTACTGACTACAACGGAGCACCTCTTCTCATGCTGTTACTATAGTTACTGACTGGCTACTCAGCATGAGACCTGAAATGTTCCCGCGGTACCAGTCCATCTACCCCCTCAGTCATAAACAGCTTGTTGGCAGGACCTCAGAAATATGTTGCTGCTGGTTAAAACACAGCAGTGACCTGGCTGTGTGTGAGTATATTAGCTAAAGCACACATTTAGGCAATTTCAATTTATTATTGTGGTCTTTTTTTGTTGTAATCTAAGCCTTTCACTTATCAAACATAGCTTGTACATGGACACTAGTGATGCTCGTCATTGCACAGATTGCAGTTATAACTGTGAGCACGGCAGTCAATCTGCGGATCGGGCAGTTCGGATCATAAAAAATTACATTAATAGCAGATGGGTTGTGGGTGGTGAAATAATACATCATTAATGAGGAAAATATTAATTACATTCTCTAAAATGTAAACATAGCAGAGAGCAGAGAAGAGCTGCAGAGCTGTGGCCCGCTGCTGCTCCAGACCAATTTGGGGGCCCCAGGCAAACTCTGTCTTGCTTTACAAAGTAAAGAAACAACATTTTGATTTCGGTACGGTTTAATATTCACTGCAGGACGGTTACAGTTGTTTTTCAGGACAGTTCTGGGGACGGTAGTAAAAGAAGTTTGTCTGTAGTCCTGACAGCACTGCCTCTAAACTCTCCTAACCCATGGTGTGTGGAAATAAGTTGCAGTTCATTATCTGTTCACCGGGAATGGTGATGTTGGAAGCTGAAACTGTGTCACTGGCAGCCGGCTCAAGAGTGTGACCAATTTACTTGTAATCAGCCCAGTGACACTGAACATCTGGGCCGTGGTCTTTCTGGAAAATAAATCATCTCAGAAGTCACAGTTCTCTTGCAGACTTTGCCAGGATTTATTTGTATTTTGCTTTATTAAATTGACGCTTTTTCTTCTCAAATATCCCCACACACAAGAACACTGGCTTCCCTCACTAGTATCCCTCTCACTTTCAGTTTTTGAGGATAGCTTGCTCAGTAAATAAAACTTTAAAAAAAAATCGAAACTTGGAGCAAAAACCTGCTGTGAATACATTTTTTTTTCTTTTTTTTTTGGTGGATCAATGCCCGAGTTCGAAGTTGTACTTCTTAGATATTGACATTGTATGTTTTTCTAAAATGTTTACAAGTGCATCACAGTAAATGAAGGTCCTTATTATAGGTCAACAATTAAATAAACAAAATTAGGGTACCACACCAATTAGGGCTGGGTATCGTTTAAAAAATTAAGATAACTACCAAAACAGTAACCTTAAAGTGATACTGATACCAGTGGAGTACTTCATTCAATACCTTTTTTTTTTCTACTTCATTGGATAACCATCATGTGAATGGAAGCATAAAATGCCACCACTCCAAATGATTTTTACACAAATTCATTTTGAAAGTGTTCAAATTATTAAAATATTTATTAAATAATTTTACAAAACTGCACAGTGAAGTATTATCATCACAGACTGTATGGGTTGTAGCTGCTGCTGTAGTGGGCCAATCACACGTTGCATTAAATCGAAGAGCGTTTGCGGTGATTGGCTGCGAGCAAAACCATACAAATAGGCATTTTCTTTTAGATTTGGGTACAAAAAGGATCAAATGCAGGTATCGTTTGGCTGGAGAAGTTTCGATACTACTTGGTTCAGCGTCGGAAATTAGCGGGGGGCAAGGGCAAAGATGCCCCAAGAAATCTCAGAATGCCCCTAAAAACCGTGATCGAGGGGCAGAAATTGCCCCGAAAAATTCGAAAAAATTTAATTTTATCTTTACCAGTTCAGGTCAATATCCTAATTCTACATGATGCCATCATTTTATTTTTATCCAATTCATTTAATTTCAATTTCAACACACAAACACAAACAGCGCTGTTGTTCACACTACGCACTACGATACCTGACAGAGGTGTTGCACTCCTGCTGCACCTGCAGTGAAGTTCGCTTCCAGGATGGACCGCTACCTCCTTACAAAAACTCTAACTGCTCCACCCGATGAAAGCAAACTAAGTCCCAGGCCGTCACCAACACCACCTCCAGCAAGCAAAATAAAGACGAATAAGACGGCAAAGAAAGTTGCGGCTTCAACTATTGAAAAATGGAAAATAGACTGGCTTGGTGTCGAATAAATGAAGAAGACGACTCTCCTCTACGGCAAGGCATGCAGGGCTCATCCTCCCAAAAATAGCCTGGAACCGCGAAAAAGTAATCACGACTTTATCAAAGGAAGCGAACAGGTCAAAAAAGTGTTGTGCTCATCGGCACCTAACCAGCAAACATAATCGATTTGCTTATGATAAGTAATATTAACGCTAACGCTAGTGTCTTTTGTCTGGCACGTTAGCCAATATAGTGTTAGCAATTTGGCTAACTAACGTTACTGTTAATAAATATACGTGGGTCTTGCCGACCGGTGGGGTGTTCATTGCAGTTTTACAGAGGCTGTTTTATACTCTCATCTCATATATTCTCACTTTTTTATACAGATATACCGCATTATCGCTGTAAAGGAGATCCGTCACTAAGCCACCTTCGCTTTTATTATTTTTTTTCACTGAACAAAACCGGCATAATGCCACGATGTGTGCTTTTACATAGCATCCCAGCATGATGTGTCAGCTCCCTGTCCAGCCATGCCAGCTATCCCGAAGCTTCACGCAGTCGTCCAGCCGGCTATGATTACCTCCGTAGCCGACTTATTGGAGGAGCAACTCTGCCCCCCATTGCGTGTCCATACCTTTTATACAGAACAGCGAGGCGGAATAAAGGCGCAGCGTTCCCGCCTTGAACAGGCTGTGTAAAAAAAAGGGCAGCAACGAACATTAATAGGCTCAGTGCACCGCGTGAAATGAGCTTTTATTCCCAAATCTAGAACATATTTTTTACTAACCAATGAGGCAGTGCTGGATAATCGAGTCTATTATGTTATTTTCATCATGTCATTGTGGTCAAAACCTCAGCAAGGATAAATTTGGAGATGAAATAAAGAATGCTAAAAAAAAAAAAAAAAACTTCAGCTGAAGGCATTTCCAGAACTGCATCAATAAAGAAGGAATATTACACTCGTTTAGGCTCTTTTGACAGTACTTTTAGCTATAAGTCTGTAATATTGTAAAACTGTGGCATACAACGCATCAGACCCACAATGACAACGGTAGACTGGCTTTGACTTGTAGGAGGTCTGAATATGACATTATCCCCCCAACCAGAACTTTTGGTCAATTTAATTAGATCAAACCAATTAAATATCGTAATGATCTCAAGATCATTATGTTATACTGTCATTTAGTGGTTTATACCGAAGGTGCTTCCTAAATAAAACCTTAGTTGTTGAAAGGAAATTGATGCATTAATTTGCTTTTCATGTGCTTATTATTGTAGTTAGAACATGTAAGCAATTATTACAAATGAGACAGTGTTTACTGAGGAGGTTTGGTTACACAAGGTGATGATTACTGTATTTATTTTAGTCTACACTCACTGACTTGGTTCTAGGTTATAGGATACCTTAAAGGTATTGAATACTGATACCCAGCCCGAATATTAATTACACATTTGTATACAACTTAATGTTAATTTAACTGGAAACATTCTTTTAACTTTGTCTACTTTTTGACCCGTGGTCACTTGCAGAATATAGGAAATGGGAGCTGGCGACCAGTTTTTTTGACTGGTTGAATAAATGGATGTTATTGGGGTCAGTTAAAAATGGGGTCAGTTGTGGTCTTTCTCACAAACAGACAATGAAAATGCATAATCTGTGTTAATTCTCTTGCATTCCTCAGCTTTCATACACTCACATAGTATATCAAGTTAAAATCTGAGTTTAAGCTTGTATCTCTTAGGCCTGTATTTCTTTTTGATGATAAAATCTGATTTGGAATAAGCTTCCCAATGGCTATATGGACACTCAGGAAAGAGTGAGCTCCCTTATTTCCTGGTTAAAATGGTGTGTATAATGCTCAAGTGAAGAGGATAGTCAATTGAAAGGATAGTTAATAATCACTTTTTGTCACCTCTAAGTCTTCATCTCTAGCTCTTCAGTGAAAGAGAAGATAGTGATTATAGAGATTTTATATCTGTTTGTAATTACACAAATGAAAAATAATGTCATGTTTTAGGACATTTCACAATCAGAACAAATATTGGGAAATATGTTTCCACAATGTACTGCAAATTGGAGATTTTAGAACAAAACACCATCTACTGGTTAATTCCTGTAAATGTGTGAATTGTCCTTGAATGGGCTGATTTATTGTAGGATCGGGGATTACCTCAGCAGCTGTTAGGACTGAAAATAGCGCTGCATTAAAAAAAAAAAAATGCAAGCAGCTGTGTTTGTTCAGGCCAAAACTACACAGTGGGTTATAATACCACAGTATGAGACAGGATTTTACAGCTCTGAAATTCTCACGGCACCAATTATTTTACCTGTCGTCTCGACTGTCCTGAGGTAAACATTATGCTTACAAGGCAGCCTGATAGCTGAATGCTTAAAGCGCATACCACATAACAATGCTGCGAAAAATTCAGCAAGGTTAAACTCTTCCACCTGTCGCCGTCTGTATTGCAGTAAATGAGAAGGCTGCATATTTTCACGCAGTGCTAATGTCGGTCTGAACACGGCCAAGCGGGTTTAAGGAGAATAGCTGGAAACTTGGACAGGCTGGACCTCTGGCTGGGATGGGCACTTCTAAACAAACTTCAGTATCTGATTTCTGCTTTCCTCCACAGGGAAGTTTGACCCACAGGCAATGAACAACTTTTATGACAACATTCAGCCCGGTCCCGTGGTGCCGCCCAAACCGGGGAAGAAAGGTGAGAATTGTCCAAAAGCAGGACATAAAAGTGAGTGACGAGACGGTTTCATATTTGTAAATAAGAGAAGAAAAAATAGATACTTTTATAGTTAGGGTAGGTTCATACATACAAGATACAGATATGAGTTTCAATCTAAGATCTTTCAAGTCCTCAGTTCTCTCATGTTTGTCTCATTTGGCTTCAAGCACTCTGAAGGTTCGGCACATTTTTGTTTGGAAATGGAAACTAAAAGCTTAACTGACTTTGGTTTGTGTTGGTCTCCACAAATGTGTTGGCATGGAAACTAGATGCTATTTATTGAATGCCCATGTCTGTTAACATTTATACTTGAATGGTTGATGCTTGAATGCGTGCCTCACACATAGTTGTTGAGCGACAGCCGTGGTTAATCGCAGCCTTGAATTGATGACACTTAAATTGTTGTTGCGTTACGCACTTCATGACATGAACACACAGTCTTTTTCATGTAGTATTTCGCTCCGTTTTTGTCAGAAGGGGACCAGGGCTCCAAGCCAGTGCCGGGGCCCCAGAGGGACGAAGACTTCGAAGGCGCCCAGTGGAACTGTGAAAGCTGCACCTTCCTCAACCACCCTGCACTCAACCGCTGTGAACAGTGCGAGATGCCGCGCTACACCTGAGCTTAGCGCTGCACTGTATTGCCAACCCCTGCCCGATCCCCTGCCAATCCTTGGATAGTATAAGCCCCTCCAGAATCTGCAGCTCCAAGCAGATTTTTTTTGCCTATGTCTAGAGGTCTTCCCCCTGTCAATCAATATATAAAACCCCTCTTACCTGCTGAGGAAGAGCCACTATCCCTCCCTGCCCACTTGTCCTGCTCCCATCTACTACTCCTGTGCACTTTGACCCTTGTTTCCGTCGGCGGATAATTACTCTTTTTCAGGACAGTTGGAGACTCTTCTCATGGCAAACATATAAGAGAAGGAGTGACATGCTGCGACTCTGGCAGTGGGTGGGACGGGGCTTCAGAAAGGTCAAAGTGAATGAGGATGAAGGAGGAGGAGCTACGGTTTACCTAGCGAACATTCCACACAGAATGAGTGACTGCCCTGTTTACACGACTGCGCCCATTCCTGAACTCAAAATGGAGGCACTTCCACTTTAATCCAGGAACTGTAACTCCCTCTCTTGACAGTGGAATAATGAAATCAATGGTATATAAAGTCTGACTAATGCGAAATGTAGACTGTACACTGTATCTGGCTCTGTATTAGAGCTCTTTTCACTGAAAGAAGAACACTAAGGACACTTGCATATGAGTATATTCCTGGTACTTTTATGCATATTATGCCACCCTGTATTACGTGTTCAAAAGATGTTGATTTCCTGTGCAAATGCCTCAACTTGCTGTAAGTAATAAAGGAGCTGATTCTATGTGACTTGACCATGCACAGCTGGCATGTCTGCATAGTTTGTCATAATTCACAGATGCTCCTTTCCCACCCCAAATGAACAAAACACTTTTTTTTTTTTCCTCCCAGTACATGTTTATTATGTCAGTAATCAAACCAGTGGGCTTCAGAAACACAGCAGCAAATGGTAGTGGCATGCACACACTCGCTCACTTTCACTAAAAGAAAGAATTGGAGAAGTTTCTGACCACCTTGAATGAGTTTTTAACCAAAGCAGATCAGTGCAGATCTGCACAAACCTCACCTCTCACGACCACACCGTCTTCCTTCAGGTCTCAAATTGTCCGGTTTCAACTTGGTCGATCCCACAGTCTTCATCACACTACTCATGCACAGCACATCTGGCATTTCCTCTAGTATTGTATCATGGAGTTTAACTTAGATGCAGTAACTAAGTGGCTTTTTCCAATAACTACAGTGATTGTTGTGCTACAGTCTCTCCATGTTGGGGAAAAAACATTCTTAATGATGTCTACTCTACTGAGAGCATTTCCTGCAGAGTGGAAAGATAAGGAGGCATCACATGGGGAGGTGTGCGAGCACATGCCGGGTGATCATGCAGACATGCGCGCACACTCAGCAGACATGGTCATTTGCCATCTTCCTTCCCACCGGTCTGCTTGGAATGAATATTACTTTATTACGCTTACTGCACATACTTACATATAATACAACAACTTTATCAAAAAGCAGGTATAACTTGCTGCAGGTTTACATTAGTGGCTGAAGGTTTTACCACTGTTTACGTGCGACAGACTCTGTGCTACTTATTAACCAGTACATGTTCCTCTCACCAGTATGATATCACTTGGAAGGTGCCTGTGGAATGTTTTTACTGTCTTATTTGTGTTTATTACAAGTACCACCCTTTTAATAGATTCAAATGGGGAAAGGAGAAAATAAAGCCAGTCCACTGGAGCTTTCACACATCTACTCTACTGGAGGAAGAAGGTCCAGATGTGGTGTATCTCTGTGGAAATGTAGTATGTTGCATTTCCTCTGGTGTGGCCTGTTTGCCTCAGGGTAACTCACTTTGTCATTCTCAGGATATCACTTCAATAGGACATTTTCCTCCCTGGATCCGTTAATTTCCTGATTGGCCCGGGTTTACATAGTTGTTTGCCTTCTCTGCTCTGATTGGCTAATTAGTCCACCAGTTCATCCTGGTATGGGGTCAGTGGATCCATCTGTTCCCTCCAGATTTTCTGTCCAAATCTAAGACCTACCGGAGTTCCACTTAAAGGGGACGCAGACTTATGTGACTGGTGGCATTCTCTCCCAAATTAAACTGCCTGGTCTCTTTTTCATAGCCTGGTTTGCTGCCAAAACTCTGCTGCCGCTATGAGAGCATGTGGCTTCGGTCCAGTGAGTGAGAATAGATAGTCTTTGACATAATAAGGTTCACAGTATCAAATGTAAGAGTTTGTTTCCAGCCCTGAAACTAACAATAAGCATTTGTTTTCCTATTTTTTTCTAGTCTGTGGTTGTGAACTTTGTAACAGACAGAACATCCCTATTACTGAGAGGACACTGGGTGAAACGGAGAGTCCAGGGTTTCTCTTCTTGTCTCACATATTTTAGTAGTAGTCTTCATAGTTCTTGGGGTTGAGGCAGTAGAGGATGGCTCCTCCGAAAGAGAAGATGGTGGAACCCCAGGCCAGGCCGTAGCCCCAGTTGAACTCATGGTACACCCTCAGACTGACCGACTCTATGAACTTGATGGGGAACAGGACCAAGCTGCACACCTGAAGAACCACTACAGAGGAAAAATTGGAAAAAAGAAGATAGTAATATGAACATAAAGTGAGGAAAATGCAGATAAAAAGATAACAATTAATGATTGATGAACTAAAAAAATGAAATGAAGCAGATGCAAGGCAACCTGATGGCTAAAAAATCCTACTTTTGAATTTGACATAAAGAAGGATAAGGGAATGAAGGATTTTGGCGGCTTGGATCTTTTTCCTGACAAAAAACAAACAAACAGCCTGTCCTATCCTTAAAAAGCACTAACATTTCTCAATTTTTCCTCCTCACCTTTTGTTTCCAATGAGACAGCATTACTTACCTGCAGTGAAGAGCATGACCGCCACGGGCTTGTAGCAGCGACTCCTGGAGCCGATGCACAGGGACACCAGAGCCACGAGGAAGGAGAGCAGGGTGAGGGCCGCCCCCCCCAACAGCAGGGCCAGGGTGGCGATCTGCCAGTCTGAGACAAACACACACAGGGGCAGAGAGGAGGGGAGGGGGTGAGGCAGGAAAGGCATAAAATCGCACTGAGATAGAGAGTGACATAGGTAGCTAAAAAGAGGTTACTCCGGAGAGCTGTGTCTGCGCTGTTGACAGGAGGGAGGACAAACCGGGGGGGTATAAAGAGAGAGGCAGTAGAATAGGTCGCAGGCCATATTGGCCAGCCAGCCGCACTTACGCTGCCATGCTCAATCTCACGCCGGAGGATAATCCACCCAGTAAAGTTTGTGGTGAATCACTGCAGCGTAAACACAAACTATTTGTGGTTCAGGATGAGAAGCTGGCAATGGCTCATAATGTTTTGATGTGAGCCACTAGTGACCCATGACCAGTGACCAGTGTTGGCTGCTAAATATGTCACTTCCTGCCGCAACAAAAGAAACAACAGGACAAAGACAAATAGACCTTTATAAAGATACTTACCACATTCTACTTACCTCCACCATCTCCTTTTTTATGTTGTAATTTATAGACTAATGGCTGTCTTGTATTATACCTTCTACATTTCTTTAATATCGTCATTTTATTTTATTTATCAGCAGATTTTCTTTCGTTATCTATTAAATAATAGATATCTTGTATAATCCCTACCAACATCTCTTTATCATCATTAGATTAACACTTGCATTGTTTTTGTTTGTTTGAAATTGCACAAATAATAACTTATATAGACTTATATAGACTTCTATTTATTATTTTATTTCATTTATTTATCTCATTATATAGTTTATTCTATTTACTACTATTGTTTTTCACATTCTTTTTGTTCATTTCACTCCTTAACATTGTCTTTCATAATCGTAATGGTGCTTTGGCAACACATGTCGAATGTCATGCCAATAAAGCCTATTGAAATGAATTGAATTGAACTAAATTGAACTGAAATGACTGAAGATGAATGT
Organism: Thunnus thynnus; assembly: GCF_963924715.1. Classification (NCBI taxonomy): domain Eukaryota; kingdom Metazoa; phylum Chordata; class Actinopteri; order Scombriformes; family Scombridae; genus Thunnus; species Thunnus thynnus. The sequence goes on along the minus strand of NC_089524.1, from coordinate 18,373,104 downwards.
GAGCCATGCAGTGAAAAACACTCGAACCGAGAAACAAACAAACGCCTGGCTACGCACAGATTTCAGCGGTTCAGTAACGGATCCCAAACGCAGCAGAAAGGCAAAGTGATTCTGTGAGGTGACTCGGATAATGACTATCCCTCCCTCTTGGCTGATGCCAGCTCAGCAGCATTCTCAGCATTTCATTCAGATTCACTCCAAAAACACTCAACTGGAAATAGCCGCCGTCTCAATCTCGCTTCCTATCCTTGTTGGAATGCCAAAGCGGAGACAAAAAAGGGAAGGCAGCTTGTATATGTGTAGCCTGTGTTTTTGCCAAAAAAAGAAAAACACTATAGTTGGGTGTTTCATTTAAGAAAAACAGATTTTTTTAGAGACTTAATTAGTCATAGACACACTATATGTTATTGTTTAGAGATTTAGAGGGTCTCTTACGCAACTTTACAGTGTACTGGCGGAAACAGGAGGTCTATATGTAAACAGGCAGAGGATATTATGATGAAGCATTTGATTACACAGGAGGAAATAATTTAAAGTGCAGTGGGTGGGAAAAAAATAAATAACATCAAAGCATAAAGGGGATTGGGCTCACATAAGTGATTCAATATCAGAGTGGGTGGACGTTTACTTTGAAAGAGTTCAATTTCAGTATATTTTGTCTTTTTTTTTTTTTTAAAGTAAGTACACATGAAGCCCAGGAAATAAAAGAATTGCTAAGAATATTTCATCTCTATTGAGGCAGAAAATCATTAAAACATTCACTAGCGGGGAGAAAGTGATGGAACATAAGCTGCTTAAAATATAGTTTTTGCTCTTGTTGGAGGGAAACTTTATTCTAGGGGCCAAGCAGCTCAAATATAAACAAACATCAACTACTTTTGACCAAATATGGTTCAGGATTTATAGTTTAAAAATGGGCCCTGTCACCACAGGATGTTGGAAAGAGCCCATGAAAAGCAGAGCACCCGTTCCCTCCGGCCTCCGGCTTGCGCAACATGGGGCCCCCCTTTAAGTCTGACCCCTGACTTTCTCTCCCACCGCCTCATTGGCTGCCTCTCAGCAAAGAGACACACCGACTTGACCTGTAGTTGTCAAAACCCATCGTTGGTGAGATATCGTCTCTGGGTCAGTTTGGTGCCTTCAGCCTGACTGAGACTGCAGCAGCAGCAGCGACCGAAAGCCTTATCAGTGCGCTCATGAAACAGCAGGATGCAGAAAAGTCCTCTCATCTCAGATTTGGAACAGACCCTGTAACGCTGTGCAAGAAACACAGCCAGAGTTGCAGTGCTTAAAGGCTTGACGAGCAGGAAGTGCCAAACTATTAATCTGAGCCCTGCATGATGACAGATGGAAAAGCAGATACTGTACACGAGATCCAATCTGAGCATTAATTATGGTCCCCCATGTTAATCGAAAAAATCCTTCGGGGGCCCCAATTTTGTTTCTTTGTCTGAGACAATTGTGGAAGATCTGTGTCACAGAAGAGCCTCGAGTAGCTCTCCGGCTGTCACACACACTCAGTCTCACTCTCTCGGGGCAGCAGGACGGAGACGTGTAGGAAGCAGGAAGATGTTCAACCAGAGGTCCCTGGTTCAAGCCTTCCTGTCAGTGAGCGAGACAGTAAACTAACACCGTGCTGTGACCTCCCTCGAGCCAATCACCCAAATACCGGATCGATAACGTCTTGCATTATTAATACGCTTTGCCATCGCTGCGTCTGACTGAGCTAGACTCGCTCACACACTGGCTCCACATTCGTCGCCTCATCTCGCACTGACCTGGCATCCACACACACACACACAGCTCTTGCACGGCAGCTCCACATTCCTAGCCTTGTGTTAAGACTGTATCTTTTATACTTGACCTTTGACCCTGTGCCTGAGCTCGTGTGTGTGTGTGAGAGAGGGAGAGAAACAGAAAGAGAGGGAGTGTTACCACATGTGTCCGTACGTGCTCGTTTTAAACACTTCACAAGCATGTAACGAGGCAATATCTCATGTCTACTTTCTAATTAGCACTGCATATCACACACACATGTAGGCCTTGCAGAACAAGCTCAAAACATCTGAGCGGCCAGCTGCTGTTTCAAACTAACAGGATTTATTTAATGCCCAGAGCATGACACTGAGGAAATATTGGGGGGCTGAAGAGGGGGGTAGAAACTGATTACTGGGATTCAAATCAATAAGCCCAGCCAAGTACAAGCCGGAGGAAATGGGCAGTTTGCTGTGTGCATTTACTGTGGTATGCTGCTGCTACTGCTGCTGAGAGCTGACACGCTGGGAGACTACATGTCTTTATATGGCACCAAAGTGCACTTTGTCTGCGCTGACAGAGGAGGATCTCGGGGCCAGCGTGACCCACGGTTACTCATCTCTCAGACAGAAAGAAAACATTTTGTCGGGCTAACAAAAACACTATTCACCACTCAGCAGACAGGAGGAGGTCGGAAGCGGCAAAAAAAAGGAAAATATAGTAGCACACACACACGCAAATGGAGGAAACTTTAGTCAGGTGTGTAGTGTGGGATAAGCCTACAGTACATATGCTTTACTGACTGTTTGCATTAGCAGAATATAGTTTAGACAGCTCACAGGCTGGTAAATTTACACAATATTAAGTGCTCAGCATAAAAATAACAATACAACCCCATCAAAGGCCCTGCAGTGTACCCTTAGAAAGCTTAGAATGTTTAGTTTTTCCTCATTTGTCATTTTTGTGGCTATATTCGGTGACGTGTGTACTGGACTGGATTATATTCTCACATGTTTCTGTTATTTTGGTCATCTTACCGCAAACTCTGGGCTAAAAACCTGCCAGAGTTGAGTCAGTCTCAATTAAAAAAATAAGCATGTTATAAAGTTTATAGCTGATAAATAGACAAAAGGAAATGCTTTCCTGGAATCATTATTGCTCATACGGTTCATTAGTGAGTTGTCCCACAGTTCAACCACCTTCTTATCTTATCACCAAATGACCAGCTGTGATGGAAATATGAAATGCTTCCAGGGGGAAAAAAAAAAGTATTAATGTTAAGACTCCATGAAGAAGTTCCCTTAATAGAGAAAATCAGCATTTCTGGAGTGCTTCACTTGTTTCCCTGGTTACTAATCTCCAGGCATCTGGATCTCTGGGGAGCTCTCTGCTCTGAGTTGCCCTCGCTCCTTGGCCGGTGAAGAAACCCACACAAAGGCTCATTTTGTGAGCAACAAAAGGCCAAATGAAACCCCAGCTGGACCGCTCCTGGCGAGGCAGAATTCCCACATCATTCAGTAGCGCACAGGACAAATGTTTAAGGAAAAAAAGTTAACCAGCCTAAACAGAAAACCAAAGGTGTCTTATTCATCAGACTTTGAGAGTCAAGGATAAACCATATTTCCCACTTGAAAAGCAGCAATGTGCAGCCCCATTGTTCACTATCTTATTTCATGTAGAAAAGTTCTGCAATTTAAATTAACCAGGCAATAGCTAATTATAAAGTAATTAACATTTAGCACTCTCTTGGGTGATGTTTCATAATTCTCACCCACAGAACAGATTGGTTCAGCAGAACATTATCTGCAGGGACTCTTTGTTGTCCCTGAGCGCTTTGTGTCAGACTTTCATTTGAATATGAATGTGTATGTGTGTGTGTGTCTGTCTGCACCCCTAATTCTTCCATTTCCAGGGTGAAGCATCTCTGAAACTACAACACCCAAGTGGTTTAAAACTTCCAAAACAACATGGTGGCGCATCACCCCATCAGAGTGTGAACAGGCACATGAGCGGCTCTCTCACCGGTGGTCAGCGTGCTGTTGCAGGACCACGACACGGAGCTGACGGGCTTCCAGCAGGACACCCACAGGGACAGGTAGTACTGGTCGTCCGCTGTCACCCACGCCTGGCTCAGCAGGGCCCCGACATCCAGGCACAGGGCGAGAAACACGCACACCAGTCCCACCAACTTCAGGGGCGTCAACGCCGACACCCGGACCTCCTCTGTGCCGCTCACGGATGAAGCCATAGTCTATCTAAAGTATCTTACTTATTAAAAACAAAACAAAAGAAAGAAGAGGAACATTTGTGTGGCGATGAAGTGGTCTGTGTCGTTCTTCGAGTCCAGAAAAATGCGTTAGGTTTAAGTTGTGGTTGTTGCCCTCCCCTGTCCGTGCAGGATGGGGAGCCACCGCGCACTCCACGTCCCGAGTCCAGAGGACGCTGCTGCCGCTGCTGCAGACCCGGCGCTCTGCTGACGGGACCGGGCTGCAGATCTCTGAAATAACACGGTGCTGGTGCTGCACCTGCTGGGTCCTAGTGCCTAGATATACTCCCACATACACTGTCAGCATCTCCCTCTCTCTCTCTCTCTCTCTCTCTCCCTCTCTCTCTCTCTCTCTCTTTGATTTCACTGACGTGGGAGGAAAAATAATAAGTGTCAGCTTTGAAAACTAGGGACAATGTGTGTGTGCATTCTGATGAATGCTGCATTTTAATTATTCGATAACCAGCAAGATTTACACAGTGCAACTTTGCAAGTGAATAACAGAAATGTTTTGTCCTCTTTGTAAGAAATGCTGATTCCTGGAAAAAAAAAACGCTCAATACTTAAATAGAATTGACAAGACATTGCATTTAGAGCAGAGGTTTTCAAAGTGGGAGGCGGGCCTCTCCATGGGGGCTCCAAAGGGGAGAGGCTCAGTGAATAGAGGTGAAAAAATATTATATTAGTAATTACATTAGTTATCAAAAGGAGAGCACACATAATAGCCCATATGTGTGTGATTTGGTTAAAGAGATAGTTCAGAGATACAGTGGTTTTGGGGGATTTTACTGTTTTTCCCACTTTCCCAGAGTCAGAAACTAACAAATGCCTTAGGACAGATTTTTTTTTTTAAATGTAATTGGTGCAGTCTGAAGTTAAATCAAGCAGCAATATTAGACTATGCTAAATTGTTGAGTGTCTATGAGATCAAATAACTTAAGATCCCACACATCCAGGAAGCCTACTTACTATTTTTTGAAGTGCATGTTTTCTTTCGCAATTCATACAGCCATATTCTTTAACTCATAGTATAAAAACTTCCCAATTTGAACACAGAATAAATTAACCAAGATTGGTTACAAGATTCTCACCTGTAAAAAGTGGTCTTGCCTATTGTTTGTGATTTTCAAAAAGCATTCTCATAAGTATAATTTACAATCTTTTCTTCACTATGCTGTTAATGTAATGCGCCTAAAATCACAAACTGACTCATATGCACTTTTATTTTTAACATTATTTATTAACATCATCCACTACGGATGTAATTGAGATCTTCACTTTTCTTGACTTAACTCTTCAATTTGATATTATAAAACTTCTTTTTAAAGGATTGATGTATGTGTCTCTGTCAGTGGATACTGTGCTATAGTAATTCTCTTTAAACTGTTATGGAAAATTGTGGAGGTGCAAATGCTGTTTCAGAAGTTTTGCAGTTGTATTCTGGGGAGAAATGTAAAATTTATGTGGAATACTGGATAAATGCATTGTCTATATATCAGTATTGGTCATAAAAACCCTAACAGTAGAATCCTCCTGCTCACAGCCACCAGGAGGTGAAACATCCACAAGAAAAAAAAAAAAGTCAGACAAGTCATTTATAATTTAACCTCATTTAACTTTTGCCTTTTAACTACATCACTGCTTTGCTCTTGTGACGAACTCTCACCTCTTTTTCTCTTCAGGTTACACTTTGTTTAACACCACATTTTCTGTCTTTATCACACATACATGCACACACACACACAAACCCTGTGCTGAGAGAAGCTTACAGCACTCATTTCTTCCCTAATTGAACTAAGCTAATTCTTTGTCCTCAGGGAAGAGTCTCGGAATTAATTCATATTGATTAACACATAGACATGTGCACATACACACACACACACACACACACACAAACATACACAGATACACTCACACACACACAAACTAGTCATTTTTGAAGAAAATTAACTTCATGGTTACAATTCGATAGAAATGCAATTTTGATCAACATCTGTGTTTGAGTCTTTGTTAAATGATGTAAATTGAAGTAAAAGGTTATACTGGCATTACTGTAAAGAAAATAAAGGTTGTGTGTGTGCGTGTGTGTGTGTGTGTGTGTGTCTTTGAGTTACAGGAGTGTAGGTCATCTTCTCCTGATGGCAAAGTCTTTCAACATCATTACTGATGATTACAGATTGTAATCAGTAGAGACTCAGTGGTTAGGAACACACAGACACACAGATACAGACCTGGTTTAACCACATGACAACAAAACTAATCATCATTAATATAACTTTACTGCTATGGAGTTGCAGTACATTTGATCACATGTGCAAGGTCACTGCTCAGATTGAAATTTTGAAATTGACCGACACAGAACATTAGGCAAAAGCTAAACTGCCAGGAAACAAATTGATAACTATTTTCTCTTCCTCAGCCATCAATAGCTGGCCGGCAGTGCACCAGAGCTGATTAGCTGATGTGAGCAAAAACCACAATTACTCTAAGCAGGTGTAGAGAAATGTGAGACAATACTAACAATAAGTTTATTGTTGTGTAATAATTGATTACTATTCTTTGGAATGGGATTTAAAAAAGAAAAAAAAATTCCAGGCCATAAAAGTGTCAGCATGTAACTGCTGTGATAAATATTTGCAGTCCTAACTAACTAGGATTAGAAACTAATTTTAACTGCACAAGCTACTACTATTAATACTACCATTATTGATTATATTGCTGCACTACATGGCTAATACTAATTTACTCACAGAGTACTTGCGAAAATTGTTTTTCACTAAAACAGCAAGTTATCACGATAACAACAAAAAATACTATATATTATATATATAATATAATTCAGTCTGATATTTGCAGTTTTGACACTAAATTTTGTGTCCATATCACTGTGGAGGTCAGTTGTACTGTAAAATGTGAAAATTACAAACATGACATATTTACTCCTGCAGGTAAAAACTAGCAAAACATAAGACACAACTGAATATGATTTAATTGATTATTTGAATTTAAATTTAAATCGAACAATAGAAATAACATTTGGTGGAAATATGCCAGTTTAACAGTCAGATCCAGGAAAAGAGAAAGATAAAAAATAAAGTAATCTCTTTTATTTCATCATCTATTTTTACTTTAAGTTTCAAGTTTATGAGATATGTTGATGTATGTTGAACTGCTGATATTATGAGCATAGTTTAAATGAATGGCCGAAAGTAAAGAGTAACACTTGCATATTAAACTCTTTCAACTTTTTAACCTTCCAATTTTGAAAAGATTATTATTACTTTGAAATGGTTATGCATTAACACCTTATGTTAAGGCTCTCATTTCTAGGATGGTTTGAATTGCTTTATTTTCAATTGATGTGTTGGTCTAACGATGAAAACTGAGCAGCCTTGTGAATTGTTAACAGTAGTCTAATACAATTATGATTAATATACTAACCATAATCATAGGCAAAGTGATATTATTACTACTACATATACATACTACATACATGTGAGTTGTCATTATTGTGGTCAGCATCTGTTGATCCCCGGACTGTCCCTTTAACACAGGGGACGGGGCAGTGCATTGGTTGGTGCCGTGGATGTTTGGTTGGTGCTAGATTTGAGTAGCCCGAGGGGCGATCGCGAGATTTGTAACCTAACCCTAACTTTAAGCCTAACCCTAATAACACTCGCGAGAGTTCACCCCTCTGATCCAATCCAGCATTTATCCATTTGGACCGCTGTACGCAAACAGTGCTGTGCGCCTGCGCAGGGTGCATAGCAACACTCTGGGGCAGCAGAGGAGACGGAGGTTCGTTTATCCGCATTTCAGGGACGAGAAGAGGTAAGCCAAAGTTAATTTCTGTGTTAACATTATATTTCGACACGAAATAAAAACGTATCATTTGGCGCGGGTCTTTCTGTCGACCTCTGTGTCGGAATATACGGCCGTTTGAGTCATGTGTGGCTTGTTAAATCGCATCCGGAGCTGGAAGCGCAATGATTCCTCAAATCATCCCCGCTTGTCAGGTCAATACACGGGGCGCTAACCAGCCAACACACTCCCATGGACGAGAGAAAACTGTTAGCAGCCGCAGTGAAGCTAACAATGTTGTTTTTAGTCCTTCTTTGTCCCGTCTCTCGGGTAAGTCATGTAACGGGGCGGCGGCGCTTTGTTAGTTTGTTTCCCCTGCTGGTGGTGATCTATTTTGGGTAACGTTAGATACGAGCAGGATTCCCGTAAGTTAACACATCCATGTGTAACACTGGCCAGCAGCCGCCATTGGTCACTGACACTTTGGTCAAAGATTTGTCATGTTCACAACACAGCAACGCCCTTTGACGCCTGACCAGGGAAACAATATTATTATCCACTCTTTCGATTGTAATCTTAATTTATTTCTCAAACATGGAGGAAAAAAGAAAAAAATAACTAAAGGGAGCGAAGGTTTCATACTGTATTATTGTCCTGCATTGTCTTACAGCTTCCTTTTCCATCAGCTACGAGGTTTAAGGGGATTTCCCTGAATTGAATAATGTTATGCTGTCATTTGACTCCTATCAGATACTCTTTTTAGTAGCAGATGGTTATAATAGTTCTTGAAAATGTGTGGCATGAACCCCTTTTCAGTCACATTAAATTATTAGGTCATTTTTGCATTGTAGGACTCCCAAGACCCAACAGTAATGTTCACTGGCTTTTACCCTACTTAGTGTTTGTCTCAAGAAAGAAACAACGGAAGAGGTGTAGTTTTTAAGGACAAAGTTAATTATTATCTGACTTGTATCAGCAGGTTCAAAGCTTTACATTTATGTGTTTGGTTTTCTACAGATAAATCACCCCAAACAGACTTGCAGGAATCATGGGGAGTGGTAAGTTTCATGACAGTACACTCATTCTTTGCTCCTACAGAGAAGTTCATGTGAACTTAATCACTCAAATTTCATCAGAAAGTCCTAATCCAATTTGTTGTCTTTTTTTTCCTTTTGTGTTGATTTTTGACAAAGTTTGGCACTCACAACATAGTCGTTGGAATGTGACTATTCAGTTATCTTCTGTTGTCTTTAGCACACAGTCCCTTTTCTTTCATGTTTTCCGACATTTTGCCCCTAATTTGTTTTTGCTTTTCAAGTCTTGCGCTGATCACATCCCTGAACTCATGAGTCACACGGACGCCATTACTTGTAAACACAAGTAGCACATTAGACATTCCCGGGGCATGTTGTGGCATCTTGTGCGCAGTTTCTGATGAAAAGTTTATGTTTTTATGCTGGATGTGTAAAACAGAGGGCTCCTCTGTCTCTCAGAGTTCATTCCTCTAGTTTCTCTTATGTGGCCCAGGGATTGATGCCTAAATCAAAGGAGCTTTTGTTTTTATGCAGAAATGTGGGCACTGGGCAGCGCTCGGCTCTGCTCCACTGCCTTTGTTTCAGTCCCCACCTCACTCCCTCTCCCATTTTTTCAGCATCTCTATCCTCTTTTTTTTGTTCCTCATGCCTCACTCTTCTCTCTTTCAATACACTCTCTCTTTGCTTAATTTCTTCCCCCTTTGCTTCCTCTTCCCTGCTGTTCCGCTTACTGACTCACTCCTTTCCTATTATTCCTGTCTCTGCTTGTTATCTTGATTCATGCTTTTATTTTCTCTCACACATCTCTCAATCTTACATCCTCACCACCTCTTTGTCCTTGTCTTTGTCTGCTTCTCTCCCTCTAAAACTCCACTAACTTCCTATCGCCCTCCTCCCAGTGTTCCTGCCAGCGGACGCGGCGCACTCGGTGCTGCGGCGGCTGCGCAGGGCCAACTTCCTACTGGAGGAGATGAAGCAGGGCAACATCCAGAGGGAGTGCCGAGAGGAGGTCTGCACCTATGAAGAGGCACGCGAGGCTTTCGAGAATGACGAAAAGACGGTGAGGGGACGAGAGGCACATCACATCAGATATACAATACTTCCTCTCCTGACGACTAAAAAAATACACTCAGGAGTAGAAAAGTAGAATACATTAAAACTCCTGCCACACATTGTTTATGGCTACATTTGCAAACCCACATAAACCACTTAAAGGAATAGTTCAGATTTTTCTGACATACAGTGATATGAATAACTCACCAGTTATAGTTTCTGTACAGGGCTTTTATCTTCAGCAGGGAGTCACATGTTCACAGATTTCCCGGTCAGTATATGACTGGTCAGACAGAAATTCCCCACAGCTCACAGGGTCATTAAACAAACACATTTCAAGCAACAACACAACAATTATCCACAGGGTAGTACACAAATTAAGTTATCTTCCTGCTGCTTAATTCTTCTTTTGATCTGACCGGTCACTGGCTGCAAATCCTCAAATCAATATTATTACTGTTGAGTAACTCATCCTTTTAAAGTGCTACTTTGTCAGGTTCATATATCCAGTAATGGAATTCTATGCCAAGACTGGTAGCTTGTGGAATGTGGGTGTTTTTTCAGGAAGTGATGATTATCAGCAGGAAGAACAGCCGAGTTCATGCTAGGGAGGGAGGCGTATTTGTAACCATTGTGAGAGGCTGGAGAGAAAAGTCACGTAGATGTTTGTGCAACAATCATGTGGTCGCTTTTTGTTCGGGTGCTGTTGTCTCCTGCCTTTGTGTCGCGGTAATCCAGATAAAAAGTATTCATACAGTGGACACTGTGTGTACTTTGACCTTGGATTTTGGAAACAATTTTGTACCATAGTGTTTATACTGAATAGAGATGAGTCTTACGTTGAAGAAAATATTTGTGATATCTTAATGGTTTTGACAGCATGTGTGTCTGTGTTCTGATTGGCTGCAGAGACGATTCTGGGAGGAATATGTGCGGGAGAGTAGTCCATCTGGAGGGCTGGAGACAGTGGTCGGCGGAGTTCACTCTCTCTACCTGATTGTGCCATTGCTGCTGGTTGTGCTCATCATCGCTGCTGTCGCCATCACAGTGTGGCGTTGCCAATCCCGCAAACGCTCACAGCGCAGCCCCAGCCTGGGACACTCACATCACGACCACGTCCTGTCAGTGGTCTCTATGGACCATTGGGGGAGGGATTACCACCACGGTGACCAATCAGAACTCAGTGTCCACAGCAGCCCAGCTTATCCAGGCTCAGAGCTCACATCAGGAAGAGGAAGCGCTGGTGACCCTCCACCGTCTTACGAGGAGGCTGTGGGCCATGCTGACGTCCATATAGAGACGGAGCCACCTCCACAGTATGACGACATAGTCAACTCCAGCACGACTAATGTCACCGGTGGCCATGAGAAGTAAACCTGTCTTTCACTACCATCCCAACTAAAGCCCTAACCAACACTAAGACCATCTTATCGTTTAGCAGCACCACTGTTGTGGTATCACCAGCCTTCCCCATTCGACATACAAAGAAACACTACTATCTGTCTGGTTAATGGACTAATGCAATCTGTGCCAGAGCCAGCGCTGTTGAAATTTGCACTAACATTTCATCAATGAGGTGAAGTGAAAGCAGGAAGGAGAAAATTATATTGCAATACCAAAACCAACAATCACCTCAGCTGAATTGAAGTTGCATCTATGCTCTCACACTTTAGCAAATAATTTAACTCAATAGACATAACAAATGTTGCATGTGGCGTAAAGAAGAAAAATGGGCTCTGATCGCCACAATGAAGGACAACTATGTGTATATGGAGGTTGGACCGATGCTTTACTGAAGGCTAGTGCCAATCTTTTTAGACTTAAGTGGCCAATATTGGATATTTTGTACCTACTTATTATATCTTTAAAGCTGGAGTGTGGGACTTTTACATATAAATGAACATCCAATACATTCAAGCCCTTGCCAAATGAGTTTACACAATGCGGATCATACATCTCTCTGTATTTCACAATATACAGAGTTTTTAAATCTGGTGTCTGGTATGACATTCCTGTGCCGGTGCACCCATAGTGATGCATTGTACGTCAACCAGCAATGATTGGTTTCCTTTCAGATTTTCTGGGGAAATTACATCATGTTTGGCATCTCGATGGGTGCTCGGCCCTGAGTTATCTTTGTCAAACCACAAGGCATACTGGGTATGCGTGGCTAAAAGCTGTAGGACTGTTAATATGTCACTTCAGTTTTAATATTTTTTCAGGCAAGAAAGTAACAATTTAGACTCACAATATGTGGTCAGTTTATCCAAATAACACCAATTTGGACAGTGTTTTTGTAATTACTCTGACTGCCAGAAGGGGGATACAAAAGTTCTGTGCTGTAGGTTTAAATTTGAGCTTTTTGTTATCAAAGTATTTACTGTTTCCATCAAGAATTTTATACATTTTCGATTTGCAAAACCTTTTCTTTGCAAGATTCAGAAACAGCATTTAGACCACAGAACATCAATTCCAGTGATACCAAGACTAATTAAAGCTGCGTTAAGTGATTTTTTTTACCACTAGCAGACAGAAAGAATCAAAAACAAATTCAAAATCAGGCATTTTTTGTGCTAACCTAGCAGACAATTATCTGCTCGTACATTCAGCAAACACAGAGCAACATGAGCATTCCACTTGTTTCATCCTACTGTTTGTGACCAACTGATTAATCTATGTCCAATATTTACTTGTTAACTCTGGTTTGGTTGACCAATTCCTGAGAAAAATACCTAGGTCTTTAGACTGCTACATGCTAAGATTTCATGGCTTGGCTTGGTATGCTTGGCTTAGTTTGTTAACTATGAATGGCGGGCTGCCCAGTTTTATATCTGGGGTTAAAGGGATCATTAGCCAAGGGCAGAGTTGGGTGTTCATTCTCAGTGGGTTCGACACTACTAAAGAGACTTCTGCATCATAATCAGTAATATGATTTGTTGTTTATCAAAAATATCACTTAATGCAGGCTTAAATAGTGAAGTTGCCAAACTAATGCATCAGTCCAACCTCAGTATACACTTGTGAATGTTTTAGAGTTTAAAATTCAAGATAAAGGCCATCAGTTGTAAAGGGGGGCACTGAAATTGGTTTTGTGTATGCGTGTCACATGTGCTTATATTTTGGTAATGCATGCAGCTTGGTCTGTACGCACGAGGTTGGGTCTGGCTCTGCAGTGTTTGTTGATGGTCAGAGCTCACTGGCCCATGTCCATCTCTGGGCCGTTGACTGTTGCTAAGAGCCTGCTTTAACTGTGAAAATCTTTCCCTACTCTTTCCCCCCAAAGCTAACGTAACTGTGTTGGATATGAGTTCAGAGTTTGCCTGGTGTGCTACTTTCACTGAAAATACACTGAAGATTTTTCAAATAGGTTTGCAGCTACCTACGGTATAAATGTAAGTTGAGGAGTGACTTGCACAGGATTGTGGGACAGAAAGCAATAGAGACAGAAGCTTTGGGAAAAGAGTTATCAGGGGTGAGAGATTCTGTATTTTAACGCCACTAAGGATAGAGTCCATGTTTAGCATGTGTGATGTATTTGTATATAAATATGTATTGTATGGGTGAAAGTAAGTATTGGTGAGATTGTTTTTTGCTGCATAGGAATGCAGTGAATGCATTGATTCTAATGTAACTGTAGTAGGTCGTGAATAAATGAAGGCACTTTGTGTTGAAGCTCTAAAGGAGCTGTTAAATGAAAACAAAGACACTCTAGTTTGACGTGTTAAGCATCACTCTCAGCAATAACGATGTCACTGCAATCTTCTGGAAAAAAAAGGTTCTTGTACTCTATATGCAATATTGTTGCATACACTCTAAAAACCAAATATATCAGTCTAATGTTCACCGGTACTGATAAATGTCTCACATGTCCTTTTCACACCTTACAGACTCTGAGCACTGATTATTATTCTACTTTTTTTGTGAGTTGACCTTTGAACCTCAGCACTTGCTATGACCTTGAACTGAGTTGTGCTGGTAGAGGTAGCCATTATGGTTAGGTCAGTTGTACTGTTACTTACAGAGCCCTGTTTTTACAATGCCTTATCAAACAAACAAAATGTTATATAACAATAAATGCAAGGGAACTTGTTATAAATCCTTGATATGTGCAGAAGCTTGAATTAATTTGTAATAAAACATTTAAAATTTGCTACGTGTTTCTGTAATTACATTCAGAGTCTTGAGAACTTGATCCAATGTGTAAAAGAGTTTACTGAGTGTTTTCATCAGTTACTAACCTGATGTACTCACCCACACTGTCATTTTACACATGTATGATACATTCGGTCTATTCGCTGTTGGAGCATATCATTTCAAAGTTACATGAAAGGGATTACAGATAAATGTGTAAAATGATACACAAGAAATTGAGAATGAAACCATAAAATAGGGTCTTGGATTTGAGTAGTTCTTTGTACTTTCAATTAAGTGCCGTAACAAATAGAGGATATATGATTCAGAGGGGGGGTTATCAGTCAGAAAAAGTAAGTTTTAGGTGGCATATTAGGGTCAAAGATGTTATATAAAATGAAATGAGAATGATCAGAAACCTGGATATGGTGTTTACATGCCACAGTATCTCATAAGCAGAGTATTCCAAAAACCTGATCATAACCAGAGACTTTGTATCTAAAAAATGTTGTTTTGGAAACATTCTTCTTTCTTCTAGCAGCCACCTGGCCTTTGAGTCACACTCATCCTCTCTGAGTAACATGATCCAAAATCCTAGTATTGTTAACTGCTGTTCAAACAAACCAGGAAGTGATTCATTAACCACAAGTGAGCGACCAACCACAATGTAAATGGTACTAAATGGGGAACACCTAATTTCCTATTATTTAGCTTGGATTGTCAAAGAAAACTTCATTCTAATGAGCAAATGCACTGAAAATCAGTTTTAATAAAAATTGATACCAGTGGTAGAACACACATACACACATGGTGGCTCAGTTTGTTCCATTTTTCCCTTTCAGTGGTCAGTCCAGACAGGTCCAAGTAGTGCAACCCACATTTAGCCCAAGTATAGAAAAAAGGTGCAGCTAGTGTTTGACACAAACACATTTTAAAAAGGAGCACATCAATGTCAGCTGACCTAAAAGCAGGTACAGTGGCCACCTGTGAAGTTAAATCATTTGGTTTTGCTTTACTTTGCCAGGCAGTCAGTAATGGCACAAAGCCCAGTCAAAAGTGTAACAATACAAAGTCTCATTATCAGTACTAATGCCAGTGCGATTAAGTGTTAACAAGGCTGATTTGACAAAACATAGCAAACAGGGGACAGAGAAAAGTACCGTCGCAGAAAACACAGGTCACAGCATTATAAAATACAACAATTTCCTGGATGTTTTGTCCATGTTGACATGTAAACTTGTGAACACTGTGATCACACCCACTCCTTTGGGTTTCGTAACACTTCTATCATCTCAGCCTCTTGGGTACCTTTGGCAGGCTCGTGCATGTACTCCCACCTGAGGATGAAGGGTGAGTTCGTTACCAAGCAACAACATTACTCAGCTCATTGCTGACATATAAGGGCAGCACTACCACTCCTTGACACTGGTGTTAGCTTACCTGGCAGTGAGGGGGAGGGACATGAGGATGCTCTCAATTCTGGAGCCAGGTGTGGCCAAGCCAAACTTCACTCCTCTGTCATACACCAGGTTGAACTCCACATACCTACAACACAAGCACACAAAACCTACTGTAGATTTATGATGTATTAAGTGGACACTGCTAAGCTCTGTTGATCCTGTTATTGGTCCACAACACCTAGTGGTTTGTGCCTATTTCAGCTACAATATGAAAATAAACTTAAAACTTGCTTGAGATGTGTAGATAAAACAGAACAGTGAGTAATTTAGAGAAACTTATTCTGCAGATTATTTTTAGACTATCAATGTCATAAAATTGTGAACCATTATGATTTCTAGGTGACATCTTCAAATGTCTTGTTTGGTGCATCAAAAGTCCAAAGTCTAAATCCAAAAATAAAATTCTGTTTACTGTCATTTATGGCACAGAAAGGCTCAAAATCAAATTTGAGAAGCCATAACCAGCAAATATGTGTTATTTTTGCTTTAAAAAAATGACTGAAACAATTATCTGACTAACAAAATGATTGCAGATTAGTTTTCTGTTGATTGACTAATATAATAATGCAGCTCTGGAATATTTCCTCCTCTTTATTTTTTGCAAAAGTTATTTTACACAATAATTGAGATCTTCCATATTGGTGCATTTACAATATGTGCTGATGAACAGCTCTGATACAGTAGTCATGGCTGCAGTGAATCAACTATGCTAAACATGTATCAAATTCACGTTATCCTTTGTCCATCTCTGTTTACTGTTTGTCCTCCAGGATTGTCAAATGCACAAATCAACCTGAAA
This sequence comes from Thunnus thynnus, assembly GCF_963924715.1. Classification (NCBI taxonomy): domain Eukaryota; kingdom Metazoa; phylum Chordata; class Actinopteri; order Scombriformes; family Scombridae; genus Thunnus; species Thunnus thynnus. The sequence goes on along the minus strand of NC_089524.1, from coordinate 18,356,805 downwards.
GACTGTTCAAACTTACTTGTGCTTTAATATGCATAACCACAAACTGTAACATAATTGTGAGTTTACTGCCAAAGCTCATTCTCAAGCCATCCTCTCTAGTCCAGCCTCTTCTTTCTCCTACCTCACACTTCATCTCACCCATCCAATCATTCTCAGAGTGTCTGGCTCACTATCACACTTCTTCCCATTCATAAAAAACTAGCTCTTTCCTCAATTCTGTTTTTTTAATCTCCCACCAGATGACTCAATACTCCCAGCTGGGGCAGAGAGCTATGCAAGAACCTGCTCTGGCTTTGGACCACATAGTCTGCAGTAGAGTCTTAAGTCTACACCAGAAATTTCGATAATCCATTTTGCATCTATTATATTAATTATTTATCTTCATAGTCAGTTTGATAAATAGCTGAAATCATGGGAGATCCTAAAACTAGGAGTTCTGAGTGACTGAACTAAAATGGGCTAAACCATGCAAAAAAATCACCTTGCAAAATCTAACAGCCAGCAGTTCTTTTGTGAATCAAACCTTATGTCAAATACTCACCTGCCTCGTCGTACCTGCTGCCAGTCTTTCTCCTCATCAGTAAAGGGGTCTTTAAGGTGTTTGTATATTATGGGCAGGTAGCACGGCACCACAGTGCGGGCGCAGCTCTTGACGAAGTTGAATGCCTCCTCTTGACTGGGGCTGTCCAGGTCATCGAAGAAGATCCCTCCTATACCCCGAGTCTCTCCTCTGTGGCGGATGTAGAAGTATCTGTCACACCTGGACAACAACAGAACTGGATTAGAAAATAAGTTTGTTTCCCTGTCAAGCTTTCTGTTTGGTTAATGGTGGAAGATTCAACTGTGAAAACAGTAAAGATCACAATATGCACTACATGAGGTACATTAGCTACGAATGGCTTGTTCTGTATTGACCAATTCTGAGGAGCTGATATCATATCATAATATTTAAAATGTAAATAGTTTAGATAGCATATTTATAATTATATAGCATTCTCCATTTATTAAACTTCAAAATATGTAGCTGCCCGGTAGCTTTAACATTGCCTCATGTTGTCTGCATTTAGTCAGTCCTCCACAAAAAAACTACTAAAAACTAATTTACAGCCAAACAATAAAATACACAACTGGACCTAGATACATCCACAGTGGGAATTTTAGTCTGAACTACTTTTGTGTTCCCTCACAATTAATTTTGAATTAACAAAATCCACTTATGACCAGCCACATCAGATAAACCACACCCGTCTTTTCATATCCCCTAAGGTCATTCACTGGCCAACGTCATGTCTCAACGGTTTTTCTGCGACTGCAGATTTTAGGCAGAGACTTCCTCTTATCATCATCATGCAGTAAGGATACACCCATTGTGATCCACACACAAACACCCAGAAATCAGGCCTACGGATGCGTACGTGACTAAGTACAGGACCTAACTTTCACTGTGACAGTACCATTTCTTGAAGTCGCTGTAGTACTGCGAATGGTGCTTGTCACAGGCCTCCTTCAGGGTGTTGTGGAAGTGAAAGGCATCTTCTTTATTGATATAAACTGGAGTCAGGTCCGTTCCTCCACCAAACCACCACTGCTTAGAGCCTGGAACACACACACACACACACACACACACACACACACACACACACACACACAAGGGTTATCATTCATTCATGAACTCAATAGTGTCACGGACACCAACACACAATTGTTGACGTCAAGTACTGACAATCACACACTCACCATCTTCCTCCTCGATCTCAAAGTATCTGTAGTTGAAGTGCACTGTGGGGATGTGGGGGTTCTTGGGGTGGATAACGGAGCTCACTCCCATGGCACAGAATGGCAGCTTGCCTGAGAGAAAACACCAAAGATAACGTGAAAATTGAAACACACACAGTTCAGACATTCTCACTCACTGAGAGTGAAACAGTAAAAATGGATTTGTAAAGTCCAATGTAAGACATAACTGTTTGTAGATGCAACAATGAATGAATATCTGTGTGTGTACTAGAAGAAGTGCTGGGTAAATGGACAGCCCGATCCATGATGTATAACTCTTAATGTAGGTCAGCACACCTCTGGTCATAAACTATGTCAAGGTTTAAGCTTGCATACAAATATCAGGTAAACAAAACTTACCATCTTTCCCTTTGAGGACTTTCCCTCTGCTCCTCATCTGCTTGGCAGCCTCTTCTGTGAGGTTTCCAAACACCACTGACACATTGACTCCTGCCTTCTCAAACACCTTTCCATCTTGCAACACACAGCTGATTCCTCCACCACCTGACACACATACACAGACAGGGTCAAAAGGGGATACATTACAGAGATTGACTGCTCTGCCTCCTGGCAATACAGCATTTTTGCCAGTTTATGGCTGTATTTCTTGCATGCATCTGTGGCCATGTTGCTTTCAGGACAAAAACACGCAGCATACTTAAAGTTGCAGTGCTTGGAGAATCTCATAGGTATTATGATCAGGATGAAAATGGATATGTCCTGCTCCATACTGAGCTCTGTAGTTTATTAGCTGAGCCCGCCCTCACCTTCCTTTCTGTGCCACCGGTCCACCTTGAACTTCCCACCGTCCACCTCCTCCAAGGCTTTGCAGAAGTCGGCCTGCGTCTCCATGATCAGCATCTCCATCCTCGTACGCATCTCCCCTTTCCTCCCCTGCAGCACACCGACGTCGGTGACCGGAAGAGACATGAACCCCCGGCATCTCTCCAAGATATCCCCCTCCTGCTCCTTGTCCTCTGCGGCTTTGGGTATTTTCGTTGCCATTTCAGCACGCTGGAAGTGGCTAGCGTTGGCCAAAAACCCTGCTACAGCCGCGGCAGCTGTTACTGCTGCGGCTCCGCTGAGCGCCAGGGCCCCTCTTCTGCTCCGCCCGGCTGCAGCTCTGCCTGCGGTCCCATGGGACATGAACCGCACGCCAGTGCCCCTGGAAAACCATCTTGTTCCCGTAAGCAATGACAACGACGGGCTGTGAGTGGAGGCTAACGGCAATTGCGACACTCCTGCATTAGCAAGCCCTTTTAAATGTGAAATCAAACATCGCCTAGACGTAGTCTGAGCTGTTTTGTTAACTGAGCAAAAGACGATGGTGGCCATTTGTCGGAAAATCACCCGCTATATTCTCGATGTGCAGCGGCCGTTAGGGTAATAGGCGTTTACTAACTACTCAAAACATTATCAGAAGTTGTGAGCCTACGTGCTGTCAGTCATACCTCCAGTCAAAGTGCGTGTGATTCCTCGGTAGTGACAGAGGCCGCTCGGGAAATGTCGTTCTGTGTCATTAGCAGCGCTGAGTTCCTCGAGCTGTGAAAGTCGACACCGAACTTCAAGACCCACAATGCAGTGCGCCGAAAAATAAATGTTGCATTCAAGTACTTCTCATATGCTCCGCCTCCTTCGTTTAAAAGTAAAGAGAGGAGTTCAAGTGCGTGCTTATGTTTTTTTTTTTTTTTATCACGACATCCCTTTCATCCAGTCGTCTACCGCTCATCTGCGTTAAATTCACTCAACCTCAATAACTGCAGTTTCCTGATGCAACTTTAATTATACTCAGAGAGTCTCGACATATTTATTGTTGAGGTTTAAATTATATTTTGATCATCTTTGCAGAATTAAAATCCCAACATTGCCTCTTAATATTCCTAATATTTTAATTAGCCTTTCTATTTTATATCATATGTTAATAGTTTTCTTCTAAGAATATGGGACCGAAAGTCATTTGAATGATGAGCTGGCACCACTGTCTAATGATAATGTGTTGTCAAGATGGCTACATCAAACATTAACCAAAGTAAAAATAAGCTGGGCCCCTGTATGCAGTGATGTGGTTACACTCAAGTTTGTTTATGAATTAAAGCTTATAATGTTATGGTAAATAAACGACTCCTTTGTTAATCATCTTTGTTCTTATTTTAGCCGTGTTATATTGTTAGCATTTTAAAAGTATTGTTTTATCTGTTGCCTATTTTGTATTGCTTTATTTTTAATATTAACTGTACAAGATAGGTAATAATACAAGACCCACCTTTAACCTTTTCTCATTTCAGTTAATATATGGTGCAAACTCCCCAACAAATGTGCAATTAATTTAATCATACAATCCAACTGACACGCACTACATGTGGGGACCGTTTTATCGTGAATTGGCCTTTTTATCTTCCTAAATCATTTTAATTGAATGCTTTAAAGTGGGCTTTAGCTAGAGAACACTAGTAAAGTAATTTTTATTATAACTCATTGTAAAATTAATAAACAGCGACAGTGCTATTTTTAAAGTAACCCTTTAAAAATTCCTACAGGATTACAGCAGTTCTTAATTCTGAATAATTTAAAGCAGGGTGTCTTTCCTTGTTTGTAGCCTACATGGAGATTTTATGAGCTGCAAGCGAGTTGTGGTGTGTGCATGTGTCCCGTATGCGCATGCGCAAGTAGTAAAGCGTGTTGTCGGTCTCCATGACGACAGCTCTAATAAACCTTTAAAGGCTGTGGAGAGACTAGTAGCAGATTATGTGCACAGGTGTTGTTCCGCAGACAGCCAGGCACTGTGTGGTCCAGTTAGATGAAGAAATAGTCAACAAACAACCCGGCTGGATGTCTTCTTTCACCGCTTTTAAGTCAACAAGAATACTGCGCAAGGACCTGCTGCTGGTGAGTTGACCAACAAGCAACAATTCTTCCTGCTATTTATTCCCAGTGGCCAAAATTTGTGCTAATATGATTTCTATAGACGCCAAATCTGCCCTACAGCTCACCCTCTTACTTATATCTGTCCTGTTCATTTTAGAGCTATATAAACAAACAGGATTATAATCTATGTATGTTAAATTCTGTTTTAATAATTCTGTAGCCACTGAAAATGATTATGCCTTGACAGAAACATTGATTCGATAGCTACAGTAAACATAACCTAAAATGTCAGCAGACATGTTGGAATAACAATTAAGAGTAGTTAACCCTGAAGTACTGATTTCTGTCCAGTAGGTGACGACCAATCGCACAAGCAACACAACACAACACCAGTACAGTCCTGTATAACTAATATACATACTGTGATGTGATGATGGCCAGGCTGATATTGACGAGGTGGATTTATGGATGATATTAGTACAACTTCCATGAATTCGCCCCATCGGCTAAGCAGGTTTTGCAATGTCCACATCATAATACAATATATAGCAATTTTCATATTTGTATTAAATTATTTTTTATTTGATTCAAAGTATTTTCTGTAATGTTACTGCTATTTGTTTGATAGCACGGTATTTATTAAAAAGCCTAAATTAATATAATTCATAAACATTTTAATAAAGTGACAAACTTTTGAAAATGAAAAACTTTTTGTATGTCTGTATCCACAGTTACAGCATATGTGTCTGTGTCATTATGAACATGCAGACATGTCAAAGATGTCATTAAATATAGATAATCCAGACAATCAAAGACTACACACCTTGTGCTACATATTTGTAATTCTTTGATTTAACAGTGAGATTAAAACTTATTATGATTTAAAAATATATGCAAACATAATATATATAAACATTATTTTAAATATAAATAAAACTGAGTTTAGAAAAAGGTCAGTAGCCCTGTAGCGACCTTGTTTGTAATCATCATTACAATTCATACTTACAAGTAGTTGGGCTAAAAATGGGAGTTTTGTTCTGAGGAAAGGTTAGTTGGTCACCAAAACATTAGAATTGATCTTCTGAGGAAAATGAATGTCATGGACATTGTCTTTGTCATGGACTAAGTGTCGGTCAAGAGGAAATCATTCTAAAAGAAAAAGTCCTCCATTGGAATAAAAATCCATAAAATGTTCCTTGTTATCTGCCTGGTAGATGTTGAGATATTTTGCTGTGGACTGTCAGTCATGCTTACGTTTTGTCTCTGATCCGCTCCCAGTGATAGAATATGACTGAGGTGGTTCACACAAAGTCCCAGGAGGAGTATGAGGACGACTTTGAGAAGGATCTAGACTGGTTGATCAGTGAGGAAGATCGGAGCGAGGACCAGGTAAGTGAGTCAGCCTGATTGCATCTCTTTTCCTGCTTTCTTATTTTTTCTTTTTCTTTATCATCCTGCTTCTATTTTTTTATCATATGAAACTAAGTTTGGCGTACTGCTCTACTTACTCGGTGCTGAATGGGTCGCTGACCCTGCTCCTTGAAAGTGTGACAGTCAATAGTGTTGAGTTACCCGAGCTGGCACATCTCACTACTTGCATGTGAGACCTTCTCTGTTGACATACAGTGACTTTCTTTCTCTCTGTGTCACTGCAGGATGCAATATTGATGAACACACTTACACATGTCTGTTATCGTGCCTGCGAAGTATTGATGTTGCTCTTTCATTTACATTCAAACCTGATTTATAAATGTAGCTGGCTTCTCCACCCCACAGGGTCCTGACTATGAAGACATAGAGGCAGAAATTGACAAAGAACTGGAGGAGGATGAGAAGCATCAAAGAATGAAACGGAAGGAGAAAGGCAATAAGGAGGAGAAGAGTGGCAACAAAACAGAGGAGTTAGAAGAAGATGAAGAGAGGTGGCCCTCACCTATGGAGCCACTGGAGTACGACTCAGATGGAGACAGCCCACATAAGTCGTCACCTATAGTCCCACCTCCTCCGGGGATGGATGACCAGACAGAAGAGGACAAAAAGTACATTCTGGAGAAGATCCAGCAAGCCAATCGGGAGCTGCAGGACCAGGAAGCTCCAGATATGACACGGCACAGGCGGCTGCATTTTAAAGAGACGCTGGTGGACCTGGTGGTGCCTCCGCTGCAGTTTGAGAAAGATGGCAACAGTGAGGTGGAAGGGCGAAAGGACAGTAAGGATAGAGCTAAGGATGCAGAGGAAGTGTCAGGGAAACTGTCTGAGCTGAAACTTTCCCCCCGAGAGAAAAGTGTAGGTGGATGTGGAGGATGCAGCAGGACTGGGGACAACAGTGAGAGAGGGCAGGGGCTAAAGGAGAGCAGAGTCCTTGTAGAAAAAGATGGGAAGTTTGACTTTGTCAGCCTGAAAGAGGTGGAGAGTCAAGGCCTTCTCCCTCCCATAGCAAACAGCTACAGCTCCCTGGAGCAGACTGTGAGCCCCGGTAAGATCCACACTTCCTCCTCCTCCTTCTCTCCTCATTCTCGCGTTGGGTCTTCTCGCTTCCAGCAGGCCGTCAATCATCTACAGGCCCCGAGACCTCCAGCACAGCCCAGGAACAGGCCCAGCTCAGCCAGCCACAGCCAAAGAGGCAGCCAGAGGAGAGACACCAGGCGGCGGGTGCAGTCGGCCACCGGGACACCCTGTCAGGCCACCTACATCCTCACTCCCGAGCAGAAAGAGCTGCGGCAGAAGATCCAGGAGAGGAAGGAGAAGCTGACCAGAGAGGTAGGAAGGAAGGTCTGTTAGATAAAGGTTGGGGGTAAATTCTGAACTTTCGCCAGTGAGTGTAGCACAACATCAAATCCACAAAATAGCATATGCATTATGTTTCCTCTTTAAGGGTTGTTTCTTTCTTAAATAACTCTTTTTAATCTCTTGTGTTTCCCTGTCAGGCAGAGCAGAGGAAACTTGAGGAAGAAGAGCAGAAGAAGCAGGAGAACGAGCTGGCGTTCAAGGCCTGGCTGATGAGGAAGAGAGAGCAGCTTCAGGGGGAGAGAAGGATCCACCGAGCCCAGGAGATGGAGAGAATGAATTCTAAGGTATGGCCACAAGGGGGCACACCAACCTGCTAAAACACAAATATACAGTTTAAAGGAGGATTCAGTGGTGGGACTGTAGCTGGGAAACAGTCACTAATGTTATTAAATTTGTTCAATATTTTACAAGCATTAGGTGTTTAATGGAGGAGCTAAACCCCGCTTGAGAAATCCCTTTCAATTTATGATTACAGGACACAAAATGACCATGTTAACTATTACTTTGCTCTAATGTCCAGTGGATTGCTATAACACAACTGCCGTTCAGCCTAGTTCTGATTTGGTTTAGAATTTAATAAAAATAAACAAGGATGGAATTAAATTTCACTATCTAGCATTCATTTTGTGAAGTTATATATTGATTTCCAGGAGCAGAACTTTTGCACACCTGCAGATCGACAGGTATGTCGGAGAAGACCATGGGCCAAGAACAAAGAACTCCCACACACTGTCTTCTGTGTTTGCAATTAGAGGAGATTTATTGGGAACAACGTTTCGGTACACAGACCTTCAATAACCTGATGAAGGTCTATGTACCGAAACGTTGTTCCCAATAAATCTCCTCTACACAGAAGACAGTGTGTGAGAGTTCTTTGTTCTATATATTGATTTCCAAGAAGTTATGAATTTCTCAGCACATCAGTCTGTCATAGGATACTTCTGCACTTTTTGTTTTTGAATAAGCAAAGAAAGAACTGGTTTTGTAGCCTAAACAGGAACCAGTGCTGCTTTATAGACCAAGAAGGAGGACCACCTACAGAATCTCAAACTTTAATTCACAGAAAATTCAAGCAAGAGCACATCACAGCAGTGGTCACAGTGAATATAAATGTTTGCCATTAACCCACTTTTTCTGCCTCCTTGCTGCAGAGGGACTCCTGTGACCCAGAGGAGGCCTTCAGGTTGTGGCTTCAGAGGAAGCAGGAGCAGCAGCAGAGGGAGAGACAGCTGGTGGAGCTGAAGCGGCTGGAGGAGGACGGTGGTTACCTCCTACGTAGCCGCGAGGACTGTGAGCGTGCCTTCAAACTGTGAGTTCACTTTAATACTTTTACACTTGTCATTTCCTATAGTAATAAAACCTTGATTAATTGTAACTTGATGTTACAACATCACATCTCACCTGCACAGCAATGATTACATTATTTTCTTTTACATTTTTTTTAAAGATCCCCTCCAGACATGTATAAACATGTATATAAAACATTGAATAATAATTTGTGTCTGATATGTTTTTTCCACAAAAAAAGTTCAATTATCTTGTTAAAATTCTTAATATTACATCTACTTCTTCTCCCTCATTAAAATAATCCTGAATATATGAATATGCAAATATTTTTTATTTTAAAAGTTTTATAGCCAGATACAAGATGTATCTGGCTTCACTGTGAAGTTCAGTCTCATTGTATGTGAACTGGAGGCTTCAAATTTCCACATCACACTTGTGTAAGTTACTTATCGAACCAAGATTAGCTCCAAAATAGTTGTGATGTCACAAATCCTGCTCGTAGAGACACGCCTTAAACTCAGATTTGCTGGTGTCTGGTGTAAAACTGCACATACATCATTCTGCACAGTGAAGCTCAAACAGAGGAAACTGAAGGAGCAAGAAGAAAAACATATTTTTGAGAGGAGGGGGACTTTAAGTATTAATGAAGTAATTAAAAAACCCCATTTAAATCAACATCTCACTACATTTTTACTACATATTACCTGGTATTTGTTACCTCAGTCCCTAAAATAAATACACATTATACATGTTCACCACAAGTAACAGATTTGAGCAGATTATCATCTTTTTCAATCTGTCAACACTGCATGTTAGGAAACATTATGTCTACTTTCATAAGTCTATGGCCCAGTCTCCACACTTCTTATGGTGGCCTGTAATTGACATATGCAACAGTAGAGACAAAAGCAAGCTAGTCATTTGTTTTTCTGAGAGTGAGTTCATTTGGATTTTGTAGGTTGAATGTTTTGTAAGCAGGTCAAAGGTCAAAATCCCAGTGCAGGGAAAGTTCAGTGGCATGGAGAGTAATGACATTATGGATTGTGGGTTCTTTGTGATAGGACAATATAAATATTTGATAATTCAGTACCCTGTCCTTCCTTTCTTCCTTCCTCAGGTGGCTGAAGCGGAAGCGGGAGGAGAAGCGTGCAGAGCAGCAGGCGGCTCGCGAGCGTTCCCGCAGGTTGGTGCTAGAGGAGCGGCGCGCGCGACGCATGCGGGACCTGATGTGTACGGCCAGTGAAACCAAGTCATTCAGATTCACTGAGCAGCTGGCCTACCGCTTCTGACACGCACAAACAAACCCAACATGCCCTCTGAATCCATACAGCCAGCATCACCTCATGAAAAAAAAAACGATTAAATTTTAACCACAGACTGAACAACATGGTGTGGAATATAAGGCATAGCTTATTCTGTTTCTATTTCTGAGCTATGTTGAAGCACATTTCTAAAAAACGACACAAAATAACAAAAAAAGTTTACCACAGTGACCTCCACTCAGTTTACCTGGGAAAATAATTCATCAACATTGACTTCAGGTGTGATGAAATGTATTGAATAGATTATTTTTTACTATATTTACCTGTTTTGTGTAGTGGCAGATGCACTTTACTTTAAATAGGGCTTTTAAAAAACAGCTTTAAGACAAGAGCTGAAACATTTGTTACTGTATGCCTTTGACAGTGTGTTGTGGTTACATAGATACTGTATGTATATACAGATACAATAAATTATACAACAGGTGACTTCAATACATGTAACTGTAAAGGAATGAAATATAAATTTCTACTTGTAAATATTCCTGCTGTTTACTAGACATGATATGAAACACATTCTTATGTCATACAAAAAGACGAGTCTGAATGAATAAAAGTACACCATTAAATATAGATAATGGATGTTATATTTTTAATTTATAGGCATGTACACATACATTTTTTTGTGCTACAGCATTTCATAATTAAATATCAGTGAAACAAAAGTGGCCAACCTCATAAAACGACAGGACTAAGTTTCTGGTTAGCAGTTTGAATCTCTGTAGAAACAACAAAGCTACTCTTCTATAATTCTCTCCATTGGATTTACAGTGCACGACTCGGCCTATCATCTGTGTCCTCAACAAAAATATAAAGAATTAAAAGACCGTACAAATATGTATTCCTTGAAACAGGAATGATTGACATCTTTTATGACAAAAGTTCCTCATATTAAATGCTGACATTAACAACAGCAGCTGTGTATTATTATTAAAAAACACATAAATAAAAGTAACATATAAAACACACACATCAGTGAACATGAAAACCAGTATTCTGCTCTGTGTGCCCAGACAAGAGGGGAGTTATTTATCACAAAAACAACAACAACAACAACAACAACAACAACAACAAGAGGAAAAGTGGACAAAGCAATGACAGAAGACATTTTCAGTTTCAGACTCAACACACAGAGGAGGACAGAGTGCATGATCATTAAATATTCAGCATATTAGAACACATCTCTTTCTTAAATCCTTTGAATCAGATATCCAAATTAGAAAAACAGTGCACTGCCTACTTTGATAAAAAAAATATTACTGGCACGGAAATAAAAAAAACAAAAAAAAACCCATTATGGAATAACATAAAGTTGTTAGTAAGGTTTGTAGCATATGTAACAATACTATTTGTGAAGATGAAAATTAATACTATTTTGAACTACTGACCACTGAAATTAAAGTACTTTTTAATGACTCTACATAGTGTTTTTGAGTAAAACCCATTGAATATGTCGCCCAGAACAAGGTATAAGAACAACCTAAACTCCACTGCCGTTCTTCTCTTTGGCTTCTTCACAGTTCAGTGAGATTACAGGTATGAGCACTCTTAAACAGCAAAACAAAGTTAGTTTGACTTTTTTTAACTGGAGGCTGTCATTGGAAGGACAGACAAAAAACAAAACAAAAAAAAAAACAACCCCAAAAGTAAACTCAAGTACTGGTGTGTAGAGAAACATGAAAAAAACACACAACTGACAACACAAAAATGACAATCTTGCACTTCAAACAGTACAAAACTAGAAATGTTCTGATTCAAAGGTCATTCAATAAATAGTTAAAATATATAGAAGGCTTTCATTGAAGGGGATGGGAATGGGTGAAGGGTTTTTTCTCCTGCTTCTACAGTTCATCTTTAGGGTTGATGTTGAGACCCTGACCCCACACAGACTGCGAGTCCAGAGCCTGGATCACCTCATCTGCCTGTAGTCTCTCCTGGGGAAGAAAAAAGAAAGAAATGAGGGAGAAATAAGATTAACTCTGGTGAAGGGAATCATAGAAAGAGAATATGAAGCTTCAGCAAGTCTGTTTTTCAAAGGAAATTCAAATTATATTCAGATTACAGCAATAATTATACCGCCTGCTTCTATGCTTGTACTCTTGTGTTGGTCTGATGTGCCTCCTAAACATAATAACCTGACTATGTTACTTTTGTGGAGAGCTTTTCCACCACTGTCCAAATCTGATACCAGAATTAAATTTAGGCTTCTATGGTCTCAAATTTATGGAGGAGGGAACTTTCTCTTCTGCATCCCCAGTTCATGAGTTAAAAAGACAAGCTTTGAGTGTCTAAAACTGCTTTGTTTGGTAGCATGAGTTGCAGTCGGGTGAAAAAAAGGATTCCTAAATTAACAATGCTGCCCTTTATAAAATCATATTGGTTGATTAAATGCAATTCCCTTCAAAGCACAAAAATGTTAAGAATGAATGTTTGATAATAATGACAACAATAGCGCTAAATATTCAGTTTTACAACTTATATTTCACTCAAAACTGGAATAAGAAGCAAAACCAACAGAACCAAAATTAGGATCAGCCTAGAAGTAAAATGACTATCACCCCAAGTCAGCATGTCTGCCAAAGCCCTTAAATTAAAGCAGCAGTTTACCAGTTCTCTGAAGAGCGGGTCCAGGGTGAACCACAGAGCCACAGCACACCTCTGACCACTGGTGACGGCCTTAACTCCATGTGGATTCTCCCCTCCTGATGAGAAACCCACCATCCTGCCACACTTGGGCTTCACTGACGCCTGCAGAGGTTGTGCAGGGGGGAGATGAGGTTAAAATTACAGCCATTTATTCATATTAGTAAGACAAAGTCTTCACTATTGAGCTTCATTGTTAAAGCAGATGTTTGTCTTTGAGCTGAATCCAAAGCTGATTACACAGTTTTTATGAGCAGCCTGTTGTGTTTATATTTTGTTTGGTTCTACTCATATGATGACTTTACCCAGAAATAATCCTCCCTTTCAGTACATGATTTGACCTCATATAACTTTCCTTTTTTGTAGAAACATCTCAAATTAAAAGGCAATGGTCTGAAATTACAGTTGGTTTTGTGACTGGCTAATGTTGGAGGAATATCAAGGCTCTTTATCCATTTTTCAATAGAGGTCAACCAGGCTCAAGTGGTTAAAAAATCATGTTTAAGGGAACTGATTAAGAAATACATTTTCTGTAGTAATTCATATTCATAGTCATATTACAGGAGAAGCAGCTTACTGTCACTGTTTTGGCATCCATTTCTGTGAAGATGAATTCCCCACCTTCAAAATCTCCATTTAGATATAACAGTGCACTAAAAAATGAAATAAAAAGTAAAAGGGAGATCAGATCAACCGCAGGGTTACTGTATGATAGTGAAAATTATAAATGCTTAACTGTGTGATACAGCTGCAGCATGAATGATTATAATTCATGCTAATTAATGTTACTGTGTTGGCAGCAGGTGGCTCATACCTGTAGTCTCTATACGTGTATGCTGGTGGCTCCTTCCAGCACTCGTTGGCTTCAGGGTCCAGCAGACAGTTGTCAGCGTGGATGGGATGGCTCAGGTCATTCCTGTGGTCTTGCTGGCCTGTTAATGTACAACCAACAGACACAAAAATCATAAATACAGCCTTTCAAATAATATGTTAAATTGACACAGAAGGAGTTTTTATTCCTAGATCTTGTATTTTTAAATCTACCACCTTATCACACAGAATGTGAAACATCAATGACAGTTTTTCAGTGTCAAGCGATGTGTGTTTCTGCCTGTGACTGACCTGTGATGGCTGTTCGGCACACCAGGTGTGTGTAGGAGAAGTGCAGAGTGGAGTTGAGCATGAAGTAGGACTCGATAACGTGTCTCGCTCGCTCACTGATGTCATAGAAGAGGCGAGCGCTTCTCATCGGCACTCTGCCCTCATATCCGTACTGCAAGGTGGCAAACAAAAAAAAAAGACATTATAATACACAGTCAAATAATGAATCAAGAGAGATACTGTACAGGTGACACATTTTATTGAATACTGAATTGAATTTTGCCTTCTTAGTTTTAGATCCACTTCTCCACAACTGATGATCTAGTAACATGTGTTTATGTTTGTGTACCTGCAAGGTTTTGAGCACAGTGGCACCTTCAAACTTCTCATTGGGGGTATGTGGAGACATCTTCCCTCTGTAGCCATCTCCTGCTAGCGTGACAGCCTGGAAGCCAAGAACACAGCCAAAAAAAACTTTCAAGAGAGAGTCTTTTTTTTTGCTGTTTGTGACTAATCTGTTGATTTAAAGTCCTGATTTTATTAAAGTTGTATAAATTCCTTACATGTGCCAAGTTTCTGAGCTCTAAGCACTCCTCTTCAGTTATCACATTATCCAGCAGCACCCGCTGGCTCCCGTTCAAGGCCACAGAATTCTGCACCAGCTGCACACTGTCATACACCAAGGGGCCACCTACATAGATCACAGAGCAGCATTTAAAGAATGTAACATATTATCTAAACCGTGGCGGTCTGAAAAGATTTTGCAGTTTAACTCCTCTTCTGCCTATCTCTGCTACGAGTCTTGCAGTGACAGTTTACCTTCTTTTAGTTGCAGTGAGGCAATGACGTTCTTTTTCTCTGAGATGGGAACATACTCCATCCAGCCATCTGTACCTGAGGGAATCCTGCAAAAACAGAGGAGAGTCATTGTGTTATGCAAAATTGTCATTTCAAACTTTGCAAATTCAGTATAGGCAGCTTATGCTACTACAGTCAGGATGCCTTGGGACCGTGGTCACAAGAAGACATACGGTTGTTCAAAATATTATAAAGTGTTACACAAGTTTTACAGTTCTGTCTTTACCTGTTTGAGTCGTCTCTTCCGCCTGTGTTGCCCCAGTAATTCTGCAAGAAAAACACATGGAAATCTGTACATCTGCACATTTTACACTTTCAAAAGCTCTGATGCCAGGAAGTGTTTAAAATGATAAAAACCAAAAGACCAGTGGGACTGATCTGATTGATACTTAAAATTATTCACATCTTCTGTGTTTCCAGAAATGCTGTTTGCAAAGAAATTTAAAATATGTAATGTCCTGTTAATAACCAGCAAGTGTCGCTGTTGGCTGAGAGGACAGCGGTGCAGGGTGGCCGTGCCAGACACCTGTTACTCTGCTTTGATTCAGCCAGCAGCAGGGGCACATTATTTACACACCCAGCAGATCTGTGTCTGCTCTGCATCAGAGAGAGACATGTGGACCGGCTTACGAATAACTGCCTATTAAATTACTTAATCTCTTTACATTTCTGGGTAAAACTGAGAAGCAAAGGGGAGTGGTCTTGCAATAAGTACATGCAGTCTTCTTTGAGGTTTAAGTTAAACATGAAAAAAATATTTTTTTATGATAATTATATTAACTCACCCCTTCAGTGAATCCCACACCCATGGTTGTGCTGCCAATCAGAAGCAGCTCCAGCTCCTGTTTGTGCCTCCTCAGGTACCATGCGGCTCTCTGTGAACACACATACACATCAAAGATTTATGGTAAACAGTTTCCTGAGCTAGTAAAGTAAATGCATGCATTCATCCTTGAGAGATGTTGGTGTAGGAGCAAAATTACTGTAGGAAAGACAGAAAAATACAAAGAATATTTAACAGTAACGTAAAGAAATGTTCCATGTTCACACCAATGTTTTAGCTGAGAGGATCAGTATTCACAAATGTTCAGATTTTGTGCTCACAGATACAGTAAAGACAACAGTATGAATGGTTTAATATTTATCTTTCATGTATCAGAGCTCAACCTATAAAAGTGACAGTGAAAGCCTGTCCTGGGAACCAGATTGAGTTTTATTTTTCCCTCGGCTCTGCTCGCCTCAGAGCCAGGACTAATGGAGTGTGATGGCTTCTCTCTCTCTTTTTGTCCTCTCAGAGGGACACTTTTACTGATGTTTCCTGCCTCGAGTAAAAACTTGAATGGAAGCAAAAAAAAAAAGTCTGGTGTTTCTCAGGCCTGCTGTGATGGCTCTGTATTAAAGTGGATTGTGCTAGAAAGACAATGACAGGTAGACTTAATATATGATCTACTGCGTAAAGAGAGTGACTCATACAGGATTTTTCAGGCCGCTAACAAAATTGTACTGACTTTTCTTTGGTTGTAACAATTTGTTTTTGCAACTTAATTATTAAAAACACTTACTGAGGTTATTGAGGTATGAATTTGACTTTTTCTCTTGTATTGAATAATGTTGATTTATTGTAATTTATTTTATGGTGGAAGGAGGACTAGCAACAACACTGTGGAAGCTAATGGGGATCCAAATTCATACATAAATAAATTTTTCAGAGTC
The DNA here is from genome assembly GCF_963924715.1 of Thunnus thynnus. Lineage (NCBI taxonomy): Eukaryota > Metazoa > Chordata > Actinopteri > Scombriformes > Scombridae > Thunnus > Thunnus thynnus. The sequence continues at coordinate 18,340,453 of NC_089524.1, read as the reverse complement.
TTAAAAAAATCTGGTATTCATTTTTGTTACATAAACACATAACATGCACAAACATTTTTGATAAGGATCCCCAAAATTTGACCATGATATGAACTGAGCAGAACATCTTACGTTTGAAACGCAAACTTGTCAGTGCTCTCTGGTGGACAAACTACGTAATGGAGATACTGTTTCTAAATGATTTTAATCATATCCTTAGTATATTTATACTTCAATTTCTTATAATTTATCAGCTGACATATACACTAATACAATATATCCACAGTCAGTTAATACTGGCTGATTTATCGGTCTAGCTCTAGTTGTGTCTTTGTTTTCATAATATATGCTATTTGACAGAAAGAAGACACTTTTTGTGTGAACACATCTGAGTGTCAGTGTGCTATAAAGTGACATACAGTCCTGTTTTTTGTATTTTTGTCTATGTGCGAGAAGAGGAGAGATGGTCGGGGCTGAGGCAATGATGGTGAGTATAATGAAACCTGAGCAGCCAGTAGCGTTCTTGTAGCAGTTTTAAAAAAAAACAGTAAAGTCCTCTTTTCCATCACCCTTAACACAAACAGCCCCCAAAATTGTTCCAGAGACTTCTTTGGGCACTCTGACATGACTTTTCCTCCACCTCCACAGTTCCTGAAAGGCAGGATTCTTTGGCAGGGAGACCGGTCAGGTCTGGCACTGAGATCTAGGGATCTGAAAATGAGCTCCCCAAGGCAGTAGGGAGAGAGATCGCGGAGAGGAGAGGCGATCTTTGGGCTAATGAATGTGCTGTAAACTGACGGGACTGGTAAGAGCTGAGGGCTAGAAAAATGTAAGCTATGGGTACGAAAACATAAGCATGAGCTGCAGCACATCAGCTCTCAGTCTCTCTTTATCGGGCACACACATACGCAATGTCAACCGCACACTTACACATTCACACAGCCCTGCTGGGAAGCCTCGCTCGCTCTAATGAGTACCAGGCTTTCTAGGAAAAGGAGGTTGTGTAATTGGGACTTGAGCAAGGCGCTGCTTCACTTTTCAAAGAAGCTGATCAGAGTTTAAGAAAGACAAACACTGAAGTAGCTAATGAGAAGCCAGACTTTGCAAATTTAATTTTCTCTAAACGTTCAGCCTCTAATTACACAGTGTGTTATGAACACTAGGGGGCAAGGAAATAATAACGAACCTAATAACGAGGAAGAAATATGTTGTCATAAACACATTGACGTAGCAACATTTGCTTAATACTTCCAGCTGGATGGAGAACATATAGTACAAGTAAAAAGCAAACTTTAAGAGGGGACTCCTGCCAAGCGGCGAGTAGCAAGTTCGTCCAAGATATACAGTAAACGGCCTGCTGCCTCCTGTCTCCTCCTTTTTCCTCAAATCCACACTTTTCTCTTCCCTGCATGCCTTCTGTCCTCCCCCAACACTCCTGCTTATTTTATTGTATTGATTCTTCCACTTGATTTGCTCATTCTTCAATTAAACAACCATAGCTTGTTGAAAAAACTCCTGCCAGACTTCTGTCACACACCGGTGTGCTTACATTACTCTAGTTTTAACCTCATATTATTGGCTTTAAGATTCTTTTAACCACCTACAAGAGACTATGTGGCAAAGACCCAAAGTCAACTGCTATCCTTCAAGATGTCTGCAGTAGTCGCCCCAAAGTCTCCTATCCCACCAACTAGACTTAAAGAAGAATGAGCTTTCATATTGTGATACATTGGCCGATTCTGCAGATAATTTGTCTAAATCTGCAGTAACTGCCTCCATAATGTATTTTATGTTGTGTCTAACTTCTTTACTAAACTCTTTTTTATATTTTTCACCAAATGGAGCCCCATTATCTCCTTCACAGTGATCCACCTATTCAGATTTTAATACACAGACACAATCATCCATCCATCCTTCAAAATATCCTTCACATCAAGATCTGCTATTGACAGGCTCAGGGTGACAATGCCCTTAAGAGTTAAATGTCTCTTCTTTTGAATGTGGTTCTCAGACATGATCAATACTTCTGTGGTTGAAGGACTCAAATTTCTGGGGAAGACCAGGCTGCCAGGTAAGATTGTATTTGGCAGCCTATATAAAATACCTCAAAAAAAACTCAAGATATGATATTCAAGTCAGGGAAAAACATCAGTATTGTATGTCTGTGACAGACAGTGTATGTTTTATGATCCCTGTGACATCATTCACCACTTAGTAAGGGATATTTCATAGGTGTTTTAATTTGCTATGCTTATTCTATGTCATTTCAGCAAAAGCAGAAATCAAGTTAACATATATTGTTGTTTTTGCAAGTTTTCCTAGTTTGGATTAACTGTCCATAGGTAGATATGCTAACTGGGTGTTAAAGCTGTTATGTTCACTATCTGCCAAACACATCTGTGTAACATACATATCTTCAACGGCATTGGAGAGAAATTGGTTGGGTACTCAGGTTGCTTTCTTTGTTGCGCATTCTTTGTTTATCTTGTTTGTTTTGCTGTTGTTTCTGTTTCTTTTCCCTCTTTCTCCCTGCTCAGATGGCAGAGTGCCTGTAAATTTCACACTGTGTAATCTTGAGCACCTAAATGAATAAAAATATGAAAAACAGCAAAAACCAAACCACACAAAAAAGGTATGCCTCTATAAAAAAGGCCAGGGGTTCATTAAGTTAGACCTTCCATCATCTAGTGGAAAGGAAGACCTTGACCTTCCACAGAAACATCTTCCTTGGTATTTACTTTATCTCTCCCACTCAGCCTCTCACATCCATTTATCTCTGTCCGCCCTGCATTCACACAGCAGATTCTGACCTCTCGTGGCTTGCCATCATGTCCCAGCATCTCTCTGTAGTAATCCACGTTGTCCGCCATGAACTCGTCTCCCTCATGGTATAACAGGTAGGTCAGAGCGCACTGCAGAGCCTCCTCCAGCATTTCCACTAGAGAGAGAGAGAGACGGAAAGCAGCTGAAGAGGTTTCTGTTTGTGGTTTAAATTTGAACACAGTTAAGGAACTGGGCTCACACACAGACACTCACACAAAGCTTTCTTTTCTACAGAGCTGTTGAGTTATCTGGGTCAACTGGATGACCAGTGTGTGAGTGAAATGTGGAAATCTATCTATCACTGCAGACATTCCGAAACCATTACCACAATGGAGCAAAAGCCTCACTCTGGTTGAGATAGTGGAAACCGCACTCACAACACTCACACAGACACACACTCACTCACACACACACACGGTCCACGCTGTCTGTAACGACAGAGGAATGTCAGTGATGAAGTGCGACAAACATACATCAGGACCGTCTTGAGCTGTCAACCTGAGCTGAACACACATGCGAACACATTTTCACACACATTCATTCAAACAGAGCCACACACACACAAACACGTACATACACACCTACTGTACTGCTCAGCACTGCTGCTGCTAAGTGCACACACAAACGCATTCTTTATTAGCTTGTAAAGGCACAGGGTTAACCAAAGACTTCCTGTCTTGGCTGAGGCAGCGTATCTGCTGCTGTCGGCTGCGTGTTCCCAGGTCAATAAGAGTCTGGAGATTTGAGCTCAGTCAAACTGAAAAAAACGTCACTGAGGATTTATTTAGGAAACTTAAGCAGCTAAAGCACAATGAGAGGCTGTTGAGTGATGGCAAACTTCCACTGCGGCAGTGTGGTGAGGAGCCACTGTGGAGTGTATAACACAGGTCACAGTGCTGCTGCGTCAGATTACTGATTGGTGCCAAGAGGTGACTGCCTTAGATTTCTGATTCAGATAATAAGCATGCAGTTACTTAAAGGATGAGTTCACAATTTTTTTCAAAAAAAGTCTGTCTTAAAACAATAGTCAGGTGCCCATATACACAAACAAGCTTTGCTCACTGAACAGGAGGAATGATCACAGCATCATGTGTCAATGCTCGTTTGGACACCTGACTATTGTTTTAGGACTAACTTGAAAAATTGTGACCTTTAAAAAAAAAAGTGCAAATTCTTATGAAATTGCTAAAAATGCAATCAAAGTATGCTGGATATAAATGAACATGGCTCAAAGGAGTAATCCTGCCTTTAAAACATGATCTAATGGGTAACATAATTAATTCATTAAATGAATAAATGTTTATTAAGAATAAGGTAGGTAAAGAAAAGTAACTAACTGCAAAGTTCGCCCTCGGGCATCCTGACAGCGTTTTTTGTGAGACAACTTCTTTTTTCAAATATTATGGCATAACACATTTAGATCTTAAAGTTATAATCCTTAAGATTCCAGTCCAGGTTGATTTGCTGACACCTGCTGTGTTTTAATAATGTAGGTACAGTATATAGGTACATATTTCAACAACTGGGGTGCAACAGAAGAAGAGCAGTCGTTTCTGTTTACAGCGCACCAAGCCCAACTTTTTGGCTGAGAGGATTTATTGCAGAGAATCATTTAATTAAGAAGACAGTTAAAAAAAAAGTTGTCTGACATAGTCATAACATCTTTTGCGCATGAAAACTGCTCTATAGAGAGGCAATTACATAATTATAACACGTGTGTAATTATATAACAGCTACTAAACTGCCTTTGAGGTGAGATTGTTTTGTCAAGTACGCAAATATACTAAATCATGGTTACTGCTGAAAAACGCAGGCCATAATAAGTATCAAAAATGGGGTTTAATATCATGAAAATGTCATTAAATTTGATTAATTGGTTTGGGCTTTTTATCAACAGTGATGTACACAATACTGCAGCCATTTCCACATTTAAAATACAGTAAAATAACTAAATCAGAGACCTTTTTTTTTTAAAATAAACTCAGGTAACAAAGTTTTTTGGCCTTCCACAGACTCACACACACACACAAACACACACACATCACACTCCCATCAGCGGCTGCTAGGAATCAAAGCTTTCAGTGTGTTTGCACAGGCCCAATGATCCAGTTTGCTTTATAAGAGACACATGCTTAGGGGTCATTAAGTATAATCTGGTGATCTCACTACTCAGCACACTATCTTTCCCCTCGTCTAGAAGAAGACACAAACACATCTTAGTGTTCCAACATGAGACTGGAAACACCCTTATGCAGCAAAAATTACTCAAACAGACACACAAACACAAACAAACACTAGATAATATCAGTAAAACTCTTATTTGAAACAATGTGAAACCACTAACAGGGTGCGGTCCACTGTTGATTCACTCAACCTGTCAGCAGCTCTTTGTGGTCACTGTGAGTTCTTGTATGTACATGTATGTGTGTTTGGGTGTATGACCTGTGGGTGTATTCATCTTCTTTCATCATAATTACACAAAGGATAGTCAGACAGATTTCACGTTTGGTAACTTGAAAAGTTCTGTTACACAGTGTTATAAAGAAGTGGTTATATCTCTTAGAGGTGGTTAAAGGTACAATCATTCATCAGTGTATCCACCAAACAGTCTAAATATATGTCTGTGGGTTATCCAAAGACTTTGAGCAACCTACCCTGGTAGTAGGCGAACTGGAGGTAGTCGTAGTGCAGAGGCAGGTAGTTCTCCATGGGTGAGAGGCGGCCTGGCCGGGTGGCGAGCTCTCTCACACACTCATGTTCACAGTGCAGCACCTGAGTGAAGTGATCTGCAACGAAACGGTTTGAGATCAGTTTTCATCAACATAACTTTGAGATAGTAAGTTTAACATTTGGCTTCTTAATGTTTGCTTTAAGTTGAGCATCAGATTAGGGACCGCATACCAGCATTCACATTACTGATATAACTGAAGTGAGGATATAATTTTACACAAAGTGAGAAGAAGGCCCAAACAAAAGTTAGTGTGGAATAGTACTTTATTTCTAAGGTTTAGAGATCTAACTTTATTAAATAAATCCAACTTGAGGAATAAACACTGCTTTACACAGACTTAAAAACGTCCAAGTCTGCACATTGTGTTATGGCAAAAGTTTTCTGTTTTTGAAGAGTGTTGCTGTAAAATGTCATAAAGCTCAACACACAGTAGAAAAATTACACAACTCACTATTTCAAAACTGCAAAGGAACGTGTCCATAAATGATTGTATTTTGTATTAAAAACACTGAATAAACAATACCGAAATGCCTGAAATGATTTAATCTAATGGAAACTAACAGCAGCTAATCCCAAACTGAATCATTACACAGATGAAATGCAGATTTGTGCTTTGACAACAGCAGAGCCTGTTTGGCATCCAGCCAAAATATATATTTGAAGACTCAGAGCTGAAGATAGAAAGAGGAAAACAGATACCGGTGCGGGAAAGAGACAACCTGCATCACAGTAACTGACTGTAACTCCAACACGCCATATCACTCACATCTTTATTTATGCAACATATATATCGCACAGGGCCCCACTGAGTGTGAGATCAGTGTGTCCCAACACTGTAAATAATGAGCACTTGTATAAGACAGATGTTGAAAATGGAAATTGCTCCTTAAGTGCATCAGTGGTGGTAAATGTTTATTGTTCCCTGTTGTTCAATGTTGGAGGAAGGTCTGTTTAAGATTCATCTGAACACGTATTTGTGGGGAAAAAGTCAATAGAATGAGCTGATGAGCTGTGTCTAATCGCACACAACCACTCCAACATCATGTCATTCTATGTTGCTGTGAAAGAGATCAAATAAATATTGTTCCCTTTGTAACAGTGGAGCACTTTCATGTCTTTGTTGTTCCTCAGGTGGTGATAAATCCTGTTGTTTGTTGATCCTACAAGGAAGGCGGATCTCACAGGGAGCTACATATCATTTCCTTATGTCGCGCCCTGAGAGGAAAACCAGCAGACTGGGTTGTGCTTGTGTGTGTGTGTATGTGTGTACACATGTCATGAGTGTGTATGTACAGTGAGGTCACTCTTGAGCAGCTGCAGCACTACTTTCCTCACAGAATTGTGGTCTGTTTCAAACTCCTTTAAGAGTTTCTGAGGGGCAAAGATCTGAACTGTGTTAGTCCAAAATCATACAGAACGGTATAGGGTCAATAGATATTTTCTTTCTTTTAAAAGATTATATTACCCTCAAAATACATACATACATACTGAACACAAATAAACATCATAATCACAGTCTCTTCTACAGCGGTGCTATAGAAAATAATCCTCTGATTGTAAGTAAAACAAAGCTCAGCCAAAACTAATTAGCCTTCTTTTCTGTGTTTATGCAACTGGGCCATGCATATTTGAGACAAAGCACACTTGTCAGCAATTAAGCTGCAGCAACTCAACAAAAGCACCACTGACCAAAAGTTGTTGCATATGTATAAAAGTATAATCACTTAATTATGATCTGGTATGAGTGTTGTGTTACGGATTATGCTCCATTCTACGTCTGAGAAGCCAAAAAGACTCAAATTGGCTCTACACCGTGTTGTAAGCTAAATAAAATGAAAACATGTGCATAACATAGGGGCTTAGCGCTTGTTATTATCAAGTAAATTATAACTGTGTGACAAAATAATGTGGAAGTTTATCTCTGCAACTGCCAGTTTGATGAATGCCGGTGGCTGCTGGGCTGAGTTTTAACACTTTTTTAATGGCTTCTGTTGTAGAACTGCTCCATCCTGTTTGGGACATAAAGAGCAGTATCAGCGAAAGTGAGAGAAGGATAGGAACACAGGAAACTTTATAGAAACTGTGAGAGGTGCAGCTGGGAGGAAAAGGCAGTTTTTTACATATTTTATCCTATTTACTACTTCTCCTACTGTATTTAGTATTACTACTAATACTGACTTGTATAAATTGAATAAAACATTAGAGTGAACAACTGGTTGTCTATTTTTGTTAAGTTCAATTTACAACTGTGTAAATATGCAGCCAAAAGCCAGGTGATGTGTTCGGGTGCTTGTGGAAAGCTCTAAACCTTTAAGAGTCAGCTCAGAAGCCAAGCAGTTTTGCATTCACAAGCTATGCTGTTGGAAAAACAAAGTCAAAACAATAAGAAAACGCAGACACTGATGAAACAACAATAGATTGTAGTATGAAAAAGTTTGCTATTCAATGGTCAACCGACCAGATCTCAGATATAGAGGCATTTCAATGAGAATCTGAGAGAAGCAAACCGGAAACCTTTCAGTACAGTCTGCATTTTCACCACAAATCCACACAACACAATCAATTTGCAGTAAATGGGCCGAAACATGTGAAAATACCAGCATGTTCCTTTAAGAATTGATGCCAATGAAAAGCCCTTGTGGTAAAGATACAAGGTGAAGTGAGGTCAAACAGAGACGGAGAACAGGAAAAGGAAGAGGGCAGTCCTTTAGTGGTTACGAGTGGCTGTTTTCCTGGACTGTTGAAGATGGCAACAGAGCATGTCTACTGAATATAAGAGCCAACTGCACACAGCCTAGTAGTATTTAATAGCGGAGAATATTACAGGACACGTCAATCTCACTTAATGTATTTCCAATTATTTAATGGTGGTTTTTAATACTTCTGCATGTGATCTAGTGTGCGAGAGTTTGCTAAAACATGCAGTGCAAGCTCAACAATCCTAACATCAGTATATTAACTTGGGCAGCCAGTTAGATCAGCATGTTCTGCTGTGACTAATGAGCTTTCCACACAATAAATAGGTTTAAGTAACCCCCAAAGGTCCACATTGTGGTAAGAGCCTCCCACAGTCCCAACCAAGGACAGTGGTCCAGAGACCCGACACACAGAGCAGGATTACAAATGATGAGATAACTTTACTGGTAAAATGTGGCCCCCTAAAATATGGAATATGTACTGAATTCAAAAGAGCTCTTCCATTGTTTCTGGATGCAGTTTTAAAGTCTAATTTAGTCATCTCATGTCCCTTGCTTGTTTTTTCTTTAAAGTCAGTACTTTGTTCTGAAGATGTTTTCATTACATTTTATACTGTGCTGCCCTGCTCAAGTTTGTAACTATGAATCTGCTCTGAACTTTTACAGCTTGACATTTATTTCATCACCAAAAAATGCAAGCTAATGCGCTGTCACATAAATATTGTATTTCAAGCTGTGCAGTGCCAGGAAAACACTTTGCAACCCATGAAATTCAAATTTTGATGAAATAATTTGAAGCTGTGCTGGAACTGACAGTCTATTGTATATTTCTAACATCTTAAATATAATACATATATAAAATTCAATACAATTTTATGACTGCTTAGTTTCCTGAAATAGACAAATTGTGAAGTTAGGCAAGTTAGTTATTCTCTGTATGAAGTAGAAACAATAAAGACCATGCTGACATACATTTAGGTGTGTTTTCATGGGCAACAGTGTGCTAATGGATATAGATCTAGGAACCTAATTTCATCCCTGGTACTAAACCCTTTTTTACTATTTTTGAATCTTACATCCTGCACTTCCTCTCCTCCAAACATGGCTGTCATCCCTCATTTGTCCTTTGCCCTCCTTGCCAACTGACATCCAGTGCCAAGTCACTGCCAGGCAGATTTGATCACCTAGTGAGCATGAAGAGTGTAGTTTGGCCTCGTCTAAGCCCCCCCAGGCTCTCACACCACAACAAAGCCCAGCTCAGGCTCAAGGCCACACAGTGCAACCAGACGTGTTGGTGAAACAGTCACGATAAGTTGATCAAAAGCGTCAAACACGAAATAAACAGTCTCGTTGCTTTCATGTTAGACTGAAATGGACCTCTGAGACTCATCAGAATCCACTCGAGCCAGGATTTGTGAAACCACAGTGAACACAAACTAGCATTTACAATCAACGGATGGAAGAGAATCACAACATCCCAACAGGCTTTTAATGTGTTGCAACATGAGGGAGGTGATCAAATTCAATGTCCGTTTATACAGTACAGCAATAAAATATCATAAAATGTTATATTACAGTGAATTCATACAAAAACAGCTTTTAAAAACATCTTACAGTTCATTTTATCACTGTATTTTAACGAGTGCCAGCTGTCATGTCAACATCTACTGAACATCAACATGTAGCACACAAAGAGGTTGTAAACAATCTAAATCATAACCTAGAAAAGAAAGTGCTGGTTCTAATTAAAAGCATACTGAGTAAATAGTTTAATGATTGCTCTTTTAAAATCATATAGAATAAATATTGCTGATTACACCAACAAATCACATCCAAACACCACATAACATCTGTGCCCATGTTAATACTTTATTTGTTTATCCAGGGCAGAATGACTGAGTGCTTCCTGTACATGCAAACCTGCTGAGATTTTGGACTTTACCTGATATGAGTTCATGGAGGCTGTAGCGGTAGCGAAGGTGATCGTGGCCCTCAAACCTCTGCGGCCCTTGGCACAGGGCCCGACACTCCACATCTGCTTTGTAGTACTCCACCAGTGCCTCCTCAAACAGAGCGATAGCTCCCTCGTAGTCTCCTTGATCGTATAACCTCACTGCTGCAGTGAAGGAGCGCTGTGATGGAGGAGAGATGGAAGATGATGAGAGAATAAAAAGAAATGGTGCGCTCAGTATTTATGACCTGTGATCTATGATATATAATCATTATTTATGACCTTTGGTGATCAGCAGAGTCCTAACCTCTCCCTGACATTTTTATATATGTAAGTAAATGTCTTGTTGTTGTTCTCTATCACAGTTTAAAAAAAAACGCAACTGCCAGTAAATCTGGAGCCAGTTTATAAAAGCTTTTACAAGTCCTCTGGTGGACATCAAGTTGCAGTGGCAATGGTCATTGTTTGGAATAAACAGAGGGAGGGAAGATATGAGTAATGAGGCTGAGCAGTTGCCAGAAAGGATTATTTAAGTCTCTTCTTTGTGAGTACTTTTAAAATAAATTAAAATATACATAAATTTAATGTCAAGTATGCATCTACAGACACAGAGCTATGAAGAAAGTGAAGCTGCAGGGACACAGATTAAAAAAAATTAGAGTTTAAAAGTTTAATTGAGCTACAACAACAGATTAAGGTAGTTAGAAGTCAGAAGGTAGAAGCTCAAAGCATCAGCTTGACTTGAGAACAAAGAAGTGAGAGGTGAGGTGAGAAACGGTCATTGGAGCATCACACAAAGGCACACAAAACTCATTTCAGGGCAACTTCACCACAACCAGCACTAAAAGACCTAAATGAGTTTCCAGTCATTAAACTGCAAGGGCCATTAACACAAAGGGCCCTTCATACACTGACAACAGCTGTACTTTTTCCTTTTTGGAAAGATGTGAAGCAGAAAAACTACATTTGCTGACCAGGCATCTCAGCAAGAACTGACAAAAGATGGCTGAAAGACAACAGGTCAATGAATGAGCTCATAGCAGTGAGAAAGGTATAGAAGACATGTAAAAGGATAGAAAGGACACAAAATGAAGTAACAAACAACTAAAAAGGACCATAATGTATATTTATATCCAAAGACTTCCCATCTGACCTGGTGAGGACGGGCTTCTCGGTCCACAAAGTGGTCCTCTTTGACCCCCTGCAGGTCTTTGTACTGCTCCAGGTTCTGACCCATCTCCACATGTTCTGGATTGGCCTGAAAATACGTGTGAGCCGCTGCTGCTGCCTTGTCAGGCTGCTTCAACTAGAGAAGAAAGGAGCACAGAGAGAAGGAAAGAGAGATGTTATTGAAATTAATAACAGGACACATATTAGCATTTTGTGCACAACTGGTCCAATAACCCTCAGAAGCCTTGAAAACTCACTTGTTTTTTTCTGTTTTAATCTTTTATAAACATTAAAATATGTCGCAACTTCTACAGACATTGAATGAAACAACTTCAAGATAAAAAAATCATGTTACTGTGATTCTTTAGACATTTAACTTTTAGAAGATAAGGAAACCGACAAGCAGTCTGAAGAAGAACAGACTCCTTGTCAAAATATGTTGGATTTAACTCTTTTGTAAAAGAAGTTGGCAAGTAATTTGACTTTTATGGATGTTGGGAGTATGACAATGAAATCATAAAAACAGAAATCCCATCCACTTACTGAGAATTATATCTAACATAAACATAGCAAAGAGAGAGTTTACTGTTGATAGTTGCGGTTAAGGAAATGAATGTTATCGTGTGTTTGTGAGTGACTTTGACACGGTACAGATCATGTACTGTGTCAGTGACTTCAGGCTTCGAAGAATGAAAGCCAGCAGCTGTCATATCTTACTGTAGGCAGCTGGTCGACTGAGACATGAACACAAACAGGAAATATTGTCCAGAAAAATGCTACTACATTTCACACAGAGCATGCCTCGCAATATTTTAAGATTCATATACATATTGTTTTATATTATTATTGTTTTATGTGGAATATTGTGTGAAAACTAATAAATATATTCAAGCAAAAAGATTCATATACAATAATTGATGTACTCAGTAGGTACAAATTCATTTGCTTAAGATTTTTATCATTTGGACTTTTAGAGTTAATATGGAAAAATTAAATTAAAGGTATAGTGGGCAAAATATGAGAGACAAAAATCCAAGAGGGACTTGCTGTACTCAGTGCCTTTACCCAAAAGATTTACAATTGATTATTGATGATATCAAAAATGTCTTATCTTCACACAGAAACTCATTTAATTTAAACATGTTCTGCTAGATTTTAATGAGGATTACTTTTAACCTTATGAGAAAAATGAATATTCAATCTAGTCCTATATTTTATTGAAAAATGGCCTGTACTGTTAAAATGTCCTGGAAGGTGTAAATAAGTAAAAATAAAAGTTAAATAGTGAATTTGTGAAATTGTTTGAATATAAGACATTGATTGTTCTGAGAGATGTCTTTTTCTGAGCTATATTTGCCAACCGTGCATTAAAGATGCATTTCCAGTTCAACATTTATTTAAAAAAATATTCATCATTTATCAGAATAAAAGTATACTCTTCATCATAAAAATATCCTCTTCATCATCATCTAACATCACCTTGAAGTTTCTACCTTTTCTTGATATTCTTACTGTCATTACAGTCGCTACACTGAGGCAGCGTACAATAGATGACCTGTAGTTCAAAGCAATGAGGGGTTGCAACATAAACAATAATATACACCCCCCTCGAATTCATCAGATCCCTGCTTTTCATACAGTACATCAAGTAAGTTGCTACCTTCCACATCAAAGTCATCTCAACTTCATAGGCGACCTTTTAATTGCAACGTTTATCTCTCTGTGGTATTACACATTATCTGATCCCTGCAGGGAACAGATCTCAGTTCAGACAAGAAGAGAAAATATCTGATACAAGCAGAAACTTTCTTGAAACTTCCATATACTCTTTTATCCCTTAAAAATACATTTTAGAGTAACTCAAACAGGCAAGACTTGCCTTGGCTGGTCCCAATCAGATAAGATTGTAATCGTGCTCAAGCCTCAACATGGGCAGGTTACTCCCACTTATACACTGAAGAAAACACAACCAACTTACACAATAGCTCCCACTGAGTTCAGCTCATGGCACAGGTCCTTGACCTCAACACGGCTTGTTTTAACACAGAAGAGAAAAACTGTTGAAGATTTAAACTAGCTGCCCTGTGACCTTTGTTGCATGCCAATCTTCCCTTTCTCCTTTTTCCAGTCATCCTCTATAACTTATTAACAAAGCCAGAAACTAATCATCAATAATTCAGTTATGATGTACAGTACAGTTATGATGTAAGAAAGTAGGAGATTGATGAGGACTTAACATAGTGGGGGTTGACAGGATGATTGTGAGAGAATAAAAGACAGATGCAGAGAGGTAAAGGGAGACACGGTTTGAGGATTGGTTGTCTCTTACAGCAACATAAGTTCAGTTGCAGTATTGCAGAGACATCTGACTCCATTTGTTTAAATCCTTCACGTTGCCAGCAGGTGCAAACCTAAAGCAGATCCCAGTGTTTCACAGCCTCTCTCCTGACAATTTGAGAAGGTCAGTGTGGCTCTGTTTGCCAAAAACATAACTGGTTGAGAGAGCACTGATTCAGGTTTGCCGGGAAAGACATTTATTACATTTATAATGTAGGAATTCCTGCATTTGTTGAGATTTGGGAAATATGTTTTCTTCACACAATAGAGTGTAAGGGCCCACGTAGATACAGAAACAAAATACTTTGTGTTTTCTATGGAGGAGGCAAACAAGCTACAAAGAGTCTGCACAATACATCATAAAACACAAACTGAACGTCTCTTTCTTTTTTCCCACACACAACCCACTTCTTTTTGAAAAATGATACCCGTTTGTTTCATGTGGTAGCAGAGGAGGCAGGGGGGAAAAGCCTGGCTGGATATGCTTGGTTACCCCTGAAAGGCCAAAGTGTGAGGTGGCGTTGAGTGCATTCCTGGCCAGATCACCTGGCTGGAGCTGCTGGGAGACTGACTATAACCACCAGGGGAGGAATTGAGCTACGTAAATGGGACCTACTAGGGTTTCTTGTGCATTCCTGTGTCCTCCAGGACATATTTAACTGCAACTCTTAAACTAAACAAGATCAATTTCAGAGCACAGATAAAAAGCATTAAGTTTAATTGCCAAATAAGAATGTATCAGATGATTGATTAGACTTTAATGAAAGCATTCCTGATGAGACTGATGCATTACATCCAGACAACATGACAGACAACAGTACAGATCCAGAAAATGAACAGTTCTGTAATCTTAACGGCAAAAATCCCTCCACATATATATTAAATGCAGCTGTTTGTGGTTTGGACCTGTCAGGTTGTTTTGTGGTGTCATTTTTCTTATTCACAGGGATTACTATAGACTATACAGTTGTGAAATACCTACAGTAATTCTCAAGTTTGGATGTCTTTCATTCAACAACTATACAGCAAGAATTTGACCACAGAAAATCTATGCAACAACTAACTGCACTTACATGTATAACTGCAAGTATATGCAACAAAGTCATACTCATTTTCTGATAAGAGTTCATAAGAAATACTGTATGTCGAATCACCAACTGAAGTACAAGTACACTGTACATTAAGGGAAACCTCAATACAGCAAAAACTCAACTGCAACACTTACTGCACACTACACAGTAAAACCTGGACTGCATTAAAAGATGATAAAATCAGTACAAGTTTATCTGAGGGTAGACTTTTTCTACAACTGATGGCGCAACCTCAAGCACACAACCAAGTTCCTTTACTAGAGATGAGTCTTCTGTTGCTGCATTCCTGACAAAGTGTCCCCAAGATAATTCAGGGAGAACATCCGCCTTATGGACAGTATTGTCAGCTGGGCGTTAGCGGACCTGATAATCATCTGTTGATATGTTCGTCCAGGCTCCCAGAGACTAAACAGCACACAGGCTGTGGGGTACAAAGGAGGGAAGAGCTGAGGGAGTAGTTAGTCTGTACTCACCTACCTCCCCCTCCTCCTCCTCCTTCTCCTCCTCTGGACCCAGCTGACCTCAGCCCCTGGGGAATGACCTGGCTCAAGCCAGAGGGTCAGCTGGAGGAAGGAGGGAATTACTCCAGTACACCAACTCAGCACAAACACAGCTGTGATCAGCCGCTGCCAGATCTATTGTCTCGAGGCACAACATCCCAAAACCTGGGGAAGCCTTGAACATGGGATACCCGCTGTACTTTTCCTCTTTCATCAAGTTCACGGCTAACATTTGTGAGAAAATGACTTAACATGAGTTGCTGCTTTTTTTTTCTACAGGTATTGCCAAGGTGCCAAAAGATTGCTTTAAGAACAACCTTTTATTTTAAAACACCAAAAACATGAAGCTAAAACCCTCAAGAGTTGAACAGTTAAGCCAAAGGAAAAAAAAAAAGACCTACTGTGTGTTATATTGTATGACTCTCACATGGGTGATAATGGATTTACAGTCATATTAAATAGCACCTGAGCTCACTCATACAAAAAGGTCACAACTACTTTATAGAGGCAGATAATTCAACATGGGGAATTTCTGGGAGTCTGTATCGAACTGTCTAAACACGCATATTTTGAATTGAAAACACCTGCTCATATATTAAACTGAGCAGAGTGAAAGGTTAAAATATCCCTTCTAGCCTGGATGACAGAGCAGAAATCAATCATGGGCTTAAACTGAGATGGCTTGCTCACTTAATAGTGTAATGGAAAACAATGCAGCCTAGAAACAGCCGAGAAACAGCCATGCAAGCATGCGTAAATCAAAATAACTTGTCTCTCCATGTCTGCCAAAGAGGGGGAAATGGATACTAAGAAAGTAATTTTCTGTGAAAATCCTCCAATATTATAGTCTGTGTGTCATTAGCTATCGTGCTACTTCTTTCCCTAAGTGCATGTTATGGATTAAATGATATATTCAATTACAAACTATATTTTCCGGAACATAAATTGATTAACTGTCTATGGAAAAAATAACCAGAGTTTCGCCAAATCAACCAAGTTTTCCAAACGGGTCTTCAATCAGATGAAGTACCTTTAACAGATAAAGGTACTTCATCACATTGATGTAAAAATGGTCAAGAAAGAGAGTAATTTCTTTACCAAATGTTGAACTATGCATGTAAATGGGTATATATTTTGGTGTAAATGGCATTGAAATATCACAAATTTATCTTATGGTATTGATCAACATATCGTGCAACCCTATGTCTCCCTTTAAGTAGTTTAGGTGTCTTTTGCCACTTTTTTGGTTGGGAAACTGCATGTGTACACAGAAAGAACCTGACTGGAAAATTGTACAGGTCTTATAGAGTTAATGTGACACTATAATTTACACAAACTGAACTGAGGTGTTACTGTAATGCTTGGAAAGCTGCTGTTTCAAGCACTTTGAACTGCAATTTGAAAGTATCTTTGCTCCAAATACAGACATTAAAATGTAAATCAGCTGGCACTACACAACAGAAATATTTAACCTTATGTTCTACTGTTAAATTTGACATGAAACTCTACAAGATTCAAAATCACATCAACACTAAAATGCTGCAATTAAAAGCAAACACATTCATAAGTATACAACTTGTACCACATGAGTACATTTTTCCTCTCACATGAATTTCAAAGCAGCACCTGTAGAGGTGAATGACTACCACTCAGTCTGAGCCCTTAGCTTGCCCTCCTCACTGAAGAGCAACCTGTGTAAGAGCTGTCGGACCGCCCTGCCACTCTGAGGAAAGTGCTCTTGATGTGGGCACTGAGCAGCGCCAAGGCAAACGTACATTTGCATACCTTTCTCTTCTGGTCCCCCTGCTTGATTCACAGGTATGCAAAGAGGCCTGGGCTGGCGCCACAGACCTGATGATGATGTTGTGACAAAAAGCACGTATGCCAATGCCACAAGCGAGACAGTTACACAGATGGCTTGTAAAAGGAAAAACCTACCACTCAAAAAAAGTGATCAAGGAGCTGGCAGCAGCTGTGTATGGTGAGTAGTCAAACCTGGCATCCGCAGTGCTGAATACTTGTAAGACAAGCTCTTTCAAAGATCTATGATTCCCAAGAGGTAAGCAACTTCTAGTGAAGTAGACAGAGGTTACTGATCAGGTTAACACCAGACACAAGAGCAGCTGCAATAAATCAAAACAGAGGTCCACATGCGATGAAGATTTCAAGGTTAAAGCACACTGAGCTCTCCCCTCAACAGTGTCCTTCAGACCTCCTGAGTCAGGTCTAACAGCGTCAGTACACTCCAACCAAAGTGCTTGTCTGATTGTTGAACAGTGCTTCAAACCCTCTTCCCGCACAACTTTCAAACATCAGGAGGGCTGTGTCCAACAGTTTTTGTAACTTTCCGAAACCAACAACTCGACCTTCATGCCCACTTCATGCAGTGATTGGCCAGGTGGAGGTGAGAAAGTAAGCAGGGTTTGAACTTCTCTTTCAACACAATCTAATTTTTCTTTCTTAAGATAAGTACTTCTGTCCTTTTTAGTGTGTGCAACTGGGAGCAACATTATGAATGCCTTAAAGGGAAGACTAAAATTGTGCCCTGTTAAATTTAAATGATTAACATGACTTGGGCCATCGTGACGGCCACCTTCAATTGTGGCCACTGTGAACAGCTATAAACAGACGACATGCTGCACAAACTAGTTTGTTTCAAGCATACTCACACCTTAAGGCCATGTTCAGACAAGCATCAGCATTACATGAAAATTCATAGTTCCTACTTTCATTTCCATGAGCATGGATTAACTTTTGCCACAAGGCAGTGCAAAAATATTCAGCAACACAAGGCATTGGCCAATCAAAACCGCACATTCCTGGTAAATTACTTGTAAAACACATATCTACTGTTTACCTCACGATCATGGAGACCGAACCTAAAATGACATAACTTTCCAGAGAAAATCATCTTTTCACAATACACCCTAACAATTCCAGCTATTTTCAGTCTAAACTCCAGTTAAGTGCTAATCACTCCAAAAACTTCTTACAGCTGCAGTTATATTACCATTTAGCCTGCTAATTCTTGACTGAACCTTCCTGGAAAGGTCGTTCATTACTGGCTACCTAATACAGTATGGCCTCACACCACTTTGCATGGAACATATTCCATCAGAAACATCTGCAAGCACGAAAACAGTGTCCTTATACAGCCAATAATGGTTTTGAGGCCAGTGAAAGAGAGAGGTGGTGTCTGCTTTGGAAGGTTAATGTGATACAGCTGTTTAGGAATGTACTGCATTCAGAGGAACTGTCACATTAATACAAACCTACTCAATGCTGCTGGGGATGTTGATACATCACGAGGCATAAACAACCGAATGATAAAGATGACGTCTATTACAACACAAACAAAAAAGTTTTTAGCTTATCTAGCTTATTTAGCTTGTAAATAGTCTGGAAGTAAAAGGGGTTGAAAAAGTTTGTCCTTAAATCACATTAAACAGTGAAATGCTTGTTTGTACTGAAAAGTAGACAGACAGTTTAAACTGCCAAGTGCTAGCATGCTGCAAAACCCCTGAAATTATGGACATAAGCACAAGGAAAGACATCTTTGCTGGACACCTAAACAAACGCCATCTGACTGAGGAGCACCACCTATTTAGAGAGCGTTATATTGGGAAGAACATTTACTCCTCTTTTAACACAGTATTCATTTTCCTCACCAGCAAGTTTACTGTCGCTGAACCAATATTTGTGTCATGAGGTGGACAGTTTGAAGTATATTCTTCACTAGGTATTTATCCCTCAAATAAGCAAGTAAACCACATAACATCTGTCTTTGGTTCAGCAGCAAATTATGAATGCAGATGTATCTGAAGAAGACCAGACATTTCAGCCGTTTAGACACAACATGAGATGAACTTTATGATAAGAGAAGAAAGGGATGAAAGCCCATGTTTGCGTTTATCAACTACATCTGGGCAAGAGTTTCCCTCTGTACATCATCAGTGAGTGAAGCATATGGGATTGTTACTTTGTGGAACTAGGTTTATTGGTCTGGCTGGGTCTTAAATCTCAACACTTCTGAAATGAAGAACAGCATATCAACCTCTGACCGGACATTTGGTGCATGGTATCAAATGTCCGGTCAGATTTGTACTCTACTTATTCTTTGATCAGACAATTTGTGATTTAACTTTTTTATTTTGGGTAAAGTTTTTGTATAGTCATTTAGACATTTAACATTTGAGAAGTTCAGCTTTTGTCCAATAAAAACATGTTTTTATTTCTCAAAGTTAGGCATTGACAAAGTGTTCTTTTGGCATTGATGCAGAAACTCATAAAGTATTGACTGAAAAATGTTTGCAGCCCGACTTCTTAGTGATACATCTATCTGAGAAAGTTATCAACTACTGACATTAAATGCACAGTAGTCTTTCTATTTGTACATCAACAATGGGGTCTTTATGATTTACACCTTGGAAGTCCATTTAATTAATGAGTTTTGAACTTGGGAAACTCAAGCTTTCAAGCTCTTCAAGAGGTTGGCACATATAAGCATCTGGTTGGAAAGAAGATCGAGGCTATTTCACAATACTTGTAAATCATTAACAAATGAGATTTGGATTACATTTGCCTGGTGAGAAAAGCTCCACACACCCAATGACTATTAAACAGATTTTTATTGCTAGTGAGGGCTGTAGCAGCTATGCTGAGAGGAGGTAATGGCACCCATGCTTGGCATGAAGACCTTACTAAAAGAAAGTTTGTCTAAATGGCTGATTACCTCCCCATGTGGCGAGCGCCCCACTTCCTTCCACTCTGGATTGTTTCAAAGGCACAGAACAAGTGCTCTGATTGATGATTCAAGGAACTTCAGAAATTCCTGGAAGTATGGAAAATAACTTATGTCTGTTTTTGACTGTTTACACTGGAATATCCCTCTGCTGTAAGACAATACGTTGACTCCTATCCAACCAGATTGAGAGGGATTTTACAAGATGAAGATGAGGACACATTTACACACAAATACCTGCATGTGTCCTCACACTCACTAAAATATACAGAAGCAAAGGGTACTCATGATATACAGTATGTGTGACGCTAATTGGACCGGAAAACATTACAGCCTCTACAAATTAACCTTTCCATCATGTGCCCTTAAAACTTTCGTTTCGTTAACTCAGTAGCTTTGATGGACAAAAAACTGCTTCAGCACATGCTTACTGTATACACAGACCACATAATGTCTTTACTGTACACTGAAGTTGTGAATAAGTTGCTTAATAATCTCTTCTGACCTGCTAACTGAACCAGACAAGGGTTTGTTTTTGCTCTACTGCTAAATCAAATAACACTTTAACACAAGATCTGGAAACTTCTGCCATGCTTGTCAGGAAACCAGCCAATCAGTCAAGGTGTAGATTACATGCAACATGGCTAACATGTTAAGCATATGCTGCAGAAAAAAGAAGAAAAAAAACATCTCAGGAGTGCATGCGTGCGGGGAGCTTTTCCGCTTGGTGATGTCATGGGTTGCCTTGTCTACCTTGATGTTCTCCCTCCTGTCCTTGCTCTCTCCATCACATCACACTTCTTTCTCTCACCTGTCCATTCCTGCTGACAACTCTGCACAGCGGCCTCTTTCTGCATGTCCTCGCCCCACCCTGGACCAGAGCATGTTCCTCCTATAAGGTCATGTCAAAGGAATGCCTGAAAAAGCCTCACCGCATGTCACTGCTAAAAAGCCTCTTTCATTACCCTGAGAAGACACAGGAGGCATGACGGGCCGAGGAAGGCCGGCCCTTGCTCCTTCCTTTACTGGCCTCCATCCGTCATCTTTTCTATTAAACCCTTTCAGGCAGAGTGCAGACACTGTACAGTAGATTGAAAAGAAAACAGTGGTAGAATAATAATGCCACTGTACACGGGAGCAAACCCTGCATGACCAGGCCGTGCACGTCGCAGCTGCTGGCTTTGATTAGTGGGGAAAATGATTGAACTTGATCACAGTGGCCTGAACTCACTGGGAACCCAGAATGTGGAAAAGATTCTCATGATCCAGAATCAATAAGTTATCAAAACACAGTTCATGTCCATTATGAGCTAATCTGGCAATTCAAGCAATTTGAACTGAGGGGGTTGTTTGTACATCTGTAGCCATGTCTGCCCTGTGGCTGACATCATTGGCTGAAAAGGGAAATGACTGCTTCCATTATCCTTTCCATCTCCAATGACAGCCCAGTTAAGCTTTGTGGGAGTTCACACTGAGAGACTACACAACCTTTTCCTCTAAGCTATCCTGAGGCTACCTGACACCACATCAGCTACTGTATCCTTAGTCAACCATCACACTCATTCCCATGTCTGATCTTGCTTCCTGGGCAGTTTCAAGACCCACAAGGCCAGCTTTGTGTGGAAACCTCAAAAACACAAGGTGTGTACATTTAAAGTACTGCAGACAGGGTGGAAAATCACCTATAATGTTGTCCCACTCCTATGCCACGTCCGTGCCCTCCTCCCAACACCTCTGTCACGTTTTCTCCAGCCCAAAATACAGTAACACACACACTCTTTTCTCTCAGGAACTTCTAAAAACAGGCCTGGTTAGCCGACATCTTATTTTTACACTACTATCCTCTGATCTCACACTCTGCCAGTTTCCATTCACATAAAGGTGCCTTTTTCTAGACTGGAAAAACACACTCTGACTGGTCCCAGAAATCTGAAATGTGGCTAACAGTTGTGTTTTGTTTCTTCCACTTTGCCTTTGGTTGAGGTCAAAGATGTGGTGTGTGTATCAAAGGTGTTTACAGAGAACTGGAGCCCATGCACTGAATAAAGATATTAACAGCCAGGCTATCCTCAGAAACCCCTACATGTTGCAATGACTTGAAGGAACAGTTTGACATTTTATCAAACACATTTATTCTATTTCTTGCTGAGAATTAGATGAGAAGATTAATACCACTCTCATGTACATTAAATATGTGGCTGGAGCTAGCAGTCGTTAGCTTACCTTAGCATAAAAACTGGAAAACGAAAAAGCTGTTTTATGAGCCAGGCTTTATAAGTGCTGGTACACTTGTTGCTAAGCTAAGCTAAGCTAAGCTAAGCTAACTGACTGCTGGGTGTAGCTTCATATTTACAGTACAAGCATGAGTGGTATCAATCTTCTCATCTCTCGTCAAGAAATCGAACTGTATTTCCCGAAATCTTGAACTATTCCTTTAACAGTGTTGAGAAAGAAGTTCAGATGTTAACCACTATCTCAGAGGAGATAACATGAGACCAAACCATTTCACAAACTTTCACTCCGTTTCCCATAAAGCTCCCAAGACAAGGGGATTTCCCATCTGAGAGTAACACTACGAGGAGCAGAAAATTCGAAGAAAACATTTGGGGGCACACCACTCAAAGGCAGGGGTCAAAGGTCATACTCTCACATGAGCGTGGGCGCACACAGCTTTTCCACTGCCCCTGTAAAAGAAATCGGCCTGGAAAAATAAGAAAAGGGGGACATGATGTGGTGTTTAAGTGTTAAATCTAAAGCAGACAAACAAGGTCTTCACAAGAAGCACAAAGGAGAACACTATGGGGGACAGTGTGTAGGTGTGTGTATGTGTGTATGTGCCCCAGCAGACAATGCCAGCATTCATACAGCCATTCAGTTCTCACCCTGTCTGGCCTCCACATACTCCAGAGAAATATAAAATATATTTGTTCATGTTGAAATCAATCTGGTGTTGTAGCAATGAGCAGCTTTTAAAAGACAAAGGGCATTACACAACGCCTACAACAGTCAACTTCACCTGAGGGAGCTTTACTGAGAGACTGAAATGCATCTGAGGACAAAATACAAAGATCACTAATATGTCAGACTTTAACAAGGGATTTATACATTTTGAAACCAATGGGAGAACTTGAGATGTGTCCTTTTATTGTGATGCAAATCTACACTGAACGTTTCTTTTTGTATGGAAGTGTGCATTTAAGAGCAACTCCCCATGTCACTGAAAAATGTTAATCAGCACACTGATGATGACTGAGTCGACTGCCATGACGGAAACATCATCTAGAACTCTCATTAACTGCTGAGTGTCAGAAGATTTTTTTTCTCCCCAGATTAGAAAAGTTCATGTGCCCCGAAGGAGTATTTCCTGGGTCAAACTTCAAACATGATTCAGCCACAGTCTCTGATGAGGTAATGGATCCACCTTTTTCTGGGGGCTAAATCAAACAATGACAGCGCAATCCTAATGTTTCATCATAAAATCAGTCCATCAATCAAGCGGCCACCCCCCTGAGCCCTGGAAAAGAAAACCTCCCAAGGCATATTTCAGACAATCATATAGAGAAGTTCAAAAAATGGCCAGGAAAATAAGCAAAAAAACAGTAAAGCTTGCATGATTTAGGGATTACCTAAAGGAGAGAAGAATGCACCTCCTCTCTAAAGCTGCTGGTGGTATGCGAGCTGAGACTAAGCTACCCGGATCCCAAGCATAGCATGAGGGCTAAAATGACAACCAGAGACCAGTAGTCCATTATATGAAGCCTGTCAGCTTTCCAACATTATAGAGAGCCAGCTCAAGTGTTTTTTTAATAATAAAATGGCCTGTGAAAGCTCCCTGGCTCCTGAAATAAACCTGCTACGGTATAGAGCAGGGGTACTCAAATACAAGTCTTAAAGGTCCATCTACCAAGTTTCCACTGCATCAAAGGTCCAGTAAGGGTGCATTAAGTAATGATATTTCAGTATAAAAACTCAAAAACAATATACATGAACAGAATTTCTATTAATTGGAGAAGTGACACCTTTGTTGGGTGACCAAGTCCTTATACTTGAGCATAAAAAGGTGTGATGGCCAGGCGGAGACAATAGTGTAATTGTCACTAATGAGTTTACTATGAGTTCTTCAGTGTATTCATTGTTGCAAATGTCATTGATTTTACTATTATCCTGCTGGATGCTTTATATGAGGACTATATTACTTTTTTTATATGATTATATTTATATATTTATATGACTTCAACTGGTTCAGTTTTGCAGCTCTTGCCTTCGTGTTCTGGGGATAGTTTTGTTCAAAATTGGCATATTTTGTGTCATAGTGGTGTTTTATGTTACCACTCTTCAAATGAATGTGTATTCCTCAGTCTAGCCATCCTTAAACACATGCTTTAAAGTGTCAACCTTATTATTTTTGTAATTGCTTGGTTTTTTTGTTTAAGCCATTTTACTTCACTTACTATCAACCGAAGCTCCTACATCTGACAAAAACCTTGCTAACTGCAGTGGCTAGCAGATAGCTGAATGATGACAGATGAGATGAGATGATGTGATCGCGATGTGTCACGCAAAAGCGGTCAGGTTGTGGTGAAATTTTGTTCCCGGTCCGCATTATATTGTTGTGAGTCTGCCTATTGAGTATGTATGGTGTAGAGTTTACAGTAAGTTTATTTCCTTCATTGTTTCCCTCACACTACCTCCCCTGGAGTTTAACAGTTTAGTTCCCCTGCTGAGACCACTGTTAGAGAGGATGCAACCGGATACAGGAGATGCTCCCTCCAGCATTGAACAGTCAGACTTTATGTGTGGGAAGGACGAGAAGAGCTTAGTGCAAGCTAGAAAATTGCCCAAAGGAGAAGGCAAGAGATACAGACAGAGAATGGTGTAAACACTCAGCAGGAGGCAAAAGGTGGATTCCCATTGATCAGAAGATAAGCTTCATTACATGGGCTGTATTTTCAAGGAATTAACTTGTTATTTCTTATGATTTAGTATTTCTAGTCTCTTACAGCACAATAAAGGACACCTTGCTTATTTTTCATTACTTTTTAGTTCTAGCAACCTATCTTTATGAAGATCATGCACCCCTCAGACTGTTGGCTGGTCATTTTCTGGAGGGCAACATCCACCAACAGCTATGTCAAGTGAGTGGAGAAATACAGTCTCTATTATGATGGTAAATAAATCACTATGCAATAAATTCAGTGAGGCTGTTAAAGAATGTAAAAATGAAAACCTTGTCATCAAGTAAGAACAAAGTCTTGGGTATAAATTGCACTGACAGGCTAGACCTATTATTGTGGTTTGAACAAATTCTTGACATAGTTGGAACTCAAACTAACACAAAAACACACTTTTACATTAACCCACTGGGAGATCTTGGCACAGCTGGTGTGCATGTGACAGCAACAACAACTCAGATTTATTGTAAGTGCATTTTAACAGTCAAAACATACTCTGTACATAATGAGATGATACAGAGTTTATATAAATCTTCAGGAAGTGTTGGAGAAAAGCTGACAAGACCTCATTTTAGACATTTTCTCAGCCCGTCACCACTTCCCTCTGGGGTGCCGTTTCAAAAAGTCCAGCCACGCTGCCGTGTCAGGGGGTCAACACGCCGCTGCATTTCATCTGGCTTTTTACACATTTGGTGAGAGTCGGAGTGTGTGGACACATGTGTGAGAAAATCCAAACTTGTGAATTTGTTTGCATGTGTGAGGGGCCACGTCTGTCGGCTTGTGTGAGAGTGAGTGGCCGTCTTCTATGTGAGTGAAAGCACACATAAGGTGAGTTATTTACTACAGAGAGACTAATTAATGACACTATTTACTCAATGTAGAAAGAAAAGTCAAATTAGCTTAAAAAGGTGGTAAAAGCATGAACTCAATTTGACAACTTCCTGCAAGGAATTTATATTATAACAAAAAAAATCATTATTAAAAAGTTGGATGAACTCTAACTGTTGGAGGCCTCCGTTCAGAATAACTTTTGCAACAGTCCAAAGCTTTATGAGAGCTTAAAATACTGCTGTAGTGATTTCAGAGAGGATTACAATAGATACCTAAAAACACATTTGTTTAAGATGACTATAAAGATAAACATGACTGCAAAAAAAGCAGATCTGAAGCTCAGATTATCAGAGTCAGATTCATTAGCCAAGTATGTTAACACACACAAGCAGGTGTCCTATGACGTTCTTCAGGTGGGCCAACACCAGTCGTTCAAACGACTTCATGACCACAGACGTCAGTGCAACGGGCCTGTAGTCATTCAGTCCTGTGATGAAGGGTTTCTTGGGGACCGGGATGATGGTGGAGCATTTGAAGCAGGAGGGGACTTTACACAGCTCCAGGGATCTGTTGAAGATTTGCATGAAGATTGAAGCCAGTTGGTCAGCACAGGCTTTAAGACAGGAGGGGGAGACACTGTCTGGACCTGATGCTTTCCTGGTTGTCTGTCTCTGGAAGAGCTGACTCACATCCTCTTCACATATCTTGAGTGCAGCCTGAATATCAGTGGGGAGGGTAGGGAGTTGCCAGAGGTATGATGTGGGCTGTTGTTGTTGGGCTGGCGTAGGTGAGTGGTGTGAATTTGTCCTTCTCAAACCTGCAGTAGAAGACATTCAGGTCATCAGCGAGGTCTTTGTTTGCCTCAGCAGGGTTGGATGGTCTTCCATAGTTTGTGATTCTTGCAGGCCTTTCCACACTGATGTAGGGTCGTTGGCTGAAAACCTGTTTTTCAGCTTTTCAGTGGAGCTTCTTTTAGCTGCTCTGATCTCTGTTTCATCTCCACTTCTCTAGGCATCCTCCTTGGCCTGACGAAGTTGTCTTAGTCTGGCTGTGAACCATGGCTTGTTATTGTTGTATGTACAGAAGGTTTTGGTTGGTGCACACGTGTCTTCACAAGAGCTAATGAAAGATGTCACAGTGTCAGTCAGTTCGTCCAGGTCCAGTTGCTTCTTCAAAAACACTCTAATCAGTGCAGTCAAAACAGTCTTGGAGTTTCAACTTTGCCCTACTGATCCATTTTTTCACTGTTTCGACCACAGACAGATTTTAGTTTCTGCCTGTAAGTTGGAATAAGATAAACCAAGCAGTGATCAGAGTGCCCCAAAGCTGCCTGGAGAACAGAGTGATATGATCTTAGCAATTGTGTTGCAGTGGTCCAATGGTTATTTTCCCTGGCGGGACAATTGATATGCTGTCTATATTTTGGTAGTTTGTGGTTTAATTTTGCTCTGTTAGTCCCCAAGGATTATCAAAAGTGAGTCTGTATGTTTTTGTTCCAAGCTGGTTATCTGGTTGGCCAGGGTTTGAAGTGCGTCATTCATGCTGGCCGGTGGTGGGATGTAAACACTGACCAGGATGAAGGAGGAAAACTCCTGTGGTAAATATAATGGCTTGCAGTTTATAGACAATGTCTCCAAGTGTGGGCTGCAGTATTTACTTAGCACCTTGACATCTGTACACCGACCTACAATGATTTAGAAGCAAATTCCGCTGCCTTTTGTTTTCCCTGATAGCTCCATCACACAATCCACTCAGAAGGCCAGCAGATGTAATCCACTGTCGCTGATGGATTCACTGAGCCAGGTTTCAGTGAAATAAAGGGCAGCAGAGTCCTTGTTCACCCCATTGAGGAGAAGCAGCTTGTCCATTTTGTTGGGCAAGAAGTGGAGATTCACCAGGTAAATCGATGGGAGCGCAGTTTGAAGTCCCTGCTGCTGAAGCTTCACTAGTGCAACGGCACGTTTCCCCATCTGCGTCTCTTCCATGTCTCACAGGGAGCGGCTGTTCGACCAACTAAGATCACAAAAAAACTATCTGGATTTGTGAAAACTGGTGAAAAACTATCTGGATTGAAAATACTAATTTATGATTGACAGGTGACACTGTTCTATATTATATATAGAACAGTACTGTTAAACTGCAGATAATTACAGCAACACTACTTATGACAAGCTCTGCATTAGTAGTAAACTCTAACTGCAGGTAAACTAACTTAACCATGGGTTGAACTGAACAGAAACACATTATATGATTTAAACTTTTTTTCCTTTAGTAAGTAGCCATAGTTTAAGCATGATAATCCACCTCAAGGTCACAAAAAGGTCACCAAAAAAGTCAAATCTGCAGAGGAATTGTTCTTTGCCAATGCATGAACTCAGAATAACTGTAATGGCTGAAACCAACAAGAGGATCCCCAAAAAGTGGTCACCATCCAAGCCTAGACAAAGAGCAATATGTCCACCAAGTGACATCCAATCACAATGTTATTTTTTTGAAATAAATGAATTAATGCAACCCTGTTTTCAGCCTCTTCAGGGACCTCTAAAAAGGATTTGTACTCCTTTCATAAACACGACTTGTTCCTGTTGCTGCTGTCACATTACACAAATCTAGCATTCTTGACACACAGCATGCTGACTGGAATTCAGGCCAAACTGGCCAAACAAACACACACACATGCACACACACACAAACACACACACGCACGCACATACACACACACACACACACACACACATATACACACACACACACACACACACATACACACACACACACACACACACACACACACACACACACTCAGATCACATGATATTGATAACCAGAAATTTTTCTGAGATCCTATTAGATCTGAAGATTTTGGGAGTCAAGTGTGTGTGTCTGTGTGCCTCAACAGTGCGCCTATGTGCAGATGTTCTCCACCACAGTAAAATCTAAACAATCAGTTTGTGCTCCATTTGCTTTTAGGAGAAATGTTATTTGCTCACACTTGTGGATTAACAAGTATTGCGTAAAAAAAATAATTAAGCATGTGCATAAGCATGCAAGTCTGAGCCTGTCTACCTCTTCCTGTCTACAGCTAAACCGTCTGCACAGGCAGGGACTTCCCCCTCAGCCTTTTCCTTTGATGTGACTGGTTGTGAGTGGCTGGACAGGGCTGAGGTCAGGGGTCGTGTGGGTGCCAGGCTGGTGACCCAGTGGTGAGACGTCCCAGGAACCAGCATACCTCACATTCTCAAGCAATGACGGAGGAGCCGTGGAGTTCAGACGAGACACACCGAGCTGGAGGCAACTACGGCCCACCTGTTCAGTCGCTTCAGAGATCTTTGCTCCATATATCAGGAAAAACTTTTCAATTTCTAACCATTAACAGCTACTAAACAACACTGGTCAGGTTACTGGTAAGTGTGTTTTTACTGAACACAATATGATAACTAAGCATAATAAAAAGACATGAATTGATTCAGAGATTAGAATTTATAACTTGCTGACGATGTAAAATTACTGTGTTTTCATTGTAGGTTAACCATTAGGTTGACGATGAGTTAAGATGCTACTATTGTGCACAGCAGTGTAACAGGCAGCCAGTCAAGAGACTGTTTGATACACAGCAACTGTTTTTCTTAGATTTGATTGGCTGCCAGTCATGTACAGAGGCAGGCAGGGACACAGTTTGAGACTAAACAACAATGACTAAGCTCAATAATGACTAAGGCCGTATTCAGACCAAATCAGGCGATGATCACCGCCGCTGGGTGAAGAGGAGGTGTGTGGGGGTGTGGGCGTGTTTATTTGTGCTCTAGAACATAACCGCTGTGAAACGATCAGAAAATAACGTTTATTGATCTGATTCACCGTCTTTCTCACAGCCAGCGCTCCCTCTCTTCATTCACTCTCTAGTTCGCTCAACCACAGCTGCTCTCTCTCTCTATCTCTCTTTCGTCCTTTTTAAAATGGAGTTGGGAAGCCGACAGCAAAGTCTAACTTTACTTTTAACATTATCAAACGAAGAGAAACGTCCTCTCCGCGTCGTAATAACGTCTTTTTACTCCCTCATGGCAGAGTTTGCAGCTCTGATCAGTCTGATTTCCGGCTATGATTGGCCACCGCAGCCTTCAGCTGCATTGACGTCGGGTTGCGTTTCTCCAAAAGTTGACTCTGGCTCAACTTTCCAGCCACAGTCTGGTGCGGCGCCACAGCGGCCAAAATGCCCACAGACGAAATGCACTACCCCCATTCAAATGAATGGGAGGACTGGTGTTTTCGCCGCACTGCCTGATTTGGTCTGAAAATGGCCTACTGCGTTCAGGCCGGCTAGCTCTGCATGCAAAACTGAGGCCTTCTCATTCATTTAAATAAGACCAGTCCAGCAGCATGACATCATCCAGGAAGGTGCTGCGTTGGCCCATCACATACATGCAAGCACACATTGCTGGTGGATTACTTGTAAAAGGTAGACATACTCCCGTATGTCTACCTTTTACTTTGTGATTGTCGTGATGACGCATAAAAATGCCGTCGTGGTAACTTTGTCCTGCAGCGTTTTGGCAGCCTTCAGATTCAGAGATCTGTTTCTAAAACTTGCTGGATCATATTTCATCATATTTCATACCCTAGCCTCCAGGAACAGTACCAGGCAGTGAGGCCAATATGACATAGTGGCCAAACCATGTAAATACAACTCCCAATCCGTCACTTGATGCACTCTGGCCCGAAAAGCATTTTTCCCATACACAGTTAATGGAAAAGGAGCGGCTGAATTTGATCCATTTTGTCCAAGACCATTTGGAAAGTCTAAAAGAGCAGCATGACTAATGATCATTAGTCAATCTGACCATGTTCTCTCTAGTGGATTCTCTTAAATGCCCTCAGGCCGGTGCTATCATGCGCCCCTGAGGAAAATAACCGTTATCCACATTCTTTCATTCCTTCTGCTATCAGGCTGCTAAATGCCGACAGTAGTAAGTGAAATGTAGGCCAGTCCCTGTAAACGTGTAAACTTGTTGTTATCACCTGATTCCTCACGTCAGCCCATACGTGGCGAGCTGAGGGTGCCAGAGTTTGTTGCCTGCTACTTTTGCTCTTGTATCATTCGTTGACCTTTTGTCACTGATGTTGATGTGTATGTTGGAATGCTGCTGCTAGACACTCTTGTATTTATTTTATTTTACTTCATTTATTTTATTTATGTGAACTGAATTGGCCTTCTGGGATAAATAAAGTTGTCTGAATCTGAATCTGATTAAATTATTTTATCCCCATTCAAGCGAGCAAGGAGCCAACTGGAAGTCAGCCGGCTCAGCCAGTGGAAGCCTCAGATGCACTGGAGAAGGACTCTAGTGCGCATGCTCCATGGGTCCAAAAACACAGAACAGTGAGAAAGCCCGCAGAAACATGGCAAACTTTTTTGACTTTATGCGACACTGAGCAACTTTCATAGGAATAAATAGGCGCCATCTAATCACGCTATCCAGTTCTCCTTCTCCAGTTCTACATCCTACATCCATGGTCTCACAGGCACCAGAAGAAAAACGCCCCACCAATGCAGCCCCCAGCAGTGATTAACAAAGAGCTGATTGATCTGAATCCATGCTAACCAAGGAATTTATGTTATAATGTTTTTGTTTCATAAGTTTATCCTCCAAAAACAAATGCTGGTAATATTTAACACTCAACACTCATTTAACACTGCAAACTAATAAAAGACAATTAAAAGTCTCATGGCTTCACACTCATAGAGCAGACTGGATTTCTCCTGTGGAAAACTGAACTATTGACTTTCATTCTTTCCTTCAATTCTCCTCTTTCCTCTCAAACCCTTGGTGTGTTTTACTAAACTATCTGGAGATCTGGATGTAAAAGAGATATTATCAAAAGCCTCACCAGGCCCAAAGAGCGGTTTAAGGGGTGAGGAGTGACGGTACTGCCTGGTTTCATAAAAGAGGCTCTGTGTGTTGTAGGGAAAGTGCTGATAATAGGGTAGGGTAAGACTGCTTGACTGCACTGTGTAATCTAGGTCGTGGTTTTGTACAACCTGAATGAAACAGTGAGGAGTTGGATCCCAAGTCACTGGCCAAGCAAATGCTGAATTTCATGTTGAAGATACAAATATTAAACAATTCAGAATAAGAGGGCAACGCAGTCAAAATCTTACCTGGAGGAAAACCATACAATAAATCCATAAGGTGGACCTCTTAACCATGCTAATCTCTTACGATCTTAAATTCAGACCTGGCAATAATATGCTCCACGTGTTTCTCCCTTGAGGCCTTAAATACGGTTCCAGCTAGGATTTCCATCCTTCATTATGAAAAGCTGCTTCCACTTTACTTCTCCATTCCCTCCATTCTTCTTTGTTACAAAGGAAACTCTCATATGCCTCTACTGTTGGAGGCACTGCACCGCTAGCGATGTAGGGTACAGGCTAATGGAAACCAATTGACCCCAGTTGAGTCCATTTGGTTTTTATTCCATGCCAAATTAAAGAAAGAGTGAAAGTCTGTGTCTCCGTGATTGGGCCTCTTAAGAGAAACTGAGCTCTTGTAAGCCACAGAAAGTAAGTCCAGATCTGAATTCTCCACAGTGTGTTGCTGAGAGGATGAGGGACACGGGAGAGAGCAGGCCCAGATGTGGGCAGTTTGTTTACAGTCTTACACTATTTGCTTGTCTGTTGATAACATCGTTTAGATTCTATTTCCTGTTGGAGTAAATCCTGCATGGCCACACACTGAGAGCCTCGGTGTCTTCGCCTGTGTGTGTGTACAGGGACCATGTACAGTGTTAAACATAAATAGTACCATTTGATGTGCTGCAACAGAGTTAGCTTATAGCTAATTTTCATCTGCAGTCCCTTCAGCAGGTCACAATTGCAACATATAACAGCACAATAACAAACGGTACAAAGCAAAAAACACACAGGAAACAATACACACAAGAGCACATCACACACATCCACAATGTCAACTAGAAATGACAAATGTATGCCTGCCAAATTCAAAGCAAAGCAAAGACTGTGAGATAAAATGTAGAGTAAATGGTTACAGAGTTGAGTAGCTTTTATCAGACTTTTTAATTTGGTTTTAAATGTACTGATGGAGCTGCAGCTCTTCATGTCGTCAGGTAGGGCGTCCACTGAGTTGTGGCTTTCACAGAGAATGCTGATTGCCCAAATGCAGTCCAGTCAGTACAATCTCTTCTAGAGGATATTCTTGAGTCCACTGAACAACAACATTTATATCATAGACTTAACATGTCACATTTTATCAGTGAGACTCAGAAAGAATGTTGTTTTGAAGTTGAAGTGGAATTTATGCTTGACAGAATAAAAATAACTACATTTCATGATAAAAATAGTGACTTTTATGGTTTGTTTTTCATAGTGGCTATAAATCAATACACTACTAAAAAAAGACATACCGCCACCTCAAAATAACACCTGCACCTGGGACCACTATCAGTGGCAACGCTGTGGGAAATAATCACCTCCATCTACTCTGAAACGATCTCATATCCTGTACAGATAGAGCCTTGATGTCCCTTGAGAGTTTTGTGCCTAAACAAAGCATGCGATTGACTTACTGGCTTCAGATACAATCATATAGTAACAGTGGTGTCCTATTTTGGATGTTTTCCCATACAAGTCACGCATATGTACTTTCATGGACAGTTTTTTTTTCTTCTCCAAATCTAGTGGTTTTAAAACCTTCACACAACTGGCACACACAGTGGAGCAAAAGTGAAAGAGTTGATGTAACTATGGAAAATTACGGAAACAGCTCAGTTCAAAACAACCAGGCACATAAAACAACAAGAATATTTTTGAAGAAATGCAGGAACAAAAATGGATCTTGAATGCTCTTTTTAATAGTTACTTTTTTTTTAACTTCTTTTGGTTCATGGATTTCAAATCTTGGAGTAAATATAAACAGTCTAAAACCCAGCAGATATTCAAAGGCCCACTGTATCGAAGGCCTGTAGTGTGAACGTAGCTTCACTGATTCTCTACTGACTAAACAATAGCATACAACTCATCATGACACCATCTCAACGACAAAACCACTCGCATCACCAGCCTCCATTTGGAATAAGTGTTTCTGTATGTATTGTTTCTCTCAGCACTGCACATGACAGTGAATGACTGGCAGCAGCTAATGCCTCCATACGGGCCATCCTGAAACACTTAGAGACAGAGATATCTATCGGCACCCCTCAGCCTGCATGGCAGAACAACCCACATGGCAATAGTTTCTGTTGCGGTCGTGCTGGGTCACAGGCAATAAAATCAACACACATTCTACCGTGGGATCGAACACCGGCCCCTTCCTCCAAAGAGCACCTTGGGAAATAAAAACATGTGCTGATATTACCTGTAGAGGTTAAGCAAGAGTCAATATGAGATCAGCTGTGATCAGGGCAAGCTGGAAGAGATGTGTGTGGGCAGGAGGATGCATGTGTTGAGTTATTGCTTGTTGATGTGTCCCAACTGCATCAGCTTCCCCTGCCAGTGTGTGCAGCCTTGCATGTGTACACCTCAGGCAGAGGTTTGTTTGAGCATCTGTTCGCTCATGCATGAATGTGTGTATCCGCACGTTCACCCATGTGTTTTCCAATCTCCCTGCTGGGTTTGAGAGCTTACAGACTCTCTGGTCTAATTGACCAAGGAGAATAAATAATGATGAGCGTTGACCCTCGAAAAAGGGCACAGATGCTCTCTAAATTTTTGCACAATCTCGACTCAAATGTCTCAACCGCCCCAGCAAACCTCCCCAGCGATTAACCAAAACAAAGTCTCCCCAGTGTGTTGGGAGTCCAACACAAGCTACTGTGTCTGCTCTTCCAAGAATCTCGAACATTCAGATTCTGGCAGCTCTGACACCCTCTGCTCCACTTACAAACTTATTTTCAGGGCTGTGACTCTGGTAGGAAATAATGCCAGCTGCCACTTAAAATAGTTAAAAGAGAGGCTTCTGGACCTCAGTGACTATTAAACCTGGTGAGTATTTTGAGACATTTGTTGGATGGATGTCACCTGTAAATACAGGGGTGAGAGGCTGAAAGGTCTCAGTTTCATGCCCTGTTATACTACTGTGAGGAAGTGGTTTGGCCTAGAAGGACACACAGGAGGTCTGGAATTAGACATCTGTTCATTATAACTAGTCTGCTTCTCTTCTGCAGAATAATCCTTGTTGTGGATGGCAGACTGCGGTCAACAGAAACCCTTTAACATCTGTTGTTCCACAAACACATCTAGAGATACAATAATGTAAAACATAAGAAAACACAATTGATCTGATTAGGCAGGAAAGAAAACATACTACAGGTTATGATTGCACTACAAAAGCCAATAAAATCCAATCAGGTTTGTAGGGTTGCCCTTAATGTAATTACTTCAGTAATTCAACTTCACATCATCTGGTTGGACAGTGACATTTTCAAAGCAACAACCTCAAAAACACCATCTAGCTGTCATAATTAAACGCGCTCTCAACTATCCTGCGGTGCGATGTGAAAGCACATCCATCTAAGACTCAATTTAGATGCTTTAGGACTCAAACACAGGATAGCAGTGATTGTACACTTAAAATTTTTAGATTAAAAAAAAAAATCCCCTTCTGTCATTAAAACAAGTATCCAACAGCAAACAAATGTCTTTATTTCAAATACTGTACCTGATTACCGATTAATCCAATTATATTCTCAATTAACTGTTTTGTCCATAAATTATCAGAAAATAGTGAAAATCGCACATTATAATTTCGTAGAGCTCACAGTGACGGCTTCAAATGTCTTGTTTTGTCCAACCAATAGTACAAAACCTAAAGATATCCCTTTTACTATCATGTATGACAAAGAAAAGCCTCAAATCATCACATTTGAGAAGCTGCAACCAGTAAATGTTTTGAATTTTTGTTTAAAAATTACTAAAACGATTATTTGATTATCAAAATAGTTGTCAATTAATTTTCTGTCAATCAACTAATCGATTGATTGACCAATAGTTGCAGCACAAAATTTTTAAGACCTAAAACTGGGGTCCCAAGCCAAAGTAGGTTGTGATTTTTCTAAAGTCGGGGTTCTTTAAAATTGAAGTGATGACGACTGTGGACAGAATCAACTCATGTTGAAAGAATGATTCTTCTGAAGCCAGTGACTGCATGACTTCAGCAGATTCTCAAGCTGATTGAATAAGTATGTGTCTCTCGAGAGCCTGATACAGATTAATTTGTGAATTCCAGACGCACATTCTTTACATACATGCTAATCCCAAATTCCTGATCCAGACCTGAGAAGTTGCTGCCCGTGTAATAATTCCATGACTACAGACACTAAATGAGATCAGGAGAGACTGTGTAGAGCGTAAGTGAAGGAGGAAAACGGGAGAGGAAAATGTCTGATACTAAACTTGGACAAGACTCAAAGTGTGAGTCAGGAGTCCCAGAAACACACATTTACTCATAAACTAGTGCTTTTTATAGGCAAGAAGGCAAATAAGGTGCAAACAGCTGTAAGGTTGATGTTGGCTTTGATATATTTGTGCCTTGCTCAGCTCAAATCCAATATTACCATCACTCTTCACTGGATGTGCGAATCCCCAAATCCCAAAGGTGTTAATGAAATATGATTGTGATTTGAGAGCCAAAGTTGTACAATTTAATGTCACCCAGCATCTTTAATTGTGACTTCATACTTATTCTGTTATGAAAGCACATTTTGGGTGTGACTCCGCGGGAAAAGCATTAATAAGAGTCTTTCTAGGGAGGAGAAGAAAGTGAAAAACTGACATGTTAACCAAAGTACAGGCCAAAGAGGCCAGAGGTGACCCCACCCAGCTGTAAAACAAGAGGCCATCGGGCACAACTGGCCTATATTTCTATCAGTCTCCCTTCCTCTGCGTCAGAGCTCGCATTAATGTTAATTACTCTGTGGAGAAACCCAGTGTGACACAGAGCAGGCTTTGACCAAACTGGTGTCAAGATGTTTAATTAATCAGGACTAAAGGTAGAAGCAGAGGTCAAACATGGACTTTGCATGGACTCTGCTAAGGTCAGACTTTTTCATTGAGGTATGCTTTACTGAGAGGTGAAGCACAAGAGGAATCCCTGGAGACAGGTTTTTAAACAGCATGAGATCACTCAGGAAAGGTCTCAGTTTAACTTGTCAGGGCTATATAACAGTCATCTGATTTAGAGCCTGAACAAAGCTCATACAAACATGCTCACAGTTAGCAGAGGTTCATAAAGACAGTTCAATTTTGAAAAGATTACCTTTACCAGTGTCTCCTGACAAGACGCAAATACAGCTGAACAACTGACAGCGAATTAAAGAGGTGGCTGCGTTTTCAAAAGGCCAAGACTTTTGGAGCTGAATCGAAACTTGTCCAGTGGTTATTCTTTTATACAAAGTACAAGCTTGCTGGTGTCTCATTAGCTAGTGACCACGCTAGAAGGAGAAAGAGCTGTGTTAGCATCTCACAATACAGCTGAGGCTGACAAGAATAAGTTTGAAAATTTTGGAGGTCTTCAGTTGGGTGAAGGAAATGTTACCCTGTTGGAGGCGCTAAGTGAAAAGACGGGGGACTGACATCATTTGAATTAGTCCTCTGAGGACTATGAAAGTTTTTATCCTAAAATGTCAAATAGTCGTTAAGATGCTTTACTCTGGATCAAAGTGTAGGACCAACAGGTCGAGTAACTGACACTGCTTCAGCTCCAAGTTAGCGTGTTTAAATATCTTAAACTACTGCCATGTTGAGCTGATCATACCTGTTTCGGCGTTGCAGTCTTGGACAAAAGAGTTCAGTGGTTCAGAGCTAAATCTTCCAATGTTCTCCAAACTATGCCTGGGGTTATTTCAGTTCCTCCTGTGGTCTTGACAACAACAAAAATGATTTGGTCCTAACAGATGAGCTTTGAATGTTCTACCCGCTTATAACTTCTTGAACTATAAAAAATGCTCCTTCCCCCAAAAGGAGTTGGAGTTAGAGCTGTTATATTAATTCTCCTTAAAAAACAGAGTTTCCTCTTGTCCAGACCGGAGTCATCCCACACACAGCTGCTAGAGTTATAGGAGAGAAAGACTGATGTCTATTTCTTTTCTTTTGTGGACTGTTAATTTAAGAACTTAATTGTCAAATTACTACATCAAGCACAATGCTGCGTAATGGAACCATGGTAATTAATGTGGAGTTTTTAGATAAGAAAAATTGCCTGCATCAATCAATCTAGAGGGAGGAAAAGGTCCAGTCACTGGAATGAGGTCTTTCCACTGAGTCACAGCTCAGATAACAGGATGTCCCCAGGGGAGGAGAGGAAATCCCCGGCAATCTGGCAGGGAAAAACACTACTAGACCTCCCAAAACAAAGCTTTCTGGAAAACTCGACCACTATCACCATTAAAAATTGAACCAGGTGGCTTTCAGCTTGATAAGTGGGACTTAATTTCTTTTCATTCATTTCTTCTTTTGTAAAGCAAATGTATGGTGCCATACAATGCACACAGGGAGATGACAAAATGAGCTGAAGAAATGCATCATCATTACTGGGGATGTGTGTGGGGGCGTTTCCAAAAATGTGACTCCCAAGTGTGGACTGACCTCATTTCCTCCCTGTTCCACAGCTGGATCATTCTGAGCGCCTGAGAATGAAACCGGCCATATCTTCCCTTGTCTCATCTTCCTGCCCCTATTCGCCTGTGACGGAGATGTGACACGCCATCCAATCACACAGCTTCCAGCCGCAACTGCTTTTTTCATTATCTTCATTACCTGCTTATCCCAAACTGCAGACACAATATTCCCTTGACGGCTCTTTTGTTTGGGTTTTTATTGCCGGCTGCAATGCCAGGAAGTGATCTAGTAGTCTATATTATGTGTAACACTGTGTAGAAAGAGAGGTAGTTGGAAACAAGAAGAAAATGAAATAATCACAGACATAAAACCTGAATTTGCGTTCGTCAGCATCACGTCACTGGAAAAAGGGACTCGCTTGATGGTTGTGATAGCCTCAGGAGGTACAGAGGTTCCTGAATACATGTGTTAGCAACTGAAAACATAATAATAACATGCTTACAAAATAGGGGTAATTCCAAAAACAGAATCCTTAAATTACATAGCAGGGGGTGACAGGTATGTGCTTAAACTTTCACTGAGCAAACCACAAAGGTATGTACTTACATTTGCATGCGACAAGTGTGGGAATAAGCCACATGTAAAGCCATTAATAATACATACTGTAGTCTTTCCAAGGCCAGAGGGATAACTACAGCTCAAGGATTGTTTTGAGTGTAAATTTCTACACTAAGCCATGACAGCTGTAAGTGTTGGGACTGAAAAAAGCGAGCCAGGCCTAAGACATTCCCAAACATTTGCCTTTTAATCTCAAGCAGGTGAACAAAAGTGACAGTTTGAGAGTCTTACAGAAGACAATGGAAAGCAGACTCCTGACATCATTTAAGTGTGACTCTGGATTTGCTTTGTACATAACAGAATGAGGCACACTGTTAGAGAGCCAACACCACTGTTTCTTCCAGCGCTTATCCAAAATAAAGCATACGCTTCTTAAGTCTGTTCAACCCAACTGAGTGTATGTTTTCCTCAGGGCACAGAGGATAGGTCGAAGCACAGGTGAGGGTGATTTAGTGACATGGCTGCCATGTTTGAAAAGACACAGACGGCTTCACTCTCACACCAGTGATCCACCAAAAGACCACTTTAACTGTGGAGACAATAACAAATCTGTGTGCACAGAAGCCAATGGAAAGGCCTAATACCTCATCTTCAGGCACTGGATACTGTGACAGAGTATTCAGTGTCACGGGTCATACCAGTTAAAAACACTAGAAGACATAGATGAATATGAGCATCAGTCAACTTCAGTTCATGGTAATGTTTAAAGCATATATGACTGTTAATGATCCTTCCTTGTACCAATAAAACTTTTGTTTTTGCAGTGTTTGCCTGTAGTTGGTTCAGATTTACATTTTTCTTCCAGGAAAAGGAGTGCGAGTATGAAGCTGAGTTTGTACTTGACACAAGGGGCTAGTGGCAGTCCGTAGATACCATAAATACAGTGTAGGTTTTTGTGTGGTCCCTTTATAGCACTACTGCAACACGAGATAGTTTATCATATGTGACCAGGCCATATTGTACTTTCATTATCTTCCCCACAATGAAGGTCATTCATTCATTTTGTTGAGGCTATTGGCTACGCACTGACTCATAGAACTGGAGTTACATCCAAATAACTTTTAGCTTGTGTCATTACTGAATAGGAAACTACTGCTGTGTGACTGCTGCATTTACATTGTTCCAGTCATTGTGATCCTTATTATCTTCACTGTCTTCACTGCTGTAGCCTTGACAGTCACATAGAACTATAAATACCAAATATTAGGGATTATTGTTATCATCAATTAATATGCCAACTACTTCCTCAATTAATTGACTGATTGTTGTCTCCATAAAATGTCAGAAAATAAAGAACCATATGTGTTATAATTTCTTAAAGCTTGATCAGATCAGCAGTCTACAATCTACTCAGTAGTCTACAAAGTCTACAAAGATACTCAGTTTACTATAATGTATGACACAGAAAAGCTTCAAATTCTCACATTTCAAAAGTTGCAACCACTAAATATTTGGAATTTTTGCTTTAAAAACCTTACTAAAATGAAAATTAGATTAATTGACATTGTTTGGTGTCACTACATGAATGAGAAAATCACTGGGGAGACTTTGATTGAACTGTAAACATCATTCCTTCCACATTTAAAGTCTATTGTAGCATCACTAATTCACATGAGATCATCCCACCCTGGCAACGATACAGTGTCCGAGGCCAAGTCAGCGCCTGTGCATCCCATTACTGAGCCTCTTGGCTTTGCCTCTCACACCACACATGCGAGCTTGAGCTGAAGCCTCCAACAGGCTGACAGTGCACTTAAACCTCACCGCCTCGGCCATAAACCACAGTAAAGCACTACAGTACAAGTAGAAGCAAGCAGCTCATGGAAAACATGAAACAGGGA
Source organism: Thunnus thynnus (assembly GCF_963924715.1). Classification (NCBI taxonomy): domain Eukaryota; kingdom Metazoa; phylum Chordata; class Actinopteri; order Scombriformes; family Scombridae; genus Thunnus; species Thunnus thynnus. Next base: position 18,299,624 of record NC_089524.1, on the reverse strand, counting down.
GGCCAAGCTGTATGTATGACATGCCTACACGTTAGTGAAAACCGCACTGCACCCGGCAAGTGAGAGGACAAGAAGAGCAGTGTTATTGTTGGCTGTGACGGAGCCGATTTGAGCGCCGGCCCACACAAGAGTTTAAGAGCAGGGAGGCAGAGAGGATGAAGAGGCTGCTTTATAGAGACAGCAGAAATGTGAAAAATTAATCAAAATGTGCTGTCATTTAAAATGTTATTCAAAAATATCCCTGAATGAAAATGATCTGATGTCTTTGTTAAACGAGTTCCAGCAGTGGCTTGAACAACATATTAAAAAGCTGTCAAGATAAGGTGACAAACTGTCAGCACTAAAACGAATAAAACATCATTTCAGAGAATGGAATTCAAATAACCCATAGCACGATTTTCCAGTCAGAGTATGTATAACAAAGGACAGTTGTTTACTGTCCAACATCTACATGATGTCATGAGGCAATTTCTGTGCAATGCCACAATGGCCCGACTATACAGAAAGCCATATTCCTCTCTCTAGTCCCAATCTGAGTCAATATTACAGACTCTCTTGGGGAATTAAACGTTCATTTCCTCAGAATGACACAGTCTCCAAGATCCCGTTTTCTTGCCCAAACCATGTAAAAATTCCTGATTGATGAAGAGATGCTATAAGCCACCACAACACACAGAGCAGTGACTCTCTCATTGGTTCTGTTTGTATCCCTGCTGCTGCTTAGAAACCAGCCCACAAGGTGAGCTCCTGCGCTGCCTTGCATTAATTAGTAGCCTTTTCTGAGAGGAAGCAGTAACAGAGGGATGGCGAACGTTTTCTTCGACAGACATACGACATTTTAGTGAGATGCGGTTCAGTTTGTGTAAGCCGCAGTTAAAGTAAGGAATTTGGTTAATTAAAATACACAGTTTGTGATTTATTCCATCTGCACCAAAAAACGTCACCCCCTCACAAACATGAGATATTCTTAGAGCTTTACATGTATCATTAACTAAAACCACATTAACTACCATGCACAGCCATATTTAGACCATTAAAAGCCAACATGTTGGGACTTTCTTTACAAGAGCTTAGGGGTTTGCCAGTAAAGCAACATGAAAGGAGTCCTGTGGATTTCTAATACGTCAGCTCTACAACCCCCTCTATGGAAAAATGTACAGTCCTCTGAGGAGGGCAACTAAGGCTAAATGACTTTAACTCAGTATCTACTCTGTAGAGAAGAAGCTGCTTTTCTATTTATGTCTGGTTAGATTTCAGAGCTCTGAGGACTCGTCCACATGTCGACGGACAGCAGGACGTATTAGATGGTTGTTTTACAGATGTTCTGACAGAGATCTGATACAGCCATGAAGCTGCCTGTACACAAAAGATGCATTGTTGTCAGCACTCAGCAGCTTGGCTTCTTCATCCATGCTGCTATTTATTGTACCACATTCTTACTCACTACAAGTGCTGTTACTCAACAGGAGAAGACACAATGGGGGATGTTGCCAGCAGCATTTTCTTGTGGAGTCTGTGCCAATGTTAACAAGATAATAAAAAGTTCATCTTCAGTTTGGAATGTAGTGGTTATTATTTCAAGATAATAGGTTATTCGGTCGGTTAGATAGAGTTTTATGATTGAGTCAGTTTGCTTAAGTATCAACTTGGCCAGTGTTGGTATCATTTACTTGGTATCAACTGTTTATTTGCTATTTAGCAACCATAAACACATTACTATCACTACATCTCAGCGTACACATTACCTCACATGCAAACATGGACTGTGATATATTAATATTGATAATTAACTTAAGATAAGTTTTAATAAAGTAAACACTAACACAATTCAACTGTCAAACTCTAAGAAGTTTTACTTTATTTTTGTGACTTGTATGACTTTATTGTCAACAGTTTACATGATGTGATGAGATTCTTACTTTGCTGTCTCTCTGCATTGCTGATAAGACATATTCAAAAAGGAGAAATAAAATAATTTTATCTGGAAAGGCACAAGTTCAGAAGTTCAAAAGCAGTTATAGACAAAAATAAAATCAATATATGATAATAAAAGTGTATACCAACTGTACAAGTTAATATGTGCAAAAACTATACAACTATTTGAAAAGAATATGCAGAGTAATTACTTTTTTGAGGATGTAAAAGGTGCAAGTACATGTCCATGTGCAACGGGAAACATTACAGAGCTAATAGAGGAAGAGATGGTATAAACTATTCCATGAATATAAAAGTAACCTGCAGTCATTTTGTCCTCCTAAAAAGTATTCCTGATGGCAACGGTTCAAACTATTTTTGCAGTGCTGGTCAAAACAGGATGACTCTGAACCTTCCTGAAGACATTCTGTGAATTTTTCTTAGCTGGGCCTGACTCACTCCAAGTATTTTGTCTGCAAAATTAAGAAGCCTGTCAAGCCTATTTAAATGGTCACGTTAAGATTTCAATACCAGACAACAATGCAAGAGGATAATCCTGTTTCTATTAAATTCCTATAAACCAGAGTTGTTTCCCAGCAGAGGAAAAGAACATAATTTTCCTCCAGAAGACACACTTTTTGAAATGGCATCCATATTGAAGACTGGACAAATATTTGTAGTATTTCAGCAGCTGTTTTCCTCATCTCCATTATCAGTAATAATAGGAGTGGAAGAGGACTTTCTGTATTAAACATTAATGGTCTTAGCTTCTGCTACCTTTAATAACAGAGATGATCTAAAGATAAAGGGTGTTGTACAGGTTATAAAGCCGCCTCAGATTAATTCATGATTTTGTGTGATATAAATAAAATTAACTTTACTTAAAGAGGACATATGCACATTTCCAGCTCTTACTGGAATATCTAATTTATAACGTATTTATCTTATAATGATGCTTTATGCAGCCTCTAAGTTCAGCCTCTGTCTGAAACAGGCCATTTTAGCTCCTGTCTCTTTAAGGCAGAAGCTAAGGCAGGCAAAGTTACCTCTACTTCCCCAACGGGAAATAAAGCGGTCAGAGCAGGCTGAAGCCCTTGCTTTAGACTTGAAGGCGACATTTTTACATATGTTCACCTCAAGTTTTGGTTCTTTAACCATATTTAACATAGACATCCAACATTATAACAGTAAACAAATTACAGAAAATCACAAAAAGCATGATATGTTACCTTTAACAAAATGGAGATTTTGAAGAACTTTTGTCCATAGAAATATTAAGAGTAAAATGCAGGGTGTATGCACCACAGACAAACACACAGTACACACAACAAGGAAAATGTGAGGTGGATCTCAACCAGTATGTTTGCAATTCTTTTCTGTCTGAGCACCTCTCCTACGAAGAGTATTATCCACCATAACTACAATAACAAAACTCAATGCTTTAACAAACAGGAACCAGAGACGGCACAACAAAACAGCTTCAAAGACAAAACAATAAATGATTGTAAACATGCCACCCCATTATACAAAGCAGATATATTGAGAGTGACATTGAATACCCTCAGCATGGATACCAAACAATCTGTGAACTTTCTAGAAGACTGTTTTCTCCCAAGCTGAACGGGTCTCTGGCCTTGGCTGTGTCATAATGTTTATGATTACAGCAGAAGGAAGCGTTTATTTTCCCGTATTCGTCTGTTTCCACAAGTTAAATGATTACTTTTGCATGCAGACACTCAAGAAGACTGATGTCTTCCACTTTATTGGGTGCATGTGGTTACAGGGTAATACACGGGTGCATGTGGTCACAGCATAATACATCGTTTTGAAGCAGCAGGTCTCAGATTGTTTCTCTCAAAGTCACAACAGGAGCCAAAAAGTTTACATTCTTAGTGTAAGCTTTCCCCCTGGGTGGCATCACAGAGATCTGAAGGCTTTTACATAGACTAAACTCCCAAATCTGCAGTTAAATGACTCATTACTAAATTAGCGGACCATAAACACTAGCATCAAGCAAAGGCCAATTGTATAGAGCTATTGTAAAACCAACTGCAACATTGACATGTTCAACCAGGATTTAACCAGGCCTGACATGGTTTAGGATGGGCCTTATGAGTTCTCTACTTTACATCGTCCTGAATGTCTTAACCTGTATTTGTTACTTTAAGAAACACTTACAGAGTGTATCACCACTCAGTTTCAGCCAATTTTTAAATATATGTGGGAATATGAAATGAGAGCGAATACACATGGCAGTCTGGAGAATGTGCTGCGTATCATTTAGCTTAGGCACATAACTTTGAATGCCAAATGCATTTGTTAGCATGGTGTTTTCTGAACGCTATATAGCAGTTCATCTTACCTTAGTTTTTAGTTTCAGTCACCTGGCAGAATGATAACAATGTGATGTTACAACTTCATCTTAAAGCTGCTGTAATCACTATTTTTCTGTTCACGATGGATCACATGATTGCTTGTATTTCAGATGGGTTGCTTCAAACCTACCGAGAATTATCAGGTGATAATAGCTTTAGCTTTACAACACAATAGTTATTGTTTTGGTTTTACAGCCCGCAACATATGTTTCAACTCACTCTCACTGCTCTCATAGCGTTGTTTTTAACAACAGCAAGCTGCACTGTACACTCCCTGCCCAGCACTAAACAGCAGACAGAGGAAGTTAGCGACTAGCTGTTGAACATAGTGGAACATTTAGCATCCAAAGAGCGAGATATTTTCCTCAAGAGCTGGTGGAGACCAAAGTAGAGCTAAAACCAGAGTGAATATTGGACTTACAGTCATCAGGTGGCCAGAGACAAAACTCCAAATGAATGCAAAAGAAATGCAAGATTAAGCTGGCAACTCAGTTAATTGCTGGACAAATCTTCAGATTACTGATTTGTCAAGATAATCATTTGTTGCAGCCATGCTTCCAGCAAATGGTTAATAAGTCTGTTATGATTAATTCGTTTTGAACTCTTATATGTAACGAACCAAAAAGCTGTCATGGATTTTCCATCTTGAGTAATTTCTGTCTCACTTTTCACCATATTAATCATGTGGGCTAATCTTTAAAACCAGCAGGAGATGATGCAAAACTGACCTCACTCACTACACTAACCTCACTCTAACTTTTTGCAGATGATATATTCCTGCTGCTCGGGGAAAGTGCTGAATTTGCAGAAAAGGCTCTTTAAGAGCATTTGGCTCAGGATGCTTATGAGGGAAGATCAACACATATACGCTCTATATGTTATCCTGTTTAATTACCGTCTCTGAAAGCCATGAGATATGACCCAGCCATACATAGAGAGTCTAACACAACTTTCAGCTTTCTTGGGGCATTTGTTTTACAAACAGATGAATTTTTCTTCTCTAAATAATTATCTTAGTTTTACTTAAGCTGCATAAATAATGGTGTAAACAAAAATCAAGAGGCTTTTAAGGCTATAAATCAGTTCTGTGAAATAAAGACCACTGTGTTTAGATAAGTAATTCACGGAAATGATTCAGGGCTTACCCCAAAAACTGAGACCAGCAGTGTGCTGATAGCCATGACCTCATTGGTCCATTACCTGAGCCAATGAGATGACATAAGTGCTACCAAAAAAGCGCCTTAGTGCACATTCCTGCCTCAGCCTCCCTGTCTCCCTCTCCTGTCACACTACTTTGATAATGTAGACAGGCCTGTCTGTGGCTCCTTGTGCCTACGCTGTTTTGCACCATTATTAGCTGCAATTCACAGTGATCTGAACCAGATGTGGAGACACAGAGAGGTCAGTGTCGGCCAGGGGTCAGGTCAACATGGGATCATGAAAACCACTCTCTCCTGTTCTCTAAATAGGTGTAATACTACCTGTTTCCTTGCAGGAAAAGCCTCTCAGGCATGGAGATGCTGAGATCTAACAACAAAGATAAGCAGGCCATAGAGCAGCAGGGGATAATAGTTGGAAATCCTGGCGTTATGCACTGCTAAGATGAATTATGCTTTGGCAGTCATAGGTCAGGGGAGGAAGAGGGGGTGTGCAAATTGGAAATAGTCCCTTTCTCTATGCCAACTGTCAAACTTAACTTGGTGATGCGAAGTGTGGGTGGATTCAGAGAACTGTAATGTCTTTTCATGGTGTGAAATGAAGAAATCTGTACTGGTATGTTTATAATACAGGACAGGCAGGAAGCAGCTGAAGAACATCTCACAGGCCTGACCCTTGTTGACTTTTTGATGTAAGACATATTCGGACATCCAGCCATTCATCTCAGTCTCTCCCACACACTAAAACACACACACACACACACACACACATACACTACGCACAAATAAACCATACCACATAAACACAACGGAGGCCATTGCCCTGCAGACTGACGACAGCAGAGCAGGTCTGGATAAACAATCAACACTTCTAATTGAATTTTAGAGGAAACATCTGTGGGGGTCAAAAAGGCAAACAAGCCGCCCTCAGAATATGAATGATTCTCACCTCACATCTCACTTGGCATAGGATCCATAATCTATATCTCCAAATATGATAAGACATTAAGACATTACATATAATTTATTCAGTTGAATACTCCGTATTAACTCTGGTTTGTGCCTCACAACTCGGCATGGCCTTGACTGACCCTTCAATCAGCCAGGTAGTCAACATTGGCCCTGGGAGGGTTTATACCAAATGCATTGTCTTCTGAACTACATAATATTGGTTTGAAAAGAATACCCATAATTAACTACATCATTGCTGTGTAGCACAGCAAGTTTGAAAGAAGCTTTTAAGTCATATCGTACATCCCTTGGAACATCTATACTGCAGAGTTATATTCACACTGAAAATAACCTGAGCAGGAGCCACAGCTTGCACCAAGGATCCAGGTTTGTGTTGATCCAATAATTGTCAACACAGCTCAGCTGAGAGTGAAGACTGTCATTAGAGCCCAACCGATACATCAGGCTGATTTTATCAGCTGATTTAAGCTAATCGCAGATAAATTGTCCTTGTAAGTACGTATCTTCTTTAGAACTCTTCAATAACTAAATAACTAAAAAAAACTAAATGTCCTTATCAAAAATGTTTGTTTATGTTAGGTTTATACATTTATAGGTCATAGATATAGGTAATTTCATGTGCCGATAACGATACATATCACAATATAGCACATTTTCTGTAAATTCAATGAATAGTTTCATGTGTAAAAAGTAAAGAAGAATAATTTGTTAATGCCATCCGTGCAAAAGATGGACAGACTCCAAATGATGATAAATATTGCCGTAAAGAGTGTGGTTTGCGACAATGAAATAAACGATGGAGCATAATATGAAACGATTGACACCTGTATCGGTTGGGCTCCACTCCAGATGTGTAATATCAGCATAATATCAGTTATCCCCTGTTGTGAGATTGCTGTAGCTGCCACATACCACAACCCTCATGCCATAGAGGAGAGAAATTTCAGGAGCTCTCATTTCAATACATGAATGGGCAGCACAGATTAACTTTCTTATTAAAATATGTGAGCACTGTGTCTTTGGGAAACTGCTGAAACACAAATGAACCTCCTTACTGCTCCTATACTAGAGAACTTCACTTTCCAGTGTTTTCAACAACAGATTTTACTTCTTGCACCCTATACCCTGCAGTTTCCACCCCGAAATCCCACAGCTCTCCACTTCCAAGAAATCATCTGCTGAGGACAGAAGCAACTTGAGATGTTAGCACAGGCTACAGCTCACAGTTGTGCAGAATAAGCTGAGAGGTGGATATAGGATACCTGAGAAAACCTGAGGAACATTTTACTCTTTGTGTGGACTAAAAGGTTGGCTTAAATCTGTGCCAACAGTTCACTCAAATCAAAATATGTGTTTAGGTATGGAACACTGAGATTCTCAGTGTGGGTACTGATCTGGCTACTGGCTTCATAAGAAACAAACATTTTGGTAAAAAGAAAATTAACATTAGACTAGTCAGTGTACACTGGCCCTTTCCATTTGCCCTCTTTAAACAGTTGGGTTTGCGGTATGTGAGACATCTATGAATAAGTTAGAAACATCATCAGCATCATATCCATAAATCCATACAAAGCTCCTTCTCTTTGATGCATCCTCTGTGTGTTTAAGAGCACACTGTTTGTCTACAGTAGGGATGGGAATTGATAAGATTTTATTGATATCAATGCCATTACCGATTCTGCTTATTGGTCAAATTCTTTATTGATTCCCTTATTGATTCCTGATCAATTTTCTGTCTGGAAAAAAGCAGGCCTACACAGGTTTTCACATGTATTATTCTCTCTGAGTCTGAACATAGTGTAGAAACAGAGAAGAAAAAAAGCATGCATGTTGCAGCAGGCTGGAGAAAGTGATTCTACTCAGAGAAGAGATTGTTTGGAGATCATCTCCAAGTTCCCTCAGTATTACTGTACTGCACTGCAGCGTGGTGAGCCCCTGACCTGTCAGCTTGCCTGTTAGCCCTGGTTGGTAACAGCTGACCGTCCGCTGTCCATTAGTTAGTTCCGTTAGCTGACAGAACAGTGGCTCTCCCTGCAACCCGGTCCAGTCACAGTACCAGGTCAGCACCGGGTCTTCTTGGTTATTCAGGGTGTGTTTTATTTGCTCTCTCAGTCCTACCACAATGACTCCTTCTTGTTGCAAGTTTCTAGCGGTGTAGACACATGAGTTTAGCCTGATTTATGCTCCTGCCTTGAATCTATACAGTGCCTACGCTGGAGCCTACACAAGTGGCCTACACCGCTGTGAGCATTTATACTTGTGCATTGCTATGTCTGCATTGTTCTGCAATTACACCACCAAAACGTTAGTTGGCGGTGGGGTTTCTATGCCACCGTAAGACGTCAGAGAAGATGGTGTGTATAACCACTGAATCGATCAAGGCAGAGGAAGTGTGTGGTGAAGAAGAGTTGTACAAATGTACATATTAACGGACTTCCTAAATTAACCTATCCTCTATTTGGTCCATGTTTATTCAACTCACATTCAATTCAATTTGAAAATGGTGGAGAAGAAGGAGCAGCTAGAAATGTGTACAAGGAAATGTGATGCTATCAAGTGGACCAATCACAGTTGTTGTGGTCTGCGTCACTGCAACATGTAGTTACATTTCTGTGGAGGTGCACATCAGGCTACAGCATAGGGAATATGGTTAAACCATAACTAAGGCGTATAAAACAGGCTTTTGACATCGCTGTTCTGCAATGTGCAACTGTCAGAAAAACATGCTGGCATCAATAAAAGGAACTGATAAGCTCGGAGGCATGCAATTCCAATGGATCAGACAGTTTGGAACTGGCTCTCGATTCCCATCTCTACTCTACAGATGTTCTGCCCTAAGTACTACATCTTCAAATCTAGCCAAAGTTGACTTAAGCATTTTTCTCAGTAAGTTAACACATTCATTAGACACAGAAAAAGTTTGTGTTCCTTTGTGTTCCAAGAGAAAAAAAAAACATTTCTATGTGTTGATGGAAAACAAAAAGTGATAGTCACTAAATCTGCCGTGTAGATAACAGGACAGATAGAGATGGTGTCTCTGTTTGCACCTGTGGAGAAGCCAACACATACTTCAAGTCACTAGTGAAACTGAACAGATGCCTGGCAAACTCTGGTTTTTTCCATCCCAGTCCTGATTTCTTCACAGACACCCAGGAGTCATTGGCCAGACTAATAATCACCTAACACAGCAAAATACACAGACAACCAATAAATTCACATCTGTGCGCACCACGCAGACACACACACACACACACACACACACACACACTCTCACCTATATTTTTATATATAAATCCTGTCCACCAGCTGGTTGGATCTAGACAATGAATCTTGTTCCAAATCCTCCATTTTGTGACAAGGGATATTGTGATCTTCCATAAATAAGGGATACACTGTGGTCAGAATGCGGTCGCTGTGATAAATATCTCAAGCATTTGGAACTTAAATCAAAAACAAAACGTCCTGATTGCCGTCTTCTCCTGGTTCAGGCTGGTTTACTGTTCTGCTTGGACTCAACTACACTTTCACAGATGCCAGCACTTGACAAAGTCACCCCCCAGCCAACTCCGCCTCCCCTCTACAACCTGCTGTCTCATCCAAGCGCACAAACCACCACAAGGTTTTCCGGCAGTGATCCTCAACCAGCCTCCGCCTCCTCCTGTCCTGCGGCTGTTAAATTGTTAATCAGGATGAGAACAATATTGGTGTGTTGCACCACAGCGTGCACCCACATTCCTCTGGCGCGTTATCCGCTCAAATTCAGTCATGCAGAAGACCTTTGGCACAGGCGAGTGCCACAATGTCTGGCTGTCTGGGCAAAGCACAGCACCGCACGGTCAGTTAGGAAAGCCAGAAGAACATGTTGGCACAGCAGGTGTGTCGAAAGGAGAAGATGATGGAGTATTATTTACATTCACTACAGACACTATCTGGTGTCATATCTCTTAACCCATCCACTTTTTCCACCATCAATGTGAATTATTTTTCAAGATTGTGGAACACAAGGGAGGAATTTCCTTGGAAATTTCAATGAGAGATTTAGTCTTCTCTAGAAAATGGTGAGCCATTTTAAATCAATTTCCGCTTTCTGTAGAGGGGAGTAAAATAAACAGATACTTTAGATCCGATTTCTTAAACCTGGAGTAGTCATTTAATAGTCAGGACAGAGTTTTTCCTGGAGTCTTGTTCTCATTGTGACGTTGCCAGGTCATCAGCGTAGACCTCAGCTCCCAAAGTGTTGAATTACTCCTTTTAAGTATGGAATTGCAGCACTTTACTAGAAGATGCTAAAACCCACAACAGTGTATTATCACTCTATGGCCCTAACTGAGCAACTTTATGTATCACCAACTCTAAATGGACCTTTTCAGTGATTCACAGTCTTCACATCCTTAAGTGGAGCATGTGTGCAACCAATTTGAGTAAAGACTGTGGTGGAGAGCTGGTTTCTACTGTGATCTACTCCTGCACTACTTCTTGTCCCTCTTCCAGGCTCCCAGTAACGTTGAAAATAGACTAACCGCAAAACGACCCTGCAGATACATCAAGCGCATAAATCTGACTTGGCGGCGATCAACCTGCCTGCCTCTGAGCAAATGGCAGCGCTTCTGCTTGCTTTAACCAATACAGAGACAGCGCTCACTCTCTCTTTGTCTGAACCTTTCTATCCTCTTATTATCAGCTACAGATGACAATAACATCATCTGCGATAACCATCTCGCACAAAAACACTCAAAAGCTGTTTCTTTTCCATTAAAATGTTCAATACATCCAACATTCCTTGTTGGGGGTTCAGATTGATGTGGGAGCCCCAAAACTGGAATTAGACATTTCCCCCCAACAGTGCAGCCTCTGCTGTTATGTTTGGCCGATCAGCTCTCAAAATCTGTCAATTTCTTGCAGTAAGCTGAGGGGGAAAGATAAAATAAATCACAGCAAGAATGAACCAAAGGATTGCAATCACTACCAGCCCGACACATACACATTCTGTACATACACCAAACCTCTACATAAACCCAGGCAGGAGATTTAAGGAGAGGAGGGCTGTACTTGAACCACAAGCTGCCTGCTGTGTTGTAATCAAGTCATCAGATTCACAGCTGAGAGGGAGTCATGAATGAGTCTGACTTTAGACGACATGAAGGCTCACAACACCAGCAGGCTTCAGAGAGTTTCCTGACCTTAATCACCTTTTCACATCACGCTGGGAGACACAGGGAAGTTCTCAAGACAAAATGAGGATGGGAAAGTTATTGAATCATGTGTCCAAATTCCCAAGACAAATCAACTCATGAGAAAGCTGCTCTTCACTTTATTATGTCAGTGCAATTAGAGCAAATGAAATCCTCATTCATACAACTTGTGCGTGTCCAATCGTAGCCTGCTTACATTTTGCAATTGCTGCCAAGTCTCCGCATTTTTCAGGATGGAGACTGTAAACCCTTGTTCATCAGCATTGATGCTACATTTACACTGATGGCTCCAAAAGTCTTGTCCAGCTTCAGAACTGGGGTTAAACTGGGAACACAGCATGAGCACATCAACAAGGTCGTTATGGAGGATCAACGACCCCTTAATTACTGGTAATTCCAATCTCCCAAACTCATTGAGGACACGCTGGACCATTGTCAAAAAATATATTTTTGCTGGCGGCCTTGTAAAGCCAGCTGTCATACAAGTATCATTACGACCTGGAAATATGAGAAACAATGTATCGTGAGATGAGTACACACACACACACACACACACTAAATGATAACAGTGCGTACCTAGCTGTACCTAGGAACAGCATTGTTGCAACTGGTCAGAGTATGGAGGAGGAATTTCTCTACTGGGACTGATAACGGATCATTAATTGTGCATCATATTTTCCATACCTTGTGTTGCTCTCTGTGTTTACTCTCCTGTTTTATCTGTCTTATTCTATTCTAGCTTATTTTTATTTCCAATTTAACACTTTTTAAATTGTATTTAAATGTCTTTTTATATTCCCTTGTGTTGCTGTTATATTCTGTCTTGACACTTTTTATGTTTATTTGTAGAGCACTTTCATTTGCCATGTTGTTGAAATGCGCTATACAAATAAACCTGCCTTGCCTTACCCAAGATAAGAATTTTATCTTGGCAAACAAGGTGATTTCAGCAGATAAAATAGCAGCTTTATATAGTGTTATGTAGCTTTTACAATACTTTGAGGTGTACATGTTTAGGCAACCTAAAACTCACTGTTTTTGCAGATGTTTAAAGGGAAAAGGTTCTGTTTAAACAGATTTTTAAAAGGATTTAATGTGCCCGGATACCAAAAAGTTCTTCTTCCAACATTGACAAGTCAGAGGATTCTTCCAGAAACAGAGTGAAAATAAAAATGGGAAAAATTGGAAATGAGCTGCTGATTATGTATGAGAGTCCATCTAAGTAAAATATAAATAGAATAGCATAAAAGCTAGTGTTTTGCAACTCAAACAGTACTTTTAATAACAAATTTGTACCTGGATATTTATTTTATGATGTTTATCTGATTTTCACTCATTTTTTTCATAATCAAAATAAATACTCATAAATCACAGACTGTTTTGAGAAATAAAACCGAGAATAATAAGCCCGGCTTTCACGATTTTTCTTGGAATAGCAGCGCTGTGAGACCTATTAGATTAAGGATACAGCGGCTGGAGATACGATCTGGCGCAGCAGAGCTCCTTGCCCCGGGGACATTTAAGGGGCCTTTGATCTTTCTGTAGTTGGGCGACTGCAGTGAGAAGTGTGGCCAGTGGTAAAGATCAGTGGAGGCCATCGGGGCTCCAGTTCTCTGGCAGCTACAAAAGTCTCCCTTTTAATATCTGCAAAAGGTGGCGTGTCTCTCTTTTTTTAGAAAAGTAAACAGACCACAACAGGAAAATAAAATATTTGCCAGGCTAAATGATGGGCGAGCTGGGGACATACGCAGCAGCCTGAGTGAGGAGAACAGTTGGTGACTGTGGAGCCTCTTCTAACAGGCCCAATGGCGGCATTATGCCACAGGCTGTCAGGAGGAGGGCGTGTGACGCTGGAATGTTAAATACTGCAGGAATGTTATTTATTTTCACAAACACCACCAAGTACCCCCATACCAACCCGCATGTGTGGGTGCCTGCACACATATAAACACATGCAGAGGACTTAGATACCAAGCACATGAGCACATGAACACACCGACTGATCTGATGTGCCTTGATCGGCGCAGCCAATAGGAACGGTCCATCTCTGCCTCTGCTTACCCGAGCTAAGATCAACATCAGACCTCTCCGCCTTGATGGGCAGTTCTGCGAGACGTCAACACGCTAGGAGACTCAGGCGAGGCCGAAATAAAGATCTGCTAAAACATTCATGAGAGCTTCAGGTTCTGCTTTTCTTGTGAGTGAAAAATATGCCACAACAGATGTTAGAGAAATCATAATTCTTTGCTATGAAGATGAGTAATATTTTTACAGCTGGGCGAGGATCTGTGTGTGTGTAGCTGTAGCTATGCTCATGTCTAGACAGGAGCATGCTTTTTATAAGTGGATCACTTCAGCTCTTAGTCTTTCTCTGCTGATTCAGAAAAAAATTGAGAAACCATTTGCCCGCAGACAGTAGCAGGGCCGATTAACTTCCCACCACTTCTGAGCAGTGGAAGCTGTGTGTCATCACCGGGGCATTTGGAGCTGGTCTGCAGTCTGTGGCAAAGTGGAAGTCGGCTGAGTCTCAGGTTCATGCAAGGAGCTGGTGCCAGCTTCACATCTGAGCCCCAACTAGGTTAAAATGTCACCGTCTCATTCACACTGAATAATATTTAACTGCTCCTGTGTGGTAGCAGCAAACATCCGATGTTACTTCCGTGTAAATACTAACATGTAGTCACTGCTGTATGATAGTTACAGTTCAAACCACTTAAACTGAAAGCATCCAATCCTTTGAAGTGTCCTGAATTTGACCCTGTCCGTGCTGTTGATACGAAAAGAAACAATTTCCCTGCGGCCATGATTGAATCATTGTTGTAATCACACTCTCTTATTCCACACCTGCATGTTGAATGAAGCTCAAATGTCACTCTTTCATCTGTCGGAACAAGTCTGGAATAATAGTCTGCGCACAAGAAAGCTGGGAGACATAATGAATGCTCCTGTTTCAGTGAACTCATTTGGTTCTTCTGTACAAAACATGCAAACAAACCTTTTCATTAATACTGTCGAATAGATGCAAGATCTATGCATATCTTTCGCTTCAAAATCAGAACTATCTATCAGATGGGTGACAGAAACACTTTGGTGACACTAACACATAAAAAACAGATGGCAAATATTCTTAGAATACAGGAGAAAGATCAAATTTAGCTGCTCCTGTGGGACTCATGCAGCATTTAAAGTCACACAGAGTCTGAATAAGGAATAATACTCTGTTCCTCTTGTTTTATCTTTCTCTTGGATTGTTCCCACGCCTAGCGATCAACAAGCCAAGGGATGGGAAGGCCCTTGTGGGAAATACTTGGAAATTTGTTATATAGGACAAATAAACTCAATTTCCATTGTGAAGCGGTGGGAGAAAAGAAGATGTTTAGTTTAGAGGTGTTGAAACCATGCAAAAACACCTGACTGCACTTGTTATTAGACCTTGACTCATGCACTTTCTCTCAGCAAGTCTTTTTCCATGTTTCAATGTGGGATGAGAATGGAAATGGAAAACAAGAAAAGGTTGCAGCGGGCGAAACAAAAAGACCTGCACATATTTGTGTAAACATCACACTTCACACAGGGGCAGCCGTAAAGTACAGAGCGTGGTTGTAAACAAGTGAAAACAAACTGCTTCAACTTCAACTCTAAGTAAATCTGTATTAACAATATCATATCATGGTATATGGACACAGGCACATGCAGTAAATAGTATATCACACTGTTATATGTTACTGCTTATTTCCAAAATATTCACTTTTACAGAGGATGCACAGCTTTGTACTTTGTCTGACGAACATATATGAGGTTTCTGCATTAAGCTTATGGTCAGCAGGCCAGTATGATTAAACATTTATGGCAGATATGCACACAGTAAAGGAACGGCACATCAATATCTTATGCTACGTTTTTATGTATATCTTACAATTATTTAGCTTAAGGTTTTCAATTTCTTGTATTGGCTCTTTATTTAAAACAAAGTAAAGCCCAGTTAAGTTTACAGGTCAATGTGTAAAACTGTTTTGATAATAACATTCAAATATCTTGTCAAATAACGACCACATGTAGGTATTCTGATCAAATATATTTGTTTGTATTATGTGACTGTGTAAAAATAGATATACTGGAGTGCAGTGGAGTTTTAAATCATTTCATACTGTTACTGCTAATTACGGCTGTGACTGATGATTATTTTCTCAATTAATCAATTAGTTGTTTGGTCTATAAAATATCAGAAAATGGTAAGAAATGTCAGTCAAAATGTCCCAAAGCCAGTTTTGTTAGTTTTCTATCACAGAACACTGAAGAAACCAGAAAATATTCACATTTAAGAAGCTGGAATCAGAGAATTTTGACATTTTTTCCTTAAAAAATGATTCAAAACGCTGAATCGTTGACGATTAATTTAATAGTTGGCGACTCATCACTTCGACTAATCATTGAAGCTCTACTGCTAATCATTCCAGAAATTTCTCAGTTTTCAGAGGTCTGTGCAACCCATCAGCGTGTTTTGTAACAGACAGCTATGGCCCATGTGTGTGGCTATTTTGAACAGGATGTAAGTGACGTACTGGCCCGTGTGTGTGTGCATGTCCAACATATCAGAACTAAATTGTGCTAATTAAATGGCAACAGGCAGCATTGAATCCTGTGGAGCTGTTTTCTACCAGCCTGTCCAGTCTACATGTGTGCAGCCACTCTCATCACTCAGCATCTCTGCATCATGTTGCTGGGCAGCAGCACCAGCTGATGAAGCATGCAGCAGGTAATGTGGGGCAGAGCAACAACCTAAAGGATTCCCCGCTGAGTGGACAACAATGGTGCCCATTCAGGACCACTTTACATGCAGATATCACCTCCCCACCCCCTACCCCTTCTTACCTTCTGATAAGCCAGCTGCAGATAGTTGTAGGGGATCCGCCTTTGGAAGTCCTGCACTACATCCTCGCTGACTTTGTGCACAGACTGTGAGCCGAGTTTCTCATCTATGCATGTGTTCATACACGCAGCCCTCCGGAGCACCACGTCGAAGAAGCGCAGATCCGAGAAGGTTTCATCTAACGGATGCTGGTCCTGGCACCTCAGCCGGCAGCGGACCTTGGAGCGGCGGACCTCCGTGTAGCTGCTGAGCGCTCCCTCCATGAAGCGCACCACGTTTGCATAGTCATTGTTGTAAAACGCCTGTACCGCGTTGTCGTAGAGAAGGTCGTAAGGCTCCAGAAAGGCAGCTGTAGAGGACAACAAGACGCTTATTAACAGGATTCCTGACAAGAAAGCAGCCGGTGAAAAGTTTCCATCCATCCTCTGCTTGGGTTCAGACTGTGAGGAGTGGAGAGCAGACGGAGCAGAGCGGCTGTCAGTCACAACAATCAGCTCAGCGCCGCTTTATCGTCCATTTATACGCTCCCGGATCACAAGGATGTTCGGGACGGCACCGGACCAGGGCGGAAATAATGTTTCTGTTAGTCGGGGACACACATTTTGTTATGACCCCTCTCTGGCTCCGCTAACTCCTCCCCTCCAAGAAATGAATGGCCAGACAACAATCACAGCCCGCTTTGCCTCCAGGCTCTCAGGGGTCCTTCAGGGAGTCCGCCTCCAACATCGGGAATATGTTTATCTTGGTGTTAACAGGCAAGCAACTCACAAGAATTGTTTTTCCATATAGACCCAAATTATCTTCAAAGGCTCCTTTACAGATCTGATTAAAAATGTGAGTGAACCATAAACTGGCTACAAATACGCCTGAAAAAAGGCAAAATGCCTCTAAACACTAAAAAAAATCGTCTTCATAAAGTTGGCAACAATAGATGAAATTAAACTGAATAAGCTCATTTGATTAAACCCAATTTGTTTAAACAACTTGCGCAAGAGTGCGTGGACAGTTGTAAACAGAGTTGCGTAATTTACTTTATATGGTGATACTATTTACAAATTGTTTTTTGTATCAAAATTAAAGTAAGATTGAGATAAAGAAGTCAAAAAACTTTAAGTTTTCTGTTGTCTTCTGGAAGTTTCTTTAAATGAGTGTGCTTAGTGAACAGCCTGTTTTAAAGCGTCTCAGACCCTTTCCACTTAGCGGAGACTGTCTCCCTCTTGAGGTTAAGTTAGAGGTAGAGTTATATATATATATATATATATATATATATATATATATATATATATATATATATATATATATATATATACATATATATGCAGTTTCAATCGTTTTAACTGATTTAAAACACATATTTTCTTAAAACACATATTTTCTTCTCAGCTCGTTATTAAGGATAAAACAGGTAAATAATGTTAAATAAATAATACCTGTTAAACAACTGAGCAAGTATTGGGTAACTGTTATACCTTATGGCCCTGGCTCTCAAAGTGGGATATGGGGACCCCCGGTGGTCCTTGAGGGGGCTTCAAGGGGTCCGCAGCAAAAAGAGGAATCAGTTATTTTCACTGTAATTTCATAAGTTAAACAATGATAGAATATATGACTATTTTGGTCATGGGTTTCTTACACTTTGTGTAACAAAACACCTATAAGCAAAAATTTCATCAGATGGGGGTCAGTGGTCTAATTTGTGTAAGTTTAGGGTCCTTGACATGAAAAAGTTTGAGCACCACTGCTGTAGCTGCTCTCTGAAACGACAGAGGCCACAGGTATGTTGTCAAGCAAGTAAAACATTTCCTTAAATCCATCCACTCAGATACACCTTAAAGCACTTCACTGAAAGTCAAATGTCATGTGGAAATAATCCCACGTGATTGTTTTAATACACGTGTAGCACGTGTTTAGAATTTATAACAGTTTTGTTTGTGACTTTTTTAGTCTTAAAACCAACTGAAATATGTTTGTGATTAGTATAATATTTTAAAAGTTATCTGAGGAAAAAATATAAAAGCCACTACATTCAAAAGAGACCACTAGAGGGCAGCAGAGACACTGTTTGATTCTGCAGATCAAGTTTCTTTTTTTTAGCAACACATAACATAACTTACTATTACAGAGAAAACCAATAATGCACTTTACTGGCATCCTGCAGTTGTCTCACTCACTCTTTTACTGTAATCCACTTGACAGACCATAATCCCAGTTTGTGCTTTTCACTGTTATATAAATAAAGTGGAGTGAATGTTTGAATGTGTGGGAGGATGTTACAGAATCCTAAAAAAAAAACTTTCTATACCTCACATCTGTTGAGGTGTCTCAGTTTAAGATGTTTCAGACCCTTCACTGTAAGAATAAAATATTTACTTTCACATGTAGACATTATTTTTTGTATCTGTACTCGGGTAACAGCCTATACTTTTGGTAAGTTTTAAACATGTAAATTATATCACTTTATCATTCATTCATAGTTTTAATAACATTGCACATTAACAGCAATGACTAGCTGATTAATCAAAAATTCTCTGGTTCCAGCTCTTCACATGTGAATATTTTCTGGTTTCCTTATTCATTTATGATAGTAAACTGAATATTTTTGGGTTGTGGACTGTTGGTCAGGACAAAATTAAACATTTTAGGTCGCAATTTAGCCTTTGGGAATAATTGATCAACATTTTTCATTATTTTCTGACCAAACGACCAATCAAGTGAACAAGAAAGTAATCGACAACTTAATCAATCATGGAAATACTCATCAGATGCAGCCCTAGTTAAATACATTTGTCAGCAAGTATTATTAATTGCCAAAGGAGCAGGATTTTTAGACATTAAGGAAACACAATACCAAAACATAAAAAGACACAAATATTAATGACTCTTTTTATTTGTACAATCATAATCTCCAGATGCTGCACAGGTCCATACAGTGAATGGAAAAAGTAAGAGTTATATCTTAATTAATGCAACAGATGAAAGGCCGTGTAAACGAGAGTATAGTTGAATCAGCAGCTCTGACTCATTATGAATGTCACATTGGTACAGTAGTATTTGTTGTAGGGCTGTTCTTCTGGATTGTGTCACATTGTACCGCTGCTCCTGGTATTATGTCCACCCACCAGGAAATAACTGTAGCTGTAAAGTGCTAAATTCATAAATGCAAGACAGATAAATCCAAGCACATTCTTCAGTCTGCTGTCTTTCACTCCAGATGTTTTCATTATTGCTCAAACTTAATTAATTCCATGTATAATGGGCTGAAATATACACATGAAAATACATTGTGGACAGTAGCAGATCCATCACTTACACATTGTTTAATTTGTGGTTGTTTTCATTATGAAAACTGCTTTGGATAAACTTGTAAATGCTCTTTAATCTTTTCCTCTGCCTTCCATGTAAGTGGTCTCCTTGTGTTTTTTTTTTTTTTTTTTTTAGTATTTTGGATCAAGGGAGTCTGGCAGGAACACTTGAAGATGAATCAGTATGATAACTCCAGCCAAATACAACTTTTTTGCCTCACAGTGCACTTTTCTCAAAGAGGCACAAAGTAAATCTGTAGTTCTGATTTAGATACAATATGACAAAAATTGAAAACTTAGAGTTATAATATGAATTAGTTTATTTGTAAGTTTAAATCATAAAAAAATAGAGCAAATGTCAAGGTAGTAATTAGAGGAAAGAAAAAAGAAACACCATCAGAATGGTAAATGTTACCACAGACTTTGCATTGTTCCATTGCCGCCAAATATCTATCATACATCTTGACCTTAATGTACCCCATTTTACTTTCACTAGCTCTCTGAGATTTCAGGAAGCATTGGCTACAGTGTATCGGTCCCATGAGAAATTACTACATCAGTTTACATCCGCTATGGGCACAATATCTCCTGCTATTTGTTGTGTTTCTAGTGAAAAGTGAAGTCATTTCTTGTGCCTCCATTTGTTCTGAGGAGGGTTTTTTTCCAACCCCACTCCCGAAAGGAGACTGTACCTTGGAGCCATGACAGCAAAATCCTGCCGTGACAGTTTGATCGATCTCAAAAATTTCCTTGCCAAGATGACTTGCTGGATGCAACATTGGATTTTTTGCCGATATCCGATATGCAGATATTTCCAATTCACTCTGGCCAATTGCCAATACCAATACCAATATATGCGCCAATACCAATATATGCACATATTTTTTTCCAGATGGCTGAGGAGACTATTATGCATGCAAGCATAGATTGTACTAAGTATGATGCCAATTGGGTGGAGCAGTAGAGTTTTCATTGTGTTCATTAGACAAGATTAATGTGTAGGATTTAATCTCTAGTCCACACTCGTTAGCCCCGGTTCTGCATGTGGATCCAACCAAAGCACAGAGCCCTGGTTTGTTATTCAAGTTAAAGTGGGCAGAAGCAGTGGGTCTGACGGGCAGCTGAGTGAAGTGGAGCCTGTGGAGGAGGCACAGGGACCGTCAGGGTGAAACAGTCCGGGGAGAGAAGCACAGTCAGGCAGCAGAGGAGATGGCAACAAATCGGCCTCTCATAATCAGCAGAAATGGCCGATGCTGATATTTCATTTTAGAGCTTTTATCGGCCGATACCGATGACGTGCCGACAATATCGTGCATCCCTA
This sequence comes from Thunnus thynnus, assembly GCF_963924715.1. Taxonomy (NCBI): domain Eukaryota; kingdom Metazoa; phylum Chordata; class Actinopteri; order Scombriformes; family Scombridae; genus Thunnus; species Thunnus thynnus. The sequence continues at coordinate 18,278,524 of NC_089524.1, read as the reverse complement.
CTTACTGTATATAAAAAAAGATAATAATTCATATCTCAAATGGATCAAGTACAATTCTAGTACAATTTTACAAAACAAGGTATTAATTTATTCTCCACACTTTGATTCAGCTTTGACATTGAGCAGACTGTCATGGCAGGATTTTGCTGTCGTGGCTCCAAGGCCCAGTCTCCTTTTGGTAGTCAGGTCAGTGTTATTAAAAAGCTGACAGTGCTACATGGACAGTTTTTTCTCTGTAATTATCAGTCATAATGATTTCAATACAGTTGGTATTCTTGCACATGACATCCAGTGTGATGTAACATTCCTGTTTCCTTAATCATCTCTCATAGCACATGGGGCCAAAGCACAACCTGATTCTTTGGAAGTTCTCACTCCCCTTTCGATAAATTTTATATTTTGTTGTCACAACAGTGGCAGCTGTAATAACACATGCCAACGCTGTACATACAGTGTTTCAGTGATAAATTAGATATGACAGGAAGGAAACAGTGTCTGTGTCAGGAAAGTCCTCATTACCAGAGAACTGCATTGTGGACCTTCTCAAGGCAACAGGGTCTGTTATGTCACAGGAAACAGGAACATTTTATTGGAATCAGCATAAAAGTCAAACAGAGAGGAATCCAGATTGTGGGATTTTTTAACAAAAAATGATGCCAGTCTGCTTGTTTCATTATGTAAGACTAACTAACTGCAGTTGCTTCTCTTGTCATATGGATATGTCTCTGTTTCAAGTGTTGGATAAAAGGAAAGATGCTCCAGACAGTCTACAAACGATACTAGACGATATTCACCACTGAGAGAAACATAGGGGATAATTCACTGCTCTGCATTGAACACTGAAAGTCACAATTTGAGTATAAAAGACTAGTTTAAGTAATGAGGGGTCATGTTCAAGAATGCATGCAGCATCAAAATCCAACATAACATGAGTGTTTAAAATTATTATTGTTTTAGAAAGAGGCTGAGCAACATGGCTGATATCAATAGTTTTCTAATTTCACTATACAATCCAGACAGGAAGTGTTTGGACAGTCACACATTTTGTTCTTTATTTAATCTGAAATAAAATAATGGATCCTACATTAAAGTGCCAAGTCTCAGCTTTGAGTATTTTACATCAATATAGAAAAAACTGTGTGGGAGATACAGCCTTTTTAACACATATTACCGAAAGTTTAGAGGATCATTGTCCTGCTGAATGATGAAATGTCGTCCACTGGGTTTCTACATTCATCCTGTTGCTTCCATCAGTACAGAGATCATCAATAAATGCTGATATGCCAGGTCCATTGGCAGCCATACGTGCCCAAGCCATAACAGAAGCACCACTGTGGTTGACGGATGAAGTGATAGCTTTGGTTCATGAACTGTTCCTTTTTTTCTCCACACTTTACTTTTTCCATAATTTTGATAGAGGTTGATTTTTGTGTCATCAGTCCATAGAACTTTGTTCTTGAACTCTACTGGTTTCTTTTTGTATGTTTTTGTGAACTGCAACTGTTCCTTGGAGGTTCTGGTCATGAAGTCATAAAAGGTTTTTTTGACCATGCAAATGATTTTCTGCTCATCTACAAGACTTGTGCTCCTCGGCCAACCAGCTCATTTGTCATTTTCTGGTGTTCCTGTGCATACCTGCTTTTTTACAATGTCCCCAATTATTGATTTTAGCAAACCAAATACCCTTGATATCCCTCTGATAGATGTTTGCTTTTATTCAGCCTCATTATTATCTTCCTTACTTGCATGGTCACCTATTTACTCTTCATACTGACAGACAACTCCACCTCAATCCAAATGGCAACTCTCAACTCTCAGTCAACTCTGAGCCACTTGTGAGCTCTTTTGTGCAGAACTAATGTTAAAAACAACACACAGCTGCCCAAGAAATATTTAGTAGCCAAGTGTCCAATTACATTTGAACTCATCATCCTAAATTTTGGACACTATATGTCAAAAGGGCTATATCTCACACAGAGTTTTTTAAGCATTGACTGCACAAATTAAAGCTGAGATTTGGCACTTAAATGTAGTATCCATTATTTTATTTCAAACTCAGTGTGTTGAAGCACAGAGCCTGAAGAACAAAGCTGTAGCTGTCAGAATAGTTACTCTATATCGCAATATGGCAAATGTCTGCTGAATCACATATTAAATAATTAAACTGATGTTCAGTGCAATTTTACTCTTTTGCAAAAGTCTTCACATATGTAAAAATGAAATCAAATGAAATCAATAGTTTGGACAACAGAGTTTTGTAAAACAATAAAGTGTTTTGATCATATCGCCATGATACGATACGTCCAACCTTAACTTAACTTCCCAAAACAATTAAACTTTATATAGATGTAACTGAATGTAAGGTAAACCACATTGATGAAAACAAAATAATTTTATTTTTTCTTTTCAAAATGTACATACCATTATCTTTCAAACTGCCATACAGTGTGTAATATAAACAATAAAACATCCTGACAAGTTACAAGACAGAAAATATTAAACTGAGATCATATTAACAACATAAACAAATATATATGTATATCAACACCAATGTGAAACTGAAGAGGTAAAAGGAATGATTTGTCTGGCAAAATATACTGTGAAAGTACAAAAATATTTTCTACAGTGTTTAAAAAACTAACTTAAAGGAACACTGAGTGAGAACGCTTCAGCTCGTCCTGGAGACTTTTTCACCTCCACAGAATCAACTGGATGAAAAGAACGAGGCCGGCTGGACCAAACGCTCAGCTCCAAAGAAAAACGTGATTTCAAAACTTAGGAATTACTGTATGTAAGTCACCCACATATTCATCCGTGCACGCTGTTTTGTTTACATGTATGACTGACTACCACCGCAGTTGGACTGTAAGGAAACTAAAAAGCCATGATGTTGCTACAGACGGCTACTTCCTGTGTTTACTTTTGTTATCAGACATTTATAACAACAATCTGAGCCTGTCAGTGCCAAAAACAAACACTTTTAGTGGACGTACATTGACGGGCACAGTTGCCCCCAAGGATTACATTGCAACCCGTTTCGTGGTTGCTGGCTGAATACTGGACCAGTTCCAAAAATTTTTGTCCCCATTAGTCACTTAGACCCAAAAGGGAAAATAGGGTCCAAGTTGAAAAATACCAGAATTTCCCTTTAATGTCTGTAAACTGTTGAAACAAGTGTTCTTGATTAGTACTGTGAAGAGTAAATTTATGATTTCATACAGGATGACCGGGTTCATTGTGAGCAAACTGGACATTAATATTTTTCAGCGAAATTAAGGAATTGAATTGAATAACTTAAACATTGAATCCTTAATTTAATTTCTCTGAATGAAAAAAAAAATACTGCTCTGACCTTTGGGACCCCAAGTCACAAGATGTCACAAGTAAAAATAAAAAATCAACAAGCTTAAAAAAAAAGTAGATTCAAAGTCATTACACACAGCCTGGTCCTGTGTGTAATCCTGATCCATTTACTGGCTGCATATTTCTCATCTTAGAAACACAACCTGCTCCAGTCTGTAAGTTCACCTCTGGACTGACTGTGTTCAGGCCTCAGCTGTCCCCTCCTTCACTTTCCTCCACTAGACATAGTCGGACTTGGGGTGGCTGGTGGAAATGAGGTGGTTGGAGCTTATGGACTCAGATGACGATGACCGCGAGCATCTCCGACAGCTCAGGAAAGCACCGCCGGCCACAGTGAGGAGGCCACCAGCCCAGCTGACAAACACTGCCTTCCCAAACTCAAAGCTGCCAAGAAAAAAACACATTTAGGTGCACGTGTGTACACAAGATCTGGCAAGTTATAAAGCCACGTACTTCAATTTAATTTACAATGTAAGATAGATCTGAGTGTGTGTTTGCTGTACCTTTGCAGGCGATGGGATTCATTGAAGTTCTTAACAATCATTTTGACATAGATGGAGGTTATGATGAGAGTCAATAAACCTAAACAAAGAAAACACTGTTGTTCATTACAGTATTATCAATTTAAATTCTGCCAATCTTTCCAAGACTTTACTTCTATATGATTTCTTTGACAATAATTGTGGTAACCAGATGTTAAAGTGAGCTTTAAAAAATGATTGTCTTATTTCTTTATTGTTTTGGTGATGATTGATTTAATCTTTGTAATTATCCTTAAAGGACAAGTGTGTAGGATTTAGTGGCATCTAGTGGTGAGGTTGCAAATTGCAACCAACTGGTAACCCCTCCCCTTCCAAGCATGTAGGAGAACCTACTGTGGCCGCGAAACTCGCAAAAACTGTGAAAGGCCCTCTCTAGAGCCAGTGTTTGGTTTGTCTGTTCTGGGCTACTGTAGAAACATGGCGGTGTAACATGGCGGCCTCCGTGGAAGAGGACCTGCTCCTTCTGTAGATAAAAAGGGCTCATTCTAAGGTAATGACAAGATAATGTTTCTTATTTTCAGGTGATTACATACTAATTAAAACATACTTATGAATATTATATTCCATTTCTGCCAAGTCCGTTCCACTAGATGCCACTAAATTCGACACACTGCACCTTTAAAGGTATCCTACTATTGAAGGATAAACAAAGAGTGAGTGAACTACCATTGCTGATTTGCTGATTTGCTGACTTTTCTGACTGAATGTGTGAGGTTTGATTTATGAAATGGATGAGACAGTGTCTTTACACTGACCTTTATAATGACCTATAGTAGGAGCTTAATTTCTCCTCTATCAATGGGAACGTTTAACTTTGTATTTTGACGTATCGTATCTGTGAGAGTCTGGTTCTGCTGCCACTGAACACACCTGAAATGATGAACATGATTCCTCCGATCATAGCTGTTGTAGATTTGCTCTCGGACTTGCCGTCCATGAAGCGGGTACACTTCATCCCCACGGTGGAGACCATCAGCGCCAGAGCAGAGAGGAAGATGCTGAGCAGCATCACCGCCCTGGCAGCCTGGACCTCAGCTAGGACAGGACAGGAACAAGAATTTTGGTTAGTTAACTCCTCATTGATACAGTCTGTGATTGCTGGACATGATCTCTGCTTAAGTATGTAAGATATTCTGTCCTCCTCCTTCACTCTTTGTCTCTTTTATCTTGCAGGCTACACCTCTGAGAACTTTGTCAACAGCACAAAATAATATAAAATAAAGGTGAAACAAAAATATGATTCTAGATAATACACATGGAGAAGATTGGCAGTACCTAAAACCACAAGAATAAAAAAAGATAATAAAAAAACCACAAGAATAAAAAAGATAATAAAATAATATAATAATAATATAATATAATAATAAAAAGTCCCTAAGTGTTAGACTGATGCTATGAAGTCAGAAGAGGTCAATCCACAGAGGTTTACTATACAATCATAGTAACCTATTGTGAGTAGAAGGTATCTCAACAAGCAGCGACTGGTTTCTAGAGGAGATTCAGATGCTGTAAAACTTACTCGGCAGTTTCAGGAGGGACTCGTGAAACTCGCAGGTGGTTCTCTCGTTGCCGCTGCAGCTCATCCATAAACCCTCGTAGATTCTGTGCGCCTTACCCTGCGACTGCTTCTTCCATTCAACCATGAAAGTAGCGGCGACAGTGGCAGCAAGACCGACCAGTGAGAGGAGGAAACCGAGGAGCTGCAGTCCCGAGCTGGCCATTGTATCCAGTTATGCGGAGTGGACGCGTTAAACGAATAAAAAAAGAGTCAGAGAACTTGGCTAAAAATGGCCAAAAATGAAAAAAAAAAAAAAAGAAGAGTGATTAGGCGTCTTTATAGTCAGTTGTTCCTGATGTGAAGTGATCTTCCTCCAAGTGTCTTCTCGCAGTGGCTCAGACCGTTATACTCGCTCTGCGCTGCAGCCTCTTTTTAAAGTCTGTGGCGCGTGACGCATGTGAGGTGATGGGAAGAGTTCTCTGTAAGCGATTCATAAATGACGGTAAATACAAGCTACTCTAAAGAAAAGTAAGTCATAACATCAGCAAGTTGTGCGAACTTATCCCAGGTTGGTTATGTAAGACTTACACTACAATTAAATGTAACAACACAGTAAACGACCTCATCTTATAATTTAATTAACACCTCTCTGACAGAGTCTAAATAAAACATTACCAATTTCTCAAAAATAATGTTTTAGCAACCAGAGTAGATCAAGTGATACACCATCACATGCATGTAAACAATTTTATAACTATTTTGATAATGGCTTATCAGTCATTTTTCAAGCAAAATTGACAAGTTGATGATTCCAGCATGTCGAATTTTAACATTTGCTGTTTTTTTTTTTCAATATATGGCGTTTAATTGAATATCTTAACGTTTTAGACAAAACAAGCACACTGAAGACATCACTGTGGCCTCTGAGAAACTGTCCATTGGCTCCTTTTCTCCATCATGGGCCCTAACCACATGGGTTTAGCATGGATTACAATGCTAATGTACAAATTACAGTAAGAGATTAAGGCAAACTTTTCATCAAATGATCATTGTTTGCAACACAAACTATACTGACCCCATTAGTTTTTATTACCACATACATCTACAGCCTATATATGGAGCTGAAATCACTAACTAACAAGTTATCTCTCACTAACCCGTGCAGGGCCCACATAGACATGTTGGCTGGGAATAGTAAAAAAATATTTGTAATTTGGTTTTATTTACGTTTTACATTTAAACCAAATAAGCTTTACATATTATATTTGATGTTTGTTATTATGGGCACTTTAATGTAGAATGCTTATCTAAATGGTTCCTGCACACGTCCAGAGACCTCCATTGTTCTCCACTAAAAACAGTTACAGGACCAGTGGTTTTGCTCGTTGCAGTCTATTTAGCGCACTACAAATGACATGCACTGGATTTAATAATATTATTACAACATTTACATTATCAACACTAGTGTGATACACAGTCATTACTAAAACAGTTCAGTTCAGAAGCTCAGATCTTTATTGTCCCACAAGAGGAAATTATGTCCTGAAAGCATGAACCCAATAAAAACATACCAGTAATTATCAATGTGACTTTGTAGTGAATGTGGAGAAAATCACAAGGGACCATTAATATGAGGCTTTAATCATCACTGTTTATTCCTACACTGCAAAAATATTAATTTATCCACTTGTTAAACTCCTTTGACATTAAATTTGTAGTTTCCTTGTGTCACTTTTCAACTGATTGACATACTCAACAAAAAACATTCATTTCAAGCCTGCGTGTGTACAGTATTTTATGTTCAATCATCGCTGTGTAAACGACAACAGAGAAAACAAGAAACAATTTTGCAAAAACGTCAGTAAGAGAGGAGGTCTTTAACCTAAATAAGTGAAGGTTAATGTGCTCAATTGTCATTCTTTCCTCAGCAATTTACAGGAGCAAGCTTGTGTTTATGTGGACAAACTTTGTCTTCATTTTTTCCACACAATTACCAAATTATTTGACCATATTTGGTGAAGGGGATGCCAGTTTGTAAACACTCTGAATTTGTCTGTCAGATCAGTGTCCACCCTTTCCTGTAATAAGCCCTAATCAAAACATTTTGTGATAATTTAAGTCACAGCTCCCATTTGAGTTTGCCTAAAGCAGCTTTTGTATCCTTCCAACCCGTTCTCCTTTATATGCATTTTGTTTTTTATCACTCTCTTTGTATAACATCACTTTAAAGGTCTGTCTGGGTCAAACGTTATTCCCAAGGAATTCCTGCTATATGTTTGCAGGTTGCAGGGAGTAGCAGATACACAATGACAATACCAGGAAAAGTATGCTATTCTCCCTGTGATTCAGATCTCAGACTTTCTCTTATGCTCAGTGCCAGGGGAATGTGTAGGTGAACGTGAAGGGAAAAATGATATCATCTCTCATCCTGGCAATTTACTTTCCTGCACGAACAATATGGTGTTTGTGAATTAACACAGATTGTGTTAAATACAATAACTCCCGTTCCATGTAATGAGTGATTCACATCCCAAGAGGATGAGAATAATATGAGAGTAGTAGTAGGAGGAGGGTAAGAGTAGTATGAAAATGATGGTAAAATGATTTGTGATCAGTGTGAGTAACAGGCACTGGTATGTGCTGTGTGTCCACATATCTGTTCATGAAAGCAAGAAAAATGAAGTCAATTTATCATCACTTTACAGTAAGGAGTGAAATGTTTTAATGTTTCAAATGAAGGACATACATATGTTTGTAAGCAACAACCATTACTGTTCAATCGACATTCAACTGTCAACTGTCTAGGTTTGACAGGCATCTTTTTTTGTTTTTCTGTGATCAGTATATACTAGCTGTACTACATTTTCCATGTGTGTTTGTACATTAATTCTATATCCTTTACCTCCGTGAAGGATATATGTTTTTTTGTTGTTGAAACTATGATTTCGCCACATAGATCTTCTTGTATCTTGTGTTGAATATTGCTAATATCCTGATCTGTTGATGTTGTTAAAAACCTGATCTAATTCATGCAGTTGTGATTGGAAAATCTTTAGAGGCAGCTGCGTGAGACCAGTTTTTAGAGGAATCAAATAATTGAAACAGAGTCATACCATTTAAGGACATCTGTGTAAGGTTTATATATTGCATGAACATTATTTTGAATCATCATTACAGACACTGCTGTGTCAATCATCCTGAACCATCATGTGATGGGCATTAATATAGTTTAAAATGTGAAACCAGGATTAAAGTAGGCCTTCATACTTTCCTTTAAGCGCCCTGTAATGCACTTCCCATAATTCTCAAAATAGAAACAACGTGTTATCAAAAGGGGAAGGGGTCACAGAGTGTGTGGATGAACAAATAAGTCTGTAACAGTAAACGGTTTTCGTGGCATATTTCAAAACAGGGGAGGGGTCACTGTGTGTGACATCAGATTGTGGGACGGTTGTCCAGCATGACTATGACTCTGATGTCTGATCAGCAAATACACCCACTCCCCTGTAGAGTCATATAGAGTCTACATCTATTGGCCTGAGATGAAGACATTTGGGAAAAACATTCAATATGACACCTTCACACACCTCCAATAGTAACTAAGTGTCACAATCCACTTCTAGTCTAATACTCAGAATTTAATTAAACACATTAAATGTTTTACATTATAGAAATATTACTTCAGAGACCCTGGATAATGGCAAACCAATCAACATCAAACATGTTAGTGGTATGATACATGTCTAATAATAAAGACATTTTAACACATGTTAAGCCCAAAGTACTCCAGTATGGTAGTTAGCACACCAAACCCGTATTGATTCTGGTTCATCTGTTGGTAATTGTACTAAGAATCTCAGCCAAGCTAGAGGCTCTGAGAGGATCTAATTCTCATTGTGAAGAAAACCAAACTGTTAGATTGATGTGCATGAGCATTTGACAGAAATTTTTGTTTATTTATTTTTATTTATTTAATTTTTATTCAGTCAGACAGTCTCATTGAGATTAAGATCCCTTTCCAAGAGAGACCTGAGAACAGGAAACATTCATAAGATAAGAACACAATCAGCAGACACAAACAACACAGCTACACAATAAACAAGATATGAATAAAACAGTTACAAGAATCATACAAAACCATCAGATAATAAAGCTTCAAAATCTTCAAAAGAGGAATGTAAGACTCAAGTTTGAGGGCAGTTTGCAGTTTCTTCCATTTAAAAGGTGCATTGTACCTGAAACCACTTCTGCTAACATTAGTGCAAAATGAGGGATACCTGAGGTTAAGTAGGTACTGGATTGTGTACTATAGTTACTAGATTTAAATGAGAGAAGAGATGTGAGGTAGTTTGGAAGCTTTATAGATGAATAACATGAGATGTTTTTTTCTTCTTGTTTATAAGGAAGTCCAGCTGACCTTGCTCTGACACAGAGAACAATGAGGAGTATGAAATTTGTCATTTGTGATAAAGCGTAATGCACTATGATACACAGGGTTTAACTGCTGAAGTGTGTTGATTGGACAGGATGACAACAGAGAATATCTCCATAGTCAAGGACGGACATGAGAGTTGACTGCACAATAGTCTTATGGCTGGAAGAAGACAGACAAGAAGCCAAGTTTGATTTTTATTTTCTGAGTCAAATGTTGAATATGAATCTTGAATGAAATTCCCACATATGTGTATGAATCAGCAAGAGTAATATGGGTGTCATTTAAAGTTTTAATGGCAGTCAGAGTCACTGGTGGAGGTGGAGAACACCGTGTACTTGGTCTTTTCTGAATTTAAAACTAGTCTGTGTTTAAGGAGTGATAACTGGAATGCATCAAAGGCAGACTGAAGACGAGTCAGGTGTTATTTATGTATAATGTAAACAGCAATGGACCAAGGATAGACCCGTGTGGCGCCCCATTTCTGACCTGATGATGGCACTAGATGAAAGTTAAGGGGTCACCAAAGATCACTAAAACTATGAATGTCTGGACCAAGTGGCACAGTCATCCTACCAATAGTTGTTGAAACAAAGTAGTTTGATGTCAACCTATGGTGGCGCTAGAGGAAAAGTCAGGATCACCAAAGAAATTCAGACTCATCCTCAGGGGACCATGAATGTCTATACAAACCGATCGCTATTCCTCAAGCTACTTTGCTAGCATCGCTAAAAATGAACAAATTAATTTTAGATTGCATTAAATGCAACTTGAGCCCACAAAAGTGTCAGTGGGTTAAACCATGGAAATGCATTCAAAACAAGAAATACAGCCATTAATCTGAATTTGAAGGATATTGTGTTCAGTATTTTTACAGAGAGGAACTTCTTTTATAATCTGGACAACATTTGACCTCTCAGATGGATAGAAAGACCTATGTAAAGGTATTGGTAAACACATACTATTGCACTTGAAATAATAAAGGAAAATGAACTCATTGACACTGAGGACAAATGACAAAGCCTGTCACACACATAATGACATTGACCCTCCAAACAAAGAAGGAGGCAGTAAAATCCGGACTTTATCAAAAATCAGCAGGCTGAAATTGTTTCCTCTCACATAAATGTCTGGGCGTTTATGTGGATTTGAAACATTAAATGGCCAGAAAGTGTAAAAGTTCTGTCTAGAAAGGCACAGTCCAAGTTATTTTTCTCAGGAAACTGAAATCCTCTGAGGTCAGTAAATTCTTGTTTTCTATTAAAGTTTTGTGGCTTTTGCATTGTTTTAGGCTGTTGAAGAGACAGCCTTCCTTTCAATAAAAGAGAGCAGGATTACAAAGCTTCACATGGTTCACAGACATTTTTGTCTTTTGCACGGTGAGACTTTAACTGACAGACTGACAACTTTTGTATTTTGTTCCTTGCATGTGATTCTCTGTGACCTGTGTAATTCATTGTTTATACACAGGTTACCAAACCAGTTTTCCCTCTAAAGTAATCTACCTACCACACAGTGAGACATCATGGCCTTGACAACCCTCAGAGCATGAGTTTTTACACATCAACTGGCAGCTTTCAGCCACATGTGACGGGCCGCTGTGAAACAATCACATGAAAAACTGTTTATAGTAAACTGATTTCATTATTTCCTGCAGAATCAGTGGCAGATTTAATGATTTGGAGGCTCTAGGCAAACTCAGGTGCACCTCTGCCGCACCTTGTTGTCAGCCTTTCTCTTGGCAGTACTAGAAGAAGTATTCACATTTATTAATTAAGTAAAAGTGTTACAGTAATGTAATACAGTGTAATACACTGTGAAAATACTTTGTTAAAAGTGAAAGTCCTGCATTCAAAATTCTACTTTGATAAAAGTACAGAAGTATTATCAACAAAATGTACAACATTTCCTTTCAGTCTCCCCAAGGTTGAGCTCATTTTTATTACTTTATATTCTGCCAGATAGTTTCATCTATAATAATGCATCATGTTTTCTGTTGATCACATATTTTTAGTGTAAAATCTGAATCTGCAAAGTATCAAGTAACCTTTCAGATAAATGTAGTAGAATAACAAGTATAATGTTTCCCTCTGGAATGAAAGGGTTTGAATCCCTCCACTACGAGTAGATATAAATATACAGTTGCATTAAATGTAAATATTTAAATAATAATAAAGTATATAAATAAAGTACATGTACCTCATAACTATAATTAATCATAACACTTGAGTGAATGTACTTTCCATCACTGGTATTTAGGAGGTTGCTGATTGTCATGAACACAACCATTTACCTGTTTTTTCCTGTGCTTCTTTGACATGAAATGTACTGTACTGTAACTAAATTATTCAAGTAAGGTACTTTACATGAATATATAACATCACTTATTATTTTTACTCCACCACATTTACACTTTAAGATTTTAGATACAAAATATATCAAAATATGACATGTTATTACAGATCAAACTACCCAATAGCATATAAGGCAGTCAAATTAAAATGCTGCTTACATTTTAATGCATCTATTATTATTATTATTATTATTATTATTATTATTATTATTATTATTATTATTATTATTATTATTATTATTAACAATAATAATAATAATAATAATAATAATAATATCTGCAGGACTTTGGCTTGTAATATTCTATATGTCAGTATTGCTACTTTAAAGATCTGAATACTTCTTCCACCACTGTTTTTCCTCGCTCTCTCTTCCGAAAGCAGTTTATGTCTCTCAGTTGTTTCCTCTCCCTTGAATGCAGTTTTGTTCTCTTATATAACCATTATCATTGTCTGTTTTCATGAAGGGAAAAGGTGGTTGGAAGGAAAACGGTAATTGTGAGGTAACAAGCACAGTGGAAACACAAAATGCCAAGAGAATGATATGGACAGAATATGATACATTACATTTAATCAAGGACATTCTTATGAAGTGTATTTTAGGCTTGAGTTTCTTGAGCACCTTTCCATCTGTCTAACCTACAGTAAACAGAGTATCAACATAATTCACTGTTGTAACTGTTTTTCCTGTCACAGGGGATAAGGATGGAGGCCTTGTGTCCCGTCACTATATCAGACTTCTCAAGATTTTTGCAGAATGACTTCCTGCAAATGCTGCCTAATATGCTCCATCATCACACAAAAGGAGGAAGCCAACATCAGGGAGGAGCTACAGTACAGTGATAATCTCAGTTCTGGGAAAAAGCAGCGAGCCACTGGAGTTAATTACACCAAAAATATTTATTTAGTTGAGTCACTGAGTAGTGAAAAGGGAATCGAAAGTGGGTTAAGGTTATATGCCTTTCATGATGTGTCTGGGGAGTGTTACAAAGTTTCACAGCCCTCACATTGCACAAAAATAAACAACAGGTCTCAAATAGGACTGTGAAGAGGACCACACCTACTAATACTACAACATTATGAGTCAGTCAACAAGCTTCACTAATGCTGACCACCCTACACAAGCCCAACCCTCACACATTAAACACCATGCAGAGATTGACCTCACACCGGAAAATATGTGAGGAAGATGCCATCTACTGGACACTCTGAGCAAGACACTCGCAAAGAGAAGGTGTCAGTGACGACACACAGACACCTGATCCTGACTTCAGTGTACAGCTGCAACGATAAGTTGATTAATCTATTAGTCAATCAACAGAAAATTAATCACCAACTATTTTGATAATAGATTAATCATTTTGAGTCATTTCTTAAGAGAAAGTTTCTAAAATTCTCTTGTTCCAGCTTCTTAAATGTGAATATTTTCTTCTTTTTTTTTTAGTCTTCTATGACAGTAAACTGAATATCTTTGGGTCGAGACAAAAAAAGACATTTCAGCCCTACTTCAGTGTCAGTCTGGATCCAAGTTATTTCATTACCAGCTGCATTACTACTTTACTTTTCACATTAGGTTGAAGATATATATTCATCTGCAGTTCTGAAAGGAAATCACTGGTCTAGCCTCTAGATATAATCACAGGTCAGGTAGTTTCATTATCAGTGCTTCAGATTCCTCATTAACAACATGCTAAATTGAATTGTACAGACACAAGGTGTTACTCAAGGTGTAACCATCAAATATACAGGTGTAGGCCTGCTAGAAACTCTTTCTCACATAAGACAAGTTTCACTTCACAAGTTTCACTTGTCTTATGTGTAATTAATAACATTAATGACGGCTGCATTCCATTCAGCTGTTTCCAAGCCAGGGCCCTGATACTATACTATACCACCACAGCTTTCCGACAACTAAATGTAACAAACATCATCAGTTTTATCAGATGCACCTGTCACAATGCCTGCTGTGAGAAACATCTAAAAGAGCGGTTTGTAGGCATACAACAAGTTTTTGTGTTTTTGACATTCTATAAGACTTCATTCACTCAGGGCAGTTATTTATAAAATTTGTTACAGGGAATAACACATTTTAAAATACCGGAGGTAGGAAAGGTAGAAAAATCTTAGTGAATTTTAGGGCAGAAAAAAATAATGTCAAGTATTTGGAAAGCACCAAATAACATGATAAATTCTCACAGACAGTCGCATCTTCCATTAAAGTCAATTAAACATGTAAAATCAAAGATGGCGCAGGTTTCCTCTTCTGCCCCACAAAGAGGCTTTGGTCCTGCTTGAAACAAAGAATATTAATATGGAGGTTATCAGAAGCATCTCTTTATGCAGTGGCATTATTACATTACAAGATTTGGCAATGTCCCTCATCTGGCTCTGTCGTGATCGTACAGCAGAAATTAACCACGTCTTCAAAAGATTACAGCATGAGTGCTTTCCCATTGCCTCCTAAATGCAAGAAAGTCTGCTCCCTTGTCACTTCTTGTAGTAAAAGCACAGATGTTGCTAATAACATTAATGATGGCTCCTTTTGATTCAGGTGTCCCAGTAAGTCATGACAGTGTGAAAGTGACCCAGTATGCATGATACAAGGACCCTGAAACTGAAGCAGCTAAATGGAATTCAGCCACCATTAAATATATAATTTACACCTGTGTTATTTCTACTGTGTTATGTCAAAATGTCTTCCACAAAAAAGGCTTCATACCAGCATACCACAATAAACTGTCCCTAAAGTTAGACATCTTTACTGTGATTACAATTAAACAGTAAAACATTAAAACTCAGTATATCATTACTCTATTAATGGCTGAGAAATACATTTGTTATTATTGTGTGTATTAGGTTTTTGTGGCCTCTTGCTTTAAACTGCAACTGTCCCAGTGGATCAATATTCTAAAATAAATTCCGAGTAATCAGTCCCTTTTGTGCAAGCTTAAACAAAGCACAGGAAAGGACTGCCTTAGCATGCATATGAGGGTGACTCCCTGCACAGATGGGCCAAGGTGCTGCTCCAAACCAGTCCGATGTCATTCCTGCATCAGGCACAGCACAGAGCGCCTCGGGCCAAACGGCCTGCTTAATTTATACACCCTATGATGAGAATGTTTGCTTTTGTCCACATGCCAGGTTTTGAGAGCCGTCACCTTCTGCAGCTTCACTCCAACCCTTAAAAATGTCACACACCTCTTTAGGGCTGAGGGAAAGAGTCATTCCTAACTTGATTAGGCCCATATAAAACAGATTAGAATATCCTTGTGTATGCAACCACAAATTTGAACAAAATAGAGTTGTGTGCCTAGCACATGAGGCCTATTGGAGACTTTTTATCAAGTTTCTCCACCTCTGTAAAGATTTGAGTTTGGGGACTTTATATCATGGTTCAAAGTGCTTATTAGTGATTTTGGAGAGGACACTGGCTTAGGTGTGGCCCCAGAAGCAACTCTGCTGATCCAGTCCTGTCAGTGTAGGATTAATACATGACATATAAAGACAGTATTAGTGCATAAAGTGCTCAGATAAAAAAAATGGAAATGTGGTGTTTAAATAACTTGTAGGCCTGTCTTTGGCATAATGAAGCCACAGGAAGTAAGTCGTAGTAGTATCAGATAGCATACTCTTTGATTTTCTCCATTTCAGTTTCACATTTTAATCTGATTGTGGCTGTAATGATTCCTTTCCTCTAAAAAAAAAAAGAAAAAAGAGCAGCGTCTTTTCTCTGTTGAGGGCTGGATCAGTTTAGCTTCTGACAAAATAGTTCTCTGACTACCTCCACCGGTTTTTCCTGAAGATGTGCCCCAGGCTGTATCAGGTCGAGAGAGAGAAAAAAAAACACACTCAGTGTTTCCGATTAAAGATGATTGGTGCTTTTTCTGTTACAGACTAATATAACAAAATCTGGAGAGAGCACAGGTTGTTTTTTTGTAATTTTCTCTCGTTTGATTTACATTTACACAACAAATATAAGCCTTTGAAAGACTGAAACTTATGGAGAGAAGATGACTGGCAGTCTCTCTCCCTCTCTCTCTCTTTCTCTCATGAGTGGGTGTGTCTTCATGTCTCAACACGGTGTGCTCCAGTTGATAGACAGCTGCACTCACCTTTTTACCTGCTAGGTGAAACACGGAAAAACATTCAGTCCTGAGAGTTGATTTTAACGCTGACCCAATACAGCAACTTGTTCATCATACTCAAGCCGCTTGAACTATTTGATGACACAGGTGAGTTACCTTTAAATACATATTGATCTGTTTTCTCTCTGTGTTTCCTCGCTAGTTATGATGCTTGTCACCATGTTCTTTTCAGTTTTCAGTGCCTGCTCAGCAAACACCTGTTGTGGCTGGCCTGTGACTGTCTGCTGCAACAGTTGTGGCACACAGTACTGAACTTAATTAATCAGCTAACATGTCAAACGAGTTTGAGCCTGAACATAATTAAATATTTGCTTGCGGTTGTGAGCTTCTGTATTATTTGTATTTTGTGTTTCAGCAAGTAGCTATAAGAAGAGCTCGATCAATGATGTGCCACTGACACATATTTCCACCCTCACATTAACTGTAACTCTGTTTCTTCTTCACAGGATTATCTCACAGCAGTTCTGTTACCCGCACAGCTGGAAACTTTGCCTGGGAATTTCTGTGCTCAAAAATTTCAGTCATTGTTTCTGGTCGTGTGTGTAATGTGCATCCAAGCCCAAACAGGAATTTGCACGACCAAGTTTCGGATGGACTTTTGTTGGGCAGCTCTTCAAAGATTGGCTGAACATTTCCAGCTGTGATGCAAAATTGAATTCTGCTACTAAAAATGTGACATATTCATGTAGTTAAAACATTATTTCCGTATCCAGATGGATGGGAACACTTCTGAGCTCAGATGACCTGGATTGGAAAGCATATCTTAAATCTGCATAATCGCAGAATTACTCACAGCATTGGAAATGACAAACAACCAGCCAAACTGCAGTTAGATTTAATCAACCTATCAGTGTTTCAAATATCTAAGCAGGTCTCATCTGAAGAGCATTTTAGCTTTCACCAGACACTAAAGCCACTTTGAGGAAAGCTGATATTCTGTCTAATGTGGAAACTTTTTAATCTCCCAGCAGCAGCAACCACAGCAGCCACTTTTCTGGTTATGGAGGTGAAGCTTCCAGTAGTTTGGTTGTGACATATCCCAACTGAGGGCATGGCAGTGGTGTTACCACATGCAGACGAACCATCAGTATGTCAGGTATGTTGGTGAACCAGCTCCACGCAGCTCAGGTGTTGGGTGTAACTCTGTATTTTCCTTGACTGCTGCATGATTTATTAAAAATGCCAACAATAAAAGATTCAAAGACTACCCGCCATTGTGTTTCTTATGCACACAAGGAAACTGTTGCACAATGAACAGACTAAGCTTATGATTGAGTTATAGATATGAGTAAAAACATAAAGAATTAGTCCAGTATGAAAGTATTTGTGTGTTTTTAAAAATAAAAACCCATCTAAAATGTTGCAAATCATCTTAATGTATTTAATTTTATGACATGTACCAGTTTAAATAAATATGAAAAATAAATGCTTGTACTACTGTTTCTATAGGACACATAGTAGCCAGTGCCGTCATTTTTAGCAAAGTTTTCTTGTCAATCAATGGTCTTTCCTCTTGGATAGTTAATATTTGTATACACAAACAGCTGGAGGCCTGCGCATAGTTCAAACTGGTTTCCCTTTCATTTGGTTTTGCTGAGGGACAGCAGGATGATTGTGTGTGAATTACGTGCAACAATACTGGTAACAAGGCGAGTGACACATTACTCAAGACAAATGTGACACACACCAGGGTTCCAGCTAACACCACAATTTAAAATGCAAATGTATTTTGTCACTTTTGCAATGCAGATTTTCTCCACCCAGGTTTCAACAGAGCTGAAGATGAGACGTCTTTTCCTGGATGCTGTGGGCAGTTTTTGTCGATCTGTGGAAGCTTAAAACCTGTACTACAGGTAGACGATGTGTCACCTTTGTGGTTAGGTGACATTCTGGCAATGAGGGTAAAGTGTGATAAAAAAAAAAAACCCAATTGCTTAAGGAACCCCACAGGCATTTTTCTCAAGGGCATTTGAGGTCTGAACCTGTGTGTTGTAATGGTTTGATGGTACTCCAAAGCAATGAGTAGCATCAAGTGTTTCAGTGGCCTAACTGCAGCTTCATGAATGAGTCATGAACACCAGAAATGCTGATACAGTTTATTACATTTTGAGATGCAATAGGTAAAAGCAACTTGTTAATTCATTTTACTTAAAAAAAATTCTGTTACAGCATGTTCCAACACAGATGTGTTGATTTACGATTGGTCGATTGCATACAAGCCCCGGATTAAAGAAAATTAAAACCGTAACACATGTTTGATGTAGACAACACACGACTCCAAAGTGATGCACAACATCCACAAATACACAATCAAAGACGCATCCTGATCAGATCCATTTTGTACATTTTTTTCCCCTCCAATTGTCGACATGTCCACATGGTGGTGCTCTTGTCAAAGAATAAATTAGGAGTCCTACATTGGTGGGTGTGGCAGCTCTGCTACAACCACAACAATTTTAAGCTTTTCCCTGAAAAAAAAATTCAACATATGGCACATATCCCGTTCTGTCACCAGCAACTAGCACATATTATAAATTCAATAACACCTGAATGTCTGTCATCAGCAATACAAACATACATCTCACACTTGGGTAAAGAAAACTACAATTTTTTTGTTTTTTGAAGGCTGATTTATGATTTCAGTATCATTTATTACAATGTGAGGACTTGGAAGTAGCACTGAAGTCAACCAGTTAACTCAAGGGCTTGAATGTGCTCCTAGATTTTCCACTGCACACTATCCTTATTCATTATGAGACGAAAATTACAAATTACGGAGCAGTAAAAACACTAAAATAGGTCCCTTTGAGCAGTAATATATATTTTATGTCAGTTTTCTCAATGAATTTCCCTCCATCCAGATGCACTTCTATTGTGGGAGTCTTTTCTTTTTCTGCAGGCAGGAAGTGAAGTCAGCCTTTGAGGTTGAGACAATGAGAGGAGGACTGGAAGTGACAGCGGGAAAGCCTAGGAAAATGAAAATTGAGGAAACAATCTGAGGAAAATATTGTATAAAAATAAAATATAAGGCTCCCTTTCTAAACGAAGATAACTAGGGGGAAACACAGTACAAGGGACTGGACAGAATCTTGTGTTTTCCACAATAGGGAACATGATTTGGTAGCACAAGTATAAAAAAAAAAAAAAAAAAAAAAAAAGATATTTACATTTAAATAAAACAAGAGCAAATATTCAATCGCACAATGTATGTGCCATTAGCACAAGCATGAATTCAGGATGGACACAAACAAGCAATGTACATGCATTTCATTTTGGTACTTTTATGGGCTTCGCACAAAATGGCTACCAGTTTTGGTTTATAAATGACAAGCTGATATGAAAACGTGTCAGAAATGTGATATATTGTACAGCAGTATATTAGCTAACACATATTTTACTCATTCAAAAAGAGATAATTATTGGCTTTTTGTGGCTTTAGCCCTTTGTGATAAAGAGGGAGCCAGATAATTTGATATAGAGCTGAAATGCATGTACACAGTTGGACACTTTCAGTAAGCATGCACATATAAACAGTGAGTCATACACAGAGTATCATCCTTCCTATTTCATGTTAAGAGCAATGGGGTTAAAAAGTGCCCCTTTCAAGCAAAAAAAACAACAAAAAACGCAGCCTACAGCCAGTTTAAAGGTCCATGGATCATCACAGGGTGGTAAACATGTCAAAGCCAAAATTACCAGCATCTTGATAAAGGCTCATGTTTATGTTTTGTGTGAATACAGCAACAGAGACGTACCCCTCCGGACTCATACGCCATGTGTGGCACATGTAAAGGGCCTGTGCAGCCTCGTTGAACAGCATGACGGGAGAAGAAAAACTGCAGCACGGGTGTAACAAAGCAGCTGCCATGTTGGTATCTAAGACACTGTAGCAGCCATGTTGAACCAAACAGGCACATCCCATGAAGAGAGAGTCATGAGGGATTTGAGATTGCATGGTTATATCCAGCAGAGGCCTTGAGCCCTTGTGATGGGACGAACATCAGCACATGATGACCACAGCGAGAGAGGAGCCGCGTCCTCTGTTTCAACAGCTTTGAAGAAGAATTGAGGGAGTTAATGTCACAAGGCTGCTCTTTTGGCTTGTCTTGATGTTGTGTCAGTTAAAAGAAATAATGGTGATTAATCACAATTTACAAAAAGAAAAAAAAAAAAAAAGAAAAAAGAAAAAGATGAGTGTGGTTCCAGCACTCACGCACAACTTCGGAGGGTATTTTTTAAAAAATCCCATT
Organism: Thunnus thynnus; assembly: GCF_963924715.1. Lineage (NCBI taxonomy): Eukaryota > Metazoa > Chordata > Actinopteri > Scombriformes > Scombridae > Thunnus > Thunnus thynnus. The sequence continues at coordinate 18,257,943 of NC_089524.1, read as the reverse complement.
GCCAACTCATTAGCTTGTCCCAAAGCTTTTGGTCAATAGAGTGTGAATGGTTGAAAACAAAAAGATAAATAAAAGAGGGGACACAGGAGGACTGACGGCATGTCTGGACACGGTTGAGAGCCTGAGTCACCGCTTGTAATAGGCACCTGGAAAAGATGGAAGAGACACAGAGATCCATCAAGAGTTTGATACATCAGTATTTGCATTTGTACTGCACTTTTCTTCTTTTCTATGTGGTTCTGCTGGCTGGTTTCTGCTTTTCATGCTTACTGCTCTTCTAGTTATGTGAAACAATGACAGTTTATGCTCAAAATAAATCGCTCCCCAGGGTGTCCACCATGAACCACAATGTCTCAGTTTCGAGTTCAGCCGGGGTACGTGGTTGCATGTCCTTGCCTATCTCTCTCTCTCATCATTTCCTGTCATCTCTCTACTGTCAACTCACTAATTATAAAAAGCAGAAGATATAATATATACAGATGACCTATGTGTGAATTTAAGCAGAGGTATGTACACGATCTTATCACATACATTATAGGAGGGGTTGTGTGAGCTGATCATTCTGTTTTAAGCTAAACTTAAACCTGCAGCTGGTATATTGACCAGGGAGCAGGGATGTGCAGAGAGCCCAGTATTTGTATTTGCATCTGTATTAGTTGAGGCAGCAAAATTATTTGTATTTGAATAAAAGAAAAAAAATCCTGCTCTTGTTTATATATTACACTTCTAGTTTTAGGATATTAAAGTGTTAAAGTAAGCATTCTTCAATAAACTGTTTTGAGAGGGAGAGTTCCCACACCGGGTTTCAAACCACAAACATCTGCACTGACCACTCAGCTGAACCTCCGCTCTGCCAGATAGAGATCTGCAGCTGTTTATACACCAATGATACAGGGGCAGAAAACAATGTAAGTCCCAACCTGCGCACTGTTATTTAATTTTTTTTTTTTTCCTTCTTGAAAACAAATCATTTTAAAAATATTTGTATGAAATAAATATTCGTAAAAACCCACTATTTGTGCTTTTCTGAAAACCGTATTTGGCTCCACCTCTACTAGGGAGGTGCCAGTATTACACTTGCATGCTATGGTTATTGTGGCCAAAAATGTCACACCATTAAACTTTTCTGAAATACTACCATTAGTGCTAAAACATAGTGAAATTACTTTACACCATGATCACCTTGGATCTAATCAAACTGCAAAAACTGAACAGAGAACTGTATATTGTTGTATTCTGCAAGTGTGCTAAACAACACTACACACAAAGCAAGCTGGCAGTTCAAAGTTTAAGATGGTTAATGGAAATTATTATAAATGCAGCTCACTTTCGCTTTCTCTTAGATTCTATGCATATTTTGATTTGTTTTGGGTGTTGCTAGCTGTGAAAGAACCAAAAAATGCTGCACACTGTTGAGCTGTTTTGTGTTAACGGTAGCCTCTGAAAACAGCAATAATCATAGTAATAGAAATGGTTGGCGGTAACCACAGTATAGAGTAAAAACAGCACACCGGCACATCTCTAACATGGAGATCATACCTTTGTAAGCAGCCTCAGGTCTGGTGGGAGCACGAGGGGGAATATGGTGGTCTGAGTGGCCGTAGCCGGCGTTCACATTCTCATAGTCATGTGTGCGAGGCTGAGGAGGCCTGAGACAGTAGAGGTGACAGACAGAGGGAAAAAAAAAAAGAAGAAAACAGAACGAAAAATAATGAAATGATTGAGTTTCTGCTTCTTGGCTGACTGGGAATATTTGGTGGAATTTTGTTTTATTTTGGTTTTTTTTTTTACCTGACAGGCTTGTTGTGGTTCCTCTGCCTCTGGTATTCATATTCATCTCGTGTTCGGGGCCGGACAACTTCCTCCGAATTCGGCTGTAAACCAATAAAATTATGGCTCATTAAATTACAGTTCTTATACCACAGTGGAAATATACTTTTATGGAAAGAAAAAAAAAAAGTTGTACCGTGCAAAAATAATTCCCCCCCAAAGCACGACTTTAAGAAATAAGTCAAATGAGTACGGTTATGGAAAAATTACCCTGTAGTCTCCCTCTGGCCGCCTCCTTTCCATTGCCATCCTCTCCATAGCCAACCTCTCCCTCTCTCGTTCCTTCTCTTTCTCCCGTTCTCGATTCTTCCTGTACTCCTTTTTCTCTTGTTCCATCAGCAGTCGAGCGATTTCCTGCCAGAGCGAGACATCAGACACATCCACAACCGCAGAGAGATCTCCATATCCTTCAAGGTGTGATGCGTGGGCGACACATTGACTGCATTTCAGGTCAAGGCACATTTCTATACTGCATTTCGACTGTCACCTTTACTTCTACTCAAGGATAAAAAGGTCTGAAAACACCTTGTTCATGGACACATTTTAAAAGAGACTTTAATAACTATAACACCACTTGCACAATAGTAGATTATTTCTTTTTACATAATCTTTGGCCAGAAAGAGGTAAGTTCAGACATGGTTTTATATATTCAGGGTTATATGACAATAAAGCAGATTCAATTGGCTGAGCATGGAAATGAAAGGATTTTAAAAAAAGAGGACAGACAGTATAAGAAAAGTTTCCAGACTCCATGCCCACTCACCTCATCCTGCGCCACTTGAGCTGCACGCACATGGCCCTTGCTCGCCTGAAACCAAAAGACAATTAAAAAGTCACATTTTTTCACGATGTGGAGCACATTGTTCCATTATATAACATAACATGGGAAATGACTGACTGTCTGGGACTGAGTGCTTTCGGTTTGTTTTTTTCCTCGGGTTTCTAGTCATTTACATCATAGATGGCTACATCAGATTGTGCTTTTTCAATGTTTCCTCCATATTATTTCCAAATATTAAAGTAGGCACAGAAGAGCTTTAGTTAAAGAAACTCTATGGTGCAATTCTGCTGTTTATTTAAGGATGCCAAAGTGAAAGTGGACACACGATATAAATCATCATTTAAACCAAAGGTGCTTACACATTTTCTTTTTCTTTTTTTGCCCAAAAGCCTCAATCCATAATTTAAAACCATTCAAAATTGAATTGTTTGATGAACTGATTTTGTACTTTTTATACTGGGACATAATTTTGATATCAGACTTATTATACACTGACTTTTTGGTATTGAATTTATTGTTGGCTTAATATCGGACTTTGTAAAACAGACATTCGAGCATAATACAGAAGCTGGAAGTTATTATGCAGCTCTTGCTCTTTGTGGCCTTCAGCAATACGGAAGTTTAAGTGCTTGAGGTCAGTCTTGGCCGTATTACCAGGTATTAATGTCTGCACTTATATAATACACAGTCACAAGTTTTGGCATCTCTCACCATAACTTGGCAGCGTAACAGAGTTGTGTTTTTTGGTTGTCTGATTATGTTTTAATCTTGCACCTGACTGTTCACCTTTTATAATGCTCAGATAAATAAAATAATTCCTGGTTTCCTTCTTCACCTTGACTTCCTCCTCCTGCATTCTCCTGGCTACCTCCATGTCCTTCAGCTCCTGCTCACGGAGATCCAGCTTCGTCAGCCCTTTGGTGGCCTCGTTGACTCCATACTCAGTTTCTGCTACTACTGCTCCACTCACTCTGTGCACAATTCGTCCTGCGGGTGTCACCACATTATATTAACAATAGATTATGGCTACAACTAATGGTAATTTTTCAAGTCTTTAAGATATCAGACAATTGTGAAAAATTACAACTGGAGTTCAAGACCACGTCTTCGAATTATTTTGTCCGATCAACAGTCCAAAACCAAAGAGAATCAATTTACAATTTACATGATATAACAAAAAAGATCAGCAAATCATCATTTGAGAGACTGGAGCCATAATTTCTTTTTGGCATTAAATGACAAAATAAATGAATAAAATAATCATTGAATAATTTTCTGTCAACTGATCGATTAATCTTTGAATCGTTTCAGCACTACGGTAGATACAACTGCAGCTGGATTTAAGCTATAAGGCAACATAAAGGGCTGCAGTGCTTGTCCACTGGTGTTTATCACTTTAATCTGTTTAATGCCTTTGACAGCTTTGAGATAAGGTAGGACAGTAGAATCACACCCAGCTCAGCAGCCCTGAAGCCCTTTATGAATGTGCAATTTTTTACGTCATCTATGGAGCTATTCTACTAGAAAATCACAGCAAACATTTCAGTGTCAGTGTAATCATTTCCTCACTCAATTCAATAACACAGCAGTCAACACAAAAATGAGCCACAGCAAAACCCCACAGCACAACAGAAACAAATCCAATCACTTCAAGCATCAAAATCGAAATCACATCAAGTCATCGGAAATTACTGTGAAATCGTCGTCGTCCTCATGAGAACAGAGAAAATTGAGCGTCTTCATTAGTGATTGCGATGTTAGATAAACCCACCACCTGAGATTGCCGAAAAAGCAGCTCCAGCACACCACACAAACGCCCCCGCAGAGCCCAGAGGGAGATCTCGGGGGGGGGGGGGGTACCTGTCTCTCCGTTGGGGTGAGTATGACTGCGTTCCCTGCCGGGACCCTCCCCCTGCTGAGGGTCCCAGAACTCCCTGGTGTCCCCTCTCCCTTCGTAGCTCCTGTGCTCGTAAAACACCTCTTCGGGACCGGAGTGGACACGCTGCCGGCCCCTGGCCCTCATCTCCCTCTCACCGTGATCCTCTTCCTCCTCCCAGGATGACCTGCCCTCCCTTGGCATACGCTCCGAGAAATCCTCATCCAGTCCTCTGTCCCTGCTCCTGGTTCTCACTCGTTCATCTTTCTGTCTCTGCCTGTCTCTCACTCTGTGTATGTCCCTGCTCTGTCCTCTATCTCTGGATCTTTCTCTGTCTTTTCTTCCTCCTCTCGCCCCCCTGAGGTCCTGCTCCCTGTCCCTCCTTTGGTCTTTTCCCAATTGCCTCTCCAATTCCAGGTCTCTGCCCCTGTCTCTGTCATGTTTCCTGTCCCTCTCTCTGACCCATGCCTTGTCTCTCTCTATGAGGATCTCTGGCTCAGGTGGTCTGGCTGGTCTCTCTTTCCTCCTTACCACTCTCTCTGTGTCGTCCCCCTGAAGGCCCCTGGCTCTGCCAGTCTCTGTGGGTTCATAATTTGGGTACCTGTCTCCATGTTTGCCTCTGGAGGGCAGCAGGTGTTCTGGGTATGGATCTGCATGCCTGCTCCGCCCTCCCTCTGCCACTAGGTAGTGCTCAGGGTATCTGGAGTGGCTGTGGGGCGCTGCTGGGTCCTGTTTGGGGTACCTGCTTCTTTTTGGCTCAACTGAGCTGTAATCTGGGGAGTAATCACGATGCGAGCTCGCTGGAGCATACACATCATATCGGCCTGGGGAACTAGAACTAGATTTGTGACGGGTATGTTTGTCCAAGTCGAGTGGCTTTCTTGCAGCTGAGATGAAGGAGAGAGGGCGGCAGGAGGGCGGCGTTGAGAATGACGATGGTTGATGAGAGCATGGAGATGTGAGAAATAACACACAGGAATGATATGAGCTGAGGTGGTTAGTAAGCACTGAGTTAGTCATAGCACCTGTGAGGAGAGTGATGGTGAACAGTGTTTCCCCTAGCATTTTTTTTCCAGCAGCAGTGCTGTTGTGCGCCCGCAGAGCCCACATTGCCAGGACCAGTATTTACGCACACCAGCAGTGAAATAACTTAGAAGTACTTTGGAATGTTTCCAGGTTTATTCATGTTCATTGAGCCATGTGTGATAATTTATGGGAACTTCTGGCACCAGAAGGATTCTGGAGGCCCAGATAGCTGTAGTTGTAATAAATGTCAACATAGATCAGGTTTGGGAAGAAAATTTGATGTTATTTGGCTAAAAACAATGCTTTTTCAAATCATTTTGGACCTTTCAGTATTTATCAAAAAAATAACCCCAAAAAACCCCACTGGTTAAAGTTTTTCACAGTACACTCAGACATTAGCAAGAAGTGAAGATAAACATGCTCACTGATGAAGTAAGCACTGTTTCCTGAAGAAATCCCAATTCCACAAAAGGATTACAAATTGATTTATATTTTAAATATAACTAAATATTGTTTCCAGAGCAGCAACAGTAATGTTTACAACAGCAATATTTGAATGGAAACAAAAATAACACGTCAATAAAAATAAATCATATTTCTGACATGAAAATACTGAGTGAAGTTTAGAAAGATGAAGAACACAGACATCAGTCGCTATAAGTCATTCACATCCCGACAGCAATCAATAAATCAAATGCTCTGACAATAAAAAGACAAAAATCTGATATCTTTGGCTGTTGCATGCCTGTAATAAGTCCATGTCTGTAATGGATGGCTGACTGGCCTGTCTACCTATACCTGCCTACAGGGTCTGAAATTAACATCCGCTTGGCACCAAATGTTGGCAGATTTTCTGTTTGGTGAGTAAATCTCAGAAGGCTATCCACCACACTGGCAGGTAAATGTTTGTACCACAATAGTCATGTATTATAATATCTGGCATAATGGCTCGGCGGAAATGACTCATGTTTGTCCCTATACAGTGTAGATAAGTGCAACGTGTTTTTTTAGGCACGTCTAAACAGTGTCGCAAAACTGTAGGAGTGCTCGAGACAAGTTTGACAATGTCTACACAGATGCATAGTATGAGCAGCATGTTTAGCAGAGCAGCAGCTCTGGGAGACTGTGACCAAAGCAGTTGAAAATATTGCTTTTCTTCATGTTTATGCTTTTTGAATCGGTGGTTTGATAAAATACAAATGGGCTTTTCACTCGCAAAAGTTTTACTGCACTTAAAAAGGTTCACTGTCTCCACCTCGGCCTCCGTGTGTGTGTTTGTGAGGAGGAGCTGAGCCCTGCCCTCGGTCAAACACCGACACAGGGAGCAGAGGAGAGGACAGAGAGCAGAAGCTGCGGCAATGACACCAGTTCCCGTTTGCTCACCACTAGGTCCAGTTTAGCTGCTTGAAGCGGAGAAAGTGCATGTGGTTTGTGAAAATTCAGTGGTGGTGTTCATCATTTAGCAGTGCTGCTGTTTAAAGTAAAATGGGGAAACACTGTAAGACAAGCTTCATACTATAGTCTTAAAGAGTGGACAAGTATTAGTTACAACCAGGTGTGGTTATTAACTTAAGAATATTAAATAGAGTGAGCTGAGAGTCAGTGGAGAAACATGTTTGGAGGCAAAATTAAAGACAGTAATGGAAATGCAGAATGATCCTAAACATTAATGTTAAGACTTTAAACACTTAAAACTTTTGATTGTGATGTACTTAACACACAATATGTGCTTTAACACCCTTGAACATCTTGTGTGTTGTTTGATGGACACAGCTGAAAATCACTACGTGGCACCCATCATGACAAATTAGCAAGTACCACATCATAAACAGAGCTCAAAAGGGGAAAAAAAAGAGAACAACATGTTCATCTCTACTAAGAAAACCATCCTGCTGGGAGTTCCCTGTGCAACTGACAAAAGTTTGAATGAAAACAGATTAGTGAAAAAGCACACAGCAGAAGTGTCTGTACTATGAGTCAGCTCAATGGAATTCCAGGTATCTAACCGGCTGTTTCACATCTGACTTTGTCTTTCAAACTTTGACCAAAGGGGACTTCTACCTGCTCTGTGCTCTAAAGTAAAGTGCTTTCTCACTTCTGTCCCATCTCCATTTAAGTACCACTTTCCATCACCCTTTTTTGCCCGTCATTTATCTGTCAAATGGAGACAGGTACTGTCCCCGTGCTGGTTTGTGTCCAACTGTGATCCACCGGATTAAGACAAACACAGCCAGAATTTCCTGTGAGGAGCAGCCAATTACACACCCTGAGAAAAAGACATATGATATAACAGACATGTGAATATGTGTGTGTGTGTGTATACATGTGGGATGGGCAGGGTTGGGTACCAAAACCCGGTATTAAACAAGCCCCGGGGCTAAATTATTGAAGACTGAATCACATCAGCAGCAGAGGGAGCGGGATCAATGATACTGACTGATGTCTGTGTTCTTCAGTCTTTCAGGAATATTATTTACTTTATAGACATTTTAAATTTGTTGCCAGTAAGATTTTTTTTATAGTTTATTATGACTTTGCTGTTGTAAACATTACTGTCGCTGCTCTAGAAACATTTAGTTAAATCTAAAATATAAATACATCCTAATACAGAATACATTTTTAAAATAATATATTTTAAAAAGCAATTATTTAGTAATGAAAAAGAACCGATAAGAGTATCAATAAAGAAGCAAACCGATAAGGAGTATAGATAAGAGTAGTAGTAATAAAATCCTAACGATACTCATCCCTAGGGATCGAACATTCTGTGTCGAAGAGATCACTTCACACACGAGCAGAAGATGGTGAAAAAGCTCAGAGATCAAATCTCAAAACTAGACATCTCTGAGCATCCTCATGATCTTGTAACCTGCATAACATCTCTCTAGTTACACACTGTGACGTCATTCCCTTACAGTATTATATGCAGGCAAAGGAGCTGAGTCTTTGTTTTACTGTGTGCTCACTCACGCCACCACAGTTGTTTACATACACACACACAAGCGCGCGCACACACAGCAGGGACATTACAGTTGAGTAGTTACTTAACTTACAACGCTGTACAACAAACACAGTGAGTCTGGCAGTGGCGCAAAATATTCTAGTATAAAGAGAGCAGGGCAGAGCGGCACAGTCAGCCAGGAAGTGGCTTCATCCCGGCCACCTGTCATGAGTGACATCTTTAGGAAAGGTGAAGCGGCAGGCAGTCCTTACAGACACAACAGGACAGACAGGCTGACAGGTGGAGACACTTGCTCAGCCCGGATTATGTCAACAAAGAGGTCAGCGTCTGTGTCTAAACAGAGGCTGAGTACCTTTCAAACCACAGCCTCTCTATGTTTCCTCTCTCCTGTTTTACATCTCATGTTTAGATCACACACACATACCACAAAGCACAATAAGTGGAATAAGTTAAAATTTCAGTATCCCAAACATTGTAAGCAGATAAAATAAGCACTATAGCAGTGGAGATTAAGCGGAAGTATTAAGGTGTCTTTGGTGAATATTTGTCAATCACCAAGAAGAACCGAGTGCTAGAAATGAGAAAAAAAAAACAACACAAAGTTGTTTTCGCTGTATTAAAATGAACTGAGCCTGATTTCCTTCTGTCATCTGTCAGATTAGATTCGGCAGGCTGAGACAGCTGGAGGAAAAAAGAGCTGAACTTTTATGAGTCAGGAGGGAACATTAAAAAGGAGCGCTGTGAAATATACTTCTCTCCTCCACTCAAACTCCCATCTGTGTCTCGAGCACTGCATTCAGAGCAAGCCACGTTACTGTCAGATAACGGCAACATTTCAGCAGCAGTCACATTTCTCATATTGAAAAACCGAGATCCCTTTCCCACGTTCTGCCTACCTTTCAGATATCTAGCAAATTCATGCTGTGTCTTCAAACTGGAGCACTGTTAAACCCATTTACAGTGGGGTTTGCTCTTGAATGGAAATGAAATTACAGATTATTGCTCCGTAGGAACATGCAAGCCTCCCTTCAAGGTTAATTATGTGCTTATAAACGCATTCCAAAATCTTAGCCTCGAGTCAGCAACAATCTTCAGCGCTGTGCTGCATCAAAAGCACACCCTCACATACCCAGAGGTGAAAAAAAAACAAGTCTACGGGAAAAGAAAAAGACATGTTCTCCCATGTCCTCACGCACATACACAAGCTCACATGGATAGAGAAACACACACACACACATGCAGATATACAGACTGCATACACACAAGCAGTCACATTAACATGAACCAGTGGTGCTCCCCTCACCTCCTTGATCCTCAAAGTACTCCTCCTCAAAGTTTGCTTCCAGATGCTTCTGTCTCCTCCTTTCCTCTTTCATCTCCTTCTCCTGCAGCTTACGCGCTATGGCCTACAAACAGACAAGGCAACAGTAAACATGTTGTCTCACAGGATTATATATATATTTTTTTTTTCTAAACAGTTTGGGCTGATTTGTAACAAATATGTCACTTTGTTTTGAGCTGTAGTTGTACTTTCTTCTTTTGTCAGTCGGTGCCGTTTCAAACATGTGAGGTTACAGTGGTGAGATGAATTGTTCCCCGATGTTTCAGCAAAATCAATTCAGTACACATATGTGCTCTAGTCAAATTAGTACTTTTTTTCATATTTTTCATATGGAGCACAAGAGCCGTGACTCCCTCCAGGTTGGAGTCAAAAATGATCAGTTGCATCTGAGATATTATGATAAGACAGTTAAACAGAAGTTGGAGGACACTCTTTAAGCCATATATGCTGCCTGAGAATGTGAAAAAAACTACTACACCAACAACATTTACGAAAATATTCTTGAGTGTACTGTAGCATCAGAACAGTCAGCTCTTTACGCAAGTTATAAACAAAATATTTGAGATAACAAAAATACAAGCCAGATCACTACGAGGAGGCACAAACAAGGCCATTATTCAACTGGAATGGCCCACCTGTTACAGTACATTGATACTAGCAGTCAGTCATTGACAGGTGGATGTAACCGACGTCATGCTTGAATGGGCATAAATGTCTGAGAGTGTGTACGTGTGTGTGTGTGTCTGTGTGTGTGCGCGCATGTGTTTCCTACCGCATCCTTCTCTTCCTGCTGCCGCTGTTGTTCAGCCTGTCGGACCAGTTGTTCCTGAATCTCCTGGGCTATCTCATTATCTTGACGCTCGCTGAAGTTTCCGTGTGTTCATGTGTGTTCAGGTGGATATGGAGAGGGAGTTGGAGAACATTAATTAACATTAATAAACAGATAAACAACTGGAAATGGCTTCACTGTAAGGAGCCAATCTCTAATAAACAATGGTCGATTGGTAATTTTGGAATCATACAAGGATGTGGATGATTCAAAAATGTTTGAATGTCTCTTAGCATGAAGGGATGTGTACATACTCTTTACACACATTCACAAATTTGAATTCCTTCTACTGTGAGGAAAGGTACATATTTGCAAATCATGTAAACGTGTAAAAACTTATTTCAATGTTCATTTGGGCACCTGACTGTTGTTTTAAGACAGACTTGAAAAATTGTGAACCCGTCATTCATAGTCTTCTGTTTTCATACATTTACTTACATTTCCACATGCAACAAACAATTGAAATAATCATGCTGCATTGGAGGAACACAGAGCAGTGAACACACCAAGTGACCAGCTTTGAAATTATCATCCAGCATGTTGTGAGAGATAGCGCGCGCGTGCTTCAGGCAGGAGCAGAAATATCCTCGCCTGCCATGATGTCGATCTCAACAGCTTGTTTTGGTTCCCTTAAATCTTTAAGAAATGTGACTTTGACAACACCATCTGCCCGGAGGGCTGGTATGCAAAGATTGTTCCTCTTTGTGTGCAGATATATGAGAAATGCTTTACTGTAAGTACGGGAAGAGCAGCTTAACTAACATGCACTTCTCCTGTGTTTGACCCCAGCAGCCGACAGCTCAGGAGGACTTCAGCTGGCGAGTAAACAGACTGCAACGGTTTCATCACTACATACTGATGCTCTATTCCCCTGTGTGTGTGTGTGTGAATGTGTGTGTGTGTTTAGTCAAATGTCAGGGTGGGTGTATATGAAGTGGCATTGGCAAGTGCAAAGAAGATGGCAGTGTGAGCTCCCAGCATGGCAGGCAGCATTGGCCTGCGAGCACCGATGGTGGAGCATCTGGCCTCTCCTCGGGGATGTGATCCCACGACTGGGGCTTTCTATATGTGGGGGTGTGTGTTTGAAACAGTGATCTCACTGAGCTGCGTGTCAGCAATTTTATTTTAATAAAATATTGCAGAGCGGAGAGAGGGATTTTAGACCTTTTTGCAGGCTTCTGTTGCAGCCCCTGATCTAGACTGAGGCAGAGGCAACAGAACGCTTGGCTATGTTTAGAAGATGTCACTGAAGCTGGATTTATGCTTCTGCTTTAGGCTTCTGGATGTGCCGCTGGAGCCAACGTGCACCTCTAAAATTTTAATTGCTGGGCCTGGGCTACAGAGCAACCACATGGCGACCACAAGGACTGTGTTTGGTTAGCTTGGGCTGCAACATATTTGAAATTGAAGACTATCTCAATCTCATTTTCAGTAAAGCTGGACACATTTTGTATCTGATCCAGCGAAGCCATTCTCTGTAGAGTAATAGCTGCTGTTTATCAGAAAGCCAGTGAAAAATGTGAAGACAATGACTTGTGATGTATAATGAACATATGACTCAGTAATGGTCTCCTCTTCAATAATCAGAAAAACATTGCATTTCTGACCTAACTAGCAAAGCAATTTCCAGAGAGCATAAAAAGAACGTAAACACACTTACTTCTGGTAATTAGAGCAGTAACGAGTAGTCAATCGACAGAACATTAATCGCCAACTACTAACGACTAATCAATTAAAATAATCAACAGATAAATTGGTAATGAAAATGATCCTTAGTTGCAGCCCTGCTGGTAATGAATGCAAGACATGATGTACAACTACTAATGTACAACAATAAAAGGGTTAAACCTACAGTGAACACTGGATCAATTCAGAGACATCTATGGCCTGACTGCTGGATCACATCACTGGAAAAGCAAAAATCTGTCTTAGCTTTAGGTTTTGAGAGTAATTACCCTCAATTACACTAATCAGAAACATGTGCTGTCAACAATGAAAATGATACAAAGCTATTATTACTATACTGATGACTTGTCTTTATCTTTGAGGGAAAACAGACATTTTCAAGTGTATAATCAATCTCATGTAATTTATCTTTCATGTATGCAATGACCTGATCCAGTTTATTAAATTAGATTTAAATTTTTACCAGAAAAATCAGGCAGCCATAATAGATTCAATGTGAAAAGAAATCCTCTCTTTTCCTTCTAAGTAGCCTTCTTTTGTCTTACAACTCTTGCGTATGTGGTTGTATTTTCTATCTCTCCCAGTGGAGATTTGCTTTGATACAGTAAAAACAAATACAAAGCGTGAATGTGTCGATGTGTGAGAGACACCCACATGTCACAGAACTGCTTCTTGCTCTGGACCTTGGCGATCTTATCCTCCTCCTCCTGCAGCTTCTTGGCCACCTGCAGGTCCTGCTGCACCAGACGGCTCTTATGGACGTTGGATGCCAAGTGGCTCTCAACTGTAGACACAAACACATAAGCGCTGCTCTTACTGCACTACTGATGAGGAATTACAGTAGATGAATGATAAAGTTTATTTACAGATCCACACTTTCTTGATGTATTTCTTTCTGAGGAGCATGGGTGTTGTTTAGAGGGTAACAAACATTGAGGACGCAGACTGTTCAGTCTCTGGTGATGAACAGAGAGCGCTCTTAGTCTCTGAGAAATGAATGTTCGCAGCTGAGGTGCTGTTCCAAGGTTGTGTGATGGCACGTTGTGGGCCATAACAGATGATAAATCCTGCCTGCTGACGCACTCACAGCACTTGGTAAGCATGGACAGCATCACTCACTCACTCGCTCGCTCAGCTCTGTTTCACCTGTCTATCGATCTGGTTCTAGCTTTCATGTGAAAAGGACCAAATTACATCTGGCAATTTACCCGTGAGAGGCTCCATAAAGTTTCTGCCTTCTGACTGGTGGGATGAAATGAGGAAACTGTGAGTCACAGCTGTGGCAAAGGGGTTGACATTGATCTTTTTTTTTTTTTTTCCTGGATGACGCTGATCAATTGTCAAAGTTTATAACACCTCAAAAAAAAATATTTGAAGGCAAAACTGATGTCACAACCCAAGATAAGGAGGCTATCATTTATCCTCTGCCACGTTTTCCAACAGGAGAATTGATTCATCTCTGTGGGCAGAAAATAAACCCAGACGGGACATTGTGACATTCGTTCAACAAACCTTGAAGAGGTCTCATATCATTCAGAAAAAGGGGGATAAGGGGGAAGAAGCTGGACGATCCATATGTCACACGTATCACTGTGGAGCTGTATACTGAAATAGTTTTGATGAAACAGAGAGAATACATTCCAGAAACAAAGACGGCAAGCACTAACGCAGCCTCAAAGAAACGTTCTCCAGGCAACGATTGGATTCTTCAGTGTTTTGCACGCTCGACAGTTTGAATAGAAATAAAAGCCAGTTGTAACTTCACATTAACTTTAGGTGAATGTGCTAAAAAGCCCCCTTTGCAATGGACATCTGTTGATCTGATCCAGGAGAAGGAAAAAAAAAAAAGAAAGAAAAGGGACACTGCAAATTTAGAGGACTGCCAGGCTACATCCACCAGCATTCTCCCCTGTGACCTTCAGGGTCAAAGGTGAAACAAACTCTTTTCCAGCTGAAACTAGATCAGTTAGTGTGGCGATAAATGGAGATGAGCCTTGGTCATGGATCACTAAAGCCTTAAAAAGGATTAATGACAAGGACGGGCCAGCCAAAACCAAATTAATCACAGCTAAAAACGGAGCCTAATCTGCATTTAGGGTATGGATGGGTGACATCTGGTCTTCTTTCTTGTAGAGCTTGTTGCATAATGCAGCCTTTAACAGTGATGTAGAGTAACATAGTCATGGAAACGTAGAAAAACAAAACTACTGTCCGGTCGAGAGAAGTGACAGCGGTTATGTTTCCCCTATCAACTCTAAATGTATCCGTTCCTTCAAAACAAAAACTCACTGAAGAAATCTGAACAGTAAGTGACTAATTTCCTGCGCTGTCTATAAACAGTAGCCTTTAGTTCCTGCCATTTCTCTATGAACGAGTGCAGGTGAAGGATATGAGAGGAGGTGTGGTGGCCATTAGCCATCTGCAGTTTTTCATTTGTGTCTGATGAAAGGAAGTCCTTGTTATGTCTGGGCCTGTGTTTGTCAGCACCTCTTGGCAGAAAATGTCCTTTCAACTTAGTTTGGTAGGCAAAGGCTAAAATAACAGTGAAGGTCAAAGATTAAAAAAAAAAAAAGAAAGAATATATAAAACCATGTTCAAATCATGGAAATTCCACAATTTAACTTTGTGTAGTTATTAAAAAAAATAAATCAGCAGCAGGGGAACAGACCTTCTACAGTGAGTCTCCAAAGTGCATTTTCACGTCATGTGAAAACGATGCTGGTTAATTACACACATGTGAGCAAACATAAAAGCTCTAGCTAATCTGATGAGGCATGCGGGGACAAACACGCAGCTAACAGAAACAGACATGTCAAGATACACAATAAAAGAGTTTGGGAGTTTGCACTTGCACATGACGTGAACACGAAATTATCTTTATAGCTGCACACACAGTGAGAAGACAATAGTATCTCACAGTGTGGTCCATATAAAACCTCTTGCTAAGCTGACTGTGCTGTCTAACTTCTATCCAGAATCTGGGAGCCGGGGGCATCTCTGTGCTACAGCTGCAGTTCACACAAATTAATGTGAACCAGACACATCACATGCACCGCTCCGCTGTTGTCACCCACAGCCCGGCCCCCCGATACAGTATTGTTGTTGCATCCTGCGCCATTCACACAGTTAACTGCATGGCTAAAGCAGGGTTTAAAAAAGGATTAATCAGGCTGCAACCACTGACGCTGCGGTTTACGCTGTTATACATTTTCCGGGTAAAGTGGAGCACTGGACGGCATTCATTTTTTTACGGCTACGCTCTAAAAACATCTTTCATAGTTTGTCCTTTTGCGAAGTAAGCATAAGGTGACCCAAGAATGCAGCATGGCAGCTAAATAGGCCTGATGCAGAAAACATTATAACAATGAATGACTTCAGTGTTTAAACAGACCGTCCAGAAAAGGGAACGGACCCATCTGTATGAACTTACTGAACTCATTTCATTCAGGACCCATCCACGGCAGCTGGACTTTTATTTGAACAAAATAAAATAATGGTTAATCTGTATGTTTCTTACTTTCTTGTTCCTGGAGGTTGTAGGCCAGGCTGTGGTCCTCCAGCACAGCAAAGTCTCGGCATACTAAAAAAGAGAAACACATAGAAAGAAACTGAAATTGAAAGAATATTTAAACAACTTTGCATAGAAAGTAAAGTTCAAAATGAGTTTTGACTATTGTTGATTCAAACTCTGATCTGTGAAGGTGATTAAGGACGAAGTTAAGGCAGAGTCTGAGGTTAAATGTTTAACATCCGGCCCATAAACAGGAAATAACTTAAAAATGACCCACAATCAAGGACAGTGGGCAAATTTAATGGGTTAACTTGAACACACAAGCAGATGTGTTGTAAAGGCAATGTTTTGTGAACTAATTTTTGTGTTCAGCGGGTCTCTATATGATAAACCAAGAAGTATTAAAGAAAAAAACACAATTACCAGTATATTCTTTTAAAAAGTGATGTATGGAATATCCTTGTGAGTTTAATGATGAAAGGCATTCACGAATGCTACATGATACTAGACATGTAAAAATAATTGAACATCTACACTTTTAAATAGATTAAAAACTGGGCCAGGCAGTGATGACTGGTCTGATAAAAAAAAAAATGTGTCCATCTGGCCAGTGGTTTGTGGTTACTTTCTGTCAGCAAAGAAATGTGAAGTGAAATGTGTATGAGGAAGCATCATTCACCCTCTGACTAAAAAAGCCTAAATTTGCAATCCTAGATAACGACTGTGCTTTTTCTAAGAAGGTATTTTGAGGTCAGGAGGGCCTTAAGAAGTGAGAAGTAGTCTCATTACTGACAAGCTGCCACTTTAAATCCCTAAACTGGCTGACAAAATGTGATGAGCAGGCGAGAGCACATGTAAAACGCTTCCCTCTAAAAGACTATTTGTGTGTCTACCCGCAGAGACAAATGTTTTTATGTATTTTGATGCAACTTATCTGAAAGCTCTATCCTAAAATACTACAAAACACTGGGATGGGATTAATCCCATGAACAAAACATATTTGTCTGTGATTCACAGTAACAGCTGTTGAGTTTTTATGGCAACTTCTCTTCCCAGCTCTGAGCTTTACGGTTAAAGCTGCACAAGTATTTCCCATTTTACATGAATATCTTCACAGCAAATCTGCACTTCAGTACAGAAAACTTTCCATTTGAATGTATCAGTATTATTGATACTGTCAACATACTGTAAACATTCATTCTGGAAACAATTGTAGGAGGGGAGTTTTCCTCAGAAACACCCGTTAGAAAGACCACACATCCATCTGACCTGCTCAGAGATGAAGCAGTTAAGATCGTCTCAGTTTGAATATTTGAGTTGTCAAATACCGACAGTTGCCAGTTCAGGAAGCTGAGATGACATTTCAGACCTTTCTCACAGACTCAGCTATTCACGCATTATAGCAGAGGATGTATGTGGCGTCTGCTTCATAGAAGTTCTGTCAACATGAATTTAACTCTCATCTGTTTACCACACATTTTGAAATCCTACAGTAAGAAACTTTTCTTCAGTAAACAGCAGATCATCAAATATAGAAGAATCAAATTAAGCCATGATTTCATCCTGCAAGAAGCCACACAGCACTCTGCTGTCGGCAGTGAATCTATTCACTGCATAAAGACCGTATTCAACTTTAAATTTAACTCTGACTACTATTGTTTTCTGTACCCTACTGATAAGTTTTCATATATTTAAATATATCATATATATTCAGTCACATGAATCCGTTCTTTGACACTAATCTTATGTTGAATGCTCTCCTCCTCGCTTTCATTACAGAGCCAAGCCACACTCAATAACCTCAAACTGCCAGGCTCAGAGCCCATCATCTGCTCTCACAAACATTACTTCATCCACATAAAAAATTAATAACCAGCAACAGACTAACACTAAGAGTTATGTGTTAGTGTGCATTAGATAGACACAGCCATGAAAAATAAATCATTTGCTAATGTTATTGACAGGCACAAACACGTCTGGGACTCAAACACCGCACTGATGAGTGGTCTAGACTGATTGTCGTAGATGTGGATGGATGGCGGCTGGGATAAACAGATGCTGGGAGGAGCAGGGCGAGACCTCCACAAAACCCCCGCTGCCTCAAACCAGTATGGGATTTGATTAACATTGACCATTTTCAACCATATGCTTAATCTTCTTAACCATGAAATCTGGCTGGTATACAGTAACTGTATGCAATAGCAGTTTTAACTAGTTTAAGGTTTGTGTGACTGTTCCTTTTATAGCATGTAAAAGTTTCTATCTTGCAAAATACAGTATTTGACTGGATCAACTCTTCACAGAAAGCAACAAGTGACAGAAGGAAATTATAGCTGCAAGCTATGGTTTCAGTTCTCTCACCATCTTTCACACTCTCAGGGCTGAACATGACCCAACACTGTGCAAAGACTATAAGACTCAACACTGGCCAATAATCAAACTGAGGCGCTGAAGCAGCTGTCGATGTAACGTTACCACTGTGCTTCATGTGCAGAGGGAAAAGGCTAAAGGCAAGCTCAGTCCATCTGTGAGCTACAGTACGAGCAGCCAGCTCACAATATTTACTATTTTTCTATCACACGAGGGATGAAATTGTAACTTTTCCAGCAGCTTTCTAAGTCAGTCTCCCTCTGCAGACTAGCCAAGTTGTGGAAATGCATGTTCTTTCTCTCTCTGCTGACCAGAATAACAAACACCCTGCTGAGCAGCTGCTTCACACCAACAAAACCACAGCATCATCCCATCCAAAAATCAGTTTCAGCATAATGAGCCCCTCTCTCCACCTGCTTTTCAACTTCACAGCTTTGCAACAAGGTGGAACAGGAGCCAAAGTTTTGGGTGTGTATTACAGTTAAAATGGCATTTTTAAAAAAAAAAATAAAAAAAAAAGCTCTTTCCTTGATGGTCCCTTTTATAGTAGTGTCTCAATAGCTACATCAGAGGTTGTGGTCTGACTGAATATGTCACATGTGTAGTTCAAAAGGTAAAAGGCCAGCAATACAAAAAACACCTCCATGTGATCAACATGACGCTTAAAAGTCACCTGTCTCCTATTTGCACTGGATTTACCCCCACTGGTGTTGTGCCAGATTGTGTATACCCATAAGAATGTGTTCCCACTTCCCACAAATCATTTCAACACAGTCCAAACAATGTGTGACACATGAATGGAAGACAAATGTGCCAGCTGTGTGTTTACTCTCTCTCTCTAAACTAGTGTTTCTACTTGTAACCTTGCCGGGAAACAGTCGTTTTTATACAGGGATACATAATCTGTATCCCGTACCTCGGCTAAGGAGTCAAATCAGTGCTGTGTGACTGACTCCAGCCTTTAAGACTACCGTGCTAGCATCTCCTTAGCAAGCTGTGCTAAACACCATCACAACCAAACACCTGCGATAAACATTAGCCTCACTACTGTCACCTATTAGCTACATATGCTAAACAGCTAGCTTTCTTCAAATGTAACCAGTGAACATGTTAGAGACGTTACCCTCTTTCACTCCAGGTAGTTTTTTCTGGTCGATGCTAACGTTACATTCAGCCATGTTGTCACCGATAATAAGTCAAACAAAACACAAAAAAAAACGTTGACGGTGAATTACACTTCCGCGTTTCTTCCCGAAGGTTAACCGCCGGTTGATTGATCGTCTTAACTCATAAACCCGATTGATGGTTCAGGTGCTGGACGGCCCTTTTGATTAGTTTCGGTTGCCACACTCTCTCGATACGTCGCTGCTGTAATTGCCTGGCAGTTCCTCTGCTGAAGCTAGCGAGTCAGATTGTCTACGAGCGTCCAGACCGCCAAGTTAGACACAGATAACACAACCTGTCCGGTTACCCATGTCGAAATAAAACACTCTCAATGCCATGTCACCAACAACAATACTGGCTTTTGACATGTTCCCAAAAATATCAAAGTATCTATCTATCTATATATTTATATCTATATCTATGTCTATATCTATATCTATATATAATTTGTTTTTATTGGTGCAGCGTGCATAAATACAAAACAGAGGTAGAGACATAAAGTGAGGAAACAACACAAGAACTAGACAACAAAACCCTAAAATAAAAACAAACAAACAAAAACAAGTAATAGCAATAATATAATAATACTATAAAAATATAACAATAGTTATTATAATAATGTCAGCCAGTTATTGTTGGTAGGATCGGCTGTTCGGGGCACGTGTGTGTGTGTGTGTGTGTGTGTGTGTGTGTGTGTGTGTGTGTGTGTGTGTGTGTGTCATAGGCTACTTTCGGGGACAAATTTGGTTAGTCTATGCAATGTCCCCAAAAGTGACCTAAGTAAACGTGTGTGAGCTGGTCTGTTTAGGGCCGCACCCTGACCCTTGGGAGGGTCCATTGCAGATAATTTTGGTCCCTGAAGTAGATAAATGGACAGATATCAATGGTACATCAAGCTTTAGATAATTTAGACAATTATACAATGAGTCATCTCAGGTTTAATGTACAACTTATAACTCTACATTTCTAACTGTTGAAATAATTGAAAAATAACAATTGTATTTTTTTATGTTTTGATTGTTAAATATGTAAATATAAAGTAAAGCAAAGTAAATAATAAATATAAAGTATTTATAATAATAATAATAATAATTATTATTATTATTATTATTATTATCAGTAGTAGTAGTAGTAGTAGTAGTATTAATATTATTATCATTATTCAAATTGTATTAATTGTAAATTCAAAAACATTAGATTGATGGTTGATCAGACTTATTTGGTTATTAATGAAACAAAAATGCACATAGTTTGTTAAAACAAGATAGGATAAAACACACAAAGACATCTGATACTTATTTCTATTGTGATCCAAGAAAGCATCAGAGTATTCACAGCATCTAAAAAAAACAAATAATAACAAATAATACAAATAATAAATATAAGGCAAACTTTTATTTCATTATCTTAAAAACAAGGATACTCAAAAACTCTTGAAGAATCTTATCAAGTCGTTCTTTCAAGTTTAGGTTTAATTTTGAAGGTAAAATTACCACACTTCCGGTATTTCTAACTACATGTGTCTGGCTTGATGCAGGTTTAGTGACTGTAGACAGCTGCAGCTGCAGCCACAAGAAGTCTTCACCATGAAGCGAGGGGGAACACACCTCCCTAGGCCAAATGTGTGATGCAGATGAATGATGATGCCCGGAGTTTTTGTATGGGGACGATATCCGAGCAAAATATAGAGACAGACAAAGGGTAGACTGGCTACACACCCTGATAGTAGTTTGAATAAAGAGGACATAAAGTATCACAATGGGGTTTTCTCTGTGCTCTTTTTTGCTCTGTCTCACTCTCTCATTTACACAAACAAAAAATACACACACACACACACACACACACACACACACACACACACACACACACACACACACACATCTGTTCACTTCTGGGGACATTATATAGACTTACATTCATTTCCGGGAGACTTTACCCTAACCCTAACCATAACCACCACTTGCCTAACCTCTAACCCTAACCCTTAGCCTAACCTTAACCACTGATCCAAAAACCTGCTTTTCCCAATTGAAGACACAGCTTTTGTCCCCACTTGGACAAGTTGTCCCCAATTAACTGAAATTTGTCCCCAATTAACTGAAATTTGTCCCCAAAAGTGGCTTATGACACACACACACACACACACACACACACACACACACACACACACACACACACACACACACACACACACACACACACACACACAGGTATCACGTGATCTGACAGCAGCTGGTATTTTGATTAGATGCTAATGTGATTGCTCCCTCTTGTGTTCGCCATTCCAACTTGCAGGCGTCTACCACACCTGCCACACACCTGTTTCCTTTTTTTTTTTTAGTCAATACAGTGTATCAATTATTGGTATTAGTGGCCCATTTACTAGCCAATCAATAACACCATTAGTAAACGCCCACAGACTGTGTCCATACCTAATGCTAATCTAAATGCTTATTTTTCAATGACATATGGGGTCAATGTGACTCTGACCTCTTTCATTAGTGCTGCAGTGGGTTACTTGGGAACAAAAACATGACTGTTGACTCACACTTCACACACAATCCCTGCATAAATAAAAACTCTGAACCCGTTCAAATGTTTGCAAAGACTTTGAACTATATTACTGTATAATTTAGAGATAGAGTAAAGCCTCGGTGCACGAATAACCAATAATCTGACATTTACCTGATATAAACAACAATAAAAATGTTTTCCTGCATACAATATTTTTAGTTTCCCTAGCTAATTATGTCTAGTTTGTCGTATTTGTCACATATTTGTTTCGTGGGCCCTAATCAATACATTTCATTTTAATTCATATAACTAAAACTACAAACTGGTGATCAATCCCCAAGAACCCCTAATCAGACCCTCTCCTAACTTTTTCATTTTGTTCAACTTTTCTAGCCTCTTCATTCTGTCATCGCGCTTCTGTACAATCAACAGCTGAATGACTAAAGTGATGGATTTGTGAAAGGTATTTGGATGCGAGACATAAGATATCAACAGGCTCCAAAGTCAAGTCTGAAGGGGTGCAAGGTGGCCAAGGGCTTTTATGAGACCCTCACCAGCCAAATTCAGCAGGTGCCAGCCAGCTCATTTCCCTACTGCACCAGCACAATGCCTGCTCCTCTGGCAGAGGTATGGGATGTGATTTCCTTGATGTAAAAAATAGACTACGGTGACTTAGGACATGTTGGGTAGTTGGCTGGGCCGCAGTGATGGATGATCCTTCAGCTCCAAAATCCGTGCTGATGCCAAGATTGTGGAGCTCATCTCCGTCTATGATGCACTTACGGCCTGAGTCAATTTACTTCCCCCCTCTTTCCCCAGACCAACACGCTCCTGTGTATCTATTTAAAGAAGCAATTAATGTAAAAGAAAAAGACTTGCATGTGCCAAGAACATTTTTGTTCTGGTTTCTCATAACTAACGGGCTGATTGATAACTTCCTCTCTCTGTTTGATTTGCCCGTGTCAGAGTGATGTAGGGTTACTGGCCTTGCCTACGTCAGATCACCGTATTTCAGTCAGACGTTCCGTGGCCCTAGTGAAAAGGTGGCCTATTGACGAAACCCACGATGACGAGCTATTGATTTAGTACACAAAGGGGTTGACTGGCCCCTCCTCCCAGCCCCTGAAAGGATAAATATATTGACGGGATGGACACAAGGCAGTGGATTTCTTGCTTTGCTTGAGGGAGAGCTTATAGTGCAGCGTTTGTTTGGGACCATACTTGAGTGCCATGGATAGGGTTACAGTTATGAACTACTGCTTAGGACTCCTGGGTTTGTTACTACTGCAGGGAGTGCTAAATGTGGAGGGAAGGAGCATATTTAACACAGGTGAGTGTGCAAAAATGGAATCCATTTAGGTCTGCGTACAATGATTTCTGAGGGTGCTGCTTGCAACTATACTGCATCCTTTACACTAGTGCCATCAGTAGTTTAGTTTTAATCAACGGTTTTGCCAAAATGCAACAGGTTAAGAAGTGATTTCCAACTTTGAAATGGTATTAATGTGACTTAATTTTCTGTGACTGTTTTGTGATATTTGTGGTGTTTAAAATTGCATTTTTATTTGTTTTGCATGTACAGGAAACCATGTTTTTAATCCCAAAGAAGACACAGATGCCCAGAACAAGATTCTTGCACTGCTACTACACAAAAGCTTAATTCCTGTTGAAAAGGACGATCCTCTAGGTGAGAGTTTAAGAAAAAAAATGCTCAAACTAAAATAAGCAATACAAAATCTTACTGAGGTGTTTTTTCTATCCGCAGGTCTTGAGCTGGCCAATAAATTAGCTGAATTAGAGGAGGTAAGGTCACTTTGGCAGGAAACCTATCATGATTTCCTATTGTCTAAATTGATTGTGTTTGCATATAAAGCGAATGTGGGCATCTTGTTTCAATTTCTCAAAAAATGTTCAAAAGAAATTCTCGGTAGACAAGAGACACCAAATGAGAGCCTGTTACACTTGAACAGATGGTGCATTGATACTGAGATGATGGCTACCTGTCTCGGTGTGATTAAATTCTGATCTCTTCTTGAAGCTACAGGCACTGAGGGAGGACCTGGAACTGGAGCGGGAGATCACAGCCAATTTAGCAGAAGGCAAACCCATAACTCGGAAGAGGGGTGAACGTAAGTTGGATTCATTACCTCTGGATTTATATGTCACTTTTGCAGTAGGAATATTCTGCATGTAAGACGTCACACTACAAGTCTTTGTCTCCTTTCGTCTGCAGCTTGCTTCTGGAAGTACTGTGTGTGAGGACGATGCAAGAGGACGAGGTCCACTGTGAAATCTTGCTGCAAAGCCCAACATAGCCTTAAGAATCACAACACCAGTAATTTAATCACACTGTATTTATTCTAGCAATATAGAGTTGTACCATAATCAATGTCATCAATAAATATTTCATTTCCACTGCGCTGAGGTGCTCTCATGAGAGGTCTAAGGACTGCGGCTGTATATCTTTGATCTGTAAATAACCTACTGCTCACTGGAAATACTTGAGGGTCACATATGACAACTGTACTTGACTTCAAAGAATTAATATTATCTTACCAGGGACTTTAATTGCCCGCTGCTTGTGTTTATGTCGCTCTCTTGTGGCAGAACTGGGCATAATGTTTTTTTGTACCACTTCCAACACACATCACATCTGTCACTGCTTTTAAAAATGCTCTTCATTTTACAAAATGAATAAAATTATAACGTTAATCTGTAGTTTTCGAAGTGTTTTGTTTTTTAAAAGATCTTTGGAGAAAATGATTGGAGATGAAAACAATTTTTGCTCTCAAAAACAGTACATTGATAATATCACTGAACAACATATTCAAATTCTTAACGTTCATAGCTACCTTAAACCTTTAAACTGTGGGAATAAGTGTTTGAGTAAAGGAATGTGGCATGTGGTGCACATCTGCAGTGATGGGTGAATTACTGTACAGTGAAGTTCATTTGATGGGATCTTTTAGATGAGGGTGACAAAGCTGAGTCACACACAGGCTTAGTCTAAATAATGGGAGCGCTGCTGTGAAAAGACCTGAATCACACAGTACATGATGAGCAGAGGAAGCCTCAGGGAAACCAGACTGCATGTGACGTGGATCAGCATTCACAGTCTCACAACAGTAGCATCAAAGATTGGGATGACTTTTGCTGTGAGTCAGAGTCCTTTGCAGTAATGTTTTCAGAAATGACTAATGCACTTCCACACCAAATATTCACATACATATCAGCATATAACACATGCAGTATGTTTGTGCATGTAATACAAAATGTGAAATAAAAATATGCAATATATAGTGAAGATAACATTCACTGGTCACTTCCAGAGTACATTTTCCTTTTTTCATTTTAAATTTTGAAAGGAAAGAAGCTTTCCATAGTATAATAATAGGCTGTTATAATAGCACTACTACAAGGACTTTATTTTCTGTCACCATTTTAATTTAGTATATGTCACTCACTTAGTACGACTTTATGTAATACCTAAAACTTATATTTATTTCTGCTCCTGTGTGACATGTTTAGCCAGTATGATGTATCTGAAGAAATACTGGACTGTTTACCAGAAGAACATTTCCTAAATGACACCTCGGTATTACTACATCATTTTCAGCAGCTTAAAGCAACACACACTCACTGAGTTTTCCTATCACAATTAAGTCTCTGAAGACTTAAAAGAAAAAAAAACTGAGAATGGGAGAGAAACTTCACTTGTCATAGTGCTTTACAAAGTGATAAAACAGTAAAACAGTAAAAATAATACTTAAAAAAACAGTAAAGTTATCTTAATTCTTTTCTTTTCCAAAACATTCTAACTGTCTTGCTACAGACAAGGGTGTTATCTGTTTCAGGAGGCAGAATGGAGTCAGACCACTCTGTCAAGATAAGTCCGACAGGAAATGAACTAGCATCCTGTGTGTCACTCATGCTGTATCGTAGTAAAACACACAACATCATGTCAAGTCAAGTTTTTACATGGCCAAATATCACACACAGTGGGCTTTTACTGTTCCTGACCCAGCCAATACACTCCAAGAATACAAGAAAAAAAACATGCAAAAAACATAGCATATAGGAAAATAAAATTACAGAAACTACTGGAAAGGCAATTCAGACAAAAAACCCTCCCAACTGCTGTGGATAGGTAGGACATTGGCAGTTACAAAAGTTGTAACAGTTAGTAAAAATACCCATAAAATCATAATCCAATATGATTATAATGGGTCCAAGAGTGATTTAATATATTCATTATTAAGAAGTACAATAAAATATATACAAGCATAGGGTCCAGTTTCTTCATATTGTACAAAGTCTACGGTTGGTGATACAGGGAGTTACAGTACAGTCACTGGTTGAGGTAGTATAAGAGACATGTAGTGTGATGGATGACTTTTGGGTGGGCTTCTTGGTGGAGAAGGGTAACTTGATAGGCAGATGTGTCCATCTCTTTCAGACAGTTCCAGCCCCAAAACAACACAGAGCATGCAGCAATAAGATCATAACATCGAAGGGACAATGATGGATTCTAACTTGAGAGGTCAGTAGAATATTTAACTTGTTTTAAAGTCATTTTAGCCACAGATTGGCAAAGAAGACACACAAGTTAAATGTTAAAAAATGTACTTTTTTGACAATTATTCTTGAATTATTCTTGAACTATGTCAAGATTTGAGTTTCAGATTAATATTAAAATTTGACTTGATAAAATCCGAGTTGAACAAGAATGTTGGCCTTTTGGATAAACTGCAGATTAACACACTGCTATTTTAATTTCACATGTAATCTCACATGTCAAAATGTGCCTTTATTTCAACTGTGCAGGCACCTTGCAAATGATACCCCTCATCCTCCTAACACTGCCACACCTCACCTGCAGCATGATTTGCCCCAGCAGCTGCTGGTGCAATTTTAAAGGTGCTGTCGCGTGTGTTGGTCACATCATCACCGACATACCGAAGGACATGCCTGTTCACACATACCTGCTGCAGCTCAATGACACAAATATGAATGTCATAAATGAGCGGAGCCTGGAAAACCTGGACCTACTGTTGCGCTTTAGTCTAACTCACAGCCATCTACACACCATCCATCCCCAGGCCTTCCACATTGCTCCACAGCTCATGTCTGTCAAGCTGTCGTCCAATGATCTCTCTACTCTTCCTGCTCAAGTTTTCAGTCCACTGACCACTATCGAGCAGCTCCATTTAGATGGGAACCAGTTGGAGACCATTGCTAAAGATATGTTTGACGGATTTGTGGGGTTGTTGGATCTGGACCTGAGCCGCAACAAACTGACTAGTCTTGCTTCAGATGTTTTCGATGGACTGACCAACCTCACCTTTCTGAACCTTGGCAGGAACTCCATAAAAAAGTTTCCTCCTACCATCTTTCACTCCTTGACTAAACTTCGCCAGCTGATGATCTATAACAACGAGCTAGAGGAGTTAGAAGATGGAATCTTTGACGGACTTGTCAACCTTGAGGAGCTAAAAATCCACCATAACCAGATTGCCAGTCTTCCACCTCAGGTGTTCTGGTCACTGAGGAACCTGAATATCCTAACTCTATCCTCCAATCAACTTCAGGCTATCCCAGACAAGAGCTTCTACAACATGCCAAAGTTGAACAAGCTTACCCTTTACAACAACCCCCTATTGTCTCTGCCGGAACAGCTGATGGGCCACATGCCCGACATGAGAGAATTTTATCTGTATGCCACTAACCTCACTACTGTTCCTGGAAATTTGTTTGCTAATATGTCAGGGCTGCGGATGCTTAACTTCCATTTAAATGACAAGCTGAGGGAGTTGCCATCAGACCTCTTCTGCTGCCTTCCCAACCTCAAGAAACTCTCGCTGAAATCCAATGACCTCCAGCACCTCCACCCACATCTCTTCTCCAGACTAACCACACTGGCCATATTGTTTCTCAATGACAATAAGCTTCAGAGCCTACCAAACAACATATTTCAGGGCCTTAGAGGGCTTTTGTCAATGGATTTGAAGAAAAACAATCTCAAGACTCTTCCAGAAGATGTTTTCTCGTTAAATACAGCTTTGACGAGTCTTACTCTGAGTTACAACCCTTGGGACTGTACTTGTAGTATCAGAGGTATTGCAAGATGGATAAGACTTAATGAGCATGTGGTTCTTGACAAAGAATATGTGAAGTGCTATAGTCCGATGCACCAATTAGATCGCACCCTTGGCTCTCTGCGTGATGAGGAGTTCAACTTTTGTGATGTTACAACAGTCACTACAAGTTACTTTCCAACACAAACTAACACACACAAGCAAAATCAACCATTCCACACCTTTACAACCATCGGAGAAACATCAACTGTAACATCAATGACGACACCATCAACAACAACATCATCCACTCCAAGAGCAACCCAACCAATCACCACCACCCGCAGAACCACTCCACCTACAACACAGGCCAGGACCCTAACAACATCCCTCCACACTCTAACCACTGCCCAACTTGATGAAGAGTTCCTTTCCACTACTGAGATTCCCGCACCTTATTACATGTCACCTCCTTTCTATGACAAATTGGTGGTTGAACAGGGGCCTGAGTTTATTCACCACAACCATAACAAGGGCTGGGTGTATGTGTGGTTTCTGCCCTCAGATACGACCTTGACTGCATTCCTCCTGTTTTGTCACATCCTTCTTGTGGTCACGGGCTTGCTGCTCATTCTTACTGCCATTCATGGTATGTATCGCCTCAGCGAGACCATGGAAGAGATCAAGGCTGAGCGTGCACAAATTTAAGGGTAACAAAACATGTTACCAAGATAAACTGTCCTTTTCCCAATGCTGAAGTTTATACAAAACATATACATTAGGTGTTAATTTTCTTAGTGTATTTCCTAGTGTTACTTTAGGACAGAAGGACTGATAGATAAAGATGTTCCAGAAATATTTCCTTAGCAACATTATTAATTTTCCTCCATCAAGAATGATGTCATTATTTTAAGACAGCAAAAAATGACAATATAATGATATACTATGTTAAGCTTTAAAAAAAGAGATATTGATAATGTAAGCAAATCATTATTACAAATTGTTTATTTATAATTTTATAATATAATGTAACTTCTTAAATGAACATTATCAACTGAAACTTTCTTTTGCTCTTTCTTTGTTCTCTCTCCTTCTCTGAAGGTTGAAGCTTACATATGATAACTAATACTGCATCTGCACATTTTCTGTTTTATTTATCTGTTTTTCCTTCTGCAAAACCTAAAGTATGTAAAGTTACTGTAAGGTTTCCTAAAGCAGAGCCTCACTAATGTAGTCAACAGTAATCACAAGTAGTTTTGTGTGTATGTTTCCCTCTAGTGGTGTAAGCTTCAAACTATATGAAGAGGCACCACTGCTTAAAAAAAAAAAGCTTTATTTTTAATCACACAATAAAGTTCTAAATAAATCAAAATCTTAAAAAAGTCAGTTTTTTCTTTAGTAGACCATGTTGGTAGATAGGAGATACTTATATATCTGTAGAAGATGATCATATTTCTTGCATGTAAGTATGAAGCTATGTCATGATGATGTTATTCAGCCTCCAGCTGGTTTCTATTAACATGTTACCAAAGCCACATGTTACATGCTAGAATCTGTCATTCTTAATTTTTACTGTTTTTTGTTTTTTACTAAATGTAATACTATATTCAAGAAACCTTAATGTAGCTTTGTCTAGCACCGCCAGGTGTGATGGGGCCTACTCCTATGATTTGTATCAATAAATTGTATGTTATTTGCTATATGGATGTATGTAGCAATAAACCAACATCTACACACATTTGAATTGTGATATTTCACAAACTTGTGTTGGGGAACTAGTTGGAATTCAGAGAATCCCTTCTGTAAAAATCCATCTTCTCTTATCTTATCTGTATTTCTCTTCCTCAAATTGGAATGCCTGATAAGTGTGCTTTCCCAAAACATTGATCACATTTACGGGAAAATTATGTATCATCTTCCTAATAGCTTTCGCAACAGGAAGCTCAAGTTTTTTCAGATTTCACAAGGTCAAGGAGGAAAGTTCCCTTTAAGATTACACTTTCTTTTACAAAACAATCTCTAATTTCAAAAGCCTCCATTACAAAACATGTACATAGTTGTGGTTCCGTATTTTTGGAGTGATCTGAGGTTTTTACAAGAGAACTTTGGAGATTATCAATGAAACTCATAAAAATAAGGTTACATTTGTCAATTGGTGTACATAATTATAGTAACACTGATGCTATTTAACATTGTTCACTGATGGCAAAACAACAGAGAATGTTCGACTGCTGGTCAAAAAAGCTTTTGACAGCCTTTAAACCTTTACAAAATGACAGCGGATGCCAGGAATTCCACGAGAAGTGATTGGACTTTAAAACAAACAGCAAACAAAAGAGGATGAATTGGTGAACAGCACCCAAGTTCATTGCTATGACAACCAGTGATTAGGCTTTTCCAGTAGGCTGAGCTCACACAACAGCGGGCATAAACTACCACACACACACACACACACACACACACACACACACACACACACATACAGAGCGAGAGAGGGTGAGTGTGGGGAGAGGAAACTACTGTACTGCAGGGGTCACAAGGAGTATTTTACAGTGCAAAACAAGAGGGAGAAATTAGTTGATTCAGATGTGTATGATGTAACCTTTATTGTTCTGCAGGAAACTTATTCTAACCTGGTATTAAATGTTCAGAGGGATTTTCCATGGCACATTTGTGATTTTGATCTTGGGAGGGTCTTACGGTAGAACGATGGTCCTATTAGGTCCAGTAATTGATGTAAGAAAGTAATTCTGATATTAGCAATTCTTTTTTCTCAGGAAAGCTACAATAACATTATGGTAATGTGTTTGTCTGTTTGTTTCCAATACTAATCAGATCACAAAACAGAGTTGTAAGTCTAGTTATGCCAAATTTACCTATATGAAAATGTATTTCCAAAGCTTTTGGGGACAGTATACACTTATTACATATTACCATGGCTGTTACTGTAATTTAGGCTTTGCAAGCCCATCAGGCCAGTACTATTGCTACCTTTAATCTGTGACACTTGCCCATCTAATTGCAACACTCCTGGAGCAGAGTCAGTGCTTTTTAGGTATTGAAAAGCTCCTACAGTGTGAGGGAATGTGTACGTTTTTGGGAAGTGTGTGAGCTCACACGCAAACATCTATCTTTTAAGAATTTCTGGGAAAAGGAAATACAACTTCATCCCTATCTGCTGACCTCTAACTGTTTGACCTCAACCACATGAGGACAAAGAATGGGAGCCTCTGTATGTCCAGTTTATCAGTGATGTGGACAAATACCTGTGTTATTAGGAATCAGACAGACTCGAAGTAAAGATCTGGCAACAATATGATTGTTCCCAACTTTTACTTTGAGTAAAGGCTTGATTCCCTCTGTATATCAATTGTATGCCAGTTCAAGTATAATTTTGTCAGTGTCATAATAAAGACTTCATGGTGGTTTTGTCAATCCTGCTGACTGCTATACATCACATCAGACAAAAACCACGTTTCTAGTGTGAGTTTTGTGAGCTGCAGCAACTGACTGTCTATATGTTACTGTAACTCCACCCTCACTATCTGGTTTCCGTTGTAAACGGGTAGTTTGTCGTTACGAAACATGGATTTACTTACAGCAACACAGGAATGTTAAAAGCGATAGAGCAGTCCTTGCACAACCCTCCTTTCACTGATTTACTGAAGAGCACAACATCTAAATCACACTGAATTTACATGAGCAGGTCCAGAAAAACCAAATACTCTAACTATATTTCCTGAACATATAACATTTTCAGAGCAAATGTAGTGTTGTATGTTTAATACTGAGGATGCTTGATTATTTGCATGATTTGGGATACAATCTGGATACAAACATAAGCTCTCTGCAACAGCAGGAAAAGCCTCATTACATAATTTCATTCAGTAATTGTCAGCATTTATAATCCTGCATATGCCTGCTTAGTGGTTCAAAACTGCAACAAGTGAGACTGAACACAAGCATGTGTGGTTATTTTCTGGATCATCTTGTGGTCTGTAACACCCTGGCAGTGGATTTGTGAACAAGTCCAACAATGCCAAGTGTCCAAAACATCAGCTTACAAACATGCAAGAGATGTCCTGCAAAAGATGCGTGCAGTTGAAACTTTGCACACCCTCTCAAACAAGAAGTAACACACACATACAGAAAACAATATCACAAACAAAAAAAAGCACAAAAACCAAGTCTTTTGTCTTTAACCAAACCAAATTCTCACCCTCCCTGTAACCCTAACCTCTAACACAAAAATATCTCTTTTTCCTGGAAGAAGACACACACGTAGTTGCTGAAAACATAATTGAAAACAAATGGATCCTATGAGACCACACAAACATTTACTATACATGCATTTAAACAGTATAAACACAAATCCAGTGAAGACATAGAGTGACACCAGAGGGTGGGGCTTCCCCCTTACCCGATCCCCCACCACCACATTTAGCAAAAATGTGAGTGTGAGAAAGAAACAGAGTGGGCAGGGGGACAGCTGGGACGATGAACAGCGCTACTGAAGCCTCAGCAAAAGACCTGCAGATCTCATGAGCTCAGAGCTAAAAAAAAACAAAACTGATTGATGAAGGGAATCAAGTGATGACAAAGATCAGGAAAATGTGATGGTGTGAGAGTTCAGAGATCACTGGAAATTTTCATCACAGGATTTGTGAAGCTGCGGAGGAAGGGAGGACACACATAAAAGATAACAACACCAACTCACAGTCTCTCTTCACTCAATCGTCAGCCACCACTGGAGGTAAGTTCTGCAAAACGGCATGCTGATGCAAAACGTCATCCTGTTTAACAGAGTGCTGATTGCTTAATATTACTAACGTACTTGTCAAGAAGATATTGGAAAGAATACATTAGAGAGCAAATGTATCATGAGGAAATAAGACAGTAAATTATAACAGCAATAATTGTGTGTAATATATGGTACTTCTATCTTAAAAAGACAACCTTCTGTACATCATTCAACTTTTGATTTTGCCAAATAATGAGATATTTCATTATTTTTACATATGAGTTTTCATATGTAAAACAGAATACTGCCTCGGATTCTGAATATGGACTAAAGTTAGGGAATGAGTGACTTTGTCTGTTTGGAAATGTGGTTTATTTTGGATAACTAGCGCTATGTCAGAGTGGCAATCAAAAATGTTTCATATATAACATGAATTAACTTCAGTGGCTTCCTTACTGAGTTTCTGCTCTCTGGCAGAACAGTTAACCTCTTTTCATGACAGACAAAGTGTTGATCCTTCAGCAATGGCAAGGGGAAAAAATCAAAGCAATTAATAATGGTGAACTGGAAATGCTTTAGACACTACACTGCGCAGCAGAACATTCCAGGTTGTCCCAGTAGTATCGGTTGGACTGGGACATTATAATATAAACCAGAGAGGAAATGTGGTTTAGCTGTCAAACAGGAATATTACTAAATTTTTTCTAGTACTTTTAGTTACTAAGTTTTTTTCTAAGTTTTTCCACTGGGGTACAAACAAGGGAAGGGGAACTCTATTCAGATATCACTTTACTCACTGGATATCTGACCTTTAGTTTGCTGGTAGTTGTGTAATCCCAGACTTAAATGTGAACACTCACCTTGCACATACACAGCTGTAAACAAAAGAGAAGTGGGGATAATTACGAAACCAGTGGATATTGAAACACAAAACCTCAGGTCAACTCAGAAGAAGTTATCACAATTGTTATATTATAAGAGTTAGGGTTATTGTAGCAAAGGTAGCAGTAAGAGCGCTGGTAGGGTTGAAAATAAAGTGTTTTACTAGCAATGAAAACATTCCTCTCACAGCAAGGACCCAGCACAACACCCTTTAATTGATTGCAGGCACAAGTAAAAAATGTATGTATTTTACTGTTCTCAATCTCTGATGTGAAAAAAGAAAAGAAAAGAAAGAAAGAAAGAAAGAAAGAAAGAAAGAAAGAAAGAAAGAAAGAAAGAAAGAAAATAAATCTGGTACCTCTATGGCTGAGTTCATTTAAGGGACATATTGGCCTCTTTAGAAAATGACTTCCTTGGAAAGACTGTTTCTGCACCCTAATACACCGCAGCTACTGAGAAACAACTCATGCTTGCCAAACTTAAGTCGCACAACTTTAAATGGATTTCTACGAAGAAGTAGGTCATTTTGTTGGCACAGCTTTGTCCTTGGAGCCTCATGTGCCATAACAAACAGTGAGCACAGCCTCGGCCTTAAAGATGTGCAGTCTGTCATATTGAGATATAGACAGAAATCATTTTGCTTGTGGCAGCAACCTAAACATCATCTCCATATCAAATGAGGATATGCTCAGCAATCTTGAGATTCACTGTTAAAAACAAACTTTTTGAACAGCTGCTGAATTGCCAAATAAATGGTTTTAATTCCAAAGGCTGCTGAGAAAGGTTATTAAACAGTTAAGTACTACAACAGTGGATCAGAAATGTATAAAAATATGTTCTGTCTGGTTAAAACAGGAATGCTGAGGCTGAAACAAGTAGGCACTGTTACTAATTAAAGTTGCCCTCAGTATAACCGCTTTGTTATGGTAGTGATTTAGAGAATCTCTTTTGTGGCTGTGTGAGCAACAACAGGAGAAAAAAAAAACAGACCACAATCTCTTCTTTTACTTCCCTGGAAACTAACAACAATTGTAAATCAAATCACAGTATCACAGAATGCTGTGGTATAGTTAAAACATAACAAATGCAGTAGTCCTCCTTATTGCTTGAGAATTGGGAATTACTTTTTAGAGTTGTGAACATTGATGTTTTGTGGTAAATTGCAGTGTTTCATCTCCATTGTTTTGTGTTTCTGCCACTTTAGTAGCATTTTTTTAAGACTTATCAGCTTGTAACCAGCTTTAGACTGAGGTACCGGCATCAACCTGTGCAAAGCTTAGTAATGGATTAAAGGGGTACCCCCACAATTTAGTACTGCACTTCAATAGAGTTGGTGGACTTGCAAAAGACAGAATTTTAAAAAATAACAAATTAAAGCAGCAGAAACCAACAATACCTGACTTTTAGTCCCTGATATGGGTCAAGCTCCAAAAACACAGGGTTTCCCATAATGCAACTTGTTACCATCTTTTGCTAGGCCTCCTCTGCCTGGTAAACACGCATCTTTCAAACTCAACACCCCAGTTTGTAAGACAGACTTTCTTTCAAAAATGTGTAGTCTCTATGCCAAAAATCACTCTTGTAATGTAACTTGAGTATTTTTTATTAAACGTTCAGAGCCACATAGGATATAAAAAAACTTCAGCTGAAAAAGAGTAGTGACCAGTTAATTGACTTTAACATGTAAAATTGGTGGAGTGCCCCTTTAAGGACAAAAAGGGATGTTTAGTATATAATGATTATGACTATGTTCACAAAGACCTTAGTGTAAATCTATTACAGGACTCATAACCAACCTTAACTGCAACATAGCTGTTTCTTCTGTTCCAGGGAAATAATGGACCTGCCACTGACCCTTCATGTGCTCCTACTTCTCTGTTCCCTCAACGCTGTTGTTTGGGCGTGTCCGGATGGATGCAAATGTCAAGAAACCAAAATCCTCTGTGGTGGCCTCTCAAACTTCCCCACAGTGGTGCCCTCGTCTACAACTGACCTCTATTTCTCGAATTGCAGTTTCTATTCTCTGAAATCAGAAGACCTGACTGATTTCTCTAATGCCCTTGGCATCTTTGTGGTTAAGGACACTGTTTTGAGGGAAGTGCGCCCTGGCACGTTTGACTCCACTCCGAACATAGGTGTCTTAATTTTTACTGGCACCGAATTGCAAGATCTACCAGAGGCCTTGTTCCAAAATCTTCAGAAGGTTGAGAGTCTGAATCTGAAGAGCAATAAGCTACTGGTACTCCGCCCAAACTGGTTCTTACCATTGACAGATCTGAAATTCCTTGACCTCACTATGAACCTTTTCACTTCTATACCTGTGGAAACTTTTCACCCTCTTACTGAGTTGCAATACCTTTATCTTGCTGGAAACAACATCAGTCAACTATCTAGAGAGACATTCAAAGGTCTGTCTGAGCTGAAAACCTTACGACTCAACAAAAATTCGCTACAGGAAATCCCCAGTGGCAGTTTGGATGATCTTGCAAACCTGGAGGAACTATCCCTACAAGATAATCTAATCACTCATCTCCACCATGACCTGTTCTCCAAGACTCAGAAACTCCACAAGCTCTTCCTTTCCAACAACAGGATCACATCTCTTCCACAAGGGATCTTCTTAAACCTGCCCCTCCTCTCCCAGATGTCCCTGTATGAAAACCATCTGGATAGTCTTGGTCCAGGGGTGTTTGGGCCCATGGCCCTGCAGGAGCTGTGGCTGTATGACAACAAGATAAGTCGTGTGGAGGATGACACATTCAGGAACCTGACTCAATTGCGTCTCCTGGTGCTTAGTCGCAACCAGATTAACTATGTATCCGCTGGGGCCTTTAGAGGGTTGGAGAAGCTGGGGGAGATATCGCTTCACACCAATCTGCTCACAACCCTGCAAGCTGGGACTTTCCAAGGTCTCCCCAACTTGGTCAACATTTCCTTGGAGCACAATTTCATCAGCTCTCTCCCTTTGGGTTTCCTCCAAGGCCTGAGCCACCTGGGCCAGATTGACCTGCAAAACAACTCCCTTCCCAACCTGCCACAGGAAAGTCTAGATTCTCTCTCTGTGGCAGAGGAGATACTTCTTCAGCAGAACCCTTGGAGGTGTGACAAGGATATTCTGCCACTTAGGGACTGGCTAAGAAAGAACCCATCCAAGACCAACCGCACCCTTGTAGAGTGTGAAACACCCTACAGTCTAAATGGTGAGGTGATTGCTCTGCTGCCAGATGAGAACCTGATGGCTCTCAGCTCTACTGAGCAGCCTGTGTTGACTTCAACAGAGAAAAGGAGAAAACCCAACACCCCTCCGGCCAGACGAAGCACTTCCTCACCTGCAGTCAAGACCACACCCACCTCAGAGTATGAGGAGGTCACCAGCGGTGGGCAGGGGGAAGAGGGAATGGTTTCTAATGATACTTCGATGATCTTCATTGTAATTGCAGTAGTGTCCACTGTCATCATTAGCACTGTCATCATCAGCTGTGTGTGCTGGAGGAGAAACAAGAGAGGCCGGGGAAATATAGGCCGCAGGAATAAGAACTCTGTGCTGTAGACGAGACCACCGAACATCAGCAATTCAAGAACTTTAAAAGCCAAGGGAATCTCACTGATTACTGTGGTTTACTTGGAAAATGTGCAGCACAGAATTGATTTTTAGTCTCAAAGGCATCAAAAGAACTACTTCAGCTCCATTCAGAAGCATCAACAAGAAAAACAAATAAACAGATTTGCTTTTGAATTCATTTGTTCTCAATGTTTAATCATCAAATTTACCAGCCAGTATTTCTCTTCCAGGGGGCTGTTAAAACAGAATGGACATTATGTACTAACTGTAAAAATCCACCTTGCCATGTTGTGTGAAAACTTGGATATTTTGGTGAATGTGAACTGAAGCAGGGTACTTCTTTTAGTGAAATTAAGACTCCATTCAGTACTCTGTTCAATAGTTTTGAAAAACTCATTTTTTATTTTTCAATATTAATAAATGCAGTTTGATGATGACTTTTTGTGCTAACAACAACACATTTAGGGAACAGTTTTACTTATTTGCAAAATGGCTGTCAATAAAAAAATCTGATTTTATTTTGACTCCTCTGTAACTCAATTCATCCAATGTTTTAAACACAATGCAAAATGTTACTATACATTGAATAAATGCACTACTTTTAGTGGGAGTAATCTTACATTGTCTTAATCATTTACTCATTTACTTAGCAATTCATTGTGTAACATGCAAATATGTAAACTTCATCTCCCTGAATATGAGATAAAATTATGGCTAAGTTTTTGTAGGATGCCAATCCTATTGTAATCACTGAGAATTCACAACATTTTGTAATCACCAATATGTTTCTGACTGTGTTAATTGTGCCAATTGAGTTTGTGGAAAGTCCACAAAAGGGGATATGGTGAAGGAAAGGAAGCTCAGCATGATACTGTACCACAGACGTCTGTGATTAAATTCACATCAATCTGTGTCTGTGTGAGGCAGCAAGACTTGTGTGTAATGGTTTACAATTAACAACGGTGATAACTTCAGACACTACCTGATGTCAATTTTCCTCTTGATGAAATTAATCCTATTTGACAGACTGCCATCTAATGGGATTCACTCAGAATAATGTTTGAAAACATTCTGGCAAAAATCCCAAAATCCCACCCTTTGCTTTTACTGTACTTACTTACAAGGAACAGACAAAACAAATGAGTCATAAATGTTGCACCAAGTGTCTAATTGTTGCCTAAAAATTTTTCTAGTAAGGAAATTAAAAAATAAGAAAGAAGTTAAACCGGGAGAACATCAAGGATATTCTAATGTTTACTTTATTGCTACTCTTCCTGATGTGGATACAGACCCATATTTTAAAATGACAAAATGTTTACATACCATAAAGTATGTTAATGTTTAGAGTATGTGAAAGAATGATGAATATTCAAGCTTTTTAAACAGATGTGTTGTTTAGACTACGGTTACACTACTAGATGAATAACATAACACATGTAACACTTTCAATGGTAGGTATTGCAGTCTTCTTTACTAAGTCAATGGTGAAAGCTTCACCATCCATCCAATTTAAATTTAGGAAAATTTCAATTTACATTCTGATCATTTAAATGCAGTGATGGCAGAATTTTATTTACTTTATTAACCAGAATATTGAAGTGGTTCATATGTAAGTGATTGTAAGAAATTAGACATATCAGTTCGGTAATCTTGGAGCCTCGCTGCAGAGCACTGTAGTAATTGGCTGAAACATTAAAAACCTCCCTCCCTGCTCTTATCTCAGGCTGCAGAAGTATGTTACACCACGCCTCACATGGGATGCAACATACTACAGGCCTGCTGACCAACATTGATATAGAAGATAACTAATGAGACTGCGCTTGTTTATGTTTCCTCACTGCTTCATCCTGGGACAGGAAATAATCAGGTAGGCAAATGCTTTTTTGGCATTTGACTTTAACAGCACATAGATTTAATCATAAATTGACACAGCAAAGCTACTATATACAGTATATGGTGTTATTGTTAATTTATCACAAGAAAAAAAATAAGGTCAAAATTTAATGTGCTCAATTTTATATAAGTTATACATCATTGCAAAATTGTTCTTCTTTTCATAGTGAGTAAACATGGGAAGAGGAGAGATCATCGTTCTTTTTCTGTCTTTATTATTTGACTCTGCATTGACTCAAAACAACAGTGCAAAGGAGAGCCAACTTGTTTTTGGTGCAGATACAACAGAAATTCCACGCGATCTGAGAGCAGGTGTGACAGAGATTTTCTTTGTGGAAAGCAACATCAAAACAATCCCCAAAGATGCCTTTGTTGGAAACTCCCAGCTAGAGAAGGTGGAATTCCTGAACACTAAAACAGAATATATTGAACCAGGTGCCTTTGAAGGTCTGGTAAACGTCAAGCATATTGAGATCTCCAGCAATCCATTAACTTCAATACCAGTGGGGGTCTTTAAAGACCTCAGCAACCTGGAGAAACTTCTACTAAAGCTCAACAACCTCCGTAATCTTGAAAATGGCATGTTTGAGGACCTTAAAAAATTAAGGGAGCTCCAGTTACATGGGAACGAGATTGACTCAATTGAAGATGGGACTTTTGATGGTCTTGAGAATCTTGAACTCCTCCATTTAGCTAAAAACAATCTCTCAGCTGTATCCGTAGACTTGTTCTCAAACCTAAACAAACTGGCCACACTACGGCTTTACGAAAATCAACTGACCTCCATTCCTGAGGACATTTTTCATAATTTGCCAAACTTGAGGGAAATTGCCTTGCATACGAACAAAATAACAGAATTATCACCAAATCAATTCCCACATAAAGACAAACTGACTAAGCTGCTTTTGGACAATAACCTTCTGACTGGTTTACCTCCAGAATTTTTTGTTGGCTTCCCACAGCTTAAATCGCTGACCCTACATAGGAATGAACTGAGTAGTCTACCACCAGTGCTTTTTGGAGAAATGCCTAAATTGACTGACCTTAGCCTTAGTCAAAACAGTCTTAGCATTCTTCCTGAGGGAATATTCAGCCCTCTGAAGAAACTGAAGAAGCTAGATCTGTCTAAAAATCACTTTGTCACTTTGTCTGCCGAGCACTTTGAGGGCCCTGAGAAGCTCCTAGTGCTGAATCTCCTGAACAACACGATAAAGTCACTGGATGGAGATGTGTTTGAAAAGCTACAATCACTGACGACACTAGATCTACGTCACAACAACCTCCAGACACTTCCTGGAGATATTTTTGAGCCATTAGGGAATCTCAGAAAGCTTTACCTCAGTGACAACCCTTGGCGCTGTGACTGTAATCTGATAGATTTTTACCACTGGATAAAGGCAAACTCACCCAAGATTGAATTAAAATATCCTGTGGTTTGTGAGTATCCAGATGATCTAAAAGGAGGGGAAATCAAATCATTAACAGAGGATCAATTTATTTGCCCCACCATTCCCCTCAGAACCACTCTGTTAGCCACTACCACCACCACAACTCCCACAACCACCACGACACTCCCAACTACAGAACCAACAACCACCATCCTTACTACTACAAAACCTCCTCCTACAACACCAACTACCACTTTGCCAACCACCACTACACCTCCCACAACCACCACACCCACCACTACATCTTTCACAATCACCACACCCACCACCACACTTCCCACAACCACCACATCCACCACTACACTTCCCACAACCACCACATCCACCACTACACTCCCAACAACAGAATCAACACCAACAACCATTACTCTGACAACAACCACACCCACAACAGCTGTAGCCACTACACTCACAACCATTTTAACAACGTCACCTACCACCTCTGTGAGAACAACTGCACAAACAACCACTACAACAACGGCTACAACCACAACAATTAGAACAACTACACCCACAACTGCTATGACAACAATCCCACCCACAACCACGATACCAACAAGTACACCCACAACCACCATCCTCAGGACTACCCAACCAACCACCACCTGCAGAACGACACCCACTCCACTGACCACTCCGGTGATCTTCAATTGCCCCATGGAGCCAGCCACTAAGGAGCTATCAAATTCTTTTACATATCAGGACAGACCAAAACTTCAGCAGTGCAAATCTCAGGCGATGTTCTACATCACACTGCTGGTGGTGGAGATCACCTGCACACTGGTGCTGGCGAAGTTCACCCTTTCTCTTTACTACCTGCTGCAGCAACGGGAGAGGATGTACAACAGGGTCAAACTCACCCGCTTCTCCTACAGGAGAGATGTAATCCTTAGGCCTCTACGAGAGACAGAGACCCAAAGACTTTAAACAACTACGGCAATGTTCATAGGTTTTATCACCAAGACTGTTATGGGCTGGTAGCAGTCATGTGATCTGTCAAAGGATCCTCAGTTAAATTTTGAACCCCTACTTGCTCAGATAATGGGAAACATAATATATATAGAAGAGACAGAGGGATCCAAACATATGGAAAATCTGGAATTGTACATTTTGATGGAGCTATGCAGGTACTTTGCCTTTTCTTGAACCTGCAAAAACTGATTTTTTGGCCACTTGGGGGCAGCAGTAACAAGCTGTAAACACAATATTGACATATTTTCATCTTCTGAAGTTCATCGGCGAACTTGTTAGCAAACATATGTCTATCTTGGCTAAATATCCTGCAGATATGATGCAATATTAGTTTGAAGTCGTGTTACTGGTCACTTAATGAATGTAAGTCCAATATTCACTCTCTTTCTCACTCTGTTTTTGGTTTCCATCAACTCCTGAGGGAAATATCTGTCTCTTTAGAGGCTAACTGCTTTACTGTTTACTAGCTTTTGCTAACTTTGTGTGTCTACCATTTGATGCTGAACAAGTTATATAAAGCAGGTTTTAGAGCTTTTTTGCTGAAAACAGCAGTCTGCTGCGTTTGGAAACAATGTTCATGAGTGCAGTGTGGACAGAACAGTAAAGCTGCATGCTGGAAAACCAAAACAAAGATCTGAAAGACACTAAAATACTCCATGGGACTGAGGGTAACTGCTAATGATAATTTTCTGCGGGTTCATAACTACAAGTAACCCCTTTCACATCATATAGTACATACTAATTTCATCCATTGATTAAAGCAGCTTTAAAGCTAAACTGTTCTAAACTAGCTTAACTGTAAACTCTAAGTACCAACTCTGAAACCACACATTGACTAAAATTCTGGAAAATTAAAATTGTTTGATAAAAATGTATGCTGTACATTTCTGATATAATCATGTTGTTGATCACTGGCATCAGAGTGTTGTTGGTTGAAGGTTGTATATGCCCTGTAGAAACATCTCATCTGGAATTATTTACTTTTCTGCTGTAAAGAATTTCGGAGAGAAATATAAGATGTGTTATAAACATAATGCATTGTGAAATGATTAAAAAACATCTTGTTGCAAATCTGTTTGTCTAATGTCTGAAATCCAGCACTTGGCCACAACAGACACGCTCTTACAACAAGAGGAGTCAGAGATCCACAAGACTTTTTTCAATAGGAGCTGAGGCAACTTTATCTAAAACAGTCTGGAATTGGTAAACATGTGTCTGCAATTATGATGATTTTCTAGTAGTCTGAATAAAATGTAATGGCCTGTTTCTAATTTTTGCAAGGTGAAATAGATCTTTACAGCAAAATAAATGAATCCCACAGGTAACAGATTCATGAAGTGGCTAAGTGGAAAACACTGAGCAGGAGTCTGGGACTGGGATTTGTGTTTGGTAGGGTTGTCTGCCTGATAGCTAAAGGTTAAATACATTAATTAGGCCTTTTATTAGGCAGTAGCACAGGAACAGACCAGTAGACCAGATTCATTAGCGTAGACTATGTGCGCAAATGTGAGAGTTTGTGTATGTGGGTGTGTGTGAAAGAGAGATAAAATTAAAAACTAAAATGTACTCTAGTAGATACTATTTGCTTCCTGACTGCTCCTGTAATTAAGTTGTATTTTCTAATGGTATAGCACCATGATAGCTGCGTCAGTGAACAATAACAGATCAGGTGAATGAGGTACCTTTAATTTTACAGTGCAGCCTTTTTTTATAAAAAGCCTTAAATGGATAAAATGGGCTTTGAGTCCCGACACTGTCCTCACCCCAAATACCATTAAAGCTCAGAGTCAGCACCTTATCCTCATAGTTACTGATTCATTTAAAATCCATTGTGCTGAAATAGAGCCAAAACAATGAAAAACATATCACTGCTCTAAAATATACATATATATATATATATATATATATATATATATATATATATATATATATGGATATCACAGAAAAACTACAAACACTGTATATTTAACTTTGTTTCATTTTGCTGCAAGATTGATAGTATTAATAATATTATGTGGTTGCCTAGTGAACCATTAAAAAAAAACTATGTTGTAATCTTGTTGGATTTACCTTCTGTCTCTTTGACTTTTTTTTTAGCTGCTTTTTAAAATCTCTTGCTGTACAAAAAAGAAACTCAGCAATGTGGAGATACAGATATAGAGATGTCTTCCACTAGAGGGCACTTCTGTATTAGATAAAACAGCACCTTGCAAACAGAAAACATCACAGAAAAGATTTATTTAACTGTTTCACTTCTTAAAATGTTCACAGTGGTGTTTCTCCCCTTGGTCAAGCCAGTGTACTGAATTATAGAGTAGGTTCCCACTTGATAGCAAGTGACACAGACAAGAGAATGTAGTTTCAAGTGAAATAAAATGTGTTCATATTTAATCAGATAGTATCCAAACTCAGACTACTTCAGACACGTCAACTTACATAAATTCCTTTGGGAGAGTCTTCTGTAAAGAAAAAATATGTTATGAAGTTGTGCCAGACTGCTAGAATAGTGAATGGAGAGACTGAATGAGGGTAACATAACTCTGTTTTATCAGATTTATCTCGGGGCTAAATGGACACACACACACACAAGCACAGAGTGAGAGATGACTCAATTACATCAGAAGTGGGTGTTCTGGTGCTGTAAGGGGAAAATGATACACAAGCAGCTATATCACAATGGACAGTATGCAAACCAAAATTAAATGTGTTTGTTAATGTCAGTTTCTTAATCTGCATCCTAATACACCTCAGCTACTGAGAAACAACTCATGCTTGCCAACATTAAGTTGCAGAACTTGAGAGGTCCCATATAGTAGAAAGGGAGATTTCCGTTTCTTTTTTGATTACAAATCAGGTATAGGTGCTATATAAATACTATGACAGTATCAAAACACTCAGTCCACAGAGAAATGCACATAGCCTGTAGTCAGAAACTGTACCTTTAAATGTGCTGTTTGGACTTTCGTAAGGTTGTGATGTCATAACTATACACTCAGTGTTTGCATTAGAGGGGTGGCCCAACCCTCCTGAAAAAAACAAAATATGTTTCATA
Organism: Thunnus thynnus; assembly: GCF_963924715.1. Lineage (NCBI taxonomy): Eukaryota > Metazoa > Chordata > Actinopteri > Scombriformes > Scombridae > Thunnus > Thunnus thynnus. Next base: position 18,213,427 of record NC_089524.1, on the reverse strand, counting down.
ATCGTTTCAGAAATTCCAAGAATCGATTCACATTCTTCAGTCTTGCCACTACGCTGTTTTCAATTTTTTCATGACATGAGTTAGCTCGCTAAATCCCATAGATGGCGCAATGACGCCACACCAGTTTTCGCCCAGACCCAACTCCGGGGGCAAGAAGGACCATGTCATGGAGAGACGACCATGAGCAATGGAGTACTTGACAGAAAAACAAATACAACCTGCCCCATTGGCGATGAAGGCAATCATTTTGACGTATTTTGGATTTTATTATCTCGAAGGGAAGAAGGAGCTTGGCAAGACTGATGCCATTATCAGCCGTTGCAGCGCACCTCCGCAGGTTTGTGTGGTTGTGGTCTTATTTATTTATAACCGCCGTGAAACAATCAGAAAAATGTTTTATTCCTTTCTCCCTCTCTTTCTCTCGTCTTCTTTTAAAAGCCTAACTTTACTTTGAACGTTATCAAACAAAGAGAAATGTCCTCCCCTCTTCCTAGTTAAGTTTTTGCCCTCCCTCATGGCAGGGTTGTTCAGCATTACAGGTTGCATTTCTCCAAAAGTTGATTCTGGTTCAACTTTCTCACTGCCGTCTTATTTCTTATTTGAACTTTGCAGCTAAATGTATCAGGCAGTTTCTTTGATTTTATTATTTGAAGTAAGTTTTGCACTTAGCAGTTTATCTTTGCAATCACTTTTATTTTTGTATTAAATATTAATTTTACCCTTTGTCCCAAGGCCGCTTTGGTTTCCTGTTGACTAAGTGGACTAAAGGAAAATAAATCTTACTCAGGGTTGACATTGAGTAGTAAATGCTTACATTTGATTGAGTGTGATTTTTTTTCTTTGAGATCTATAAAAGTGTCTACCACAGTCAAATGGAGAGAGTGACTTAAAAGAATTGATTATGAATCAAGAATCAAATTGTTTGGAATCGTGAATTGATTGTGAAACGAATCGTGACATCAAGAATTCGAATCAAATCATGAGATTTCCTGAATCATCAACCCCTATTGCACAGCCTTGCAAAGGTTGGATAACATTATCCTCTGCGGTGGCCATCACAATTTAACAGTGAGTTTTACCCAGAGCCCTGGTTTTACCTATCTACAGGCTAGGCTACAATCTGTTACTTGTGGTTGGCCTGGGCTTTTGTCACCCAGAAAACAGCCAGCCAATCAGAAGAGCGGGGCATTGAGCAAACACAAAACAGCCTGTTCTTGGTAGAGCTCCAAGAAAGAATCTTAAGAGAGGAGATGTAAAACTATGTAGAGATGGATTTTGGTACTTAAAACCACAAAAATATCTTTAATAGATATCAAGACTTATAAAATAAAATAAAAAAAATAAAATAAAACACCAGAAAAGTGTCAAATAAGGGAACTTTAAATGGATTTCCACAGAGAAGTAGGTCATTGTGTTGGCACAGCTTTGTCCTTGGAGCTTCATGTGCCATAACAAACAGTGAGCACAGCCTCGGCCTTAAAGATGTGCAGGCAGTCTGTCATATTGAGATGTAGACAGAAATCATTTTGCTTGTGGCAGCAACCTAAACATCACTTCCATATCAAATGAGGATATGCTCAGCAGTCTTGAGATTCACTGTTAAAAACAAACTTTTTGAACAGCTGCTGAATTGCTGAATAAATGGTTTTAATGCCAAAGGCTGCTGAGAAAGGTTATTAAACAGTCGGTCCTGTTGACGGGCAACACTACAAGCCACAGGCAACAGAGTACTACAACACTGGAACAGAAATGTACACAAATATCTTCTTTCTGGTTAAAATAAGAATGTTGGGGCGACAACAAGTAGGCACTGTTACTTACTAAAGTTGCCCTCAGTATAGCCACTTTGTATGGTGGTGATTTAAAGCGCAGACAATCTCTTTTGTGGCTGTGTGAGCAAGAACAGGGAAAAAAACAGACTACAATCTCTTTTACTGGCCTGGAAACTAACAACAAATGTACATCAAACCACAGTATCACAGAATAGTGCAGTATACTTAAAACCCAACAAATGTAGTTTTGTGGTAAATTGCAGTGTTTTATCTCTATTGTTTTGTGTTTCTGCCACTTTAGTGGCATTTTTTAAGTCTTATCAGCTTGTAGCCAGCTTTAGACTGAGGTGCCGGCATAAACCTGTGCAAAGCTTAGTAATGGATTAAAGGGGTACCGCCACAATTTAGTATTGCACTTAGATTTGGTGAATTTGCAAAAGACATATTTTTAAAAAATGACAAATTAAAGCAGCAGAGGCCAACATAACCTGACTTTTAGCCCCTGATGTGGGTCAAGCTCCAAAAACACAGGACTTCTCATAATGCAACTTGTTAGCATCTTTTGCTAGGCCTCCTCTGCCTGGTAAACACAGGTCTTTAAAACTCAACACCCATGTTTGTAAGACAGACTTTCTTTCAAAGATGTGTAGTCTCCATGCCAAAAATCACTCTTGTAATGTAACTTGAGTATTTTTATTAGAACTTCAGAGCCACATAGGATATAAAGGCCTGTGGTAATTGACTGAAACATTAAAAGCCTTCCATCCCTGTTCTTATCTCAAGCTGCAGAAGCGTCTTACACCACGCCTCACATGGGATGCAACTACTACTAGGTGAATAACCCAACACATGTAACACTTTCAATGGTAGGCACTACAGTCTTATTTACTAAGTCAATGGTGAAAGCTTCATCATCCATCAAATTTAAATTTAGGAAAATTTCAATTTACATTCTGATCATTTATATACGGTGATGGCAGAATTTTATATACTTTATTAAGCAGAATATCGAAAACTGAGAGTTTGTGGAAGTGGTTCATATGTAAGTGATTATAAAAAAATTAGACATATCAGTTCGGTAATCTTGGAGCCTCGCTGCAGAGCACTGTAGTAATTGGCTGAAACATTAAAAACCTCCCTCCCTGCTCTTATCTCAAGCTGCAGAAGCATGTTACACCACGCCTCACATGGGATGCAACACACTATGGGCCTGCTGACCAACATTGATATAGAAGATAACTAATGAGACTGCGCTTGTTTATGTTTCCTCACTGCTGTAACAACCTTCTGCTTCATCCTGGGAAAGGAAATAATCAGGTAGGCAAATGTTCTTTTTTGGCATTTGACTTAAACAGCACATAGATTTAATCATAAATTGACACAGCAAAGCTACTATATACAGTATATGGTGTTATTGTTAATTTATCACAAGAAAAAAAATAAGGTCAAAATTTAATGTGCTCAATTTTATATAAGTTATACATCATTGCAAAATTGTTCTTCTTTTCATAGTGAGTAAACATGGGAAGAGGAGAAATCATCATTCTTTTTATGTCTTTACTATTTGACTCTGCATTGACTCAAAACAACAATGCAAAGGAGGGTTCCAGTGAGAACCAACTTGTTTTTGGTGCAGATACAACAGAAATTCCACGCGATCTGAGAGCAGGTGTGACAGAGATTTTCTTTGTGGAAAGCAACATCAAAACAATCCCCAAAGATGCCTTTGTTGGAAACTCCCAGCTAGAGAAGGTGGAATTCCTGAACACTAAAACAGAATATATTGAACCAGGTGCCTTTGAAGGTCTGGTAAACGTCAAGCATATTGAGATCTCCAGCAATCCATTAACTTCAATCCCTGTGGGAGTCTTTAAAGACCTCAGCAACCTGGAGAAACTTCTACTAAAGCTCAACAACCTCCGTAATCTTGAAAATGGCATGTTTGAGGACCTTAAAAAATTAAGGGAGCTCCAGTTACATGGGAACGAGATTGACTCAATTGAAGATGGGACTTTTGATGGTCTTGAGAATCTTTATCTCCTCCATTTAGCTAAAAACAATCTCTCAGCTGTATCCGTTGACTTGTTCTCAAACCTAAACAAACTGGCAATACTACGGCTTTACGAAAATCAACTGACCTCCATTCCTGAGGACATTTTTCATAATTTGCCAAACTTAAGGGAAATTGCCTTGCATACGAACAAAATAACAGAATTATCACCAAATCAATTCCCACATAAAGACAAACTGACTAAGCTGCTTTTGGACAATAACCTTCTGACTGGTTTACCTCCAGAATTTTTTGTTGGCTTCCCAAAGCTTACATTGCTGACCCTACATAATAATGAACTGAGTAGTCTACCACCAGTGCTTTTTGGAGAAATGCCTAAATTGACTGACCTTAGCCTTAGTCGAAACAGTCTTAGCATTCTTCCTGAGGGAATATTCAGCCCTCTGAAGAAACTGAAGAAGCTAGATCTGTCTAAAAATCACTTTGTCACTTTGTCTGCCGAGCACTTTGAGGGCCCTGAGAAGCTCCTAGTGCTGAATCTCCTGAACAACACGATAAAGTCACTGGATGGAGATGTGTTTGAAAAGCTACAATCACTGACGACACTAGATCTACGTCACAACAACCTCCAGACACTTCCTGGAGATATTTTTGAGCCATTAGGGAATCTCAGAAAGCTTTACCTCAGTGACAACCCTTGGCGCTGTGACTGTAATCTGATAGATTTTTACCACTGGATAAAGGCAAACTCACCCAAGATTGAATTAAAATATCCTGTGGTTTGTGAGTATCCAGATGATCTAAAAGGACAGGAAATCAAATCATTAACGGAGGATCAATTTATTTGCCCCACCATTCCTGCACACTTGTGCTGGTGAAGTTCACTCCTTGTCTTTACCACCTGCTGCAGCGCCGAGAGAGGATGTACAATAGGGTCAAGCTCACCTGCTTCTACTACAGGAGAGAGGTAGTCCTTAGGCCTCTATGAGAGACCTGAAGACTTTTTTTTAATACTTTATTTACAGTTTACAATTTTACAATGACAAAACATATTGAGAGGATGTACAAAACAATACAAAGAAAATACAACACCAATTGGGACACGAACTGGACAAAACAAAAAAGGCTGCCAGACAGTTTACAAGATTACATAGTCTTGCAAAAATGTTGTCAGTGTAGGATAAGCGATTAACATGAAGACACATATGACATGGTACAGTACAAATGGGAGAGGCAGAAAGGACCAGACAGTAACCCATGAAAACAATAACATGAGAAATAAATCAATAAAAATACAAATTTAAATAGATTTCGGCTTAATAATAGATATATGTAGGGTTTATGTATGTGTGCATGCACGTGTGTGTGTCTGTGTGCGTGTTAATGTGGGTAGGCGCTGTGTGTGTTAGTGTGTAAGGACATAGAGGGAAGGAAGGAGAAGAAAGAAGTCAAAAAAAAAAGTTGCTTGTTGCGGGGATCTCTGGATGGGTGCCAGGGTGGAACCAGGATGAGTTAGGACAGAGGTTTATATTTCCTCTTGCCCTCTACACACCTGTCCACCTTATTTTATAATTAGTTTTGTTATCTTTCCGTACTCCCCTTTCTCTCCTCCCCTCCCTTCTTTGCTCTCATTGCTCTCTCCTGCTTAAGGCCGCCCCCAGACCCATAGGAGGATGCTGGTCTCTTGCAGGTCAGATGCCCTCTAGAACGGCCCCCACCCCTACAGGAGGGGTCTGTTCATTTGGGTCTGAGGAGCAACTTTCTTTTTGATGGGGGGTTTGATGGGGAATAGGCCCTAGACACCAGGCTGTCTAAACTAGCCAGGACTCCCGAGCCACCATAGCCACCTGAGCCCAGTAAGATGGTCTCATTCTGCAGAGTCATTGTTAGTTTGGGGAAATGACACTTAAGAAAAGACAGATAAATGAGTGTGCAAACCAGTTAATAAATAAAATAAGTAAATAAATAAGTGAGAAAAAATTATGAATGAATAAAGGAAGATAAAGAAATTATTAAAAGAAAAAAAAACACAGTAGGCATATAGTTGAGTAAATGGATTGTTAAGTGTAGTGTAGTAGTTTTTAACCTGAAAGTGTAAATGTCTCTGTGTTGTTGTGTGTGTTTTCTGTCAGTGAGTGAACATATTTTTTTCCCTTTCTTCCTCTTCCAACCACATTCTAATCAATAATAATAGTAATAGTAATAATAATCAGTTAAGTATAGTATAAGTAATGATTTTAAAAGTATATACATACACACATACATACACATACACACCTATACATATACACATATATACACACACACATAATAATAATTATCATAATATAATCATCATCATCTGAATATAAAAATCAATATCATCATAATCGTTTTATAAATTAAGACCTGAAGACTTATAAAGAATAGACAGAGGGATCAAAATATATGGAAAATCTGGAATTGTACATTTTGATGGAGCTATGCAGGTACTTTGCCTTTTCTTAAACCTGCATGAACTGATTTTTTGGCCACTTGGGGGCAGCAGTAACAAGCTGTAAACACAACATTGACATATTTTCACTTTCTAGAGTTCATATGGTGAACTTGTTAGTAAACACATGTCTATCTTGGCTTCACATCATGTGGATCCTGTGGCGCAATATTAGTTTGAAGTGAATGTTAGTCCAATATTCACTCTCTTTTTCACTCTGTTTTTGGTCTCCATCAACTCCTGAGGGAAATATCTGTCTCTTTAGAGGCTAACTGCTTTATTGTGTTTACCAGCTTTTGCTAACTTTGTGTGTCTACCATTTGATGCTGAACAAGTTATATAAAGCAGGTTTTAGAGCTTTTTTTGCTGAAAACAGCAGTCTGCTGCGTTTGGAAACAATGTTCATGAGTGCAGTGTGGACAGAACAGTAAAGCTGCATGCTGGAAAACCAAAACAAAGATCTGAAAGACACTAAAATACTCCATGGGACTGAGGGTAACTGCTAATGATAATTTTCTGCGGGTTCATAACTACAAGTAACCCCTTTCACATCATATAGTACATACTAATTTCATCCATTGATTAAAGCAGCTTTAAAGCTAAACTGTTCTAAACTAGCTAAACTGTAAACTCTAAGTACCAACTCTGAAACCACACATTGACTAAAATTCTGGAAAATTAAAATTGTTGATAAAAATGTATGCTGTACATTTCTGATATAATCATGTTGTTGGTCACTGGCATCAGAGTGTTGTTGGTTGAAGGTTGTATATGCCCTGTAGAAACATCTCATCTGGAATTATTTACTTTTCTGCTGTAAAGAATTTCGGAGAGAAATATAAGATGTGTTATAAACATAATGCATTGTGAAATGATTAAAAAACATCTTGCTGCAAATCTGTTTGTCTAATGTCTGAAATCCAGCACTTGGCCACAACAGACACACTCTTACAGCAGGGGGAGCCAGAGATCCACAAGACTTCTTGTTCTGTCTCATCTGGCAATAGGAGCTGTGGCAACTTTATGTAACACAGTCTGGAATTGGTAAACATGTGTCTGCAATTAAGATGATTTTCTAGTAGTCTGAATAAAATGTAATGGCCTGTTTCTGCTGCACAAGTGCAATACTACAGCTTAATTTTTTCATCATGTCTACTGACGTTTCAGTATTGTGACATTAAAATCGACTTAGCAAAATCAGAAATATTTGCACTTTTTCAACAAAGTGAAAATAGATCTTTACAGCAAAATAAATGAATCCCACATGTAACAGATTCATGAAGTGGCAGAGTGGAAAACACTGAGCAGGAGTCTGGGACTGGGATTTGTGTTTGGTAGGGTTGTCTGCCTGATAGCTAAAGGTTAAATACATTAATTAGGCCTTTTATTAGGCAGTAGCACAGGAACAGACCAGTAGACCAGATTCATTAACCTAGACTATGTGCACACATGTGAGAGTTTGTGCATGTGGGTGTGTGTGTGAAAGAGAGATAAAATTAAAAACTAAAATGTACTCTAGTAGATACTATTTGCCTCCTGACTGCCCCGTAACACCCCAAATACCTAACCTAAATAACCTAAGCTCAGAGTCAGCACTTTATCCTCATAGTTACTGATTCATTTGACTTTTTTTCATTTTGCTGCAAGATTGATAGTAATAATAGTAGTACTAACATATAATACTGTGGTCGCCTAGTGAAAAAAACTATGTTGTTTCCTTCTGTTCCTCAGCTGTCTCTTTTACTTTTTTTTTTTTTTTTTTTTTTAAACTGCTTTTTAAAATCTCTTGCTGTACAAAGGAGAAACTCAGCAATGTGGAGATACAGATATAGAGATGTCTTCCACTAGAGGGCACTTCTGTATTGGATAAAACAGCACCTTACAAACAGAAAACACCACAGAAACGATTTATTTAACTGTTTCACTTCTTCAAATGTTCACGGTGGTGGTTCTCCCCCGGTCAAGCCAGTGTATTGAATTACAGTGTAGGTTCCCACTTGATAGCAAGTGACACAGACAAGAGAATGTAGTTTCAAGTGAAATTAAGTATGTGTTCATATTTAATCAGATAGTATCCAAACTCAGACTACTTCAGACACAGCAACTTACATAAATCCCTTTGGGAGAGTCTTCTGTAAAAGAAAAAATATGTTATGAAGTTGTGCCAGACTGTTAGAATAGTGAATGGAGAGACTGAATGAGGGTAACATAACTTTGCTTTATCAGATTTATCTTGGGGCTAAATGGACACACACACACAAGCACAGAGTGAGAGATGACTCAATTACATCAGAAGTGGGTGTTCTGGTGCTGTAAGGGGAAAATGATACACAAGCAGCTATATCACAATGGTCAGTATGCAAACCAAAATTAAATGTGTTTGTTAATGTCAGTTTCTTAATCGAATAATCACAAGTCCTGAGCAGCGAGCAGGTGTTGTCCGGCACTGATGAAGACCAACACGCTACGTAACTCGACTGAAAGATGTTGAGAGACCCAAAGAGTTGTGTCGTTAAATATTTTATCCCACTCTAAATTGCAGCTAAGTGTAATGCACAGTTAGCTTTCGTTACGTCCTCTCCTCTGATGTTGCATCACAAAGCTATTCTCATCTCCACATGAAGTATCTGATGTCTTTATTATTTATCCGGATTTGAGTGACAGATGTATTTTAAACCATTTTCTGCATGTCTCTGTCATTAAAGATAAAGCAGTTTCAGTTCTGGGACTTTGTGATTGTCAAAGAGGAAGAGTCAAAAAAAAGGACACGCACAAGACTGCAGTATATGATACAGTAGGAATCATTTGAGTTCATTCATACCACTAATGTTGAGGTGTGTAACAAAATGTTGAAATTCAACATTGTTTAACACAGACAGGTGATCTGTTTGGATCTGTTCAGATGCAAAATTTATGTTTTTTAAGAGATTTCTATATTTTATGGTAAAAATCAATCTTTTAATCCATGCATTCTATCCGAAACCATACAAAAGCCCACACAGTAAGGTTTTGATGATGTAATTCTTTATCAGATATGGAGGAGAAAGACTTATTAGTTCATCTTCTGTGTCAGGTCTGGACTTTCTGGTAAAGCTAAACTGGTTTCTGTCTGATGTCTCTCATGTGTCAGGTTCAGAACATGTTTTGTCACAGTGTGGGATCAGTTGTCAGCTCCATTCAACCATGTTATTAAGAATAAGAATAAGAATTTTATCTTATTACTATCCTCACCAGACTCATGTTACATAATACTGCTCATTATCCCTCTGCTACCTAACTGCTGGGTGAGTGTGAAATCAATCACATCATCATGAAGCTTTGGCGAAAGTTTCTTCTTATTCTGATCTTCTCTATCTTTTATCATAATTAAAATGCTGACATCATCATATCTAACCAATGATTGTTTTGCTTCCATCCTACGAGTCAATCAAAAATTTGCAGAGTTTGACACTAGAAGGCTGTTTTCATATTCATCTGCTGAAGATGGAAAGCTTCTCATTGCTCACTGAAAATACGTTTTAAGGGCCTATGAGCACCATTTGTGACATTACAATTAGTTTTGAAACCAATACTGGTCCGATATTCAACTTACACAAATGTAATGTGGAAACTTGAAGCCTCCAGTGCAAATACACTGAGAATGGACTTCTGAGATGAAATATATTTACTTATTATTAGATTCTGAAATTTCTAATGAGGGACAAGGAGTAGATGCAATTTAAGGATTTTAACATGGTAAATATACTTTTTTGTGGAAAAGACATATCAGACACACATTATTGTTCCAAGCAGTGTGTGTCTTAATATCTGTCTCTTTTAATATCATTGTAATTCTGCCACCCTGTCTGTCAGACCTACTATTGCACAATTTATCACTACCTTGACCTCCAGGATGTCCAGGGAGATTCGCCTGAGAGTTTCCATCAATGACCTGCTGGCTTTATTCCATCACCACCAGCCTCTAGACTTCAGGGCTCCTGTGCTTTCTCCTATCTTCACACTGTATGTACCCACGTGTAATGAAGATGCTTTGGGTTGATGGAGTCTAATCGTCAAATTCTTTCTCTGTCACTAACCTCAAAAAGTGTTGTTATACACTAATTGTTATTGAACTGGCAGTTCCAGTTGTGTATTCAAAACTGTCTATTAGACTTTCCATTAACATCCATCAAAATGTCCCACTTCAAAAACAACCATCCACATCCTCAGGTGAGGCAACTTCCTGGTCAGCCAAGTCCTCTGGATGTTGTTTTGAATGCGAACTGCCAAACCGCTTCAAACTTTCTGCACCAACAGCTCCAAAGCATTTCTAAAAATAACAAAGGCATTCTCTGCAAAATTACTAGGAAGTCTGGAAATTTCTTGTTTCGTGTTTAAAGTTTCATTCATTTTTAATTTACTTTTTTCCTTAAGCACTTTGAGATTTGCTCATATAATAAATTTTGCTAGAAACAAAACACATTATTATTTTTTTCTTATGCCTTATGTATATAAGTTTACCTGAGCCTCAGAGGCTAAAAAATACAATTTACTTGCAAATGGGCCAACAAGAACTGAAATCAAAAGGTTACAGTAGTTATATCTAGCAAGATAACAGTGACCTTGCCATGAGGTAGCCTGACTATAATGACTGGTTGGAGCTGTTTGCTGACTATGGAGTTTTATGCCCTGCTTGAAGGGTATCTAGGTTTAAATGTTTCCAAAGCAATGCAATTGAGCTTTTGCTACATGGGCTTACAATTGACTCTCTATCTAGATACAATAAGGTAGAGGGCAGTGGATCAGATTCTCTTTCAAAAACACCTTGAAACGTTGCATGGTCCTTGTAGGGTTTAAACCTCTCTGGATTTAATCTCACCTACACCCAGATCATTTAAAATAAATATGGAGGAACATTCAACAGAAATCCTTAAAGTGTCAGTAGCTAAATAGATGAAACTATATGTTGATATAACAACTTCAAACTCACATTTATCTTCCCTCCGTGATCCTTTCTATTATCACACAGGTCTACCATAACAAATCAAGTGCTAAATTCAGCTGATGCTATCTTCTCATCCTGAAATTCAGTGGCTTTACAGTTTTAGATGAAGAGGGTCGTGGGCTAAACGACCCTCTTCCAGAAGCAGAAGAACTTCATCATATCCCTTGAAGCCTCTGCTTTTAGGGAAGGATAACCCTGCAAGTCCTGCTAATGAGCCTGAAATGGAGCTGAGGAGGTAATTGCGTGTGAAAAGGGCAATGTGCTAAAGAACATAAGAGGCCATAAAATGAGGAGGAGCCCATTACAGCCAAACTAAGACATTTCAACTGGAAAATAGTTTGCAGTAAGCAGGCAGATTTTCAGCTGGGATGGTACAGCTGATTACCTGGGGTTAATGACCAACAGAGACTTATTATAGAGAATGTGGAACATACGATAGAGATGTGGCTGACTGATTCTTGGGCACTCTACCTCCCATTTTTCCCAGTATTTTCTTGCTTTATGAAGTCATGAGAAAAGCTCTTTGGGGAGAATCAGTCTTTGGTCAACAGTGGTTATAGAACACAAATCTTAAGGCAAAAGTAAATTTAAAAAACATTCAGAGTGATTGTCAATGTTGATGTCATTTTTTTCTCTCATTTTGTAGTGGGCCATCTATTTCTTCTTATATCTGCAGTATAGGGAAAAATACCATCCTGAAAGAATCAGCAGTGAAGAAGATTTAACAAGAAAAGTCTTCTTTATAGATACACAATTTACAGTTTGCAAAGGTTACAAATGAAAGTCAACTCTGCAGCTCTGTGGTTATATAAAATTGCAGAAAGCAGGAAAAAAGCTCAAACAAACTGACAATTAACAACTGCATGACTCAACAGGGAGCAAAACTAAATAAATGGCTAGTGAAGAGAGAGGAACATCTTGCAACCCAGATTTTTTTTGCTCATAAGTTGAAGGACCACACCCGGGATAAAATTGAAATTCAAGTAAATATTGGACTTACATTTGAAAGGTTGTGAGCAAAAGAACTCCTACAGGGTGCCCATGTTGCTCTCAAACTACTGGAAGATCGTCAAGAGCGCATTGGAAATATAACAGTGAGTTCAAAGTTGCAAAACCCATGGAATAGAGAAGAAATATTTCACATTTTTTTAATGCTTCTGCTTGTTATTTTCTGCATTCTGATGTTGTATGTTTCTGTGGAGGATTAAACATTGTACTATTATTCTTGCCTTAATCTTCCAACACTGCCGTCATTCCCCAACTAGGCTCATTTTGACACGCAGACTGACAGACGGGCAGCACAGACATCCTCTCTTGGCTCAGTGGACTCAGTCCTACAGCTGCCCTCCAGCCTCCAGAAACCTCCTTATGGTCCATCTGCTACCTGCTGACGTAAACACACACATACAAATGTCAACATGCACGGAAAAACAATAAATTCTGGTTTCTTACTTCCAGATAACTCATTTGAGCCCTAAATGATAAATGTTCCCTAAACATCTCCCTTAAGTAATAGATAGAAGCCCCCTGGGACTTGCTGTGTTCCTGTGCACAGCAGGATAACAGAGAGTCTGGAACAAACCAGAACTAAGCAATTGTGAGGCCCATCAGATATTTTAGATTACCACCTTCCTGATATTGGACCCAGGGTTGGCAGCATTAAAATTTCTCTTGTAAGGGCAAAACCACAAAGTTTCCTCTTTGCCACATTGTACAAAGACACAGAACACAAAATTTCAAACACAAAAAACACTTTTATGCAGATTTTCTGGCAATATTAAAGTAGGAATACTGAATACATTTACATACATTTGACAACACAGTGACTTCGTGTATTTCAGTATTTTGTTACTATCAAACCCTTAATACGCATGTTAATTGAATGCTTTTGTTCCTTAACTTTCATCACCACTTGCCTAACATCTGACAACTTTTACCCTAAATGTAATCCTAAACTTTACACTAACCTGAAACCTTTAAAGGAGAAAGGCACATTATTACCACTTGCAGAGCAGCTTCATCCTTGTATTCTTTTCAGACAATGTGGTCTTCCCAAGTATAGAGAAACAGGTGCACACATGTACACAAGCAGTCTCTCTCTCTCTCTCTCTCTCTCTCTCACACACACACACACAGACTGCGCTGAGGGGCAGCCCTGACCTCTGGCGCTGGAAAACACAACCGTCTTGGCTCTGGTGTCTCACGCACACACTCCCCCTCAACCCCATCTCCCACCCAAGGAGTCTCCAGCAGTGCCAGCTGAGTCCAATCTCTGCCTGCCAGCTGCACCCCCCCAGGCGGGCTGCAGCAACATGGAGCTGGGGTCACCATGACACCTTCTCTCTCACAGCTAAAAATGAAATCTGTCAGGTACTGAAAATTGTCATAGTGGCACAATGGACACAGAGCATACTAAATATTTTTGATACTACTTATTTCCATGAAATAATTCAACCCAGTCAATCTACACAGATGGTGTAGCTCCTCAGGGGATAACTTTTTGTTTGAGTGTTAAATTGATTTCAGTTATGTAGATACTGTACAGTAACAGTGACTTTCTTTCCAGGCAGAATCTTTAACCTGTATCCAATGCATGAAAGTTTTTACAATTGCCGTTTTGAACACATAATGTCAGGCAAGTGTTTTTAAGGAAAATAAAAACTACTGGTGTAAGAAATACTTCTGTGTTTCTGTATAGCAGTTTGTTCAGAACAAATAAAAGGACCAAGTAGTTGATATAGTATTTAGGGGTGATCACTGTGTTACCAACAAACAGCAACTACCACTGCTTGAGGCTGAATCCAATGCAGAAGTAACTTAAAGTGCAATGTCACCGATGGCTGCTAAATGCTGGATCCCTGGCTCTTATTGACTCCCATTCAAAAAGCATCAACTTTTCTCTAGAAATACTAGGTAAATAATTGATAAATTCGGGCCCTGTAATAAGTGTGCTGGTGGTCATTTTGGAAATTATTGCTCCCTTAATAAGATTTGAAGACGTACAGTAGGCTTGACAGCTGTGATTGACAGTTGGCTAGCACAGTTTAGCACAGTTTAGTAGCTAAAGTTAGCCCAAGTGTGTACCGGTCGATGTTCCAATAAACTAGCTTTTGCTTCATTCTGAGGTAGTGGGACGTGTTTCCATGGCGTGAAGGGAAAAACACCCCGCTATTGGAAGGCTCCAAACAGAAAAGATGGCGCCGACCATGAGCAGCAGCTCTGGGCTTTAAACAGCCTCCAATGCAAATCAATGGGTGATGTCACACCTCGTAACGTCCATCCTTATATACACCAATGGGTAGCAACCAAAAAGTCAAACTCAAATAGCATCAGTTGCAAAATATATAAGAAAAAAACATCACACTTCTGTCCACAGTTTGGTTAAGCAGTTCCACATTGCCACATAATGGCTGCACATGACAAAGATATCACTTAAGTTCACCCTGAGAATCTCACAAATAACCACAGGAGGTAAAAAATCTTCTCCTATAACATTTTATTAATCAGGCAGGATTACTGCACTGGGTGGATTGCAAGTCTAAATGTGCATTTTTTAATTAGTATGACTGCTTAGTCAACCTTCTCTAGACAAAATCAAGGTTAAAAAAGGAGTGTGACAGAGTTATAAACATATATGTTACCAGAGAGACAGGAGAGACAGGAGACTGCTATCCCTCAGTGGCCCCTCAGGCTACTTCTGAAACCCAAACAGTTGCAAATATATAATAATGAGACACCAGGACTATTGTTGAGAAAATGTAAACAATAAGAAGACAAAACCGGTAATCCTATATGTGGTCACATTTTATAAACCGTTTAAAAGATATCAAATGTAATTCATAGTTTCAGTATTTGGCAACATGGCCTGGGGCATCTACTCTATCCCCCCCTTACCCATTATTCTTACCCATACAAATTTTTTGAGTAACAACCTCCTTACTCACCTTTCCCATTTGGCCCATTTTTCGGGTAACTTTTCCAGGTAATACCCTATCCAGCTCCCCCCTCTCAGTAATACCCACCCCCTTACCCATTTTACCCATGTTGTCCATTTTCCTGTGTCTTTGTTGTTCCAAATAAAAAAAGAAACATTTAGCATCCATGGGTTTTGCATTAGTAACTACAGTGTATGTTAACAGTTCTTGGAGAAGAAATGTAGAAAAAAGGAAGTGAAAAATGTTGAAGCCTGAGCTGATGAGAAGATGAATCTCAGATGATACTTTGAATAACGATGCCAACGACCCAGCTGCCAAAACAAGAAGAAATAATGGCTTCAAATAATGAGTTGTCAGGATTTGTATGAGGAAATGGGACAGAAATAGCTCGGCTAAAAAAAAAAAAAGAAAAAAAAAAGACATGCCTATTTTTACTCTGTCCTCTTCTCCTTTGTCTAATTTTAGTTAAGAATTACTCTCGCTGGCGGCCCAGGCAGAGGGCTCATCCATCCGACAAGGGTGTTGCAAATATTACAGAAACAACTTTGAGAGTGACGCAAACGTCTTTCATAAAAATTTAAACACCTGGATTCACACACACAAAAATGCATAGTTATCAAAGTCCCATCAATTTGTTCATTTAGAGGTCAATTTAAGTCTGTAAAGTTTTGGATATTTTGGGATATTTTGGACTATGATGTCATTCTAAAATACACCAGAGATAATGGTGTCATTGACTTAATGAGATGTTTCACCTTCGCTACCCCCAGTTGATGGTGAGGCATTAGCCCAGCGTACAGGACACAAGAGAACACTTTGCCACTCAACATCCAGATTCCCGGGCAAAGCATTTGGCTCTTAATTGGCCATTTGCAATTAAAGCAATTCTTTCTCTTCTGCTCTCCTACCCCACAGGACTGCTCTGTGGGTCAAAAACTGAGTAAAGGTTTGGTGTATAATTACAATTAAATGAAGTACACAGAAGTTTTCAACATGACCTATAGATATGCCGCCATCCAGTAATCCTATATCAAATAGTGACCGACTGACAGAATCATATTGTGCTGCACTTGTACAGAAAGTTGTCACTTTTACAGCTATAAAATGTGAAACTTAGAGATTAAAATAATCAAGGGTGAACATTATGAACTGGAGACCGAACGGGGCACAGATTGAGTAAGGGGGGCTGCTGGTATGCAAATATGTAATGCAATGGAAAACTGATTGCAGTATTGCATTTTTCTTATATACTTTTTAAAATACTTTTTACTTTTATACTTATGTGGCTTTTTTTTATTACATTGTATGTTGCCAAAACAGTACTGAGTTAAATCTTTGCCCATATTCAAAGATAGATAGATAGATAGACAGACAGACAGACAGACAGACATAAATAGATAGATAGATAGGTATTACACAGGAACAGTAAATATACAATACATATCAACACTAGAAGAGAGAAATATATATCTATAGAAAAATAAACACAACATATAACAATACAATAAAATAGGAATATAAGTATTAAGGAATATAAAATCAAGAATATAAAATATAAACATAGGGGAACATACTATATACATTGGACAAGTGTGAAAAGTTGTTGAAGTTTGAAAAATGCAATGAGGTAGAGTAGGACTATAAAGATGTGCAAATTCACCATGAGCAAAGTTATTGAAGGAGAAAAACAGAGTGGAGTTTGGCTGAGACAGAAACTATAAAGCTGAGAGTTCTCTGTTAGACAGATGTGAGGTGTTGTAGAGAGTTATTGCTTTGGGCAGGAAAGATTTCCTGTATCAGTCCTTGTGACAGCGAAGCTGAACCAGTTTGTCAGAGAAAGTGCTCCGTTGTCTGTCCAGTAGGTGGTGGAGAAGGTGGTCAGGATTGTCTATAATGGGTAACAGTTTGTTCAGTGTCCTCCTCTCCACCACAGCTTCAAAGGTGTCTGGTTTGCAGCCAATTACGGAGCCGGCCTTCTTAATCAGTTTATTAAGTCTGTTGATGTCGCCTGCTCCCCCAGCAGTACAGGGCACTGGCCATAACAGACTGGTAGAAGATTTCCAACATCTTGACTCCAACCAATGTCAAAAGAAACAAAAGTGATTGTTAATATGTGTTCAAGTATGACCACCATGATAAATCAATCTAACATATCTTAAAACTACTTACATTAACATTAACATTACATTAGATGACTCTGTGAAGTGAAATGAGCTGTAGATGAAGATTTTTAGCCTTCTTTAGCTCACTGTTTCGGTTTTACAGGCCAAACATTTGCTATTTGGTTAAATCTGAGCCACTCTCATCAACTCATGAAAACATTTGTTTCCAGAAAACTTTAGGTTATTTACATATCTCTGAGTAATATGAGTGAGATGTCTCACTATGGGATGCACGCTTCGCTTCTTGGTTCATGTTCTCCTATCGACCTTGTGGCTTTGAATGAGACTGTGTCGTCCCCAGCAGCTATTTAAGGTAGATGGCACTACCTGGTGCGGACGAACACGTTCACCAGCCAATCAGGATTGGTGTAATGAGATTAATGCTTCTGAGGTCTGCAGCTAGGCGTAAATCCCATAGTGAGACATTGAAACGAATATTATGAAAGAGAACCAGCTCTAACTGTATGCTACCAAACACAAAATAGACAAAGTTAGTGACTTCCACATGGAGAAAATCATCTTGAAACTGAAAACTCAAATATTTTTCTTATGAGTTAGTGGAGAGCAAACCAGAGCTAAAACAAAAGTGAATATTAGACTTACATTTGTCAAGTGGTCAGAAATAAATGAATGCTAATGGCTGATGGATGTTAAAGTAGGCAGCTTGCTAACACTTCAGCCCTAACAACTTTACAAGCCAGAGATGTGGTGATGCCTCTTTGTCATGATTTTTGTGTCATTTTAATCAAGAAAGAGACTTTCACAGTATATGTGCTGTCTACATTAGAAAGCAAACAAACAGTTTAATGCAACTAATTTATCTGTGCAATATGACAATGTAACTCTTGTCAAGAGTCAGTGTAAAAAAAACAGCAAACTCTTTACTACAAAAACTAATACAATCCAATTCAGCTTGGACTGCAAGACATCTTGTAATGCTGATCTTTATAGATGCCCTGCAGAAGTATTATGTTGGATGGTAATAAAGCAGCTGAAAGAAGCAACATTGCACACAACATTTAACATTCTGACAGAACAGCAACATCTTTCTACCTGAAAATGCTCTCGATGTGATATCACCCACCAACCACACTGATGTTAACCCATTTTTTCTGATGTTAACTGTGCAGGCAGATCGTTTAAGAGACAGTCAGAATCACACCACACACACATATACATAAAACTTATATATGTCCCTTATACATGCACCATCACAGACCATCACATGTATGAACAAAGCCATATAAAGCATTCTTACACACATACTTGCACACAATACACACACTTTGACACACAGTAAGAGAATTAAATCTGCCAAGAGGCTTTTCAAGTGATTTACACACACTCTCTGTCCTTATTTGCACTATTTCATGTTTAAACTGGAAGCTGGATATTTTTAGATAAGAGTATCACCATTCTGTCAAATTAGATTCAAAAACAACAGACAACCAATGAAATCTTTCAAACAATCCAAAAACAAAGTCTTATCAACTGAACTGCCTTAGATAGGACGGCCAAAGCAGCTGATTATATCACACTGCACAAATAACACACACACACACACACACACACACACACACATACACACACAGTATGTTAAAACCATTAATCTCATGTAGCAACCTCTGATGGCAGGAGTCTGGGGAAATTAAAAAAATAATACCAGTATTTTTTTTTCTTATTCTCATCGATTTACAAGACATGGCTTTCCACTCTTTTACAACATTAATAAAAATACTGTAGACTTTGACTTCTTTTATTACTATAATGGATAACTTTAAATCAGCAACTCAAATCAGTTAATCTTTTGAAATGGCAAAGAAAGCACTGAGTCTTTCAAAGTCGGCAAAACAATCTCAACACTAAACCGCAGAGAGAATCAGCTGCCACACTAACGTGTAACTTCTGAAATACTCGGAGGCTTCTGTTTTGAACTGAACTGAATTTGCATTTAGCTTACTCAGCAAAGTGCCCACATGGTGTAGCTAAACTCGTGATTGAACCTTCTTCTACCTAAAAGAATAGGAAAGGCATTACTGGGGGGTTTGAGGAAGAGGCATATTTCAAACCCAGAGCTAATTGAAGCTCAGCAGGTCTCTTTTTTTCAGTGTTTTATCACAAAAACCTGTGCACAGCTCAGCTGGAGTTGAATTTCTCATACACCGACAAGGTAACATGAACGTGAAGATTCTTGACACTACAGTTGTCAAATGGACTGGTGCAACCTGACAAACCCAGTCATTTCTCAACAGCCAATATCCACTTTATATATATTGCCCATTATCACAATTTTGCCTCAAGGGGCTTTACAACCTGTGCAGCATACAACACCTTATATTCTTAGACCCTCAATTCAAATAAGGAGCAACTTCACACAAAAAAACTTTAACAGGTAAAAAAAAAAAAAAAGACACCTCAGGAAGAGCAACAAGGGAGGAATCCTTCTTCCAGGACAGACAGATGTGCATCTGATCTGATGTGCATGACATCAGATGTTGTGTGTACAGAGTAGGGGTGTGCCCAAATACAAATACGTTATTCGGCAAAGCACAAATAGTGCGTTTTTTTATGAATATTTGTTTCATACAAATATTTTAAAAATTATTTGTTTTCGGGGAAAAAAAACAAAACATGTCAAATACTAGCACACAGGTTGGTTACATCACTATCTCAGTCTCTGTCCTCTGCTCCACTGTTATTTCTGTCAGCAGGTCTTAACGAGGGGAGTCACATCCACCTGCTACATGACGCACATTTCCTAATATGGACATCAGTCCCAGAGTTGCGGGTGTTCCCCAGAGAGAAAGCTGAGCTACTGACACACACGAAGTGCTCCTAAGGGACTCTCTATAACCTGTTGTTCCCCTTCTCCTTTCCACAAAGTTGGGCTGTAAAAATACGCAATAAATGAAAAGTGCAAAGCAAGAATCGCCTTTGAAGTTCTTCTCTACACGTTACACGCTCTGCTGTTCTTTCCACTTTTATTCTAATACAAATAAAAAGACAAATAATTTTGCTGCCTCAACAAACACAGATACAAATACAAATACTGGGCCGTCTTCACATCCCTAGTACAGAGTAGGCCAAAATAGCAAAGTGGAAAATCAGGATGACAAAATAATAGATAATATACTAACGATATCAAACTTCAACAAGAAGAGATTGTCCAAAATTGGGATCAAATTCTCAGCAGTAGCTGAGACACAAAGCACAGATGGACTCCCTATTCATCCAGAGCACATATATATAGAGAAGGTCTCTGAAAGGTTATTCTGTACAACAAGGACTTAGGCGACGCAACAGCCTGGTTCACAACACCCTCACTGCAAATGCAACTTTGTAGATGTAGCAAAGTGTCACCTCAGCTAGAAATCAATGGAAATCTCCCTCCACTCGAGTCTCCCAGGAGCTTGCTGTTCCTCCGCCCAGTGGTCCCACACTGCCCACACAGTACAGAGGATGATATCTGCCACTCTGTAAACTCCCATGCTCTATCTGAAGGCGATGGTCACCTGTGAGTCTCCAGTGGCTGCATACCTGTAAATAATGAGCACATGAGTATTTTCTCAGTAATGGTACACAGGTGATTATAAACTAATATAACAGTACAAGTAAAGGTGTTGTGTTAATAGTACTGTATCTCTCATACATACAAACAATCACTTGCAACGATGAGGACATCCTGTTTCTGGTGTGTAGTTCACAGCAGCTCAGCCATTGTGAAGTGATACTGCAGGGTGAGATGGAACAGCAGGTGATTTGGAGCCCAGCATGCGGCCGTCATCAGACAGATTTACAGTTTGGACAATAACAGCGACTGCATGATTTGTCTCTGCACAAAAAGCTCCCAACAGATTGAGTGTAACTGTCAGATCGTCTGAGTTTATGAAAAAAGGGATTTCACTTCAGATGTCATCCTAGAACATCAGATTAAGGAGCTGTATGATCCTGCCAACTTTCAAGTGAACTCGCTGAAAACAGAGTGAAGTGGGGAGTGAGTCAAGTGTCATGTGATGAAGTATCTCTAGATCAGAAACATCTTTTCAACTAAGTATTTGTAATGTGTTCAGCATGCTTAGTTACACATACATAATAGTATTGAATCAGTAAACTTTTCTTGTATTCCTGCATTCTCGGCTCTTTAATGCATCTTTATTGTCACAAAGTTGAATGGTTGACTACAATGTTGATGGAAAATGAATAAATATATTAACACAAGCACATACTTCACTCTAGCAGCTTGGTTTTAGTCTATGATGGCAACATTTGTTCAACAGACAACTGTTTCATTACTCTTACTTCTGTTGCCAAATGTCATCTCTTCAGGAAACTGTGAAGAAGATGATAACATAGCTGGCATAATGCTCTTTGTTGTATTCTTTGTTTGTTTCTTTGTTGATGTATGCGTCTGTTTAGGAAGGAGGGGCTTTTTAAAGAAGTAGGTTTACTGAATTTCATGCATATTTTCACTAAATATAACTGATATCTGTATCATGGTCTGATGTAAAAAGACCTTTCACAGATTTTAATCAACAAAGTTTGTCAATATCAACTCAATGAATGGGTATTTGTCTTACTCCTACGGGATCAATACATTTTTTGTGGCTTGCATTTGGTGTCTTATTGGGAGAGATAATTCATTAATAAAGACAAGACTAATAACAATCATATCTCAATATTTTTGTTTGTTTATTTCATCCTCCACTTGAGAAGAGGAATGATGTGAATAATTCACACCTCACTGCAAAAATGGGCACATTAAAATTAAAAATTAAAGCTGTGCTACTTATTCACCTGCTTTTAAATCTGTTGAGCCAACCAATCACATATGTCAATACAACTGCATTAACATCCATTCTCTCCCTACCACTATCTTTGAATATACGCATATACACACAAACACACACACTCACTTTATCTACTTGACCCTTCATTCACACTGACATTCAGATGACCGATGACGACGAGTCATCTCGGTACACGTGTCAGCAGTGTTGGCCCAGAGAAAGGCCTGTCTGCTGTGTCAGGATGCTCCCTGAGTTAACCTCACAATGGGCCACTGTGAGCATTAAGTGGCAATATAAATGGAAATTAGACCCTCAAATATAGAGACGATGGAGTGCAAGGAAACAATATATGTTTCCAGATAAGTAACAATGATAAAGATGCCATGGAAATGACTGCCAGGATTGCTTGTTTGTTGGTGAGGACATAATCCTCAGAGTGAAAGCCTCTTTGAGAATTGTGCAGTTATTTCTTGATTTATGTGTCTATTTTTCAAATGCACTTTATACTTTTGTACTCCATCCAAATTGAGTATGATTGATAAATATTTTGCTATCCAAAGCTACTGCAAATTCAACCAAAAACAGTCTTGTTAGTGACTTGATCATATATGATAGTGCCTTCAATTTCTTGATAAAAACGATTTTGAGTCCCAATTTCAATAAACTTTTGCAGAATCTGCTGGATGTTGAAAGGGAAAAGGTCTTCTCAGAGTTGGTCATGAAGATGATCATTCACCTGAAGAAGAGCTAAATGATCCACACCAGATACTATTTAAATCTGTTGCCGCAAAATTGCTTCTCCAGTCCTCAAATGCCCTGCCTTAACTGTTCAATGAGGAGAAGGAATCAGGTTTATTCACTGAAAATGTCAAAGTGAGCCAAATGGAAGTGGACTAGATGAAGTCCAGTGATTGACAATGTGAAAGTTAGATGGTTAGAAGTCGAGAATCTGTCAAAGACTGTTTTTTCAGACACAAAAATAATGTGGACAGGGTGAAGATGGACAACTTAAAGGATCAGTTTGAGTTTTTTCAATTCTGTCTCAATACAATACTGACGTGGCCATATGCCTGTCTGTATAGGTCTTAGTATCTGTAACAATTCCTTCTCTCCAAACTGGCCCTGAATTTATTATCTTGGAACGTGACTACACTGTAAGAGATGGGAGACAAAATCTACATCACTTGTTTTGTGCAAAAACACATTCCACTCCTTCAGCTGAACTTGCTTTGCAAGCTCATACGAGGCTTCAGCTGTCTGAGCTAATGAGATCGAGATGTATCTTCCAAAGTTGCAGTCTAATTAGCATGAAATTCCCTCTTTATGTTTCCCCAGGAATGAAGTTCCTCTCTGAGCTGCAATGGAACATTCCTGCGTTTCTACAGTACATTGACATTCCTACACAACAAGCAAATAATCCTTCATTTATGTGTTTCATCTGTTTATATTTTTCTTTTTTTTTTGCCTTTTAAGCCCCTTGTGAACGGCTGTTGAGATCTCTCTGTACTAGATGACAGAACATACACAGCTGCAAGAAATACCCTACCATCGTTCGACCAACATACTGCACCACATGAAAACAGCATCATAACCATTACGAAATGTCATTAACTTGTAGATGACCCAAAGGATAACCCAATAGCTGTATCTGAGATGCACAGCAGCCAAGGTCATTCTGCTTGACATTTCGTCAATATGAAATACATACATTTATCAGCATCGATAAATTCCACAAGAATCAAGTATATGATTATATGATTTATGATAATGAGTGACCTTACAATGCCTCTAGGTGTGAATTTTTGTTCATCTTGTGAGACTGTTGACCTGTCAAGGTTGAAACTTTCCTCTCAGTGTGTGCTGGGATAAGATGCAGCCCCCCCCCCCCTCAAGACTCTGTGCAGGATAAGCGCGGTATAAAAAATGGATAGATGGATGTTTGCTGTTGTTTTTGTCAAGAGGGAGCATGACTCAGCGATCAACCACTGGGACTGAGACCAGCAGGTTAGAGGGGAACAGTCTGTTTTCTCAGCGCTCTCAAATGTCACATAGCAATCTCACATCTCAGCTCACCTGAACCTGCCACATTTCATTTGATGTTTGGTTATCAGACTCAGGTCGTAAAACCTCCTCCCCCTCCTCCTCCTCAGTCAAAATACTGGACTTGTATTTTAAAGACAAGGAATTTTGAACGATACATAGTTTCAGTGAAATGTTTGCAGATCGACAAAAGGAATCATGCAAATGCTTCCTGCAGAATTATCACAATGAGAGCTGGGAACAAAGAAGAAAAAAAAGATCCATTTAAATAAAATGAAAGTGCTAATAGACTGAGAAGGATTTAGATAAGAGTAAAGAAAACGGGCATTGCATAAACATTGCCAACCAACAAATCCATCAAAAGAAGTAGAGAATGATGGAATATAAAAATATCAAGAAGTTAAAGAAAGCATGGATTATAAAATTACACTCAAATCCTCATAAATATAAAAATATAAGAATAAGGAACAGTGTGCTCTTCTCTCTCTTGTGCTGTGTCCTGATGGAGAAAATGTGTGACTTACCTGATTACATTTTCATTACAAAATGAAATAGTGAGGTTAAAACTAAAAGTGATACATTGATCTACATCTTTTTTGGAAGAATGTTCTTTCACTTTTTTCCTACAAATTTCCTCATGTGCCCCTCAGGAGCTGCATTAATTTTCTTCATTAAATTGAGCTGAGAGTACTTGATGTGGTTGTTTATAGGTTGCAGTAACATGCCAGCTATTCACCCTTCACCCTCTTGAAAAGAATCAAACTCGCTCATGTCCTCCACATTTCATTATGATTTTCAATTCCCCAATTCCCCAGTGAGACTAATTACCTGAGATGATCAGTAAAAAAAATACAGGCTGCTGTCATCTCTCTAAGTGAGGAGATAGGGGAGCGCCAGGAATATGACAAACAAGTCTGAAGTGGTTGGATGAGGAGTATTAAAATGCAAAAGCAAAGAGCGAACAGGCTGATTGTATTCAAATTTAGTTTGAACTCCTCAAATATTAAAACTCCACGTCCACCATCACCCTGCAGGTCAAGCATGATTGCTTTTAATTCATGCAGAATACTACAGCTCATACGTCTTTTTTTAGCTGTAACTATTTGATAAGTGTTTCTGATTAAGACACTTAAAAAGCAGCTGGTGAAAGTTGTAATTTAAGTGGTCAAGGTTTTTCTCCAGCATTTTGTATGGGTTGTATTCATTCTCTGGAGGGAGGAAAATGCAAATTGAAATGCATCAACATCTTAAGGCCTTTCAGACAAGTGGATGCAAGGTCACACCTACTGATGGTAAGTGTCCATGAAGTGAACATATTAAGATCAGAGGTTTTCTCACTGTTTGTAAGTGTGTGCCACTGGAAAATCTTACTGATATTCAGTGTGCTTGGTTGAAACCACTGTGAAGACACAAAACATAGAAAACATTTCTGTCTATATAGAGTGACTGTATGTTGGATGTTTATTGTGGCTCACACACAGGAGACTTGTTCAAAATGAGGAGAGAAGAACTGTGAACTCCCTCTGAGGCAATATAGCAGACTTGCCAGTGTTACATAAGGAAGTGATTGCTCTTTTTAAAGATGCTGGCACCTCTGTGCTTTTCTCAAGTCCTGGCTTATATTTTCCTTATACTGGCAAAGACTGCATCTGTTACATGATGAAAAGTCAGTAGTTTGGCACTCACTTAAAATACTGCAAAACAATGCAATGAATAGGCCAAATCACAGACTTTTCTCAGTTCTTAAGGAAAGAAGGACATTTGCTTTTAATCTCTAAGAGGCTTACCCCCTCCCCGCCCCTACTGTGAGAAGAAGTAATGTTTATAATCCCTTAAGACACAAATTTATCAAAGTTGCGGAATTAGTAAAGAAACATCCTCTTAGTGCTGTCCATCATTAGAATCAATTCAGACTAGTTTGAGAGAAAACCAACCCTCAGATGACATGTTTAATAATAATACAATCAATCAGTGATCGTCAATATAGAAAATACCAGTAAATTTTTGGGGTATCCACTGTCTCTCAATTTTTCTTATCTGACTGAAGTTGTTCTTGCCTCTTGCAGTTGATTTCTTGTGTTTTCCATAATGAAATTAAACATGTATTATGCTCTATATTTTTATTTTTGGATTCCAATAGAGTAGCTTTGCATGATTCACAGTTCAATCTCCTTATTCATCTTATACTGTCCCTTTATGCAGCCCCTCAGTTCAGCCTCTGTCACAAACAGGCAGTCTTAGCTCCTGTCTCTTTAAGGCCCCCCTCCTAATGAGCCCACTCTGTTCTGATTGGTCAGGTTTCCGGGGCAGCCATATCAGTCATGTTAAGTTACTGCTGATGAAAACCCAACATGTCCTGTTTTACTGCTTCATATTAAAAGTTTTTAAATGACTAAACAATGGGAGACTTTTATTGTGAAGAATTTATAGGAAATGAAACATGTTTCTCACCAAATTATCAGAGTTTTGTTAGCAGCACTAAACAACATATGGAGATATTTAGAGCTCTTTGTTCAGCGGATCACTTAGAAATAATGCAGGGAGGAATAGTACAAGCAGAAATACCATGCCAAAATGCCTTAATGTTAGTGGAGTGGAGCAGTGAACAGACGACCATGTAAAGAAATCTGTCACGAGCCGACGTTGGCTTGGGCTGAAAGTAGAGAAAACCAATGGAATGCGAGTGTTCAGAGCAGTTTGAAGCAGGATGCTTTTTGTTAACATGGATTACTTCTACATACGTTTACCTCATTATTTTGCCACATTTGATATGAACATCCACCATTGTAACATTATATATATATGACTTAAAAAATAGAAAACCATAATAAGTCCCCTTTAATGTCTTAATCTTAAACTTCACCAAATCCTCAAGCATCCTGAAGCATACTGATCGTTAGTTTGGCTAATTTTTGTGTGTAACAGTGTAAATAATTTAATTACTTTTAAGCCTGTCATCAATTCTTACAAGTGAAACCATCAGACTAGATATTTTTAAAAACAAAGCATTCATTGTCATGACTACATAAGTTGTAGGTAATAAATAGGTAATAAATATTACAATAATAAATCAAATAGTCTTCATTTTACATCTTCATATTCATTCTGTGCTTTAGGCCTAAATTGTGCACTACACTGTTTTAAGGCACATGTACGTAAAGATTTATTTTCCTATTACATTTTGCAAAAGCTTTTCCTGTAGTTTGCCAGACTGTTATACAACAAAGTAATTTTAAGTCAAAGAAGTAAAACACATTCCTCATAGCTTGTTCCTCTAAAAAACAGAGAACATAAATATAGAAAAAGAGGACAAAAAACAGCCTCATCCATCATACATTTGATTCTCTACTCTGACTCAACACAACTATGGCTGTAAGCTAATGGAGCAGTGGCTTTGAATGAATGTGAATGTAATCTACATAACAGCATGTAGATTTTCATGTGTAATGACTAATTTTAGTCACTGAAGCTGCACAAGGACAGAGGATTGAGTAAACTTTGAGTGAACTTTAAGACCTGCATGTAATCTCCTAAAACCTCATTTCATTGCATGTGGTAGAGGGCAATCTCTCTCTACCACAGATCCCTCTGATGTCAAGTTCAGGTCACAGAGGGTCACCGGATATTAGTCACTGATGAATTATATCTTTTCAGACGGGTGGAGACGCAGTGAATCAGCATGTAACCCGCGTGTGTTTGCTCAAGGAAACAATCTAATTTTCTGACTGTGCAATAGTGGAATGAGATGTTCCCGACTTTCGTGGCATATAAATTAGCACCCACAATGCTGACTGACCCGGTGTGCAGACAATGCAATTCAATTCTCAAGCTATTTTTAAATATTATAAATTTTCCAAGAAGAACAGCTAACTGCAATTGTACATCATGTGCGATGTATTAATGTTGTATAACTTATCTTTTGTATGTGAGTTCAGCCAGTTAATCAGTGGTGTATCTAGTGAAATATATCTGGCAGGTTCACAGTTTTTCAAGTCTGTCTTAAAACAACAGTCAGGTGCCCAAATGAACATTGAAATAGGTTTTTCTCGCCATGATTATTCCTCCTGTTCATACTGACCTTTAGAAGATCCCCTCATAATGCACTTACAATGTAAGGGATGGGGGCCAAAGTCAACAAGCTTCCTTCTGAGCAAAAATGTATTTAAAAGTTTATCTGAAGCTAATTTGAAGCTTCAGCCGTCCAAATTAGTTAAATCAAGTGGATACATTAGTCTTTTTAGTGCCAAAGTCCTTCTTTTTGTTACTACACTTCCACCGCAGCTCAACAAGGAAACACAAAGCAGGAATTTAATGTTAAAAAGACTGTAAATGTGGCAGATATCCACTTGATGTTACTAACTCAGACTGAAGCCTCATATAAGCTTCAGATCAACTTTTAAATGCCCATCACTTACACTGAAAGAGCATTTGAAGGGGATCTTTTAATAGCCAGTATGAACAGGAGGAATGATTACAGTGAAGAAAACCTCTCTGTGTTCGTGTGGACACCTGACTGTTGTTTTAAGACAGACTTGAAAAACTGTGAAACTATCCTTTAAAGAAAGGGTGTGTGTGACAGGTGGCTTTACATGCTTGTGTGTAAGTCAGTGAAGAAGAAAAAAAGAAAGTGAAGTAAACATGATTACAATGGAGTGGCAGGAAACAAAATCTGTCTCCGTCCCTCTAGACTGGCGCCTCATATGTTTCCTAAAAGCAGCCAGCACAACAAATATCTTTGCCTTTACCTTCTGCTTTTCCTTCTGCTCACCTGTCACAATGGTGACAAAAGTGGGCTCAGAGAGAAAGAGAGAAACTAACAGAGAGAGAGAGTCTTTGCTGCATTGCTGTATTCCATCATTTCTCCATCTCATTTAATTTATCAGATATAGCCTGGCAGATTCACCCAACCCTGGCAGTGATTATGATCACCTTGTCAGTCATTCTCTTAGCATGTGTCCATGGATTTACACGGCAGTTACAGTAAGGCTAAGACACTGCAGGTACACTGCAGTCATTCAAATTAATGATGCAACATACAGTATTTATTGACATAGCTGTTTGCTATAGAGAAGGTTAATTTGCAGCTGAAATGATGCATGGGGATTGTAATGTTTCAGATAAAGACACATTATGACATCAGGTTTGGAAATAATTTATTTTTGTTAGTGTACTCAAGATAAGGTTAAATGCAGAAATTTCAATATACATATATATATATGTACAATATAAAATATACACTGGCACACGGGGAAAGAGACAATTATCTATTAAAGGGAAACTTAAGTATTTTTCAACCTGGACCCTATTTCCCCATCATTTTGTACCTTTGTAACAATTTGTGAAATTGGTCCAGTATTAAGCAAGAGCTCTGCAGCCAGCAGCCGCTAAATGGGCTGCAATGTAATCCGATAGGGCAATAGCGCCCTGTCAATGTATGTCCACTAAATGTGCTTGTTTTTACCACTGACAGGCTCAGATTGTTATTAAAAGTGTCTGACAACATTATGGAAAGGATCATACGTCCTTTCCAATGAAAAATTTTCTTTACCTTTCACTTGATCCGGTCTGTTTGTTATTGTGTCTCACCTAGTGGGTTTGCTTTGTTGTTGAAATCTGCTATATATTTTTACTAAAAGATGGGAAAGATGGCAAAATAGGGTCCAGCTTGAAAAATACAGGAGTTTCCCTTTAAGCATCAATAATTTTGCATCATCCATCCATTTTCTAAAACTGCTCGTCACTGTATTGTGAAAGCGTTGTCCCCAGCTGTCCTAGTCAAATAAAAGACAGCCTTGATTTATGGTCTAAAGCTGTTTATTTGTTTACGTGACTTCATTAAACCAACATAAGAAAAAGGGAGGTAAACAAACAGAAGGCCAGACAATAAAGTAAAACTCTGTTGGACAAATTCTGTTACGTTAACTAGCTAGCTAGCTAGTAGCACCACAAAGTTAGCTAAACTTAACATATGAAATAAACTCAAAATCCCTAAACGTACATAAAAAAGATATACCTTGTTGCCATTTTGACTGGAGCTAAACTCATTTAAATCCACCCCATTCAACCTTAATGATTTTTTATCTTGTTTACTTTTCTGTTACTTTCTTGACCGTTAATGTGCTTCTGTGTTTAGGCTACAGGAAATTAAAAGAAAACAAAAGAAAATGAAAAAATCAAACAATAAAACAAAATGCATCTACAGACGCAAACTTTACAAATAATAGTTATAAATCACATTACACTCATCAGATCCAAATGAGCTGTTTTTATTTACTAAACATTTTTAGTGGGGCAACATATCTAAAACATGTTTTACAGTAGGATATCTGCAGTAGTGACATGTGAAAAATAGTATAAAGTAGCATTGTTTTGATGAGTTATCTACCAAAAAAAACAATTTCATCATTTGACAATTAAGCAAAGTATTGTATTTGGGGTGCTGGTGAAATTTAGCGAGGCTGATAAGCATCAGTATTCAGTGCTTTTAGCTAAGGTTTTTTTTGGTGGACTTAAGTGTCAAGGTTTTTTAAAACCATATATTACTCAAGGTTCCTTAAAGTCTCCTCCACTCAAAAATGTGTTTTTCTTCTTGTTCCTACAGCTGGATGTTTGAGCTTCACTGTTCAGAATGATGTATGTGCAGAGTTTGACACTAGAAGACTGTTTTCACGTTCATCTGCTGAAATTGGAAAGTTCTCTGTGCTCATTCATCATTGAAAATCCAATTTTAAGAGGCGGGCCTACAAGCATGATTTGTGACATCACAAATACTTTTGAAGCCAATCCTGGTCCGAAATTCAATTTACACAAGTGTGATGTGGAAACTTGAAGCCTCCAGTGCACAAACACTGAGAAAGGACTTTACAGTGAAGTGAAAAGACATCTTGAGTCCAGCTGTTACACTTATGAAATGAACAATATTTGCATATTTAGGGAGAGAGAGTAGATGCCATTACATGGTAACCATATCAGATACACATTATTGTTCCAAGCAGAGTATTTTTTATGTCTGGAGGGGATCTTTAAATTATGTTAAGCATGAAACACAGTAGTCCTATAGTGCACACCAACCTGCTATATAATAAGCAGGAATCCCTTCCACAACCGGCATTGCATTTAACTGTTGAGATACCATATGGTGACGTGATTAACACAAGCTTACTTGCATGTTCGAGTCCCCGGTGTCAACTTGTCAGAACAGCAGCAAGCTGTTCTGGTGTGAGGGGTCAGCACTGAACTGTCTGGGCTCAATATGACACCACACAGCTGCCAAGGGCTGCTGCTACGCAATGACACATTTGGGATATGGTTTCCATCAGTGACTATAATGTCAAGATGCCCTTGAGAAAAATTGAAATTTTTCAGCACATCTGCTCTGTAGCCGGTAGCATTTGTGAATTGATGTATGCTGTTGTGTTTGTGAGTGTATGTGTAACTGTGATGAAAGAGAGGCACTGATGAAAAACAGCAAACATGTGTTGCATCCTAGAAGAGAAAAAAAGAGAACTGACAAAAGGTTGCTTTGGATTTATGTTTACACTGGAATTATAGATATGTATAAATTAATTTATTCTATTAATATTTCTGTTAACATATTAGACATCTCATGGCTATAATGGTGTCATACTTTGTCATTAGAGGTGGTTGCATTTGTTGGAACGCAGCCCCTTTAGGGGAAGTTTTGGGGAAAAAAAGTGTGTGTCGTTGTAGGCCAGAAGTTTTTTTTTTTTTGAACAACATGCTTTGTAACTGAACCGAGCATTAAAAAAATAAAAGTCGTCACAAGAAAACGGACAGTCGACTTTGTCCGTTTTAAGAGTGCAACACATGCTCTGCATTAACAGGGCTTTCAGCTCATTCAATCCTCTGGCTGCTGTAAGATAGTAGTAAGGCAGTTCTCTACAGCAGTGAGTAAGCAGGCACTATCACTAGAATGAGCTATACATACTAACTAATTAATTAAATAAACAAAAATAAATGGAGTGATGTACACTGTCAGAAAACCACAAATAATGGAAGTTGCCTTTTCATGTTTAGAGCAATAAATACAACAAATATTGCAGTTTAGTAATAATAAACATGTTTCTATTTACCACATGACAACAGTCAGAAAGTTGAACATAGCACAATCAAGTACAACAATTCCTAAACAATTCATGCAATCACCTTTCTGTACTTTCTTCCATCAAACTTACATTACGCTCCAACAGCCAGCATTCATCCATACTGCATTGTCAACTCATGCATCTCACATCTTTATTTTATCCGTCTTTCTGTTTGTTCCTCTTTCTCATCCTGTATGTTTGGCCTTGACGGACTGCTGATTCTGCCGTTTCTATCTCAATCTGACCAAATATTTTATGTGTATTTTGAATAATTCCCGCATTTCAACTCAGTGTGTGTTCCGTAAAATGTCAAAGATAAAAATGTTTTCTTAAAGCATGTTTTATATGAATGCAAATCTGATATGCAAAAATATCTGTAGGCTTAAGATAACTGAGCTCCTGTAGTAGGTGCACAATATTACTGCATGGCAGATGTGTGCAATGTTGCTACGAGTGAGAGAAATGCTGTCCTGAGTAGGAACCCTTGACACCGTCTTCACATCATTAGTCCTGTCAACAAACACTTGTTCTTTCAGTCTAATATTGACAAATCATGACAAATAATGCATTTCTGGGTCTACTGAGTTTTGCTCTTAACTCTTAACAGTCAACTGAGGTCTGAACTGGGACACAATTATAAGGCCTTTCCCAAATCTATGACTGTGATGGCTAAAGAGACAATAATTAAAGAGCAAAGAATCTTCATAATACTGCCCACTTTGTTTGATTGACAGGTGATCTTTGAGTGCAGTGCAGGGAAAAACAACAACCCAGAACTGGACACTGAAGCATAATGGGAGGCAGAAGTGGTGGTGTTCATAGCTTTCCTTGTTGTTTCCATAAAACATATGTATGCTAGCATTATTTGAATTTGTGTGGTGACGTATTAAAACTGTACAATAACACAAGAGTGATACATGATGGAGGGACAAGAGGACTATTAATTAAACTTTGTCTATACTTTAACCCACACAAACTGTTCGGCTCATCCCACCAATGCAATCCTTCTATAGCACTCATTTCAATTGATTGAGGAGGACAGTCTTTAATAATCCAACAACTGAGAGCGGCTGAGAGACGTGACCCTATTTCTGGCTTTGTGTATGTGTGTGTGTGTGTGTGAGAGAGAGAGAGAGTGAGAGAGAGAAAGAGAAAGAGAAGGCAAATTGTTCAAGCTAATAATGGGTGGACACGTGCAGAGCCTGGCTTGTAGTTTGGTGTGAGTAAAACATTTGCTTCTGTGCTACTATGTTGTGTCCTCTGACAAGGTGAACCAATTACTGTCTGAAATTTGGTGTCAGACAGTAATTGCCAATTATAAACATTGTTTGTTTTAAACACACTAGAAAACAATCTAACAGATGGGTGATATTTGTCACAGACATAATACAGTGACTACAGTGACTATGAAAAATTACATTTTCATTACAATTACATTTTACACATTTTTCACAGAATTTTAATGAATTAATTTGTTTGAAAACTTGTCTGACCCAATCTGACATGTTCTGGCAGGTGGGGAGAAGCCAAATCACACCAAGAAGATTTAAACAGACCAATATAATTAGAATAAATTATCGGTTTTCAACTTATTTTTTCCTACATCTTAACCAAAAAATGGCACTGTACTGGGCTGGTGATTGTTCAGTACAATCACAGTCTTCCGTCGGCGGTCACTGAGCAGCAGTTGCTACAGTATGTGGTTTAATTGATTTTTCAAGGACACCTTGATAACTTGGTTACTCTTAAGGTTGGTTCTATTTTCTCTGAAACTCTTCTGGAAACAGGTTTGATACCATCATTCTTTGCCAAAATGTTGTTTGATCATCATTTGGAAAGACTGGACTATCAATGGACCACATTGTGTGCACAGTTTCATACAGTGAGCTTCAACAGTGAATCAATCATACATTTTTTTAACAAGGGAAAAATATTTAGGCCATGGAAACCAGCAATAAAATAAAATGTAATTTTGGAAAGTGAAACTTAATGTTTGTGTGTACCAACGTATGTGTGTTACATTAAGATATTGTGCATATGGAGATTCATCAGTAGCAGCTTGGACTTGCGAAAATCCATCCAGAATCTTTTTCATTCATCTTTTAGTATTTTCTACTTTCTACTTCTACAAATAGAAGCAACATATTTACTTTGACAAAACTATCATATGGACAGACAGTAGAAGCACAGAAGTTTCTGTGTGACTTGATGCTTTTTCTGCCATGAAAACTTAAAATTGGAGTATATTGTAACTGACAATAATTCAAGCCGACCACACCGGCAGTTCTTTGTGAAGGAGGAAACTTCAAACTGTTAACAATCAGCTGTCAACTGTATGTGATGTGTTTGATACCGATAATAATAGTGCATCACAACAAAAGGCTTTAAATGTTCTCACTGGATCTGGTGTGGCGAATAATAGCTTAGGTACAAATGAAATGTACACAGAAATCTTTGAAAATAGAAATGTCCTGCAGTAGACATATCATTCCCATCATACCTCAACCATTTAAAACCATATACTGTATCTGTTATGTATGTTCCCTGTTCTTTTGCTCCATTTCAGCAATATTGGAGGCTTGTTATTGCGACTCTGCCAGCAGGAAACATGCTCTCTCTGTCTGGACCAGCCTGTTATCTCAGAGTTAGTCAGGCTGAAGTCAGTATTAGTCAGGTCACATCTTCCTCATTGCAGAGAAGGACACTGACATCACTCAAGATGGCTGAAATGCCACAATGTACAGATAACAACAGAGTAACAAAATAATTACAAATACTTCTTTCTATCATATCACTGGATTTTCATCAGCAGATGTCACGGAAATCTATTCATCTATACTATCTAAATAACTGCAAAACTAAACTATTTTCTGAGCACTTCAACAATCCATGCTGGCCCAAAAGTCAAGCTTCAAAGCTGTAGAAGATCATATCATAGAATCATGTTACAAAATCAAAAGCTCCAGAACAGCCATTTAATGGACTTTGAGGTGAGTTTGTTTTGACAACTACAGAAATACAGATTTGGCATGTATTTAAATTTCAAGTCACTTCATTTGAAAATATTTTAACTTTTCAGGATCAAAGACAAGCTAACCTGTTGTTAGCTTGCATGGTTAGCATGTATGTTTGATATTATCCAGAGTGAAAAATCCAAAGAAAGCAACATCAATCCTTCAACTTAAGTAAAATATAAGAAACTGACATTTCACACAGCAACATTTTGCCTGTGTGTACGTACCATTATACTCTAAGTACATCCAGCCAATTATCCCATTGTGCAGTCATTTGTTGAGAGGTCACAAAAGTGTCATTGGCTGTCACCACTGACAGGCGGTACTGAGAGATGATCACACCATCACTGTGTCAGCCTGAAAGCCTGAATACCCTGTACCCAGTCAAAACACACACCGGGCAGGCAGCCAACTCTGATGGGATTTACACAAGGAGGGGGGGAACATTGATGTGTAATCCTTTGTGAGCTAAATGTAATCATTTTTTGTCATGCAGGTTGAATTTGAGAATATCTGTGTCACACTTGGCTAAATGTTGTGTTTGTTCAGATTTAAATCCAGCTCAAAGCACAAAATGTTGGCTTACAAAATACTGTCATATTAATACACTTTAAAATAAAGTGACTGTGGTTTTAATCCTGGTCACAGATTCCTGTCGTTCTCTGTCTTCACCACCCACAGGCCTCTAACAGAACCTCTAGTTTGATGGCAGTGCATGGTTATATTTAATTCATAATGCAAAAAGTTGGGTTTAGAGGTTTGACTCTGCAGTTGAATCACTACAACTGGTGCTAAATGTACAACAAGAATGTGCCCAATAAAAACAATGAGGTTTAGTGGATTATCTCTGCGCCAGCAACATGCTCTTAACTACTATCATAAACCTTTAAACATTATTTCAGTTTTCATTTTACCATAACCTTGCAGGATCCGGACAGATAGATTAAATGAGATTTAACTGAGCACACATCTGTCAACAATAATCCATGAGTTAATAGTGTGTCCGGCATTATCTGAAAATGGAAACATCATTATATTTCTGTCTTACTGTGACAGTAATAGCACATAATATGTACAACTATATGATACAGTAGGGGTGCATGAAAGAAGTTTATTTTACTAGTCTTAACAGCCTTCTGTTATGTGTGTGGCATTATCCATCCACAGTGTAAAAAAGGCCGACTCATTCGGCTTGTGTGATAGTGGGAAGCATTTTGAAGGGAAATGTGAGTATTACCATTAGTATTGTGTGTTTTCAAAAACACACATTTTGTTGCACTGTGTTCACCCACATTTAAGCCATTGTTTAATATTCCTATATTATATTATAGGGTTTTGAAAAGTATCAGGTTATGTCTGACCTTAAAGGAATTTTGGGAAATACACGTATTTGCTTTCTTACTCTTAAATTAGTTATACAGTCTATCATAAGTTATACTGTAAGTAAAGATGAATGTTTCTTTGTGCAGATGTAGCGTTGCGATATTTTAGCCTAGCTTAGCCTCAAAGCAAGGAAAATAGTTAGTTTACTTCCAAATGTGCTTTTTAACAGCAAAGCTATATTTAAACATATAGGCCTATGTGTAGTTTACACATGTATAAACAGAAAATGAGACACTGTGGTGCAATCTCCACACATTCACAACTCTAAACAAAACGTGTCTGCTACAGTAGATAACAGGACACGACACGAACGCGACAGTTCCTGAGCTCTTGGAAGGAGTATTTTTTCCTCTATCAGTGGAGGCTAACATTAGCCATAATCCCCTGCTTCATGCTACGCCAGGCTACATCCTGGACCAATCTACTCTACTCTATTTACAGAGGTGGAACTCTTATTCATTTATCTTCTGACTTTCCTCACAAAAAGTCCTGCCAAAACAAGAAACCAAGTTCCCCTCCAAATGTAGCACAAATTTTAACAGAATTTCCAGAAAATGGGAGTTGGGCACATCAAGATAAATATTTGGTGGTGCTATTTCTCCAGAGCATAGACTGTATAAAAATATGGACGTAGTCACCGTGATGTTACTCATTGGTTTCTGAAGCGCAGTTTTGAAGCTCAAAGTGAGCCGCTCCGGCCGTCACCATCTTGGCAGTGCATGACTCTGCCTAACTCCCAGCCAAGTCAAAATGGGCGAAGAGGCGGGCCGAATGGCTGAAACAAGCCACCTAGCGGCTGGCGGACCTGTCACTCAAAGTAGCCATGTCCTTCATTATGCATAACGGCTTAATAAAATTCAGAGTTATAAAAAAAATTCACCCCCCGTACAGTTGTCATGAAAGGGGAAATTAGCTATAGAGACCAAAACCGTTTTTTATACCAGGCTGTAAACATTTCTGCTGTAAAGTTGGGAATTTTAACATGGGGGTCTATGGGGATTGACTCGCTTTTGGAGCCAGCCTCAAGTGGTCTTTCAAGGTACTGCAGTTTTTGGCACTTCTGCATTGGCTTCATTTTTCAACCCCGGAGGTTGCTGCTTGGTCCAGAGTCATTACACCATTTCCCCAGTAAGCGCATATACATGGCAGTGACATATATGTGCTTACTGGGACAGAAGAAGAGGGTGCAACAAGATGACATAATTAAGTGGAAGTAAAACCTCAAATGATGGAAAACCATATGGAACACATGACAGAAATATGCCACTTATGTTTGCTCAATGTATGTCTGTTGCACTTTGTCACATTCTTTTTCATCAATACACCAACTTTTCCACTTCAGCCAAGGATCAGCCAAGCAAATAAGATTTGCTTGGAATATTTGAACTTTATCAGGTTTTTCTAAGTGCAAAATGAAATTGTGTATAAAAACATCTGTGTGGAGATGCATAATACCTGTATAATTCCCTTTATTATAACATCACTACAATATGCACTAATGATGATTGTCTGTCAACTCAATTTTGAACTTGCAGCGACTTTATCCAACGTTATCAGATTCTTTTCATTTTCTCCTAAAACTAACAAGTTTATATCAGTCAAACTTCACACAAGGCAGCTCACAACATACCCCCTTAAGGAACTCCACTCCCATAGAAACACTTCAGTATGTGGGAGTCCTGGTGCTAACGGGATGTCTAATTAGCATCTGTGTGAAACTTACGTAGTTATCAACGTTCTGCAAAAATTAACCACCCTCAGGTTATACACTCTGAATCCCTCCATCTGTCTCATATCTCATCTCATCACATCTCAATCCCTTTGCTCTGAAGGTGTCATGTTTCTGTTCGTTGGAGTGAGTGAGTAAATGAGCCTGGAAGGAGAGAGAGAGAGATCAGATACAAGGGTGACTAACAGCTCATTGTTATGGACAGGGAGCTTGTTCACAAGTGAGCCAACCTGTTTGAAACTGTAATGCAACCTGCCATGACAACTTGTTCAACGTGCAAGTCTTCTCTCTCTTGTACAGGATTTATGGTGGATCATGTTGGACATACGTAAAGGGTGAAGGCAGGGGACACAGATCTACATAACAGTCTGTTGCTTTCATTCAGATACTGACTGAGTCATCAAGCAGATCATCCATCCGTTTAAAAGGCTGCACAAAAGAATCTCAAGTATTTCTGAGTCATTAACTAATGTTGCTTGTGGAAGCCATCACATTGATCAGTGGTGCTTTACATTAACGCGATTTTACATTTGCACATTACATGTACCATTTACACTGTCTTTTTTTTACTGTCAATATCTTATTCAATTCCATAGCTCTTTGCTCTAATTGTATTTTTTTATTTATACAGTTATATCACCTGTCTTGTGGCATTTTCTCTTTATCTCCTATTTT